>NW_025814841.1:9401666-10758333 GCF_022079265.1 Lynx rufus | reverse complement strand
TTCTGCAAAACCCAGAGGGGATGTCTTTTTCTCATTAGCCCATAGACCCTCCAGTGCTAGCAGCAGCCCTATGTGCAGCCTTGGGAGGTTTTTAAACCAATTGCAAGATAAGTTGGTTTTCAGGAAGAGGAGATTGATGGGGCCACAGAAAGATGGATGTGAGCTTGGAGCTGCCTCTGCCTCCCTTCGCACACGCTATGGCTAGCAGTGAGGCCAATGGGAATGACCCTGAGCAGAGTTACATATTTTTCACACCTCCTACTAAAACTCAGCAAATGCTTGACTTGCTGTTCCCAGCACAATTTTTCTTCCTGCAAAACGTGTTGGGATTATCGCTTTTAGCCACATATGGGCTGGAAGTACTTTGTAGGAGCCCCACGGGCCACAACTGTTCAATCCCATCCCTGGGAGAGAGCTTGGGGAAGCAGGGACCCAAAGTGCCCATCCAAGAGCTCCCACGTAGAGGGATCATTCATGCTAATTAAGTCCAGTTTCCAAAACTGCATTAAAGCTGCCATCCAAATGATCTTGAAAGTCAGGAGGTAAAATACAAGTTTCAACCCTGACACCTTCCCCTTATCCATCTTCTTGAGCCATTTCAGGACATTGGGTAACATATGACTTTTCTTTCAGTCAATTCAAGATATTATCTGCTGAAATAGCTCCACTGGTATGGGAGGGGGTTTCAAAATATGGAACAGATGCACAGCTGCCACCTGAGATGATGCATTATGAATTCAGAACTGTCATCACCTCCCCCACCACTCCTACCCTCACCCCTAAGCACATATTTGTTCATGTGGTTTACACCTGTGGGATTGTGGGATGCAAGACAGGAATCTAATTACTGTTTGGGAGACAACCCAGTCTCTAAAACGGATTCATGTATCTTTGTTTCCCTGGAGAAGCTTGAAATCTCTTGCCAACTCTTCATGTGGTCCAGCTGGGTTAAAGCTCCAGTCCAATTTTTCTGGAATTTGGTACCAGTGACTAACTCTGAGGCCTTCATACAACAAGTCTTACAATGTCTGTCTATCTCAGTCCCCCATTTGTACCCTGCCATACAGGCAGAGTAATTTTTCAATGCCTTTGTACATAAGGGCTATTGAAATCTATGGTTAAAAGGGAAATGGAGAGCTCTTGGTGCCTGATTATCTGAGGAAAAAGACCTTGTTTCACTGTATTTTGGGGGAGAAGGGGTTCCTGCCATTGTCTGATGAGAAACCTCCTCTAAGTAAACACCAGTAGAGAAAGAAACAACTCGAGAAAGGAGAGGGACAAGAAGAAGACTATTTCAAGAGGTCGGTGTGGGCAGAAAAGAAAGAATTGTTGCATGTCTGATTTGAGAAGGCCTTCTGCAAGAATGCAAATTGAAAGGATTTCTGCTCACTGAGAACAGTTTTTAATTGTATGGTGATGTATTAACTTGGTTAGTATTAGCTTATTCCAGTAGGTTATAAATTCCATGAGGACAAAGAATCTGTTTTGCTTAGCATTGTATTGCTCTCACCTAGACTAGTACCCAACACATAGTACATACTCAGTAATTGCTCCCTGAATACAAGATGCACATCTGAATAACTAGTCTCTAGGATAAATCTCCCAGTCTGGTTGCAGATGTGATTGTGGAACAAACTTGGTAAGGTTCGTTCAAGTGTCAGTCACTTTATACACAGGCCAGTGAGTGGTACTGACCGCCGGAAGCCTACTCTCGATAAGTCGGCTCTGCAGCTTCCACCTCCTCCTCTATCTCCTCCTCCTGGAAGAGAGTCTGAACCTGACCCTCCCTGGGGCTGCAGCTCTTGTCAAATCATTCCATTCTTTGTTCCTAGAGGAAAGGCAGGAACTCTCCTATCCCTTGCCCTTAGCTATATGAATTGCTATTTCCATCATTGCCTGGTTTTGTTGTGTTGGCCTGACTGGGTCAGCTGAAGATCAAGGTTCACCAGTTGAGTTCACTGAGAGTCCCAAGGCATGAAGTCATATTCTTGGTCTCCCTGAAGCATCTTGATTATGCATGTAGTCCTAGCCCTTGTCTGTAGCTCATACCTTTAACCAGTTCGTACACCTAAAATTTGGTCCTTATCTGTTTGATTATTGTCCCAATCCTTTATCTCTATTTCTCTACTTCAGACAAGGATGGTTGGGGGCAGGGCCATCTCTGAGGAACACAGAAGAGAAGCACAAGAGCCATGTGGGTTAGATTTTCCTTCTTCTCAGGTGAGGGAAATCAAATTAGAAGTTTGTCTTGGAATGTCAGTAAGCAAAGGGCTTAGAAGCCAGACAAGGGATTTGGCTTGGATGCTCAATTATTAAAGCAATGAAAATGATTGTATCATCATCACAAATTTATTGAACATCATATACCTACCAGAGGGGTTACACCCAGCCGTAGCCATTTTAAAGACAAGGATTCCAAAGGAGAGAGTGAGAAATGGATGTTTTTGTCACAAGCCTTGAACAGAGGGATGAACTTTTACTTGACCCTTTTTCCCTTCAGTTTGTGTTAACTTTGGTTCTCTGTTCTGACTGCCTGGTGATGAAGGATCCTTAGTTTGGTTTGTTGAGGAAAATGTCACCCTCTGATAGTAATTATCAGGACCCCAGGCACGTAGCATGCTCAGAGCAGCTCCTTGGACCACATTCCTCAAATTGGGTGGGAGGGTGGGTGGGTTTAGTTGACCAGTCCTCTACTTCTTGGCTTCGAACTTTTCAAAACTGCTGGTAGCCAAAGTGAAAAAGCAGAATCTGCCATTCTTTGCTTATTAAGCACATTGGCCAAGGTGAACGCTCGTTGCTAAGCCCTCCAGCACAGCACCTGTCTCTGTTCTTCACCCCATGCATACAACCTCAACACGCCATACTGCCAATGACTTAGCAAACTCTCAACCCATGCTTCTACAAATAAGAAATAGCCTGAAGAAGGATCCAAATTCTCAAGTCTTCTCCCAATTCTAATCTCATACAATGAAGGGAATAGAAAATTAGGTGTGACCAGAAGAACTAAGCCCAGCTCACTGTCTTAGGTTTGCAAGAACCTGTTTATTCCTTTCTAGGCCCAAGAGCTGATATTAGTATATATTGCCACGGAGTGTTCTCTTGTTGTCCATATGCTCTGAGAAGGGAGGCTCTCCCCGGATTTAATAAAGTGAGAGAAAAATAATAGCAAATCTTTTTGCTTCTGGTATCACAAGACTAAGATTTTTTTTTCAATTTAAAACACAACTATTTATTAAAAGCACAAAACATAATTACTAATGTTTTGTGTTATTTTTTAGTTAAAGATGAAGTGCAAGTTAGGCAAGACCTAAAGAAATATAAAAACCAAGGATTAAGCAAATTCCTTACTCATTGATCCTTGTCTGGTATTAATTGCGCTAGTTTTTCCTAAACTCGAATGTGACATTGTTCCTCTCAGACCCTCTAAAATTAGAGTAAATGGTCACTGAGCCATGTAAATACATATGGGAGATTGGAGAGCCATTTGATATTAAAAGCCTTTGCTGGAAATTGCTCTGAAATTTTCATTGCTTTCCTTCCCTCAGTGATATATGAATATGCCACTTGCGTGACTGTATAGGCAAGTAAAGACTTCAAAATTCTCCCTGGATCCTCTATTCGTAGTTTTGTCTTACTTCCCCTTTTTCAGGTGCATGGCACCTTTCCCCCAGCAGTGTGAATGGCCTCGTTGCCTTCTCCCACAGGTCAGTGACCTCTCATCACTTATTGTGGAAACATTCCTCTTGCTCTCCAACCTCTGGTACAGGCAAATGGTCTCCATCGCAGCAAATTCTAGTGTATACTCGAGATATAAAACTGTCTTCTTTTTTTGAAGGGATCACATTCCCATCCTTAATGTAACTTCAGATTTGTCAGATCATGATTTTAACACATTAAATTTGAACATGACAGGGTTGCTGTTTCACCAAACAGGACTGTTTCCAAGGGTCTGGTCAAACTGAGCTAACTGGTGTTCAGTCTTATACGTACACTCTATATGCCAGCAGAATATGTGTATGCTGGGCTAAGAAGTGTATGGTATGGTTTTGAAAAGAAACACACACTAAAATTTTAACAAAAATAATTAGTCACCAGCTATATTTCTTGGCATGTATCACTGTTAGTATCATTGTTAATGTATGATACTAGCTAGGCAAGTACTGGATCTCAGTTCCCACAAAATAGGGAGGTTGGACTAGATTGGTAGTTTTCAAACAATATTCCTAGAATTGCAGGATTTCAGACGTGTATCCTCTGTGGCCCCAGAGTGGGGTAGGTGGATTTGGGGAGCTCAGTGGGCAGAAGTCACTGCTCCACATCCTACTTCATCCAGAGGGAATCTACTTTTTATTGTTTCATATGTGGAACTTCTGGGTAAGACTTAATAAGACCAAGTACTTCATAGTTTAACCATTTCTTTGAAAACCACTAAGCTACATTACTCTAAATTTTGCCCTCTAACTCTAAATTTTCAAGCAACTGATTAAATTATATACTTTGGTATAGGCACTGTGAGGTCAGGGTGAATGGAGGTGATGGAATAGAGAATAGAACAACATTAAAGAATTGGGTTTTAAGCAGCAAGGCTTCGGATTCATAAAATAAGTTTAGCTCATCAAAATAGTGATGCTTAATTATCAGAAAAAAAATTTTTGCAGCTGCTCAAGTTGTGCCCCAGAAGATCTTGAGTGAATGTTTTTATTGTTATTATTATTGTTAAATCTGGAAACCAAGCATTTCAGGAACTTCCAAGTAGGAATGCTTTAGTTTGTTCTGGAGCTTGAAGCATCATCCTTCTGCCTAAAGGAAATAAAGTGAAATGTCGGTTATGAGTTAGATAAAATGCCCCTGCCAATTAAAATAAATAAGTAAGTAAGTAAAAATAGCAGTTGTGATATTTGAGGTCAGTTTTCCACATGGTAATGCAACTTGTTTGCCTGGGTCGCTCAGCCTTTTCATGCCTAGTTTTAACCTCAGCACACAACCCACGGTATCCCCAGATATCTATCCTGGGGTCCTTCTGCATGCTAATTGGTCCACACTTGCTCAGCCCCCTGTAGTACTAACTGAACCCTGACCTCTAGTGGCAGGAAGGGATTAGCAAGAAGAACGATGGGGTAGTTAGTATAGGTAAAATCCTAAACAAGTGAAGTTGCCTATGACCCACAGGTCCTGTGTGGCCCAGTTGCAAAGGCAGCTAACTGGGAAATTAGTCACATACAAGTGGATAACCTGTGCGAACCTACGTCTAAAAGAGATCTCACATGTTACCATCTCTAGCTCCATTGAGAAGGGGAAGTTGTAACCCAAGCATGGGATTCCCCTCCCCCACCTTCTCGGTCAAGGAACATTAATCCAAGGGATGGGAGTTTGGGACAAGCATGGAGAAAAAAATCCATCAGGAACCAACCTATGTACAAGGTAACTAAATTTGGTTGGTTCAATTTTAGAAATAAAAATGTTATTCCTTCTTAGGAACATGAAACTTCATTTGAAACAATAGTACCTGCTACATGCAACAGCATAGATGAATGGCATAAACATCATGTTGAACAAAAAGAGTTAGATACAAAGGAATACATGCTTGATTCTAATCATAAGAGGCTCCAAACGAATCTCCGGTGATAGAGGTCAGGAGAATGATTAACTTTGGAGAGGGTGTTGACTGGGAGGAGACATGAGAGAGCCTGCAGGGAGACTAGAAATGTCTTGTGTCTTGCCTTGGTGGTAGTGAAACAGTTGTGTATATGTGTGAAAATTCTTCAAGCTGTACATGTAAGATTTTTGCACTTTGGTGTATGTAAATTATACTTTAACACCGACAAAAAAATAATAAAAATGTGCCTAGCACATAATATGATCTTCCTAAATATTCACTGCAGGATTTGATTAATTGATATATCACTTACATTTTCATTACCAGAAGTAAAGAAACTAGGCTAAAGAAGGAATAAGAAGAAGAGAAACAGAAGGAAAAGGAAAGAGAACAGTTTTTAAAACAGGATCTGGGAGAGAGTTGTGTGGAGAGGATAAATAAAGACACAAAAATCTGGAAACAGAAAGGAAGAACTGGAACAGATCGGAAAGGAAGAGCAATAGTAGGGTAGGAGACCTTGTCTCATGCTCTTCCTTTTCTCTGTGGCTACCCCTGGAAATTATCTTGCCTTTATTAAGAAATAGCCCTTAGAATGCCTGGGTGTCTCAGTCAGTTAAGCATTGGACTTTGGCCCAGGTCATGATTATATGGTTCATGGGTTTGAGCCCCACATCCAGCTCTGTGCTGACAGCTCAGAACCTGGAGCCTGCTTTGGATTCTGTGTCTCCCTCTCTCTTTGCCCCTCCCCCACTCACACTCTGCTTTCTCTGTCTCTCAAAAATGAATAAATTTAAAATTTTAAGAAGTAGCCTTTTAGGCCATAGGATTATCTAGTCTTCTTTTGTGTTAAACTTCAACTTTTATTTTTAAAATATTTAATATTTTAAGAATAAATATTTATTTCATAAAATTCTCAAGTTTTACAGTTTTAAGGAATAACTGAAGTTGTACATTTACACTTTGAACCTGAAATTGTCTCCGTTGTCTATAAAATGGGTGAGTCATTCCCTGAAAGATTGTCTCCTTAACACATATTTATTGAACTCCCACCCCATGCCCATTTTTCCTGCCTTTACTCCATAGGAATTTAGTAATATCTAATTTCACAATATCTAGTGGTTGCCTTAGAAGCCACTGTACCTCTTTTAGCTCTTTTGTTGGTGGTTTATTTGTAGTATTTAAAACCAAGTATTATCATTTGTTTGTTCAATGACTGGGTGTGTAGGAAATAAAAAAACAAAGCAAGAGCCCTTCTGGCATAAATGGGTTGATTATTTTTGTGTGTCTGGTGAGCTTCCCTGTGAGCATTTTGGGTCTTCTTTCCTCTGGCTGAGGTAGCCAGGGTGGCCCACCAGGGATAAAGGGACATATGACTCAGGCTCTGTGTCCTGAGCAATAGCCTCTTGCACTGAACAGAATGACACGAAGCAATAAGCCAGATACTGGGTGTGGGCTGGAAATACTCCACCCCTGCTCTGAATTGTCTACAATGAATAACTATCTAAAGTCTTCTTGAAGGCCTTCAGTGAGAATTTCCTCACTAATGTAATGCAAGTAATAACTGTAACAGTGGTGAACACTTGTTTACTGTATGCTAAGCAATATACATATATTGACTCATTTAATTTACAGCAACCACCCTATGAAGCAGATATAGGTGAGGAAACTGAGACCCAGTTTGTTGCGTAAGTGGCAGAGCCAGGATTGGAACTAAGTAGTCTGGATCCAGAGTCAGCTTTCTTTGTGTCTCCTTGTGTATCAAGAATGTTTTTACAATTCTATCAAATTGATGAGAACAGGACAGAGGACACGGATTGCCTGAATTTTAGACTTTTTTTCCACTGCTGCTTACCCACTCCATAACCTTAATCACTAGACCTCTTTGGATCTCCGTTAACACATTCTAAAACTGAAGGTATTGATTACCTTCAGTCTTTATTCTCCTTGAGCCTTTGGATCATAGATTTAGATATGCTTTAAGTGTCTTCTAATCCAACAGTGATTTTTACCTGGATGGTCAGAACCATCTGGAGAGCTTTGAAAATGTATAGAATCCTGAGCCTTGTCCAGATGGATTGAATCAATTTTTAGGAGTGAAGCCTTGAATTCTTTTTTTTTTTTAAATTTTTACATTTTACTTATTTTTAAATTTTTATTTATTTATTTTTTATTTACTTATTTATTTATTAGTGTTTAAGTCTACTCAAGGAATCTGATATGTTTGAGAACTATGGATTCAGTTCATTTTCCTTCAGTGCTGGAATTCTTTCCATACCACCTTTCTTCTCTTTAACAGGAAGGATTTCAAATGTACAAAAAAGTAGACAGTAAAATAATAAACGCATCACTAGATTCAGAAATTATCAACTCATGACCAATCCTATTTCAGTTTTACCCCCATGCATTTCATGGCATTCTTGGCAGGTGATGGCAGTCCTATTTCTCTTTAAACACCTCCACCGACGGAGATCTGACTACCTTCAAAGACTGCTAGTAAACTAAAAGTGAACAGAAGCCCAGCTTTTTGGAACCTCGAAAGCCACCTTTTGGAATGCTACTAGGATATTTCACAAAATCTAAGAAAGTTGGGTGACCATGTTGTGTGATAAGAGTATCATGAGCCTCAAGAATATCTGGAACTCAGAACTCAAACACCTCTCTGTTTTCCCTCCCTCACTTCTCTCTCTCCCCTCCTCTCCTCTTGTCTTTCACTCCTCTGAGTGCTAGTTTAATTTTTTTCTTTCTTGATATATACATTAGTCTTCTCCTCTTGATGGGAAACTCTTCTCTGGTTTTATCTCTTAGAGTTTCTGCCATAGGCAGCCTGACTCTCACTCCTAAGTCCCAAAATCCCAGGGAAAGGACTCATTGGCTTGAATTGGGTCAGGTGCAATTTTCAAGATATTTCAGTGATAACCATGAGGGAATGGGAAGCAATTCCCTGAAAGTGGGGGTGAGAGAGCTAAGGTGCTTAAATACTTTTTCTGCCACCCATAATGTGTCCAAGGTTTTTTAGACTTACTACTGGAAATGTTTCCCTTGTAGAAGGTTGACCTCTCCCTTCTTGCAACTTCTGCCACCGGGTTTTTTTTCTCTGCTCTGAAAATACACAGACTAAGTCTATTTCTTTTTTCATTCACATATGTGATTTGAAAACAACTCTCAAATCCCTCACTTAATCTTCTTTCCCCAAGGCTAACTAGCCCTGGGTTCTTCAACACTCCCCGAACTGACATGATTTTGAGTCCTTTCTTTGTCTTGGTCACTCTCCTCTGGATTGGCTCCAGTTTGTCACTTAAAAGTTGGCACTCGGAATTGAAGGCAATAAATGTTCCAGATGTGCACAGGCCTGCAGAGTCAAGAGCAGGACCAAGCAAGCCCCACACACCTGTACACATGTACACTGTGGAGAGGACATTGTCAACATAGCCCCAGCTTGCACTCCTCTTCTGGAACCTCAAAATGCTCAGTTCATGTCAGGTTTGCAGTCAACTAAACACCAGCTCTCTTTATGGGAATGACTGTTAATCCAGCAACCCTCCCCCCTCTTCCACCTTTCCCAACCTTTTTATTAAACCCAGAGTATTAATCCCAGATTTTAAATATATCTTGTTAGTTTGGCCTGATTGTTCCAGGCTGTCAGAAGCTTTTGGAGTCTTTATTTTGCTCTCTCAAATATTGCGTCTCCCTCTCAGCATTTTCAGCTACAAGTGTGATAGCAAGTCCTCCTCATTTTCAAGCCATCGATAAAATGTTGAAGAGAAACAGTCAGAGCCCTGGGACACAGACATGCTGTTGAGATTCTCCTCCATGTGGATGTGGCTCCATGAATCAGCTTCCCTTGTATTGACTGTTTAGCTACCTTACTGAACTAAGGTCCACAGTTCTTTATTCACAGTTCAGAAATACAAAAATTAAATGTAATTAAATTTAAAGCTCCCTCCTCAACAAGATACTAGGAAATAAAATCTAATAGCACATGAAAAGGATCATATACCATGACAAAGTGAGATTTATTCCAGGAGAGCAATGGTGATTGCAGAAAAGCAATGATGGTTCAACATTTAAAAAAAAAATCCATATAATAACATCACATTAGTAGAACACAGGGAAAAAACCCACATGGTCATCTCAGTTTATGCAGAAAAGCATTCATCAAAATCCAACACATTTCCATGATAAAAACTGTCAAGACTCAAAATAGAAGGAAACATCCTAAACGCTATACATGGCATTTATGAAAAATACACAGCTAACAACATATTGAATGGTGATAGACTGAAAGCTTTCCCTTTTAAGATCAGGATGCCTGCTTTTGCCACTGTTATTCAACCTTGTACTAGAAGTTCTAATCAGAGCCATTAGATAAGAAAAAGAAATAAAAGACATCTAAGTTGGGTAGAAAGAATTAAAATTCTCTCTATTTACCAATGACATGATCCTGTACATATAAAAAAAAAACCTTGAAGAATCCATAAGAAAACTATTAGAGCTAATAAATGAATTCAGTGAAGTTTCAGGGTACAAGATCAACAAATAAAACATTAATTGTGTTTCTATACATCAAAAATGAGCAATCTGAAAAGAACATTAATAAAATAATTCTATTTATCATAGCATTGGAAATAATAAAATATCTGGGAATACATTTAGCCAAGGAGATGAAAGTCTTGTCCTGAAAATTACAAAATATCAATGAAAGAAAGTAAAGAAGACCTTGATTGACATCCCATCTTCATGGACAGGAAGATTTAATATCATTAAGAAGGCAATACTGGGGCGCCTGGGTGGCGCAGTCGGTTCAGCGTCCGACTTCAGCCAGGTCACGATCTCGCGGTCCGTGAGTTTGAGCCCCGCGTCAGGCTCTGGGCTGATGGCTCGGAGCCTGGAGCCTGTTTCCGATTCTGTGTCTCCCTCTCTCTCTGCCCCTCCCCCGTTCATGCTCTATCTCTCTCTGTCCCAAAAATAAATAAAAAACGTTGAAAAAAATTAAAAAAAAAAAAGAAGGCAATACTATCCAAAATGCTTTACATATTCAACACAGTCTTTGTCAAAATTCCAACAGGTTTTTGTTGTTGTTATTGCAGAAATTGAAAAACTGATACTCAACTTTATATGGAATTGCAAAGGGCTCCAAATAGCCAGAATAATCTTTGAAAAGAAGAACAAAGATGAAAGATTCACACTTCTCAATTTCAAAACTAAGGACAAGGTTACAGTAAAAAACAGTGTGGTACTGCATAAGGATGATATATAGACCAATGGAATAGAATTTGGAATCCAGAAATAAACCCATACGTCTACGGCCAGTTGGGTTTTGACAAGAGTACTAAATACTTATTGTCACTCAGTGGGTAAAGAAAAGTCTCTTTAACAGCTGATGCTGGGACAATTGGATTTCCACATCAAAAGAACAAAATTGGACCCTTATCCCACATCATATACAAAAATTAACTCAAACTGGATCAACAATATAAATATAATAGCTGAAACTATAGAACTCTTAGGAGAAAAAAATGGGTAAATATTCATGACCATAAATTTGGATTTGGCAATAGATTCTTAGATACGACATCAAAAGCACGAGCAACAAGAAAAGATAGACAAATTGGACTCCATCAAAATTTAAAACTTTTATGCGTCAGAGGGAATAATGAAGAATGTGAATAGACAGTCTACAGGATGGGAGAAAATATTTTCAAATCACATACAGTATGTGATAATCGCATATTCTAGTATCCAGAATACATAAAGAACTATTACAACTCAACAACAAAAAGGCAACTCGGCTTAAAAATGGGCAAAGGATGTAAATAGACATTTCCTGAAAGAAGATATACAAATGGCCAATAAGCATTAGTCATTAGGGAAGTGCAAATAAAGACCACAATGAGATTTCACTTTACACCTGCTAGGATGCCAATAGAAACAAAAACAATGTTACTAGTATTGGTGAGGATGTAGAGAAATTAGAACCCATTGCAGCTGAGAAATATAAAATGGTTCAGTCTGTGTGGAAAACAGATATGGCAGTTCTGCAAAAATATAAAATTTCATAAAAACATAGAATTAATTTAAAAAGCTAAACATGAAATTGCCATATGGTTCTGCAATTCCACTCCTAGGTATTTACCCCTAGGAGTTGAAATGAGGCGCTCAAAGACTGATACATGAATGTTTATAACAACATTATTTATGATAGCGAAAAGGTGGATAATCCAAATGTCCACCAATGGGTTTGTCCACAAAATGTGGTGTATACATAATGAAGTTCTGATATATGCTACAACATGGAAGAACATTGAAAACATGCTCAGTGAAGTGAGCCAAACAGACACAAAAGGACAAGTATTGTATGGTCCCACTTATATGAACTCTCTAGAATAAGCAAATTTCCAGACAGAAAGTAGAACAGAAGATACCAGCGGCTGGGAGACAGAGGAAAGGAGAGTTTTTGCTTAATGGTTAGAGTGTTTCTTTTGAATGGAATGATGAAAACATTTTGGAAATAATGGTGTTAGTTGTACATTAAGAATATATGTAAGGCCACTGAATTGTACACTTAAAAATTATTAAAGTGGTTAAAATTCTGTTATATATTATACTACATTTTTAAAAAATTAATAATTTGACATACTAAAAAGAAACATTGAATTGTATACTTTAAATGGTGAATTGTATGGAATGTGAATTATATCTCAATAAAACTGCTTAAAAGAACCCTGTGGAGGCACCATGTGACACTTGTTATCAGGGTTGCGAGTTTGAGCCCCATGTTGGGCATGGAGAGTATTTAAATAAATAAATAAATAAATAAATAAATAAATAAATAAATACTTTTTAAAAAACACTATGAAAAACCTTTTTTTTTTTTAATTTGCAGCAAACTCATTTGGGGGCAAAACGTGACATAAACTGACATGAGGTTGATAGTTTTTATTTATCATACTCTGTAAAGAATAGTATTTTTTTTTTCACAGAAATATTAACACATTTGATTCAGGGTACCAATCCAGACCCTACTGGGGAGTGTTATATAGTATATATATATATCTATGTATTTATATTATTTTTCAAAAAATTTGAAGAATTCTGATTTCTCAAACCGTCTAACCTCAGGGCTTTCAAATAAGGGATTAGGAACTTGTTGTAGCTAGCATCCATGTCTCAAGGTCTACAGGATACAAGGAAAATCCTTTGGCAAATGCTCATCTGAGACCTTGAGGAAGCCTTAGAGCACAGGGAACAATTAGAGCTGTAACTCCATTCCAAGTATTTACACAGAGGAAATGAAAACATATGTCCACAAAAATGTTTGTACAAGAAATTTCAGATCAGCTTTATTCATAATAGTCCCAAACTAGAACCAGTCCAGATGTCATCAACAGGAGTGTGGTAACAAATTGTGGTATATCCATATAATGACATACTGTTCCATAATAAAAACGAGATGCTGGTACAAGTAATAACATGGAGGAATCTCAGAAGCTGAGTGAAAGAAGCCAGACACAAGAGAACGCATACTGTATAAGTCTATTTTTGTGAAGGTCAAGAGTAGGCAGAACTAAGCAACAGTGTAAGAAATCGGAAAAATCATCATCATCGGGAGAGGAAGGGAAATAGGCTAGTGGGAACAGGAAGGAGCTTCCTAAGGTTTTGGAAATGCTCTTGTTTAAAAAAAAAAATCATGGGTATGTTCATTTAATCCAGATTCAGTGAACTGTACACTTAAGATCTTTGCATTTTAATGTATGCAGTAATGTCTTAAAACATACAAGAAACACATGGATAAGATAGAGAATCAAACAAACAGGACCCACCTCAGAGGGCTGTTGAAAATAATGGAAAAAATATATATATAAAGGCCTTCGTATGTGCCTGGCACACATAAAGTGCTCAAAAACTGTTGGCTTTTAATATTAGGTTGAGGACCTCTCCCTAGTTTGCAGCTCAGTTATCAAGGCACAAAGTTTTTGTAAATTAGTTGTAATTTTAATATTACTTGTAAATGTGCACATTTTGCTTTGATTCTATCTTTTGCCCCATTCTGATCTCTCACACATTAATTTAATGTGTTGATTTTAATATTATGAAGCAAAAGCATCGGAGGGGCACCAGTGACATGACTGACATTATGATCACACACAATTGGTAGAAATAAAGGGATTTCCTTTAGGCTCATTTAAGAGATTATAACGATAGTAGGACAAAGAGAACAATATTGGGCGGGGAGGGGGGGAGGCTCAGTAAAATTCACATTTCCTACAATTTTAAGAGAAAATGCTAAATTTTATAGATGACTATGTTTTACAAAACTAAAAGGAAGCTAATTCTCAGAGAAGTTAAGTGATTTGCCTAATACCACACAGCTAGAAAAAGGGGAGAAATTAGACCTTAAATCCCATGTTGTTTTCATTATCTTGTGAGCACTTAACCAAGACTCCATTAACCCCAGGTGAACTCACTGAAATTTGGATTTCAGGCGGGGGAGGAAATCTATAGCTTTCAACAGATTTTCAAATGTCTCCATAACTTAAAAAAAAAAATGCCTTTGTGAAATAGAATAATTGAAATCTAAATATGCAGAAACTTTAATTACCAAGAATTTTGGTCTTCAATTTTAGAAGAAATGGCAAATACCAGGCAAGTAAACTCATACTGGGGTTTTATTCCAAAAAGTGACACACTCAACTCTGCCCCCTGCACCTTGTATGCCAACATCAACAGCAGGGACTGTAACAAAACACACTCCATCATCAGCTGGAGCATCCTGGATTCCCTCAAGTGTTTCAGGTAATTGAGGTTTTACTACCTAAATAATATTTAAGATAATTACATTTCTTTCTTAGAAGAATAAGTGAAGCCAATATGAATACTGGTTGCTAAGTCTCCTCTGCAAGGAGTAATTGGATACTTATCAATTTCATACTTCTGGGAGTCATGGGGGACAGGAGCTGAAGAAAGCTACACTCAAAGGAATGTAGACCTTCATTTTCAAGGGAAAATAGGATTTACACAGCTTTTGGCTCTAAACATTGTCATTTCAGTGTATTTGAATATGGAATATTCCCAAGTTTCTTGTACTGATGAAATAAACATACTAGAAGCCTGTTGTGTCTTCATTGCTTGTCATGAGCTATTGAGTCTCTGGATTTACTAGATACCTGTGTAGTGAAAGAAAGAAATCCTCAGGGGGTTCCAACTGATTAGTCCCAAGCTCTGTAATAATATGGTTTTCAAAAAGTCCTCTTGAACATAGTGGAGTACATAAAATAGCTTTTTCTATACTATTCACTATAATCTGGAGGCTATGAATGGGAACTTTGCTTTTACAACATGGAGAGAACAGTTAGTTACAGCTTGTACAAGGCCAAAATAGGAACAAAAAGTCAAGTTCAGTTTTAATGCCATACGTGATAATAATGAAAACGTCTCCTGACTTCCTTGCTCCCATGAAAAAATAATCAGACCAAGTGTGGCACTTCACTGGAGTGTCACTGGCATTGAAAGAGTAGGACTGTTTGTTACAGATCTGGTGCTCCATAGAGTCTTGCCTAAACCTTAAGAGATAACCATGATTATGAGGTTGTCCAACAAATTTTAAGGAAGCTTTTTTTTTTACTCTTGTAAAATAAAGTGCTTTCAATTTTGCTCGTGACCTATCATATGGCCTAATCACAAGTAGTCAGAAAACAAGAAGGTCATTTTTCTTTGTAATCCAAACATTCAGGCTCTAGTTTTCATGTTGAGATGTTAGTAAATGAAAAGTTTTCCTTGAAATCACAGGCTTGGTGTCTATCAGGGATCACTGACAGTGCTTTCTTACCTTTTGTACGTGCCTCAAGACCTCATCAACAGGCAGAACTGCTGGGTTTTGATTAGCCAATAATAATTTAGGAGCTATAGTAGGCAGACTTATTAGGGATTGTCAGAAACTAGAATAATGGCCACACACAAATCCAAACCATCTGGCCTATAATAGAGTGTGTCCTTCTATAGGTTATATCTTGCTTTTGCAGTAATAAATTATTCTATCACATTCCCAATAAGGAGCTGGAGAGGGGAGGTCAGGTGACCCTGAAATGTCTGATTTAATTTGAGATGCAGTCTCTGCAGCTCCATATTCTATCACCATCTCCAAAGCAGAGGGGTATTCTTTCTTTTTCCTACTGGCCTGACAACCAGGAATGTTACCAGCTGAGTTATAGGGATGGTGGACACATTAGTCAAGCCCTGTTCACATGAGCAGGTGGCAGGAGAGAGCGAAGGGGTGTAGATAATCTAGGAGAGTGGTTCCAAAACCTGATTGATTATTAGAATCACATGAAAAACCTTTTTAACTCACAGACTTCTGAGTCTCTTGAGTGTGGACTTCAGTGGGCTTGGTGTGGATTCTGGTGTATTGGTCAGTTTTCCCGAAGGTAGCAAACCACCTCAACATCTCAGTAGCTCACATAAACATTTGTGCTCACGTTTCATGAGAGCTGTGAGTCTGCTGCAGCTCTCTTGGGCATGCCTGGGCTTGACCTAGAAGCATGTGTATTCTCATTCCAGAACCCAGGCTAAAGTAGTATCCACTAACTAGGGCGTGCCGTTCTCATAACTGAGGGCAGAAGCTCAAGGGGGTGCCAAGCAAACCATGCCAACACATCTAAGGTTTCTACATTGGTGTGGCATGCATCACACCCACTTATAACTCATTGACTAAGGCAAATCTATGGCCATGCCCAATATTCATGGGATGAGGATTAAACAACACCTACAGGAAAGCATGGCATATGTGGCAGGCTGAGTGAAGGTGGCATGGGAGACATAATTGTAAACAATTATGTGGTAGGCCTACCACACCTAAGAATATAGAATTTTTAAAAGCTCCTCAGGCAATATTAATGAGCCCCCAATCACTGGTATTTCATGGAAAAGGCGTCTCCCTTTAAGTGCCTGCTAAGACAACTGAGCATCCAGTAATAGTCTCTTTAGGACAGTGGTTGAACTACATAACAGTTTACCAATCATTCATTCCATCAACAGACAGGTGTATCCAACATATAATGAAATCTGATGCTTGTATAAACTTTAGCAGCTTTTAAAAAGTACATTTATATCATTCTTCTCATGTGACTTCATAACTTTCATTATGCGGTTATTGTTATTCTCATTCTGCAAGCATCAAAACCTCATCAAAAAGAATGGACCTGGACTTATCCCGTGCCTAAGTTCAGCTCCGTTTCTTCTCCAGTGGATGTCCTGGGTGCCAAGCCCTGTTACTGCTATCACTTCCTCTCCAAGACATGCTTGCATAGATACTAAAATCCAGGATGTATATTTTGATTAAGTCGTTCATCTGAAATACATTTATTAAGCACTTACCACAATCCAGGCACCATTTTAGACACTAGGGAAGCCACGTGAACAAAACTGACAAATGCCTGCATACAGTTTAGCTAGTAGGGACCAATGTGAAACAATTAAGCCCATAAACTTATGTCATGATGACAATTGGAACATACACCAGGTAAAGACAAATGCCAGGAGGAAAAGTAACAGGTGTTTGGCATGGTCAAAGTCAGCCATAAGAAGATAGATACAACAGGAAGTTAAGTCCTTTTTGAGAAATTTAAAAGATTATTAAACAGTTTTGATCCTCAGATTTCATCAGAGGGCAAAATATTTCCAGAACTTCCCCAAATCATTTCTGTGCTTCAAAATACAAATAATAAACTCACACTGATTTTCATTGCAAAAACCTTGTTTCTTTTGACAGGTTCATTGCTGAAATTCAGTTCTTATTAAAATGATCCATTTGACCATTCCAAAACTTCTGGTGAGGAGGAATAGTAAAAGTAAATACAAATGAGCACATTTTTCTTCTTAGAAGCTTCTTACAAGCTGAAAGGACATCAAAATTAACATACTGCGTAGACACCTCAACATAAACAACACCTATTATGATGATAAGACCGGTATCTTGAAGCATCTTTTGTTTTAATAAAGCAAATTCTCGTAGATGACATGTTCACCACCTGCTTATTTCTATTAACACATGTCTTTCCTTGAGAAAAACTAATGAAAGACATCACCTTTGGATTTTCCTTTCATTTATCCATTCAACAGATATAAATTGAGCACCTGCTATATGCTTGATACACATCTACACGTTGGACATACAGCAACAAACAAACACACCAGATGCCTTGCCCTTTGGAGCTAATATTCCAGCTAAATGGAGACAGACAATTAACAAGATTGTATGCTTGTTTGATGGAGGCACATGGGGTCTTAGGAAGAAAAGTCCAGACATGCACTTGCTCTAAAGTCCTGAGATCATTCGCAGGCAGGAAGCAGCTGAATGTTTCAGCACTTAGGCCTTGTTACCACCGACACAGTTGTTAGGTGTGGGCCCCATGCACGTCCCACACTGGCAAGTGGGTTGGGAGATGTTGAGCTTTAAGCCTTCTGGCCACAATGTGGATCATCTGTCAGGCAGTATTTCTGTCTAACTCTCAAATATGGTTATGGGCCATCTAAAGGGAGTGGGACATGATCAATTTGTTTGAAGAGACATCATGGGGCCACAGCTGGAAATGAGCACATTAAGAGTGACAGGATCTTGGCAGTCACAGAGGCTTGAGACTTTGAGTCTTGCTTTTCAACCAAACCAAGTGGGATGGCTGGGCATTCATTAGGAAGAAACAGCCTTCCTCACACTGTGGCTCTCACATTGCGTCACCCCATCTCCCCACTAGGACTAAAAAGGGCAACTCCAAGTTTCCAGTTTATCAATGTATCAAAAGTGGGGTTGGTCAGCATTCATTATAGAAGTGGAATTTGAGAGTCTGAAAAATATATCATAAAATCACTAATCATTCTAGTGTGTTTATTTTTATTAAGATTTTAATTTTTAAGTAATCTCTACACCCAACATGAGCTCAAACTTCCAAGCCAGACATCAAGAGTTGCATGCTCTACTGACTGAGCCAGCCAGGCACCTCTAGTGTGTTTACTTTATTATGAGTAGCTTCAATTATTCAATGAAGAACACATAAACAGAAGATTTCTATAGACACCTTGTGTGAGAAATTAACCAAGCTTTAACCAGGAGCTCATTCTTTAAACTATATGCCTAAAGTCTAGCCATTAACTCATTGAGGAGGAAAAAAAAAAGACGGGGAATTATCTCTGCAGCTGGTAATTTTATTTATTTAATTTTGTTTATTTTGAGAGAGAGAGAGAGAGAGAAAGAACAAGCTGGGAGGGGCAGAGGAAGAGAGAGAGAGAGAGAGAGAGAGAGAGAGAGAGAATCCCAAGTAGGCTCCACACTGTCAGTGCAGAGCCCTATGCGGGGCTCAAACCCACAAACTATGAGATTGTGACCTGAGCCAAAATCAGATGCTTAACTGACTAAGCCACCCAGGCGCCCCTCTGCATCTGGTAATTTTACATTGCAGGCAGAAGGATCCTCATATCTGGAACATCTATAATATTCAATTGGATGCAACTATTAAATACCCGCTTTGTGTCATGCACCTTACTGAAAGATTTACATGCAATACATTTATGCCTCTCCAAGCTATGAATTAGTGCTATCGTCATCTATTTGACATCCAGGAAGGTGAAATTCCGAGAATTTAAATAATTTGCCTAAGATTAAACCTGAGATTCAAGCTCAGGTCTGTCTGGCTCCCAAACGGATGTGTTATTTTCACTAATTCAAACTGAATAAAGTCCTGTTTTTATTTTGCAGTGGCAGAGACCTAGGACCTAACCACACATCCTCTCTAGCCAGCTCTTTGTTAAAGACCAAGAGCTAATAGCAATCTTTTAAGAGCAATTTCATGTTGTTTCTTTCATAAATTACTTTTGTAATAATAAGAACATAAGTTGTACTTCAAAGTTATACAATAAGACTCAATGCCCTGAAATCTACTCTGTGTCTTTCCTGTCCTTTGTCCCCTTTCTATGCTGTTTGATCTGGGCCCAGGAAAACCCATGTATTATTATTCAAAGGACTTGTGGTTTAATCACTAAGGAGCCAGGGGCCTAAAGAAGGCTTGCTTTGCAAATCTTCACAAGACTATTGCTGAAATGGGTCATGCTGAGAAGTTGGGGTACTTCTTTCTCTGACAGCTTTAGAAGAAAGGAGAAGTGTCTATCTTGGACACTCAGGAATTCACTCAAGGGCTAGACTGAATGTTCCCTTATCTGTAAAATGGAGATAACATCTTGCTCTAAAATTGTAGTGTGCACTAAATAGAATAAGATACACAGGATATTTACCACAGTTGCTGGTATATACTAGGATCTCAGCTAATGCCACTTCTGTTCTGTCACTGACCAATGGATTACACTGTGCACGAAGTCATTTCTAAGGAGAGAGATCTGTTTCATGCAAAGCTCTCCAAACTCATACCCTTGCATGGCTCAAAATTGCATCAAACTGAATTTGATTTTAACCTTACCCTTTGTGAGTTAAAAGTTCACACAAATGAAAAAAAGGCCAAAGGAGTAACAGATCAGGGGCATTTTATTATTCCCATGTCTCTGTCCTGCAGATGGGCCCTGGAACTGGCTTCAGTCCCCTTTTCATTTTCTAAGACTTTGTCGCTTTACTAAACACTCAGACGTTTCACTGGAGCTGGCCTGTTTTGTGAGTGAAAATTTTCAAAGCAAAGACAGTTCATATTTCTGTATAGAAACCCCACTATTAGTCAAAACAACACTTCAGATCATTCCAATTAGTTATTTACTTAACGTTCCCCATCTTCTTTCTCTGACTATAGATAGTCTCTGGGGAGCATGACTTGTTTTTTCCTTATGGCTGTTATTATATTAGGTTACTCAAGTTAACGTACTGCATCAGGAATGTTCCACTTGCTAAATTTTTCAAGGGTTTCTTAAATTCACTAACATATTCTTCAACTAAATGCGAAGTCCTCTAAAGAGCTTTTGTTGTTCCCTTTCATATTTCTCCCTGGACTCTAAAGTGAAAATATATGCTCAATTAATTATACCATTGTAAGCTTCTTTGGAGGGATCTATAACTTTCTCAGAAAGGCTTAGGTGGTTAAGCTTGACTTCTTTCAAATGTCCAAAAAGCTCACAAAGGCACCGTTCTGATTCAGCTTGCCCATCTGTGTGCGTTTTCTCTTCAGAGAGGAAAAGTAAAGACCAAGAGATGAAAGGAAAAAGGATGAGGATGGGAATTAAGAGGATAGAGAAGGCTCGGAGGCAAGGAAGGAAGAAATGGGAACAGGACAGACACAGCAATAGATGATCCCAAGGCCCTGGAAACCCTCCTGGCATGACATTGAACAGAATCGCTTCTCGTGTACCTGGAAAACCATGTCCTTCCTGAGCCCTGAGACTAAGCTGCTAAGGATCAAAATTGCCTGTGAGTAACAGTGTCCCAGAATTACTCACACAGCATTCAGATATGGGAAGAAAATTAACTATTTTATGTTTTCATACCTGATTTGACTTTTTTCATGAGTCCTTCATTGGCTTAAGTAGCAAGAGGACAACCACATTTAGTCTCATTTGGTTTTAAAGTGAGTCTGTCCAATGCTAAAGAGTCTTTAGATCCACTAGTTTTTCTGTTCAGTCCTTCGGAGCTCTTGTTTCCTTTTCTTGCTCTCTCTTCGGGTCCCATGGCTCATGGCAGTGGGGGGAAGGGAGTTCTTGGATTTGCACTTGTGCTTGGGTGTGAGGTGCCTGTGTCTGCCGAGGAATGCTTGGCACCACCCTGTGCCTGGCGTTCACAGCTGGCGCCCGCAGCTGACATCTGTGGCTGATGTACTTGTGGTCTATTTCTGCCTGGTTTGCTCAGACTCTAGGGCCCCTCCCTGAAGACTTACCCCTACTTCCCCACCTGGGTACTGTTGATGAAGATCCCTTTGAGTCTCTGCCATACCTGCAACTTCTGGCCCCAGCTGTCAACCCTGGTACTGGTGTTGCAGGCTCATCGCAGCCCCCACCCCAGCAAGCTGTGGCAGGTGTGTGGCTTCACAGATGAGCATTCATGCTGTATGAAAACAGGGAAAGCTCAGGCCCATAAACGAGTCCCTTTTCCAACCTGAACATCCCACTCCACACTCTGAATTATGTAGAGCCCCCTGTACAGTTTCAGGGTTGGTTGTCTCCATCCAAAACGAAGGGTAGGTTAAAAGTTTTTGTGCTCTCACCATGCTCCCAACCTATTCCCTGTCACTGCTCACCCTGTGGGGCTTTGAAGACCCAGAGAAGAGACATTAAGGTAGCTATATCCTTCTTTTCCTCCCTTACCTTATTGCCCTACCATCCTCTCTGCCACAACCCTTTAGGCCTGGAGGGGGCAAACTTCTTTTTGAAGTCCCCTTCTTCTCTGCACTACATAAAATTGTATAATGTGTTCCACCAGGACTGGCCTTGACATGTTAAGTGGGCACCAGAATAACTTAGAAAATTCTAGCTCCATAATACCTGCTTTCAAGAGTATGTTGTCTTGTTGCAAAATCCTATTTTGAACATTGAAACCCCAATATTAAATGTCCCTTTATTTTTACTTCATGATAATCTTACTTTTTGCTGACGAGGAAAGTGGTCATGAATACATAAAAGTGAAAGAGAAAGAATGTTAATATCATTCAAGATATCAGGCTCACATATGTATTCTGAGGAAGAGACTGAACTGAGAATACACGTATGTATCCTGAGGAAGAGAGCAGGAGAGCTTGAAGAGTATAGAGCTCCTTCCTCCATGGATTGTGCCTCAGAAGACTGATTAATGTTGGGGTTATCAGGGTGACAGCTCCCATTCCATGGTCTGTCACTGACTGTTACTGTCTATCCAGGCTCTACAGTATGGGGACATCTTCCCCAGGGACACCACCAAGATCCTGCAGCTGAAAATGAAATCTCTTAGATCTTCCATTCATTCATCAAACATTTCTGAAGTATCTACGATTGTGATAAATACTGGACCAAAAGCTGTAAGACACAGAAATCAGAAAATAGAATAAAATGATCTGCCAGAAAGTATTTTAGCTAAGAATTTAAGCCTCCCTCCCTGTACCATTTATCCAAAGCAGCCCAGAAGTGGTGAAATTAGTTGATTTCAGTTTCTTCTACCTGGCTTTCTAAAGACCAAGAGGTTTTTAAACCTCATTCATTTATCTCATTCATTCATCCTGTTAACAAACACTTAACTGATAATCTTTTATAAACGAGGCACTTTGCCAGGTTTGGGGGAACCTGAGATCAGATTAGGATTTACTGTCTTCCCCTAAGCATCCTAGTCCCTTAGGAATATGGGCATTTCAATGGCAAGAGGAATGCAGTGTCACAGGTATTCCTAGTACCTCCTGTCTGTGTAAACCCTACACGGGGGTTCAATAAACCACCTGCAGTGAGTGCCAAGAAAGGCATAGTCAGTTGATCTTTAGTTGAGGGAGAAGGTAGCCAGGAAAGAGACATGAAGAAGGTGATGGCTTAACTAAAACTTCAAATATTCAGTTTGTTCGTTTTCTGTCTTTTTTCAAAAATTTTTTAATATTTTTATTTATTTTTGAGTGAGTGAGTGAGTTAGTGAGAGAGAGAGAGAGAGAGAGAGAGAGAGAGAGAGAGAGAGAGAGACTGAGCGCAAGCAGGGCAGGGGCAGAAAAAGAACAAGACCCAGAATCCAAAGCAGGCTCTGGGCACTGAGCTGTCAGCCCAGACCCCGATGTGGGGCTCAAACCTACAAACAACCAGATCATGATCTGAGCCAAATTCAGAGGCTTAACTGACTGAGCCAGTCCCTTGCTTGTTTTCTTAGAAGCAAGGAGAGGTTTCTAGGCAGAGGGAGTCTCAAGAGCAAAGGCCTGAAGGTGGCCCACAGCATGAAGTATCCAGGGAGCTACAAGCAGATAGAATGAATATGGAAGGAGCCTGTGAAGCAGAAAGAGGTACAGACTGCCTCCTTATGCACATGCCAACCAGTAGGAAGTGGGGCCATCTCTGGGTGGCAACTTTCCTGGTTCTTTTTACATCATACCTCATAGACAACTATCAGCCCCTAAAGTCAATCACAATAAATGCTTCAGAGGAAGGCCACGTGCAAGGGCTAGAGGTAGGAGAGAACTATTACTCCCATGGTGGACGGTCAGACCTCACACAAACAAATTTGTGGCATCAGCTTCTTTTGTCATGTTACTTATTCTATATCCCCAACCCCTAGAAACTTCAACAAAACCATCTCCCTAGAGTGAAAAACAACATTTTTCAGTACTATGAAAATCTCCTTGATTATTTTTAATATCGGTTGAATCATAGTGAGTTTTATACTATTTACACAATTTTTTCACTTTAAATCTGTTTTATATTTGGTCCTTATAAGCTGCTAGTGCCTACACATAGTAGGCCCTTCCTCACTGCCTACTTCTTCCACAGCAACTAAACAAGATAGATGCAGAAAATATCAAGTTTTCTGTTTTTACAGATATAACATGAGCACGCAGAGGTTAAGGACTAGTTAAGAAAGAGTAATAGCTAGTTATCGTATTTGCAGGTAATATTCCCAGAAGTTAATGTGGATTAACTCTTCAAATCCTTGTAACAATTTTGTAAGGTGGGTACTATTATTATTATACCTATTTTAAAGATGAGGAAACTGAGTTATTGGAGGTTTAAGAGATGCTTCCAAGGTAACACAGCCAGGCAGTGACAGAATAGGCAATCAAATGTCGGCAACCTGCTTCAGAGTCTAAACTCTTTTTTTTTTTTTAATTTTTTTTTTCAACGTTTATTTATTTTTGGGACAGAGAGAGACAGAGCATGAACGGGGGAGGCGCAGAGAGAGAGGGAGACACAGAATCGGAAGCAGGCTCCAGGCTCTGAGCCATCAGCCCAGAGCCCGACGCGGGGCTCGAACTCACGGACCGCGAGATCGTGACCTGGCTGAAGTCGGACGCTTAACCGACTGCGCCACCCAGGCGCCCCAGAGTCTAAACTCTTATTGCCCACTCCCTGTTAGACAAGTGAGATGCCCATAAGCAAGAACTGGTAGTGGTAGAGTAGAAAAACCCTAGATTAACATATGTATTAGATATGGGACAAAGTAATTCATCAGTAATATTGTGAACAAAGAGGGAATTGGAATTAGCATTTAAGTGCCTTCCCTGAGCTTAGCCTTGTTCTAGATGCTTTAGAGAAGCTTCCACACTGAATGCTTTCAACAGCCTGAGCTGTCATGAGAAGGTGAGGTCACTGGGCAAGGTCATGTACATCTACCTCAAGTATCCTCTCTGCCGCCCCCTCCCACCCCCAGCCTGCTGCACTCCTACCACTGCCTTCTACCTGCACGTGGCATGTGGAATCCAGGGAGATGCAGTGATTCTGTAGAGTCCCAATCAGATTTTTAGTAAACAAGGGGAAAAAAAAGAATGAAAAAAGAAAGATTCCCTCTGAAATAATTTTGGTTTATAATGGATGGGATCCAACCAGATGCCAAGTCCCAGCTCTGTATTTCTTTATTTTTGTGAGGTTGAATAACCCACAGGCAGGCTGCCAGGTCCCTGTCCTCTTCAAGCTCAACTTGCTTCAGAGGAAATACCACACACAGAAGAAAGGTTTGAGGAGTTCTGGGGGATGATAATTTGGTTACATATGCCTGGGGGACAGTATAAAGTAACCACTGAAAGATGTGGAGCTCTGTGACTTGGGTGAGCCCACCCTCTCATCCTGCCTCACTTTCACTGTGACTGTTCTGAAGAATTGAGAAAGGCAGAAGCTGTTTTTGCAGCTAATTTTTATAGAGCCCAGAAATACGTAAATGTCTATTTATTTATGCCACTCAAACGTGACCTGCATCTGTATAAAACAAGCAGGAACAATTTGATCCCCAGCCTCTTTGGCCTCATTATTCAAAACAGGCATCAGTAGTGGGATATCAACAACAAACAGAATCAATGCTTAACAGTCCCTGATCTTAGGCATATCCCCTATGTGTGCCCAGCAGTTTCTCCTACTGTATATGGGAAGTAAATGAGATCAATCCCAGAGTGCTTTGAGAAGTAATTCTGTGTCAATAAGAGAGGGCAAAAGAGTTGAATTTTTAAGAGCATGAGGAAATCAGATGTATTTGAATCTCAGCATTACATTTACAAATCACTTAATAACCTCTAAGTCTCAGATTCCTCATCTATAGTGTGGATATGATGAGAGTGCCTACCCCACAGGACTTTTGTCAAGTTCAAATAAGCTAACAGAAAAGCCTGAGCCCAATTCCTTGCTAAAATTAAGGGATCCAG
Source organism: Lynx rufus (assembly GCF_022079265.1). Taxonomy (NCBI): domain Eukaryota; kingdom Metazoa; phylum Chordata; class Mammalia; order Carnivora; family Felidae; genus Lynx; species Lynx rufus. The sequence continues at coordinate 10,732,473 of NW_025814841.1, read as the reverse complement.
TAATATTCACCTTTTTTCATTAAATAAGCCATCTTTATTCTTTGTATCAGCAAAGAATTTTTGTTTAAATAGGAAGCACTAAGGAAAATATGCAGATCAGATTATTAAATACATTAAACAGAATACCTAGAATTAATCACACACCTGCACGCAGACACACACACACACACAAATACACAAATCTGAAGACAAAGTAAAATGCTTTTATAGGCATTTGAAATGATCATCATCTTAAGACATAGCCAGACATCCTTGGAGCACAGCAGAGAAAGTGGGATTGGGTCCTGACAAGGACACAGAAAAGGACAACGGACAAATTACTGGCCTCCAGAGGCTTACAATCTGGCTAGAAAGACCAGACAAAAGAGTTAGAAAAAGTGTGACAACTTAAAGACAAGTTATAAGTAAAAAGGTCCATACCGCCTCGAAGTACTGTCTCAAAATTTAATTCCTTCTTAACTTACACTATATTTTGTTTGCCGAAATATTTGTGCACACAATTTTGCGTTGGTTAAAAAGGCTATTTCATGCATGAGTTATTGGATCAGAAGAAAATATTTTGTTTATCCACTGTACTAGAGAACCCATAGTTCCTGGACTTGGAGAAATTGTTTTTTAGTTAGCAAATATTTATAGAGAACCCACTATGAGTGTTATACCTTGCTATTTTAGATCTATTTTAAAAAGTCAGGTCAGGACAAAGCTAACCTATATATAGAGGTGAGAGGTCTCTGCACAACTGCTTTGTGCTAGTTATAGGCATGCGCTCTGGAGTGAGGCTCTCTGGGTATAAATGTGATGCTCCTACTGACTAACTCTGATTTTGAGCAAGTCACTTCCCTCCTTGGGCCTCAGTTTCACCTTCAGTTAAAGAAAAACAACAACATAGTAATAGAACCTGCTTTATAAAATATTAATGAGCATTAAATAAGGCAGCGCACCAAAGCTTTTATTGATGCCTAGCACATAACAAGTGTTCAATAAATGCATGAATAATAATATGATTATGGCACAATACTCTTTCATTACTTATATTCTCTCTCTCTTTTATACATACACACAAAACATAGACAATTTTTATACTATTGTAGAACCGGTGGAACTGTGGCTTCTTGGACTATCCCTTCTGCTTGCCCCCCACTTAACTTGTTAGTCTCTGATGGGTCCTTCAGGAGTCTTCCAAGACCCCTTCAAAATCAGGTTGAGTGGCTTTCTCTATGTGTCCCTGTGGTAGTATATGCTTAATCTTTCGATAGCAAAGTGGGTTTTGGAATGTGTTATGGAATGTGATTTTTTTTGTTCAAATTGTTGTCTGTTACTGTCTTACTCACCACCACCACCCCTTCACCAAGAGGGGCAAATCCTTGAAGGAAAGGACTGCATCTTGCTTTCCATTATATCTCTAGGACCTAACATGATGCCTGACATAATATTGAATATATATGTACTAAATGGGAAAAAAAGAGGGAAGGGAGGGAGGGAAGGAAGGAAGGGAAAAAGGAAGGAAGGGATGGAGGGAGGAAGGGAGGAAGGAAAGGAGGGAGGGAGGGAAGGAAGAAGAAGAAAGAAGGCAGAAAGGGTGGGTAGAGGTGCTCTGGTCCTGGCAGTGTGACATCTGTCTGAGTCTGCACACCCTCTTCCCTCTCCCTCCCCCTGTCCCTGGTGCCCTATAAAGTGAAGGGAAGTTTGAGCAAGGAGAATGTTTTACTTACCCCAAATCACCACTGGAGAAATCCATTGCATTACTGAGCACTGGTAATGGGTTGGCCCTGTTTCAGAATATAGGGTTTTGCTGCCCCTGCCAAACAGGCTTATCCATGTGGAGCTTAGATGGTGCCTTTGCCCACACCTGTCTGGCTCAGAGAGCTTGCTGCGCTGTCAAAGGGAGTGCTGGGCATTGAGAAAGTCTGATGGGCTTTGACGAAAAAGAGAACCGGGCACACAGGTCTCATTTATAATCCATTCCAGCTGCTCCTCTGCTGGGGGAAACTGGCATTCTGTTTTGTTGGCCCCTTTTCCATCAGGACAGCTGTGAAACCCTACTCAGTGAAGTAATCGCAATAACAACCACCACTTTGCATGTTGATGCCTTTCTTCCAAGGAACTCAAAGTTCTTTGGAGACATAACCTCATTAATCCATCCTGCATGAAGTGGTGGCTGATGGGGAGGGGTAGGAATTCTCACTCATATTTCCAGGGCTGGGGGATTTAGGAGAGGAGAGTTAAAAAGGAAGAGTAAGAGGTTTCGGAGCTAGGAAAGATAAAGGATGGTATCTTTCCCCCCCTAAATCCCACTCTGGCACAAAGATAACATTTTTGTAGGACATTACGCCTGTTAAGTGTGTGAGTAAAAGACACACACTGCAGGGTCACCATCCCCCCAAAAGGAAGAGAATTCTACATGAGGGGTTAGGAAATCTGATTTCTAGCCCTGATATTGACACTGAATAGCTGTGTGACCATGAGTCAGCCCTACCCTCAGACTAGTAGTTTCACATTAGAGCATGTGACCTCATGCTATGTTGACAGAGCACAAAACCAAGAGTCAGGAGACGGATACCTGACTGTACAGCAGCATGATTTTAGGTGTATTACTTCAGCTCCTGAGTCTCAATGTTCTTATCTGTAAAATAAGGAAATCAGACTGGATTATCTCTAAAGTTATTTTTAATTCCAATAAAAGCTGTGATTCTAGAACAGGTGGGCTGGGAAACATCAGATTTGATTGGGGCTTAGACTTTAGGAAAACTGGTAACTATCCATATTAGTCTTCTATTACTGCCACCCCAAAACTCAGTAGATCCTATAAAACAATAATTTATGATTTCTCACTATTTTGCAACTTGCTCAGGTAGTTCTGTGACTTCATCTGGCTTCACTCATGTGAATGGATTCAGCTTGAGGGTTGGCTGAGCTCAGCTGGGACAATGTGACATCTGGGCCTCCCTTGCCCTGTGGTCCTTTTATCTTCAAGGAGGCTACACCAGGCTTCCTCCCAGAGTTATGGCAGTGCCCCAAGAAGGCCAGCATCAGTGTCCAAAGGTTCTTCACCCCTCTTTTGTGTCAAGTTTATTGCTATCTTGGGGGCCAAATCAAGTTATGTGGTCCAGAATCAATGAGGGAGGAGACTCCTCAAGGACATTTTTATGAGCCAAATTGTGTCCCACGAAAAAAGATAAGTTGAAATCCTAATACTTAGTACTACAGAATGTGACCTTTTTTGGAAATAGAGTCTTCACAGATATAATCAAGTTAAAGTGAGGTCATATTGGGGTAGGGTGGGCTCCTGAACTAATATAACTGTTGTCCTTAAAAGAAGAGGAAGAGTCCCACATGCACCAGAGGGAAGACTGAGATCAAGATTGGAGTGCTATTATCACAAGCCAAGGAATGCCTGGGGCTACCAGAAGCTGGAAGAGGCAAGGAAAGACTCTCCCTAGAGCCTCTGGAGGGAGCATGGCTCTGACAACACCTTGATTTCAGACTTCTGGCCTTCAGAACTGTGAGAGAATAAATTTTTGTCTTAAGCCATCCAATTGGTAGTACTTTATCACAGCAGCCCTAGAAAATTAATACAGTCATGAACACCAGGAGACATGGTTCTTTGGGGGCCATTAGTGTAACAGTCTACCACACCATGTGTTTTTATAGGCATTACTGCACAAATGTTATGTGATTAGTGTCCAAAATATAAGAAAATACAGGTGTGGCAGATTGCAATAATGATCTCAGTTCTTTAGCCTTTCCTCAATCCATGCCCTTTGACATCAGACTTTACCTGACTCCCCTTCCACTAAAGAAATGGGGTGTGTCTCCCCTCTTCTTCCCTTTTTTGTGGCCATGTGACTTGCCTTACTTAATAGAAAGAGAAAGAAATGCTGTTGTGCCAGTTTCTTAAGAAGCTTTTATATTCCTGCAACCCCCATTACATATTGTCAGTATTCTTCACAGTCATACTGCCCTGCCTGTGGTGCTATCTCCTGGTGCTCCCGGACGTGTCCCTCCTTAGGTAAGAACATAGCAACACCACTCCCATCATGCTCAGAGTTTCAGAGCCATGTTTTATTTTGGATCAAAACTGGAGAGAATGGCTCCATCTTTATAGCGATCAAACCTATACATAGGCTGGCCAAGGCCTTCTCTCTTGATTTTCCTTTTTCTCCCCTGGGCATAAAAGTCCCTAGCGTTTCTCTCTGGTACCCTCTTCTCCCATGCTAAGCATGCATACAATGGAATTGGCATCCAGCTTTTCTACTCTAGTTACATAAATGCAAATATCTTTGTTACCAAGATGGGATCACACTACATCAATTACTCTGCAACCTGCCATTTGTACTTAAAATTATATCATCACTGTTCTTTCATTACTATAAATACAGATTTCTCTTCATTTTTAATAGCTGCATATATTTCCATCTGCATATGGAATCTTTTTTAAACAATTCCCTATTATTGAATTCTGTTTGTTTCCATTTTTACTTATAGATAATGCTGTGATAAATACATTTTTATATGAATCTTCATATACTTGATCAGTTATTTTCAACAGAAAAATTCATAGAGATAGAATTGCATACACAAAATGTTTTTCAAAGCTTTTGATACGTATTTCCAAATTACTTTCTGGAAACACTGTATTGATTTATACCCATCAATATGTAAAAGTGCTAATTTTTTTTTTAGTTCCCATGTAACTCCATGATTTTTTACAACCATTGACAAATGGTACAAGAAAAAGTTTGTGTTTTCTAATGTTTTCCTCAGTCCCCTTTTGAACAATTGTGTTACTCAAAAATGCGTTTCTAAAATTGAATAGAACAGAAACAGCAAGAATAGAAAATAATGATGAAATCAGAAATAGGCTTACAGAAAGAAACTGAGATCAGGGAAGAAATGAAGTACAGTACTGTGGCACTATTGGTAATGGTAGTGTTTCATGGATCTTTATTTGGTGCATACTTTAAAATGGCTCCTATGTGCGTGAATTCAAACACTGTTACATGGACACACTCAAAGAGGCGAGTGGAAATGTGAGGTAGAAATGCCAAATAAGAGCAGATCTGAGGAAAAGTAAAATAATATATCAAGGAAAAAATGATCCCAGCAATAGGCTATGAAATAAGAAGGAAATGCAGTATTCAAAAAACTATATTCAGTCTAACTGAGTTAGGTATGGGCTTGCAGAGTGGAGAGGAACAAGAATAGCCAACGTTGATGATTTACACACGGGACAGTTTCTGTTCTATTGGTCTAAGATGAGACTTGGTGCTGCAGACTGGGTTCATCTAGTTTAACACCTCTGTGTTTTCTACAGCGGGTGGTTCTAAGAAAGGAAAGGAATTACTCTATCAGGGATGTCAGCATGGATTAAAAGAATAACATTTTATCTATCACCAGTAAGCTGGTTCAATGTCTCTAGAGGGTGTGTTATATATATATGGTTTATATCATAGGTCTTAAACATGTATATGCCAAGTGACCCATAATCTTGCTTCTAGGAATTGATCCTAGTGAAATAATTTAGATAATCAATAATTTTAATAATTTGCCCAAGGATTTAGCTACAAGGATGTTCATTGAACCTCTGTTTATAAGTAAATTATAGTAAAATCCAAATATTAAAATCATTTAAAATTCAGTATTACAGACTATATATATTTATATATTATTTAGACTCTGTGTGTGTGTGTGTGTGTGTGTGTGTGTGTGTGTGTGTGTGAATACCTATAGATGTGCCATTAAGGACAACTACCACTAATGCCTGAATTTTACTAGCTCCTTAATTCTCTCTTTATGCTCAATTAAAGGATTCCTACTACAAAGTTGTTTGGAATCCTGGATTTTAAGCTTTTACTTTTGTTTTCTGAGTGTCTTCTTCCCTAGCATGCACTAACCTGAGGCATTAGGGAGTGGGACAGATGGGGATTGAAGTTATAGCTGCACCGTGAATCCAGAACTATGACTTTCTCCTTCAATCTCTGTTTCTGAGTTTCTCCTACTAGCTTGACACTTAGGATGAATTCTTTATCAGGGGTCTCTAGATCTTCTTTGATATTTAGTTTCTGTTGGGGGAATACATCCCAACCACTCACACATAGTTTGCCAGTCATAACTAGATGTCTCGGCCCAAAGTTGAACATGTATTGAATTCCCTTCTCATAAAGCTACCCATCTCCTTGTGAATCATGTAGCAAAAAGATACTTGGGAAGAGCAGAAGGTAGGTAGAGTGACATATATTATATTATATTATATTATATTATATTATATTATATTATATTATATTATATTATTATATATGGTATATATTATTAGGTGACCTAAAACATATACCAAATGTATCTGAAAATTAGCTTTGACTTACACAGGATGTCTTGTTATATGTGTTTGTGTACATAACTGTGAAATATTATCAATATGAAGTCCTAAAGGATATACAGCAAAAACGTCAACAGTCTAGTGGTGGGATTACAGTGGATTTGTATCGTCTTCTTTTATCTTAATGTATGTATTCTAAATTTTTTTACAATGATCATGTATTTCTTGTGAACCATTAAACAACAGGGGTAATTTTTTAAAGGTGCTCTTTAAAAAATAATACCATTTTGAACAACCACTCAGAAGTATCTATTTGTTCAACTCCAGTCATTTTATAGTGATAGCTATCACATTGGTGCTTGATTCCAGGGCCATCAACTAAGGGCCTTTTTTTTTTTTTTTTTTTTACAAGAGAAAGCTTTCCAGAGAGGCTTCACAAAGCATTTGTGAAAGCAGTTGGGCATTATTGTAGGATTATAAGGGGGTGCTTTATGAGCTGGAATGTTTGTAGTGTGATGCAAGTGGCCAGAGTCATGGTCAAGACACTTGCTTAAGGTCTGGGAGATGAAATGTAATATGATTGCATGCAGAGAACAAATACAAACTCCAGAAAGATTGGGAGGTGGGGTAAAAGAGATAAGGGCAGATTCCAAGTTCCTGTAGAAAAAGAGGAGAAACTTGGCACCGACCATAGGTTGACTCCTTCAAGTTTCTGTTCAGTTTTTCCCCAATATGACTGCCCTTCCCACTTTCTCTGGTGCCCCGTGGGCTGCCCCCCTCCTTCAGATCCACCCAGCCTTGATCTGGGAGCTACCTCCATGTTCATGAAGGCATTCTGCCACCATTTGGTCCAGTCTCAACCCCACCAGCCTCCTCAGAGACGGGGCATGCCAAAGTTCTTTTGCAAGTATGTAGTGAGATTTTGAGTCACACTCTTGCTTAAGAGGATATTCTATGCATTTTCAGACATATGACTAACTGGGCAAAAAGTTTAAAAAATATAATTCGGAGTAACACAGTGTTCAGCAGGAGAGTTGTTCTTTGCTTTTCATGTTGTTTGGGGGGAGAAGGAGGGGTATAGGATTAGCCTGAAGTATGGAATACCATCAAGAGACAGATAGACAGAGAATCAAAGTCCCCGAATAGCCTTTAATTCCATGTTGCTGTTTTTCCTGGTCTGGTTTCAGAAATCCTCTGACAGTTGGACTATTTGCTATTTAGTCATTCTACTGTAATCATTTTACTGACAATCAACAGGCATTGCCTAATTTCACACTCAAATTAATAAAAAAAAGACCAAAGTAGACTACAATGTCAAATCTACATTTAATTTCATGGGATTTTTTGAACATTTCTGAAATAACACATAAGTAGTAAGAGCGGCAAATATACAAGACTGGGAGATATTTAAGTATGTTCGCGTTTTAGCCAAAACAACTTGCAATAACTAGATCTAAAAAAAAAACACATCTAATTGGAGGCTTTTACATTAGGTTCTGAAACACATTTTTCGGTCCCCTTGTGCCTTGTTTCCAAGATGGTAGCACCTGGAAAAACATGCAGCTTGATTTTCGTAATAGATATGAGCTCAGATAGTAAGGACTGCATTACACCAGTTCCTTTGAAACGGGTGGCAGTTATTGCTGGAGTCCAAGTGGCTGAATCGCATGCTTGGAAATAGGAGTATATTCATCTGTTTGTGAAAATCACCAGGCATAGACCGTTTCCACCCAACACACCGTAGAAACTCGCAAGCCTCCTGTTACCAGCAAGAACTGAAGCCAAAACTCAGCAAGAGCAATGCCAGATGATTGCTGCTGTTTTCCTTACGCCTTTATTTTGAATACTGGACCTTGCGTTACTATACATTCTTTCCTAAGTGAGAACCTTCTGCCAGACCAACGACAGTGTCCTCTGTGAGGCAGTGGCAATTTTCACCAAATCTCTGACTAAAAAAAATGTCCAGTGTGTGTTCACTTTTCATCATGACATGATTAATTACCCCAGGAAACTTCATTTCATTCTGCTTGCTAAAATGAGAGTAATTAGAGCAGCCTTTGACCCTTTCTTCTCTACCCCTCATAGTTTACAGCGAGTTGTGAAATGTGATAAGTTAGTTCTTAAATATATACTTTTATGCCAAGAACAAGTGTCTCCTGTTTGACTTACTGTTCCCCCACAGGAACATGGTATTGTTTATTTGAGAATTGGACATCCAGCATTTTTGTCCGATGAAATTGAGAAGTGTCCTCCAGATGACACAATTGCCCTGTCAATAGAGTTCACACTTTGTCCCTTATCTTAATATCTGTAGTAATAACTGGACCCTTAGCTCCATGTGGAAGGTACGGTTTTCATTCCTACTTTGAACTAAAATTACAGCAGGGCTAGACACATGGTCAGGGGCCATAACAATAAAATACACAAGCACTCAAATGATTCCATTTGGAAGTCAAGTACCAAATTTTTCAGGTGTTTTGAAACATAACCTTTGATACATTTGGGGTAGCATTGTGGGCTAAATGAAAGTCATCATGAATTAACCCAAAAGTATAAGTTTTCTGACTTTTATTAATATGCTTTTTATACCAGATTATAGAGGCAATTTTTATGTATTGTAGAAAATCTGTGAAACAAAGAAATGCATAAAGAAGAAAATTAAATCTTTTAACTCATATCTATAGAGATAACTGCTTCTGAAATTTCAGTATATTTCTTTCCAGTCTATTTTTATACAATTATATAAATATATATTTCACAAAAAAACTGAGCCGAAGCTCAGGTCATGATCTCACAGTTCATGAGTTTGAGGCCCGCATTGGGCTCTGTTGTCAGCACAGAGCCTGCTTAGGATCCTCTGTCCTCCTCTCTCTGCCCCTCCCCCACTCTCTCTCTGTCTCAAAAATAAATAAGCATTAAAAATATTTAAGAAGAAAACAAAACAAAAAACAGCATCATGTGGTCACCATGTGGTCACCAAGACCCTTCCTTGTAAGAGATACAAGTACAAGTAAGTGTGAATTCATTGACTCCCATAACAAAGAGCTCCCCTTAGGTACTCCTTTCTCTCCAGGTTTCAGCTATTGCCTTGAGGTCTCAATCCCTCTCTCCTCTTTCTCCCTCCTTCTCCCCTTCCCATGCCCCCTTTTTTCTCTTTCTTTCTCCTTCCCTCCTCTTCCTTTTCTTTCCTCCCTCTCTCTTCCCTCCCCCTCTTTCTCCCTTCCTTCCTCTCTTTCTCACTGTCTCTCTCCCTCACTTCTTCTTTTCCTCTCTCTCTCCCTTTCCTCCCTCCTCCCTCTTCCTTTTTTCAACTCTATTTACTGTGGCTTGGCTTCTACCCAAGGAGGCAAGCAAGCAAGCAAACTCTTTATGTGGAAGCAAGATACTACTAACACCTTCAGGCTTATACCTGCTTACAGATTGGGATCAGAGAGAAAGAGAAAATATCTTTCTTATGGTCCCACAAGACCCATGGAAGTCTCTAATTGACCTCACAACCAGTCACATGCACATCTCTGAACCAAACTGAAATCTGGAGGATGGCGTGCACTGATTGGCCAAGCCTAGACTACATCAGGTTCACTTGCAAGGGGTCAGCTACACGGGATGGGGCCCTGGGCAGGATGTTGAGAGAAGATCTATCCTCTCTCTCTACTGCTTTTCTTTCCTGTGTTTAAAATTTGCCCAGTTCAGCAGTGTGATTCAAATCTTGCCTTTTTTTGTGCCATCTTCAGATAAATGTACTCAATACTTTTGTGAACAGTGCACTAAAACCAACAAAATTGTTTCCCCTGAACTTAAAAAAAATTAATTCCAGAGTCCTTTCATGAAAAAAACCATCTATCTTTGCATTTTCAAACCTTAAGACTGTCCTTAAGATTATCAGTCAATCTAGTAGATATCAAGCGATATCTACTAGATTCTACTAGAATCAAGATATAGATAGATAGATAGATAGATATCTTGATTCTATATATATATATGAGATTGAATGGAAGATAATGATAGAATGGCTTTGAGGGAGAGTCAACACCAGAATTACAGGTGCGCTTTTTTAGTGCCACCCCACCACTGCTGCTGATTCACTACAGTGCTATTCTTCCCAGAAAAGGAAGTTAATACAAACTTCGCCCATGGTTTTCAGAGAGTGCACATCTTGGACTCTCGGTTATCAAAAGTGTGCACAATACAGTGCCTTCCCCAGTCTTATTAGTCCTGAGCAATTTTTTTCTTACTCCTCTCTGGGCAGTTTTTTCTGCTGTGTTTTGACCAAGACTGGCTGACAAAAGGCACATGTGGGATGGTTTTGGAGATGCTAGATGATATCTTAATGCAAGTGAAAGTACAAGTTCTACTGCAGGCTGAAGTACCCTCAAGGAAATAGTCATGGACACAGGAACTCAAGCTCAGCAGGGTTTGAGGGAAGTCCTTTGACCTTGTAAAGTTCATCTTCATGATGCAGCCTGAGAATACTGGCCAACAGTTGTAAAAAAGCCAGCTGGAGGACAGCACTGTTGGTGGCACGTCATGGCTTCAAGGGCTTCAAAGAAAACAGAAGAGGAATCGCCAGTGTCTCATGTGGGGAAAACTTCCTCACAGAGACTGACCCTGCTACACTAGCCCCAGATAACTCCAGTCCATGTAGCACTTCCATCTTCAGGAGTGAATGCTCAAGACTAAACTATATACATCTTAGATGACCGAGAAGCTCATTATTAACCACTGAGCATAAAAGAACCCATGCAATTGATTCCTCTGTGGATAAGTTTTCTGAAGTATTCCAGACAACTAGTAGTCTTTTGGGGCTACCCAAATAGAATACATTTGTGGTCATCTGGACAGGAGGAAGTAACCTTGATTGTGTTAGCTTTTCATGAAGTCTGGAATGTGCAGCTCTCATAGCACTTACTACCCTCTGCTGGAATTGTCTGTCTCCTTCCCTGTCTTCCTCACTGGACTCTGAGTCATTCCAGGGCTGGGGTGGAGTCTTATCAATCTTTGGATTCCTATGATTTAGAGGAATGCCCTGTAGGTAGTAAATGTTTAATAAATATTTCTTGGGTGAGTGAATAAATGCTCAGGATGGAAATCTGGGAGTCATTTTTGATTCCCCTTTCTTCCTCATCCTCATCAACCCACCACCACATTCTCTGGAAGAAAAAATAGCTCTTTAGTCTGCCCACTTTTCTCCTTCCCCAGACTATGCAACTACCTCAGAAATCCTTCCCTGCTTCCCCTGTTGCAGAGCACCAATTTATTTTTCATAAAAAAATAAAGAATTTTCAAAAATATTAAATACCTCTACTGGCTTTTCATCTTATCCAGAGTAAAAATCCAGAAGACAGCTGCTGACCTCTCCAGGTATATCTCTTTCTTCTTTCTCACTTCCTCCTTCTGCTGAGATATGTTGGGCTTTTTTCCATTTCTATAGCTCACTAGGATCTACTCTGTCTCCATTTTGTGTAAAGGCTGTTTCTCTGATGCCCTTCCCCACACCTCTCTCCTGCCATCTCTTGCTCAGTCTGCAGGTTTCAGCCTAAAAGTCACTCCCCCAGAGAAGCCTTCCTTACCATCCCTGTTTAAGGTAGACTGGCCTGCTGGCCCCTGTCCTGGCACTATCCTTCTGCTTCATAGTACTTATCAAAAGTTGTAGAAAAGTCGTAGTTATATAACTTGTTAATTTACTTATTATGCATCTCTCTTTTGCACTGCTGGCTTTTCCTTGAGTGCAAGAGTCACATCCATTTAGCAACTACATTGGACATCTTGCTTACCACCTCACAACCACTCAGCCTCAGCTCATGGCTCTGGCAGAGTTCCACAAGGTTTCAAACTGCTCTCCGTTGACAGTGCACACCTCAAGCCTGCACCAAACACCTCTGTTTCCTGTCCGAGGGCTTCTCTTGCTCCCCTGGGTGGGGCACTGCCAGAGCCCACTTGACATTCACGCATGTGCAGCCCAGAAGTGTGAAAGTGTTCATGCTCTGTGGGGTAACTCTCAACCAAAGCAGGCCAGGAGCCAAGCAAGGATAAATTCTTCTCCCTCTAATCCCTCTATACACTCCTCAGAAGGTGCCAACAAGACTCAGCACCAGCCACCTGCACTGGTGACCAGCTCCGTAATGTAGTCTTACATTGGTTTTCCTCTTCCCTGTTTCACTTTTCCTGGTGCCTCACTTATGCTCTCTAACATCACTTCCAAACAAGCCATCCACATGCAAGCCTTAGTCTTGGTCTCAGTTGTAGGGGAAGCCAGGCTAAGACAGTACCATGTACCAACTACCTGGCACAGTACCTGGTGAGGTCAGTTATTCAATAAAAATTTTTAAGCCAAGTACAAATAAATGAAAATTATTGAAAAACTAAAAGATAAGAGAAGCAGGAAATAAAGCCATTAATACAACTTAGTATAAGAAAATTCAGCATTGCTGGCATGTCTGGGTGGCTCAGTTGGTTGAGTGTCCAACTCTTGGTTTCAGCACTGGTCATCATCCCAGGGTCATTGGATCAAGCCCTGCATCAGGCTCAGCACTGAGCATAGAGCCTGCTTAAGATTCTCTCTCTACCTCTGCCCCTCTCTCCTGCTTATGCTCACACATTCTCTCTTTCTCTAAAAATAAAATAAAAGAAAGAAAAGAAAATTCAGCATTGCTTAAACTTACCAACTCAGCAGAGACCTTCATCACACATGTGCTTTCTTTTTAAGCAGGTGAATCCCCACCAATACCTATCTATTTGATCCTTCCTCCTCCAGCCTGACATAGCTTGGTTTGTGAAATGAGAGTGAGTTTTGGAATTAGACCTAACTGGGTCTGAATCTCCACATCTTTCTACTGCCATGACCTTACCAAGTTCTTCAAGGTCCAGTTTGCCTATCTGTAAAGTGGGAACATGAACATTGCTTAGAGAATTGTTATGAAGATTTAAAAATAGGTCCTCAAAAATATTGATTTTCCCCCCAAAACATCTACCCTCATTTTCCTTCCCTCTGCAGTGAAACATATACCTTGTATTTGGGAATTCGTTGTTAAACTTGTGGCCCATTGCTCTGAGCTGAAAGCTTGGTGCAAGAATCTTCTGGTTAAATGTGTTTATCTTCACAGTCCCTGCACTTACAATATATGCCAGTAGACTCACCATTTGAAAGAAAATCTTCCTCAGGTAAAGACCCTTACAGTTACACAAAAAGACTTTCAAAGGCATCATGGCCCTAGGGGCCTTCCCCTAGGGACAGCACAGTGTGTCATAGGCCCCAATGAGTGGTGAATGTGAAGACAGTGTTCTGTGAGCCTGCAGCTCTCCACCCATCTCCAGCCATTTGTGCCTTTTGTCTGCTTGTGCTCTCAAAGGTCAGACCCTTATGAAAAATACTTGCTCTATTAATCATCTTGGAAGACTGCTCCAGACACATTTTCAGAAGGGATGCAGTAAGTTTTGTCTGCACAGTGCACCCTGGGAAAAGAGTTTCCCTTCCGAAAAGCAGTCTTGCCTTCAGCCAAGTCTTTTCTGGGTTTTTTTCTTACTTTTTTTTTAAGCGTACAATTCAATGCTTTTTTTCCAGGTTTTTTTTTAAAGCAGTGAAATTATTGCATGTTCTGAAGGTGTTGGGAGGCACGGCCACCCCTTTGGCATAGGCATGTTTGTATTCTCAGGAGATATGTGCCCAATTAGTGGGTTTCGCATGACTGCTGGTGTTGGCAAATGATCTATACCCAGCTGGTGCTCTGTATTTTGGGAAACAGTGGAAGGTTTAACCATTATTTGACAAGGACTCATTCAGTCAGAGACAGAATAGTATAATGGAGAGCTAAATGAAAGATGACCCAGTGATTAGACTGGCTCACAATCAGGGTAATAATTTTTATACTCCCAATTAGACCACAGAAATCAACAGAATGGGACTGATTCCCCCACTGCATTTGCCTAAGATGGGGGGTGGGGCAGGATATCTGATACTCTCCTCTCACTTCCTCATCTGGACTTCATAACTTTTGGATCTTCTAACATGATAGGGGCATTTTCACTCACCAGTTGTATTAAGCCCATCTCACCTGCTTGTGTCGCCACTCAGTAGGGACTCATTTCACATGTGCAATGATGAAACAAGCAAAGAAGGTAAAAATTCCAGAGCTTGCTTCTGTCTCATGTAGAGTTTTTGTCTTTTGCCTTTTCCACGTGAGTCTTCCTAGTCCTCACACGATCTAATAATCCCAATTCTCACAGCCAACTCTTGACAACCATGAGAAAAAAAGCCTTAACCAATGTGTTGCTCATTCATTAATATTCCTGTCTTGTAAGGGTAAGGCCTTATGTTTTTGCAAAATCATGAAATCTGTTATATTTCAGATATCATTTTAACAAATCTGTGTACTGAATGAAAGCAGGATTTATTTTTATAGAAATTCTCACTTGGGATGAGAAATAAGTAATAAACAACATCCCACTGGGAGAGACCCCTGCAAAACAGCATGCCTAAAGAGGTAGACTGGTATGTTCACGGAAAATATTTAACACCCTGGACTGTTTCCCAGTGGGATCAAACCAGACAGGAACAATGCAGTCTGCTTAGGAGACTGTCTGGGGATCTTTGTGAATGGCATCTGCAGTAGATAGATATATCTTCCCCCTCAGATTCCTGCTCCTGTGTATATGCAGGACTTATAACTGAGTCATATTTTTCAAGAATGATTGTGGGTGTCATAGTCAGTGTTTGTGGTCTATAACTTCATAATTAGCTTCTTCCAAAAGTACTCTAGGCACAGCTCAGCTCAGATGGTTTCTTGAATGGCTAAACTCCAGGTCTATTTCAATATGCCTTTTTAATTGTTCATACTCCCTTCTACTACCACTGTCTTGCATAATTCCCTCAATCAGTTAAAAGAGCTTTCAATGAAGTATTATCTTTGAACAAAAAGAATAAGGTCTAGGAAGTGGTCTAACCAACTTGTACCTGAAATATTCTGAAAATAGTCCTAACACAGTATTTCCCAGGCCTAACCACAGGTGTAATTTGGTAAATCATCAACTAATTCTCAGGCAATAGACAGTGAGCATCTGCTAAGGACCAGGTATTATATTAGGTTCCAGGCAACAGAAATACAAAAGAGAACAAATCTTCACCTGGCCCCAGAGGAGATCTCAGAACACAAATGTCAACAATATTTTGCCATTGCAATCACACCTGAGGAACTATCTCAAGTAAGAACTGAAGAAAGCACCATAGGAAAGCTGGTCTCCTAGAAGGAAGAAGAGTTGGTCTATTAGAAAAGAGAGGACAAGATGGGCAAAAGCATGGAAGTGCAAAAAATCATGGCACATGCAGAGGAGTGGTATGCCTGTAGAGTGAATCAAGGGTGGGCCAGGGCACAAAATGAATTTCTGTGTCAGGCAGCTGCAAAAAACAGATACTTTCTGAACTAGATAAATCAGGGGAGATTTATTATAAAGAGGTAGGATATTTCATTACGCTCTAGGGGAAGAGGTCTAAGTAGGCTTATGAACAGGAACACTATCAGGAACTACAGCTGGAACACCCTCTCCACCTATCTTTCTCTTTCTGGGTCATGAGGTGACTTATTTCTGCAGTTCAGGTCATTTATACACAGCTCTGAATTGATCATTCATTCACCTGTTTAACAGGAATGGGTGTGCTCATCCTGTGTGCTCAGTGTACTCCAATATGGTAGGATATAGACCAGGGCTGGCTTCATGGGCACAGACCCATGCAATCAAATGGCCCCACATTTGGTTTCATGCACTGCTGTGGCCATCTTGCAATTCTAAGTATTTTCACTGAACTTACATTTTGTAAGTGAAGTCCAGTCAGATGATGAAACATTCTCATGAGTAAAAGAGATACCCACAGTTCTTTGCCTTCCAATTTACATATAGCATTTTGGCTGCCCCCGTGGCCCACAGTGCAAGGGTATCCAGAGAGACTCAAAAAAGTACAAGGAACGTATGTTACTGGCCCTACTGAGTATGGTGGGAAGGAGGGAGGTGCTGACATACTAGAAGCTATGCTCTTTGTTCTAGCCAGAGTAAGGACCAATAAAATCCTTTTATTATTACATTAGTTTCAGGTGTACAATATAATGATTCACCATTTCTATACATTACTCAGTGCTTATTACTCAGTACTCTTAATCCCCTTTATCTATTTCACCCTTACCCCCACCCACCTCCCCTCTGGCACCGCCAGTTTCTTCTTTGTATTTAAGACTCTGGTTTTTTTTTTTTCCTTTGTTTTGTTTCTTAAATTCCACATGTGAGTGAAATCATATGGTATTTGTCTTTCTCTGACTTAGTTTGCTTAGCATTGTATCCTCTATGTCCACCCATGTTTTTGCAAATGACACGATCTCATTCTTTTTTAGTGGCTGAGTATTATTCCATTAAATATATATATATATTTTTTTTCACATCTTCCTAACCATTCATTTGTTGATGGTCACATGCTTTCTCATTCATGTTACTTCTCTGCATTAGCCAACCACTTACTGCTAAAATTATGACATAGAAGGAAAGGAAAATATAGGGCAATGCATAGTTCCTTTCCTTTTCAGTCCTTCCTTACTCATTAGTAAGCTGAATATACGGAGTGTCAGTAGAATGTATCAAGAAGTGAAATAAAGACTGTTGAGTTAGTTTTGTGTAACATTTCCACTGTTCTGGTAAGGATGAAATACATAGGCATGTACAAGCTAAGAAATATGAATTGTGTAAATTTTGTGATACCATATGTGAGTTAATATTTGCATAATTTGCATAAATTCTCTTTTATTTGCATTTAAAACTGCCATTGCACAACATAAAGATGAATGGTAAAATCCATGCTAATAATTTACAATTTCAATTTTTCTTAACTTAGAATGTCATTAAATAGCAAATAAAAAACAAAATGCTAAGTTGAAAAAGAGACTAAGAAAGAAAAAGTCTTATACCTTGGTACATTTAACCACACTTATTTCCTGCTTTTTGAACAAAGCACTCTACATATTTATTTTGCCCTGAGCCCCACATATTATGTAGCCAACCCTATTCTGAAGATAGGCAGGTGAACAAAATGGACAAGGTACCTACTGTCATAGAACTCACTTTCTGGGGGAGGGAGAGAAGAGGAGAGGCAGAGAGGAGAGGGAGAGAGAAAGGCAGGCAGGAAGGCAGGTGGGAAGGCAGGAAGGAAGGAAAAGAAAGAAAACCTCACTATCTCATAAGTGTTTGGAGGAAATAAGCAGGATGACATGATTAGCAAGGGGAGGTGATTTACTGTAGCTTGGGTGGCAGAGAAAGCATCTCCAAGGAAGTGTTGTTTCAGCAGAGACCTAAAGTAGCTAATGACTTTGTGGAAGTGAAAATCTTCCTCTTCATACCTAGACTTTGTTCCATGCTTTGAAATCAGCCAGAACAAGCTCGATTCACTCTCCCAGTTTTATAGATGACAGTCAGGTCTTCCCCAGGCTTCTCCACTTCTCTCCACTGTGCCTCTGCTCCTGGGTGACCCTCCTCTGGACTTCCTTTCAAAGGAAGTTTCAGAGACTTTTCTTTCAAAGCTACCCATAGACCAGGACAGGTTGAGAATAATATGAAGTGCCCGTATTTCTGCCCAAGAGCCTCAAACAGCCCAAAAACACAGTCCCTGGAGGAAGAATTCCCTTTTTCCAGTAACTCTTGGGAAAAGACACCTGACCAAACCTCCTGCCTTTGTTAGTCATGCAAAGAAAGTCACATCAGAAGAAAGGGTGACTTGAATGAGCCCAGATGTTTCACTTAAAACCACAGCCAGGCGTAGCATTTAAGCAATTTTTTTGCAGTCATTTCTTTTTGTGTCATGCAAATGCTCAAAAGTGGCCTAGGGAGACAGCACGTCTTAAAAGATGACAATTGCAAATGGCAGCAAATAGCAAACACGATAATAACTTGTCATGTTTAACACAAAGTTACAGCAAAGGCAAGCTGCTTAGCAGTAAGCAGATGTGGACTACAAGGCAGATTGCAGACAGCTCAATGCAGACCGGTCACAAAGCATTTTGGTAAAGCATTATAAAAATACTACCTATGGTAGAACATATACAGTAAATATAATATTTCAAGAAGGATTTAGAAACATGCAAGATTTACTATGTGAGAGTTTTTAAAAAAGAGCAATTGATGTCTCAATCAAAGGAGCTACGAGTTTTGCCAAGTGAAGCAGAATTTGATTATGTAGAGGATTTCAAACTAGCATTTATTTTTTTTCCAAAAAGAATGCTGCACTTGGCAGCAAGCTCCATTCCAGTGCACAGAAGTTAGTAAACTGATGAAATAGCAGGGGACTCTTCTAGAGAGGCTAATTGCTACATCAATTTCTGCCAAGACCATGTGAAAATAAACCCCTCTGTCCTATCGTGCTGTCACTGGAAAGAGATTGGAGTTGACAATTAAAAGCTCAACAAGTAAAAGGTGCATTTAGGCATTTAATTATGATATGCCCTCACTAAATATGCATTGAATGAATAAAAGGATAAAATCTAAAAGTTGAGGTTGCAGGACAGTGTCCTGCACTAGGTTATTGGAACTCTAAATGTTTTACAACAGCATGAGTATAGATTCTCACGCAAGCATGTACAACGACATGTTTAGTTATGTGACATACATGAGCTGTTAAGTCCTAACTACATGTCCATAATGATTTTGAGAAGTTTGCTCTACACATGGAAAAGACAAGTTCATTTGCCACTGGGCCATCTGTGATGAAAGGAGGAAGAGGCAGCTTGACACTCAATTCCAGTCAGTAGAACAGGCTGTTGTGCCAGACTGCCATTGCCTCATCTTGCAAAGGCTGAGACCATGACCTATGTGGGCAAGTCCATTGTGTGATGTGATGCAGCAAGTGATTCCAATTGTGACTCTTCTCCAAGCCAGTCCCTACAGACATCGCCAGTTTATGAGATATTTGGAAGCAGTGAAAGCATCATGGGCAGATGCCATTCATTTTTATGCCATCAGATGGGGAAACTTGAATGCGATTTATGGAGTTGCTTCCTCAGATCAGAGACTTTTGGGAGTTGCAAGGCCAAGAAACCCAACTTGTTGGAGTGATTGCTGTTCACATGGTGATTCTTTCTTACAGTTGTGACAAAACATGGAAATACATTGAACTTGAAATTTCAAAGAAAAAAAAAGCAAGGAGCATTACCATACCTTCAGAAGTATGATTACTTATTTTAAAACTGGACAGATACATTTTTTTCTTTTTAAACATTTTCCTTAAAAATTTTTTTAACGTTTATTTATTTTTGAGACAGAGAGAGACAGAGCATGAACAGGGGAGGGGCAGAGAGAGAGGGAGACACAGAATCTGAAACAGGCTCCAGGCTCTCAGCACAGAGCCCGACGCAGGGCTCGAACTCACGGACCGTGAGATCATGACCTGAGCCGAAGTCAGACGCTTAACCGACCAAGCCACCCAAGCGCTCCTGGACAGATACATTTTGAAGAAGTCGATCATCATGCAATAAAATGAAAAGTAGTTACAAAATCTGAAGGATTATGGAACTATTGGTGAAAAGAGAATTGGAACTTCAGAAGCAGATTGTCATTTTTGTTGGATTACAGTCACAATTTTAAAGAATGAACAAGGGTTTATTCTAAAAGGGCAGCACAGTTTAAGAGACTCTCTTAGACTTAAAAGCAAATCGGGTCCCAACAACATTTGTTTTCATAGTATATTAACCTCAAAACTGGTATTTCTCCTGCATGTTAAACTCTAGCAAATATTGGATTCCCGTGAATCTGCTAAAATGCATTGTGTTTATTCATGCTTCTGAAAACTCAAGCAGAGGGTCGCTATCAATGCCACAAAACTGTCCTGAATTAGGATGTGTGTCCCAGCTGAGAATTGGAAATGATTCATTATGTCAAATACCAGCATTCTCATCAACATGTTCAAAATGGACCAAAGATATAATTGGGCATATACTGTGTGTGCATGCAGGAAAGAAATGGATTAAACTCTTATTATTTGTAGGGACTTTAAAAAATTAGTATTACTGTTTTAAATCTCACATAATTTTGAATAACTAATGAGCTTTATCATTGTTGTTCTTACCTTTACCTCTTAGGATTTCTAATCCTGTAGTTTACTACCAAAGAAAAAAGTGGGTTTTCTAGCTCTAGACTATAACCTTTGCTAAAAGTGAGCCTTGTATTAGAGTTCACTCCATCCCCTCTGAGCCTACTTTGTGCTCCCTCTGGGCAGGAAGTAAGATCCATCTGTTTATCTTTAGCCTTGCTCTCACTGGCAGACTGGCTCACATACTGGCAAAGAGATGGTCTGTCACTTTGAATTTCATGGAGAACTTCACCCCAGTCTCATGAGTCCCATGACCTTCGTGACTCAGACATTTATGGCCTATTCTCTTCCATGCTTTCTGGATCCAGGATACTGGGGAGTGACATAAATGGTCAGTCATTGGCTGGTTCTGAGAAGACTTCCAAGAATAACTGCCACAAAACTTTTAACAAAACTATGAGTTTTAAAGATCTAGAATGTTGTCTGTCAACTGAGGTCTAGAATGGAGACTACAAACTGGTGGTCAAATCATCCAACAGGCATGTTTTACTTGGCCAAGTTAGTGTTGGCCTGCAGAGTGTTTAAGAAATATTTAATTAGTTCCCAACATTTAAAAATCAGATTTCACGTAAAAATCCAGGTTTCTGGCATCGCTTGATTTGGTAGCACAAAGTCTGCATTCCCACCTGGCAATAATGGGCTGTAGCTCTATAGCAGTCACCCCATCTAGGTGGGGCAAGCCCACTCCAGTTTACCATACTTCCTACCACTCCCTACCAGAACTACTTCACTAGTCTCTGTAACATGCCTGGCTCTGGCAGGCTTTGGAGGTTGGGATCTTTAGAAATGCCAGTGTGGCTAGCACTTATGGTAAGAACTGTGAGGGAAAACAGAGACAGATTAGCACTTCCTGGGTTATCATCTGGTTAGAGGAAATAAGAATAATAACAATAATAATAAAGCTAATTTATGGATTAATTAAAGTGTTAATTGTGAGGTATCAAGCACGGAAGTGACCCCTGACCTACACATACTCCTAATGTGTGTCGATACACTGGAGTGATGGCTGGGAATATCAGCCCTGCATGAGACCAACTGAAGAATCCAACAGTTTGTCTACTTAAACCATGAAGGTGTCTCTCAGCATGGAGTTCAGAAATTTATCCATGCATTTATCCACTTATTCCTCTTTTCAATAAGTACCTATGGACTGGTTTGGGAGGCCAGAGAAGTTTACCACCCAGATCTCTCTTCAAGTGAATCTTCATGGACAACAGGTGCAGGTGCTGTTCCTTTGGATCCACTATGGACCCAGCTTCCCCAGGAGCAATTTCAGCCACTATCTAAGCATAATGGGGGTTTTGGAACCAGGCCAGTCATGCCCAACATTAGACTTCTCTAATAGGAAACCTTTATGTGGGCCCCCCTCTCAGCCTGGAGAAGACTTTCTCAGAACTTCACTGTGGCCTAAGATTTTTCTACCCAATCATCCCTCCTTCCTTCCTTCCCTTTCTCCATTCACAGGCATCAGACCTGTGTCACAGTCTGAAAGCTCCCCAGCCTACTCTTGCTTCCTCCCCTTCGTTCTTCATAGGTATTTCCACTCATAAGCTTTTTGTATGCCTAATCCTATCTTGGCTTCTGTCATCAGAGGACTCAGACTGACACAACTGTCTGTTGTGTGTCAGGTACTGTAGTAGGTGCTTGAGACATAGAGTATATAAAACAGGCAGGATACCTTCATTCATAGAGCTTGCATTAAAGTGAAGGTAGATACAGTACAAGCAAGAGAATAAATAAATAAAACCATAGAAAGGCTAGAGAATGATTTGTAGATTGACCGTGTGCTCCAGAAACGTCTTTCTGAGGAGATGATGCTTAAGCTGACACCTAAATGAGGAGCTCATCAGGTGAAGGTCTTACAGGGGAACAATCCAGGCAGATGGAAGAGCAAGTACAAAAGGTTGGGATAGGAGTGACTTGGCATAGTTGAGAAAAGAAAAAAAAAGCCAGTGTGGCTGAAAAATAAAGAGGAAAAGATTGGAGATTGGAATGAGCAAGGATGTTGAAGAACTAGCAAAGAGCCTGATTTGGGTTTGTAGGTCACACAATAAGTAATTCAGAGGAGGTCAAGAAGACCATCCTCCGTCTCCAAGGACAGATAGAGTTAGATCAAGATAGAACTCTGAGGGTTTGTGTCTGCTGATAAATGTTGCTATAAAAAGACAAAGGTTTTCATCATATTATAAATATAAAACTTTTGGATGCACTTGCACTGAGCAGGCTTTATGGACCATCTTGAGAAACTACACAAATATTTCATCTGTACAAAATGCAGGGCTCTGAGCTGTAGATTTACACTGTGTGTGTGTGTGTGTGTGTGTGTGTGTGAGAGAGAGAGAGAGAGAGAGAGAGAGAGAGAGAGAGAGAGAGTAAAAGAAATCAGTTTGGAAGCTGAGTACCACTCCTGTGTGCCTTCAGAATTTAGAGAAGGAAGAGATGACTTTGAACTGGAATAAGTCCAAGAGAATTTCTTGGAAGAGTAAGTTAGCTTATCAAAATCATTGCTTCCTAGGAAAGGGGTAAAAAGCCAGATAGCTTCTTTTGCTAAAACTGGCTGATTTGATTTCCATTCTCAGAAAAGAAGGAGTCAACCAACACCCATTGCAAATATGCCACCACTCCATCTGACTCATTGGCCATTAGCAAACCTATGGGAACTCCTGAACAAATGAGGGATTCTTGTGCAACTTATATTCTTTGGATAATAGCTTCAAGAGTTGGCATTTCTGGCCTATAACTACTGTTCTTGGTGTGGATGTTCCTGGGAATCTGTATCTTAACCAGAGGACCTGGCAGGCTATTGTTAGCCTCTGCTCCTGCCACTGCCCAAAGTATAATTTGAGTTTTAAGAGGCTTTGCCTTTTCACCTTGCCTTCATCCCATCAGGGACAGAACAGTGAGAAACATCTATGATAGCCACCATGACTTTCCTTTGGAGAGTCGCTGGGCAGCTGCACACCCTAGGAAAGTCTCCTGAAATAGAACTGCATTATCTGAGGACTGAAAAGGTGCTGGAAAAGCTCACTTAATTATAAGAAAATTGATGAAAGGCCTGGATGGTTTCCCATAGTCTGAGGAGCTCAAAATCTTGATACAGGCCCCAAAATGTCCATCATTCAGCCCTTGCTAAGGCTGTGTCAACATGATGGCAAACAACAGCCTGAGCATGGGAAGAATCCAATCTGTTATCTCATGAGAGAATGCAAGCTATTTGAAATGTGATTTGGATTTTTTAAATTTCTGTCTGAATATTTTTAATTCTTTGTTGATATATAATAAACATACAGAGAATTACACATAAGTGACCAGATCAATCAACTTAAAAAGTGAATATAACTATATAACCAGATCAAGAGCTAGATATTAGCAGTACCCCAGAAGTCCCCCTGTTGCTCCCTTTCTGCAGCGGGAGATCACTCTCCTGGATTCTAATACAGATAATCTAACTTTGCTTGTTTTGTATTTTATATAAATTGAATACCATATGCATTCCTGATCTCAAGGGAAAAAAATTAGCATTTCACCATTGAATACAATATATCATATGATTTACATATCAAATTAAGGAAGTTCCCTTCCATTTCTAGTTTTCTATGAATTTTCATCATGTGTAGATGTTGAATTTTGTCAAATACTTTCTTTTATTCTACTGAGGGGATCTTTTTTCTGCCTTTTTTTCTATTAACATAGTGAATTATATTAGTTGATTTTTCTAATGTTAAGTAAACCTTCCAAAACTAGAATAAAACCTATTGGCCAGAGTAAACCTTTCAAAACTAGAATAAAATCTATTGGCCATATTATTCTTTTTATATATTACTGGCTTAAATTTTCTAACATCTCATTTAAAAGTTTTTGCATTTATGTTTCTGAGTTGTCTGCAATTTTAATAACAAATTTCATTTTTAAAATAGATCTTAACTTGCTATTCAGTTTTTCTTTAATTTTGTCAGTTGTAATAAATAACATTTATTTGAGGAATTTGTATATTTTATTCAAATTACCAAATGTGTTGGGTTAAAGTTTGTCGCAATAGCCTTTTATTATCATTTGATGACTGTAGGATCTATGGTAATGTTCTTCATTTTAATGCTGATATTAACAATTATTTTTATTTCCTGGTAAGTTTCGCTAGGGATTTATCAATTTTATAGATCTTTTCAGGGAACTAACTTTTGGTTTTTCTGATTTTCTCTTTCATATGTGTGTGGGTTTTCTAAAAATACCATTGATTTGTCTTTTACTCTTTCTATTTCTGATTTCTATTTACTCTTCTTAAGTTTGATTTGATGGACTCTTTATTCCTCCACTCATTTCTTGAAGATGGAAATATAAATAATTGATTTCATGAGTTTCTTCATTTTTCTCCATTTAGAAATAAAAATTATCCTCCTTCTAAAATAGTGCTTTTATCTACATTTCACAAGTTTTAATGTGTCATGTCTTTATCATCAACCAGTTCAAAACATTTTAATTTTCAGTTTGATTTCTTCTTTGGTTCATGGATTATTTATAAACCTATTTTTTTTTAATTTCTAGGTAGTTAAATTTTTTCTAATCATCTTTCTGTTACTAATTTTTTTCTTGATTCCACTGTGATCTGAGAACATATTCTATGTAATTTAAAAAAAATTCATGTTTATTTTATTTTTGAGAGAGTCAGAGCGCAAGCAGGGGAGGGGCAGAGAGAGAGAGGGAGACACAGGATCTGAAGCAGGCTCCAGGCTCTGAGCACAGAGCCCAACATGTGGCTCAAACTTAAAAGCCTTGAGATCATGACCTGAGCCGAAGTCAGATGTTTAACCGACTGAGCCACCCAGCCCTATTCTATGTAATTTTAATCATTTGAAATTTATTGGGACTTGCTTAATGACCTAATATGTGGTTAATTTGGGTTAGTATTTTAGGTACACTTGCAAAGAATGTTGGTGTAGTGTTTTCCATATTTGTCAAATAATCCAGATTTATTAGTTGGTCAAATAATCCAAGTTTCTTAGTTTATTAGTTATTCAGATTTTTTATATCATTCTCTGTTTTTTTGGTTGCTTGTTCTATCAGCTATTGACTTAAGTGTATTAAAGTCTCCCACTATGATTATGATTTATTTATTTTTCATGTTTTGCCAATTTAAAAAATAATTTTAAGATTTATGGAGTGCAGTCAAATTTAGGGATATGATATCTTTGAAATGGATTGAACCCTTTTTTCTTAGAAAATGCCCTTTTAAGGGGTGCTTGGCTGGCTCGGTGAGAAGAGCATTTGACTCTTGATCTCAGAGTCATGAGTTCAAGCCCCACATTGAGCATAGAGCTTACTTAAAAAAAATGCCTCTTTAAAAATATCCAACAAAATTTTTAAAATAAATTTCAATTTTCTATGTATATGCATTCTATACATACCACTATGCACATGGATTGTGATAGAGAAAGATCGAGATCAAGATGGAGATCAATTTACAGATCCTGTTGATTCTGTTTTTCTGGAACTGACTGATATATCAGCATTTTATGCATCCCAAGAAATCAGAAAATATTCCTTGAGGAAAATTAGTCATGTATTTAAAACTTCTAGTTTTTGTTATTCTAGTTTTATGACCACTAAAATCTTCTCTGATTTCTCTTTTTCTCAGCAAAGATTCACTCCTATATATTTTCATGACTCCCTGGCCTTTCAGAGGCAACTCCTAATACTTGTAATGCCCTCTTTGCCTGGTGAATGAATGAGCTTCAAAACTAGGAGTTCAGATTTTTTGTGGCACTTTATTCATAACTATTCATCCATACATTCACTTCACAGACACTTCTTGAGCTTCTGTCATGTCACAAAACCGACCTCCCTGCTGTCAAGGAGTTTTTAGTTTCTGTTAGAACAATTAAACCCCAAAACAAGGACCCATGCTTGATGATAAAGTTTTTTACCTATACATATTGAAATGAGATAAAGATAGCAATGCACATGTCTGTATAAAAGAATTAATTTCCCTTTTCTTTAGAAAGACTTCATCCTGAGATTACACTCTTCATATGTTCAGTGCAAAATGTCTTTTCTTGCTTCTCCTACCAGAAATCATGAAGTAGTTTGTAGCAGCTTCAACAATCAGAAAAAAAGAGACATCTTTAACATCATTTTTTAAATGATTTTTTTTAACGTTTGTTTATTTTTGAGACAGAGAGAGACAGAGCATGAACGGGGGAGGGTCAGAGAGAGAGGGAGACACAGAATCTGAAACAGGCTCCAGGCTCTGAGCTGTCAGCACAGAGCCCGATGCGGGCTTGAACTCACGGACCACGAGATCATGACCTGAGCCGAAGTTGGCCGTTTAACGGACTGAGCCACCCAGGCGCCCCAACATCATTTTTTTAAAGTCACAGAGAGCTGCAGAAGTAACGACGACTAGATGAACTAAAATTCAAAACAGTAGAGAAAATTTCCTAGAAGGCCCGTTGATTGTGGGTATGAACTCATAATTGGTCTTCACCTGGGAGCAAGTCATGAAAACATATGGAGGATTTAGATATTGTGAATATGTCTGTACATTTTTAGCACAGGCTGAGTGTAGGAGAGCAATGGGAGATGAGGCTAGAAAAGGGACAGATGTGGTAGGGGAGGTGCAGATGCCAAATTCATTCATCTGCTATGAGATGTATCCTATGGCAAAAGGGAGCCATTGAGAAATTCTCAATAACTAAGTGATACCACTACCATTTACACCCATTGTGTCTGATAGGTTATTTAAGTTATTAATATACTCTTTTCTTCCAGCTTACTGGGGTATGCATCTCTTTCTAAATTTACTTTCAATTACTTCTTTTCTAAGAATTTTTTAATGTTTATTTATTTTGAGAGAGAGAATGCCAGCAGGGGAAGGGCAGGGAGAGAGAGAGAGACAGAAACCAAAGCAGATTCCAGGCCCTGAGCTGTCAGCACAGAGCCCAATGTGGGGCTTGCACCCAGGCACAGTGAGATCATGACCTGAGCTGAAGTCGGACACTCAACCAACTGAGCCCCCCAGGCACCCCTATTTTCAATTACTTCTTGGTGATCGTAGGAGTATTTACAGAGACTGGCATTCATTACAAATCACAGCTTTTCTTTTTCTTCTAGAGAGCAAGTAGTTAAATATTGCAGGCACCATAGATGGGACTGTAGAGAATTGAGGTGTGCAGTTTTTCTAGGGACCATGATAAAATACAGAAATGCCTGTACACTCAGGAGCCTCCAGATGAGGGTCAGCGAGTCTTTTAAGTGAACACCAATGTGGAGGGGAGTTGCTTGGGACTGAATCCTTGGTTCTAGCAATCTCCTCCAATCAAGGATATAAGGAGTTGGTATTTTTTTCTTCTCTGTATTTCTTAACATAATGTCAGAAAGACAATCATCCCAAAGAAGTGGGATAAATTTGAGAGAACGGCCATTCCTCTGCATCACAAACTCTAAACAGCTATAGCTAAATGTTTAATCTCAGTAGGCCAGGAGGAGTACTATGATATTTGAGAATAGATGGACTTAGGTTTCAATGCCAGAAGAAGCAGCATTATCAACTGGAACAATAAAAAAAGGTTCATCAGAGTAAGACATGGGTTGGTGGTAGTCATTGGGGGTAAAGTAAGTAAAACAATCTCATTCTTATGCCAAAGTAATTGGCATGTCCTATAAATTGAAGAGAAATAAACTTTATAATTCAGAACCCTAATCACGCAGAATTCAAAATGATCCGAGTTAACCAAGATCTTAAAATACAACATCAAAATTGCTAACAGTCTACCTATTTTTTTTTAATTACAGTGAACCTTCAATAATGTCTTTACTCACCTCCCCAAAGCTTTAGGGGACATTGGACATTTCTCTGTAAGCAGATTGGGTTATTTGTCCAAGTGACTCACAGTTTTGAAATAGGAAATACAGCTTCTATCCATAGAAACCCCCGTATCTGGTGGTCAAAAATTAAACATTGCATGTCTCTATTTTGGATGCTGAGTATTTGAAATAATCCTTCATAACCATTTGTTTGAAATGCTTTGTCTCATCATAGTTATACAGCATCCACTTTTTAAAAGAAGGATTTTTTTAAAAATGTATCAATAATCTGATAGGATTTTGAGAGATGAATATTTACCAAGAGGAAGTTAGATGACCCAGTGAGCTGAACTGATTTCCATAAAGGGTGTTCCCCCGACCTAGGTTTCTTTGTACCATAATTACACCACCATAAATTGCTCCAAATGTTTATTTGCATTTTTTTCTGGATTTTTAGTGAATAAATGAAAACAAAAAGTAAAATCCATTTAATCTGCAAATACCTAGAACTGAAAGTCCAGTTTTGTGAATCTCTCTGTATCTGTGGTCTCCATGCCTAAACATATCTGCTGGTCAGTATCAATTCCAAAAAGGAAATTTTGCTAAGAGAGAAAAAAATAAAGTTAAATTTTGTTCTTTCTGTTGTAGCAATTTACTAGCTCTGATAAATGTTTGGATGGGAGAAAGAGTTCAAAAGTTGTGGTTCAACTGAGTTTTAAGAAGTTATACTGATTTTCTTTACTGTGCTAACTATCCTGTCTTATCTTGAGTCACTCACAGTAGCAGAAAGTTAGAGACATAATTACAAATGAATATGTATTTTGTAGCCTCATTTGGTTAATTATTTGCCATTTCATCAAATATTAACAAGGGTCCTGTTGAGGTAGATGTTGTTACCCACAAATTACATTTGAGGAAATGGAGCTTCAGAAAGGGAATGTGACTTGAACAAGGTCGGAGAGTAAATGGCAGATTCTGGTTTGATCTCAAGTGTCCCAGTTTCAAGTCCAGTAGTATCCCCACTATACCAGAGCTGTCTGCCTTGGTTTCATATTAATTGTACTATTGGTCATGGTAAGAATATTAATGAATACAATTACCAATGATTTGGTAAGGGAATAATTTTAAAAGCTTAAGTTTATTAGAAATGGCCAATTTAATTTTATAAGGGATAGGTCATAATGAAATAAGTGACTACATTTTTCTAGGATATAGTTTCCATAGTGACCATGGAAAGACTGACATTATATACTTGGAATTCCAGAATGGTTTTGGTAACATCTCAGAGATCATTAGCTCAGATCTTGGACTGAGGGTAAAGTACCTTATTAGATAGAAACCAGACTCAAAACAGCAAATTTTGAAAGGATAGATTTTTCTAGCTGAAAAAAAGGCAGAAGTAGAGCACCCATGGTCAGATTGGGTGTTCTTATTTGAGATTTATTTTTTAATGTATATTTTTATTTTTGAGAGAGAGAGAACAACCAGGAGAGGGACAGAGAGAGAGAGAGAAAGAGAGAGAGAGAGACATAGAATCTGAAGCAGGCTCCAGGCTCTGAGCTGGGCCAACAGAGCCCAACATGAGCCTCGAACTCACAAACCACAAGATCATGGCCTGAGCCAAAGTCTGAGGCTTAACTGACTGAGCCACCCAGGCATCCCAGTTCTTATTTGCGATTTATAGGAATAATTATAAATGTGATGTTCCTGGTGTGCAGACAATACATCAATTAGGAAAAAAGTCATCTAGCCAAATTTAAAAGAATGTGTTCATTTTAACACACCACAAATAATTATTACAATTAATCTAAATTATTTTGCAAGAGATAATGGGCCATTTAGCTAGACAAGTTTCTGGATATGGAGACCAGTTCAGAGTAATCAATCAATCCCCAGAGGGAGAAAATGCACAAGCTCTCTCAAGTCAATTGTTTTTTGTTTTGTTTTGTTTTGTTAGTAAGATAGGTATAAATAATAAATACATAAAAAATAAAAACAAAATATGGGGCACCTGGGTGGCTCAATCAGTTAAGTGTCTGACTCTTGATTTCAGCTCAGGTCATGATCTCACAGTTTGTGAGATCGAGCCCCACATCTGGCTCCATCTGACAGCACAGAGCCTGCTTGGGATTCTGTCTTTTCATCTCTCTCTCTCTATCCCTCCCCTGCTCTCTTTTCTCTCTCTAAAAATAAACAAATAACCTTAAAAAAGAAATAAAAACAATATAGTCAAAATTAGTAGGAATAGGGTGCCTGGGTGGGTTAAGTGTCTGACTTTGGTTCAGGTCATGATCTCACAGTTCGTGGGTTCAAGGCCCATATCAGAGCCTGGAGCCTGCTTCAGATTCTGATTCTCTCTCTCTCTCTGCCCCTCCCCCACTTGTGCACTCTTGCTCTCTCTTGCTCTCTCTCTCTCTCTCAAAAGTAAACAAATAAACATTTAAAAAGTAGGAATATATGCAACTGGAAATCAGAAGAAACACTTAAATTGTCCTCCAGTTTTCAATCCATGATTAACCATTTTCCACTGATTTCAAAACCTTTCATGATCTAATTAACTCTAACTGAACTACTACCTGTCATCCCCATACTGCACTTTTGTTCTCTCTCGTCTATTTTGTTTTCCCACAAAAGCTTTCATGCTTATCTCCATGTTTTTTTTATAGCCATAAACTGTGTCTTCTTTCTGCCATTTTCAGTCTGTTCCTGTTTGATGCCCAAGGTCAAAGCCTAATCCTATAAACAAAGAAATGATTGAATGAACAACAACAATAGAAATCTATCTCTTCCATTCTTTGAGATCAACAATACCTTTATGAATGATCTTTTCATGTCCTGTGCCCTCAATGTTTCCCTAACCCATTTTCATTGTTTTAATTTCTATTCATTTGTATGTTATTTTGTAGTTATTCAATCACTTTTATGAGTAATTCTAGACATCCCTATCAAGCTAAAAAGTCTTAGAAAATAAGGATGATGTACTCCATTTCCCTTATACCTTCTATAGTATTTGGAGGGAAAGAAGGCAAACTATGAAGAATGGGCTAAATTTAGCCTTCCGCCTGTTTTTATTTTATTTATTTTTTTACACATAATCTTTATTTTGAGATTATTTTTCTTATGTCTTTGTTGAACTTTGGTGTCAGGATAATTCTGACTTCATGGGCTGAGTTAACAAGTGTTTCCTGCTATTCTGTTTTGGAGAAGAGTTTGAAAATAGTCATGTTAACTCTTCTTTAAATTGTTGGTATAATTTATCTGTGAACCACCTAGTCCTAAGTGTTTCTTTATTAGGCATCCATATATTTGTATATGGCTTATAAGCTAAGATATATTTTATACTTCTAAATGGTTGAAAAGACCAAAAGAAAAATAATATTTCAAGACATGTAGACACTATGTGAAGTTTAAATTATAGTGTCCATAAAATTTTATTGGACCACAGCCATGTTCATTAATTTATGTATTGTCTATGGCTTCTTTCACACTACAGTGGCAAAATTAAAAACTTGCCACAAAACCCAAAGAACTAAAATGTGTGTAGTTTCCACAAGTGCCAAAGACAATGTAGGGAACTTTGCATGTGGTACTCTTTCTAATCCTAATAAGACCTCTGCATGATATTATGTCCACAGTTTTATGATTGAGGAAACAGAGACACAGAGAAACTAGTAACTTGCTCATGTCACATAGGTGGTAAGCAGTGTGTCTGGAATCTTACCAGTGCTGCCTGACTTGACTTCTTCATACTACCCTGTCTCCCAAAGGGCATTATGGAAAGACTCCGCTTCTGCTCAGGCTTCCTTTTTTCACCCTTGACAGCTTAAAGATTATGAACAAATTCTAAATACATAGAGTAGTTGATATCAAGGAAGATAGATTTAGTTGCCTAAAGTTGGAATCAACACAACATTAGTTTTATTCCAAGTAAGTATTCTTGGAATACTTATACCCCTATAGAGGGATGATCTGCAGCTTGTCAACCCCCTTCAGGCTTCATGGAATCAGAGCTTTCCAAAGAAATAGAACATTTTTACACAGGGTTTCTCTATGTAATGAAAACCCTTAAAAACCCCAAGAAGTATCTTCTTATTCCTAGAGTAAAGATTAAATTAAACTCAGCCTTGAGTGTGCCTGGGTGGCCCAGTCAGTTGAGCATCTGACTCTTAATTTGGGCTCAGGTCATGATCTTGCAGTTCATGGATTTGAGCCCCATATCGGGTTCTGTGCTGACTGTGTGGAGCCTGCTTGGGATTCTCTCTCTCTCTCTCTCTCTCTCTCTCTCTCTGCCCTTTCCCTGATCACACTCTTTCTCTGTCTCTCAAAATATATAAAAAACATTAATTAAAAAAAATCTTTAAAAAATTAAACTCAATCTAATTACGGTGTCAGGTTGTTTGTTTTTATTAATTGTATGTACTTTTAATGCTAATACATATAGCATAAATGTCAGTTTTTAAAAAAAAACAATATTTTCTTAATAAAATCGTCTCATTCCTTATCTGGTCTATGTTGAGAAGAGTTCATGAGTCAGGACATAAGACTAGGATATAATCCTAGGTCTTGCTGCTAACGTCTTATTTACCTAATCAACTACATAGTAGATAAATAGTCAAGATAATGCATCAACAAAACATTGTAGTAGAGATGAGACCATCCACTGGTGGAAATTTACCTCCAGTTCATCTTGGCTTTAGCAGAAGGTGATTGTAGCCCAGTTTTTACCCACATACCCAAGAGTAAGAAATCTTCTGTCATTCCACCTTGTGGTCCACTCTTTCAGTTGGGTCATTGTGGACACTTGGGAGATTGACTCCCAAATGTCTAGCAACCTAAAACAGAAAAAGAGTCTATCATTATAGTATGTTTCCATTTAAATATACACTTGTAGTATGGGACTGCTAGAGAAAGCAATCATGACACTGGAAGAATCATTCTAATACCCTGGAAAAAAACTGGCACATTTTGCTAATACTATGTCTTGTTTAATAACTGATGTTGTTCAGTTATCTTTGGTTTTTCACAAGAATGTTTTTTCTTATACAGCTTCTAAATTAAAACCAATCTGTTTTATATGTTAGCAATTTATTCTAATTTCTCACTCTGTTATATCCGTTATATTAGATGAGAAAATATTCTATATAGAATATATATATTCTAGAATATATATATAGAAATATTCTAATATATATTCTAGAATATATATATTCTATATATATTCTATATATATTGAATATATATATATTCTATATATATTCCATATATATTCTATATATATATTCTATATATATTCTATATATATATTCTATATATATATATACTATATATATATTCTATATATATATTCTATATATATTCTATATATATTCTATATATATTCTATATATATATTCTATATATATATTCTATATATATTCTATATATATTCTATATATATTCTATATATATTCTATATATATATTCTATATATATTCTAGAATTATATATTCTATATATATTCTAGAATTATATATATTCTATATATATTCTAGAATTATATATTCTATATATATTCTAGAATTATATATTCTAATTTAGGTCTATTTGATCTTACTCTTAATGCATGAGAAAATAAACACTGTATTCATAAGGAGACTCTCATCCCAAACCCCTTACATTTTTCATCTGAGCTTAGACCATTTTATCATTCTAGTGAAAATCAATTTAAAGCTCTCCAATCACAAAAACATACCTTTTTAACAGTAGGAAAAAATCTAGAAAATAAAGTATCTATTCCTGAGTCCTTTTTACATATGTACTCATAAGTTTTGGTCTTTTTTTCTTCAAAGCTAAAATAATAGATCCTGAAACCTTATCCAGTATTCTCTCCTTGGAAATAATTTTTCTCTAAAGTTGCAAGATAGCTAACTAACTCAGTGTCCCATTAATACTGCTTATGCTTTGTTTCTCTTTCTATGCTGCTTATGAATCCAACAGATAGTGTCGTTCGCCAAGAGAAAAAATATTTGAGAAAGCTCACACTGATGGCTTTCAAGTACCATTTTTATCAATAAACAAAGGTGAAAATCTATAGTCAAAAACTCTAAATTAAGTGCCCATTTAATTTTCAACTCCTCCACCAGGCTTCTAAAACTATATATTCAAAGATACTCTGGGAAAATTCACTTCAGATGGGAGCTTCATTCCCAAATCTCCCTCTGGCTTCCTACCCTGTGAGATTCTCAAGGACTCCTCTTGCTTCTTTAGCACCTGGCCCAGAGAAGAGGCAAAACAAAGAGGTCTGTTCCAGGTTTCCTGTTTTGGGGCTCCATACTAACTGTGCCTGGACTTCCAAGCTGAGAGCACCTTCCTGCTCCAGCATCATCTTACTACAAGTTCATCATGAAATGGAAAAAAGAGAGCACAGAGAGACAGAGATATACTGCCCTCATTCATTTTTATTTAAAATCCCTTTCTTCTTCCTCTAAACTTCCATTCCTGACAATATATAGGGACCATTAAGAACCCCATTCATCCTTGAACTTCCTCTTTCTCTTACCATGCATGTGCCAGGCACTGTGCTAGGCATGGGTATAACAATGGACAAGGCAGCAGAGTTTGAGCCCTCACAAGGCTAAATAACTGCTCCAGGCTCCCACATTTATCCATATTCTCTTTAATAGTTTGAAAGTAAGATTATTATGTTTCTAGCTAAAAGGGTAACTGGATTAAGCCTTAAAATTAAAATTAACAGTAACACAATAAGCTAGGTACAAAGTACATCCAAACATTTCTCTTTGCTCAATGCATTCTTATGAACACCTTCCATGCCCCAAGAACTGTCACATGCACTGGGGATGTAGCCATGAGCAAGTCTGAAATAGGTCTGCCCTGTGTCAAATAGCCCATACTCTGGTGAGAGGAGATAGATGCTATGAAAGTACACAAGTAAATGAATAACTATGAGACATTCAGAGAATGATATGGTCTGTGAAAGAAATTAAATTACATCATGAGTCTGATGGAGTAGGATGGAGCAAACAGGAAGATGTACTTTAGCCAAGGTAGTAGAGGAAGGTCTTCCTGAGGAGAGAGTTCATGGACTGGAAAAGCCCACCTAAGCAAAGATCTAGGATAAGAATGTTCTAGACAGAGGGAACAGCCACTGTAAAAGCCTTGAGCCAGGAGCAAGCTGGCATGTTCCAGGAATAGAAGCAACCAATGCCTGATGAATAAGTGGGTGGGCTGTGGGTGCAAGATGAGGTTGGGGGTAGCAGGGGCTGGATCATGTAAGACCTGGTAGGTTAAGATCTGGACTTTGGATATGACCCTAGTGAGATGAGAACATCTCAGAAGGTTTTAAGTAGCGGGGTTGCGGGGGGGGGGGGGCGAGGCGGATGTGGTGATCTGACTGACATGTTTAAAACATCCTGCTGACTGCTGTGTTGCTTTTTGAGCAGTGAACATTAGGGAGGCAAGAGCAGAAGCAAGGAGATTGGCAGGTACAACACAACATATGGTGCCTCTAAAGTTTAATATGACGACTATCTTCAAGCAGGGTACCCTTTCAAGCAGTGAAAAATAACTGTGCTGAGTTTGCTATGCCCAAATCCAGGTCTAGAGGTAGGGGGTCTAGTCTACTACTACATGGACACAGGTCTGCAGAACCTTCCTTTCTCCAAACAGCACTGAGTAAAGAGGAGGGCAGCTGGCTTTCAAATGAGACAGGCTGTGTTAGAATCCCAGCTCTATCTTATCACCTTAGTTTTTTCCTCTGTGAAATGGATCTAATGGGCCCACCTCTCAGGCAAATTCACATCAGATGGGAGGTTGAGATGAGGTGACATAGGCAGAAGCATTTGGCGAATGTTAACTTCCCTTCTCCCTGGGAATGACACATTTCAGGGAAGTGGCGTAGGGAATAATAATAATAATAATAATTGTCCTCTGCATCCCAGACTAGAAGGGCCCATGTTCAGAAAGGACCTGTGTTTGTTGCTCTTTCATAAACAAGATGCATGACTGTAATGTTATGGGAGGACTAGGAGGGCCATTTCAACTTGCTTTATTAAGTTAACAAGAAACTACAACTGAGAATGAAAGAAAATAGTCAAGAAAAGCAGTCATAGAGAAGGTTTGCTCAACTGCATGCCAAACTGAACCTCTGTGTCACACCTTCTCTGAGACAAAGCCATGAGGACTAATGTTTGCATAGTTGCACACTATTTCAAAGTGCATTCCCTTCTTTAGCATGCTCTGGGAATGTGATTTGGAGGGTGAAGCAGATTTGGAGAGTTTGGATCTCTGTGCAGAGAAAGGGCCAAAATTCAGGTTGGAGTAATGACTTTCACGTGACAGCCAGTGGAGCGGTTTACTTGGTAAATGGTTTTCTAATTGACAGTTTTAGGCCCTGGCAACTGCAATAGAAATGGAGTCCAAATCCTTTTGAGGGACTATAACTCTAAAAGCTGTGTTAATGCGATAGATTAAATGTACCAAAGCTGAGGCAGCCCAGCAGCAGACCCCTGTGCTGGGGATTGCCTTTTCCTGGTTTCACAACTGTTTATTTTGATTGCTTTAAGTGTTGCAAAGCCCCATTGCCTTCCTTTCCAATTTCTAGCCCACCTCTACCCATACTACTGGTTCATTTGCTTCCTTACAAAGCCTCTGCTAATCATGTGGTCAAAGATTTAGGGTGGTAAAGCCATACTGTCCGAGATTCTCCTTTCTCCATGCATTTCCAGAACTTGTTCACCCATGTTGCCATCTGTAGTAGTTAGTTAATGCTGCATAACAAATAGCCTCAAAATCTCAGGACCTCATGGATTGGTAGGTAGACCATGTTTCAGCTAATTTAATCTGAGCTCAGCCGGCTGAGTGGCTGTACTTTGGGGTGTGACATTGCTGGGTTGACTCTAGTCTTAGGACTGGTTTCAGGTATGCCACTCATATCCTTTTTCATGTGTGGGAACAGCAACTACCTGGGGTCTGTCTTCATGGCAAATGAAAGAAGTTCAAGAGAACAAACCAAATACACATTTCAAGCCTCTTCCCACATCACTTCCTGTCATATCCTATGGGCCAAGGCAAGTCATATGGCCAAATTTAAAGTCAGGGAGCAGGGAAATATACTCTTCCTCTAGTGGGAGGAAGGAGAGCCACATGACAAAAGGCCTGGATGTATAAATCTAACATAGGGTTATTTGGGGGCACCAAGTAATTCAGTCAGTTAAGTGTCTGACTCTTGATTTTGGTTCACGTCATGATCTTATGGTTCATGAGATCAAGCCCCATGTTGGGCTCTGCACTGATAGCGCAGAGCCTGCTTGGGATTTTCTCTCTCTCTCTCTCTCTCTCTCTCTCTCTCTCTCTCTCTCCCCCTCCTCCACTTGTGTGTGCGCTCTCTTTCTCTCTCTCTCTCTCTCTTTCTCTCAAAATAAATAAACTTTAACATAGGGATTTTTGAATAGCTGGAGACCAGTGAGACAATCTACTACAACCTTCTTCTCCAAATCCTAAGCCTGTTCCTGGTCTTGGATAGGGCCAAGGACTCACAATGAATGCTCATTTCATGGATAGAGTGCTCACCCAGTACTCTGTGGAGCCTCCTAGGGAGAGCATTTCACTTCTGAGGGCACCATTGTGGCACTGCAAAACTAAAGCATTGAACCCAGTGGACTCTAAGGTTCAAACATTCTATGGATCTGTATATTTAGAATATGTATTCTTTTTTTTTTAAATTTTTTTAACATTTGTTTATTTTTGAAAGAGAGAGATAGAGTGTGAGCAGGGGAGGGGCAGAGAGAGAGACAGGGAGACACAGAATCCAAAGCAGGCTCTAGGCTCTGAGCTGTCAGCACAGAAACCGATGCAGGGCTCAAACCAATGAACCATGAGATCATGACCTGAGCCAAGTTGGAGCTTAACCAACTGAGCCACCCAGGCACCCCTAGAATATGCATTCTTAAAGGGAGAATTTCTAGAATATTTTCTTGAGCTCAAGAAGGAAACTGCTAAATGGTGCTAAGAGTTGGAAAGTCATTTAGGAGAAGTGTGGAGAATGTCTGTTAGATTTTACTTACTAAATTTGTCCCAAAATCTGATTGTTCATTAGAATCATGAAGAAGGAAACCCATACTTCTACATATAGGGCCTATTATTAGCTTTAAGCTGCACCAGGCACTAAGGATACAACATTAAACAAATAAATTCTCTGACTGTATGGAGCTCACTGCCATCTCACATCTCAGTTTTCCTGGGTTGGGTTCACTTAGCCATACAGCAACACCAATTCCATTTTTCCCATGTTGCTTAGAATGAATTCACTGCATTCATTCATTTCTATAATCTATCATTTTATCCTATGATTTGTTTGGGGTTTGATGCTAAGCTTTTAATATGTCCCAGCATCACCTGAGAATAAGAGAGGACAAGCCACACCCACAAACTATGTCCTCAGGGAGTTCATGGACATGTAGCTCTGTTGTGAACAGCAATTGTTCAAAGCAGCTCAGAGAAGTGTAGACACTGTGATGCCTATCTCCTTGTTGGCGATTTCCCTTAAGAATGTAAATAAATATTTAACAAGAAAAATGGAGCTAGAGTCCTCACAGCTGCTTTGAGAAATTCTGAAGACAAGGCAAATCAGCAGGGAAGAGAAGGAGGAAGGGATAGAAGAATGATTAAAATATCAAAAGGGACATCAGTAAATTTGAAACCCCAGACCTGGAAACCATTACAAGTCCACTGGCAACTGTCAAGAATCAATATAAGAAATATGTAATTTTTAATAACTCAGAAATAAAGTATGCTGTTAGCATGCTAAGAGTTGAGGTAGGGGGTGAAAAGAAGTAAGGAGAAGGGAGGTCTGTTAGCAATTATTGCGGATGCCAGGACCAGCTTAAGGGGGTCATTCTCACCTTCTCAGTGCAGCATTCTGGGTTTCAGCCTCGATGTAGCACACACCAGCCTGGCATCCCCAGGGCACATCCAGCATTTCTAATGCTCAGCTACTGTAAGACACAATGTATCCAGGACTCCTCAGTGTTATCAATCCAAACATGGCTGTCTCTGCCACCATCATCTTTCCCAAATAAATTGGGGCTATAGGAAACTTTTTATTAAAGAGACGTTGGGTTTTTTTTTAATTTTTTAATGTTTATTTATTTTTGAGAGAGAGACAGAGCATGAGCAGGGGAGGGCAGAGAGAGAGGGAGACACAGAATCCAAAGCAAGCCCCAGGTTCTGAGCTGTCAGCACAGAATCCGACGTGGGGCTCAAACCCACGGATCGCGAGATCATGACCTGAGCTGAAGTCGGACGCCCAACTGACTGAGCCACCCAGGTGCCCCAAGAGCCCTTGGTTTTTAAATAAAGAAATGTTTACCTTTCTATTATTTGTATACCAAATCCATATTTTTAAATCTTAAAAGCTTCCAAGGGCAACTCAAAAGTAGCTAAAGCAAGGATTTTCCCATTTGGCAAGTTTTTGTAGATGCCACCAATAAGAATGTGCAGCCAGATTGGAAAATAGGCATTTCACTTAAGAAAAACAAGCAAATTAAATGGGTCCCCATACAAATAAGTTTGCAAAGTGCTGAGTAATATAGAGTTAAACAGACTTAAACAGACTCCTCTCTTGTAGGACTTTTCGGATCCTGAATGGGATCCGAACAGGATTGTGAATCTCAGAATTTGTGCAGAATTTTGTACTATCACGAAGTTATTTCAGCATTTCATCTGCCAAATTCGAGTATGAGTTGTTTTTTTTTCTCTAGGCAGGTGTCAATATCTTAAACGCATTGAAATTTAAACAGAGCATTACCAGGACAAAGATTACAGAGAACAACTCTGGCACTTTTGTCAAGTTTCACTTCTACTAATAAGTCTTCTGGGATAAAAGGGAACTCTAATGTTGCTCCTGAAGCCTTCTGAGCTTCAAAACTGGATCCATTTCATCATGTTCCCATTAGTTTCATCCCATTCAGGATCCCAGGTGAACATCAGGCCAGTCTTAATGCCAGTCTCCTTTAACTATGGAGTATGAGCAACTGTTCCCTGCTTTGTTTCCCTGTAGGTGGAAGTTTTTAAGAGAGGAAAGGGGCCTTAGAGATCACCTCTCCCCGGGAGGAAACAGAAGCCCAGAGATGGGGAAGAAGTGCCTTAAAACCACACAGCCACCTTTCCCAGCAACCAAGCCTCACAAAGCCCACCCAGTTGACTAAGCCATGCTCCCACCCCGTGCACCTCTCAGTCATAAAGAACCTTACATTTCCTCCAACTTCACATCCCACTTGACTCTTCAGGAGTATGAAGCAATTTGAATGAGCTTCCCTGCGCCCTGTCACAGACTGGAGCACATTAAGGGCAGGAAATTAGGCAGGGGCATGTTTGTAGATCCGGTGCTGATTACTTTTCCACTCAGATTGTACATTCACCAATACGGAATGGATTTATCTCTAATTTATTAAAGGTCGGTCAGCATGGATTGATAAAGGAAAGGCCATGTCTGATAAATTCAGCTAAATTGAATTCTTGGGCCACATTACCAAATCAGCAGACATAATTTATCTGGATTTCAGGAAAGCATTTAGTGCTATACCATATAACAGATGCATTTACTAAGGCAAAGTATTGTGTGACGGTGAAGTGTCAGGTGGCAATTCTGGAAACAGGTTTAAAATGGCCCTGAACCCAACACTGGGTGTGCTGCCAGGAGACACTTAAGAGTACAGGGAGAAAGGTCAGTCTGGGGGTCATTATTTCAAAGTCCCTGACCCTAATTATAATTTAATTTCCACAATGGTCATATCTCTTGAGAGCAAAATCGGGATGAAGGGGACAGTTTTAAAAGGAACAGACTGAAAACAGTCTGAATTTCTTTTTTCAGTCAGACTGGCTCAGCAGAGGATGAATGAGTTATTCTTCCACCAAATGAATACAAATAAACAAAAGAACAAAGGAAGTCAAAGACTTCTGTCCTACAAAGAAATGCAGTGAAGAACTCGGAACAAGACAGTGATGGGAAGCAGTGGGTTTCACTAATACTCTAAACTCACAGTCTGTGTTGATACCACAAAAGCAGTAGAAATGGAATTTAAAGTTCTTGGGATATAAATGGGGTCAAATAATTACATAACTATGAGTCATTAATATCCTTGCTATGGCCTCAAAAGGCACGAGCTCCTAACTCTGGTTTGAATTTACCTCTTCTTAAAGTCGAGATTTATGCATCAGCCTTACATCTTTATTCAGGCAATGTGGAATGGATTTCTCTCTAATTCATTAAAGGTCAGTCAGCATGGATTGATAAAGGGAAACCCATGTCTGATACATTTGCTTAAATTGAATATTTCCTCTGGGCTACTGCTCAGGTGACCTGAGGTGACCGTCATTGACAATGCATTCAGGCAGTCTTAAACTGAGATCTCTGCCTAACATCCTCACCAACTCATTGGGAAGCTAAGAAAAGAGCAGTAGCAAAATGCAGGCTCATTATCTCACTCAGGAACAAACTATGGTGTTTGGGCTTGGCCTCAGTAACTAGTTTCCTGGTCTGCCGCAAAGTTGAAGCTGAGGGTGTCCACAGACACTGAGCACCTCACAGCAGCATCAAGCTTGTACACACTTGCACACATTTGTTCTGTTTCCATGCCTCCCTCTCCACCCTGGATACCAGACACTAGAGCCATCTCTGACTGATCCTTCTGTCTGGGGGGACTCTTCTTGTTTGGCACCATGTAGTGTGTAATGGTTAGTTGTATGTGTCAACTTGGAGGGTATTTTTGAATGGGATTAACATTTTGGTGAACTTTCAGTGAGCAGATTGCCCTCTATAATGTGGGTGGGCCTTATCCAATCAGTTGAAGGCCTGAATAGAACAAAAAGACCAACCTTCCCTAGCAAGAGAGAATTCTCCAGCTGAGCACCTTTGGATTTCATCTGCACCATTGACTCTTCTGGGTCTCCAGGCTGCTGACTCACACTGCAGATTTGGATTTGCCAGTCTTCATAATCACATGAGCCAATTCCTTATAATAAATCTCTTTCCATGTATGTACATATTTTCGGTTCTGCTCCTCTGGAGAACCCTAACTGATACACGGAGGTATAGTGTTACCTCCATCTAGATTTCTAGGACCTCAAAGTTTAGCTGAGGTCTCAACTTCCACTTTAATTCTCTGTT
Source organism: Lynx rufus (assembly GCF_022079265.1). NCBI lineage: Eukaryota > Metazoa > Chordata > Mammalia > Carnivora > Felidae > Lynx > Lynx rufus. The sequence continues at coordinate 10,690,080 of NW_025814841.1, read as the reverse complement.
TCTAGGAAACTCTCTGAATCTTCATGAAAAAAAAAATGCAGGCATGGAACAGTAATAACCCAGGCTTGCACAAGCAGGAACTAGATTAAAGATTTATTCTAAGAATTAAAGGAAACTCTGGGATCTTGGAGCAGGAGATTCCATGAAGCGTCATGAACAGAACACTACAATATCAGAAGGCAGTTTAGAAAAAGGATGCAGTAGAATCATGATACTGTTGCTGTGTCTGTCATTGCAGACTTCCTCTAGCCTCATCATGTCTTTGATATCATAGAATTTGGCAGCTGAAATGAAGTACAAGAAAAAAGGAAGGTAATTAACTTCAACACATGTTTTCTCCTTAATTTGAGTGCCCAGTAGAGTCAGAATGTACAGATGCAAGTTTTCACAGCCTCTCAAGAGAAACCTCATTGGGTTCAAATGGCCTTTTTAACTACAGACTCACAGATACTATATGTGAGGCTTATTTATTTATTCAACTAACTAGCATATATTAACTATCCAAAGCCCTATACTAGTGCAGGAGGAATTAAAAGACATTCTTTATAGTACTTGTGCTCAAGACATTTTACAATCTAGTTGACTATAAAGATAACCAACGTGTATGTAAGTTTATGAAATATTTTTTGTCAATTTAGAAAAATAGTTTAAAGTCCAGAGAATAATATAACAACACCCACATGTACATCAATAAACCATGAGCTGTCTAGGTCATGGAGTGTTGGCAGAGCCAGGCATAGCCTTCACTGAGCCCATGAACTATGAAATACAGTTGGGAGAAAACAGGTGGGCTGGCTTATGAGATGGTGCTAGCGCAGAGCTGGGCTGAGCACGTGGAGAGAAAAGTAACTGGGTCCATCAGTCTCCATGACAACCTGAACACCAAATACAAGATCTGGCCCCTAGTGAGTACTCAAAAAGTAGATAAGGAATGAATGGATTAAGGAATGAATGAATAAAATAATGGGGATGAAGATGAACAAGTACATACAAAATATATCATATGCTAAAGGGAAATTGGGCTTTCGAAGGGTAAAGCTGAGATGCACAGCAGCCTGGCTGTATATAACTCCCTTCATTACACTCCTAAGGGGTTTAAAGCAAGAGTAATCAATAGTCAAAACTGTCAACTGTCATTAAATGTTGGGTTGAACGAAAGAGTAAACCACAAACTAATTGATCCCTATTACATGTGGGAAATTGGATGAGATTAATCTAAGAAGACTTCCTGAAGTAGGTCAGTTTTGGACTGAAATCTTTCACACACCCCTATACTTCTTAAATCAAGTAATTCTATTCTTGTGTGATCCTTATTTTCCTGTCACTTAACTTGGAGGCAATCAGAATGGAGGAGGATTCCAATATGGAACTCCATAGTACTCAGTCCTGCCCCCTTCCTGTGGGTCCTGGGTGGCTCACACTCTTTAGTGTTTTTCTTTTTCTTTTTCCTTTTTTTTCTTTTCTTTTTCTTTTTGGCAAAAGAGCTATTTTTATTTTATTTTTTTTTGCTTTTTTATTTTTTATTAAATTTAAACTGAAGTTAGTTAACATACAGTGTAGTCATGGCTTTGGGAGTAAAACCCAGTGATTCATCTCTTACATATGACACCCAGTGCTCATCCCAACAAGTGCCCTCCTTAATGCCCATCACCCATTTAGTACATCCTTCCACCCACCTGCCCTCTGGCAACCCTCAGTTTGTTCTCTGTATTTAAGAGTCTCTTATGGTTTGCCTCCCCGTCGGTTTTTATCTTATTTTTCCTTCCCTTCCCCTATGTTCATCTGTTTTGTTTCTTAAATTCCACATATGAGTGAAATCATATGATATCTGTCTTTCTCTGACTGACTTATTTCACTTAACATAATACACTCTAGTTCTATCCACATTGTTGCAAATGGTAAGATTTCATCATTTTTCATCGCCAAGTAGTATTCCATTGTGTGTATACATATATATGTATATATATGTATGTATATATATATGTATATATATATCACATGCATATATATATACACATATATATGTGTATATATATATATATATATATACTTATATATGTGTATATATATGTATATATATATGCACACACACACCACATTTTATTTATCCATTCATCAATTTGGGCTCTTTCCATACTTTGGCTATTGTTTATAGCACTTGTATAAACATTGGGGTCTATGTGCCCCTTCAAATCAGCATTTTTGTATCCTTTGTATAAATCACTAGTAGTGCAATTGTTGGGTCATAGAATAGTTCTATTTTTAATTTTTTGAGGAATCTCCATACTGTTTTCCAGAGTGGCTGCACCAATTTGTTCTCCCAACAACAATGCAAAAGGGTTCCCCTTTCTCTGCATCCTTGACAACATCTGTTGTTTTTCGCGTTGTTAATTTTAGCCATTCTGACAGGTGTGAGGTGGTATCTCATTGTGGTTTTGATTTGTATTTCCCTGAGGATGAGTGATGTTGAGCATTTTTTTATGTGTCTGTTAGCTATCTGGATGTCTTCTTTGGAAGAGTGTCTGTCTGTTCATGTCTTCTGCCCATTCCTTCACTGGATTATTTGTTTTTTGGGTGTTGAATTTGGTAAGTTCTTTATAGATTTTTAATACTAACCCTTTAGCTGATATGTCATTTGCAATTATCTTCTCCCATTCTGTCGGTTGCCTTTTAGTTTGTTAATCGTTTCCTTTGCTGTGCGGAAGCTTTTTTATCTTGATGAGGTCCCAATAGTTCATTTTTGCTTCTGTTTCCCTTGCCTCCAGAGACATGTAAAGTAAGAAGTTGCTGTGGCCAAGGTCAAAGATGTTGCTGCCTGTTTTCTCCGGTATGATTTTGATGGCTTCCTGTCCCACATTTAGGCCTTTCATATTTTTGTATATGGTGTAAGAAAGTGGGCCATTTCATTCTTCTGCATGTCACTGTCCAGTTCTCCCAGCACCATTTGCTAAAGAGACTGTCTTTTTTCCATTGGATACTCTTTCCTGCTTTGTCGAAGATTAGTTGACCATATGTTTGTGGGTCCATTTCTGGGTTCCCTATTCTATGCCACTAATATGAGTGTCTGTTTTTGTGCCAATACTATACTGTCTTTATGATTACAGTTTTGTAATATAGGCTAAAGTCCAGGATTGTGATGCCTCCAGCTTTGGTTTTCTTTTTCAACATTACTTTGGTTATTCAAGGTCTTTGGTGGTTCCATATAAATTTTAGGATTGTTTGTTCTAGCTCTGTGAAGAATTCTGGTGTTATTTTGATAGGGATTGTATTGAATGCATAGATTGGTTTCAGTAGTGTCAACATTTTAACAATATTTGTTCTTCCAATCCATGAGCTGTTTCTTAACAGCTGTCAGTATTCTCTTCAGTTGCTATTTCAAGGATTGCTTCTTCTGGTCTGTGCAAGAGACCATGTCCTGCCTCCTAGAGGGAAAGCCATTGCTCCTTTAGCATTTAAGTGACATAGGCCTTTTTCTTTTTTTTTTTTTTAATTAAAAAAATTTTTTAGTGTTTATTTATTTTATAGAGAAACAGAGTGCGAGCAGGAGATGGGCAGAGAGAGAGGGAGACACACAATCTGAAGCAGGCTCCAGGCTCCGAGCTGTCAGCACAGAGCCTGATGCAAGACTCTAACTCACAAACTGTGAGATCATGAGCTGAGCTGAAGTTGGACGCTTAACTGACTGACCCACCCAGGCCCCCCAGATATAAGCCTTTTTCATTCTTTTCCTAGTTGTTCTTTTTCTTTTCTTTCTCTTTTTCTTTTTTAACCAGGTTTTGCTGGGAAAATGTGGAGTTTCCCAGAGAGTGGCTAGAAAGATTTGAGTGGCAGTATCCTGAATTTTCCTCCTAATAGTCTCCTTGGACCATTACTATACCCTTCTCAACACCATCACTCCATCCCTAAGGGTCAGGGGCAGTTCTCTTTTCTTTGGCCAAAAGACTTAATTGCATTGTCCCAGAGCTTTTCACCATTTCTCCCATGGTATCTAGTGTCAAGGGCTTCCCCAAAGAAAGGGCCCTAAATCCAAGGCTATGTCTGAATCAATTCAATTCCAGGGCAGTCATTGAGAACCAAAGGGGCATTTTGCCCAGTAAAAAGGGATTGGATACAATCTTTGGATGAGCAGATTGAAGTTATTACCAGTGTCAATTACATTGCCAGTTCATTCCTGAAATAAGGCAAGGAGGAGCAGAACAAGCTTGCTGGGATAAAGATAAGAGGTCCCCCTTCTGTGTCACCTGCCCAATGGCATAGAAATCCCAAGGACCCCAGGAGACCCAGATGGAAGTAGATCAGACAGAGGCAATACTCCATCTTGAGAATATGGAGAATGGGGAGTGGCTGCATCCTGATGACATTGGGGAAGTCATAGCATGTCTATCCTTAACTCTAAACCCCATGGTCTGTAGGTTAAAGACTCTTACAAGGTAAAGGCCTTTCTTTGGTTGAAGAAATTAAATGATTGTCTCAGAAAAATGGATGCTTTTTCTTCAAACCAAATGAGGTTAGAACAGGGCCAATTCATAAGCCTTTATGAGAGTAGGATTTCTGGGCACCTGAACAGATCATCTAATAGTGGTGTTTCAGGTTATGTTTGGCAAAAATAAACAGAAAAAAACAGTGAGGATGCTTTTCTTCCTGCCAGGCAGGTCCTCACAATAATAAGTAGATTTTTTTTTCTTTTTTTGTTATTTGTTTTGTGTATTTGTTTTATAATTCTGTGAGTAAAAGATACAGAGCTCTAAAGACAGATGTAGGTCTAAAATATTTTTCTTTTAGAAAAAGAAAAAGCCCTCCGATGGTATTCTGAAACGTTTCCAGGCTCTGAGCAGAGATTTGAGAATTGGCCCCCTGTCCCCACATACATCCCATCAAGACATGGAGTAGGCAGATGGAAAGAGCTTTGTGCACAAACATGATCTGGTCATTCCTCATTCCTTCTCCCATCCTAATGGCTTGCCTCCCTCTATCACACCCAATATGATAGACAGTGATGATGTCCAATTAAAGCATTTCCTTTCAAATGCATTTGTAGACACAGTTTTCTTCAATTCTTAGATAGAGATGTTACAAAAATTTAAAAACAAAACAAAACAAAAAAAACAAAAAAACCCAGCTTGCCAGAATGTGTCTTGACAAAATACAGGACATAAAGGCTGGAAACCATCCTGTGCTCTGTTCATCTCCTTCACCATAATTACATAAATTATTTCCTGGGGCTGGAAACACCAATCCTTATTTCAAAAGGACAAGTTTTTAAATCCATATGTGGACAGATGAAGAAAATATTGTCAGTGGGAAACTGGCCAGGAGAATCATCAACACATGTCTGCAGGGCTGTCCAGGGCCCATGGTCCATGTGGATATGTACAGCAAACTTCATTGGTACCTGGCCTACACTTTGCATTCCAATTAAAGGGGTCATTTGGTGTCATTTTTGCTCACTGTACTGGCAGTGAAACTGAAGTGCATGAAGATGAGTTCATATATCCAAATTCAAATTTATACAAGCTCTTTAGAGATGGAGCTAAGTAGACTCCGTCTTAAGCTATATCCTCATTAGCCAAATAGACCTCAGGTAATATTACCAACTGGCCTTCCTCTAAAGGAATGTTGCCATTAAGAAATCCTGAAATTGATTTAGAGCAGAGCTTCTTGAACCATGTCTATCACCCTATACCTCATGAAGCTATTCTACTGCAGAAAAAGAACAAACATGGAGAGAAGGAAGAGGTTTATGTCTTCTTGTCTTCTGGTCCTTCTTGATTCAGCCAAACCTTCAGGCTTCACATGTGGTTCTTGTTTTGACCTGGTAGATTAATGATTTCTTAAGCTGTTCATGCAATTATTATAATTATTATTATTTTAGTTTCACATGGGAGGCAAGGAAGAGAGGGTATTTACTGCAGTGATTCAGTGGATATATTTGGGTAAGGCCACCATAACCATAAACTAGCTTCCCAGTACCATTTGAAACACTGCCAATTCACTTATCGCTAACATTTTCCTTGACAACAGACCTTCTCTTCTCTCCTCATGTCAGCTTGCCAAAAAGCATTATATTGCCACAGCCAGCTACAAGATAGGGTGAGATAGAAGTGTGTATTAATTGTATTCTGAAGCCTGCCATAAATTCACTGCAGTGAATCCGGATAGGGAGATTAAACAGCATTTAAGAACATTTTCCAAAAAATAAATCAAGTATAAAATAATGATTTGTGTAGGCTAGAAATAAGATGACAGAGGATGACTTTAATTTATGTGTGTTTCATATTGGGTCACCATTCTTCAAGAGAAGTGGAGTGTTCATTCTGTACAACTCTCCACAGAAATTTGTTCAATCCCCTGCATATTTACTCAGTACTACCATTGTCTGTTAGGTCATGTCATGAACTGGACTATTTTAGGGGTACCAAAGGGACAGAGAAAATATCAGGGCTTAAAGGAAGAAGTGGACAAGTACTTGACAGAGAGGAGACTGAGAATGTGAAAGAAAATTACAAATATTGGAGCCAAGAGTTAAACAAATTTAGGGTGACCACACAATTTATTGTCCAAACTGAGATACTTTTGAAAGATAAAGGGGGCACTGTAAACATTGTGCCAGGACAGCAGGCACAAGCTGGAACTCCCCTGGCAAATTAACACGTGTGGTCACCCTAAGCACAATGTTCTTTGGCAAAGGAACCTAATGCTGCAAAGAAAGTGTACCTGTTCGTGGCATGGATTAATGACAAGGTCAGGAAGAGGTGCTCTATTAGTTTTCTAGGGTTGCCATAATGAAATAGGCAGACTGAGTTGCTTAAAAACAAAAATTTATTTTCTTTCAGTTCTGGATGCTAGAAACATGAAATCAATGGGGCGCCTGGGTGGCGCAGTCGGTTAAGCGTCCGACTTCAGCCAGGTCACGATCTCGCGGTCCGTGAGTTCGAGCCCCACGTCGGGCTCTGGGCTGATGGCTCAGAGCCTGGAGCCTGTTTCCGATTCTGTGTCTCCCTCTCTCTCTGCCCTTCCCCCGTTCATGCTCTGTCTCTCTCTGTCCCAAAAATAAAATAAAAATGTTAAAAAAAAAAAAGAAAAAAAAAAAAGAAAAAAAAAAAAAGAAATCAAGGTATCCACAGGGTTGGTTTCTTCTGTGGCATCTCTCTTTGAATTGTAAATGTCTGTCTTCTCCATGTGTCTTCTCTCTGTGTCCAGATTTCCTCTACTTAGAAGGATACCAGTCATATTTGGGTAGGGACCACCCTAATAACCTCATTTTAGTCTAATTACCCCTTTAAAGACCCTATCCACAAATATATCACATTCTGACATATTGGCAGTTAGGACTTCAACATATGAATTTGGGGGGCTGGCAACATAATTCAGTCCATAGCATGTACTGATTCCTAAACAAAGATCAAAGTTTTTATAAAGTCAGTTCATGCATCTGAGAATAGCTGAGCTCTTCAAAAGATCAAGAGTTCCAAGCTGCTGAAATTCTTAGACTCACCAGGTAGAGATCACAGGAGGTGGGTCACATGCCAGCATAACAGATGAAGCAAAGTTTCACAAGTAAGAGCAAGATTGATGTTTAAAATATTTCACTGATACCCTACAGACAGTAACAAATGAGTATAAATATCAGCCATCACCAAACTGGAGCAGAGCCCTGAAGACTTTCTGCTATGTTTAAGGCTAGCCCTTAGCTGAAGGATTGTGGAGGAGGCTTGGTGGTAGAGCTAGTTCTGAAGAAAAGGCTGGAGGAATTGGAGTAGCTGGGGGGTGGGGGGGAGATTATGAGGCTCAAGGAAACAGCTATTTACTAACTGTATAGACCTATTCCATATTTTAACAACCAGTGCAGCTGGTGGTATATACCTGTAAGCACCAGCTATATATCAGCCACTGTTAAGAGAAATGTGAGTCTTACCACTTATGAGCTATATTGTCTTGTCTAATAACATCTCTTTAGGCTTTAGTTCATTAATCGCTGTGAAAGCTGCATGGCCACTAGACACAGGTACTTAGAGGTACAAGGGATTATCATTGTCATGTTAGCAGTTTTTCCAAGTTTACTGGCTCTGTAAACTTCCAAGGGGCAGGATGGTGTCAGCTTCCTTTCACTGTTTTTTCTTTTCCCTTCCCCTTGCTGTTGCTCAGAAATTATCTGAGATGGTAATGGAAGTCTCTCTCACATAATCAGAGTTACTACTTGTAGCTTGGCACTATTAAGTTAGCTTTTAAAAATGACCAGTTGAGGCCATGAAAATTTATTTGAGAATAAAAATCCAGAAAAGTTTCCTTGGACCAGGGAGGGCTTTCAATCTCATTCAAAACCCACTCACATGGGCATTTAAACTCTCTTAGCAGGCAATAAATTATGCACTAACAATTTTGCATGTATCTAGGTTGAGTTATGCTGAGTCCCCTGGGTTTCCTCCTCTTATAATCTAGGTATTGGAGTTTCCATATTTAAAGAGAAAAAAACAAGCTATAGGCAGGTTAAGAGGCATAGTTTTAAAGGCTGGCTGTAATTGGCAGGTTGATAGTGAAATGTCAGGTCCCCCCCCCACACACACACACAATCTCACCCACCAGCTTGGAAACAGCTCATCTAGAAAATAATTTCATCACATCAAGTTATGTCTCACAGAAAATAATTATAGGTTATTTACCATTTCTTCCATAATCCTTAATAACAAGAAATCAACGTAAGAAATCATTACAAGGAACTATTCCTGAGGTACCAGGGTTCCTGAGTGAAGTAGAAGAATTTTGTGCTTTTACTTAAAATCAAAACAGAATCTCCTCCCTGGAGGCATAAGGATGACTCTTTAAAGTTCCATCTAGCTTTTAGACAATGAGGATTATAACACATGAAGACAGTAAAAGCCAAAAATTCTGTGTGAGGTTTTATGGACAAAGAATGAGTATCAATCCTAGAAAGAAAGAAAGAAAGAAAGAAAGAAAGAAAGAAAGAGAGAGAGAGAGAGAGAAAGAAAGAAAGAAAGAAAGAAAGAAAGAAAGAAAGAAAGAAAGGAGGGAGGAAAAGAAAGAGAGGGAGGAAGGAAGAAAAGGAAAGAGAAAATAAAAGAAAAACTCTGATTTTCTTTCCTGGATTTATTGTAAAGCCATTTTCAGGGAATTTAGAGGAAAACTTTAGATCAGAAGATCATTTTATGTAGTAAATAACTCCAGTCATAGGCTAGACAGGTATCTTACTCAGCTTGACAGAGGGATTGGGAAACCCACCAAGCAAAGAGAAGATTATACTGTATTGGAGCTGAATAAGAAGAAACTATTGCTAGGAGTATCTTCATATTTTGTGTCTAATATGGTGGATGGAAAAAGGGGAAGATAATGACCACCAACAGTGGATAGAAAAAAGGTAACTAAATATGGCAGCTCCAAGAAGATAGATGGGATGTGGAATCCCAGAGTGCTCAGATTCACTTTAGAGTTTACAGGTGATGATTCCCTTTGATTCATGGCTGCAGTTCTTAAGGGCAAAAGAACTTAGTTAGCTAGAGATGGGATACAAACCCAAAGAAAGGCTTCTCCAGCTGGGAAAACAAAAGATGTTTGGGATGATGTTGATGAAAGCTTTTTTAAAGTGAGAGGTACAGAGAGAGTGCAAAAGGAAGGCAGCTGGAGCTTGTCCAGGTCAGCTAATGATGCATGGTGCTGCTGACACAGCAGTTCAGCCAGCCAGTGCAAGAGAGAGCTACCTTGGGGACCTGCCCTGTTCTTAGGGTTGGACCCTAAAAGTCCAGGTCAGGGAAGGTTTCACCACTTGCTTCATAAGACTTTTTTTTCTTGTGCTTTAATTTAAATTCTTACCACCGGGACATACTTAACTAAAACTTAGCTTAAATTTTCTCTTTTCATACTTCATCCCCCTTAGCAAGTATTTGGTTTCTAAGATCAGAAATCAACAAGGGAAAGGACATTAGGCTAGGTTATAAAATGAAATGAAACGCCTCCTCTTTTTCATCTTTTTTTTTTTTTTTTAAGTATGCCTGGTGCTTTGTTCATGAGGCTGAGAAAACCCCAACCTGGATGTAAAATACTTACCCGCTTGGTGATCATCTACCCATTCCAGGGACCCAGGGAACTGTGGGTCTTGGTAATTATGTCTACCAAGTTGTGAGTTTGGGCCTATGTGATCTGAAATGTAAAATATTGTACATGACAACATACTGCATTTTAATCTTTTTTTTTTCATGTTGTTTCTCTAATTGAGACAAGATGACATGTACCACAATGTCAGCATCTGTGATGGTCTTAGGATTTATAAATTCAAATTACACATCCCACATCACCTTCTCCTCATTATCACTAAGTGAGCTCTAACCCCTCTGTACATGATTCCACTTTGGGGAATTCATTGTCTCTGCAAGTAGTTCAGTCCATCATCAAACTTTGGTACAAGATGGACTCTAAATTTGACAAAGGTTCTTTCCAGGTGGCAACAATAAGGCTGATATGTTGATATACAAAGGTTGTACCCATCTAAACCCACACTGCAGAAAGTGCTTTCCTATTTAGGATCCATTTCTATGATCATGCTCTTCCCGTGCCATCAAGTTCTATGGAAAAACAATTCAGATGTACTAGTGTTTGGAGTTTGGTCTCATTTTGGTGATAATGCCTTACCTCTTGCATGATGAATTGAGTTTAGACTTGGGAAGAATTCCCTCATATGAATGTTTTTACCCATTGGAACTCTTATTATGAAGAGGGAGTGGAGAAAAGAGAATGTCCTTCTCTAAATATCTTTTGACGTTTTACCAACTCTAATGCCTCTGGGTCACACCTGAGACAAAGGATTCTCTAGCTTCTCTCTCCTCTGTGTGGTCAGGTACTTCCCAAACAGGGGCAAGATTGTCCTAGAGATTAGTTCAGGTCACAGGACAGTAAACTACAGCCAATAGAACAAATCTGTTCCTTTGCCTGGTTCTGCAAGCCCTGTGAGCTAAAAATGGTACTTACATTTGTTAGTGGGCTAAAAAAAAAAAAAAAAAAAATTTAAAGTAAAGAGTATTTTTTGTAACACAAAAAAGTTATATGAAATTCAAATTGCAGTGACCATAAAGAAGTGTTTTCCTAGAAAATAGCCATGCTCATTATTTATGTGTTGTCTATGGCTGATTTCATGTTACAAGAGTATAGTTGAATAGTTGTGATAGAGACCATGTGGCCTACAAAGCCTAAAATATTTTCTTTTTTTATTAAAAAAAAATTTTTACATTTATTTATTTTTGATAGACAGTGAGAGACAGAGCACAAGCAGGGAAGGGGCAGAGAGAGAAGGAGACACAGAATCCAAAGCAGCCTCCAGGCTCCTAGCTGTCAGCACAGAGCCCAACGTGGGACTCGGACCCACAAACCGAGAGATCATGACCTGAGCCGAAGTTGGACACTTAACCAACTAAGCCACCCAGGCATCCCTTTCTTTTTTAATAATTTTTTTTACATTTATTTATTTTTGATAGAGAAAGACAGATAAAGCCTAAAATATTTTCAATCTTGGGGCACCTGTGTGGCTCATTTGGTTAAGCGTCCGACTTCCTCTCAGGTCATGATCTCGTAGTTCATGGGTTCCATCCAGCTCCACATCGGGCTCTGTGCTAACAGCTCAGAGCCTGGAGCCTGCTTCAGATTCTGTGTCTCCCTCTCTGTCCGCCCCTCCCCCACTTGCACCCTGTCTCTCTGTCTCTCAAATTTTCTATCTAGCTTTTAATGGATAAATTTTCTGACCCCTGATGTATATCATCACCAAATCTTCCTGATCATAATGACTTGGATCCAATAATCTGTTGTTTGCACTGGATCTGTATCTTCAGAGGCCATTGTTTACAAAGCTTTCTGTACAGTGCCTGGCACATACTAGATGTTCAATAAATGCTTAGTATATATTTTACATATATATACACATAATAGATTTTAAATATGTATAACCAATTATATATTGGTTGTATTGAATATGTATTGGTTACATTTAATATAAGAAATAATTTCATCATAAGACCAATGGAATGGAATAACAGAAGATGAAAACCCGATAGTACTTCTTGTTACAAACAGCACAGTACAGTGTTTCTTGGTGAGTATGCAGTTTGCCCTAAAATATCTTCTGTCCTCTCTGTATGAGATCTAGTGGTCCTAGACTCTCTGGCTTCTAATTACAAAGCAAAATGTTCTAATGCCAATAATAAGACCAACCTCTATACCTTTTAAGTGCAATCTTCTTGATTATAAGCAGTCACTGACTAAAGACATCAATTAGAGAGGGAGATTTCTTAAACCCTGGGGCTAGAGTTTAGTTAAAAACAACTTGGAAAGTGGTTTAACTCTTCCATCCCCCACCCCCAGCACACAACATTCAAAGCAAGCCATTATTTCCCACAAAAATCACTCTGTTTCTTGTTGGGTGGCTCGTCTCTCCTAAATGCCATCATCCTGTTTTAAGCTAATTTCAAGGAGATATGAGCATGGTTCACTTTGTTTCTTCCTATCTCTTTGTCCCATTTCAAAATGGGAGTTTTGAATGGTCCTGGATTTAGAGCATTTGGAAGTTTCAAAACCCTTTGGAAGAGTGGAGACATAAACTGAAGCTATACCTGCCCAGCAGGGACTCAAGAAGCCTGCTATCATATACCATATCTCAGGAAGAGCCTAGCATTCCTGCACAGAAGCCAGGCAGGCTGGGAAATCGAATGGCAAGGAGAAAGTTAGAGAAATTCCAGAAAGAGAACCAAGAAATGCCTCATCTTCCAAACAGAAATATGCACCCCATAGTTCTTGTATATTTTCAAACATTTAGAATGAGATTTGTGCAAAACAAGTACAAACCAGAGCAATGTCACATCCATACGCTCATTCAGTCGGTCACTCACTCTTTCTGTCACCTTCTCTATGAAGCCCTCTTCAATTTTAGGGATTAGACCTAGTCACTGCCTCTTTATTATTCTCATAGTTTTTCACACTTGGCTTTCTTTCAACCCCTATGCATTAATGACTTGCTCTTAGTGGCACACTTCAGCCTCTAGGGGGAGTTCAAGTCCCCAAACCCTGAAAAGGAAGAGTTCTATTGTGACTTGTGGGTCAGAAACACAAATTGGACTAAGGTGGAGCATTTTGTGGGACAACCAATGAGGTTCAAAGCTCTTGGTCCTGCCTGGAGTGCCCATTGGGACTCCTCTCCCTTCAGAATCTGCCTTGCACTATTAGCTTTCTTAGAAAAGCCCTTTTCAAAGATTGCTTCACTTTTTCTTTCTCTTCCTGCCCATGTAGCTGCTATGATAGTCTAGGCAGAAGGATTCTCACAGTTCAAATACAGTCTAAACTAGTTCATGAGGAAAGGGTATCAGATAGGCATTTCATAAAAAGCTCCAATTAATAATAAGTGACAGGACAAATATTGGTGCAGCCACTATGGAAAACGGTATGGAGGTTCCTAAAAAATTAAAAATAGAACTACCATCTGATCCAGCAATTCAACTTCTGGATGTTTATCTGAAGAAAAGCAAATCACTAATTCAAAAAAATACAGGTACCCCTCCCCCCATGTTCATTGCAGCATTATTTACAATGGTGAAGATATGGAAAAAACCTAAGTGTCCATCAACAGATGGATAAAGAAAATGTGACACACACACACACACACACACACACACACGTGCGCACACACACGATAGAATATTATCCAGCCATGAAAAGCAATGAGACTTTGCCATTTGTGACAATATGGATGGGCCTTAAGGGAAGTATGCTAAGTGAAATAAATCAGGCAGAAAAAGACAAATACTAAATGATCTCACTTATATGTGGAATCTTAAAAAAAAAGTATAGATACAGACAACAGATTAGTGGTTGCCAGAAGCAATCAGTATTATATTTCTACAACTTTAGTTTACACTATGCCATAAATTAATTACTAATTTGGTGTAATAAACTGTATATCAAGAGATTTACAACAAGGAATTGAGTGCTGCGAAATTTCTGACCATTAAAACAGAAAACAGGGGTGCCTGGGTGGCTCAGTCAGTTAAGCGTCCGACTTCGACTCAGGTCACGATCTCGCGGTCCGTGAGTTCCAGCCCCGCGTCGGGCTCTGGGCTGATGGCTCGGAGCCTGGAGCCTGCTTCTGATTCTGTGTCTCCCTCTCTCTCTGCCCCTCCCCCGTTCATGCTCTGTCTCTCTCTGCCTCAAAAATAAATAAACGTTAAAAAAAATTTTTTTTTAAAAAGAAAGAAAACATACTCCAAAATTTTTTGTTTTTTAAAAATTTTTTAATGTTTTATTCATTTTTGAGAGACAGAGACAGAGCATGAGTGGGGAAGGGGCAGAGAGACGGAGGTGCAGAATCTGAAGCAGGATCCAGACTCTGAACTGTCAGCACAGAGCCCGACGTTGGGCTCGAACTCACGAACCACGAGATCATGACCCAAGCCAAAGTCGGACACCCAACTGACTGAGCCACTCAGGCACCCCAAACATACTCCAAATTTTCTATAAAATGTTGGTAAGATGGATTTGTCCAGCAAGAATACTGAAATTATATTATGGCAACACCACATTAAATACGTCTGTTATAAAATTTTTGAAAAAGATCTATACTGTGAAAACATCCTAGTTTTTCTTGCATTTTAAGGAGTACAGATTATTGGGAATGATTCAGGACACAAAAATATTTAAAACACAAAACTTTAACAAAAGTATCATAATCTATTTTGGGATGACTATTTATTCCCCACAGACCCAAAATATTTCTTTCTCTTTTGAAGATTACAGTTGTTAATCTACACTCTTGATTCAATTTATTACTATCTCAATAAGGTGGAGAAGCTGTTCAAACTGACCTACAGAATGCAGTATGCCTAGAAGAGGCAAGAATAAGGTAGGGGGTGGGCAAAATGGGGGAAGAGACTCAAAAGGTACAAACTTCCAGTTATAAAATAAATAAGTCAGGAATGTAATGGATAGCATGGTTTTAAAAAGTATATAAATATTGAGATAGCAGTATTCAGAGACTCGTGCCCCAAACCTTACCACCAGAGAAAATCCTTTATTTGTTAACTCAATTTCCAAAGCCTCCTCTCCATTTCTTTTTTTTTTTTTAATTTTTTTTAACGTTTATTTATTTTTGAGACAGAGAGAGACAGAGCATGAACAGGGGAGGGTCAGAGAGAGAGGGAGACACAGAATCCGAAACAGGCTCCAGGCTCTGAGCGGTCAGCACAGAGCCCGACGCGGGGCTCGAACTCACGGACCGTGAGATCATGACCTGAGCCGAAGTCGGACGCTTAACCGACCAAGCCACCCAGGCGCCCCATCCTCTCCATTTCTTAAAGGAAGCTTTTTTCTTCTTGAGAGCAAGGGTAAGTAGATCTACTTTATGAGATCTGGTGAGGGGAGAGGCAGGAATAGAGGGAAGGACAAAAGAAAGACTATGTGGGCAGGAAGGAAGGTTTGGGAGCAGCTTCTTGAATAAGGTATATGGATGGGAGAAGAAAGCAAGTTCACGTAAACATTTCTGTGGATCCCTTTTAATGTTCTTTGGAGCGTAAAGACTAGAACTCCCTTTTATTTACTCTTGGTTGTGAATTTGTTTTTGAAACACGACAGTGTTTGAGACTGAACTACATGGGTCTCCACCATGGTCTCCAGATTCATTTGTCCAGTCCCATTTGCATATTTCCTTTGAAACCCACAGTGGGTAGCTGGCTGAAGGTTTGCAGTTTTGGGAGATTTGTCACTCCTTGTGGTGAATATCTGACATAGTCCAGCAGATCAGGGCAAATATAGGCATGAGGGACTAGGATCTGGGTGGAAGGTCCATTCAGGGACATTATACTGCAGCAGCAGCCCAGCCTATCAGTGTAAATTCCCAGGTGGGAAGCAAGATTCCTGCACTGGGAGAAGATCTGGAGGAAGTAGTCTGTTGTAAGCAGGTTCAGTCATTCATTCTAGAGCCACAGCAACTTATCTTTTCATGAGAAAAGTTCCAGAGAAATGATGAGACAGATTTTAAAAGATGGAGTCTACTATTACC
Source organism: Lynx rufus (assembly GCF_022079265.1). Taxonomy (NCBI): domain Eukaryota; kingdom Metazoa; phylum Chordata; class Mammalia; order Carnivora; family Felidae; genus Lynx; species Lynx rufus. The sequence continues at coordinate 10,674,038 of NW_025814841.1, read as the reverse complement.
AGGCATTCTCTACCTATGTGTAGAACTGCTTAGACTTTGGGGTGACATCTCACAAATATCATCAGGAATCTGGTCTTGGCATTAATAAGTGTTCAGTTCTAGATTCAGGGCAAGGTCATCTGCAGGCTCTTGGTTGGGTAGATGGATTGATATTTGATTTTTCAATTTTCTTTTTTCACCATGGATGGTAGGGCTATAGGATGAGCAAATTAATCCAAAAGGAACAGAGAGGATCTGCTTTAACAGGAAAGGTAAATCAGGAAGAGAGGCCTGTGCTGCCATTGATATAGAAGAACTTACAAAAGCGGCATAGATTGACTAATAAGGACCTGGGCCCAGGACTGCTGGGATTTGAATCTAAGTGTCACCATTTACACACTAGATGACCTGGGAGAAGCTCCTTAACCTCACTCTGCCCCAGAGTGAGAAGGAAAAACTGAATAGACTTCATGTGAAAAGGATAAACTGGATAGACTTCATGGGGTTATTGTAATAATTAAATGAGTTAACACATGTAAAGCAATTAGAACAGTGCCTTGAACATGGCAAATGCTCACTAAATGTTAGCAGTTAGTATTTCCCGTGCATAAGGAAATCAAAGGCTGAGGAAAGAGAAAGTTTGAAGGATAAATCTTGTTAAGTATATTACTTTGCTAGAAAATGTATTTTAATTTTATAAGTAAATTTTTTCATAGGAAAGTACATGCAGCTTGTATCATACATTTTGAAAGTTAATCTAAATTTGTTTTGCAAGAGAAAATATATCTTGGTCATATAAATACATAAACTATATTTTGGAGTCCACCAAGAAATCATATTTTCTAACAATATTCTAATTTCATTATCTATATCAGAATACATATGAGCAAGGGTGAGGAAAAGCATCCTTATGATGTCATATGCAGGAATTTTCTGATACTGTGTGATTCACCTCCATGGAAAACGTCACTCACATCTCTAATTGATCATGGAGCCTCAATATTCTTGGGTTAACCCAAGCAAAGTGGCTTGGTTAAAAAATGTGGCTTGCAATGGCCCTGTCCTATTTCTGGGGCAGCAGTTACCACCAAATCAAGCCATGTACCAATGCTGGGCTGATTGCCTAAAAATTACCTGTGGAACTTGTTGCCATATGGATCCTAGGTTCCTCTCCAGAATTCTACCCAGAATGAGGCCTCTGTGGGTGATTCTCATGCACAGCCAGATTAGACAGTCATTGTACTGTTGTACTGGAAAGAGGGAGTTTAAGTATGATTTCCTCCCTCTAGGAGAGTAGCCCAAGATTGCATCAAAGGCTTACAATTAGAGGTACCTGGATAAGCATCTGAGTCTTGATTTCAGGTCATGATCTCATGGTTCCTGAGATGGAGCCCCGAGTCAGGCTCCTCACTGACAGTGTGGAGCCTGCTTGGGATTCTTTCTCTTTCTCCCTTGCCCTGCCCCTCCCCTGCTCACTCTCTCTCTCTCTCTCTCTCTCTCTCTGTCTCTCAAAATATATAAATAAAATTTTAACAACAACAACAAAAAGGCTTACTATTAGACAAGTGCCAAGGGATGAGGATTTGTGCTAGGAGAAAGCTTGAACTTCCATTAGAATTGCCCTTTGGAGGATCATCTTCTCATCCTTCTGGAGACCTTTCCTATATAGGTGCTTGAAGGGGCTCTTCCTTTTTCTGTCCTCTTTTTGGCATAGTAGTGCACTCACAGGGCTTCAGAGCAGCCCAATGGATGGCTCAGGAGAAAAAAGGCTGGAGCAGGTTTCCGAGGCCTGCTGCTGGCCAACAGGATTAAAAAACTCTCCTATCTCATATTTGATCCAGCTTTTTTTATCAGAATAGAGGGTTACAAAATAATGTGGACCCAAAGTACTAACAAGTAATGACAAGAGATCACTTTTCCAGAGCATCTCACTGGCTTTCTCTCTCTCGGAGACCTAGAAGACAGTGGCTCTCATGTATGTGAGTAAGGATCAACAATCTGGGATGCCAGGTGAGACTTTCTTCCTCTGGAATCACTCTTCCCCAGTATCGAATCCCACACTCTGCCACAAGCCAGCTCATTTTCCTTTCCTGTCATTGGTCTGCCTCAGTCAAGTACATACTGTATGCTCAATACTCTAAGATTGCAAAATAAATTACACGATCCTTGCTGTTGGACTTACAGTACAGTAAGAAAGCATAATACTTTAAACATTAAGAAAATTATTGTCTTCCTGCAAAGAACTTAGAGGTAACTATCTAATGGCAGTAGCCAAGGGAGACCATACAAATTCATGCTGCTGAAATTCAGGGAATAGTCCCAGTTTCCAATCTTTCTGATACCTGATTGATCAGCTCTTCTTTCCATTCTATGAGCTCACCAGCAACTTTCCAATATATCCCTTTTTATTGCTTAAGTTGTCCAGAATTATTTTCTGTGGCTTGCAAGAGACTGATAAATTGCAGGTTACACTCTTATAGTATGATTTGGGAAAGAGAGAGCTTGAGAATCAGAAGATAAACCAGGAGACTACTCCAGTTAACAAAGTACAAGGCCATAGGGAGCTAGATAGAAGAAGGACATGAGAAGAAAGGAGAGATCAGGAGATACTGTGAAATAACAAAATTCTGTGACAGTTTTTGTGTAAGGAAGAAGGAGGACAGTGAAAGGTAACTACAGTTTCTTAGCCTGGCCTGGAGGGTAAAAACATGGGAGTAGTTCATTCATTCAGCAAACTTTGTTGTGGGCCTGTTATATGCCAGGGATAGTCTAGGTGCCAGTGATGTAGAGATTAAAGGTGGATTGCTAAATAGTTTAGAGGAAAGAGGATGAGTTTTACTTTGGACAGAAAGGGTTTAAAGTACCAGAGTACCAAAGGTGGTTGGAAATAGGAAACTAGAACACATCTAAGGAACAGAAATTGAACAGTAGATTCAGGGGCCATTAATTAATTGAGATAGTACTTTAGGTAAATTCTCAGGACTAGGATTACCAAGCCAAAGTTGTAAAAATATTATGTGGTTCCTATAATGTTGTCATATCATTTCCTAAAATGTACCAATATATAATGCCATCAGAAAATTATTTCACTACAATCTAGTTAACATTGTTTGCAATAATAAAGGAAATTAAAATTTTTTCTTACATATGTTTTTCTGTTATTTAATTATTATATCTTTGTTAGTGAGGTTTAACATTCCCTCTTGTGTTTAATAATTACATTCTATTTGGGAAAATTATCTTATTTATGTTCCCTGCCAGTTTTCTATCTAGTCTTATTATATTATGAAAGAGTTTCCCAATTTGTGATATATCTTTTGATTGCATGTTTCCTATTCTTATTATATAGTATTAGATTTTTATGTAGTCACATCTGTTAAATTATCTTATTACTTTAATCTGACATAATTATAGCATGCTTCTAGAAACACAATAAATATATTTTCCACTATTTCCTTTTGGGGTGACATTTTTGTAAGTAAGTAATTGGTCTGGGGTTTATTTTGTATTATAAGATGTGAATCTAAAGGATTTGCCTCAATTGGTAGGCAGCTATTCCAATGGCATTTATTAAGTAGTCTTGAATCTCCTCATATTCTAAAGGAAAACTAGTAGAAGTAACAAAGTGTTATAGTTCTACACTTGGCCTCTGACACTAATGGACAAGTCCCTTTGCTTTGATAGCTGTCAGTTTATGTAGCTCTCAATGAGTGGATTAAATTCAGGTCTTTTCCAAAATTACCATTTGATGATTCTCTGAAGAAAAAATATGACCCTTACTCAGGGTAAGATAGGCACTCCATGAGCACTCATCTGGAACGTGATGATCCACCACTTTGGCTGTTGCTGTTTGGATTTCTCAAATAACTTACGCATCCTTGGCCACACAGCCATACTGGAAGGATCTAGCATATTTACTTCATTCAGGAAGGCTGTGCAGGATATGCCTGGCTGACGGCACCTAATGGGCTATAAATATCTTTTGACTACTTGACCTTGGTCATGTTGATATGACTCCCATCAGGTCTTCTCACTGATGGGATCATGCAGATGCCCACGAATCACTTCATAAATGAAAAGGGCATTTCCCCTAATTGGGTAAAGGAAGTTTGGTAATGCGCTGCAGTGGTAAAGTCACTCATTTCATGAACATGTGGCTTGATTGGATGCCATAGTAAATCACCCATGGCTGGCCCTGTCACTTTCTCCTTTTGAATCAAAAGACCCTACAGAGCTACCACTTTGAATTACTTGCATAAGCATCAATTTAGTCCCACTTTCTACCCCCCACACTCAACCTCACCCAGCAGCATTTTCTACCGTGTTTGCATGCTCCTGCTTTCCATTCAAGGCATTTTTTTCTATCACCCTATACACCTCGATTGTTTTCTTTCCTTGAAGTGTTTGCTCAGAACCCAGACTCCCCAAGAAAATTTTCTATGTGATGTTAACAATCACTGCTACTGCTAGCTACCATCACCATCACCACGCAGGAACTGAGCCCCTGCTATGTGATTGACACTATACCATGTACTTTATAAGCCTCTTTTCATCTTACAGTCAGGCCACACATGTCTGAATCTTATTTCTCCCACTTACTAGCTGTGTGACCTGTTTAAGTTACTTAGCCTCTCAGTGTCTCAATTTCCATTTGGAAATTAGAAATATTAATAATACAAACATATTTCACAGTGCTCTTGTGAAGTTTAAGTGTGAAGTACTTAGAACCATGCCTGGCACATAGTAAGCTTCCAATAAATGTTAAGCAAAAATAATATTGATGATGACAATGGTGTCTCCATTATACAGATGAGGAACCAAGCTTTAGAGAAGTTAAATTATTTACCCAACTGTTCAAATTATCAACTGCTGAATTTGAATCAACCTACTCAAATTTTAGTTACTTTAAATAACAACAGTTTTATTCTTACTCATGACTTTGTGTGTGAGGGTAAGGTTAGGGCCTGGCTTTGCTAGGTAGTTCTTCTGTTCCACTGGCATTGACTGGGGTCACAGCCGGTGGCTGGGCTGGAGTGGAGGGTCTAATATGGCTTGATTCACAAATGTAACCTTGTTAGAGATGTCTCAGGCTGGGATATCATTGAGGCTCTATTCACCTCCATAGAGCCTCTGGACCTTTCCATATGGTCTCACCATCAGACTCATCAAAGTTTTTAGAGGGAAACTCAGGGTCCAAAGAGAGCAAGCTGGAAGCTGCTGGGCCTAAACTGGGGTAGAGTAATTTCTGTACTTGGCCAAAGAAGTAAAAGTCTAGCCTATATCCTGGGGAAAGGGATATAGACTGTGCCTCTTATTGACAAGAACATCAAAACTTGAAGCCATCTTTAACCTGATACACCAATATTTTATACTAGTAGGTGAAGTTGAAATCAGACATTGCTTTAAAAGTGTTAAGCACAGGGGCACCGGGGTGGCTCAGTCAGTTAAGCATCTGACTTCGGCACAGGTCATGATCTCATAGCTCGTGCGTGAGTTCAAGCCCCATTTCGGGCTCTGTGCTGACAGCTCAGAACCTGGAGACTGCTTTGTAATCTGTGACTCCCTGTCTTTTTGTCCCTTCCCCCCTCACACTCTGTCTCCTCTATCTCTCTCTCTCAGAGACAAAAAAAAAGAAAGTTAAAAAAAAAATAATAAAAGTGTTAAGCATGATCTCTAGCAATTATTGAGCAATCCAAAACTGATAGCTGTTAATAAGTGGAAATCTTTATCTGTCTCGTAATGCTGTGCTCTCCTCTCAGCCTGATGCTTTTCTCATGCCATGAAGATAACACCCTTGATTAATACGCAGCCTGGGTTTCAGCAGGTTTTTACCAAGGACTGCCCATGGGCATGTTTTATTTTCTTACCCAGGCCCCAATTTTCCTAAGACAGGGATCTAACTTTATTTAATTCCTCACCATGCCTAAAATAATGCAGTGCATTCAGTAATAATCCAAAGAAATCATTCAACAAATGTTTTTTAGTCAGAAAACACTACAAATAAATAAAGTTTAATAATGGTATTACTTTTAAGCACATTGTTCATTCATTTACTCCTTTGTTAAGGGCACAAAATGCTTGATCTATGTAGATGGACTAAGTGTATGGATGCAGAGAATGTTATAGCTAAGAGGGAGTGTGGTGTCTAAATGGGGTGTTTCTCGATAGGATGCAGGCCCCCAAATGTGGGGCAACATTTGGATGGAAGCCAGTGATGTGGGATGTGAAAGAATTCACCTGGGGGCAGAACAAAGGAGATAGACAAGACAATAGAAGAGACTGTCTACAGCCAGACAGTGGGTGGGGACTGTTTTTAAAGTGGGGAGGAGGTATGGCAGATATGGAATTCTCCCTCTTTTGGTAACTGTGCCTGGTTGGAAGTAGCCCACTGGTCAGTTAGGGCCTATGGATATTTTGAGGTGGGTGGCTGGTCCTGTCTATATTCAGACTGGTGGTCCCTGCGGGCTCTTTTTATATTCCTTTGTTAAAGCTTGTTGTTTAAAAGCAGCCTCCGCAGGGAGTAAAGTGACCATCATGTTCATTCCACCCACCCATTTTAGCATAGAGAAATCAAAGTCTAAAGAGCTTAAATGACTATGTTAGCTGGAAACTTGCTAAACTAAATCAGAGCGGAGAGCTGGGTCTCACTGCCTCTCAGGTCACTATTTTTTCCACTGTCATCTGACTCTTCCTAACACATAGTAGTTATCCTAATTTTGTTATAAAAATTAACTGTCTGGGTTAGGGCTTATGATAGATATTTAATTTGAATTGGAAATATTAAAATGACCGCATGATTTTGTCTCTTATTTTAAAAATGCACATTTCTTAGTACTCTTTACCTAAAAGACTCAGACACAATGATAATCCAGTAGCATTGAGCATTCTTAGTACCATTTCCAGGAGAGGAACAACAGATCTTTGAAGAAATAAATGACTCTTGGTTTGGAGCATTGTTTTGTGCCAGAAAGCAAGAAAGCTATCAAAGACTGACTAGGTCATGTCAAAAGGACAACTTGAAGGGATTCCTAGTGAGAAAAGAATTTTTTTTTTTAAAATGACTGCAATGGATTTTAACACATTGAATATCTAAAATTCCACGTGCTTATAATGCCACCTTTCAAAAAAAAAAAAAAAACCCAAAACAAAAACAAAAGCCTTAAGTGGTTTTCATTTAGTTAAAACATCAACCATTTGCTATGAAACTTTATAAAGGAAAAGAATCAACCATCTATCTTGCCTTTCCCATATAAGCTGTATTTCAGAGTTACCAAATAGATGTCAAAGTAATGTTCTTTTTTATAGAGGAATTCCAGCCAATAAATACAGAATAATGGAATCAGAGAATCGCCATTGAAATAAATGAAATAATGAAATAAATGGCTCCTAATCAAACAAATGACTCCAGGTGGCGATCCTCATTGGATGCTAAAACCATTAGGTGCAACTTTATGAGGACTGACTGTTGGCAGCACTAAAATTTACATACATTATAGTGTGATGCAGTAGGAAATGTGCAGCAACACTGTGCAATATTATTGCCTAAAGGGTAAAACGGACTTCATTTTTTATCACAGGTGTGATAGTATGATATAATAAAGAATATATATTTTGTCTTCATTCCTTGCTCCTGGGTAGAGCTCCTAAAATCTCTGTAACACCTAAATGCAATAGGAGTATCTTTTGTTATACTATTTGAGTTTTGTCCCCTGTTCCAGAAACAGTTCTGGAGTAATAAGGGTAGAAGAGGCATCTTTGTGATTCATATCAGGCCCCTTTCAACCACACCCGAGTTTATGTTAGTGAGATGACTTTTGTAAAGCCTCTAGGGATGGGACTGGTTGCCAGGGAACCAACCTCCGATTAGAGGGTTGGAAACTTTGCCCCACCCCCTGCCTTCAGGGAGGGAAGAAAGGCTAGAGGTTGAGTTAATCACTAATGGCCAATAATTTAATCAATCATGCCTGGAAAGTTTGCTCTAGGCAAGCACAACTAAAGAATTTTGAGCAGGAGTGAAAAAAAGGAACTGATGAAATTGATGTTTTAGGAAGATTAATAAAGACCCTAAATCTAACTGCCAATTTACAAGAAATACAGGGGATAGGGAAACCAAGTTAAACACCACCAGAAGGAAGTAATCAGCCAAATCCAGGATAGGGGGAGAATCAACAGGACAAATGACCCAGTTTTTTCTTTTTTTTTTTTTCCTTCCTTCCTTCCTTCCTTCCTTCCTTCCTTCCTTCCTTCCTTCCTTTAATAAATCAACAACTTTAAAAAGGGCAAGAAAGAATCTGCTCACGAAAAAGAATTACATTTAAGGTGTGGCCTTTGAATCCTGATTCAAACATCTCAACTAGGGAAAACAGTCTTTGAAGCAATTGCAGAAATTTGAACATAGAGCAACTGTTATGTGATGTTGAAGAATTACTAATTTTGTGACGGCATGGTGGTTGAAAGGAAAAACTCTGTTTCTCCTCTACTATTCTCATAGCATATCTGAAGATTAATGTGGATAATTGTTGCATTTGTGTTGATTACCAAAATATCCATTTCTCTTTTCTTTATTATTAAAAAAATTCCAATTTTATCCACAGCTGCTCTGTGCCCATCTCAAGGAGTTGGATCATGATAGTCTAAACCAGTCAACAGAATTCTGACCCATGTCTTCAGCTTCCCTCCAGATCTGGCACATGAGAAATAAGGGGAAATTTCAGGAATTCCTGAGAATGTTTGTTTTGACAAATGTTTATAGATGCAGCTGGCTATATCCCTATATTCTTCCTGCCTTGAACATGGATGTGATAGATGTAGTAGTAGACATTTTGCTATCCAATAGGAATGCTCAAGAGAAAGCACATAGATGTCAATTCTAATATTGTTCTGTTATCTGGGCGCCTGGGTGGCTCAGTCGGTTGAGTGTCCGACTTCGGCTCAGGTCATGATCTCACTGTCCGTGAGTTCAAGCCCTGCGTCAGGCTCTGTGCTGACAGCTCAGAGCCTGGAGCCTGTTTCAGATTCTGTGTCTCCCTCTCTCTCTGCCCCTCCCCCACTCATGTTCTGTCTCTCTCTCTGTCTCTCTCTCTCTCCCTGCAAAAATAAATAAACTTAAAAAAAAGAAAAAATTAAAAAAAAGAAATGTGTAATATTGTTCTGTTATCAAAGCCACCAATTGCCTACCTTTGAAATAATCCTCTATTCAAGTCACTGATCAATTTGAAGCCAAATTTATTCTTAAAAATTAGCTTGGTTTAGGGGCGCCTGGGTGGCGCAGTCGGTTAAGCGTCCGACTTCAGCCAGGTCACGATCTCGCGGTCCGTGAGTTCGAGCCCCGCGTCAGGCTCTGGGCTGATGGCTCGGAGCCTGGAGCCTGTTTCCGATTCTGTGTCTCCCTCTCTCTCTCCCCCTCCCCCGTTCATGCTCTGTCTCTCTCTGTCCCAAAAATAAATAAAAAACGTTGAAAAAAAAATTAAAAAAAAAAATTAGCTTGGTTTAGAGGAGGAATTAAAATGGAGTCAGTGAAATCACCATTTAGTGGGCAATTGGGATCAAGATTATGGTGCTAGAAAAGTGCTATTGGATGTGAAAGAAAATCCAAAGAAAGTATTCAGAGAATTGAGTTAAATCATAGGACATCTAGTGAGTGCCCACCAAGAATTGGAAAATTGTTCGGTGTAGAAAAACCCACATATCTGGTGTCAGATTCCTGGTACAATCATATATGGCATCATCCAGCAGCTGCTGTTGGAATGGCCTCTTGAAAACACCACTAAGGTTTCTGCTTAGAGATGACCCTGCAATGAAAGGGTGCCATCCTTAGATGTGGTATATATCTTAAACCAATTACCATCATATGGTGCTGTGTCTCCCATAGGAAGAATACATAGGTCTGAAAGCCAAGATGTGAAGGTAAAGGGTTGCCTAGCTGAACATCACTCCTAGTGAAACCCCTATCTGGGGTATTTGTGCTTCCCATCTCCAAAGCTTTGTCTTATTTGGTTCTCGAAGTCCTGGGTCCTGGAAGAGAGATATTTCTATCAGGGGATACACTAAGAGTTCCACTAAACCTAAAGCTAAGGCTGCCACCTGATACCTCGGGGCTACTTGTGGCAATAGACCAGCAGGCACAGAGAGGAATCATTGCAAGGGCAGGAGTAATTAACCCTGATCATGAGGAGGTGGGTCTGCTGCTACCAAATGGAGGCAGGAAGAAATATGTGGGATACTCTTGATCTACTGGGTCACTCAATACTCCCATGCCAGACTTTCACTATAAATGATCAAGTAGAGCAACTGATCTATAAGGGATGGTAGACAGAGGCTCAAACTCATCCCTGACTTAAAGCATTTAGATCAGCAGAAGTTCTACTCAAGGGGTATGGAATGTAGAGGAAATGTCAAGGGAGAGAGGTAGTCAGAATCAGCTATAGCCCCAGGACCAACTGCAGCAGCCACTAACTACTAATCCTCACTTTGTAAGCTCTACCATAAAATATGACCACCAGATTCTAGAGGTAATTGTGCCTGGATGGAGGGAACTTCTTGTGGAAGGCAAGCAGACCTGAATAGGATCAGGGGTGGAATGAGGTAAATGCTGTTGGAGCCCCACAAGGTCTACTTCGCCAGGATGATGTCCCCAATCCCCAGCTTCTGTGCATGAAGGCTGCTAGATACTCAGAGCTGCCCCTTCTCCACAGAATTGCCTTGGGATAAATGGGAGCAATTTCACCAGGAGGTTTTATGCCCCCTTCCTTCACTGGCTTCCTGTCTCTGCCCTGGCCTGTTTACCTCACCCTCCATCTCCTGAGAATACTTTCTCCAAAAGTCATCTTCTTACAACTCCTCATTTCCTGCTTGAAGAGGCCATACTGAATATTACTGGGCAATGAGAAAGAATAAAACCCTGCGATTTGCAACAGCATGGATGGAACTGGAGGGTATTATGCTAAGTGAAATAAATCAGTCAGAGAAAGACAGATATCATATGTTTTCACTCATATGTGGAACTTGAGAAACTTAACAGAAGACCATGGGGGAAGAGATAGGGGGAAATAGTTTCAGAGAGGGAGGGAAGCAAACCATAAGAGACTCTTAAATATAGAGAACAACTGAGGGTTGATGGGGGGTGGGGTGGGGAAGATGGGAAATGGGTGATGGTCATTGAGGAGGGCACTTGTTGGAATGAGCACTGGATGCTGTATGTAAGCAATGAATCATGGGAATCTACCCCCAAAACCAAGAGCACACTGTATACACTGTATATTAGCCAACTGGACAATAAATTATATTTTAAAAAAAAGAGAGAGAGAAGAGGCCATACTGGATTAGCGTGGGCCCTAATCCAATGACTTGTGTCCTTATAAGAGGAGAGACACAGAAATAAACACACAGAGAGGCTACCATGTTATGATTGGGAACAGAAATTGGATTTATGCTGCTACAAGGGACTGCCAAGGATTGTCGGCAACCACCAGAAGATGGAAGAGATAAGGAAAGATTCTCACCTATAGCCTTTAGAGAGAGCATGGCCCAATTTGAAGCCACCCAGTTTGTGGTATTTTGTTACAGCAGCCACAGGAATCAAACACACTGTTACTGAAGACCCAACTTAGATTTTACTCCTCTGTGAAGATTAAGTGGGTCACTCCTGTTCTACTAACACCTCTATCACCTCTGATCATATGTTTTTCCTCCATTCTCCACTCCATTCACTGTCACTTGCCATGAATAGCCTAGGAGTACTTTATCATTTTTTATGGTGCTAGATGTTAGCTTCTGAAACAGAGACCAGGAATGATAACTTACCTAATTTCCCAGTTTAAGGAGTCTCTTTGGTTAGTACTATCTTTTCTTTAGAAAACTCAGAAGCATGTTTTATTGTAGACTCTAACTTTAGCCAACATTCTCTGTGCATAAAAGATAGGAAACAGAAAGTTGAGAATCACTTTAAAAAAACAAGTTTTTCTGTGTTACAAAAAGTTTCATTTTCCTTATGAGTTGGACCACTTTGACTCAAGGAGGGAAACATAAAGCAATGACATGGTTAGGGGGATAGACTAGAAAAAATTGTGGACTGGTAAAAATATTGATAGATGCATAAAGTATTTTATTTTATTTATTTATTTATTTATTTATTTTTAATTTTTTTTTTCAACGTTTATTTATTTTTGGGACAGAGAGAGACAGAGCATGAACGGGGGAGGGGCAGAGAGAGAGGGACACACAGAATCGGAAACAGGCTCCAGGCTGTGAGCCATCAGCCCAGAGCCCGACGCGGGGCTCGAACTCACGGACCGCGAGATCGTGACCTGGCTGAAGTCGGACGCTTAACCGACTGCGCCACCCAGGCGCCCCTGCATAAAGTATTTTAAAGAGTTGTATTTGTTAATCTTCTTATTTAAAAAGATGCTAAGACTACTTGATCCTCTGAATTTAACTCATTTGCAAGACTTGTGCTCTTATATGCCTCTAGAAGCTGAAGTATATCTAAAACAAATATATGTGAGTAGAAAAGGTTATTTATGGATTTAATGGAAAAATAGAAACATGCTGGTCTCAGTTTCACTCTCTTTGATTTTAGCATCTAAGAACATTTATTAATTATAGAGACATTCATGTCCTGACCTGCCCATTGCTTGTTAGTATTCTCAATCCACATCTGGAAAATCTCCTTTGGGAACAAGTGTCCTACAGAATGCCAGTGATCTATCCGGACCATATTTCTGGGACTATTCTCTTCTGATTAGACTGTTCTGGGATGGTAGCAGAAGGGAGGTGACAAGGAGAGTACTGCTAGCCCATAGAAAAAGAGATTAATAATATCAATAAAAAGATCTCATTCTTGGGAGCTGTGTTGGAAATTTTTGCGCTAGAATACATTCTTCAAAAACATTTTGTAGGATTGAACTTTAGGATGGAATTCGGTAGTCAGATTTATGGATAACTACAAATCTTTTAAATGTAATATTTTAGCCTAGTCAACTAAAAAAAAATCCTAAAAAGTCAAATCTAATGTGTGTTTTCTTCTAAGTCCCCAAAGGAAAGGTAGAAATGATTCAACTGTAAACCACTTGGATAACTTTAAATAGAATAAGATGAATCATTGTCAGAGTTTGCCATTGATCTGAAATAATACAGGTGATGAACAGAATAAAGGCAAGATCACTTAGGGACATATCCAATTTTATATACATAAAAGAATTAAAAATAAGAAATCCCTTACTGATTATTCTGGAAGATTTCTTTTTTTCCCTTAAGGCTTTTTTGTTTTTCTCTTGTTTCCTAAAATACATCAAAATGTTAGCAGAATGAGGACACTGTTCCTCTGCCCTAAATGTCTTATGTTCAAAATATTCAAATGTAAAATCGGATGAAAAAAGAGCTCCAGCTCTGGAAGGCAAAGAACATGAGAATGTTTAGAGTATCCAGTGTCATTCTTACAAAAACCTTTTCTTTCCTCATGAGAGCCTTTGATACTCTGCCCTGGAAAACTAATACACAGTATTGTACAATTTGATAATGTGTGCATATACTCTGTGAGAAGTTGGCAGAAAAAGTAAAGGGAAGAAATAATACTCGTAGTTTTAAAGGAAAATAATAAGGTCATTGCAAGTAGAATTTTTCCTTTTGTCCAGTCTCAGTACCCATCATTTTTCTAAGATTGGATTTCATTTGCATTTCCATCCTGGATGAGAAACTTCATGTTAGTTCTATCAGCTCACCTGCCTGTGACAATCTCTAGATCTTAATAGCCAGACCACCAAACAGGAAATGGTCATGCAGATCAAGTTTTGGAAGCTATCAGTCCACAAACCTTGCTTGGCTGGAATATTTTTTAGAGTCTGTCCAATATTTCCCATTATAATATATAAATTTAAGACTTGAGGTGCCTGGGTGGCTCAGTCAGTTAAGCAGTGGAATCTTGATTTCCGCTCAGGTCATGATCTCACAGTTGCTGAGATGAAGCCCATGTCAGGCTCCACACTAATATCATGGAGCTCTCTCTGCCCCTCCCTACCACTCGCACATGCATGCACTCTCTCTCTCTCTATAAAAAAAAAAAAAAAATCAAGACTCTATCTTATTTATGCCTTTTAATATAGAACAGAAATAATATATTAGGGAAATTAATTCATTTGCATTTATCTACTTATGTCTTTATTTACATTTTATGCATTCATTCATTATCATGCATTCCTTTAATGAACACAAGTCAGGAACTGTGCTAAGTGAAAAAAATATAAAGATGAACATTACATTTTTCTTCAAAGAGCTCTTAGGAAGGTAGGTGGGCAACCATTAAGGTATAATGTGATTTACAAAGAGATGCATCCAGTTACAAAATAGCTCCTCCCAGGTGGGAAGAAACATTTAGGGTCCTTCCAAACCACCAAGGCATTTAACTCTGATCTCAGGTAAGTTGAAGAAAGAAATCCCTACTCAACCAGGAATTTGTTCTGTGTAGCTTCCTAAAATCCTTGAAAGCCAAGTTCTTCATTTTCTTCTTTGTTCTCATTCCAAAAGTGAATAATTTTGAGTTTGCTTTGCCCCAAACCATTCTTCCAAGGTTGTCGGTATTTCAGTTAGATTTAAGTAGTTCTCTATGGTCTTCATTTGTTGTTGTTTCAATGTTGAGGGGAACAAGAGGGAGGGCAGGACTGCATCTCTTTAAGCAATTTTTTCCTTCTAGTGAGTAGGGCCACTCACTGTCTCTACTCTCTTCACCTGGCCTTCCAATATGGTGCAGCTCCGGCATCCTTTAGAGGACAAGAGAAAAAAAAGGCTCTAGGTAGCCTAATCCCCCTCCACTACTCCTGTACCATTCTTCCCACATTCTCTCTGTCCCTTAGGGTTCCTGGTCTCTGAGCTTTCTTGCTCATACAACATGTCTATTACTCTGCTAGCTTCTAATCCCTCATTCTGAAATGTGGATGACTACATTTTACAGATGCTCCACCCTATTCTGACATTCATAACTCATATTATTTGCTCAGAACCTTTATATTTTACTGCCACTTCCCTTGCTCTTGATACCTGCCTTGCTTTTAGGGAGGGCAAGTGGTATAGTGGAAAGAAAGAGGCTTAGGAGACCGTCAGAACTGGGTTTACTTCTTGGCTGTGGCACTTACTGGCTGTGTGACTTTGAGCAAAACCAACCTTCTCGAAGCCTCAGTCTCAGATATTGTTACCTTACTCGGTTTTTGTGAGGATTAAGTGGGATGACAGATGTAAAACACCTAGTATACGGTACAACCAATCAACAGGAGTCATTTTTATGATTATCTGTATGCACTTCCTGTATATAGCCAAGACAGGACATACCCACTTACTATGCACTGTATCCATTCATTTGCAGTGTGTCAAGAATCATACAAAATTCTGAGAAGGACTGTCCCTCCCAGGGTTAGCTAATTCCTAGAGATAGCAAATAAATCACCTGTTCATATGTGAACCAACCAATCCAGAGTCCACACCCCCCAGTCACTTCCTTTATTGACTCTAATTCTCTGGGTCACTATCCTCCTGCCCTAATCATCTTATAACCAGACACCAGACAACTAAAAGTTTCTGTGACCTAGAGCACACTGAAATTACTCAAACTAGCCAGTCCTAAACCTGAGGATCTTGCTCACATTCTCCCCATTCCCTCTGCCTCCTGACGGACACTGATACTTCCTGTGTGGGTATGGTTCCCAGTCATGTGGCATGCCCCTTCCTCTTGGGATCTGTGAGTATAACAGACTGTCTTTTCAATGGCAGCTGTCTGCTGATCTGTTGGCCTCACTATACCTGAGGAGTAATAACAACAACACACTATATATACCTGAGGAGGTATACTATACCTGAGGAGTAATAACACACTATACCTGAGGAGTATACCTGAGGAGTAATACCTATACCATACCTGAGGAGTAATAACAACAACACAAGCCGTACATTTTAATACAGTGTCTCTCATCAAAGAAACCTAATCTAGAATTTTCTGGAAAAAATAATGAGAATGTAGTTTCCAGGCTTCCAACTATACGAGAGGGCAGTGCATGGAACAAGAAAAATAGTGTTGAGTTCCTGAGAGACAGTCCAGCATACCAAGTCATGGCCTGGTGATAACCCTCACCTCCTGTGGCTAAAGGGATAGTTCTAGTATTGTCTAGCTTACTTGGTCTGAACAGATTTAACTATGTTTTACTTTATTACTCCTGCTACTAATTTTTTTTATAATTTTTAAACTTTGATTACTCATTACTCAAGGTCAGTTTTTAAATAGTCATTGGTGATCTCAGAGGCTTTGTCCTACATGCTGCTTGCTACACATTTCAATTGCTAACAAAATGGCTGCAGAGTGACTCAGCCGCTTAATCATCATTATAGACCCTTTTCTTTTTCTTGCCTCATCTATGTCATATATGCTGTGGCATGAAAGAGAAATTTAGAAGTCCTTTTGGCAGGAAAAGTCACTTCCTGCTTGGACGATGAGCTGAAAATGGATACCTAGTAGCACAACAGCTGGCGCTTCCCATGCAATAACTTTAAACCTTCCCCATCCCAGTAGAGAAACCCAGGACTTTGGTGTTTAATCACTTCCTAGAGCCTAGAGAGTCTATCCTAGGCATAGAAAGCCAAGCAGCTAAAGAGATTTTAGACTCCGACACCCAGATTAGCCACCAATCTACAGAGAACTATGATTATGGAAGACTATTTTAAAACCTCTTTGGGAAGAGGCATGACATCCAGCTTGAATTTCAGGTAAAATTTGACACACACCCCTCCCCCTTCCCCTAAACTGATATAAGAGTCCCTGTACAAAACCCTGCAAGGTGCAGTAGTTCAGAAGAAACTTAAGACTTTTTTATTCATTCATTCAAGACATGTTTATTTCTTCCTCTTCCTATTCTCTTCCCTTTTGGAACAATTCAGTCCTAAAGCCTTTTTTATGAGCAGAGCAATGTAGGCATCCTCACCAGGATAAAGGGAGTACAGGGGCCCAGAGCCTGACCAGTGAGGCAGGTGTCCATGCAGGGGTTGGGCAGGGAGGTAATTCCAGTGCACCTGTGGAAGTCCACATGGAGTGAGAGAGTGTCAGCAAAGGAGGACATTCTGCATGGGGTGCAAGACCCTAAGCAGAGTGAGGAAAGCATCCCTCCAGAGGAGAGCCCAGCACACTATATGGGAGTCCACAAGGGTAAGGGAGACATAGATGCAGGGAGTTGCAGCTTGGTATGGGCTGTCAGAGCCTGTGTGTGATAAGGATGGCATCTGTGAGACTGGAGTAGAGTACCCAAACCCAGTGGGATAAGCGGGGGCATCCATGCTGGGAGGGGAGGCAGTGGGGATGGGAGATTGCCTGCATGAGGAAGACTGATAAAATTAGCAAAATGTTAAGGATACTTGGTGCCAGGATTGTCACTGTTGATGAGGGAGTTACAAACATGGAAAAGGAGAAAACTAGACTGAAAGATGTTAATTTTGGATTACAATTGGAGATCTCAGTGAGAATTATCTATAATTCTCAATGTCTGTCCAGTAGGAGGGCTTGGGAGCAAGGACAATGAGCACATCTAGCACCAAATCTTACTTTCTGGAACCATTCTCCACTGAAAAGAACTAGGACTCTGTGGAAAAGCTGCTGATTACAAGGCTGGGACAGGAAAGGCTAGATAAGTTTAGAACACTTGTGTCAGAAAGTAAGAATGATGATGAGACACCAAAAGGATACAGAAAATGTTTTTAAAAGAGAAGAAAAAAGAGAAAACAAAGGACATAAAAACCGTCTTAAATCTGGGACAATGTAAACATTAATATAAAAAATGACAGTACTGGATTATATAACCCATTGAATACAATAGGAAACCAAGAGGTCAAAATGTTATAAAGAAATAAATGAACAAATTAAAAGACTGATGAGAAAGAGATATCTACAGCATCTCAAAGTATATCTCTCTAATTATTAATCACAAAAGGACAAAGAGTAACTTTACAGTGGAGGGGTCTGGCAGACACCCCTTAAATTAAGTGATCGAAATGAACATTGTCAGTATGGCAGCAAATCCCCTCCTGATATCATGCAATAAGAGCATTGCTTCTGCAATATCTCCATCAAGGATGCCTAACTTGCATATAACCACAAGAGATATAACCACATTATACAAACTCAATTTCAGGGACATTCCAAATAATTGGTCTGTAATCTTTGAAAACATATCAAAACCATGAAAAATCAAGAAAATATTAAGGAAACATTCCAAATTAAAAGAGATTAAAGATACTCGACAACTAAATGCAATGTGTGATTCTGGACTGGCTCCCTTGAAATAAAGGACATTATTGGGATAATTGGTGAAACTTGAATGGAGTCAGTGGATTAGTGGTAGTGATGCATCAATGTAAATTTCTTGATACTGGTGGTTGTATTGTGGGTATGCAGGAGAATCTTCCTGTTTGTAGGAATTACACACTCGAGTTTCTGGGGGTGATAAGGCATCTGGGAGCCTCATCTCAAATGGTTTAGGAAATAAAAGAGTTCTTTGTACTAGCAAGTATTCTGTAAATTTGAGATCACTTTAGAGCTTTTAAGAAGAAATATTTAACTTTAGTTTTAAATTTATAGAAAATTATGAAATCAGTACAGAGAGTTTCTACTGTGTACCAAGATCCCTTATTATTAGCATCTTACGTTGGTCTGGTGCTTTTCTCATAGTTAATGCACCAATATTGATACATTATTATTAACTAAAGTCCACAGTTTATTCAGATTTCCCTAGTTTTAACATTTTTTTTTCTATTCAGGATCCCATGTAGGATATTCCATTACGTTTATGTCATCGTATCTCTTAGGCTTTTCTTGGCTATGACAGTTTCTTAGACTTTTCTTG
Source organism: Lynx rufus (assembly GCF_022079265.1). NCBI lineage: Eukaryota > Metazoa > Chordata > Mammalia > Carnivora > Felidae > Lynx > Lynx rufus. The sequence continues at coordinate 10,655,190 of NW_025814841.1, read as the reverse complement.
TTTTTTCATGACCTTGACAGTTGTAAGGAACACTGGTAAGATATTTTGTAGAATCTCCACAAATTAAGATTTTTCTGACATTTTTCTCATGAATGGTCTGGAGTTACAAGATTTTAATAAGAGAATCACAGAAGTAAAATGTCATTCTTATGACATCACACATATGCTTCCAGATTCTAGTAATTATAAATAAAACTGCTATAATTATTTGTGTGCAGATTTTTACATAGACATATATCTTTGAATCAGTCGGGTAAATATCAAGGAGCACAACTGCTGGTTCAGACCATGTTTAGCTTTGTAAGAAACTGTAAAACTGTTTTCCAAAGTTGTTGTACCATTTTTGCATCCCCACTAGCAGTAAAGAGAATTTCCCATTGTTTCATATCTTTGCCAGCATTGATATTGTTAGTTTTTGGATTTTTGCCCCTCTGATAGGTATATAGTAGTATTTTATTGTTGTTTTAACTTGCATTTCCCTAATGACGAGTGATTTTCATATGCTTATTTGCCATCTCTATATCTTCTTTGGTTAGGTGACTGTTCACTGCCCACTTTTTAAATTGGGTTGTTTGTTGTCTTAAAGTGTAAATTTAGAAAGAAATAAAAGAAAGAGGTGGAGGGAAGGAAGGAGAGACAGAGAGAGACTTACTGTGCATGTGCTACGTGCAGGCATGGTTCTGAGCACTTAAGATACATGAAGGAACAAAGTAAATGATACTTCTGTTCCTGAAGGAGATGAGTATCCCAAGTAGGCAAGAGCTCTGGAGGCAGAGGCAAATTTGAACAAAGGTCCTAAGGCAGGAATATGCCTAGAACTTTTGAGGAACTTTTGAGGAGCAGGACCAAAGTGGCTGAAGGGTGGTGAGTCGAGGAGGAGAGCAATAGAAGAGAAAGTCAAAGAGGTCTAGAATTTGCAAATTCTGACACGTCTTTTAGTCATGTAAGGACTTTGCCTTTTATCTGAGTAAAATGATAAGGCACAGCAGAGTTTTGAGTAGAGCAGTGACATAATTTGACTTACATTTTAAGAGGATGGCTCTGAGTGATGCATTGGATATAGACTCTAGTGGGGCAAGGTTAGAAGGTGCTGCAATGCACCAGATGAGAGAGACAGAGTTGTCGGGATAGGCAGTAGAAGTGGAAGCAGTGACAAGCAGTCAGATTCTGGATATATTTTGAAGTACCTCCAGCATGATTCCCTGACTGATTGGCTATGGAATGTGAGAGAAACAGAGGAGTCAAGGTTCTAAGATTTTACATCTCCAGCAACTGGCAAGTTAGACTTGCTCTCACCTGAGATGCAGACAGCCTTGTGGGGAGCAAGGCATGGGGAAAGGATCAGGGGTTTGGTTCCAGACATGTTTTAAGATGCCTGTTGTACATTCAAGTGGAGTTGTCAAGCAGGCAGGTGGAGCAGAGTTTGGGAATTTGGAGTTGGGGAGAGAGGTATAGGGTGGAGATATAAAATCAGCAGTCATCAGCATAATGATGTCCTTAATTCTAGTAAGCCACTGGGGCTGATGATTTACCACAAGTGGGAGTGTAAATCAGGAAGAGGTTGCATCATTAGTGACAGTTACAAGAGTGGTTTTGAGGTAGTCATGGGCGTAAGCCTAGACTGGAGTTAAGTTTTAGATAAAATAGGAGAAAGGAAATAGGAAACAGTGGATATGGAAAATTTTTTTGAGGAGTTCAGCTGAGAGAATGAAAGAAATGAGCTGGAAGCTAGGGAAGAAAGCGAAATCACAGAAAAGGGTTATCTTTTAAGTCAGGAGAAATAACTGGTTTGAACGCTGACAGAAGCAATCCAGTAGAAAGTGAAAAAAAATTGATGGTTCTAGAGAGAGGAAAAGAATTGCTGGAGAGCTACCCTTCAGTAGGTGATGTAGGATAGAAGCAAAGATACAAATAGAGGAACTGGCTTCATACAGGGGCATAGAATGCGAATCGACAGTAGCAAGAAGAGAGGCAGAACATGGCAGCTGTGTCAGTGCAGAATATGTCAGTGCAGATAATGATGGTGGGAAGATGTAGGATTCTGGGGAAACTCTTCTATGACTGCTCCAATTTTTTCAGTGACCTTGGAGACAAAATCATCATTTACGGATATTTACTTTTAAACATGCCATACCCATTCAAATGTGGACTCTAACACTGAGACTAGAGAAGTGGGGATGCCTCCTCATGAGGGATATTATTTAGCTGAACTGTGGGGGTAGGGGTAGGGGTGAAAGGAATGCAGGATAGAACAATAATAAATATTTTCCTGCAACTAGAACATAGAGTGCATGTTTGGACAGAGATGGGAGAGGAGGCCGGAATAATATGTAGGGCTAGATCATGTAATAGTTTGGAGATAATTTAATATTTAATAGATGGCTCAAATCGGAGAGTGGAATAATAATGTTTACAATTTACAAAGATAATTTTTTGGCCTTATGGAAAATTAATTCCACTGGAGAGAAGGTTCCAGTCCAGAAAATAGGTTAAAAGATTGCAGTTATGCAAATGGAACATTATGAGGACATAAGTGAAGGCAGCAAGAGAAGGACACTAAAGAGAACTAGTTGATATATGTGCAGAAGATTAGATGTGACTTGGTAGTTATTTGAATGTGGAGAAGATAGGAAAGAAGAGATCATCCAAGATATAAAGGTTCCTAACCCAGGTTACTAGGTGGATGGTGAAGACCTTGACTATGGTTGACAGGTTGGAAATACAATTGGAAAAAAAGTTGCAGGGAGGGAAAAAAATGAGTTTGATTTTAGACATTTGACCTCAAAGTTCTTTCAAATCATCCACAATACAAGGGAGCTTCATGAGAGAGAGTTGGGCTAGAGATTCAGATGTGGGAGACACAAATATATAACTGAGAATACACAGAAGAGACTTTAAAATGAACTGAGAAATTCATCAAGAGGAATACATTAACATTTAGGAAGAAGTATCAATGGGAATGAAACAAGAATGAAGCCATAGGGCAAAAAGAAGAACCAAATAAAGTGATGTCATGGAACTCAAGGAAAAGAGAGTTTTAAAAAGTGGGGGGTGAGGGGGTGGGTAAAGGACTTTAATGTGCCAGTCACAAAGTTGGCCTATCAACACAAAGTTGACACCTGAGAAGTGATCTAAGAAGAGTTGTGGAGAGTATTTACTTAAAGCAAGACCAGATCTGGAAGAAGATTTTTCTCTAATTCTTCATTCACCCTGAGTTTAAATAGTGGATAATAGCTTATTAAACTGTTAGCTTTTCTAGTAATGAAGGAATGATGTACTGAGGTCTGAGGTCAGACATGATTTAGCTAAGGTAAGTGAGCTTGGAAGAAGGGAATGGGAGCCTAAAGACTTTCCTAGAGCTCTAATGCCACATCGTTATTCACTGTGTGGTGGCTCTTCCAGTTTCAGATATAACCAAGACAGTGAGCCTTTTTTTTTTTTTTTTTTTTTTTTTTTTTTTACTGTGTGTTAGTACTGGTTACGATTGCTATCTGTTTATGGGTTTGTAGCCAAAAAGACCAATGTGTGGTCAGAGTCCGTTCCATGCTGGGCACATGTGCATGCTGATGTGTGCTTGGCAGAGGCACTCCTAATTTGCACAGCCTGTTGCAATTTCCCTCTTATGTTCACAATCAGCCTGTGGGTTTTGCTCAGAAATAGCTATCTCATTCCTTGGAATTGTATTCCAAGACTGCTTCTCTGCACTATATTTATTCTTATCACCAAAGGTGATTCTGTAATGCTTTATGGTTTTCAGAGCACTTTTACCTTTTATGTATTTAATTCAATCCTCACAACCACCTAGAAGATAGATGAGCCAGTTGTTAATATTATTTCTGTTTTATGGATGAGAAAACCAAGGGTCAAAGAAATTGCATGACTTAGTGAAATTCAACAGTTAATATTTGGAAACATAATAATAAGAGCCAATAATTCTTTTGTATTTACCATGAGCTAGCACTGTTCTATGTGGTCTATATAATAATCCATACTCATTTAATCCTTATAACAATCCTGCAAGAGAGGTGGTATTATTACCCTATTTTATAGATGTGGAAGCTCAGGCACAGAGGAAAAATGACTTCTTCAAGCTAATAAATACTAGAAGAGGAATTTAAATTCAGGTATTCTGATTTCCAAGCCAGCTATGGTATCCTTGAACCTTACCTTCAATTAAACCATGGTATTATCTATCTTGTATGGTCCTACACTTAATATAGCAATGAAGTATTTCCTGTAGCACTTGCTGCTTGAATTAAATCACTCTGATTTCATTTCTCAAAAGTCGCTTCAAATTCCACTTTTCCATGTTCCATGTTCCACATATATTAAGTCTCTTGGAAGTATAATGAGATGAGCAATGCAGACTATATTATAATATCTAATTTTTGAGACCCTTTTCCTTCCATCAAATGTTTAGTACCACTCAGAGAACTCAGGTTGCTTGAGACTCTGGGTTTAAAATTTGAGGTTGTTCTAGAACTCAATCATAAATGAGTTCTTTTTCTCTCTTCTTCTTTCCATCCCACCCTTTCTTCATCCATCCATCTCTCCCTTCCTCTCTCATTCTCTCTCTCTTTGATTTGTAGCACTTGCCAATTTCCATTTGTAAGTACTCCCACCATGTCTTATTTCAAGCTACCAAAGTGACGTCAATAGTTTACAAAACTCCTTAAAATGTAATAATCAGCTCTAAGTCTACCCTAAATGTTTGCATGTAACCCAGTTAAAACTCTTGACAATAACCTTGTAAGGAAGATTATATGTATAAGCCACATTTTACAGATTAGAAAATTGAGACACTTGCCCCAAATCAGTCATCAAGTGACAAAGTTAGGATTTGGATGTGGGCATAGAGTTCCAGAGCCCCTGCTCTTATCTGTTATACTGTACTGCCAGCCTCTCAAATATTGGCTGGACCTTTCAGTTTCATCCTCAATGTCTCTAAAAAAGAAAGAAAAAAGCCATCAACTGCTTTCAAATTTCCCTGCCTGCTAGTCCGGCCTCCCACCTCTTCAGTCCATCTCTCACATACTACTAACAAATTCTCTTTCTAAAGAAAAGAGCTGATCACATCATTCTCCTACTGAAATACACTCAAACAGTGTGCTGCTGCAAGTAGGATAAAATACAAACTCCTCATCTTGGTATTCACGTCCTCTGTGGTCAGCTCTTCATTTTGTAGTCTTCATTGCAGCTCCCCTGAAAGTTTTGTCTGCTTCAGTTACACCAAATTACTTGTGACTTCTCAAAAAGGCCATGTGCTCTCTTACCTCTGGGCATATACTAATCTCTCTATCTGTCAAAGTCCTGCCATCTTTCAAGATCCTATAAAAATGCCACTCTCTCTATAAGGTCTTCCCACACGCCTCCAGTTGGAATAAATTTATTTTCTGCTTCCTGTTGTCCCACTACATTTGACTTGTACTACCTCTATTATAGCACTTACACTGATCTGTTTTTTATTATAGTTATATTCTATAGTGTGGGAGATAGGTCTGTCTCCCCTACTATGGAATGAATCTTTTTGGGAAGGAGCCATTCCTCTATATATCTCTACCAGAGAATCCAAAACAGTGTCTTGCTAATAGCAGGCACTGAATCAATAGTTGAGAATTTTACTGCTAGGTGATAGTGATGAAAATCTGAGCTTGGAGGAAAAGGAGTATTTACTCTCCTCTTTCCTAGTTCATAAGACAATATCCACTCTAGGACAATCCCTGAGGATGATGGGAATGCCAACTCCCTCAGTCAACTAGGGAAGCAATATAACACCTTTTCCTGTGGCCACAAGGGAGCACACTGGTCAGGAGGGCAACAGCTGTCCTGGGGAGGTCCTGTACCAGTCCCTAGTCTTGGACCTGTCTTCCTCCACTGGTCTGGGACAGCAGTGATGCTTTCCACTTGTCACAGGCACAGCTGCTCCTGGACTCAAAACCATCTAGAGGGTAGGTCTCCATATCATGGGCTGAGGATTGAAACATCTTCCCTTCCCCATTCCCTTCTCACCTTATTTGTCTCTGCTTTTTTATTTAGAACCTTGAAATATATAACACAGCCACCTGTCCACCTTCCTAAGGTGGCTGGCTACCCAGTTATCTGGAAAGTATAATACTCTCTAGCCCTACAGCAAGGTAGAATTGATTTAGTGCTTTGAGGGACTCTTAGGTATGGTCAAGGTGAATTTCTGGGAATTTTCTGGATACAGCAGAAAAATAAAAGCAATACCCCCAATTCAATGTGTGTATACAAATTCAAACCCCAGAAGTGGCACTATCAGCATTTGGAACTGAATATATCTGTTGTATGGGCTATCCTCTACATTATAGGATATTTACCAGCATTCCTGGTATCTACCCACCAGATGCCAATAGTACCACCACCCTCATTTGTGACACCCAAAAATGTCCCCACATAGTGCCAAATGCACTTGAATGGCAAAATCTCCTGTTTGAGAAACACTACTGACTTAGGGGTTTCCACACATTGCCATAAAAGTTGACACCTGTCAGGCTAGGACTCTATTGGTTCCTGCTCCATTCCTCCAGTCAGTAGCCCTGATCAGCTGTATGTTTTCTCTGAGGTCAGTGTCTATAGCTTCAGCCCCTGGCCTCTGCACATTCCTGGATGGCTGCCTCCAGGATAGGGGAAAGGCTATCATCTGTGGCATTGGTAGTGACTCCCAGATAGAACAAGGAGAGGGGCATATTTCCAGCAGACTTTTTGTTGAGGTTGTATACTTTTGAGACTTCTCTTACCACGGAGTCTGGCTCTCTGAACCAGGGTCTAGCAATGGCCAAACAAATGGGCAAATAAGGTCAACCCCAGGCTCTTTTTCTAATTAGGCTGCATTTCTTTGTAGAGAATAGTTTGGGAAGGGTCTCATTTTATGGTATCTTGCCCTAAATTCAAGGAACATAAGACGTCTTCCTCATCTGCTTTAAGAAAACACCTCAAAGGGTCAATAAGGCATTTAGGAGGAGGGGAAATATATGTAAAACCTTCTATTGTCAAATTTCCATCTTCCTTCAACACACACACACACACACACACACACACACACACACACACACACACACCCTTTTTGACCCAGATTCTTCTTTCCCCTTTTTGAAAGGCTCTGTATATATTTCTAAATGAAGATAAAATATCTTGTCAATGAACATTAGAGATTATTTACAAATCTTCCAATAACTTGCTTTTCTGTAAAATGCAAGAGTACAAGTTTATATTATATTGGTGTTCAGAATGTTTCTTTATGAAGCTTTTTCCTTGGTGTTAAATGGCCTAAAGTACCATATGTTTCTTAATAAAAAACCATGTAAAAACCTACATTAATAAACTGAACTCAAAGAAAAGCTGCCCCAAGACGGCTCTAACCAATCCTTTTTATGGGCTTGCCAACAATTTCAAGATTGTTTTAATGAAAAAAATTTATGTTCCTGTCTTTGTGGACCACAGCACGCCAGTCCCCTGCCCCCATTCGCCCCCACCCCACCCCACCCCCCAGGCCCAGGCAATTCTCCAGTGCCCTACAGAAGGACTCACTCATACCTTGGCAAGCAGTTCACTGGGAGGGCTGAGCTGTCTGGAAGCCCCTGCACACACACGTGGCCAGGCAACCACTTCCAAGTGCTTGCCTGCTAACGTTCTTGGGTACCACACTGCCACCTCCATGGCCACTTCATCCTCTCCTGGGACTACGCTGTGTAGGGAAGGCAGGGGAGCTTGCAGGGCTCAATGACTTTAAAAAGGAAAATTCCTAGGAGCTCAGCCTGAGGCACCATGAGCATATTTCCAGATTTCGTGTTTCTCAGTATGTTGGAGGGGAAAGATCATGGCCTTTAGGCCATTTATCATCTGTTATTATAATTGCTTATTTATTTGCTAGTCTCAGCTACTGGATGGTAAATGGGATGGTGGGTAAATGGGTAAATGGGAAAATGGGATTATATTTTGTTGATCACATACGGTGCTTGGCATATGCCTGTTTTGTCAAGAGGCCTTCAGTCTATATACATTGAAATTTGATTGCATTCAAATTTTGGCCACATACTGGCTCTAAGTTACATAATAAGTGTTTGTTGATTTAATGAGCAAATTGAGGAGAGTGTTAATTAAGTTAACTACTAACATGATAGAAGTCATGCAATAAATGATGTCACCTTTATTTTATGATATTTGTATTATATTTATTACTATTATTAATGCTAGCTATGTGCATTTAAGGCAATTTACTCTCTCAGAACCTCAGGTTTTTTTAACTGTAAAATGGGTTGCATGATGCCTGCCTCCTTACTAGGTTACTATGAGGATTAAGAGACCCACAGTATGTGCTCCTCAAAAATTGACTCCTCTAGTTCTCCTTTCACAGAAGTAATGACTGCTTTACTTTCTAGCACCTACCAGAACGCAAAAATACTGCAGCCCCCCTTGCTCAACACATGATATAACACTGCCATAATCCTTCAAAGGAAAGATGCAACTGCACTGCAGTCTTCCCCTCCCCATTCTTATAGACAGCAGAAAGAAGGAAGCACTCTGGCTTGCAAGAAATACTAGCCAAATTTGTGACAAATGTCTGCTGTTCATATGCTCATGGTATTTCTTTTATACTTTTTTTTCCTTCTGTCATTTAATACAGTTATTTTTGAGAAATGCTAGTTTGTCTCCACAAACTAATGGGAAAAAGAAAGCACTATTAATTCTTCATGGTTCTGCAAAGACAGCAGGGCTTTACCTAAGACTTGGTATGTCTTAGGTAGTATCTAGAAGGGTGAATTTTTCTTGGGGTGGAATGAAAATGGAAAAAGACACCAGACTGGGATTGGGAATGGCATCTCTTCCCACTCTGAGTTCTTTCCCTAATAATCTCAGGATTTGTTTGCTTGTTTTTCTCTTATCTCTTGGAAGATTTTGGATTTTTTATTTTAGATATTTTAAACATCTTCATCTCTTACAAATTGTTGTGTAGAAAAAAAGAACAGATGTGTTCTTGTGTGACCACAGAGATAGAGTCAGGACATTGGATAGCAGTCATATAGATGAGATTCTGGGCCCATAAAAAAGAACATTCCAGCAGTTAGAATGTTATAACCAAAGGAGGGAGCTAGCTAGAAGGTGGTGAGCTTACCACTCCTGGAAATGTCCAAAGATTTGAATAGCCTAGTCAGAAATGCCATAGAAGAAACTCTTGCTTTGAGTAGGCAATTGAACTATATGACTTGTGGCAAAATAGAAGATTCTTTGGCTTGAAGTTAACCTAAACCTGTTCTTATTTCTGACCTCACATGTCTACCCAAGCAGGATGAACCTATATACTATGATTAGGCCTAATGGGTCCAATATTAAGTTGGTTCCTTTCTTGGCTGAAACCATCTGGCTGAGACGGAAGATGCGTTTCAGTCGAGGGTTCTTTGTAACTAAGGCCTTACAGTTGTTCTCTTAGCCCCCTTGTTTGTCTAGCCAAGTTTACTATTTTTTTTTCTTTTTTCATCAGACTAGTTTTCCCCTCTGGTTTTCATCTGCATGAAAAGGTTCTGACCTTTGACTTCTCTTGACTCTTGGTTGCTGCACATGCCCTGAATTTTGCCTGCCTGCTTGGTGTCTGAATTTCTCCTTTGCCTTGATCTTAATTTATATTTTGTACCCAGTTCCTAATTACCTGCAAATTTACTCTGATGGTTACCTGATTGAGCTCTGGATTAGCCTGGGTTCAAATCCCGCTTCTTACTACCCAGCATAGTTTAGACAAGTTACTTTGGTCCTCTAAGCTTTGTTTTTCTCAACTATTAATTGGAAATAATTATAGTACCTATGTGATAGGGAGGTTGGTACACAGTCTGTACCCAGTAAATGTCACTATTACAACATCTCTGGTTCAGCCTATATTCTCAGGTCCTAGCTTCCCAATCCTTCTGATGCTCTGACACCGTCAACCACTCTCCTAATACAAACAAAATCTTAACTTAGGCCACCTTGCTTAATGGAATGGGCATGTTACACCTAAGTTGGCTATAAACACATTTCCATAAAGTGAATCCTATTTGCTGTTAAATTTTGTTATAAAATTGAAAACCCAATTTTTCCCATTTTATTTATATATATATATTTCAGAATTCAAAACATTGAAAAAAAACTTACCAGCAAGATATTATCCATATTCAAGACAGTTGTCACAATCACATACTGTTTGCAGTTACAATAGGGACAAGACAGTAAGTACAAGAAGCATGGAACCCCCAAATTCCATCCATCTGTGATGTACCATCCTTTAGAATGCATGTGTGACTAAATTTATAAATTTGTGAGTTTAGAAGTCTGTCCAGAAAAGTGAGATCATTTGTCAGTGTTGCAAAATCACTACTCACTACTATGTTTAGCGTTATTATTCCAGCTCAGGACAGCCAACTTAAAGAGAACCAGATATCATACCGGTTCAGGCAAGAGGGTTGTGGAAATGTTTTTGATGAAAAAGGCACAGTGCATTCTTGTTAGCCATTGGCCGTTTCCTGAATATGTCCATCAATCTAAAATTCACCAGACTCCTGGAAGCAGGACTTGAACCAAACCTAACTTCAATCCAAAATTCAAGTAAAAGTGAACCTGAATGTTAATGTATTACTAAACCATGAACTGAACCAACTATCCTGGGGGAAGGGGGAAAAAACCTACTGAACCAGTCTGATTTGAAGCCAAAACTGTATGTTTTATGAAACTATTGAACTGTAACAAAATCAGATCAAAATATTCCCTGAATTTAAACTAAACAAATAAATTTTTATTTCCTTCAAATTGAATCCCTGGCTACAAATAAGGCTTACTTTAGTGCATATGATATTTAATTCAATACACATATAGTTTATCTTGGGATTTTTTTTTCCCTGTTAGTTTTCTTCTTTATGGAAAAGGAATGATGATCCCTACCTACTTCACTGGGCTTACTGGGAAGATTCAATGAAATAATAAGCAAACACGTCTATTGTCATCATCTTCTTCATAATCGTGATGACGATGATGATCAGCATCATCATCGTCCTCATCATCATCTGATCTGCATTGTGTCCAACACACAAGGGGTCAGCTTTGCACTTTAAGTCCTCCACTGTGTTCACTGGCCACCAGAGGGCAGCAAAAAGGAAGAAACTCTTGCTGGAACTGACTGGAACTTGTCTTTTAAGGACAAACACTGAAGGCTTACTATGTGCCAAATACTGTTTTAAACACCTTGCATATATTAATACATGCAATCCCTGAAACCATGCCATGAAGTGGGTTCTGTTATTCCCAGGGAGAAGTTGAGGAAATGGACGCAAAAAGTGGTGAAGAAATTTGTCCAAGATCTCCCAGATAACAGGTAGCAAAGCTAGGATTTGAACCCAGGCAGCCTGGCTATAGAGCCCCAACTCTTAACCTACCACCACGTACTGTCATTTGGTATTCATTTTGGAGGATGTTAACCTGAGAGAGGTTCAGATCCTGGTATAAGTGGAACTGCAACCCAGGATGACCTTGTACAGTCTGTCTACAGTTCAGGAACCAGAGCCTGAGCCAGAAGAGTGTGATGTGGTCAACAGTAGTGTTATGGACTAATTCAGGGCACAAGCATCAACCAAGGAAACACGATTAACATTTAGGTAGCAGTGGAAGAAGATGGGATTCAGGCATAAATGCAAGAGAATGATCAGAACAATTGCTTTTGACAAAAAAGAATAGTTATTCTCATGGTGACTAAGTCCAGCTGGCTCATCCTTCAGAAGCTGCAGTGTGTTGTGAGGTTTAAAGAGCCAATACTAACAAGACAACAGGGAGCTGACTTGGTTCCATTTTGACAATTTCCATCTCTTGGGGGTTTTTTGTTGTTGTTTATTTTTTTTTAATGGAAATAGCAAAAACAAAAAAACCTATCATCCTGCTCATCTCAGCTAACTCTCTCAAAAGGACAATCTATACTGACTTCCCAATGTCTTCATTTCCTACACTTTCCCCAATCCATTGCAGTTAGACTTCTGCTGCACTGCTTCACTGAGACTAACCTCACCAACGTCACCAGTTATCTGCCAAATACCAAATCCAGTAGCTACCTGTTATCTTTTCAGATGTATCTGCAGCTTCTGACATTGTCCGCCATTCCTTCCATCATGAAGCTCTCCCTGCCTTGATTTGAAATGCCTAGTTTAGTCATCCTTAATCACCGAATCTACTTCTGCTTCTATGAACACAATTTTGCAGTCTGCTTACTGGCTTCTTTTTTCCATCATCTCTTGTCAAAAAAAAAATGTAATGGCTTTTAACTGCTCCCCCGCCCACCATCTCTACTCTGGACACTACAATCCATCCTCAACATTGCTGCAGAGAGAGCTCCTCAAAATACTAAAATACTACTCTGATCATAAATCTCCCTTGCTTCAAAACATTCCATGTTCCTGATTCCCCATTATAAAAATTATTTATCATGGCATTCAACAGTCCTCTTGACTTCTTGCCTACTTTCCCATGTGGTTCTGGCAATGCCTCTACCTGTGCTCTTTATCTACTCACACTACTCAAAAGCCATTCAGTTTCTCATTGCTTCTCAAACCTCTTTTCCTTTGCATCCTTCAAAATTCAAATCTACCATTCCCTTTTCTTTAGGTTTCCTAAAATCCTTTCCCTATACAGAGTTGCTAGTTTCCTCCAGAGATCCCCAGTGCATCTGAGCCATTGGATGATTGTGGCTCATTCACAGCCACGGGTCTCCTGTGCCGCACTGCTCTCCCCGGGTAAATGACCATTTCGCCTGGTATCCTCAGCACCTAACACAGAGAGACACTTAATATATATCTATGGTGGGACTGAGATACAATGACTGGGGCATCAGAGCTTACAAAATGGCAGTGATTTGGAACTGGAATCCTGGTTTTGAATATATCTCATTAATTCTTAAAGATCTGAAAGGCAAAGGCAATGCTGAAAGCTACAAATGATAAGTCAAATGAGAGTCATAATATTGATTTTATTTCTTTATCAATGACAAGGCAACAAGAATGTTCATGAGAACCAGCAGGGTCATGCTGAACCATGGGACAAATCCAAGTGGGTCTGCAGGCCCAGAGAGCAGCCTGCGGGACTGGCTTTCCTCTCCACATACCACTCAGTGGAATAAGTCCTGACAGCTTAACATGGAGCATAAAATGTGTTCTCTGGGTAACAGGGCACTTAGCATATTTGACTAGAATCATGTGGACCAGATTTTGTTTTGCTTGTCTTGCCAAAAAGAGTAGAATCTTTTCACCCTGCCTCACTCTTGCTCCCTAACTTAGTTGTAACTTAATAGTCTGAGAAAATTTGTATGTACAGCTTCCCCATTTGTTTAGTAAAACTTCAGAGAAACATCACCACTACTCTGATCTGTTATCCTATCAGCGGACTGGGCAACGGCCAGGGGTGGGAGAGATTGCAGGAAGTGCCCTTGCGGTAGCTGCTCACCTGCTGAGTCCATTTTTGTTTTTGGCCTTGTCTCAGAGGGCAGTGAGAGGATGATAAGCATGAACTTCCAGTTCTTCCCCAGTCTATTCTCTGACCATGAGGTGGGATGGGAAGTAGAGCAGGGTAAGCTTCCATCCTATTACTGCAAATCAATAGTATGGGTTTATTCTTTCCCATTGGACTTACCCTCAGTTCCCAGGGTAGCATGGTGATTATACACATGGCCTTTGCATTCAACATTCTGGGTTCAAATCCCAGCTCTTCAAGTTATTAGCCATATGACTTTCAGACAAGTTATTTAACCGCTAAGGTCCTCAATGCTCTCAACTGTCACGTGGGGACAATAATAACTTCCTCAGAGAGTTGTTCTAATGAGAAAATGCCTGTAAAATGCTTGGCATGAAGCCTGAATCAGCACTTTGTAAATGCGAGCTGTTATGACTCTCAGCTTAAATTCTTAGAAATTGGATTGGCTTTCATGAAGCTCCAGATCAATCCAAGCTCAGTATGCCTTTACATCTGACCCGAAAGCATTTGGGAACCTCAAGATGACTTCCATGACAGTAATGGCAGAGCACTATGTCCACTGATGAGAAAGAACAGATCCACTCCCTATGGCTAAAGGTAATCACTCTTGCAGTCACAAGCAATTTTTGCTACTGTCAGCATCACTGAGCCAACATTGATCTGAATGAGAAAGCTGGATCACTGTGAGTTTGTTCCTCTATAAGCCAATCTATCAACAAAATTCCAAATGCCCCCTCTTCTGAGTGATGAGGTAACAAAGGAGTTGACAGGCCAGGTCATCAGGTCTGGAATCCTGCATCCAACTGTGTCCTGCATGTTGAATATCAGATCAAAGTGAAAAAGAAATATGGGAGAATTGAGCCAAATTTCCATGTGCAAGACTAAACATAATTTGATTTTCAAATTTTAGACCAAGTTCTCAGGACTGACCACTGGAAAAATTCTTTCTGAATTTTCTTCTCCAAAGTGATGTGTATAAATCATCAAATAGATAAAGATATTGTTTCCACAGCCACTATCTTAAACATGATCTCTTTTCTGTAATATAAAATAGACTGGTCAATAGAGGGACAGCAGTGGAGAAGAGGATCGAGGAGAGGTTAATAAAAGAGCCTTGGAAAGCTTCCCAGATTTCACAACTGTAGCTCTTTTAAAGTAATCTCTAAAGGGAGGTTCTGGAAATCCACTCTAAGGACACTTTTTCTAATACAGATCATTCAAAACAAAATGAAGAACATATTTGAATAACAAAGATAATAACACATCTAAGCCTTCAACTAAAGCCTCGATATCAGTGAGACAGAGAGAGATGTATAGTCAAGATCCACTGAGGAAGCAGAGCCACATGTAATGCATAGATGTATATATACTGGTTCTACATTTATGTATATACACACATACACAGTGTGTATACCTATAGATACAGACTGTGGCTCTACTTCCTGAGTGAATTATGATTGTGTGTGTGTGTGTGTGTGTGTGTGTGTAGGGAAGATGGGGGGAGAGTCCACAAGCATGGGCTAGAGCCTCACAAAGACAGACTGAACCTATGTCAGTTGTTGTTGCCTCTGACTTTAATGGTATGGATATACTGGGCCCTTCATCATGGAACTAAACACATAAACCTAGCACGGGAGTTGGAGAATCAAGGAGCATCCAGGGAAAGGTGAAACAGTTGTAGATGTAGCTGCTACCTCACACCAATGAGGTGAGTCAGCAGATCAGCAATACCACAGTGAGCTACAGGATGGTTGTTGCTTCACTTCCACCCGCCAAATCCCCCACATCCCTCTGTGGGCTGCCCTTCCTAGAAACATACAGGAAAGGGAATTCTGGGAACTGTAGTCCAGACTAGCCAAGTTGATACCTTATGAAGCTGCCACAGATAGATACTACACCTCTCTGCCTCTGATTTCTGTGCAACTCCTCTCTGGGGAATGCCTCCTCCAGTCTGGAATGATTTAAAAGTCCACAGAATACAGACTCTTTTCTCACTTCATATCATTCACAAAGTAAAAATAATTCTTGTCTCTTTCTTTTTTTTTTAATTTTTTTAATGTTTATTTAGTTTTTTGAGAGAGACAGAGACTGAGCATGAGTAGGGGAGGGACAGAGAGAGAGGGAGACACAGAATCAAAACAAGCTCCAAGCTCTGAGCTGTCAGTACGGAACCCAACATGGGCTTGAACTTGGGAACAGCAAGATCATGACCTAGGCTGGAGTCGGACGCTTAACCAACTGAGTCACTCAGGTGCCCCAATTCTTGTTACTTTCAAAAGTAATTTAGCTATTCAGACATCTCAGTTGAATTCTCAAGGCCTAGGACAGCCTGTTCTAAAGGCTATAGAAGTTAATCTATTATGTCAAGAAGAACTCCCTGTCTTACACATATGCATGTGTGCGTGCACACACACACACACACACACACATACACATGAACACACACATGCACTAACATGTGTCCCATAAACATTTCACAGGCTTCATGTATTTTCAATATTTGGTAAATGTCATATTATGGCAAGAAGGTGAAGTGAGTGTGCCTGTCCTCACTGTCCACTCTGAGTGCTGATGGCCTTGAGATTGAGAGATCCCTTTGCCTAACATCAAGTCATCTGGAAAGCATCAAACCTGGGTTGTTCAGCTGTTCTTTAAAGTTCATGGGTGTCTCTTAGTTTTCGAATAACTGCAGAGTATGAGGATGGTAAAGGTGAACATGACCATTTTAACCAACTCTTTAAAATAGAAAAAAATGTAGGGAGCAATCACATGGCAATATTAAATTTTTTTTTCATTATATTTTCTAATAACTCTCAAGCATTGGTAACCATAAAAGCCATCATAACGTGTTTATTGAGACCAGTAATCAGTGCAGGATGGAATTTTCAATATAACACAGGCAGGTTTTCTATGAAAGTGGCACAGAGAACTCTGCCCTTTTGCTGGAATATAAACTTGACTCCCTCTTTAGGGCACTGAGGTAGTAAAACACAAGAGAACTTCCTAATGGAAATGAGACTATTCTCATTAAATTAAATGAGACCATTTAATGTGGGTGAAAGTGATTTAAAATTCACACACCTCCTGCAAATATGTTCTTGATTTACTTTTTAAAGAGTAAAATGGGTTTAGTAAATATTGCCAGGTATAATAAATCATAAAACATTTAACACCGATTTGTCAAATGTAGTTTACATGAACTAGCACTTAGTGTTATTTATGCCAGACTGAATGAAATGGCTGATATGTTAGGAGGGTTTTTAGCCAGTTAGGAAACATGCAGGGAACAAAACATTGTGCTGGGTGGTATGTTGGTTATAGAAAATTACACGATACCACATTATCCCCAAAGTGCTTACGGTCTGGATGGAATACTCAATCAAGAATACAAGGCAGGGTATGAAAAGAGCCTGTCCAAAGCAGCTCAGTTTCAGTTAAACCAATCAATCAAAACCACCTTTTCTTATCTGATTCCACCCATCATCCCCACCTGATTACCATTCATTAGGAAATTGCCAGCCCTCTAGAACTTGAACCTTCCATTCTGAACTTCTCATGCTGACCTGCACTCTGCTTCTAAAACTTTTAGGTTTTCAGCACTTGAACTCTTGTCTTGGACGTCTTCACAATCTCTTATGGGACCAACTTTTGTTCCACTCTTCAACTATGATTGTTACTTACTGCTTAGATATGTATAATACATGCCACTCTGTGTAACATCCCGATGCAATTCAATTTCATACCCTGGGACTCTAATATAGGCTCATCTGGCTAATGTCATTACCTACTCTGCCCCTGTTCTGATGACTGTATAAATTCATGAAAGTGCTAGAGGGGATCCATCAGTTTTATCAGAAATTAAGGTAGGTCATAGAGGGAAGGGGGAACATTTGATCGGTAGAAGTCTGGTCCTCCAGTATGCTCATAAACAAATTCTAAAATAGGAGAGGACTTTACCAGGAAAATAGATCGCCATCTCAACATTCAAGTACTTTCTAAAATCATGAATAATATCTTCTTCCCTAGGTTAGGCACCAGCTTGTCACCTTGGGCAGAGCAGAATTTTAACTGTCAATACCAAAATGCCCTAATATGCTCCTCCATCTTCCAGTTATTTTATCACAAGTAGGACATGTGCTGTGTTTCATCTGTTACTCTGTGGTCAGGATCTTAAGATTGATCCAGAGCAGCCTTTATGATATGAGCTTGACTTGCAGGGAGTAGAGGAGTTGCATTGGAAGGAGAAGTCAGTTGTGGCTGTAAAATTTGACTTGGTTTGCCTAGAGTCAGGAAATGCAAGGGAACAAGTATCCCCTTACATGGGAAAAATGGAGATTAAGAATTTGGGCAGCGGCAAGTTGTTAAATCATTTTCCGGTTAGTGTTCTATAGCTTTTTTTTTTTTTTAATTTTTTTTTCAACGTTTATTTATTTTTGGGACAGAGAGAGACAGAGCATGAACGGGGGAGGGGCAGAGAGAGAGGGAGACACAGAATCGGAAACAGGCTCCAGGCTCTGAGCCATCAGCCCAGAGCCTGACGCGGAGCTCGAACTCAGGGACCGCGAGATCGTGACCTGGCTGAAGTCGGGCGCTTAACCGACTGCGCCACCCAGGCGCCCCCCCTTTGTGTGTGTGTGTGTGTGTGTGTGTGTGTGTGTGTGTGTGTGTGTGTGTGTGTTCTATAGCTTTTTAATAGGCATCAAGTCTTTCTAAATGTATTTGTCAATGATGACAGCAGGTCAGCATCTGGTTGGACAGGATTTGCTAAATCTGAAGACTTAAGGTTATTTTCCACTAGAGCTATACTTAACGGTGCTGTTTTGTGTGGCAGAAAGACACTGGAACTCTAGGAGTAGGGCAAGAGGTGCAGAAAAGGAAATGTTTGGAGAAGAGGTTCCAGAATCCAAGCTAAAGGAAGTCGGTTCTCCAAGGGGATACTAGCCTTCTGTATCAAATGAGGGCTCCACCTACCTCCAAACCTTTGCTCAGCTATATCTTTCATTTGTTTTCCTCTTTGACAAGGGCATAAATGATTAAAATTATAGCCATGCCATAGGATCTTTTTATCTCCAAGGTTATGATTTTAAACAGGAAACTACATTAGGACCAAGCCTTGGCTATGGACTGGTCAGACTTTCTTTCACATTCTACTTTTGAGGAGTACTGTGTTTTGATCCTGTGGGGAAATCACGCAGTAGCAGGTACTTCTGGTGCCTGTGCCATAACTCCTCAGCTCTCCTTGACTTTAGCTGGAGCTCTCAACAGTGAACGTCTTCAGTTCCCCTCTCACTGCCAGCACCCTCCTCAACAGTGTGCCTAGTTTCTTTCTACATTCTAACCTCAGGGACTTCTCCTTTGCCAAGGGAGTTTGATTGGTACTAACACAGCCAGGCAGTACAAAGGAGTTAATGTTCCCAGAGAAAACCCAACTTCTGATGCTTTTGATATACAGTTCTTTATACTTCTTAAGGGATTACAGCAGGGGCACCTGGTGGCTCAGTCCTGTAAGCATCCAATTTGCACACAGCTCATGATCTCACGGTTTGAGAGTTTGAGTTTGAGCCCCCATCAGGCTCTGTGCTGACAGCTCGGAGCCTGGAGCCTGCTTTGGATTCTGTGTCTCCCTCTCTCTGCCCCTTCCCCACCCCCACACCCCCCCCCCCTGCCCTTGTTATGCTCTTTCTCTCTCTGTCTCAAAAATAAACATTAAAAAAAATTTTTTTAAAGAGATTACAGCAGAATCAAAATCTATTTTCTTTTTTTAAGTTTATTGGGAGAGGGAGAGAGAAGGAGTGGGGAATGGGCAGAGAGAGAGGGAGAGAGAGTGTTACAAACAGGCTCCATGCTCCAAGCTGAGCCTGACATGGGGCTCAATTTCACAACCCTAAGATCATGACCTGAGCTGAAATCAAGAGTCGGACATTCAGCTGACTGAACCACCCAGGCACTCCCACACTATTTTCTACATTGATTTTCCTCCTGACCTCACATCCCCACTACCTCAAATCTGTTTCATGGAATTACTTTCCAAATAACTACCTGCACCTAAGGACTAGTCTCATGTTCTGATTTTAAGAGAAGCCAAACTAATAACCATACTAAGCCAGAAATCCTCCCCCTTTTCTTTTCCAAATATGTGCATACATGCACACACACGTGGGCACCAAAAAAGGAGACATTATACTTGTAATAAGACATCATAATATACTAAAGCAGGACATCTCTCAAATTACTAGGCTATGAAAATTTGTCTTTAAAAGAGAAAGTAGGAGACATTGACTCCTTTCCTTTAAAGATTTATTGCCATGGGGTTTGCTATCCCAATAAAAAACTGGACAAAGTATATAAAACAACTGTTTTCAGACAACGGTAAGCAAGTAGCACATGATTCCTGAGAAAAAGAAAGCAAATCAGATGAGCCCTACACTTGTAACATCCCACTATTTGGAGATGGTTTTGAAAATGCAGCTCAGAGAGTTTAACCCAGAGCCTCTCAGTGTTGCTCAAATGTTTGCCACTTTTAGGTTAAGAGTATCAGAGAAGAGGGAGATACACAGGATGAGGGCTCTGAAAATGAGCAGAGGGTTCGGTTCCCTTGAATCTTAGGTTGAGTAGTGATGTACACATTCATGAGTAGAAATTCCTTGAAGCCAGGGAAAGAAACATTGGAAGGCATAAGCCAAACAATTTTTGGAGCTCACAAAGCAGTCAGTGTGGAGAGACCTTGTAATTCACAAGAAATTCGATACAATCCTCAGAAGTCTTTCACCTTTGTAGTGGAACTAAATTATCTCTAGAAAAAAGGTTACTTTAGGCCTGATTTAACAGAAATTTAAAAAGTGTGCCTCAAATGGATCAAACTGATCCTAAATAACTTAAGTGTACGCCAGAAAAAAGATGAACTCTTCAAAAGTATACAACAAAATACATCACTCGACAATGTAAAACTCAAAATGTTCATCATCCAATAAAAAATAAACATACATGCAAAGAAGCAAAAAAAGATGAACCACACTTGAGAGAAAATCTAGTCACTATTTACAGATCCAGACATAATGGAAAGGATGGATTGGCACATGAGGCTCTTTAAAAAGATATTATAAATGTTACATTTATGCTCAAGGATATAAAGGAAAGCATGAACATTATTGGGAGAGAAATTAGAAGATTTCTTTTTAAAAATTCAAATGGAACATATAAAGAAAAATAAAATATCTGATTGAAAAATATATTTAGATGAGTTTAATAGATTAGACACTTAAGCAACAAATTAAGATTAGACACTTAATAGATTAGACACTTAAACTTGAATAAGTAGCAATAGAATATACCTGAATGAAACACAGGGAAAAAATAGAAAAAAAAAGTATGAAAGTATCCATGACAGCTGGGATAATATCAAGTGGCCTAATACTAATACAGGTATAATGGGATTAATGCCTTATAAAAGAGACCCCAGAGAGCTCTCCACTTGTTCAGACATGTGAGGTTACAGCAAAAAGATGGCCATGTATGAGCCAGAAAATTGGACCTCACCAGACCCTGAAGGTTCCGGTTCCTTGATCTTAGACTTCCCAGTCTTCAAAACTGAGAAATAAATTTGTGTTTATAGGCCACCCGATCTATGGTATTTTTGTTATGGTACCCTTAACAGATTAAGATGGAAGGTTTTTTAAAAAAGGAGAAAGTTTTATTAAATGAAAGAGAAATGGAGAAATAAAAAGGATTTTGGAAAAAGTATACTATGTTGAAGAGAGGCAATACATATTTAGTAGATAATCATCATCCCCACCAAAAGAAAACTAAATCAAGGAAGGAGAATAAACACTAAATTCTATAATCCAAGAAAAAAATTTTATCCAAAATTTAAAATATTAAAACAATTAAGAGTGCATATTGAATGGATAAATTGTGGTTTATATACACAATGGAATACTACGTGGCAATGAGAAAGAATGAAAGGTGGCCCTTTGTAGCAACGTGGATGGAACTGGAGAGTGTTATGGTAAGTGAAACAAGCCATACAGAGAAAGACAGATACCATATGGTTTCACTCTTATGTGGATCCTGAGAAACTTAACAGAAACCCATGGGGGAGGGGAAGGAAAAAAAAAAGAGGTTAGAGTGGGAGAGAGCCAAAGCATAAGAGGCTCTTAAAAACTGAGAACAAACTGAGGGTTGATGGGGGGTGGGAGGGAGGGGAGGGTGGGTGATGGGTATTGAAGAGGGTATCTTTTGGAATGTGCACTGGGTGTTGTATGGAAACCAATTTGACAATAAATTTCATATTAAAAAATAATAAAATAAAATAAATAAATAAAATATCTTATTTTGCTGTGAACTTCAGGAGAAAAAGAGAAAGAGTGCATATTGAAAGGACATACCATGTATCTGAAAATATTGAGGCAGAACAACCAACATGAAAATATATTCTACATTACTGGACTTTAGAGAAAAAAAAAAAAACCTTTGTGCTTTTAGGCAAAAGCAGTGTCTTACACAGACAAAATATTTATGTCTTCAGAATTAAGATTTTCAGTATGGAAGAAAGGAGATGAATAGGTATAGTACTGAAAAGTTTTAGGGGAATAAAAGAGAAATACTGAATTGGAATTGGAATTATCATTTGAAATTCATGAAGTCTCCTTGGGTTCTGGCTCTGTCAGACATCCTCATTACTAATGAGCTTTCCTAATGCACCCAGCCAGTGATCCTAAAATATAATTTCTCACTAAAGGAAACCATTACTTTTTCAGGAATACCCGATTCCAGGGCTGGAAATGTACAAGATGAGCCTGTAACATGTCATCATGCCAGAAAGTAGGGAAACTATAAAAGACTACCAATGTTGTCTCAAAAGGATCCAGGAGATAACACGAAGGGACATTCACTGGCCAAAAATAGAACAACTTGAACTTCAGAAAAGATAATAACTGCAGTTGATTGAAACCTACCATATATGTTTAAATCCATGAATTATGATATTAAAAAAAAATTGGTCACTCTCAGAGGATGGTAGTGAGCCACTATAAACTGGTAAGTAAAGGGAAAGATCTGAGGACTTATTCCATATTTCCTACATGACTGGCAGCCAATAAAAAAAACTCTTTATAAAAGAAGCATGAGTACTACATGACAAAGAAGTAATGAAGTTAGATGATTACCATTCTGAAGCCCCCAGCAAATTAATGAATCTAAACAGTGAACATCAATGGCTGCCAGCACAACAAAAGGAGAGACACTCAGTGCCTCCTGATGAAAGAACACACTATCACATGTAGTCTTGCCAAAGGGATAGAACACAAGGCTAAGCTGGCTGCCAATTTGGAGAAAATACGAAGGTCAGAGGATTTTGTTGAATTGTACCACAAATGTGCAATTGGCAGAATCTAGACTGTAGGGAACTCTATAAGTCATGTGCTCCAAGTCCTTCCATAGATAAACTGTAAGGAGAAGAAAGGGATAAAAGGCCAACCTGTAGGTTAAAAGAATGTGAAAGACATATCAATTATTTTTTAATGAGCAACACAATTTAGTCTTTAGGGTTTCTAAGATGCATGTGGGGTGATAAACTGTAAAAATATCCAAGGAGGTAAAAAGATCCAAATAAATTAGGAAGATTATTTAAAATAATAATAATGATGATGATGAAAATATGTATTAGAACATCTAAAGTAGTATTCAGAGGAAAATGTATAGTCTACAATACTTACATTAATAAGAAAGAGTTTTAAAAATGAATTAAGTATCCAATTCAAGAAGTTACTTAATAAAAGCAGGAAAATATTAAAGTACTAGTACATAAATTCAAAGTCTGAATCTTTGAGAAAGTCAATAAAATTAATGAACTTTAAAATAACCTAATCAAGAAAAGTGAAAAGAGAAATCATAAATGCAAAACAAGATAAAGGAGAGACTTATCGTGATGAGCGCTGAGTAATGTATACAATTGTTGAATCATTATATTGTACATCTGAAACTAATAGAACACTGTATGTTAATTATAATTGAATTAAAAACCAAAACAAAAAAACTTTAAAAAAAGAAATCTGGGGGAAAAAAGAAATCTGTACTGAATGTAATAAAATATAATAATCTAAAAAGTATAAAATAAGGGGGAAATAACAAATACAGAAGAACCGCAAATACAAATACCAGAAGAAACCAAACAGTATCATATACAATGATTTTCTGAACATTACAAACATGTTAGGAAGCCTTGATGAAATGGGTAGTCCCTAAGGGATTATTAATTCCTGTAGATCAATTCCTATAAATCAATTCCTATAGAAGAAATGGAGGATGCTAATAAAGAGCTATTTCCCCTCAAAATCACCAGGCCTAGATGGTTGTGTGAAGAGCTTCTGCCTGTCCTAAAAATAAATAAATAAAATAATAATAATAATAATAATAACTCCACAACTAGTTGAACTATTCCAAACCATAGAAAAAAGAAAACTCCCACCTTTTTTATGCATCAAGCATAACATTGATTACAAAAGTCAACGATAATTGCACAAAAATATCTATAAACCAATCTTGCTTGTGATTATTTATGCAAATACCAAGGAAATATTAATAAACAGACTCCAATAGCTCATTAAAAGAATCATATGCTATTATCTAGTTATTTGTTTCAGCAACATAAAGATGGTTCAATAATGAAAAGAGTTATTGTAATTCATCATATTAATAGATCTATGGAAAACAATGGATAATTTCTTCATAGATTTTCAAAAGGCATTTGGTAAACTTCAACATTTATTCTTAACTTTAACAAATAATTGAAGAAAACTGTTAAATAGGAGAGATGAAAATCTTCTCAACCTGATAAAATATCTCTCCAACACATAAGCCAGTGTAATGCTTAATGATAAGGTACTAGAAATATTGCTTTTAAAATCTGAAAAAGTACCATAATTTCCACTATCACCACTAATATCTAATTTACTATTGTTTCTTGGTACTAGCCAAAGAAATTTCGACAAAAGAAGGAAATAAAGATACAAAAATTAAGAACAAAGAAGTAAAATTATCACATTTTGCTGGTGGCTGAGTGAAATTAATATATAATCAATAAATTATATACATACAAACAGAAATAGGGAAGACAATTCCATTTATAACAGCAGAAAAACAAAAAAAATGCTAAAAAACATGAAATGTGCAAATTTCTTATTTGAATAAATATGCTAAACACTCCTAAGAGACATAAGGAATACCGGATCAAATGGCAAGTCATACCATGTTCTTGGATGGGAAGATTCAACATTATAAAAATGCCGGTTCTTGCTAAATTAATCTATAAATACAACATAATCACAATAAAAACAGCATCACTTTTTTTTTCTGGAACTAGGCAATTTTATATGATTTTAAAGTTTATATGGTGAAATAAGCAAGAATAGAAGAATTTTGAAAAACAAAAGTCTGAAGATGTACTAGAGAGGCAAAAAACATCAGTATAATAAATTTTATAACATACTATTATAGGCTCAAGAATTAAAACAGTATGGTACTGGCACTTGAATAAAGAGACAGATTATTTCACCATAATAAAAAGCAAAGAAATAAACACAAATATGTTGAGAGAGTATCTCAAATTTGTAAGGAAAATAATTATTAAATGGTAAGGGAACAAAGAGGTACCCATCTGGAAACAAAAACTAGATAGTAGATTTACACCACATATGTTATTTAAAGTATATTCCAGAAAGATCAAGTATCTGATTATAATAACTGAAATTAAAAAAAAAAAAAAAAACCTCTGTAAGAGGGAAAATTCTCTTACAATTTTTGATTGGGGAAGGCTTTCCTGGAATGACACGAAATCCAGAAGCTATAAAGAAAAAGTTGATAGATTTGGTTCCCTAATTTTTTTTTTAATTCAAAGCAGCAAAAACTTTCCCAAGTTAAGTTTTAAAAAAAGACCGATTGAAAAACTACTGGCAATTTATGTTGCAAATTAAGGATTAATGTCCCTAATACAAAAAAAAAAAAAAATCTACAAATCAAGAAGAAAATGACCAGCATGCCAATAGAAAAAATGAGCAAAGAGTTCACAGGAAATACATTTGTTTTGAAACATGAAAAGTAACTCCACTCATAATATGAGAAATGCAAACTAAAAATACACTGAGAAACCATGTTTTATATATCAAACTGTCAAATATCAAAAAGTTATAATACACTCTATTAGTAGATATGGACACTCAGGTATTTCTGGTGGGTGTGTAAATTGGATCAACCTCTGTGGAGGGCAATTTGTCAACATATTACAAAGTTGGATATCTTCAACCTTGTAAATTCACTTCTCAGAATTTATACTAAAATACAAATTCACACTCAAAATGACTTATATATAACTATGCACAGTGCAAGTAGTTTGTGATAGCGAAGTTTGGAAACAATCTAAATATTTGTCAATAGAAGGCTAATGTTTATCCATGCAGGCATAAAAAAAGAACTTAGGAAAATCTTTACATATTTATATGGAAAAATTTCAATGATAAATTGTTAAGAAAAGCAAAGACATTTGATCTTTCTGGAAAATGCAAAATAGAGTGCATAGCATTTTACCATATGAGGAGAATATATATGTGTATGCATGTGTATCACATATATACAAATACATACCTACATATAAATTATGTATATAACAGATATGTGTATGTACATCTTCACTTGCATGGATAAAATAGCTCTAAATAAAATATCTCTAGAGAACTGTTCAGGAAACTAATATTACTTTAACATGTAGAGAGGGACATTGTAAGTCTAGAGAATAGTAGGAAAAAGACTTTCTATATGCTTTTTGAAACTATTCTCTTTTTATTTTTTTGCCTTATTGAGATATAACTGATATACAAAAAGTTGTACACATTTAATGTATACATCTGATGAGTTTGGATATATACATACACCATGATGCCATCACCATAACCAAGGTACTACACATATTCATCACTTCCAAAAATTTTCTTGCATTCTTTTGTGGTGTTGTTGCTGTTGTTTCTTTATGTTTGTTTTTGTCTTTGTCTTTTGGTAAGAACACTCAGCATGAGATCTATTCTCTTGACACATTTTAAAGTACACAATAAAGTTTCTATTATACAAGATGAGTAAGTTCTAGAGATCTGCTATACAACATAGTACCTGTAGTTAACTTTATGAAATTTAAGCTGTGTGTAGGTACTAACCTAAAAAATATGTCTGTGTGCATAATGTACAATTAAATATATATAAATTATAAGTGTGCATAAATAAATATTTATATAAATGTACTTATAATTCATATAAATATTCATATAAATATATTTAATAAATAAATATTTATATTTAATAAATAAATATATTTATATTTACATTCATACAGATATATATGAAAAATATGGAATATTCATAGCAAATACCTCTGGTTGGTATTATTATTGGCGATTTTACCTCTTCTATATTTTCCAGGTTTCTACAATAGTTTTATAACCACAGAATTATAAATGTCATATTTAAAAGACTGGAGGGATCTTGGTAATACTGAATAAAATAAATCAAAACATATGGATCTAGTTTCAGATCTAACACTCACCAGCTAGGTGCCATTCATCATAACTTCTAATTTGTCTGAGTCTCAGTTTTCTGATCTGTAAAACAGGGATAATACTGCTTGCCTTGGTTTTCCTCAATTTGAGAGAAAATAAAATAATAAAATTATTTGAAAGTGTTTATAATTGTCATGCTACAGAAATGTGCAGTGCTGTTATAGTTAATGATGTAAGAAGCATTACTGAAGTATTACATTTCTCTATTTCTTGCTTAAGATACAAATTGGCCAGGGGCATCTCAGTGGCTCGGTTGGTTAAGCAACTGGCTTTTGGTTTCAACTCAGATCCTAATCTCTGTTTTGTGGGTTTGAGCCGGGCATTGGCCTCTGTGCTGACAGTGTGGAGCCCGCTTGGAATTCTCTCTCTCTTCCTCGCTCTCTGCTCCTCCCCCACTTGATCTCTCTGTTTCTCTGTCTCTCTGTCTCTCTCTCTCAAAGTAAATAAATAAACTTTTAAAAAAGATACAAATTGGCCAGCGAATTGAGCAAAACCCTCTCTCCCCGTATTTCCATTTGGAAAGTGGAAGTAAGAAGGAGCAAGTTAGGAGAGTTCGATAGGAAAATTCCAAGGGAAACAATTCTCACCCAAGAAAATAACATTCCCTTGCACTCTCCTAAAGCCAGATACTACCCTACTAACACACATCCAACTCTATGCACTCATTCTATGGAATCAATTTGTTTCTACTGTACAAACTGGTTATTTTGTAAAGACAGTGCTTTGGGTACATCTGCTTTGCTGTCCATACTCAGAAAAACCTGAATGGACTCAATGCCAAGTGTAGCACTCTCTTGAGGGATTTTCCCCACCACCACACCAAAACACACACAAGTGCATACACGTGTACACACATATTTCTAGGTATTTTTTTTAATTATGCATAGGGTTACCAGAGAAGATGCTGAACCATGAAATAATAATAGTTATGTCAGCAGGAATGTGGGATTGGAGCTCAACATTGCTTGTAAAACAATATATCGTTTCAACAAAAACAGGCCGAAAGATCAAAAACAGTTCTGAATCAGTGTCCAAAAAGCTCCATTTTTAAGTAATGGTTTCAAAAGATTTTTCCCATAACATCTGAGGGAACAAAGCAGACATGGGTAAGCAGCTAGATTCCCCTCACCTTGGCCAGCTCTCTGCTCTCTTTTGCTCCCTCTTTTTTTCAGGCATCAGGATGTTTCAAAACGTTTTAAGTGGAAAACCTAGCCATCGTAAGTGCTTGGGAAATTCATTCACTGAAAGTCACAGACCCGTTCACTCTGCTATCTGCTTTACCACTCAGTGGGGTGTCTCCAAATATCTTGAGGGGTATTGCAAAATACTAAAATAAATGGAAAAAACCCACAGTTAATTGGTTCAAGTTATTTTTCCTTTAATTTATTTATACCATACACAGTCCTTTAGGGGAAGTCAGGGCGAGTTTAAAAAAAAAATCAGCCACCACAAATATAAAAGATTGGAGATTGTTACTTCAGGCCTCTAGGAGATAATTTAACGGTATTATGTATAATGGTGAGAGTGTGGTCTGAGACCAATATACCATCTGGGTTAGAATCCCACCTCTAATACTAGCCATGTGATTTCAAACACTTCCATGATTAACCCTTCTGTGCCTCTTTTTCCACTCACAGGGTTATTGTGAGGACTAAATATTATTATCCCTGAAAAGTATTGAAAACAATGCCTAGCATACAATAAGTGTTCAATGAATATTAGCTGTTATTTTAATTGTTGTTAGTGAAACTATGACAAAAAGATTACTAACTGGTCCTTGAACGAGTCAATGTTCTCCCTTAAGCATGTCCCCTAAAAGCAAAAAAACAAAACAAAACAAAACAATCAAGAAACATGTACCCTAAGCATTTACTACTATAGAGCTACTCAGATACCATGGAGAATCTAACTCTCCATATAACAAGCACCATGTAGCTTCTTGTCTCAAGATTCTGCCTTTCAGCATGGATGGGTAACGTGTGCTTCAAAACCAAACCAAACCAACCAAACCAAACCAAACAAAACAAAACAAAATAAAACAAACAGAAAGAAAGAAAGAAAAGCATATAATCAGGCGAAAACTGTCTTCCATCTTGCAGTGAAGGACACTGATGGGTTGGTATGCCGCATTCGATGTTTATTAGACTGGCTCTTTTCTTCCTGCATTCTAACTCATCTTAGAGCTTCAACAGATGGGTGGGCAATACAGGAGTAGCACGGAACACAGTGCTTTGTTTTGATGTCTTAACACTTAAGATGAAAAGAATAGTCTTTAAGCTGGCCGCTCTTTGTAGACTGTGTCTTTAGCGGAACATCATTTTTTCCATTAGTACAACCAAATGACCTGTTGATAAATGTTTTAGGGAACAGATCATAGCAAGAAGAAAACTAAAGGCATATTTGAGTTCACGAAGATACCTAATTTTCCATCACTGAGAGATGTTCTTCTTTATCTCCATGTATGTTATTCATCAAGGCATCTTGACACTATTTACTGGAAAGTAATGGCACTGTTTACCAGAAAACTAGCTTAATCTGCTACTCATTGTTTTCATCAGTTAAATAAAACTGACCTTTCATCTTTAGCATTGTGCTTCCAACAAAATCCTGCCAAAATCACTAATGATCTGTGTTCCTCAGACAGCTGCAATACATTCCCCATGAGCTAAGGAATGGTGGGATCATCACCCCATCCAGAGATAGAAGGGCCCAATTTTACAGACCACATTAACAGGTTATCACTCAAGCCACACCATTAGGATACAGGCAAAAGAGTAAGTGGAGGCAAGAAAAAAAAGGGGACCTGGATACCTTAGTTGGTTAAGCGCCCGACTCTTGATTTCATTTCAGGTCATGATCTCCTGGTTTATGAGTTCAAGCCCCACATCGAGCTCTGTGCTGACAGTGCGGAGCCTGCTTGGGATTTTCTCTCTCTCTCTCTCTCTCTCTCTCTGCCCCTCCCCTGCTTGCACTCTCTCTCTCTCAAAATAAATGAACATATGTATATATTTTAAAAAAGAAGATTGGAAAAAAGAATCCTCAAATCTGGTGTGGAACCCCTAAATCAAAAGAATTTAGTTGTTAAGACTGAATTGACAAAGCTCAGAGTCAAAGGTAGAGTTAATAATCAGTCAATAAAATCAAGTTTTTTAGAGTTTCACAGAAACACTACTACAAAATTAGTATAGATATTCCACGGTGGAAACTTACCTACCTTAATCAGTATTCTTCCATCATCAAAATGAGCTGAAGACCTGCCCATGTTGCCTCTCATATAGGATGATATCAATATAATACATAATGTCATTTTACTTCTCACATTGATAAAGGTGCTTAGGTAAAATTAAGCTCAGTCTCAATTTATCTCTGAAAGATCAAAGTTTGCACATTCACAGGTTATACGTTGGTTATTTTCAACCTAGCTCTAACACCCAAGCGTATCATAAGCATTCTCACACAGTTCAACCAAATTACAGAAGCAAACATTTTATTTAAACATGTAAGGTTTCAAATCTTGGAGGTTTGCTTTTGATCACACTTTTTCCCTTCCTTCCTTCCTTCCTTCCTTCCTTCCTTCCTTCCTTCCTTCCTTCCTTCCTTCTTTCCTGCAATAACAATATCTGGATTCACCTTTAAGAAACCATTTTATCCCATCCCCATCTGTCTATTTTAACTTGTACTCCAAGATGAATTTATAAGAATGTTCAATGCAGTAAAAATTTAGGTAAAAATCTAAATTTTGGATATTTAACAGAGCAGTGATTATAAGGCACCCATTGTAAAATATTATGCCGAATTTAAAAGAATGGGGAAGATCTACATGGAACAATGTCCGTGATTATTAAGTGAAAAAGTAAGCTGCACAATAATAATTTGTAAGCTTGGGTTAATTTATGTAAATGTGTTATACGGACATAAATATACTTGGAAGTGCACACAGTTTATCTCAATAGATACACACTGGATTGATAATGGTGACTAACTTCTAAGAAGGAGTGGGCGACTAGAGAAAGGAAAAGTGAATGGGGAATCTTAACTTTAATTACATCATTCTATATCATTTGAAATACAATGATAAAAAATGAAGTCTTTTTATGTAAGTGAATTATGTCTTCAGACTTCAGAAAGCACTTTGGGTTGTTATCAAAAGTGGTGGTTATTAATGAATATGCAGTTATAATAGTCTTTCAGAAAACAAGTTTTCAGCATATAATTTACCCACTGATGCAGCAATGTAAAGTCTCTTTCAGACAGTTCAAAAAAAGCTTATGTCTTCCATGTCCCAATCTTAGTTCCCATGTCAAAGTAACTACTAGAGATGTAGGATATATCCTTATAGATTTACAAATGCATATGTGAATATTAGAAATACATATAGTTTTACTGCATCTTTAGAATCCTCAGATGTGTGTCAAACACCTGTCCTCTGAGTCCTCAAGTTCTGGGAAACACGTATCAGTCTCTCTAAGTGGGTCCCTATGGTCTATTTCACACCAAAGAAACAATGTCTTTAATTTTCAACTCCAAAATTTTAATACTTTTATTCCTTTGAGTTGGGTAAGAGATTCAGGGGTTAGTCCTTTATGGGTGGTGCGGTACCAACTTCGGAATGTGGAAGCAATTGCTACCTATTGCATTGAGAACTAGGCCAAAAATAAAAATGAATTGCATTTATTTTAATATCGAGTTAGTCAAATTTCTTAAACCAATTAATTTTAATATTTGGTTCCCATATCTTAGCCACTGCTTAACTCTTTTATTAGTTTTATAAGGTATTCCTCTTTGGGTTTTAGTATAAAAATTTATTTTGGGCATAACTGATGACAACTTTCCAGTGCTTATAACTCCTGTTTCTTCTTATCTTCACACATTGGCTTAAAATCACCAGCACTAAGTTCAGTCTCAGTGATAATAGGCAACCTTGTCTTTTTTCTAACTTAATTAGAAGAAATACTTGTAATGTTTCACCATTAGATGTGATGTTTGCTCTAGATTTCTGTTAGATGCTCTTCAAAAAAAAATTTTTAACCTATCCTACCTCTAGCTGATTAAAAGTTGTGTATGATTTATGGGTCATTAAATTTTATCAAATGGTTTTTCTACGTGTATTTGAGATGATTGAAAAGATTTCCTTTCATCTGTTTTCTAATATACTAAATTACACTGGTAAAATTTCCATGTGTTGAGTCATCTTTGCATTTCTAGGAAAAACTTGGTCGTGTGCTTTATTCTTTTGATAGAGTTCTGTTCTATTCCCTAACATTTCATTTAAAATTTTTGCCCCATATTTTTTTTTTCAACGTTTATTTTTTTGGGGACAGAGAGAGACAGAGCATGAACGGGGAAGGAGCAGAGAGAGAGGGAGACACAGAATCGGAAACAGGCTCCAGGCTCTGAGCCATCAGCCCAGAGCCTGACGCGGGGCTCGAATTCACGGACAGCGAGATCGTGACCTGGCTGAAGTCGGACGCTTAACCGACTGCGCCACCCAGGCGCCCCTGCCCCATATTTTAAGTAAGAATGTTCTGTGCTTTCCTGTTCTATTGTTTCTCTTGCCAAGTTTTTGAAATTTAGTTAAATGAGTTACATAGCTTTATAATTTTTTTGATGTACTGGCATAATTTATGTATCATGGAGATTATGTGTTTCTTGAAGTTTGTGTAGAAATCGTCTGTATATCTATTTGGTCCTTCCTTCAGTTTTAATATTAGTCCTTTGATTTCCTTTTCAATTATACTGTGTTATAGGTTTATTCAGTTGTCTACTTTGAGATCATTTTTATATAAATCACATTTTCCTAAAAAGTTATCCATTTCATGTAACTTACAAATATACAAATATTCTAACATTTTCTCCCTTTTCTATTGGTATTTATGGCCCTATGGAATTTCAGTTGTCTTTTTTACTCTTAATAAGATTTTCCAAAGGTTTTTGTAATGTTATTAGTGTTTTAAAATAATTTTAATGGATTTATTCATTAATTCATTTTTAATTCATTAATTACTTTTTAATGGATTTTAATGGATTAATTCATTAATTACTATTTCTATCTGTTAAAATGCCTCTCTTCTACTTTTTAAAGCCCATTTTGGCATTATTTTCAAAGTTTTGTGAGTTGGAAGGTCATTTAGTTTATTTTCAGTTATTATTACTTTATAATATTTGGATTATGGTTATAAATTTTTCTCTGAACACAACTTATTTTAATTCCACTGTCTTAACTGTATTATACTTTCAGTTACCACTTTGGAGAAGTTTATCATTTATATTTTTCTTTACTCTGTAACTCAAAATATATTTGAAATTGATTTTAAATTTCAAAGTGTATAGTTTTTTTCTATCCATTTGGCACAGGTTTTAATTTTATTATAATGAGTGTGGCTAGTATAGTTTCTACTTTTGTAATCCATCGGGATTTCTTTTATGGTTTAACGTGTCATCTATGCTTTTTGGTGTGTGAATTTTCCATGTGTATTTGAAGAAAAAAGACATTTATTCTTTTTACTAGATGCAATGATACGTAACTATAAGTATAGATATAGAATCGGAATTTATCATTGGATTATTCCAATTCTATATGTACTTAATTTTGTCAAAAAACTTCTGAGAAGTGTATTAATACCTATCAGTAAGGTCATGGATTTATCAGTTTCTATTTATATGCTTCTAACAGATGTTTTATATTTTTGAAAGCAATGTATTTAGTTGCAGGTTACATTGTGACTTTTATACCTCTGTAGGATTGCGATCAATGGTATTTTAAATTCAGATTATTTTTTAAGCTTGTTCTTCTAAAATTCAGACTTTAACATTCAGCTTTATTTGTTTCTTGCCTTATTATTTCTTTGGTACCCTTTGCTCTCCTTGTGGATTTATTTTTTTCATTTTGTTAGAATGCATCTGCCATTAATATTTGTAGAGGAAGTTTATAGGTAAAAATGTCTCCAGTAATTAAATGTTTTAAATATCTTTATTTTCCCTCATGCTTAAATGATAGTTTGGCTAGATAAAGACTTGTAGGTTCAAGTTTTTCCTTGGATCTTTGAAGGTATTGTTGTATTATCTCATTAGAACTAGTATGGCTGGTGATAGGGGCGCCTGGGTGGCGCAGTCGGTTAAGCATCCGACTTCAGCCAGGTCACGATCTCGCGGTCCAGGAGTTCGAGCCCCGCGTGGGGCTCTCGGCTGATGGCTCAGAGCCTGGAGCCTGTTTCCGATTCTGTGTCTCCCTCTCTCTCTGCCCCTCCCCCGTTCATGCTCTGTCTCTCTCTGTCCCAAAAATAAATAAACGTTGAAAAAAAAATTAAAAAAAAAAAAAAGAACTAGTATGGCTGGTGAGAAATACATTATCAGTCTATACTTCGTATAATATAGGGATTTACTTTATTCTTCTGGCAGCTTTTAGGATTTTTTTTCTTTATATTCTGCATCCCCAAAATTAAACTATATTCTATCTGGATGTGAGTCTCTTTTTATTCATATTGCTTGGCAATTGGTAGACCCTTTTCATCTACCATGTCATTTTCATTTCAAGGTCTACTGAGCTTTCATTTCATTCAAATGAAATCTCTTTCCCTAGCATATATTCTTATTTCTTTCACTTTTATCTTATTTTATTTTAAGTATAGAAGTAATGCATCAATATATTCTTGTAAAAAATTGGATAATTGACAAGCAATTGTGAGCAAAAACTTGAATAACTGTCATCCTTTTTCCAATCCCATATTCTCCCTAGGAAAGATCACTGTTAATAAATTAAATATGTATCCTCCCAGACATTTTTATTAATCATTTAACTTTTATCAAATTAACACATTTATGGTTTACAAAATCAAAAACGATAAGGTTTGTAACAATAACAAAGAAACCACAGCTTCCTGTTCTACCTCCCTACCAGATTCCAGCTCCTGGGAGACAAACACAGCCAATTCTCCCTTTGAGCACTAATTTCATCAGTGAGTTCATGCATCCCTGGCTGATAACCCAAGGCATCTTGAATTTTTAAGGATCACTCACTTGGAATGACCCCTATTCAAGGCTGTGGTCCCCAGTCCTCTTTCGGTACACTGTCTCTTTTTAGATACAGTAAAACCTTGGATTGTGAATAACTTGTCCTGCAAGTGTTCTGAAAAATGACCAAACATTTCTAATAAATTTTAACTTAATCAATGAGTGATGTCTTGCAATAGGAATAGTACATGACACTGAATGTCACATGATCACAACTGAGCCAATGATTCTTCTCTCTTTCCCTCTCTTTCTCTCACTACGGGATTATGGGTGAGCATCTCCCATGATTGGATGCTCGGTCAGGCCACAGTGTTTGGCAGAAATCAGTGATTTTTCAGGATGTTGGAAGGTGCCCGCAACTGGCACTAGTGTTTTGTTTTGTTTGTCACTTCAAAGCACCTATGGACAGTCCATTGCTTTTCCATACAAGAGTAAGCTTAGGAATGCTTTGCTTCATTCTAGGTCCCTTTCCCAGATATAGATATATAGATATAGATCCTTTCCTCTGCTGCCTTATTGCCAGTCACATTAAATACAGTATATGACAAGAGCTTATTAATACTGTACTGTAGTCAACATCCGTTAGTGATAGTGAAAGTCATCCTATACAATAACCCTCCCTCTCTTGTCTCTCTCACACCAGCCACAAAGGTTTTTAAAACTAAATGCAGGTTAATTTGTTTATTTGTCTTTATATTTTGTATTTTCTCTATTATTTTGTATTACAGTATTGTAATCATTTTTATATGAATATTTTTGGGTTGTGGAACAAATCATCTGACTTGCCGTTATTTCTTTCAGCATTTATTCATTTTTTTTTTTTTGAGAGGCAGAGAGAGACAGTATGAGCGAGGAAAGGACAGAGAGAGAGGGAGACACAATCTGAAGCAGGCTCCAGGCTCAGCTGTTAGTACAGAGCCTGATGTGGGGCTCGAACTCATGAACAGTGAGATCATGACCTGAGCCAAAGTCGGACGCTTAACTGACTGAGCCACCCAGGCACCCTGCCATTATTTCTTATGAGGAAATTTGCTTTGATATACAAATGCTTTGGATTATAAGCATGTTTCTGGAATGAATTATGCTCACAAGCTAAGAATTTACTATATACATATTTTTTTTTATTTTAGTCGACATACAGTGCAATATTTGTTACAGGAATAGAATTCAGTGATTCATCACTTACATACAACACCCAGTGCTCATCACAACCATGCCCTCCTTAATGCTCATCACCCTTAGTCTACCTCCCACCCATCTCCCTCAATCCACCCTCAGTTTGTTTTCTATTGTTAAGAGTCTCTTGTGGTTTGTTGCCCTCTCTTTACAATAGACAAGGACAACTTTACTAGAAGTTGTCATCACTTCCTGGAAACCAGTGTGGCGAGCAAATATGGGCCTCTTTTTCACATAACCAAAGTATTCTTTGTGGTTTTAGCTAGGATTTGTAATAGAAGGAGGCACTCTTAAACATAAATTAATTAACCACTGTGTGTAAATTTCTAACTAAATTTACTTAACAGTTAAATTAAACATGACAACCAACTTCAAACATACAATGCAAGTGAGACTTTAACTTTAATCAACAATGCCTCCTCCCTAGAGAGTTGATAAATGTTCTCAAGAAATAGCAGTGTCACTGTCTCTATCATGATGTATCTTCAGTCCTTCTGTCAGGTGTGTTTCAAGAGACATACAGCTGTTCTCATAGATTTAGCATCTGCATGTCATAACACCATAGTTTGCTTCATCACTACAAACCCATATAAACTCCTTTTTTAAATTTCTAGTAAGTACTAGTTTTCTTGATTAAATAAATTGTATCATGGGGCGCCTGGGTGGCTCAGTCAAGTTAAGCATCCGACTTCTGCTTAAGTCATGATCTCGCGGTTTGTGAGTTCGAGCCCCGTGTCGGGCTCTGTGCTGACAGCTCAGAGCCTGGAGCCTGCTTTGGGTTCTGTATCTCGTCTTCTCTCTGCCCCTCCCATGCTCATGCTCTGTCTCTCTCTGTCTCTCAATAATAAGTAAACATTTAAAAAATTGTATCATAAGGGCACTTAATTAAGTGAATTCAACTAGTTAAGCTCACCATTTGTGTTTCTTAGGTTAGGTTGCACATTGCAATCATCAGGAAGCTTTAAAAATATTATGTGGGATTTTAATGGTTTCATGTCTCACATTTAGGTCTTTCATCCATTTTGAATTTACTCTTATGTATGGTGTAAGAAAATGGTCCAGTTTCATTCTTTTGCATGTTGCTGTCCAGTTTCCCCAACACCATTTTTTTAAATATGAAATTTATTGTCAAATTGGTTTCCATACAACACCCAGTGCTCATCCCAACATGTTCCCTCCTCAATGCCCATACCCACTTTCCCCTCCCTCCTACCCCCCATCAACCCTCAGTTTATTCTCAGTTTTTAAGAGTCTCTTATGGTTTGGCTCCCTCCCTCTCCAACTTTTTTTTTCCCTCCCCTCCCCCATGGTCTTCTGTTAAGTGTCTCAAGATCCACATATGAGTGAAAACATATGGTATCTGTCTTTCTCTGTATGACTTATTTCACTTGGCATAACACTCTCCAGTTCCATCCACATTGCTACAAAAGGCCATATTTCATTCTTTCTCATTGCCAAGTAGTATTCCATTGTGTATATAAACCACAACTTCTTTATCCATTCATCAGTTGATGGACATTTAGGCTCTTTCCATAATTTGGCTATTGTTGAAAGTGCTGCTATAAACATTGGGGTATAAGTGCCCCTGTGTATCAGCACTCCTGTATCCCTTGGGTAAATTCCTAGTGGTGCTATTCCTGGGTCATAGGGTAGATCTAGTTTTAATTTTTGGAGGAACCTCCACACTGTTTTCCAGAGTGGCTGCACCAGTTTGTATTCCCACCAACAGTGGAAGAGGATTCCCGTTTCTCCACATCCTCTCCAGCATCTATAGTCTCCTGATTTGTTCATTTTAGCCACTCTGACTGGCGTGAGGTGATATCTCAGTGTGGTTTCGATTTGTATTTCCCTGATGAGGAGTGATGTTGAGCATCTTTTCATGTGCCTGTTGGTCATCTGGATGTCTTCTTTAGAGAAGTGTCTATTCATCCAACACCATTTGTTAAAGAGACTGTCTTTTTCCCACTGGATATTCTTTTCTGCTTTGTCAAAGGGTAATTAATCATATAGTTGTGGGTTCATTTCTAAGTTTTCTGTTCTATTGATCTATGTGTCTGTTTTTGTGCCAGTACCATACTGTCCTAATCACTACAACTTTGTAATATAACTTGAAGTCCAGAACTGTGATGCCTCCAGCTTTGCTTTGCTTTTTCAAGGTTGCTTTGGCTATTCAGGGTCTTTGCGTTTCATAAAAATGTTTGTATTGTTTGTTCTAGTTCTGTGAAAAATGCTGGTGCTGTTTTGATAGGGATTGCATTAAATGTGTAGGTTGCTTTGCTTAGTATAGACATTTTAACAATATTTGTTATTCCAATCCATGAACATGGAATGTTTTTCCATTTCTTTGTGTCATCTTTAATTTCTTTCATAAGTGCTCTTTATTTTTCAGCATACAGATCTTTTACCTCTTTGGTTAGGTTTATTCCTAGGTATCTTATGATTTTTGGTGCAATTGTAAATGGGATTGATTCCTTAATTTCTCTTCCTTGCTGCTTCATTATTGATGTGTGGAAACACAACAGATTTCTGTATGTTGATTTTGTATCCTGAAACTTTAATGAATTCATGTATCAGTTCTAGCAATTTTTCTGGTGGTGTTTTCACTGTTATTATTAATTTATACATGTATAAAAGAGGGCACAATAAAAAGTAAGTTTCCTATCCTCTTGTCCCTGCTCCTGAGGCTTCTTTCTTAGAGGAAGCTGTATCAGTAATCCTTGGAGCACATTGTTCTAGAGGTACTCTCTAAATACCTCAAAATGGCATCCTCTGACTCAGTTGCTCACATATTTTAGGAGAACACAGATGACCTCCATGTAGGGGATGGGGTCACTGCTGGTCATCTGGACCATGGCAGGGCATCCAATTACTCCAATAATCACCAGTGAATTGTAGGATAGAGTACAGGAGTAGGACAAGGCACTGGGTCATCAAGCAGTTGTGGTACTTAATTGCTTATGGCAAAATGGTAATTATAAAGAAGAGGTTATATTTAGTGTCCTAGTAAGGATGAAAAGGGAAAAAGAGAAACAGAAGATGGTGAGTGTTCTACTCAGAAGAGAAAAGGAAATGAGAAACCATCAAGGATGGATTTGAAACAGTCTTATCTCCTGAGGTTACAGAATAGATATAACTGGGTATTAGGTGCAGCACCTGGCAATAACAGTGGCTGAGCTGCAGCAAGATATAGATGCTCAACCCTATCAGTCAGGTCTCCTGCAGTAAGGCAAGGGCACTATGGGAAAGATATGGGACCCTGGCACATGAAATAAGGACATTTAGGCAGACATTAACAAGGCCTAGAATGATGAACCCACATAAACCTTCCTGGCCTGTGGAGGAAAGCCCCTCTTACCCCCAGGCATTATCCCCTGCTTAAAGCATTTCAATGACTGAACCTGGGGCAGGAGCCTCACCATGATGCAACTTCTCTTAGGAGTCCAATTCCACCACCTCCCATTGCCTCCAAGCCTATAATGAGAGTTAGAGCTCGATGAAAGCCAATGGAGAACACAGGATTTTTTCTGTGTTCTATATCAAGAGACTTGTGGGACCTTACCAATTTGTATCTACAGGCATCTGAGGAGCACATGGGAGCAAATTCTAAGGGTGTTTGAACAAGGAGGGAAAAAATATAAGGCTTGACTGGGCAGAATTTATTGGCATGCATGTATCCATCTAGCATTTGGATTTAATGAGTTGGCTCAGGCACCTGGCAGTGGTGTTAACAGTCTGCTAGGTTAATTGCCAGTGAGAATGAAAGGCCAGAACTTCCTGTATACTGTGGAGGAAGGAATCTGAGGCCTTAGGGAGATGAGACTGTTGGAAGATCTATGTGAACCCTTCTTGGCTATTCCTTTACCAGACCTCAACTACCTGCCAGCTCCCTTTCTATGCCATCTCATAGAACTGTCAGCCAATATCCACTCTGGAATATTATTTGGCCTTAAAAAAGAATTAAATTCTGATATATGCTACAACATGGATGAACCTTGAAGACAGGATACTAAATGAAATAAGCCAGACATATAAGGAGCAATATTGTATGATTCCACTTATATGAGGTACCTAGAATAGGAAAAAAACATAGATTCAGAAAGTAGAATAGAGCTTACCAGGGGCTGAGCAGAGCAAGGAATGGGGAGTTTAATGGACAGAGTTTCTGTTTAAGATAATGAAATAGTTCTGGAAATTAATAGTGATGATGGTTGTACAACACTATGAATTTACTTAGTTCCACTGAATTGTACACTTAAAATGGTTAAAATGGTAAATTTTATGTTATATATGTTTTACTATAATAAAAAACAAGACACTTATTTTGCCTGGTCACAGGGTAGCCTATGACCTATGACACAAGCTAGGCCAATTGAACTAGTCAGACTGAACTACATATCTTGAGCTGAAGGTCACAAGATGAGTGTCTTAGTCAGGGCTGAGATAGCAAGGTATGCCATATGCTGGGTGGCTTGTACACAACAGAAATCTATTTCTTACAGTTCTGAAGGCTAGAAACCTGAGATCAGTGTGCAGGCATTATCGGGTTCTGCTGAGGGCCCTCTTCCAGCTTGTAGATGCCAACTTTTCAATGAATTCTCACATAGCAGAATGCAAAAAGGGAAGCAAGCTCTCTTATGACTCTTATAAGGACACTATTCCCAGGGTGCCTGGGTGTCTCAGTTGGTTAAGCATCTGACTCTTCGTTTCAGCTCAGGTCATGATCTCAGGGTTTGTGGGACTGAGCTCCGTGTCGTGCTTTGCACTGACAGCATGGAGCCGGCTTGGGATTCTCTCTAGCGCTCTCTCTGGCCCTACCCTGCTTGCGTGCTCTCTTTTGCTCTCTCTCACTCTCTCAAACAAACACCTTATAAGGACACTAATCTCATTCATGAGTGCTCTGTCCTCATGACCTCATCCCAGTGACCTTCCAAAAGATCCCACTTCCTAATACAATTGCATGGGGAAAATCAACATGAGAATTTGTGGGAGACATAAACATTCAAACCACAACAATGGGTGTGACTTAGAATGGATTCGTTCTGCTTCATCAGCATCTTTCTTAGATTCTTCAAACTATCCCATAGCCTTTAAATAATTTTTAAAGCACTTCTTTTTTTTAACTCTCAAATTACTCAGTTATAGTAGGCTATCTGTTTCCTGCCAGGACCCTGACTAATGAATTGAGTAACATCTATTGAGTGCCCACCCCCCCATGCCAACACTGAGTGTATTATCAGTTTATCAACCTTTCTTTCCACCTCCATCCAGGATTGCTAAGGCATCATGGGTTTCTACTTGAATTTTGTGTTCTCCTCAAGTTATGCATAAGTTCTGACTGTTTTCAAACTTACTTTAGAACTATCGGAGGTTTCTATCACCTGCTTCAAAGGATTTTGATTGACTTATGCCAATTTGGGCATTCAAAATTATGAAGATCTTTGGGGGAGCAATTAGTAGCCTATAATATTTACAGGTAAATCTACAGGTAAGACCCTCCACAACCTGAGAAGTTACAGTGAAGTTATGGATTGAATTCTGCCCCATATGCAGATGACTGTTCACTAGCAGTTATAAACAACCATACAACCTGTTCCATAACTCGACACTTGATGAAGCCACAGGTCTTTGTTCTTTTAGGTGCTTTCGTAGCACATTTCAAAATAGGTTCATTGAGACAAACACTGCACTATTCTAGAGGCAGGGTTAGGCCAACATTGTAGCCCAATTCAGTAATCAAGAAACTTTCATCAGTAGCTGAACATGGGGCCATTTTAGAGTTATGCTTCAACGCAGTTCTGAAGGGCACAGGCTATTGAGATTTTATACTTTGTCTATGCAAGGGCAGGGATACCTTTATAATATTTCTAACCTATGCATATATCTTGAACTTCCCACTTTCACTGATGAAAAGCCACTTATTTTATCCATTCTGTTAGTATAGAGCCACCTCTGATGTCTGGGTTTCTGATCAGAACCTTTAACGTACTAACTGAATACTCCTAAATAGTATATTGCTAATCTGAAGACTGACAGCCCTTAAAATGTAAGTCAAAATCAACAATCATAAATATCACACTACTTAAGTAATTTAAAGTAAATTACAGACAAGATGACAAGAAAGCATAAGACAATAAACATTTTTAAAAAGGGGGGCACCTGGGTGGCTCAGTCAGTTAGGTATCCAACTTCATCTCAGGTCATGATCTCACAGCTCGTGAGTTTGAGCCCCATTGGGCTCTGTGCTGACAGCTCAGAGCCTGGAGCCTGCTTTTAATTCTGTGTCTTTCTCCCTCTCTGCCCCTCCCCACTCACACTCTGTCTGTCTGTCTCTCTCTCTCTCTCTCTCTCTCTCTCTCTCAAAAATAAATACTAAAAAAAAAAAAAAAATGAAAGCATAAGACAATAGCAATCTCCTAATTCTGATTCATGATGAATTTATGTTATTAAAATAAGAGGCCTCCACCCAGCTCCCCAACCACTACCATGTTGTTCTCCTTTGCACTATAGACAAACTTCTCAAGAGCAGATGACTCTTACGGTCTCTGATTCTTCTCCTCACCCTCATTCTTCATTCCACGCTGGTCTAGCTTCTGCCTCCACTAAGCCCCTGAGACAGCTCTTGCCAAGGTCATAGTGACCTGTACATCACAAAATCCAGTGCAAATATTTTAGTCTTCCTTCTCCTCCTTCCTGAAACATTTTCTTCCTTGGCTTATATGCCATTTTACTTCCCTGATTTTCCACCTAATTTTTTAAACATTTCTTTCCAGTCTCCTTTGTTGACTCAACCTTCTCTTCAGAGTTTTGAAATCAACCCATTGATTTAGCTAATCCTAAATTATTTCATCTGCAACCATGACTTCAATCACTGTTTACATGCTGAGACACATATATGTACTTCCGACTCACACCATTCTGAGCTTTGGACACTGATACCTAACTGCCTGCTTCACATTTCTCTTGGATGTCTCAGAAGCCCTTCAAATTTAACAGACTTCCAATGGAATTTTTTTTCAAAGAAGGTCATCTCCTAGTGATTTTTATTTCAGGAAATGGTACAACCATCTCCCCCACCTTACCCAATTATTCTAGTCTAAATTCTGGAAGTCATCTTTAACACATTCTCTTCCTCATTCCATCACCAAGCCCGGTTGACTCTGCTTTTTTAATATCACTTGAATCTGCCCATCTCTCTACAGCTGCACTGCTTCCATTCTGGTCCAAGTCATCATCACCTTTCACTTGGATTCCAGCAAATGACAAATCTTGCCAGGCAACTGAGTTTTTTGTGGTTTAAAATTCAGTCTTCTTTATGCAATGCAGCAGAGACTTCTGAGTGCCTACCATAATTTGTTTTGCACTTCATCTTTTAGATGCTTATCATATTAAAAATAATTCTGGTCTTATTTGAGACTCTACAGAAAGGCCACTCTTCCCAGTCTCTTGGAAGTATGGGTAAATTCTGGTCAATGACATACAAATTGAAATGATATATGGGACTTCCAGGAAGACTTTCCTGCAAAAGGATGATCATCAAAGGGAAATGTCTCAGCTAGAAAGTGCACCTCTTTTACCCATGT
This sequence comes from Lynx rufus, assembly GCF_022079265.1. NCBI lineage: Eukaryota > Metazoa > Chordata > Mammalia > Carnivora > Felidae > Lynx > Lynx rufus. Next base: position 10,611,332 of record NW_025814841.1, on the reverse strand, counting down.
CCTTTTCACCCTTCCTGGTATCTGAAACACAGGTATGATGTTTGATGTTTGAATAGCATTATTATCAGAATTTCCTAGCTGAGCCCTTCTAGAGTTCCCGACCCAGAAAAAAACATGATTGATAATTAAATCATAGCTCTTGTTTTCAGCAACTATATTTTGGGGTGATTTTCACACAAAAAGAGATGGCTGATATCATTCACTGATTAAGGATAGGGCTCTTTGAACAGGTATATGTATGGTGTCCTATGCTTCTCTTAAGTAGACAGCAAGGATGCTGGTGGTTCTAGGATCCCCCCAAAACTTACTCATTGCCCTTCTTTTCAGGAATTCTTTTATGGAGGAGGGGTCAAGGTGCTGAGCACTTTTCAAAGACCCACTATTTTAATGTTCTAGTTGCTTTCACCCCCAACATTTTCATTCTTCTAGCTAGTTGAACACATATTATTTATGTTAAAACCAACTCTTAATTACTGGACATATTCTTTCCAACTATTGTTAATGGATAAACTTTGTGCTCCCTTTCTTCATAGGCAAAAGAATATTATCTTCTCAAATCTGTGGCCCTTCGAATTGAAAGCCATGGCTTTTACAACCCTTGTCTCTACTGTATATTTATAAAAGTCAGCTTAATTAAAAATGGTTATGATGGAAAATTTTGTGTTATATGTTTTTTGCTATAATTTAAAAAATCAATGTAGGAGCTCAAAGGCCAAGATTCAGAGTCTTTGTTCTCTATGTATTAAACCTTCTCTGAGAACAGTACATATAGGTAAAGTTAATCATAAATGCAAAAGTAATTGATAAGTGAAACCATATAATTTACCTAGTATACTCTTTTAAATGAATTCACATTGCAATTAGAATGAAATTTAAAATACTTAACTTGACCTATAAAGACCATATATAAAAGGCCCCTGGCCTGTTCCTCTAACTTCATGCTGAATTGCTCTCCCTTCCACTCAGTATCCCTTCCAGAGTTTCTGATGTGACATACACCTTCCAGCCTCAGAGCACACAGTTCCCTCTGCAAATATCACTGTTCCTCACACCCTCACTTCCTCAGAGAAGCCTCCATGATTCCCCAGACAAGGGAAGTGCTTTCCCTATTAGATGCTTCTTTAGTGATTTGTATTTCCATGTAATGATATAATTGTGTAAATAGCTGTTTAATGTTTACTTCCCTTCGTAATCTATCCTGTTTACTACTGTATCTCCAGTGCCTATAACATAATAGCATAACAGCTAATGAATAAATAGTTATTGAATACTTACATCATGGCTGAATTAGTAGGTGGCTTTATAGTTCTTGGGCCATACCAAGGTGTGGATTCCACAATATCTAAGATCCATTCTAACTCTAAAATTACATGTTTCTATGATTCTGTTCCCATCCCAGGAAAGGCCATTAATCACCAACTTAGCCCATGTGTATAACAGTGCAAATTTAGGCCCATGTAAAGTTTATATTATGCAGATGTTCTCAGCAGTATTTGCCTTTCCAGATGCTTGGTTGATGCCATGACTACAAATATAGTGGGAGATGTGTGTACAATTGAAATGCTAAGCCAGACTGCCAAGTAGAGCCCACCTCTAGAGCAGTGCTGTAGTGGAGATTCAAAGGGTACAGTGACCTCAAACATGTGATTGGGAGGTGCTGATTTTTTTCACTGGCAGGGTTGCAACATTTTTTAGGCTCTTGTTTATCACAATGAACATTGAAACTAGCACCTGAAATAGAGTTGTTGTTCAATAAGTATATGAATGAATGCATGAATTAATGAATAAGAAGGCTGCTTCTAATGAGCAGTATGAAATGCACATGCTGCCTGTCCAAATACGTTTGTAACCAGTTTGTCAAAATTCACAACCTCAGGCTCCTACCACTAAAGATATATGAACCATGAATCTCCAGAAATTAATGCTCAGGTGCCCCAAGTGAAATTACTTCAGGAAAATGTACTGACCCAGCTGAAAAACCTCTCCAGTTAAGGACCTTAGCAAGATTGCCAGTGGTCAAGCTGAAAGGGACCCAAAGTGTTTAGGTGTAATATTTGTGCCTGGTGAACTTCAGAAGCAGGAAGTCTCATGCTGGGCTTTTCAAAATGGGTCATTTGTTGCTAGAGAAGAATCAGAATGGAGTGGCAGGTGTGGGAGGGGTACTAGGAGATTAAATGGCCTAGCACATCCTCAAATTCTACCATTGGAAAATGGCCTTAATAGAAGTCTCTTTTTAGGTATAATTCCTAAGTGGAATAATAATACTATGAGTAGCCAATGGGGAGCAGGCTGGCAAAAGGCATTTTTTTCACACAGATCAAATAACTAGAGGGACCAAGTGCAAATTCTAACACTCACAATATTACATGGACTGTAGCCAATTCTTCATGGATTTGATTCTATAAAAATGAGTTTTGGCAGTTCCAGACAGTGAGATATTGCTTCCTTGTTCTTAATGGAGATTATTTCTAAGGGAAACCTTCTTCCTCTCTTCTCCCACCAGCCTCCTTAAATTTCAACTTCTATGAACTCAAGACAGAAATGCCTACATAGATTTGTCCTGAACCTCAGGGGTCCTAGTTCTGTTAATTTATTATTCAAATAAGGTGAAAATGAGCAACCTTGCTCCAGAGTGAAAAGTTCAGGTTTTCTGTGATTTGCTGATCCATGATAATAATTACTTAGCATTTCAGAGCTGGTTCTGGGAATTAGATAAATTCCAGAAGGCTGCTTGGAGGCTCCATAATCCAAGTTCTAGCCTTGCTGGGCTCTGAGAATGAAAGCAAACCAAGGAAGACCAGCTGATTTCACTGGAGAAGGAGAGTTACTTCCTTAAGAAAAAGGCGAGGTCTTAGAACATAGTTTAGATGAATATGAAACAGAAATGAGATCCCAAAGGCCAGAACAGGTGTAAAAAGGAAAAGTAATACCCAGATCAAACTGCTCTCAAATAGAGCACTAGTAAAAGGAGAAATAGCTTAATTACAGTTGTTTGAGGAAAAGTTACTAGAACCTAAAGAAGTCTCACAGAAGAGGAGATGCAATATGCCAGAGGCAGAATCTAAAATTATTCACCCAGAAAGGGACAAATTCCAGGTAACTGTTGAGAGTCTGAGCCATAAGTAACAAGTCCATAGTGAAAACAAGCAGAGACTTGCCCTGGGAAGGCCAGAAGAGCTATATTAAGTGGTTGTGGAAAACTTGAGCAGATTGGAGAAGTGAAGACTAGGGCAATCAGAAAATTCTCCAAGCATGATTTGTGAGTTTCAAGGTGTATGTATAACCGTTGTAGGTAGAGATACAGATATTGCATAGACTCTAAAGAAACATGCCCTAGAAATTCATGACATTGGACCCTAAGGAAAGGCACTTATCTAGGAGATAAGCCATAGTAAAAGGGATCCCAGGCAGAATAATGAAAGATCAAAACTAGGCCTGTATTCAATGTTTGTCTGGTGGTTAGGAGAGTATCTCCTGTCACGCCTCTGCTCAGAGCCCTCCTAAAGTTCTCACATCACATGGAAGAAAATCCAAGCCCTCAGATCAGCCTACCATCCTCGTAGACTGCCCCATCTCCTTACTTCTCTGCCTCTTCTAGTTTCTCCCCTTGTATCCTCCACTCCTGTCACGACAGCCTCCTTTTATTCCAGCACACTTTTGTTGCAGGACTACTCCTCGTTCTGTGCCCTCTATCTGAAACACTCTTCTCCAGATATGTGCAGAGCTCATCCTTTACCTTGCCCTAAAGCCTCTGCTCAGGTGACCCCTTCTCAGCCAGGCCTCCCCTGACCCTCCCTATTTTAAACTACAACAACCCTACCCCAACCCCAAGCACTTCCTATATGCCTCTCTGCTTTTATTTCTCTTCATGGCATTTTTATCATCTGATATACAGATTTTACCAATGTATGTTTCTTGTCTAGCTCCCTACAATAGAAGATATGCTCTTTGAGGGCAGGGATATTTGCCTCTTTGCTCCACTAATGACTCAGGGCAAAGAAAATGACTTGTACTTAGTAGATGCTTAAAACGTATTTTTGAGCGTACTGAAAGATTTTTTGAATAATGGATGCTTTCAACAGGCCTACACTTGATTCATACCACAGCTTTTACTATGGGGGATCCGTCTAACAAAATCTAAATGAAGATACCAGAAAAACAGCAGTGCAAGATCAAAAGCAAAGAAAAAGTAAAGGAAATAAAAGTGTTTTCTCTCAGCCAACAGCTCTAGGCCTGTATGTATTAAAGAAGAAAATGTTAGGGGCACCTGGGTGGTCAGTCAGTTGGTTAAGCATCTAGCTCTTGATTTCAGCCCAGGTCATGATCTCACAGTTTGTGAGTTTGAGTCCCATGTCAGGCTCTGCATTGACAGTGCAGAGCCTGCTTGGGATTCTCTCTCTGCCTCTCTCTCTGCCTCTCCCCTGCGTGCACTCTAAATCTCTCTCTCAAAATAAATAAATAAACAAGAAGAAGAAGAAGAAGAGGAGGGGGAGGGGGAGGGGGAATGAGGAGGTGGAGGAGGAGGAAGAAAATGTTTAATTGTTAGAAGCTCAAATGAGCTTTTCCAGGGGAGGAGGGGAAGAGCAGATATAGCAGAAACAATGAAGATATATTCCAGTGCTATAGAGAAAGATGCAATAGATAGAAAGGCTCCTCAAGGCCTGGAATATTCAAAAGTCAAAACAAAATTATGCATGAGCTAATTATTATTGAAACTGTGTAATGGGTAGATGAAGGATTCATTATACTAATCTATCTGCTTTTGTATATGTTTGAAATTTTCTATTAAAAAATGAGTTTTTAAAAATAAATAAATAAATAGGGCAAGATTTCAAAAGCAAAAAAAAAAAAGAGAGACTCAAATATAGAGAACAAACAGAGGGTTGCTGAAGGGTTGTGGGAGGGGGGATGGGCTAAATGGGCAGGAGGCATTAAGGAAAACACTTGTTGGGATGAGCACTGGGTATCATACATAGAGGAAAAATCACTGGAATCTACTCCTGAAATCTTTGTTACACTATATGCTAACTAACTTTGATGTAAATTTAAAAATAAATAAAATATATTTTTTTAAAAAAATGGGTTTTTAAGAAAGAACAGAAGAAGGACCATGTCCCATGAGGCATGTGGCAGAAGTACTGGAAGCCACCAGGTTCCCCGGGACACACTCTTCAGAAGCAACAATAGCTCCAGTTCCTGAATCTGCCAGGGGCAGTTCTCCAGCTGAACAAATGCAGGCATAGAAGCACTGTCCATAGAGGCAAGTGCTACAGAACTAAATAATCCCCTAGTAGCAGGCAGAGGAGCAACCAGTGTGGCTCACAAGAGAAATGGATCCCATGTCACCATGCAGAGCCCACCTCAGTGCTGGTCCAAAGTGCAAAAAAGTTGGTCTCACAGGGAAGCTGAAAATCAAGAAGTTTGGAATGTTGGTTAAAGCAACACAAAACACCTCAAATATGATCTGGTGGCTGGGGCTGGCTCCATTGAAAATGTCTACCTTTTGCAGAAAGGTAGTTACAATGTCTCAAAGGGCTACTCTCTGAGAGAAGAGACAGTGTCCATAGATGAATGACTTCTCACCTCATATATGGTCATTGCAGTCTCAGGGAAGATTTACCACAAATGAATTGGTAGGTCATGTATCTGGATGACTGACAGAGTCCCACCACCTCTAAAGAAACTGAAACCATATCTTCCCTCAGATTGCCATTACTACTTGGCACTAACTGGGAATTGGTTTGTTTCCTGAATATGGTGGGCATGAGGCCTCTGTCATCATAAACTTGCCTGACCTTGAATTCCTTTTGAGGGAAAGCAAGTTAGAGGCATGGCATTGAACTAGTTCATGTCCAGAGGTCCTGAAGGAACTCTGCTACAGAGAGAGACACAGCCCAACCCAGGCAGCATCTTCTGGAAGAATTTCAGCTGCCCACCTTGCAAACAACCCTCCACATTCAGAGAGTGTGAATTTTGGGCTTGAATTACTTTGAACCCACTAGATTAAGATAATTTGATGTTATTAATTTCTTTGGACTTGAATGTTTTGAATCTTTAACTTTTAAGAGGAATTAATTTGGGGGCTTCAGTTACTCCAAGACAATTGATATTAAGAGAGCTTTTCATATTCAAATTTGGGACCCTTCTACTCTATTGGCATTTCATTATTAACATGTATTTATGTATTTTAGTATTGGACCATCTTAATATTTCATTTTGATTCTGGGCAGAATCTCTGCCTATATTTTACACATGGCTGGAAATATTTTGGAATGGGAGTGGTAATAATGTATGTTTGGCCTTGGGTACAACATGGCACAGATGTACATTTAAATAATGCTCTGTTCTGACCCATTTTAGGGCTTTCTCTGACAACTGCTATTGACCTCCTGTGCAAAAGCATTGACTATGTCAGTGTCCTGTACTTTTCGTATCTTACCACTTCTAGCTGTTTTCTAGTTACCTATGTCTGTATTACTTGGGATAATAAGTGTCTGAAGTCAAGAGATCATGTCTTAGTCATCCTTCTGTTATCCGAATCACCTAGCATCTTGCCTTGCATGAAGAGGGTGCTCAATGAATAATCGTTTTAAAACTAGAAGAACAAAGGGCAATTCAGAATTTACTGTTAACTACTATACCTAGATTTTCAGGTTTAAATAACTTCACAGAGTAAGTCGGCAATTCTCTTGAATCCAGTAGAGTTTCTTCTCAGACAGACAAAATTCTGAAGTGGAAAAGGTACAGGTTAACATACCAGTCACCCAGTCATTGAAAACAAAACCAAAATCCTAATAGAACTGACATATTTGTTTTCCTCAGAGAAGCTTAAAGCACTTATCATCAACACAACATGGAGGTTCACAGCAGTCCTGGGAGTAACTATAAGAACTTTCACAGCTACCTAAACACTCTGTATGCAATTCATTTCCCCATTTTAGATCTTACTTTCAATACTAGGAACCAAGTAGATGCTTAATAAATATTATTATGAAAAACACTAATATTTATTTGATGTCCCACAGTGAAGCTAAAAAAAATGAGCCCAGCTGAAGACCATATCAGAATCTGTAGTCTCTCTCAGCAAAGCAGGAGACCTTTGTGACAGCATAATCACTGTGCCAGGCAGTCAACAGTATTATCCAAATGTGGCCCTGATAGGCAACGTGAAGGAAGGAATACCACAAACTAATGAAGGAATAAGGAAGATATGGTTCATGGTCTTGAGTTATCTTTTATGGACAACCTTCCAAAAATAACAATATACACCATCGAATATGTAGAGGTGCAAAAAGCGTCTTGGCTGCATATATCTACCACTCCATAGTGAAGAGAGTTCTCAAGATTAAAAAATATGTAATTTATTTCCATTTTGCTTTTACTTATCAGACTAGTGTACTTGTGAGCTTTTTAAAAAGTAGTACATTTGTGTCTTAACCATTTGTGGCTGTGTAATATAATATTGGGTTTCATCTTTTAGCCTCAACATAATTGTCTTTAAAATGGGAATAAATTTAGGGGTCCTGGGTGGCTCAGTTAGTTAAGTGACTGACTTTGGCTCAGGTCATGATCTCACGGTCTGTGAGTTCGAGCCCCATGTCGGGCTCTGTGCTGACAGCTCAGAGCCTGGAGCCTGCTTCGGATTCTGTGTCTCCCCCTCTCTCTGCCCTCCCCTGCTCATGCTCTGTCTCCCTCTCTGTCAATAATAAATAAACTTTAAAATTTTTTTTTAAATAAAAAAATAAAATAAAATGGGAATAAATTTAAAAAACAAAAAAGTCATTGTGAGGACTAGATAAAACAATTCACTTAAAGCACTCAGCATAGTGTTTGTTATATAGGAAACCCTCAAAATTGCTGTTATTATGGTTTGTCTTTTTGCATATGTAATAAATCTAAATTTGTGTAAGCTAGTTTAATTTTTGCATTCTGATTATAAAAGTATTATATATTCCAGAAATTATAATAAAGACAGGAATCATGTAATTGGAAAAATTAATCTTAACACATCATTCTACCATTCACAGATTTAAAAAATACTAACTTTGCAAAAGTTTCCAGTCTCCAATTTCTAAGTTTTATCTGTGCAAAGTACTTGGCACATAGAAGCTTCCCGTTGAATGGATGTTAGAAGATCTTATAATCAGGAACAAGTGTATGATAATATAGCTGTATTTATATGTAAGTAAAAGGAAACATCCCTAAAGAATAATCTCTGGGTTCTTTCCAAAGTAAAAAATTTACTCCAAATCAAAGAACAAAATCAAAATACAAATTCCCTAGGTTATATGTGGGTTCTCCCTACACCATACTATGTGAATGCTCATGAATAAAATGCTATTCTTGCTTGCTCAGTATAAACTATAGGGATTCGCTGTCCTCTATATGATGATTCTTATATGTCCCTATTCTTTTCCTTTCCCTTTTAAATTCTTTTATGTGTTTAGACTGAAAACACTATGTAAGAGCAAGCATTTGTGTCTTCTCTTCCTTTGGATTCTCTGTTATTGTCTTGTCCCAGACTTTGCACTCCATGGTCACACCCTACATTTTATGGAATAATAAGCAGTACCCTTTCCAGATCACTGACTTATCCTAACCAACTAGGGACAATTTATGGAAGGAAGAACTTTGTTTTTGGCCCAACTTCACTTCATTTAATTCCATGTAAAAAATATAGGGGAGCCCAATTGGCCATTAGTTGTTCCTACTTAGTCTCTTGTATCATATTAAAGGCATCCATTGAGAAACTGAGCTGCTAAGCAAGTGTCTTGGGTTGAGTCCAGAAAATCCTGTTCAGTGACCCTAAGTAGCTAAGAACCTTTTTATGATGATCAAGGTTGCACTAAGAAAGAAGATGGTCTTTTGAGCCTCACTACTGGGTTCAAATCCAGGATCCACTTGCCTATTCTCCAGTGTACAAATGTACTGAACACCGTCCGCCCCCGAGCTTAATTTCTCATGTGCCTAGCACATGGCAAGTGTTAAATAAATGTCAATTACAAGTAATAGTAGTAGTAGTAGTAGTAGTAGTAGTAGAAATAGTAATCAAATCAACCCTAGTGATTGATGGTCTACCGGTGTCCCAGGCAAATATCAATACTACCATTAGTCAAAGGTTACATGGGTGTAACTTGAACCTCCACAATTTACATGTCCTATCATTAATTAATTTGGGCATTGACAAATGTTTTTAAATACTGATGATACTCAGGTCACAATGTTAAGAACTTAGAGAACCAAGAGGTGAATAAAATATACATCTTGCCTTAATAGTTTCATAATGCAGTAATAGATGGCCCAAAGACTCAAAATCCCATATGGCATTAGGAGATGTCTTTTTGAAATGGATAGTGCTGTTAGTTCCATATGACAAGATGCATAAAACACAATCTAAGACTAAAATAATCAGGAAAGGAGCACTTGGGTGGTCAGTTGGTTAAGCATCCAACTCTTGATTTCAGCTCAGGTCATGATCTCAGTTGTGGGTTTGAGCCCCATGTGGGGCTCTACCCTGACAGTGTGGCTCCTGCTTGGGATTCTCCCCCTCTCTCTTGTTCTCCCTATGCTCTCTCTCTTGCTCTCTCTCAACAATAAATAAATAAACTTTAAAAAATATATAAAGTAATCAGGAAATGGGCTCCCTTCCACTCCTGCAGATAGTGGTCAGTTCCTAACTTTTTAGTGTCATAAAGTTGCTCTCATAAAACTGAATGCCCAAAGTGTTAAAAGTATGCATGTGCTGTAAAAGAGAACATTACCAACATTTTTGTCAAGACCATCAAGACCAGACAGCTTCAGCACTGCTGCATCAGAGAAGGATTTTTACATTTATTTCCTCTCAAGGGGAGAAGGGAAACTAGGATCGTGTAGCTATGCCAGATAGATAGATAGATAGATAGATAGATAGATAGATAGATAGATATGAAATGCAGAAACACAGAGTCAAAGATGTATAAACACAAGCTGAGGGCCTTATGAAAATATGAGGCTCTGATCTGTCACTGGGCTTCAGAGTCAAATTGACATGGTCTCAAACTCTGATCTTATCACTCACAAGCTACTTGACTAGTATAAATTCCTAAAGTTCTCGGAGTTTCAGTTTCTTCTCCGGTATAAAGGAAGAGATATTGTGAAGATTGCATGAGATTAAGTGTACGTATGGAAAGTGCTTGAAGTTGTACATAGCATGTCATCATAAGCATTCAATTATAAGTAACTATTATAAGTATTATTTTATTATTAATGTTCATTTTCAAGAATTATTGCCTACTCAAGCCAGAGCAGACATGCTGATGGTTTCATCTTGGGCAAAAGGGCAGCAATGTTGCCAGGGTATCTATGCTTGAGTCTCTATTGCTGTTTCTGATGATTGCCTGGTCTCCTCAGGGTTTGATACGGTTTTATTTCTGAACTTCAAATGTGTCTTTCTCCCTTGTGTGAACATTAACCACTTGCAAATCAACTTTTCATGGATTCCTCACTAATCTAGAGGTAATCCCTGGTAATGACCCAATTCCCACCCGGACTCCCTTTCTGTTCCACCCTCTCCCCTGTGTCTCAGGAGAAATGACTGTAGAAGGTCCTAGTGGAATCCATGTTTATGTCAGACTGTAAAGCCCAGCAGCTTGATAACATGGGTTCCTATGTTATTATTGAATACATCTTGACTGCAAATTTATATCTGCATCTGAATCTGCTAAAGCAGTTGTATACCCGTTTAAAAATCCTTTTGCTTTATCTTTCTACACTTAGGCCCACAATACAAATCGGAAGGAAGTGGTAGAGGGAGAAACAAAGCCTAACTGGCAATTCCTGCTTAGACCAATAGACTCACACTGTTTGCTTTGGAAGGGAAATGGCCTGGATGCTTTCTCCCACTGTTTGCACGAACCTACGAAGCATCTGATCCATCCAATTACATCCCATAGTACGGGCTAATGGATATTAAAATTACATGGGTCAGGGCTCAAATACAAGTACAGTTCTCTCGGCTTGAGTTAAATCAAGTATTTACTTTGAGACCAAAAGTACAAATTGTGGGCTGTTGAATCAGCTGGAGTTCTCAAAATAGAATTTGACCTGAAGAGAGATAATTCCATGAAAACACTACTGGAAACCAAAATGCTTATCTAATCTGTAAGTCTGGCAACATGTACAGCATTACTGATTGCTGGTACTGGTGAAAGAGTCTTGATTTTTATGTCTAGAGGAAATTAAGCCAAGAAAAAGAGCACCATTTAGTTCAGAGGAAAGATGTTCATACATTTTATATTTAAATGATTCCATTTGAGTACTTGGAAAATTAAAGGGCCTTTAGCCAAAAACAGCTCTATGTCACTCGGCTATGTGGAGCTTAACTAAAGCTTGGCCTTATCTAACTTCTCAGAAATACACTAACCAGAGACTCTATATAAGAGTTCCAGAACTAGCATATGCCTACAAGGGATTAGAGAGAAACCAAAGTGAAGAAAAGCAATTTACTCATAATGGAGAGTATAATAGTTATAGATACCAAGTCTGAGAAGGGCCATTCCAGATTGTCAAAAAGAGCTTCAGACTTACCATCACTAAAAGACCATTCCCAGTATTCCTAATAATAGTGAGAAATGGGATTCCTCTTGGGACCTTTAAAAGCTCCCCTTTTTTTTTAGCAGTTAAAGTCACACAGATCCAATGAAGAGAACAGCCACTTCTTTTCAGAAAATTATGTATATTCTTGGCCTTATTAATGGAGCACCCAACTCTAATATTATTAGGGTAGGTTTTTAAAATAGATTAAGGAAGTTCAGAGATATGGCTTCAAGAGTACCTACAATGCTTTTCCATGATCCTCATTATATATATATAATGAACTTATATATATATATATATATATATACACACACACACACACACACACACACATATACACACACACATGTACACACACACGTACACACACACACACACACACATCTCTGACAAAATGTCTGACAAAATGAGTCAAAAGATACTCATTTTTTAAAATATAGTTTAGGGATTTTCAGCTTTTTCTGAATTCTGGGATTTCTTTGGCTTCTCTCTCTCTCTCTCTATATATATATATATATATGTATATATATGTGTGTGTGTGTGTGTGTGTGTATATATATATATATATATATATATATATATATATATATAGTTTGTTTGTTTTTCTCCATCCAGTGGTTCAATGCCTAAAAGTATATCCTATGTGACCTTGGTTTCCTTTGTCTAAGTCAAATAGGAAATTGGTCCCTAATAGGGGGCCCTCATTAATTTTTATCAGTCATTTACACCTGTCATTAGCTACTTTTGAAAGAACTAGTGTGGGTCATTAGAAGGGGAAGCTGGAATTTAGGGCCATTGGTCACATAAGTTCAAATGTTTAACTATGGGTTGGGGAAAGAGAGGGGCATAAACAGGAGAGGCTGAGGGAAGGAAAACCAACCTAGCCTTCTGAATAATGCTGATAAAGGCACAGCAGTTAAAATTTAGAAGCCAAAGAAATCCCAGAATTCAGAAAAGCTGCAAATCCCTAAACTATATTTTAAAAAATGAACATCTTTTGACTCACTTTGTCAGAGATTGTTTTTCCTATCAGATGACATTTACAATTTTATTATACAATATATATCATTACATAAATTTGGGCTCCAACCTCTTCTGTAGTCACCATGTCATATTAAAAATAAATACATATGTGTGTATATATATGTGTGTGTGTGTGTGTATGTATAATGTGTATGTGTGTGTCACTATATATATATGTGTGTGTGTTTGCATATACATGTAGAGAGAGAGACATATATAGACATACACATCAATCGTCATTGTTCACAGAATCTGTATTTTCTTTTTTTTTATTGTTTATTTTTGAGAGAGAGAGACAGAGTGTGAGTGGGGGAGGGGAAGAGAGAGAGGGAGACACCGAATCTGAAGCAGGCTCCAGGCTCTGAGCTATCAGCCCCGACACAGGGCTCGAACTCAAACTGGGAAATCATGACCTGAGCTGAAGTCAGACGCTTAACCGACTGAGCCACCCAGGTGCCCCTGGAATCTGTATTTTCTAATTCACCTATTCACTAAAATGTATTCCTAAGCCCAGAATCAATACTTGTGGCTCTTTCATAGTCATTTGCAGATATGTGCAGACAGGCAAAAATTTGAGTCATTTAACACACACTTTCCCAACTGAGATTAGACAAGGCAATATTCTGCCTTCTTTTTTCCATTCCCATATCGTCATACTGTAAACAAGTGTCCTTTTTGTGGTCTATTTAGCACTACATTTCTTGAATTTTTGTGCTTTTTGTTGGTAATTTCACTGTTTAAAATGGCCATTTCACTGTTTAAAGTGGCCCAAGCATAGTTCTGGAGTCTTGTCTAATGTTCCTAAATGCCAGCATGTTGTGATGAGCCTTACAGAGAAAATATGTGTGTTAGATAAGCTTTATTCAGGAATGAATTATAGTCCTGTTGGCTGGGATTTCAATGTTAATGAGTCAACAATAGACACTGCATAAAGTGTCTTTAAACAGAAACACACGTAAGACAAGCTTATGATTGGTTGTTGAAAATGTTGTGACCAGAGGCTTGCAGAAGCAAAACCTTGTATTTCCCCTAGGAGCCATGGTTCTATATTTGCTAATTCAGTGTTCATGGAGAATTTAAAGAACATAACTACTGTAAATAATGAGAATTGACTATTTTTATTTGAAATAGTTTAAGACTCACAAGAAGTTACAGAAATAGAGTTTCTGTGTATGCTTCATTTGGCTGTCTCAAATGAAATATCTTATTTTCAAAAAAAAAAACCAGGAAATTAATATTGGTACAATACTGGTACCAACTGGTACCAGTAACTTGAGACAAGTTACTTGAGTACAGATCTGGTAACTTGAGTACAGATCTTATTCCAATGCCATATATATATATATATATATTTGTGTGTGTATATATATATATATTTGTGTGTGTATATATATATGTGTATATATATGTATTTCTATAGAATGGAATGGAAATATATATATATGTATATTTATATATATATATATATTTCTATGGAATTCTATTAAATGTGTAGATTCATATAACCATCACCACAGTCAGCATGCAGAACTGTTCCATCACTACAAGGAAACTTCCTGGTTTTACCTTCCTGGTATTACCAGTTAATAGTCATACCCTCCCCTCAACTCTAGTGCCTAACCCCTGGAATCCACTGATCTCCATAACTATAATTTTATTACTTAAAAGATTATATAAATGCAAATATACAGTTTGTAACCCTTTGACAGCAACTTTTGTCACCCAGCCTAATGCCTGTGAAGTTCAGCCAAGCTGTTGAATCTGTTGATAGTTTTGTTTGTTTGTTTGTTTTTGTTTTGTTTTGTTTTGCTGACTAGTATTCCATCATATGGGTGTACCACAGTCTTGTTTCCCATTTTCCCATTGAATCCATTTGGGCTGTTTCCAGTTTGGGACTATTAAATATCAAGCTTTTTACCGTATCTTTTTAGATTTAGTTAAAATTGGCTCAAGCACCATACCCAGTGTAGTGGGTGAAACCTGTATGACTCCCTAGGGACAGTTGAAGTATGAGGTATGACTGAGCACTCATATTTTCTACCTGTTGCCTCTGCCTCCAAGAATCTACTTATTTGTTGAATTTTTGAATGCCACTCTAGTTTTTTACGTTTCTTGTGTACTAGTTTTTTAAATTTCATGTTACCCTCTCTGCATGACTGTGGTCTTTTTATTCTCCAAAGTACTTCATTCCCCCAAAAGGCTATATGTGAGGGGCCATGGCTGAAGGTTTTAGGCAATGAAAAGGGATTATGTCATTATGAATTATAGCAGCATTGTACAGATCCCTAGTCTGAACCATTCTTGGATCATTCTTGCATGGAGGATTTTGAATGGTCTGTCAATCAAATTTTATCTTTCTTCTCTGTCTGTATTTACTTATTTTTAAATTTATTAATTTAAATTCAAGTTAGTTAACATACAGTGTAGTATTGGTTTCAGGAGTAGAGCCCAGTGATTCATCACTTACATGCAATACCCAGTGCTCATCCCTACAAGTGACCTCCTTAATGCCCAACACCCATTTAGCCCGCCTCCCCTCCAGCAACCTTCAGTTTGTTCTCTGTATTTAAGAGTCTCATGGTTTGCCTCCTTCTCTGTTTTTATCTTATTTTTCCTCCCATTCTCCTATTTCACCTGTTCTGTTTCTTGAATTCTACATATGAGTGAAACCATATGATATTGTCTTTCTCTTATTTTGCTTAGCATAACACATTCTAGTTCCATCTGCGTTGTTGTAAATGGCAAGATTTCATTCTTTTTGATTCCCAAGTAGTATTCCATTGTATATACATGCCACATCTTCTTTATCCACTCATCAATCAGTGGACATTTGGGCCCTTTTCATAATTTGACTATTGTTGATAGCACTGCTATACACATTGGGGTGCATGTGCCCCTTTGAATCAGCATTTTTGTATCCTTTGGATAATACCTAGTAGTGCAATTGCTGGGTCATAGGGTAGTTCTGTTTTTAATTTTTTGAGGAATCTCCATACTGTTTTCCAGGGTGGCTGTACCAGTTTGCATTCCCAATAGTGCAAAAGTGTTCCCCTTTCTCTACATCCTCACCAACATCTATCTGTTTCCTGAGTTGTTAATTATTGGTACCTCATCAAGATAAAAAGCTTCCTGAAACACCTGGGTGGCTCAGTTGGTTAAGTGTCCAACTTCAGCTCAGGTCATGATCTCGTGGTCCATGAGTTCCAGCCCCACGTCCAGCTCTGTGCCGACAGCTCAGAGCCTGGAGCCTGCTTCAGATTCGGTATCTCCTTCTCTCTGTGCCCCTCCCCCACTTGCACTCTGTATGTCTGTCTCTCTCAAAAATAAAATAAAAACATAAGAAAAAATTTAAAAAAAGATAGAAAGCTTCTGCACAGCAAAGGAAACAATCAACAAAACTAAAAGGCAGCCAGTAGAATGGGAGAAGATATTTGCAAATGACATGTTGTATAAAGGGTTAACATCAAAATCTGTAAAGATCTTATCATACTGAACACCCAAAAAACAAATAACCCATTTAAGACATGGGCAGAAGATATGAATGACGCTTTTCCAAAGAAAACATCCAGATGGCTAACAGACACATGAAAACATGCTCAGCATCACTCACCATCAAGGAAATACAAATCAAAACCACAATGAGATACTTATTTTTAAGTAGGCTGTTAAGTGTGGAGCCCAATTCAGGGCTCAAATTCATGGCCCCAAGATCAAGACCTGAACTGAGATCAAGAGTTGGACACCTAACAGACTGAGCCACCCAGGCACCCCTCTTCTCTGTCTTTAGAAATGTCTCTTTCTTGTTCCTTTGACCTCCTTACCTTTACAGTCTAGCCCATCAGCCAACAACCCATATACTGTCTGTCCATTTCTTACTCAGAAGTAGATTAATTATCTCTATCTCACTTTTGGCTCATTTTGGACTCCCCCTGTGAGCAACATTTCCAGAATCAAACTTGTTCATGCATCATGGCATTTTATGAAACAATAACTTTTTCTCCAAAAGAGGTCATCCATCAGTTCTTAAAGTACCTTATTGTACTTCTTCCATTCCATTTATAACTGAAGTCATCAAAAGCATAGAATTTGTTCTACAAAAAAAACTTCTTTGTAACTAATTTTGTGTTATTTGAACCCATGCATGCTTCCAGATATTACAGTTATGAGACTGACCCTAATAGAAAGCTGCCTTTACACCTTCAACTAAGAGGTGCAATGAGCCCATGAGCATAGCCATTCTAACCATTTTACTCTCCAGTGTTTGCATCTTGTGCTTACTAGCTGCTTAGCAGAAAGACTGAGTGTGCAGGGAGGTCAAGTATCTCTACCACACCTGACAGAATGAGGGGAGCAGTGGTATGCAATAGAAAATCATTCATGAAGAGTTCGGCTGATACCTGAGAAAGGGAGGAGTCCCCTCCCTTCACCTCCTACTTCTGTTCTCTTCCCTCCCCTGTTCTCCAATCAGTTCTTTTTTTTTTTAATATATGACATTTATTGTCAAATTGGTTTCCATACAACACCCAGTGCTCATCCCAAATTCTACAAACAGTCACTGCTCATCCACTCCCTGCTCTGCTGGTGCCGAGGATACAAATGAGGGAAATTCATGGCCCTGCCTCAAAGTGCTCCAATCAACTGGCAGGGCAAGATAGGTAAAAGACTAGTCATCTGAAAGTGGTACTTTTTGAGAGAGAGAGAGAGAGAGAGAACATAGCTGTGAAGGTTAAATGCAGGTATTCAGCCTACTGAAATGCAAGCAAAAAAGTGATATGAACCAAACTGGCATCAATGTTGAAAGAAATGGCCCAGAATGAGGAAGGACTGGAGCCAGTGGCTAGAAAGCAGATGCAATAATCCAGATTAGGGATGGACACATTCCTTTTTTTTTTTTTATTTTTTAAGGCTTTTTTTATTTTTGAGAGAGAGAGAGAGCATGAGCACAAGTGGGGGAAGGGCAGAGAAACAGGGAGAGAGAGAATCCCAAGCAGGTTCTACAATGTCGGCATGGAGCCCGATGTTAGGCTTGAACTCATGAACCACGAGATCAAGACCTGAACTGATATCAAGAGTTGGCTTAATTGACTGAGCCACTCAGGTGCCCCAGATATGAACACACTCTTTACCAAAGCAGAGTTCAAAGAGATAGAGATAAGAGGCTAAACACAGTTGAGTGTAGACTTAGTAGGGTTTTGTGACTGACTACAATGCAGGAGGTAAGAGAGAAGAAGGAACAGACCAATGCAAGAGATTCCCAGCTGGAGGGAAGGAAGCACAGTGTTGTGATGGAGAAGGAACAGATTGAGAGGTGCAGCTAGGGTGGGCAGGGAAATAAGATGTGTTTATTCATTCTCCTTCTCCAAAGTGAACAATGAATGTCTTTGGACATACAGGCACTCAGAAGGCAGTCTTAAATCTGATGGACACATATTAGACACTCAGTAACTGTTAGGTGAATGAAATACCATTTTGGAACTCAGAAGACTCTAGATATAATGTGAATTTAGGGTTGCAAACGTGACCAGTCATCATCCAAGAAGCCTCTTGACCAAAAATTACATCACAATCTTTCCCTTCTTCCTCTTCATAACCCCTCTTTGAAATTTCTCCTCCCTTTGTCCTATCAGGAAAATCCCAAAACAGTACTTGAAATACTTAAAAGTCACCCAAGCATCTGTAATTTAATTGCTTGTATTATTTTTTTTTACTTTTCTCTGTATTCTTTTTTTTTTTTTTTCAACGTTTATTTATTTTTGGGACAGAGACAGACAGAGCATGAACGGGGGAGGGGCAGAGAGAGAGGGAGACACAGAATCCGAAACAGGCTCCAGGCTCCGAGCCATCAGCCCAGAGCCCGACGCGGGGCTCGAACTCACGGACCGCGAGATCGTGACCTGGCTGAAGTCGGACGCTTAAGCGACTGCGCCACCCAGGCGCCCCTCTGTATTCTTTTTTTAATGAAATTTATTGTCAAATTGGTTTCCATTGCTTGTATTATTTTTAAATAACTCTACATCTCTATACTATTTCATTTTTTAAAATATTGTACTGAAAAAAAAACTGCTTTTGAACTTTTATTCCAATCTTGATCAAGTGATTTCTCTATATCAAAAACCCTTTGATACAAAATAGCAGGATTTTCTCCAGCCATGTGTCCTATCAGGAGACCTAGTTACTTGCCACCTTTGTTTTAATAAGTGCTAGAATTAGCTATTTATAATTCTCCCCTTTTCGGGGCACCTGGATGGCTCAGTTGGTTAAGCAGCTGACTCTTGATTTCGGCTCAGGTCATGATCTCTTGGTTCATGGGATCAAGCCCCATGAAGCAGGCTCTGTGCTGACAGCACAGAGCCTGCTTGGGATTCTCTCTCTCCCTCTCTCTCTCTGCCCCTCCCCTTCTCTCTCTCTCTCTGTCTTTCTTTCAAAATAAATAAATGTTAAAAAAAAATTCTCCCTTTTCCTTAGAGAGATCAGATAGAACTAAATAGGGATATGGAATAACACAAAAACAAACCAAAGCACTTTTACTAGCTTTGTTAGTCTATAGCTGGAATGAACAATAAAAGGGATTTTACGTGAAGTTAAGTAATAATCAGAAATTTCCAGTTTCTTCCAGACCTTGTCATAAAGGCTTTGCCTATTGTTTAACTCCTCTATTTTTTGATATTCCTACATTTTCCATGCATGTCTGAATGGCTTCTGTGTTGGTGAATAACTAATGCGCACCTGTTAATCCTTTCAGAGATGTTACTTGAATGAAGCTTTCTTTCCTAGCATTTCAGGGAGCTGGGAGGGAAATCACTTTAGTGAGCAGCATTTCCTTCCCTCTTGCCCCTCAGCCTCTTATATGGAGAGAAGTACTTGTGAGCCCAACATCATCCCAGCTGAACAGAGCAGATGGCTCCTGGCAGAAAAGAGAGAGCCATGTCTCTGCTCCAGAAGGTCTGAGGTGTCTCTGCCTCAAGGTGCCCCCAGCAGGAGAGAATGTACCACCCACTGACCCAGGGCCTTTTTGACCATCTCACCCACCCTCAGAGATTGGAAAGCAACAGCAGTTTGGATCTCTGGGGGCTACTTGGCCTGATAATAAAGAAAAAAGAACAACAGTTGATTCCTCCCTTCTTTGGGGGAGAAACAAGCCAGGAACCACAAATTTTTCTTTTTCTTCCCATTTTGCAAGCCCAATTACTTACCCGAGTTAACTCTAGAAGTGCTTGGTTTGACTCCAGAAAAGGAGCTACATAGACAAGGTTTTCACACTCCTTACTAAATGTACCATGAATTTTACTTGATTACAATTCAAACTTTTCCTTACTTTTACTCAGTCTCCATTCTTTGCTGTGTATCTGGGATATATGTCTATTTATTACCTTTAAAAAAAATGGAGACACTGAGCCAGTAAAAAGTAACCCAAAAGGTTTATTAAAAGTACATATAAAGGAATCTACTCCTGAAATCATTGTTTCACTATATGCTAATTTGGGTGTAAATTTTAAAAAATTAAAAATAAAATTAAAAAAAGTACATATAAAGAAAGATTATTCTTTTATAACTGAAGTTAAAAATTTTCTTAAATGCATATACAGGAGAAAGACAACTAATTTTAAAATAAAGCAAAGGGGGAGAGGAGGGAAGATGGCGGTGTAGGAGGACGCTGGGCTCACCGCGCGTCCTGCTGATCACTTAGATTCCACCTACACCTGCCTGAATAACCCAGAAAACCGCCAGAGGATTAGCAGAACAGAGTCTCCGGAGCCAAGCACAGACGAGAGGCCCACAGAAGAGGGTAGGAAGGGCGGCGAGGGGGTGCATGCTCCACGGACTGGCAGGAGGGAGCCAAGTTGGAGGGGCAGCCTGCCGGCCAAGCAGAGCCCCCGAGTCTGGCTGGCAAAAGCGGAGGGGCCGGACGGAGTGTGTTCCCACAGTAAGCGCGACTTAGCATCTGGGAGGTCATAAGTTAACAGCTCTGCTCGGAAAGCGGCAAGGCTGGAGGACAAAGGGAGGGAGAGTTGCTGAGCCCCCGGACGACAGAGCTTAGTTTGGCGGGGAACAAAGGCGCTCGCCAGCACCATCTCCCTCACCCATACCCCAGCCAAAATCCCAAAGGGAACCAGTTCCTGCCAGGGAAATTGCTGGCTCCGGGCAAACACCCAACTCTGTGCTTCTGCGGAGCCAAACCTCCGGCAGCGGATCTGACTCCCTCCCGCTGCCACATGGCCCCTCCTGAAGTGGATCACCTAAGGAGAAGCAAGCTAAGCCTGCCCCTCCTGCCCCTGTGCACCTTGCCTACCCACCCCAGCTAATACGCCAGATCCCCAGCATCACAAGCCTGGCAGTGTGCAAGTAGCCCAGACGGGCCACGCCACCCCACAGTGAATCCCGCCCCTAGGAGAGGGGAAGAGAAGGCACACACCAGTCTGACTGTGGCCCCAGCGGTGGGCTGGGGGCAGACATCAGGGCGGACTGCGGCCCTGCCCACCAACTCCAGTTATACACCACAGCACAGGGGAAGTGCCCTGCAGGTCCTCACCACACCAGGGACTATCCAAAATGACCAAGCGGAAGAATTCCCCTCAGAAGAATCTCCAGGAAATAACAACAGCTAATGAGCTGATCAAAAAGGATTTAAATAATATAATATTCAGAAAGTGAATTTAGAATAATAGTCATAAAATTAATCGCTGGGCTTGAAAACAGTATACAGGACAGCAGAGAATCTCTTGCTACAGAGATCAAGGGACTAAGGAACAGTCACGAGGAGCTGAAAAACGCTTTAAATGAAATGCAAAACAAAATGGAAACCACCACGGCTCGGATGGAAGAGGCAGAGGAGAGAATAGGTGAACTAGAAGATAAAGTTATGGAAAAAGAGGAAGCTGAGAAAAAGAGAGATAAAAAAATCCAGGAGTATGAGGGGAAAATTAGAGAACTAAGTGATACACTAAAAAGAAATAATATACGCATAATTGGTATCCCAGAGGAGGAAGAGAGAGGGAAAGGTGCTGAAGGGGTACTTGAAGAAATAATAGCTGAGAACTTCCCTGAACTGGGGAAGGAAAAAGGCATTGAAATCCAAGAGGCACAGAGAACTCCCTTCAGACGTAACTTGAATCGATCTTCTGCACGACATATTATAGTGAAACTGGCAAAATACAAGGATAAAGAGAAAATTCTGAAAGCAGCAAGGGGTAAACGTGCCCTCACATATAAAGGGAGACCTATAAGACTCGTGACTGATCTCTCTTTTGAAACTTGGCAGGCCAGAAAGAATTGGCACGAGATTTTCAGTGTGCTAGACAGAAAAAATATGCAGCCGAGAATCCTTTATCCAGCAAGTCTATCATTTAGAATAGAAGGAGAGATAAATGTCTTCCCAAACAAACAAAAACTGAAGGAATTTGTCACCACCAAACCAGCCCTACAAGAGATCCTAAGGGGGACCCTGTGGACAAAGTACCAGAGACATCACTACAAGCATAAAACATACAGACATCACAATGACTCTAAACCCGTATCTTTCTATAATAACACTGAATGTAAATGGATTAAATGCGCCAACCAAAAGACATAGGGTATCAGAATGGATAAAAAAACAAGACCCATCTATTTGCTGTCTACAAGAGACTCATTTTAGACCTGAGGACACCTTTAGATTGAGAGTGAGGGGATGGAGAACTATTTATCATGCTACTGGAAGCCAAAAGAAAGCTGGAGTAGCCATACTTATATCAGACAAACTAGACTTTAAATTAAAGGCTGTAACAAGAGATGAAGAAGGACATTATATAATAGTTACAGGGTCTATCCATCAGGAAGAGCTAACAATTATAAATATCTGTGCGCCGAATACCGGAGCCCCCAAATATATAAAACAGTTACTCATAAACATAAGCAACCTTATCGATAAGAATGTGGTAATTGCAGGGGACTTTAACACCCCACTTACAGAAATGGATAGATCATCTAGACACACGGTCAATAAAGAAACAAGGGCCCTGAATGAGACATTGGATCAGATAGACTTGACAGATATATTTAGAACTCTGCATCCCAAAGCAACAGAATATACTTTCTTCTCAAGTGCACATGGAACATTCTCCAAGATAGATCATATACTGGGTCACAAAACAGCCCTTCATAAGTTTACAAGAATTGAAATTATACCATGCATACTTTCAGACCACAATGCTATGAAGCTTGAAATCAACCACAGGAAAAAGTCTGGAAAACCTCCAAAAGCATGGAGGTTAAAGAACACCCTACTAACGAATGAGTGGGTCAACCAGGCAATTAGAGAAGAAATTTAAAAATATATGGAAACAAACGAAAATGAAAATACAACAATCCAAACGCTTTGGGACGCAGCGAAGGCAGTCCTGAGAGGAAAATACATTGCAATCTAGGCCTATCTCAACAAACACGAAAAATCCCAAATACAAAATCTAACATCACACCTAAAAGAAATAGAATCAGAACAGCAAAGGCAGCCTAAACCCAGCAGAAGAAGAGAAATAATAAAGATCAGAGCAGAAATAAACAATATAGAATCTAAAAAAACTGTAGAGCAGATCAATGAAACCAAGAGTTGGTTTTTTGAAAAAATAAACAAAATTGACAAACCTCTAGCCAGGCTTCTCAAAAAGAAAAGGGAGATGACCCAAATAGATAAAATCATGAATGAAAATGGAATTATTACAACCAATCCCTCAGAGATACAAACAATTATCAGGGAATACTATGAAAAATTATATGCCAACAAATTGGACAACCTGGAAGAAATGGAAAAATTCCTGAACACCCACACTCTTCCAAAACTCAATCAGGAGGAAATAGAAAGCTTGAACAGGCCCATAACCAGCGAAGAAATTGAATCGGTTATCAAAAATCTCCCAACAAATAAGAGTCCAGGACCAGATGGCTTCCCAGGGGAGTTCTACCAGACGTTTAAAGCAGAGATAATACCTATCCTTCTCAAGCTATTCCAAGAAATAGGAAGGGAAGGGAAACTTCCAGACTCATTCTATGAAGCCAGTATTACTTTGATTCCTAAACCAGACAGAGACCCAGTAAAAAAAGAGAACTACAGGCCAATATCCCTGATGAATATGGATGCCAAAATTCTCAATAAGATACTAGCAAATCGAATTCAACAGCATATAAAAAGAATTATTCACCATGATCAAGTGGGATTCATTCCTGGGATGCAGGGCTGGTTCAACATTCGCAAATCAATCAACGTGATACATCACATTAACAAAAAAAAAAAGAGAACCATATGATCCTGTCAATTGATGCAGAAAAGGCCTTTGACAAAATCCAGCACCCTTTCTTAATAAAAACCCTTGAGAAAATCGGGATAGAAGGAACGTACTTAAAGATCATAAAAGCCATTTATGAAAAGCCCACAGCTAACATCATCCTCAACGGGGAAAAACTGAGAGCTTTTTCCCTGAGATCAGGAACACGACAGGGATGCCCACTCTCACCGCTATTGTTTAACATAGTGCTGGAAGTTCTAGCATCAGCAATCAGACAACAAAAGGAAATCAAAGGCATCAAAATTGGCAAAGATGAAGTCAAGCTTTCGCTTTTTGCAGATGACATGATATTATACATGGAAAATCCGATAGACTCCACCAAAAGTCTGCTAGAACTGATCCATGAATTCAGCAAAGTTGCAGGATACAAAATCAATGTACAGAAATCAGTTGCATTCTTATACACTAACAATGAAGCAACAGAAAGACAAATGAAGAAACTGATCCCATTCACAATTGCACCAAGAAGCATAAAATACCTAGGAATAAATCTAACCAAAGATGTAAAGGATCTGTATGCTGAAAACTATAGAAAGCTTATGAAGGTAATTGAAGAAGATTTAAAGAAATGGAAAGACATTCCCTGCTCATGGATTGGAAAAATAAATATTGTCAAAATGTCAATACTACCCAAAGCTATCTACACATTCAATGCAATCCCAATCAAAATTGCACCAGCATTCTTCTCGAAACTAGAACAAGCCATCCTAAAATTCATATGGAACCACAAAAGGCCCCGAATAACCAAAGGGATTTTGAAGAAGAAGACCAAAGCAGGAGGCATCACAATCCCAGACTTTAGCCTCTACTACAAAGCTGTAATCATCAAGACAGCATGGTATTGGCACAAAAACAGACACATAGACCAATGGAATAGAATAGAAACCCCAGAACTAGACCCACAAACGTATGGCCAACTCATCTTTGACAAAGCAGGAAAGAACGTCCAATGGAAAAAAGACAGCCTCTTTAACAAATGGTGCTGGGAGAACTGGACAGCAACATGCAGAAGGTTGAAACTAGACCACTTTCTCACACCATTCACAAAAATAAACTCAAAATGGATAAAGGACCTGAATGTGAGACAGGAAACCATCAAAACCCTAGAGGAGAAAGCAGGAAAAGACCTCTCTGACCTCAGCCGTAGCAATCTCTTACTCGACACATCCCCAAAGGCAAGGGAATTAAAAGCAAAAGTGAATTACTGGGACCTTATGAAGATAAAAAGCTTCTGCACAGCAAAGGAAACAACCAACAAAACTAAAAGGCAACCAACGGAATGGGAAAAGATATTTGCAAATGACATATCGGACAAAGGGCTAGTATCCAAAATCTGTAAAGAGCTCACCAGACTCCACACCCGAAAAACAAATAACCCAGTGAAGAAATGGGCAGAAAACATGAATAGACACTTCTCTAAAGAAGACATCCGGATGGCCAGCAGGCACATGAAAAGATGTTCAGCGTCGCTCCTTATCAGGGAAATACAAATCAAAACCACACTCAGGTATCACCTCACACCAGTCAGAGTGGCCAAAATGAACAAATCAGGAGACTATAGATGCTGGCGAGGATGTGGAGAAACGGGAACCCTCTTGCACTGTTGGTGGGAATGCAAATTGGTGCAGCCGCTCTGGAAAGCAGTGTGGAGGTTCCTCAGAAAATTAAAAATAGACCTACCCTATGACCCAGCAATAGCACTGCTAGGAATTTACCCAAGGGACCCAGGAGTGCTGATGCATAGGGGCACTTGTACCCCAATGTTCATAGCAGCACTCTCAACAATAGCCAAATTATGGAAAGAGCCTAAATGTCCATCAACTGATGAATGGATAAAGAAATTGTGGTTTATATACACAATGGAATACTACGTGGCAATGAGAAAAAATGAAATATGGCCTTTTGTAGCAACGTGGATGGAACTGGAGAGTGTGATGCTAAGTGAAACAAGCCATACAGAGAAAGACAGATACCATATGTTTTCACTCTTATGTGGATCCTGAGAAACTTAACAGAAACCCATGGGGGAGGGGAAGGAAAAAAAAAAGAGGTTAGAGTGGGAGTGAGCCAAAGCATAAGAGACTGTTAAAAACTGAGAACAAACTGAGGGTTGATGGGGAGTGGGAGGGAGGGGAGGGTGGGTGATGGGTATTGAGGAGGGCACCTTTTGGGATGAACACTGGGTGTTGTATGGAAACCAATTTGACAATAAATTTCATATATTAAAAAAAAATTGAAAGAAAAAAAAAAGGATAAATAAATAAATAAATAAATAAATAAATAAAATAAAGCAAAGGGAGTAAAATGTACATGGAAAAAAGAAGTTAATAAAGCCTACCAAACTCTTTGATAATTGTTGTTAGGGAGGGGCAGGTAGACTTTGGGTCAGTTTTTTTTCCCCTTCCTGCTATGTTTCTCCATTTTTCACTTTTTCTTTAATGAGCATGTGTTTCCAAAGTTTCTGCCTCCAATTTGCTCACTAAGTAATGACACTCATGTGCCCTTTTGACTCTCTTGCAATTTTTTGGAATCACCCCCAGGTTCCTCCAAAGCCTGCTTTCTCACTGTTGTTGGATAATGTGGAAAGGCCATGATTTGGATGAGGGTCCAGTTCTATGCTTCTGTAGTTAGGAATGAGGATGAGTGAGAGCATGAGTAACAGAGTCACTGGAAAATGAGAAAAGTGATTCATGAAATATACCCTGATAAGTTCTCTTGCTCATTTCTTCACAGGCCCCTCCACATTTTAATTTTAGTTAGTATCACCATGTTTTTCCCTAAGGGACTAACCCTGCTGAGTTCAGCCCTGTGCAATCCAAGTCCTTGAAACAGGCCACATCGTATCTTTAGTCCAAGAGTATATACAGTTCTTTAACAGAATCCAGAGGCCTTTGGGGTCCAAATACATTTGCTTTATTGCCCATTTTCTGCCACTCCCATTGCCTTGCTTCTCTTACCAAAGGGAATATTTTCCATGTATTTCTAAGAAAAAATTCAGAAAGATATAGACAAGGGTCTAAGGCTAGCTTCAGTAATTCACTGGTGAATTCACTGTGTTATGTTTTTTATATTTTTGTATAAATTATATTTTATATATTTTTTAATATTATATGTATGCAACTGGATGTGAACTGGATATAAAAACACAAGAGACAGCTCATGCTGTCAAAGGGTTTCAATGAGATCAAGGCCTAACAAGGCAGCTTGATAGGAAGAGTAATTACAAAATCCTCTGGAAAGTGACATGTGGATAAACATAGAAGCTTTAAGAATTCATGGGAGCGCCTAGTTCACCTGACGTGAGGGCATGGCCAGAGAAGACTTCCCAGAAGAGGCAGAGATGGGAAGGAAAAATAGGAGTTAGGAAGAAGGGGTAGGAGAGCAGGCGTTTCTGCAGACAGAATGGCATGTTGAAAGACCAGAATCGAGAGTGACTGTGAATACTTCAGCATGGCCTGGACACTGAATGTTAGGAAAGAAGAGGAGAAGACACAGCTGGAGAGGCAGATGAGAACCCATCATGCTATGCTCAGTGAGGGTGGTGGTCAAAGCATTGTAGAACTTTTAAGCAGGTGAAAGATATTATCAGATCCTGTGCTATTTTAAAGCTAGAAAGGATCTTAGAATCTGGTGTGCCATTTTGCAGTTGAGGACACTGAGGTCCAGAGAGATTGAGTGCCACAGTATCACACAGCATGTTAAGGGTAGTGTTGAGTCTATGGCAGTTCAGGATTCTTTCCATTCCATCACACTGTCTGTCTCAAAAGAGAGATGGCTGTTGAACAGTCCTGTGAATCAAGAGTTTTGCACAAGACTTTACATTCCAGAATAAAGATTTCCTGCTCATGAGGCAGTAGCAAGGTTGGCCTCCCCTGGTGTGAAAGCAGTCTTCACTGCCCATGAGAGTTTCCCAAGCATTTCCAAAACCAGCACAGTGTTCAAAATAGAAAGAAATAGGATCTGGGAGAAGAATGGAAAAGTGCATTCTGTAGGACAGAGGTCCTGTTCTTATGGTATCTTCTGCTTCCTGGCTCCTGTCCAAACAACTGCAACCCTCACATTGTCCTCATCTTTCTATGTGTCCTGTTCTCTGCTGGTCTCCTTTTCATCCTTTCCTTTCCATTGCCCTCACTCTCTCCTTTCCTTCACCCTAAATGGGGGACAGACATGGTCAGAACTACTGGCTAAGAAGGTGGTTAGAATTATGGAGAAAAAAACTAAAAGCATCATAGGTCCCTT
This sequence comes from Lynx rufus, assembly GCF_022079265.1. Classification (NCBI taxonomy): domain Eukaryota; kingdom Metazoa; phylum Chordata; class Mammalia; order Carnivora; family Felidae; genus Lynx; species Lynx rufus. The sequence continues at coordinate 10,583,178 of NW_025814841.1, read as the reverse complement.
TTCTTTCTCAATTTGAGCTCTTAACTCAAAATTAAACTTATTCTAACCTATTGCCAACCTGCCACTATGCAGTGGGAACCCCAGCAATGCTGGGTAAAACCCATGACCGATGCAGCTGAATCCCCAAAACTGAGCAGCTGATCTGTGGGATCCCAGAATCCTCCCACCAGAGATGAAAGGCCATATCCAAACACTAAGCAGACCAGAACTCCAGCTTCCTCTGAGCCATCTAGGTGGGGTGAGTGGAGGGAAATGAGGCACTTGGAGGTCAGCCATTCCCAGCCCAACAGGCTCTTGGCAAGCAATGCCAGAGAGAGGCAGAACCCCTGCCCCCAGAGCCAGGCTGGGCCTCAGGGTCAAATGCAGGCTGAATGGGTGGAGGAAGAGAGGTAGCGTCTGCCTTATCCCTCTGCCCTTTTGAACTTGTTTGGCCACCAGCAGGAAGGCCGTCAGGGGAGCAGGGCACTTTGAGAAGGGAGAACATGAAGCTCATTGGGAGGGAGTCACTCTGTCTGTGCATGATGTATCAGCCCGCGGAAGCCAATCTCACTTGCAGATAAAGCGCATTTGTTTTGTCCAGCTTGGAACTGACATGGGGAGTTTTGCTGGCGGGATGGTTTCCGGCCTATTCATCCTTCTTCTGGTAAAACCACCTCTTAGGGGAAGGCGTCTAGGTTGTTTCCTTTCTTCTTGGGCTGCTAAACACCTGCTGGTTTGGGGGCCTTCTGCTGACTCCAAATGGCCTTTGCCCCACTGGGACTTCTCCCCGCAGCCACCTGAGCCACACAAGGCTTCTAGCAGCAGGCCTGTTGACAGGGAGAAAATGACTGATGAAACCAGAGAGCCTCATCCCTTTCCAGGAAAAAGATGAAAGCAGCATGGGGCTCAGATCTAGCAGTGGCGATTTCTGATCTGGCTGGCAGCACTGGTGGGCTCTGATAAAAGGTAGGAAAGGAATGTGCCCAGAGAATGTGCCCAAGAAATCTCACAGGGTAGAAGAGGCACCGCTCTTAGCTACGCCACCCATCTTGCAACTTTGAAAGTCTCAGAATCTATGGGAAAGTTGGCTCTAGCCTTTTTTTTTTTCTGATTTAATATTTAAAGCATTAACTATTAGGTGCTTCCTGCATTTGCATTTAATAAAATGGCCTGATTGTAACCGTGTCACTCTTTTGTACACCACTTTGTTCCAGTTCTGCTTTATATAAGTTCACACCTGAGGGTCATTTATTCCATCATTCAGTGATTCTGTAAGTAATTGCTCAGTGACTACCAGTTGCAGCCTCTGGGGACACAAAGATGAATGAACCCAGGTCCAATTCTTGAAGAGTCTGTAGTACAGAAGGAAAGAAGAACATGTAAATGAATACACTGAACTACCATGGGAGCAGCTGTTGAGTCAAATTCTTTGGAGATCAGGGTAAATCAGAGACTATTCAGAGAAGATAATATTTGACATGGGGAGGAAGGATGAGTAGGCAGAGAACAGAGTCAGTGGCAGTTGGGCTTGAATGGTAAGGTGTGTTCAAGAGTTGTGAGACAATTTTTTGGACTGAAGCAAATATTTCTTATGGAGCAATGGCTCTAAAGAGGAAAATCTGCACTCTCCCCCACCCCATAGTGTTGTCTGCTATAGTATTAGCATTTGTATTTCATCTTATTGGCCAGGGCTTCCTAAAGTTTTTCAGTAAGGATTTCTTTTTTGACATCAAAAAGTTAACAAACTGGGAGAAAAGTGAGAGCCCATGAATGTTTAAGCAAAACGAGCTGGTGGACTGATGAATTGGAGTACTTAGATTTCTTGGTGAGCTTATCCAAGTATGTTGATTAGCACCAGGAATTCAGTGAGAGCTTAATAAGTGTTTGACAAAGATGATCAAAGTAGCTTCCTCCCACAAAACTCAAAGCCAAAAGGAAAAGAGGATGTATCCATTCCCTGTGGCTGCTGTAACAAATTACCACAAACTGGGTGGTTTAAAACAAAGTAAATGTGTTGTCTCACAGTTCTGAAGGCCAGAAGTCTAAAATGAAGGTATAGACACAGGATTGGTTCCTTCTAGAGGCTCTCAGGGAAAATCCATTTCATGCCTCTCTCCTAGCTTCTGGTGGGTGTCAGATCCTTGGCATTCCTTGGCTTGTAGATACATCACTCCAGTCTCTGCCTGTGTCTTCATGTGGCTTCTACTTATTGTGTGTGTCTTCACTTCTTCTGTTTCTTATAAAGACACTTATCATGAGATTTAGGACCCGGTCAGTAATCCAGGATGATATCATCTTGATATCCTTAATTAGCAAAACCCCTTTTTCCAAATAAGGTCACATTCACAAGTTCTAGGGGTCAGAATGGACATATCTTTGGGAGGATCACCAGTCAACCCACTTCAGGGGAGTTTGGGGAAGTGTGGGCCAGGGACTTGTGCCATACATCAAGTGGGCCAAGTACTTGTTTGCCATAGTTATTTTGCCCACAACCCAAATAATCCCCCAAGACAAGGACAGACACCTAGAATAACCAGATGAAAAAGAACCCCTCTGGAGCCATGCAGTCCATACGGGACCAGGTGGCTTAAGCACAAACGATTCAAACTTTTACCAACTAGATAGAAGCTCCATGAGAAAAGAAATTGTCTCAGGTTCAGCACTGTGTCCCCCTAGTGCCTGATACTTAGTAGGCACTTAATTTTTTTTTAATAAATAAATGATTCAATATAGAAAGAAATCTCAATACTACCCTTGCTAGTCTAAACATTTCAGGTCATTTTTTTTAGTCCATATAAAAGCTAATTCTATCTTTATGAGGCAACCCTAGAGGCTTTAGGTGATAGAGTTAGAATACAATACAGGTAAGCCCTGCAAGTTTTCAGGAAGACAAATTCTCAGAAATTCTAGTTAATAGCATTCTTCAGGACCAGTTGGAAAGTGACAAAGATTTTTAGCACACACACTATTACCCTTAGAGTGAACTCAATCTACTTATCACCAGTGCCAGTTTAAGGGATCCCATAAATGATAAAATATTTCCTTGCATCACTGGCCAGAACAAAAAGTTGACAGTTTTTTCTAGAAACTTCTGGAGGGTTTCTAAGCTGAAAGACAATAGTGATGGTAGAAAAATTCTCTTCTTGCCTAGTCCATTGGCTACTAGCCACATGTGGCTATTGAACACTTGAAATATGATGTCTTGAATTGATAGGTAATGTAAATATAAAATGCACACCAGATTTTAAAGGCTTGAAATAAGAAGAGGAATGCAAAATGTCTCACTAATAAATTTTAACTGCATGTTAAAATAATATTTTTGACATACTGAGTTATATAAAATATATTATTAAAAATAATGTCACCTACTTCCTTTTACTTTTTTTAATATGGATATGAGAAAATTTTAAGTGACATGCATGGCTTACACTTGTAGTTTGCATTATATCTCCACTGCAGAGTTCTGGTCTAGAGCTTTGTGGATTCTGAGGCAGAAATCAGATTCTGTGGGAAATTGCCAGTTCTGACATAAGCACAGTTCCCTTCACCCACTCCAGCACTTCCCTAGATGAGGAGCTTGTCTACTCCCTTGTAATCAATGCAGATCAATGCAGAAACCTCCCAGCTACTCCCCTTTTTCTTCTCTCTCACTTCCAGTCCTTGCCTATGGATGTGCCACAGACATCTTTTTAAAGCATAATTTTGACCACACTTTAAAAACTGTGGTCACCAATAGAAGACAGTTTTAAATTAGTCTGGTGTAACAATGCCCACCACTAGGCACCCCAATGCATTTCATCCTGAACTACTCATTTTCCTCTGAATGTAATAATAATAGCCAACACATTGAGAGTTTACTCTGTGGTGGTGATGCATTTAATCATCATAAACAACTTTTAGGGGATAGATGCTATTATTATCCTCATTTTAGAGAAGAAAAATTGAGGTTCTAAGAGGGTTAGTAATAGTCATTGGTGTTATATCTAATTAGTGGCAGAACTGGAATTTAAACCAAGTAATCTATCCAAGAGTCTGTGTTCTTAATCACTGCACTATGGTTTTAGGGTTTTGCCTATCCTGCTCCCTCTTATCATCTTGTCAGTCCAGCAGACAGGCATGCATACTTTAATACCCAGATCAACTATCACATCCACTATGAAACCTTCATCACTCCAACAAGGAATTAGATACCTCCTCCTCCCAGCAAACGTGTCACATTCCTTTATTACTGTACTCAAGTTGGATTCTGCTGCCCTTCTGAGATCTAGAAAAGAGTGGCTTAACCCCCAGGTTTTCAGGCAATGGGAATTCAAATTTCCCCAATATTTCTGTATTCCCTGGGAATACTTCTATGCTCACCATCAACTCAACCTCTGGGCTCTAACTACTGTGTGTGTTGTCTTTGTCCTGACAGCCTTGACCCAAACAGAAACCTAGTGCCTCCATTTAAAGAAATGTCTCTCCCTTACAGCATTTGTCCTTATAGCAACTTACTGAATATATGGGTATAATAGTGAGGGATTCCATTGCATTATTCTGAAAAGCAAATGACAATTTTGTGATATTTATTCCTGTCCTTAAAATTCATTTTAGATATCAAAGGGCTACTTATGGTCCTTTAACTCTATGCAGACTTTTGCTGTCTTGTTGGTGTCCTCCTCCCCTTTGCATATTCAGCCTTCTATTCTCTCATCTCAGTCTCTGCCCTCCTTCCTTTTTAGAGGTATTCACATTTTCTCATGCAGAAGAACTTTTGTTTGTTTGTTTTTTGCTTAGGATATCTTCAACTTAAAAGAACTTAAAGTAATTTGTCAAACACAGTTTACTCCCTGAGAGAAGTTCAGATAACAGCTGTTAAAATAATAAAAAATTTCACTGCACTAGAGAATTCTTACCTTGCACATCTGCCTCATATGCCCTGTTTGTATATCTCCAGAACCAAACAAAATAGATGTCCAGCAAATATTTGCTGTTGAATTAATTAATGATTTATTAATTAGAGCTATCCTCCTAGACAAAAAGTATCCTCTTAATAAACTTAAACCTAACCTTTTTATGATCATTGATTTTACAGAGAGAATTCCCACTCTATAGAAAATTCTTCTTTAGGACCAAGAGAGATTTAGTCACATGTGGTTCCTGTATTCTTCAGGACTTCTCTTCTCCGGGGCGGTGTGGGGGATGGCTGAAGATGACAACCACATTGCTCAGGAAGTAAGCTTCTCACTTCATGGTCCTCTTTGCTTCAAATTCAAAGACCGTAGTTCCTATGGTCAGCAAATGTTAATAAAAACTACTTTGTGTGGCTTCGTCTTAATAGCCAAAGCATTTGCTTCTGTTGAAAATGTTTAAAAGGTTTCATCAGAGATATATTTACCATGAAATGTTTATAAATACAAAAAATTATAAAGAAAGCTATATCAAAAATTCATCTAACCACCATTTTTAAAATGTTATTTTTGCCATACTTGATCCAGATCATTTTCCAAAGGAGATAAAGCATTACAGATATAGCTGAACCTTTATTATAGCTTTATCCAATTATAACCACAATTATAAAAATTATTTGTCCATCTTGTCCATTTTTTCAATTTTTATGACAATATTGTTATGTGTGTGTTATTAGTGGTATAATATTAAATATGTTAGTAATTTTATCACTCAAGTTTATGATTTCAAACTATATATGTGTTATACATGTAGTCTTAATTCATCCTTTTCAACTGCCGTATAGTAAATATTTGACTATAGGAAATAAGTTTTATATATCCATTCTCTTAGCATTTGACATTTCAGTTGATTACATAATTTTGCTACTATAAATAATATTGTATATATTTGTATATCTCTGTGTACATGTACAAAGTTTCTCCAAATTATGTACACAATTTCTTCGCTAACTGAATTATCAGTTTCTTCTTAGTGCATCATAAAGGTCTTCTAGTTTGTGGCATTGGTTTCAACTTTGTTTATTGATTCTTTCATTTTACAGATCTTTTATGTATAATTAATGTCTACTTTTTTAATGTGTTAGAAACTCTTTTATGGTTTGTGCCTATTGTGTCACATTTAAGAAATCTTCCCGTATCTTCAACATGAGAAAGATATTCTCCTACATTTTCATTTAAAAGTTATAAACTTTACTTCTCACATTTACCAAACATGGAATTTATCTTTGTGTATGTTCTGCGGTTAAGATGTAATTTTTTTCTTATATGGAGATCAAATTGTCTAGCACATTTATGACATAACACTCCTTCATCCCAATGCTTTTTAATGGTATGTGTCATATATGAAATCCTCAGGATATGGCTGTTTCTAGTTCCTTAGTTTGAGCTATTGGTATCGTGATGAGTCCACCTTCATTTTCCTTCTTCCCGCCTATTCTTAGACTTTTACTTTAATTCTTACAATAGGCTTTGTTTTTTAGAAGGTTTTAGATTTACAGAGAAATTGAGCAGATAGTAGAGTTCCTATATTACCCCCCAACACACCCACATAGTCTTCCCTATTATTAACAGCTTACATTAGTATGGCACATTTGTTACAATTATTGAACCAATATTGATTTATTATTAAGTAAAGTTCATCGTTTATTCCGATCTTCTTAGTTTTTACCTAATGTTCTTTCTGTTCCAGGATCTCATCCAGTATACAAAATCACATTTAGTCACCATGTCTCTGTAGGCTCCTCTTGGTTGTGACAGTTTCTAAGACTGCTCTTGCTTTTGATGTTTTGCTGTTTTTAAATAATGGTTTGATTTTATGTATTTATTTTCAATTATTTTTTGTAGTTCCCTCAGGTAGCAGTGAATGTTTTGTTTTTGCCTTTTTTTTTTTTACTGAAATGTAATTAACATACAATGTTATAATAGTTTCAGGTATACAGCATATTAATAACATATGGTAATAGACTTTCCTCGTTTTTGATGACCTTGACAGTTTTGAGGAATACTGACTGGTCAGACATATTGTAAGGTATCCCTCTATTGAAATTTTTCTGATGTTTTTGTCATGATTAGACTGGCCTGGACCTTTACTTTTTTTAAACAATTTTAGGATCACTTGCTCAATTTCATGAAAAATCCCATTGATTTTTTTTAAAGTTGGAATTGCAATGAACTTATACATTTCTTTATGAAAAGTGACTCTTCTTGTCCATGCATATAGTGTATTACCCTTTATGTATGTTTTAATTCATGTCCTTCAATAAATTATCATTTTCTTCATAAAAATCTTACATATTTTTGTTAGCCTTATTTCAAAATACAATTTCTGTAGCTGTGAATATGATCTTTTTTTATCATTACATTTTCTAATTGGCTGCTAATAGTATATACAAACTATTGATTTTTTTATGTTGATCCAATGTCCACTGACTTAGCTGAAGTCTTATTTCATCTAATAGTTTTTCTATAGGTTGTCTTAGATCTAAGTGTAAGTAATACTATGAGTAAAATAAATAACTGTGATGGTTCATTTTATGTGTCCGCTTGACTGGGTCACAGAGTGCTCAGACATTTGACCAAACGTTATTCTGAGTGTGTCTGGATGAGATTAGCATCTTAATTGGTAGACTGAGTGAAGCAGGTGGCTCTCCCTGATGTGGATGGAATTGATTCAATCAGTTGAAGAGCTGAATAGAACAAAAAGACTGAATTAGAGGGAACTTCTCTTGCCCAACTGAGCTGGGACATTGGTCTTCTCCTGCCTTTGGACTGAAACCTCAGCATTTCTTGATGCAGAAAAAAATAGAACAAAATAATTTTTTAAATGTTTTACATGCATTTTGAAATAACATGTGTGCCCTAGTTTTCTATAGGTGTCCATTGGAATAGACATATTTTTTTTCAAATCTTCCATATCCTAACTAAATTTCTATTTGTTTATTACTTTTGAGAGAAGTATATTAAAATCTCCCTCTATAATTTTGGATTGGTCACATACACACGCGCACACACACACACACACACCCTGTTGGTCCTGTTTTCTTGAGAACCTTATATAATACAGTGTGTTTCTTAAAATAGCACAAAGTGCAGTTTTGTGTGTTGATCTAAAATGATCATCTTTGTTCAGTAACATGGGAAGTCCATAAATTTACTTTATTTAAAACCTATTATATTCTGTGAGGTGCTCTGATTGGATGGGAGTCACCAAATGTAGAGCATCCCAGTCGAATGAGGGCCAGTGGTGTTGGCAGTGGAAGAATTCACCCAAGGCAGAACAAAAGAGATAATAATTTATTGAAGGCACTACAAGAGAGCAGCAGGCAGGACAGCAAAGGAGAGACTGTGTGCCACGAGGCAATGGTGAGGAGCCACAATTATAGGGTGGAGTGAGGGAGAATGGGGATGTATGGAATTTTCCCTTTTTTGGTAATCTTAGGAATTGTGCCAGGTTTTAACTGGTCAGTTAGGGCCTATGGCTACTTCAAGGGGGTTGCTTAATGAGCCTGTTTGCATTCAGCTCAGTGGTCACTGTGGGCCCTTTTGCCTTGCTCTACATGTTTGGTCATCTGTGATCTCAATAGTATGCTATCTCTTTTATTTATCCCTGCTCTTTCCTTTCTGTTCTATATTTTATTTTAAAAATTATGTAGTTTAAATTTTTTTCTTAATGTTTATTTATTTTTGACAGAGAGAGAGAGAGAGACAGAGAGAGACAGAGCATGAGCAGGGGAGGGGCAGAGAGAGAGGGAGACACAGAATCCGAAGCAGGCTCCATGCTCTGAGCTATCAGCACAGAGCTGGACACGGGGCTTGAACTCAAAGACCATGAGATCATGACCTGAGCCGAAGTCGGATGCTCAACCGACTGAGCCACCCAGGCGCCCCCAAAAATTATGTAGTCTTAAATAAAAAATAAATTAGAAAGAACACGTGCAATTTTTAATTACTCTCATCGTTACTTTTATAATTTAAAATATACATATTTTTAGCTTATGTTTTTCTGTGTATCAGTATTTAAGACTAAGGATTCAAACTGAATCTTGCCAGATACCCCAGAAAACCTTCCATGTGTCCCATCCCAATTAGGGTTGCTAGCCTCCCCTCCAAAAAATAACTCTATCCAGACTTTCCTTGTAATCTCCTCTTTGTATGCCTTTAGGATTTTATCACCCAGGACACCTGGCTGGCTCAGTCAGTTGGGCATCTGACTCTTGATTTCAGGTCATGTCATGATCCCAGGGTCATAGGTTTGAGCCCCACATTGGGCTTCATGCTGGGCATGGAGTCTGCTTAAGATTCATTCTCTCTCTCTCTCTCTCTCTCTCTCTCTCTCTCCCCCCTTTCCTCTCCCCCACTCGTGAATGCTCTCTCTCTCTCAAAAAAAAAAAAAAGATTCTAGGATTTTATCAGCCGCATAAGCATCCTTTGGTCTAGACCATCATTTGTCTTTTAATTCTTTTTTTAACTTCATTTTTCCCCTCCATTCTTTCATTTTCCTTATAACTTACGTGTTGAAAAATCAAAGCTTTTAACCAATAGAGTTTCCTATAAAGCTCTCTTTGCTGAACACATACTCATAGTTCAATTCAATATGTTTTTGGTCCTTTGTGTTTTCTGCATATGAGCAGTTGGATCTGCAGACAAATTCAACCCCACTATTTAGACAGTAGGAGGTACATAATGTCTTTCTCTCTTCTTATGATGTTAGTAACCGTTGGTGGTCAGCATTATAGGTTGAAAAATGGCAACATTAAATTCTATCATTTTGTTTCCATTTATTATCTGGAAATAATTTCATAAAGAGACATTTTCCCTCATCTACCGTTTGGTTACTGTGTGGTAGAATTCATACAGAAAAAGGAGGATAAACTTTTTATTCTTTTCTTTTATTCACCCAATTTTCAAATTAATGAATTGGTTCCCTGTCATCCTCAGAAGGTGACCAATTTGTTTGTCAAAAAAAAATTCCATGTATTTAAAAATATTAGATGGATTTTAATCTCTTACAATTTTCATCTTTAATAAAACTTAATTTTTGTATGTTAATTATATCTCAATAAAGTGGTTTTAAAAAACTCAAAATGTTCTACCTTTCTCTAGTAGGATTCTCTTCAAGTTGGCTATGAGGGCTTTAGGTTTTTTCTTGGTTTTTGTTTGTTTTGTTTACATTCTAATAATCTTTGACAACTTTCTTACTATCTGATATAGCACATAAAATAATTATATAATTAATTATACATATTACATATATATTCAGATACTTTGTAAGATCATACTGATATTTCCAATTCAAATTCATAACTACAAGATTTTGGCTTAACCTCTTCTATAATAGACCTGTATCTCCTTTACTCCACTCTGAGAATCAGTTATCAAAGATACAAGGAATGATAGAATTAGATTATCTCATAATTTCTCATTTGCTTTATCCACTCTTCACATACAATACTTAGAATAACAGTTTAATATTACCACCACCTATTATAATTACTGAAAACAGTTACAATTTTTATTTGCATGTGTTCTCCTCCTTCTCCCCCCGATTTTTTTAACATTTATTTATTTTTGAGAGAGAGGGAGTGAGAGCGAGGAAGGGGCAGATGGAGAGGGGGACAAACGATCCAAAGCGGGCTTTGTGCTGGCAGCAGAGAGCCTGATGTGGGGCTCAAACCCACAAACCATGAGATCATGACTTGAGCCAAAGTCTGATGCTCAACCGACTGAGCCACTAGTCACCACCCCACTTACACATTTTTATGATTGGATATATATCTATATTTTCAAATCATTTCATCACTGCATATTTTAACCTCTTCTTTTAAAACTTATTTAGTCTTATTTCTGCAATAACTGCATGTTTAATATTTACCACAAGTCTTTAGATCAATGTCTCACTAGTCGTTTTGCTTGCCTGAAGCTTATTTTCCAGTAGATTCCTTAGTAAAATCTCACGGGAACATATTTCCTGAGTTCTTGAGTGTTGATAACTGTTTCTGTGTTCTTTATATTTGAAAGCCGGTTTTGTTGGATATCATATTCTTGGCTCATGTTTTCTTTCTTTGACTATCTTAAATATGTTACTCTATTTTTCTGTGGCATAAGCATTAATATCAAGAAGCCCAATGATAATCTAGTTTTATTTCCCTTAGTTTTATTTCCCTTGTAAGTTCTTGCTAGTTTTGCCCAGAAGCTGAAAGGATATTCCCCGTTTCTGTAACGTCCAATAATTTTACTAGAATATGTCTTGGTGTTGACCCTTCTTCTTAGGTGTACATTGTACTTTTTCAATGTGCTTTCAAAATCTTATTTTATTTCAACAAAGTATCCTTGAATTATAGCCTGCATTATTTTCCTCTTCCTTCACTTCCCTTCATCAGAGACTCCTATTATCAGTATTTTGGATCTTCATATTTGCCATTTTCTTTCAACACCTCTTTTGTCTCTTTCTTTCTCTTGACTTTAATGTTTCCTCTCTTTCATGTTTTATTTCACTTCAGATATTTGTTGTGTTTATCCACTCTTGGTTTTCTTCTAGCTTAGTCATTTCTAAAATGGTGTTTTTCTTCCATTTTTTAATTCTTTACTAAGTCTGTCATCACATTTCTTAGGTTTTCTAATTCTTATTTATGTTATTCTTTCATATCTAGTATCTTTCCTTAATCTTTTTTAGTTTGTTTTTAAATAATTCATTACAGTTTTATCTGTTTTGTGAACCTGTCTCTCTGGCATGCTTTCCCTGTCTGTGGGGATGTTATTCTACTTTTTAATCTCTTTTTTCTATAATAACTTTGTATGAGATTTGGCCTCACTACTTTTATGTTGCTTATTTTTATGTGTATTTAGTTTTCCTGAATTTTTTAGAGGGAGGCTTGATTCAGAGAGAAATTCTAACTGCACAGAATAAGTTCTTGTTTCTGTATAGGTTTTAAAAATACAGGGGCTTGTTTTCTAAACACTCCTGAGCTCTGTTGCCTCTATACTTCTCCTCCTGGCAGGTTCTCCTTGGTATGGAGCCCTATCCTAAAGGGAGTCCTTCTGTGTCTGTTTTCATGCATTACAATGCTTCAGCCATATTATGCTTATAGTGAGCCCCAACACTCATCCACTGCCGTATACACCAAAGCCTCCCCAATTTTGTCTTTCTCAAATCAACTGATTGTGCTTCCCAGTAAATAATTTGAGCTGTGCATTCTGTCATCCACAGTTCCTCTGCTTTCTCTAGCACAGATATGGATAACATACAATCTTGTGGCTATAGTGGTTTTGCCACTCATTTATATTTGATTTTTGAAGATATCTTGTCAGTTGGTTTTGCTATAAATGATATCCATGAATGTTGTTTTGCAGTCTACATGCTCCATCTGTTTTTATGTGGGGATTTAAGAAGATCCAAAAGCTATACAGCCACTACCAAAGTTATCATCCCTAATATCCCCTTTCTTGAGATTTTACTCACTTGTGTTCACTTGATTAGCTCTAGAGCACCTTCTATTAGTGTTCTAGAGTGTTTATGTCGGGAAGATACATAGATGATGTATTTTCTGAGCTCTTCTTATCCTGGAATTTTGTTCACATAAAAATTTGCTGTATGCAGAATTCTTGAATCTCAACCATTTCCTTTTAGGTCCTTTTAATTGTTAAGATAACAATCTAGTTTTTTGTATTGTAAAAGAGAAATTAAATACCAGGGTTTTTTTCCTCTTATTTTTACAGTAATTTTTGTGTTGTTATTGTTAATGGTGTTTATTGTTGTTGCTGCTGTTTATTTGATGGTGAGATGTTTGTATAATTTAATTTTTTTCTAGAATACACTTAAATCAGCTTTGTTAATACTGAAACCTACAGCAGTGATATTCAAACTGAAGTTCACATACCCCTGGTGTATAGAAAGACTTTCCAATGTACTTACAGGAGATGGATACCTTTAAAGAAATCAATTCCCATATGTTCAGCTTCTACATGTCAATTTTCTTAAAATTGATCTACATAGCAAAAGACATACCATCAAGACATCATAAGGTTCTTCTTTCCTTTGACAATTGTCTTTTTCCCATATTAGAAAAGAAACATATCTCCCACTCATCTAAATCTTAGGTACTGCTGCAGTTTTTAAAAAACGGCTGCAAGTTCTTTGACACTCCTTCCATAGAGAGGTGGAGTCTATGTCTCCTCTTAGATCTGAGCTAGATTATGGCTATTTTGACCAATACAATATAGCAGAAGAGGTGTTATATTATTTCCAAGGCCAGGTTATACAAAATAATGTAGCTTCTGTTTTATTTGCTGGAATACTGACCCTGGCAGCCTTAGTCCTGTAAGAAGTCTTGCTACTCTTTTTTAAGTTCATTATTTATTTTGAGAGAGAGAGACACAGTGTGTGTGTGTGTGTGTGTGTGTGTGTGTGTGTGTGTGCGCGTGTGCATGTGCACAAATGGGGAAGGGGCAGAGAGAGAAGGGAAGAGAGAATACCAAGCAAGTCTTAAACCCATAAACCATGTGATCATGACTTGAGCCAAAATCAATAGTCAGATGCTGAACTAACTGAACCACCCAGGTGCCCCAGAAGTCTTACTACTCTTGAGGCCACTATGTTGTAGCCCAAGCCATATGGAGAGGCTACGTATGGGCCCTCTGATGGACAGTGCTTGCTGAGCTCCATCTTAGGTCATCAAGTCCAGGTACTGGACTATAAGTGAAGGAACTTCAGACAATTCTAGCCCAAGCCTTAAGAGTCACCCCAGCTGAGGTCCCAGACTTCATGGAGAATAAGTAACACCTTACAAGTTCTTGACCCACAGAAATCTGTAAACAACAAAATGGTTGCTTTATGCCTCTGAGTTTTGGAGTGGTTTGTTAAGTAGCAGTAGTAACTGAAACAGGTGCATTGGCCTAGGGTTTAAAAGCCTCTGAAGTGACAAAGGGACAATTTGACATGTTGGTGTAGATGTTGACAAAGAGAAAGAGTCCAGTGATTGGGTGCACATATTGTTCCATGTCACATTGTTTCTGATTCTTTGCTTTCAACAAAATTTTACAAACACTTTATGGCTTTATCAACTGCTAGATAATTTAAATAACCTTGTATTTGATAGTTACGTGATTTTTGGTTTACAAGTCAGAAGGAATTCAAAAAATACATGGCACTTCTGTAGCAAAATTCCCTGTAGTCTTACTTATGTGAATAAGAGTTCTCATTTTCATCTATAAAAATTTTAAAAAGAATAAAATGGATACTGAATAATATATGATTCTAACAAGAAATATTATTAATCATAATATGAACTGATTGACCAAAAGATAAATAGCCCTAATGATCTCATTAAGAACTGCATTCCCAATAAAACCATGTATTTTTTATGGTTAATAACTGTCAAAATGTGTGATATATTTATATTATTTTGATTAGTTGGATACCAAAAAATTAATGATAGCTCAAACTAGAATAAAACTGTGTAACTTTTAGAACCTATGGTCACTGAAATTTTTTTTAAGTTTGAGTTTAAATTTATATCCATATTTCTGGTGTTGAAAATATGATCAATTAAAAATGCTTAGATTACATTATATTAATATAAATCCTACAGAGAAGGGAAAAGTGAACTGAAAATGTGAGGAACTATTTTAAATTTCCCACTATTAAAGATGAGCATGTTCAAGTACTTTATAAAGCAGAAATGGTCATTAGAAAAGTGATTAAGTCATGTGGATTACAATGGAGTACTATGTGGCAATGAGAAAAAATGAAATATGGCCCTTTGTAGCAACGTGGATGGAACTGGAGAGTGTGATGCTAAGTGAAATAAGCCATACAGAGAAAGACAGATACCATATGTTTTCACTCTTATGTGGATCCTGAGAAACTTAACAGAAACCCATGGGGGAGGGGAAGGAAAAAAAAAAAGAGAGATTAGAGTGGGAGAGAGCCAAAGCATAAGAGACTCTTAAAAACTGAGAACAAACTGAGGGTTGATGGCGGGTGGGAGGGAGGGAAGGGTGAGTGATGGGTATTGAGGAGGGCACCTTTTGGGATGAGCACTGGGTGTTGTATGGAAACCAATTTGACAATAAATTTCATATATTGAAAATAAAAGTCATGTGGATTATGTTAGATACATATTAAATAGTGACAGTATTTTTTTGTTTTGGAATACTAATGTTCAAAATATACTAAAAAGTAGATCCTTTGCAACTACTTAAACTTATGACATCAACTTAAAAATGTATGAAACATCTAAATGTATTTACTACCTATATCTCATTGAGCCTATTTAATCTCTTCCTACATCCTAAGCAACTAACTCCCTTTTAATCTTAGTCTACTGTCATCATCTTCTCTTTCCTCTTTGGTTTCATACAGGACACATTTTTGAGAATTTTATTGAGAACACAAAACAGATGGTTTCAAAGATTTTCTTTGGATTCCTTTAGTTAACTTATTTTCTTACACAAATTTTTTTCTTTTAATCTTTAATGAACCATTTACCATTTCTTATATTACATAATATTTTCACAAGCCATTTGTTGGTTTTTTTCCTTTGTTGATTCACGTGCCTCTGATTGTCTACTTCCTCCTCAGAAGTGTGATTATATTACCTGTAGATGTAAGCAGTAGAAATAGCTGGGATTTCCCAATGTATTTCTCTCTAACTCTGCTATATCTTTCAGGATTCTATATGTGATTAGATTCATGCAAATTCTCCCTACAGAATGGGAGTCCCTTGACCAGTATTCCTATTGGAATATTGCGTTGCTTTCAGTGATTTTCATGAGTGCTTGTATAATAAAGCAAATTGGAATTATTAACCAGTCACCCTGATAATCTTTAAGGATGAGAAGCTTTCAAATCTTTATATTCATGTGGCAGTCTTTGTTTGTATAGAGTCATAAGGGGAATGGAGTATGTTGAGAATGCATTGCTGGCCACACTTTTTTAAAAATAGAAATAGAGACCAGTGACTCTCCAAGTGGCAGGAAGAGGTGTGTGGCAATGAATCCCAGCTCACAGTTCACTGAAAATCAGCATGCTATAAGATGCTGATCTCTGATTTGAGCATTTCCTCAGCCCAGCTGCTGCTTAAGAGCCTTTAATTAGAAGAAACACAATACTCTTCAAACCATGATGTTGGCTAATATCCATTTGTATTTGGTTCTCACAAAGGCTAATATTTAATGCCATCAGAACTCACTCTCAGGGGTAGGGTGGGAGTGGGGTGGGAGTGTGAGTCTAACTTCTTAGAGTCAAAAATATCCCCCAGGCACAAACAAAAACACGTGTTCCATTCCACACTAAGTTGAAGAAACATTTTCCTATAATCAGCAAAGTTGTAAGGAAAAATAGCATAATAAGGACAGTTCTCCAAATAGTGTTGAACTGTATAGATGGCACCTAAGGTATTTTCTGCTGTCTTGCATTGATCCACAGGGTTAACATGGAAACTTCCATGTAAATACAACACAACCTACCTTTGCCCCCTCAAAAGTTCACTGGCCTATAGGTAGACACCAGATCGAAGCTAGGCCAGTCTAGTGTCCCATCTCTTCTGCTACAGCTGATGGTCCCAGGGGGAACACCTGTACCTGTGCCAGTAAGTTCCACATTGCATATTTGGACTTGAGACTGAGGGAATTAGATCAGTCTCTTCTCAGTGGTAAAGAAGGAAACTCATGCCATTGTTTCTGCCATGTGGAGAAAGCCAGGCAGCACCAAGAGAGATGGTTCTGGTTGTAATGGAGAACTATTTGCATCTTGATCACTTGTATAGCTACAGTCTAACTCTTCCTTGGATTCCCTGAGAGAACCAAGGATCTTTAAAATGTATCCCTATTTGTGATTAAAATAGTTTGAGTTTGGTGTCTGGATTTGCAAACAATGGATTCCTGACTTGAAAAAGCAGGTTTATCAAACCTGACCAGACTTTATTTTTATGAACTAGAAAAGTGTATCATTCCTCTTGGTCATCAAATCTTTCCTTTTGCCCATTCCTTATAGTTTTCTTTTTTGCTCCACTTGGGGTTAGAAAATTCTTCTTTTGAAATGGCTTTTTTGTGAACAGTGATTGCTCTGAGGGTTTATCTAGATAGGACTGTTTCCATATGCACATTGCTCGATTGATAAATGCAGTAAAATATCCAGCACTGTGGATTTTACTGCCAAAATTCTCTTAGAAATGGAAACCAGAACAGCCTTTTTTTTTAAGATAGGCCATGTGCCAAGATTTTTGTTCATTTAAGAAAGAATATAGGAAGTAAAATAAATGAAAGAAAAACAAATCATGTCCCCAACAAGAATTGTGCACTGCTACACAGGGATAGAGAGCAAGGCCATCACACAGCATGAGCGATCTCAACAAGAAGGTTGGGGAATCAACATCCATGCCCTAAAGGTGGAAGCCATGAGAATGAGCATCCCTGTAATGAGAAGGGATGGTGTGTGTGTGTGTGTGTGTGTGTGTGTGTGTGTGTGTGTAGTCTTTCAAGCAATTGAGATTATGAGTTAAAAAAAAAAAAAGAGAAATTTCCCCCAGTAAGATGCACCAAGTGGGAGGGGGAGTGGTAGTCCCATAGTTACCCACATTCCAGCTTTGACATAGCTGCTCTTCAACTACCTTGCCTTTTCAGCCTCCAGTCTCAATTCTATGTCAGTGTCACCCTCATGCATATATACTATGGAAAAGGAATCCTCTCCTGGGGATTCTTTCATGTTCAAAGGAACTCCTGCTAGAAATGTAGTTCTCTTGAAAGGCATACACATGAACAGAAGAGGGTGGCCCATTGGACCACACCGTCTGAATCGAGCAGGTGCTGAGATTGCCTTCTCCATCTCCCATTTGAGACACATATAATTAAAGCGTTCCTCCTCCTGTTCTGTACACAGGTGCTGGTTAGTTCTTACTCTCTGAGAGTTGCTCACACACACGTGAAAATTAACATCAGTTCCTGGATACACAGCCCTGAATCCTATGCACTAAGATGTCAGACCCTTTCTCCATCCTTTTCTTTTCATTTCTTCTGTTCATCCAGAAGATGCTGCTCTTGCTGCAGATATTGATTGCAACTTCCAGCATGTGGAATTAATTAATTGCCAATTTGGTCAAAGCAAACAGCCTTGCTGTATTTGTTTTAGATTCTCCTCCTTTCTAGTTATTTACAGCAGAGGAAATCAAGGAATTAGGCTTTAAAGAGTAATTAGTAATTCCACAAAAAGTGGACAGTCACAGCAATGTATAGGACACAAGCAGAAGTTTGGCATTGCTATTCATAGAACAAGAACTCAGGAGCTGAACCCCATTGGCCCAGTGAGTATTTGGGATAAGTTAGTAGAACATGCCCAGGAATCATGTCAAGAAAATACCTCCCGAAGTTTGTTGGTCTATGATTCTTCCCAGAAAGTCTCTAACAAGAACCAAAACAAGAGGCCACAGATGACCAGAAAGGGCAATTCTAAAGGAGCTGTTAGTTTGTCATATTCTTCAGTTCTGGTAGTTAAATGAAGGAAAAGATGAGTAGGACGGGGTTTAACCTCTGTAGGCTCCAGCAAAGTTGCAGATGTGGTACATGTCCCACATGAGCATTGTAGCATAATATGTATGATTTGACATAGGGTGTAAGAAATGAGTTCAGGTTAGGAAAGGTCTCAATCGTCCATTATGAAAAACATCAGCCAATATTGGATGAACAAGTTGGCCTGGACATAATTTCTTCTGAAGAGCTGGAATATTCTGGGAATGAAGTTCAGTAGTCTTGTCAACCAGCATCACAAAACTGCAAATTTGTAAAGACTGAGTTGGCATGTAAGAGTTCAGTTCCAAGAGTTTTTCTTATGAAGAAAGATGGGCTATATGTGGCACATGTTCTACAGCAGTGTCTGCCCAAGACCCTGACTCCAGGTGTGCAAGTGAGCAACTAACCCTGGAAACCTCACACTTTTGTCAGACATAACATACATGGGGAAGGGTTAGTTACAATTAAAAAGACTTATTCAGAGGTTCTTTAAAAAGCAGAGCTGGGGGATGCCTCGGAGGCTCAATGGGTTAAGTGTCAGACTTCTGCTCAGGCCATGATCTCGCAGTTCATGAGTTTGAGCCCCACATCGGGCTATCTGCTGTCAACACAGAACCACTTGAGACTCACTGTCCCCCTCCTTCCTGTCCCTCCCCCCACCTCAAAAACAAGTAAACATTAAAAAAAAAAGTAGAGCTTAGCAGTGGAGGACCCTGACCAGGCTTCAGCTCTGTGATCTGGAGCACATCATTTACTCCTCTAATACTATTCTTTTAAGCATAAAAGGAGGGGATTGAATTACGTGATCTCTAAGGAAAAATCTGGGAGGAAAAATCAAGATTACTCTATGATTTTTTAATAGATTTCAGGGAACTCAGTGGCATATAAGTTTTTTCTCATTACTTCTGTGATAAATGACATACTTGAAACATTATTAGTGCCATAATCAGGTGCCAGACAGCACACAACATACTCCTAGTATTTTCCCTTGAGTCTTAAAAAGTACTGACTGATGTGGCAAAGATGATCAGTGTGTGAGGTAAGTCTGTTATGGAAATGTGATGTATATTTTTGACACCCTTGTTCATGACAAGGCACACACTTTGGTCACATCTCTTACACTGGCTCTTAGCCAGAAAAAAATTACTTTAGCTGAAAATAGGGGATATTACAAAGATTAATTAAACACTGTAACAACTTTAAAGTCAGTACCTTAGGGATTAGGAGATGAGTATTTAAGTACACGACGTGACCCCTGAATCATTTGTGTATATGAGAACTGTATGAGTGTATATAGCAGGCAGGCTTCTGCATGTGTTTGCCAACAAAAACACAAGTGCTAAATTCACACTCAGTCTGGGCTTTTAAAAGAAATTCAAGACTTATTTAGAAAGAGAGGAAGAACTCCTACCTAATAGTTATGAAAAGTGGGCATAATCAATGAAACCAAAAGCTGATTCTTTGAAAAGATCAGTAAAATGGATAAACCTCTAGTCAGGCTCAGTAAGGAAAAAGGAGTCACAAATTACAAATACCAGAAATAAAAGAACATCACTACAAATCCCATGGAAATTGAAAGGATAACAAAAAATACTGTGAATAATTCTATGCTCAGAAATTTGATAACCCACATGAAAGGACCAATTTCTTGAAAGACAAACCTGACAAAACTCACACAAGAACAGACTATCTGAGTAGGCTTGTATCAAAGAAGTTGAACCAATAACTAATAACTTACTTTTTCAAGCCCAGAAGGGTAATCTTTTCATTTTAAATCCTCCACAAAGAGAATTTTAAAATTAACTAAAATTAATTAATTCATTAATGCTCTTTCTGGTGTGGCCAGCCCCATCCTAAGACTATTAGGTGTGGCCAGCTGAGGGAAAAGGAGGAGGAGGAGGAGGAGGAGGAGGAGGAGGAGGAGGAGGAGGAGGAAGAGAGATGGGAGGAGAGGAGAAAGGAAAGAAGAGGACAGGCCAGGTCAGGAAAAGAAGCTTTCTTTTGAAAAGGTGATTCATTTCCCAAGCCCGTGACCACTACTCAGTAAGAACTGCCATTTACTTTACCTTTCTCATTAGTCAGAGTGTTGGCTTCTTAAACTCTACAACCACCCTAAAAATTGTTCAGGGCTTTATAGATGAGGAAACAGAGAGTCAAGGCTGCCAGGTAAATGGTCCTAAGTCCCCCGAGACAGCAAAAAGACTCTCAGGGACCAGAAGCCAGGTCTTCTGGCCCCACATTGCTCTTCTTTCAAATACAACTCATAGACTTTGTTTTTCACATGTAGGTCAGTCAGGGCAATCTTTTTATTCCAACTCTGCAAATTTTAGAATTTTCCTAAAGTGCTCAGAACAGTCTCTTTCCTACTGTATCCATTAAGTTCTTAGGCTTCTCATAAAGTTTTATGATAAATCAAAGAGATGCATATCAGCAGCTTTGGAACCTGTGAACAACAATCTTAAACCAAAATTTATTGTCAAAGGGACATGCTAACTTTTGCTTTCTTCTGGAACTTTGTCATAATGAAGCAGTCACTTGTCTTTTAGACTCTTCCTTCCCAGCCACCCACCACTACTACCTATTGGTGAAATTAGCATGTATATCAAAGAGCTAACAAAGGTTCTTGGAGACAGGTCTCACTTCTTGCAAGCAGGAAGTTAACAGGCTTGTCACTGTGGGCTGGGGAGGTGGGGTGGGTCTGGTGCAAGGCATTTTGATCCCACTTTATACTCTGCCCTGTACCCAATGCCTAGGATTCTGCTCTTTGCCCACTGCTCTTATAAAACCTTAACAACTAGCAGCCGTTTATCTAATTCTTATTGAACATTTACTGGGAAAAATAACAAAGAATAAAACTAAAGTTGGCTAAAACTGTATGTGGTAAAATTTGTTACAGATGAAAAACTGAACAATTAAACATAGGAAACAGGCTTGGCAGAAATAATTATTCAAAACCAACAGTATCCAAAATTGCACATGATTTAAAATGCTTATTAGCTGAGAGTGCAGGGAAGAATCGAATCTTAACATATTTATAAAATTTGACCTGAGAAATAAGCATGGTAGAAATAAATTCAGCAAAGGAAAACTCAATGACAGAATGTACAACCAGGTAAAAGGTTAGTCAAAATAAATGATTCAAACCCGAAAATTAGTTGATCCTAATGATAATTCTCTTGTTCAAATAAATAAAAAAATAAAAATGGTTGAACTGTTTATGGAAATGTTATCAAAGAACTGAATTGATTGAACAAAGGCTGATCCTATAAAAAAAAAGGCTTTTCAATAAAAATCCATCAATTTTGGTGCAATCCTTATTATAAATATTTGTGTTTATACGAAGGAATGAAATGTCTGTGGGGTTAGCAGGGTGAAAATCCTGTTTGCTCTTTTGTTCTTTTTGATGGGACTGATGTAAAATTACATAAGCATTAACATTAGTGAATGCAAGTAGTTGCTGTTGAGAAGAGAATCAATATCTATGGAAAAGTTGCCAATGCAGATACTTTGGATTTGGTTCACATATCACCTTGAATGTAGGAAAAGGTGTCTAATCTAATTTTTGCAGGTCCTGCTCAGACTTGTCTGGGGCCTGGGGACCTCAAAGCAGAAAAGAGCAAGCAGTGAGTGAAATGGCTGGAGCCTCCTTACCTCACAGGTTCTTAGAGGGGCCTTATAAGGCCCCACCTGATCTAGACCCCCCCGCTTCTGTGACCTCAACCCCTTCCCCTGCTCCCCCTCACCCCCACATCCTTTCCTGGCCACATCTGTGGCAGAGCAGAGTTGAGGGAGCAGGATGGAAGTTTTGGAAAAGAGAAGTGTATTAAGTAGTTTTGGTCTAAGTCAAACATGAGTCAGCATCCATGTACCTGATTTTGAGACTCCACGTAACAGGCAGGCATCTGCTAGCTATTAGAGCTAAGTTCCCATCCTGAAACCCAGATGAACCCACTATTGCTCCTGCAATTCCATCATCACTGTGGTTATCATCTCTTCCTAGCCAAACTAATTCTTAAGACACACTGATCAGCATCTGCCCCCAAACTCCGTCCCATGTTGGGGACAGCCATCTGCTACCAGGCCAACCTGGGCTGACCACTAGAATGGATATCTATCACAAGGCTCCACCTGTCAGAGGAATACCCTATTTTTGTTCTGGACCATCTCTGTTGGCCTAAGCTACCACCATCATCTCCAGGTAGTATGTTCAGTCTACACAACCAAACTTCTATTACCTGCTCTTGGGTCTGCCTCCACTGCAGACACCTGTCCCAATGCAGTGGACATGTCTGATTCAAAGTCTAAATGCTCCCTGTTGGCCACATCCCTGCTCTTTCTCTGTCCAGCTGTAACAAGATGAGCCCCAGGCAGGCCTCCTTCTTAGAATAGCATTTGCTGTCAAGCCCATTCTAAGTCAGCCAGGCAGCCGTCCAGCAGGCTCAGATGGACATTTGGTGATATAGAAATGGCTGTGAAATTTCTGTCAGAGATCTCTGGATTAAGTTCAGGACAACGGGAAACTACACATTACAGGTGTTAAAGAGGTCAGGAACAAATTCTCAACAAGCACCCACTGCTTGTAGACAATGCCTCAGCACCAAACCTTTCTGCTTTCTTTTTTTTTTCTTTTTTTCTTTTTTTAATATTTTTTTTGAGAGAGAGAGACAGAGCTTGAGCAGGGGAGTGGCAGAGAGAGAGGGAAACACAGAATCTGAAGCAGGCTCCAGATTGTGCTTGATGTGGGGCTTGAACCCACGAACCGCAAGTTCATGACTTGAGCCGAAGCTGGACGGCTAATTGACTGAGCCACTCAGGCACCCCAAATGTTTCTTCTTTCAAACAAAACAGAATTATCCTCCTCTGGTATCCCTCCTCCTACCCCATCTATTCCTTCTCTCATCATTTCAGTCATATTCATAATTGGTTTCTTGTTGAATTCCATTTAAATCTCTCAGTCCCAATTTACCTGGCAATTCTAACCCCACAAGTTGTTCTATAGAGTTAGCTTTCCAACAGAGTTTTGGATTTCACAATTAATAGACATGTTACAAAACAAAAATAAAACAGAACATCACACTGGGTTGAAGCCATCTCATGGATCTTTTTGTTGTTGTTTTAACCAGAAGTGGGGGTTTGTGATATAAGCAGCTGCTACAAAACCAAACAAATGACAGGATTCAACTCAGAGTTTGAGCCTATCCAGGGGCTGAATTATGTTTGCTTTGAGGTTTTGTAAAAGGTCATGAGGCCTAACAAAGTTCAGATGAAACTTGGCTGTTTCTCCGTCAGGCTCTGGCTCCCAACTTGTGGCGTTTCATGTGGTTTGGAGTTTTCAAACACAGCGCTTTGCACAGCGCTAATAAATGATTCTTTCTCAGCATGGAAAGCAATTAAATGTATGGCCTCTTGGGTTTCGGTCTTAGAATCAGTATTTATTTATTAGGAGCCGGGAGAAGGGCTAAACGGCCTAGAAGAGGTATCATGCATAATGAGGTGGGCGAATTTGCTGAAGACACCACATTTTAGATGACTGGGGGCAAGAGAGGAACTCCTGAGGAATCAATAAAAATCAGTCCACTGGGAAACTTGCTAATGAATGGAATTTAGCATCAGCCTACAAGGAACACGTTAGAACTGCTCACAAAGCCCCAGGGAAGGCCACATGAATGGGCCACGGCACCATCTGTCCCCAGCCTGCACTGGCCACTCTGAAATGGTCCCATGAGCTTTCCAGTACATGGAGCTTCCTCTATGAGCAAACCTCTCCTCAGAAGTCAGCTTGGATTCCTCTGACTCACGTTAGGAGAGGGGTGGGGGAATCCCTCCAAATCAGTCTCCCCCTGACCGGTCCCTTTTCAAAAAGGAGATGTGTTCATTTGCAAGGGCTGCCAAACAAAGTACCACTATTAAACAATAGAACTTATTTTCTCACAATTCTGGAGGTTGCAAGTCTGAGATGGAGGTGGCAACAGGATGGGTTTCTTTTGAGGTTTCTTTTCTTGGCTTGTAGATCGCCATGTCTCCCTGTGTCTTCACATAGTCTTTCATCTGTGTGTGTCTGTGTTCTGATCTCTTCTTGTAAGAACACAGTCATGTTTGATTAGGACCATCCATATGATGTCACTTTACCTTAATTACCTCTCAAGACCCTATCTGCAAATACAGCCACATTCTGAGATACTGGAAGTCAACATCTAAGGTTGACCTAACGTCTGAGGTTAGGATGTCAACATATGAATTGAGGGGGAGCACAATTCAGGCCTTCAACGGGGGGCATCACACACTTCAGTTCAGTGATATCATCTGTTCAAGCTGCACAACTAAGCCAACTCCCCAACCCCTAACTGAAAGTGACCAGCTGAGACAAGGCCTTGACTGATGGATACCTCATATTCTCTTTGTACCTCATCCTTTGACTAGGTTCACCCAGCTTGATCAAAACCTGAAAGAGATAAAGCAAAATTGCAGTGTAGCAGGCCTAAATGTGCAGGAGGAAACCATATTTATGATCATTTATTTTTAAGGACAATTGTCTGCTTATGGGGAGTTGTTGAACTAGAATAAGTCTATAAAGACCATTCCCCCAAAAATTCCCATTTGAGCCCCAGGAATTCACTTATGGCTTTAACAAAAATTGTCAGAGCACGTAAGAGTCACTGGAAGGTACAGCTATACTCTGTTAAGGCTTATATTTTAGTGGAATATTCTGACAATAAATAAATAACTTGATAATAAGGCACGCAGGTACCCAACAATGATTGGCAGAGTGACTGCATTAATGTGCCAGTTCTTTTTCTGATCCTTTACCCATGTCATTTGCTATATGGCTTTGCAGTTTCTCCCATCAAGAGTCAAAGTCTATTGGGTCACATAACTCACTTTGACCTAAAGGAAGATGGTAATTGTGACACAAGCAAGAGCTTGGTCAGGAACCTGCACATCTGGGTCTGCTCTTGCACCTGAGTAATTGTACTTAAAACCACCTTGGGGTAGCCTACTAGAGAGGTGGGAGAAACATGGGGAGACAAGCTGCATCAAAAACCATTTGAATGCCAGCCAATTCCCAGACGTGAGTCCTCAGCCAACAGTCTACATGGCCCCCATATGCGAGCAAGCCCAGCTAAGACCAGAAAAAGTTCCCAGCCTAAATCACCAACCTATACACTTCTGAGGTAAATAAATACTTTTTGTTTGAAGCCTCAGAGTTTGGAATCAGTTTGTAATATGACATAATTTTAGCAACAGCTAACTGATCCAGGTACTGAGGGCTCCCAATAAATCTAAACATTATCTGAAAGAGGTAGCACATTAAGATGTTATTGGACATTAATACCTTGAATGACAAAGAGCATATAAAATCAACTTGTCAAGACTCTGAGAGATGGGATAAAGTCAAGATGGAGGCTAGATAACTATCCTTTTATGGGATGAAAGTCATATAGAAAATGGGATGGTAAATAAACTCACAGAAAGGTTCAAAGGCCTACTTATAATACTTCTGGGGGCTCTCTGTGGCCTTCAGTATAAAATTCAAATTCTTTATTCACAACATACAAAATCTTCCTCTCTGGTCCCTTCCTGTCTGGTCCCTCCAGATACACTCTCTTGTGAGTCACAGGGGGCTCAGAGTCTGTGTCTACCAGGCTCCTTGTCCTGCTGGGCTATAGTTTACCCATGGCTGTTTTTATTCTTCTTTTCGTTTTTTCTTTTCTTTTCTTTTCTTTTCTTTTCTTTTCTTTTCTTTTCTTTTCTTTTCTTTTCTTTTCTAGGAGGTGGTCCCTTCCTAAAGTCATAACTCTTGCCATCTCCCAGTGACTCCTTCTCATTGTCCCCAGGATGGTATCACCTTTGGCTGCTGCTAGGCCTGGGGTGCTTCATCACCCCTTGTTGCTTTCCCTTAACCCAAAGAACCCCTCATTCAAACATTGCCCCCGTGAGAGTGCTATCTGTTGCCTGCCTGGACCTCCCAGGGCACAACTTTTCTAGTCTTTCATATCATGCCCACTCTCTTCCCCAGACCCTATACTCCAGCACAGTTTCATCCCCTGTTATGCTACCATAACTTTGCATCTCCTGTACCCTTTTCCCTCTTCTTAGAATTCTTTCCCTCTCTCTTGACCACAAAGCAAAAAATCTGAACTCAAATGTCACCTTTTCCGGGAAGACTTCCTTCCTGCTGCCCCACCATCATGCCACTTCCCCCATACTGGATTAGGTTCCTCTAACATGCTCCCACAGTTGCCTCCCCTTCTTTCCATCAGGGCACCAATCTTAATGCTTAATGCTAATCTATGAACATGTCTAAATCTCAGAACAATGGCCTTCCAAATATGTCCACGTGCTAATCCCCAGAACCTATAATTAGGTTATGTTACATAGCAAGGGGGAAATTAAGTTTGCTAATCAGCTACTTTAAGATGAGATAATCCTGGATTACCTAGGTGGGCCCAATGTAATCACAACTGTCCTTACAACTGGAAGAGGAAGGCAGAAGAGTGAGAACCAGCAAAATGGCAAAGGGAGAAAAATGTGTCTGGCCACTACTATCTTTGAAGACAAAAGAAGGGGCCACAAGCCAAGGAATACCAGCAGCCTTTAGAAGCTGGAAAAGGTAAGAAAACAGATTCTCCCCCAGAGACTCCAGAAGGAACACAGCCCTGCCAGCTTCTTGATTTTAATCCAATGAGAGCCATTTTAGACTTCTTACCTTTGGAACTGCAAGATGATAAAATGTGCTGTTTAAGCAACTAAGTTTGTGTTAATTTGTTACAGCCCCAATAAGAAATGAATATAATTAATTGTGAGGGTCAGATCCTAGAGGGCAGGTATCATGTCTTTGGTTTGCATGTTTCAAGCTCCTCTCACAAAACTTGTCTTAGAGTAGTTCTTAGATATATTTGTGGAAGAAAAGATAGGATATAGAATTATCTTGCCCACCCATATTTTCCAGATCCTCCTGGGTCTGTGGTTCACATAGTAATAGTTTATGAAGGAAGAGATCTGCGTTTGCCTATAGAATAAAAAAGTGCATTGGTTATTAATCTACTATGTAATCATTGAGAAAAATAATCGAGCCAGTTTCCAAAGAGTGAGAGTATGCAAGAATGTGAAGGCGCCCACAGTGTCCTCCCTTGTAGGGGAGCAGCTGTGGTAACTAACAGTGAACTGCCACAGGACATGCCCAGCTCCCCAGATGGGCAGGGAAAGAACACATTGTTCCTTCCCCTGGAGCAGCTGGCCCTGGTTTTGGCTGGATCTGGATTCCTGGGCACTGGTTGCTATAGTTTGGCAAGAGTCACCTTCCAGCCCTGCATTTCCAGAAGAGCTGTTGTATTACTAATCTGGAGCAGACACCTCCTGTCATCACTACAATCTTGTTCTTACAGCAGCACTAACAGATGAGCTGCAAATCCCACAACCTGTTCATGAAATGAGAGATGGTGCCTTGGTTGAAAGTCTCTTTGACAATTCTCCCTACTCACTGCAAGCACTGGAACAGAGGCCAGAGCCCTGGGGTCTAGTCTGGTTCAGCCTTTAGTCATTCACGTGACCTTGACTGAGTCATCTCCCATTGTTCACCTAAGAAGTGGAAGGTGTAGTCCTCTGTGGTCACTGCAGGCTATTGCATTCTGTGTCTATGACAGTTACGTAATCCCCAAAGCTCATTTAGCCTTCAAAAACGACAGTGACAAACTGTCCCCAATAAAGAGAATATTTCATTAGGACAGAAGAGCTAGAGCCTGAGAAAAGAAGAGAAGAAAGGAAGAAGGAAATGAAAGAGGGAGAGAGGGAGAAAAAAACAAAGATGAGAAGGGAGGAAGATAAGGGAAAGAGGGAGGGAGGGAGGGGTAGAGGAAAGGAAGGAGAGAGAATTTATTGAGCATCTGACAAGTACTAGCTTCTTTCACTTGCTTCGCCTCATCCACATCCCAAGCCAGATCCTCACAAAGCTTTCCACCAAAGTTACTCTGCCCTCAGAGGAGTGACAAGGATCCTTGGGAATCTAGTCTGTAGCAATAGGAAGCCTGAAGTCTCATTTAATCTTAAAAATTAACGTGAATTTTGTGTTCTAGTCCATAAGCAGGGGCTTTGTTTTTGCTGTGGAGTAAAACTGTTGCTACAGGAAGATGCAACATGTTAATGAATCCTGTGGTATGAAAACCCCCAGTCTACTTCTGTGTCTCTCTGAGATGGAATCCTCCAGTTTTGAAGGCAAGGACCTGGGATGGAAAGATAGGACTTATTTCCCAACTCCATCCAGGTCACAAGAAGCCTGGGAGGTTACCCAGTTTATTACATCCAGAGAAATCAAGCAAATAAAATAAAAGTCATCTAACTCAGAAATGTTTGTCTCCAGAAAATTGGGATGATAGGTTTACCAGGACAGTCCTGCCTCCCCCACAGTCAGTGCCAGAAGACGCTGTTTCTGTTTATTACTCTGTCTGTGGCAGAAAGACACATTAATACTATGCAGCATTGTCAGCAAGTTGTTAAGACAGATTTGGGGGTGTTTATTTTCAAAAGCAGTAGAAATTGGGGGCAAAAGTCCCAGGGAATAGAGATCACATTCTTGGGGGTTAAGCAGGAAGGCCTAGCCAGAGAGAAGGTCTTAGCCGCCAGCAGGAGGGGGACCAGCTGGGACTTAGCCATGGACCCATCAGAGTAGAGAGTCAACCCCATGTGAGAGTCCTGGAAGGCCAGCCAGGGCCAAATTGAGATGCAAAGGCATTGTGGTGAGTACAGCAAGCCCTGTAGATGACCTGCAGGCTGCTGTAAGGTGAAAATGAGCTAGTACATGCCTGACACATAATAAGGACAAACATTTGCTAGTATTATTTTTATTCAGGAGTGAGGTCACCTGCCCCGGTGGCATAATCAACCATCAGGAGAGAAATCCAAAATCAATCATTGGGATGGAGACAGAAAAAGTTGGAACAGATCCAGAGGCCAACAGGTCTTATTGACGCTGCTGGAAAAAGACTCAGAAAGGGACTATTTTTTTTTTCTGGGCTAATAGGAGTTAAGACTTGAGGGATTCAAAGAGATGTTGGGTACAAAGAGATGGAACATCACAGCACTAGAATTGGCAAGAGGAGCAAGTAATGGGAAACGGGGAAGGGAAATATGATGTAGGACTTAGGCACATGGACATAGGTTTGAATCCTGACCACCACATCTGGTTGTGTGATTTTTGGCAAGCTGTGTAAGCTCTCTGAGCCTCTGTTCATCCTCTTTAAAATGAGGATAATTAGAGTACCTCTCCCACAGGATTGTGTGAGATTCAAGTGAGATAATTCTTGGGACCTAATAAATGCTCAATAATGTTAGTTTTTCTTACTGTTAGCTGTTATGTAGCAATTACATAACAGCAAATGGTGCTTTGTCTATATTAAGGTTATGAGATTGAGTAGGGAGAAAAAAGTGCTAGGTAAAAGAAATGCTTCTGCAGTGTCCCTAGATTTTATTTTGGAAGAGTCAAGAGTTAATAAAACGGAAGATGAAGAAAAATGAGGAGGGGTGGGAGGGTCAAGGAAAGAGGGGGAGAGAAGGAAGAGAGGGAAGAAGAAGGAGAAGGAAGATGAGGGAAAGGAGAGGAAAAAGAGGAAGAGGAAAAAGAAAAAGTGGTGGAAGAGAAGATGAAGGGGAAGAAAGGAGAAAAAAAAACATTAAGGAAGAATAGTTCTGGTAATAGTCAACAAGAAAATTGAACATGAGAACATTGCAAAACAAATCATCAATTGACTCCTTCTTTTCACACCCTTACTCTTCAGCTCATTCCTTAAATGTTCAAGTTCGCTAGAATGCTGCCTCTGGTCCAATTCTCTTCTCCCTTTATTAGATCTTGAACAACGTCACCATTCCTTTGGCTTCACTTACTACTCATTCTTTAATCCTCAAACATTTATTTCCGGCCTAGATATCTCTCTTGACCTTCAAATTCTTATTTCTAGTCACTGACTAAACATCTATACCTGGATTAATCCAAGTCAACACATACAAAACACGCCTTGCACCTCGCCATAAGAGACTTTCCCATTGAGGTTGAGGGCACCCCATCCCCTGAAGTCAGAAATGTGGGAATCATGCAAGACTTCTTCCTCATCCTAGCTCTGACATTTCTCCTGTGTTAACTTTTCTTGAGGTCTGTTTCAACTTTTCTTGTGTTTACTGCCTCATTTCAAACCCTCAGCCCTCTACCAGACCCCAGGAACAATCACCTAACCTGTCTTTCTGCCACCACGCCCATTTCCATTCAATCCATCCTCCATAATCAAGGCAAATGTGATGTGGCCATGACATTCCCTGGCAAGTATTTCAAGGACTCGTCTTCTAGGGTACAGGATAAAAATACAAATTCCTTAGCCTATTATACAAACCCTTTGCCTGACACCTGCCTGTTTTCTCAACTTCATCCATCTTCGTTTTCTCTATTCCCCAACCCATATGCAAGTATACTTAAATTTCATCCTGCCCGAACTACTTATTTGAAGATATTCTTCCTTCTGTTCGAAAAATTCCAGTTATTCCATCTGCCTGGCAAACTCCTGGCCAACCTCAAGACTTTGCTCAAGTATTACCTACTATGGGAAACCTTCTCTGACTTTGCTTTGTGAACAATTAAGCCTTCCTATTCCACATCTTTTCTATAACTCTGCCATAGTATTTAATATATTGGGTGATTATTTGTTTAAAATGTGTGCCTTTCCAACTGGACTGAGAGCCCTAGGGGGCAAGGGTTGTGTTGTATTCATCACTGTATCCCCAGTACATAATAAAATAGCTGGAACAGTAATGATTTGTTACATATATAATTGAATGAATGGATGAATGAAGAACATTTAGAACATCAATATAGTTATGCCTACAAACCAAATCCCAACTAACCAGAATTTCAACAGCTTTAAAACACACTAATGTTTAGCTCTCTTACATTTTTAGAAAGAGGAAGATAAAGAGCTCCCTAGAAAGTATAGTAGCCACTCAGATCATGCCACCTCAGAGGTAGTGTCTAATGAGGCAACTATAGACCGACCATCCAGGATCTGCTCCACAATCCTGAAATTCCACTTGGTCTCAGGCTTGGTGCTTAGGCTTGGAAGAATACCAATTTATTAATTAACCATAAAAATATAACTGCCAAAGACTTTAATTGCCAGCTTTCTGTAGTCAGCACTTTTTTTAGGAGGAGAATATATGGGGAAAACAAGATTATAATCAGAAGGTTGGCATGATAGGCATGGAGTAAGCAAGGAGTCAGCCCAATTCATTCATCCATCCAACTACTTAGCACAGTATTTCTATCCTTGCTGAGTAGATGGAAATGGGCCCACAGACCAGCCAGAGTGCTGCCTTCTCTAGACAGTGATAGAAATGCTTTGGAAAATTCTACCTCTTTAGCTTCTCATCTTCTAGACTTTATTCAGTCAATCCCATTGTATTGACTGGGAAGACACAACTGACCAGGTCTTGATTTTAAACAAGACTAGTACAGTCATATGCATTCTTGAAGCTACCCTCAGGTTAAACATTTCAGCCATTTATGTTCAAATTATTGGTTAGAGAAAGTTTATTTTTTCAGAAGACTGATCTCACCCAAATTAAGTTTTCCTAAATTTTGGTGGGGGGAAACAGGGGCTTACAGTTATACCTCTGTACTGAATTGAATTTTTTTGTTGTTAAATCTATTCTAGATTATTAAAGTTTACTCATGGGAAGTGTTTGACACAGAGTGGGAGGCTAAATAGAAAAAAGAGGATACTAGTTAATAATAAAAATTTAGCTGATTCCTTCTGTTATTTATTAAGGACTCAGCTGTACAATGGGAGGATTTAAAATCTTCTAAAAAGATGAACCCACCACAGTAGGCCATGATTTGTCAGTCTCTTCTCCAGGAGGTGTCTGTCTTTTCCACAGCATCACATGAAACTATTTCTGGAGCTGGGTTGGAGGAGACAAGCTGGCTTGACTGGAGAAGGGTAGACAGCATCCCACAAGAGGATCTGGAGGGCCTGGTGGGGGGATGGGACCATTGGAAAGGGAAAGGCTCCTCAGCTGTGACACACCTGCAAGTTTAAACATATACATATTCCCTGAATATGTTTCACAGGGAAGCCCAAGGTTGCCCATGGTTTAGACACAGTATTAGAAGGTCATGTTCAAAAAGTGATTCCCAGGAATCCCCAAAGAAAACAAACTTGGGTTAAAGGATCCTTTCAAGAAACACAAAGCGATTTCCTCTCTCAAAGAGAGATAAGATCAATAAGAAACTTTCTTACCTTGGCTTTTCTTTTCTGAAGTTTATTTATTTGAGAGAGAGGGTGCATGCATGAGCAGGGGAGAGGCAGAGAGAGAGGGAGAGAGAGAATCCCAGGCAGGCTCCACACCGTCAGCACAAAGTCTGATGTAGGGCTTGAACCCACTAACTGTGATATCATGACCTGAGCTGAAATCAAGAGTTGGATGCTTAACCAACTGAGATACCCAGGTACCCCAGTCTTGGCCTTTGCCCCCACTTCTAGTTTTTCCAGATGCCTATAGTCACAGCGCTTACCCAGAAGTAAAAAATTAAAGATTTTGTGTGTATATGTATGTGTTTTGGGTCTCTAAATGCCATGTGAACTGCATCCTGAAAGCATCATCTGCCTGGCAAGGAGCGCAATCAGCCAGACCACTCTAAGCAAATTCTGACTGAAGTATGACCAGGAGAGGATCTAGGTTTTGTGGAGCCTGAATACACCTGGAGATTCCACTTTGATAAAAATAATACAAAATTACTGTTTTAATTTAATACTTCATATTTGTTTTTAAAACAATAAAGCATTTATAGAAAGTTAATATTTATTTAGAAAAGTAATTCTAACAAATCACAATTTTTAAAAGGTAATAAATATCACAGGCATCACAAGATCCAGAAAATTAACACAATAGTATTGTTATATCATATATTCCACTAACTATTATTACATTTTTTATATTATTGTTAATTAATTTCTGATGATTAACTTTGGGCAACAAAGAGGCCAGACGGGTTTTAAGCAGAGGAATCACTTAATCAGATTTACATTTTAGACCTACCCAGAGTCACAAAGCAGAAATTCTGCTCAAAACTCGGTCTTGTACACTTCGTTCTTTTGTAGAGAATGTTTTGTGGCAAAACTTACTGAAATTATTGTATTATGTTGTCACTTGTAAATGAAGGAAACTTGTCTTTTCCAGTTAGACATATTTAAAAATAACTTCAAAACACATCTTATTTCTTGATTATTATTTAGGAAAATGTCTTTAAAAGCAGAACAGTGCAAAGCACTGCCTCCCTGACCAAAAACTGGTGAGAGGGTCAGATTAGATCAAGACCCAAGTTGGCTCCAGACACAAGCCTGTGAGAGGATCCTGGCCGTTAGACACAGGAGAGACATCTACTGGTGGGACTCGAGAGACAGGCCCAAGTTCTCTGAAGGGCTTCCACAGCCATGAAAAATGAGGGATTTTGTGTGTATCCGTGTGTATTCTGGGACTCAATGAGCTGAATCCTGAAAGGAACATTTGCGCAGCAGGGACAGCCAATGCCAGACCACTCTGAGTCAGCAAACAGAGCCCTAGCCAGGTCCCCCCTCAGGTAGAGGCTGCCCCAAGGGAGGCTTCTACCTCTGAAAAAAGCTTCAATCTTCCTGACACTCCTGGGCATGAGAGAAGCCAAGTATGCCAAGGGCGCTATACGAAGACGATTTCATCTGTTATCCCAGGAGCCAGACCTTCTTGGAAGATCTATGCTTTCTTTCTCTACTAGACCTTTTTCCAAAAATTCAGAATATCTCTAAAGAAAGAAAATGAAATTCATTGCAGACTTCTCTTTCCTAAAGTTGATCTTTTTCATGTGGTGGCTACCTATCAGCTGTAAGCTATACCCCCTTAGAGGCTCTTTTCAATTCACTTGTGACCTGTTGTTCGTGGGTTTTGCAGCCCTTCTCCCCATTGCTAGGCATTTTCAAGCAAAACTAATTGTAGTAAGAGAGAGCTCTAGTTCTTTCCTTGTTTCTGTCAGAAGCAGAACAGTAAGGAGATATGTATACTGCTTTTTTCTTGAATGTTGTTCATTTCTACAACTCATAACACTGGGGTTCCTTATGCCAGTTATTGCCCCCAAAACATGAGACCCCCTCCCCGAGGTATTTGCAGCTCCATAAACTGCATTCAAATTGGGAAATTTAGATTCCTTCCATATCATTACATGCACAGAATAATGAAAGGCACCTAAGGATGTTTATTTCAAGGGTGAGTCCTGTTACAAAATGACATAATCTGTTCTTTGAGAAAACAATTCATGCTTATAGTCCATGTACAGAAAATGCACAAGAAATTATGCCATAATATTGCATAAATTTATTTTTAAAGTATAGATGCTTACAGATTTCTGTTAAAATGAAACTACTTTATGCCACCGTGAGATGATCTAATAAGAAATGGCATCAGCAATCATTCATACTTGCTGCAAGTTTTACAAATTTTACAAATTTGTCCAGAGTTTATAGCTATTTGCAAGGTAATATCACTCTGTGGCATCAACAGAGCAAATTTAAACTGAGGCAAAATTTATTCTTCACAAGAATCCCCTGGGATCCTGGCCAAAACTTGCAGATTAACCTAAGAGTGGATTGGGGGAAGTAAAGAAAGAAATGTGGTTTTATTGTAAGTTGATTCAACATCTGTCTACTTGGGCTAATTCATGATGAGTTTAATATTCATTCCTTCCCTCTTCTGTTCCTACACAGCATGATACTCCATGCATTTTTCTTCTCCATGCATTTTTTAATTACCTTAGTAAGATGCCTACTTCCTGCCCAGCTCTTTCCTTGTTCAGAGAAGAGTGTTAACACTGTGAGATATAGTGGATTATGTGGGGCAACCCATTAATTTGCCTAAAACCCACTATCTTAGTCTGTTCAGGCTACTGAAACAAAAATACCTTAGACAGGGTGGCTTAACCAACAAACATTTATTTCTCAGAGTTCTTTCTGGAGGCTGGAAAGTCTGAGATCAAGGTGGCAGCAGATTCAGTATAGTGAGGTCCACTTCGTGGGTCATGGATGGCTCACCCTCATGACCTAATCACCTCCCAAAGCCTCACTTCCCAATATCATCACCTGGGGTTCAGTTCTTTTTTTTTTAATGTTTATTTATTCATTTTGAAAGGGAGGGAAGAGCAACAGAGAGAGAGAAAGAGAGAGAATCCCAAGTAGGCTCCACACTGTAAGTGTAGAGCCTGATGCAAGGCTCAAACCCATGAACTGTGAGACCATGACCTGAGCAGAAATCAAGAGTCTGGATGCTGAACTGACTGAGCCACCCAGGTGTCCCTGGGGTTCAGTTCTTAACATGAATTTTGAGGGGACAAAAACATTTAGTCCATAATACCCACCAGAATCCTAGCTAGCTGACAGGGAACTTCAATGCTAACATTTCTAAAACAGGCAACTCTGGTTACAATTCACTAGTGAAAAATTAAATTCATGATGTGAGTTCAGAGAGTACTAAGTGGGTTAAAGAAAAAGAAACAAAAGGCAAGTGTGCAGTGATAGGGCCTGACGTGTTACAGAGGACGGTCAGGAGGCCTCTCTGAGTACATGGCATTTGGGCAGCGACCAGAACATGGCTGGCTGCTGGATGGAGAATGGACGATGGGAAGCAAGGGTTCAGTTAGGTGTCTGTTACAATAGTCCAGACAAGAGATGAGGGTGGCTTGCCCTGGGGGAGAGGCTGCTTCTGAATGCATCTCAAAGTTAAGACGACAGGACTCGCAGATGGTTGGGTGTGGGGTATGAGGGAAATAGAGGAAATTGAGGTCACCCTCTAGAAAAGTCGTGGTACTCAACAATGTGCTGTCGCCTCTTTCCCCATAATCTCACCTCAGTGATACTTTTTCCTCTTTGCCAAATTGATAAGCAAACAACGTTCAATTGTTTTAGATTTTTTTCATTGCTACTGAGGTTAGATATGTTTTGTTTTTATGTGCCATGTGTGTTTAATCGATTGCAAAAATAATATTTTAAACTAAAATTGGTTTTTTTGGATAAACGATAAGCACTGTCATCTCTGATAGAATGTGAGTTTCACAAAAGTGAAGGACAGAAAGACTTCATTTATTTTAGTTGCTACTGTCTCACTGATACCTAAAATAATGCGTATCATATAATGATGATAAAAATTATTAACCCTTAGATACTTTAATATGTGCCAGGCACTGTTCTAAGTGCTATTAATACAACCCACTTATGGATGGAAATACTGGGCCACAGAGAGGTTAAATAATTTGCCCAAAGTCACACAGCTGGTAGGTGGCAGAGCTAGGATTTGAATCAGGGAAATCAGTCTCCGGAGTCCAGCTCTGTGTTCCACTGCCTTTCAACATGAAGTACCAATATATATTTGAGTATGGATTTTAATGAATTTTCCAATTTGTTAGAAGTAAATGGTAATATGTATATTTAATCTTAAGTGTTTGGAGGAGAAAAATGAAAGCAATTCAATAATGAAATATAACTTATCTAAATTAAACAAACTCACTGTAGAAATACAGGATATATTTACTACAAAAGAAAAATTATTTAAGATCCACTTTGTTAGTAAATTGAGAAGAGGCTTAATACAATATTTCACCCTAGGATTATGCTTCAAAGTCTCAACAATGAAATTCACCCATGGTTAAATGAAGCTCTAGAATGAACATTAGTCTCCCAGCTGTCTACTACCCTTGACAAAACTCAAATCCATTCCATACTCCCTGCTAATTAATCTTCCCCAAACAAGGCTGAACACACATCCCCATCTTCTTCTCCTTGACAACCCCTCATCATAGAACAGAAATTTTCTTGTTGAAAGAAGCATGCAGGAGAAATGACTCCGGCATTGGCTCCCAGGAGTGCTGAGTGTGGAGCTCAGACCTTCTGGCAACCAGCAGAGTGACTGTGGGAAAATCATTTCATCTCCACCACTTCCCCCGGCCATATCTCAACTACAAAATAGGAGTCACAGGCAGACAAAGAGCCTGAGTAAGGCAAAGTGTGTCTGATGGTTAATTTTATGTCTAGTTAACTGGGCTACAAGGTGCCCAGATTATTTGGTCAAACGTTATTCTGGGTGTATCTGCGATGGTGTTTCTGGCTGAGATTAATATTTGAATCAGTAGACTAAGTAAAGCAGATTGCTTTTCCAGTGGGCCTCATTCAATCAGTTGAAATCTTGAATCAAACAAAAATTTTACTCCCCTGAGTAGGTAAGAATTTTTCTGCCTGATGGGGTTTGACTGGAGCACTGACTTTTCTTTCTGCCTTCTGACTCAGACTGAAACATTGGCTCTTCTCCTCAAGACTGCCAATCTTCAGACTAAAACTACACCATTAGCTCTGCTAAGCCTCTAGCTTGCTGACTTACCTTGCCAATCATGGGACTTACCAGCCCCCATAATTCATGAACCAATTCCTTATGATAAATCTGTGTTTGTGAATATAATATAATATAATATAATATAATATAATATAATATAATATAACATAACATAACATAACATAACATAACATAACATAACATAATATAATATAATATAATATAATATAATATAATATAATATAATATAATATTAGTTGGTTCTGTTTCTTTGGAAAATCCTGACTAATACAATGTACTATCTATCCCTCAACACATACAGTAGCTGCTTAGTAGATATGCTTCATGGGCCAGATGTCTCTGGATTTTCTTCCTGCTCTGCCATCATTAGCTGTGTAATTAGGGCAAGTTAAAGTCACTTGTCAATGCCTCAGTTTCCTTTTCTTTAAAACAGAAGCAATATGTTATTTTTAAGGCTATTCAGAGGATTAAATAAATAAGTTACATAAAACACCCAGAACATGGTAAGCTTTCAGTAAATGGTATATGCTATTATTATTCCTTTTTACAGTAGTCAAAAACACAAGTGTTTCATGGGGCCAGAGGAGTAATATAAATGGGTGAAAGAGGCTGGGCATATTTTGTTGTTCTAATATAAGGTCACATTTTATAGCAGCATCACTTGGTTCATTCATGTTCAAGAAGAAATGCTGTTGAAATGTTAGCCTTTTTTAGTTCACCCCATATATTTTTCATCTGTATACCAGTCACAGATCTTACTGTGATTTGCTTTGTAATGGCAACTTAAGTTATATTCTTTTGACACAGATACATTGGTTGCATATTGACTAGATGGGTATTATAACTCCACATCATATTCATGACCTCATTTCCTCTCTGCTTCACCTATATCTTGACCCTTGACCATTTGTTTTACCCCAATATTTTCATCAATGTCTCTACATGGACGCCACTCCATTTCTACCATAAAAATTTCACAAAAACACAAACCCAAAGCCCCTTTTCCCCATTTCCATGTTACCGGCTTCTCACATCTAGCCTCAGGTATCCCTGTTGCTGAGGCACAAGAGGCCACGGACCCATTTTGTATCTAGACATACCCCATGCATGTCCAACCCAGAGTGTGGGGAAGTTAGTGCCCTTGGGGCAATAATTTGACAATAGGAGATTTAATGATCTTCCCAGATGGACTATGCTGAGGTTCGTACAACCTCAAAAGATGATCTCATAAGATTGAACAGTCAGTTGCACTTGATGTCAAGCGTTATCCAGATGGTGGTGTACCTTCATATTTGCACTTACTCCTTTCCTAACTACTCCCATTCCCCCAGGAGTTTCACTCCCTAATAAAGTAGTAGCACATAGGCCTTTATTTTGGGTTCTGCATCCAGATGAACCTAGTGTAAAACAGAGGGTACTACGAGTGACCCTAGAAAGCAGACTCTCAAGACTAGATTCTGGTGGTGGATTACTCAGTGGCCTGAAAGCACAAGAGACATCACTGCTGGTGGTTATGGGGTGGTTACAACCTTTAGCTTGCAATGGCATCACAAGTACTAGGGATTTCACCTGTGTTTAGTTGGGATGAGATGAAAATAGAAGGTAAGACATTGAGTTAGTCAGTACTGTGGCACTTGAATAATATGTGAGCTATGAGAATAATGGATTGGTGCAGGTCTGACTTCTTGTGATTATATTGGAAATTTTGAAAACATAAATCAATAAGTTTAGAGCATCCGTTGAAAGCCAGAAGACCTTTATGGCTTTTTTTTTTTTTTTTTTAAGAATATTTGTGAGAGAGGGAGAGGGAGGGCGGAGGAAGGGCAGAGAGAGAAGACAGCGCGGGGCACCACTTGGGACTCCACATGGGGCTCAATCTTAAGAAGGAACTGTGAGGGGCGCCTGGGTGGCGCAGTCGGTTAAGCGTCCGACTTCAGCCAGGTCACGATCTCGCGGTCCGTGAGTTCGAGCCCCGCGTCGGGCTCTGGGCTGATGGCTCAGAGCCTAGAGCCTGTTTCCGATTCTGTGTCTCCCTCTCTCTCTGCCCCTCCCCCGTTCATGCTCTGTCTCTCTCTGTCCCAAAAATAAATAAACGTTGGAAAAAAAAAAATTAAAAAAAAAAAAAAAAAAAAAAAGAAGGAACTGTGAGATCATGACCTGAGCTGAAATCAAGAGTCAGACCCTTAACCAACTGAGCCACTCAGGCACCGCCCAGACCTTTATGGCTTCTTTAAAGAGACTTTCATCTCTTTCAGTTGCCAGGCAGACTGTACTGAATATTATGCCCAGGATCTGATTGTAAGAACAGCAGAACTGCAATGGAGACTGGATATGTAGCCTTGAAAGGTCCTTAAGGTCAAAGTGAGGGTCCTGAAAGGAAATGTGGTCGCCTTAAATATGGAATAGGGATATTAGGATGGACAAGACTGAGAATCTTCAAACCCTCATATCCCCTGCCCTCCAGGCCAGCAAAAGTGGCTTCCTCCTTGTCAGAGGAGAAAGTTTCCCTTGCCTGAATATCAGACAATGAGCTCAGCTGAAGCAGATGCACTCCAAGTGATACTTGCCTCCACCACTCTTCATTTCTCTCCAACTGTTAATAAGGGGCCTCAGAATAATCTAAGAGGGATAATATAATCCCTGAAGGATGAAATGTCTTATACACCAAAAGAAATGCAGAACCTGCCTAATATGGATGGCAAGAAAATAGAGAGTATGTTTGGGGTAGATTTGGGAAGTGTTGGATTTGGGAGTAAACTATAAAACTTAATAGTTAAGAATTCACTAAGAGAGGGAAGTCACTTTTTTTTAATGTTTATTTATTTATTTTTGAGAGAGAGAACATGTGTGCACAAGTGGGGGAGGGGCAGAGAGAGAGAGACACGTAGAATCTGAAGCAGCCTCCAGGCTCTGAGCTGTCAGCACAGAGCCAGACGTGGGGCTTGAACCCACGAACTGTGAGATCATGACCTGAGCTGAAGTCAGACGCTCAACCCACTGAGCCACTCAGGTGCCCCTAGAGGGCATTCACTTTTGACCCAGGATTCAAAAGTGAATGTTTGACAAGGACACATAGAGCTGGCCCTGATACTCTGCAGGGGAGGTTACTTGAAACTCAGCTATGATGATGGCCTAGGTACGTGAGGTAACATGGTAAGATTTCTTTGGTGTGGAAACAAAGACTCTCTCCTTGACAAAACTTTAGTCAGGCTCCTCTAAGCCCTTTCATCAACTAGTCTTCAACTTTGGGTTTCTGTGTCTGTCCTTGTAAAATCCAATTTTAGCAAAAATCCTGCTAACTCAGTTTCACAAGCATCCTCCCCAACCCTTGATATCTGATCACTTATGATATCTGATCAAATTCCTCATTCTCCACCCTTGATATTTGATCACCATTGCCTGCCTTCAGCAAGAATCCCCTTACCCCCAATGTCTCCCCTTTGTAGTGCAAGAGATCCACTTCCTTCTGCTTGTTGACTACAAATTCTCAGCTGTCTTTGCTGTATTTGGAATTGGCCTGATCTCTTTTCCCTACTGCAGCACTCCTATTGCAGTAGTCCTAAACAAGTCTTCCTAACCATTTTAACCAGTGTCTGAATAATTCTTTCTTTAACATTGGTACAGAGAAAGAATTCAGATGTCTGAGAGAGGTGAGATGTAAGAATGCATTAAGTATTT
This sequence comes from Lynx rufus, assembly GCF_022079265.1. Lineage (NCBI taxonomy): Eukaryota > Metazoa > Chordata > Mammalia > Carnivora > Felidae > Lynx > Lynx rufus. Next base: position 10,541,668 of record NW_025814841.1, on the reverse strand, counting down.
ACAGTCCATTTATTTTCAACAAGGTTGCCTTGTTGAAATAGGGAAAAAGAATAATCTTTTCAACAAATGATGCTGGAACTACTAGATTTTCACAGGCAAAAAAAATGAAGTTGAACCCTTACTTCATATCATATATAAAAATTAACTCAAAATAGGTCAAAGACCAAACATAAGAGCTGAAAGTGTAAAATTGTTAGAAGAAAACATAAGTGTAAATCTTCGTGGCCTTGGATTAGCCAATGACTTCTTAGATGTGACACCAAAAGCACAGGCATCAGAAGAAAAATAGATAAATGGGACATTATAAAACATTTTTTTAATTGTGCTTCAAAGAACAATTTCATCAAGAAACTGAGAAGATAATCCAAAGAATGAGAGAAATTTTTACAAATTATATATCTGATAAGGGACTTGTATCTAGAATATTCAAAGACCTATTACAACTTAATAATGGAAAGAAAAAAATTAACCTAACTTAAAAATTGGATTTGAATATACAGTTCTCCAAAGAAGATATACAAATGGTCAGTTAGCACCCTGAAAAGATGCTCAACATCATTATCCATCAGGAAAAGGAAAACCAATGTCAAAATGATATTCTACTTTACACTCACCAGGATGACTATAATAAAAAGACAGATAATAACAAGTGTTGCTGAGGATATGGAGACACTGGAGCCCTCATACACCACTGGTGCAAATGCAAAATGGTGCTGCCACTTTGGAAAATGGTCTAACAGAGTTACCATGTGACCCAGCAATTCCACTCCTAGGTATATGTTTGAGCAAAATGTAAACATACAAACATGAAAACTTGCATATGAAAGTTAACAGTAGCATTATTAATAATAGCCAAAAGGTGGAAACAACCCAAATATCCATCAATGAATAAATAAAATGCAGTATTATTCAACAATAAAAAAGATATGAAGTAGTGATACATTCTACAACATGAATTAACCTTGGAAATATTATGCAAAGTGAAAAGAAGTCAGTTACAAAGATCCACATATTATATGATTCCATTTATACAAAATGTCTAAGAATATGAAAATCTATAGAAATAGCAAATTAGCAGTTACCCAGGAATAGAGGCGTTGAGAAGATTGGAGAGTAATGGCTAAAGAATGCAGGGTGTTAGTGGAGGCAAATAAAATGTTCTAAATTTGTGTTGATGAACGACTATTAGAATACTATGTTACTATACTAAAAGCCATTTAATTATATACTTTGTTGGTGAATTAAATCTCCATAAGGCTATTAAAAAAAATCAACTATGCTTATGTAATCTGAGTTACCTGAGACCTCTACCTCACTGTGTTCCTGGCAAGACCCAGAGAACATTCAGTTCACTACGTAAACCATTAAGGAATTTGTTGGTAAGAGCAGCATTGGCATAATTGAGAAATTAGGGACTGTCTGTTCTCTGTAAGCCAATATAATGGTAAGAGATTAATGATACTTAGTATCGGTGAGTATGATGGGATTCTAAAAGCATGAATCAGGAAAGGAGGATGCACACATCAGAGGCAAGGTGAATTATCATAATGAGTTAACCCACAGGGATCTGGTAATAGAAAATAGATCATGGTGTTCCTGGGGGCAAGATAAATGGAGAACTACCAAGGTATGGCTCAGTTTGTAAATTTCAGAAAAAGTCAAGGGTTGATGAGTTGAAGGCTAAGGATAGCCACCACAGTAAAAAAAACCCAGTTTTCAGATTTCAGTCAGTTGACAGGCCCAGAGCCCATTGATTGAATTATGACCCTTGAGGCAATCTTCTAGAAAACCTATTGAATGCTAACACCCCATCTGCAGAGATCACATGGGGTGTTAACCAGCTCACCAAACCCCTGGGTAGAGGTATAAGAAGGTGTCTTTGAATGAGAAAGTTAATGCAGAAAATAACATATGGTATCCAGTAAAGCCAACCCTCTCTTTTTTTTTCTCTCATTTTTCTTAAAAATGAGAAAATGTGGGCTGCCTGGGTGGCTTAGTCAGTTAAATGTCCGACTCTTGGTTTCAGCTCAAGTCATGGTCTCACAGTTTGTGAGTTCGAGCCCCACATCGGGCTTCGTGCTGACAGTGTGGAGCCTGCTTGGGATTCTCTTGTTCTGTCTCCTTCTGCACTCCCTGCCCCCAGCTCACTCTCTCTCTCTCTCCCTCTCTCAAAAATAAATAAATAAGCTTTTTAAAAATTTTTTTAAAAAATAAGAAAATGTTAATAGGAAAAGGTAGTGAGTCAGTACTGATAGGACAAGAGTGAATATGTAAAGGAAAAAAAATGAAAGAGTGATTTTGCTGAGACAATCTAGCTAATTGGACTAATTGTTTAAACAAAAGTAGAACAAAATAAATCAAAAATAATGAAGACATAAGAACCATAGGTTAAGCAAATGACAAATAGACTAAAGGGGGAGTCATGAAGCACAAAAATGTCTTATCTTCCACAGAGGAGAGACCAAAGTAATTGTGTTTAAATGTACAGATCTAAATTAATGATTAGAATACTAAACATTTGCCAAAGTAATTGTGACTGATTTTATAGTAATAAATTAATCACTACTGCAATTAAGAATGTTTATAGCCTGTTTTAAATTAATCATAAGTAATGATAAGTACAACACTTTAAGTTTTAAAATATTCTAATATGAAAAAGAAAACATTACAGTCCATTCATCAGAATTCATAATGTAATATAAAGGAAAAAACATGGAAGTCTTACTTTATCAAACATGAATTAGAAAAACAGAGGACAGAACAAATAAAATAAAAACCATAAAATTACTTAATTCACTTACAAAAGGATATGCTATTTGATTATTTAAATCCATGATGAATTTAGAGATGTACAAAAAAGCACAAAGACACTGAAGAGCTTATAATATAATATGAGCAAACATCATTAATAAACTCTTGGGAAACAAAAGGAGATCATTATGTTATGATAGCAGATATAAGTTAAAGACATAATATTAGAAGATTTGTATTCATTTAATAACGTATAACCAAAAACTACATACAGACAGAAAAACAAGTGTTAAAAGGAATTAACAAAAAACACATTATACTTAGTGATTTTCATTTTTATAAATATATAAAAAATATAGATTTTAACTAGTATTTTAACTGTCAGATATAATTCAGCAAACATTTAGAAGAGAAGAACATCACAACCAAATACTTATTATGCAATTATGACTCATTACTTAAAAATCCAATAAAATAACCACATCAAAATTCTTTCAAATAAAATTCACTTGTTCAAGCAGATGCTAAAATTGGCCAGTTTTATTCTCAATAATGTATTCAAATTCAAAAACAAAGCAAAGAAGCCCAGCACTACCATTTTGATTTTAATTTTAATATTGTATTGACTTTTACTAATGCAAAAATATTAGACAACTAAAATGAATATGTATTAGAAAGAGACAAAATAATAGTTGAAGATGGTGTAATTATATATGTGCATTAGGGTTCTTCAGAGAGGATCAATGGGATATATATGGATATGTATAAAAGGAAATTTATTATAAGAATTAGCTCAGACCAAAAAAAAAAAAAAAAAAAAAAGAAAGAAAGAATTGGCTCAAACAGTTATGGAGTCAAAAAAATCATGAGAAAACCCACTAGAAGTCATAAAAAACTCAGGTAAAGGAGTAAAGTTCAAAATAAATTCTGAAGTCAATATTCCTCCTTCAATCCATCAGTTTTAGAAAAACATAGGTGCAGATCCCACTTAACAGTGGGAAGGAAACAACAACATAGGAGTTACCTGAGAGAAGTTTGGAGTTATTTAAAGGTGTAAATATTAATGTATTTTTTAATTTTAGATAGAGAAATTTATCACCAAGTATACAATATTTTTAAAAATTGCAAAAAATGGCTTTTCTGGGGCGCCTGGGTGGCACAGTCGGTTAAGCGTCCGACTTCAGCCAGGTCACGATCTCGCGGTCCGTGAGTTCGAGCCCCGCGTCAGGCTCTGGGCTGATGGCTCAGAGCCTGGAGCCTGTTTCCGATTCTGTGTCTCCCTCTCTCTCTGCCCCTCCCCCGTTCATGCTCTATCTCTCTCTGTCCCAAAAATAAATAAACGTTGAAAAAAAAAAAATTAAAAAAAAAATGGCTTTTCTGCCTATAATGTTTTGTAATTGAATGGAGTATCAGGATGGAATTTGAGAAAATGCCAACAGTTTACAAGAAAAAAATAAACATATGAGAATGACAAAAGTTCTGGGGAAAAAAAGCAATAAGGGTAGTTACTTCTATTAGTCATTAAAACCTATCATAAAGAGATGGGAATTAAAATGGAGGCATACTTAAGCAAAATAAAAAGCATCCAATGAAACAAGAGTCCAGAAATAGACTCAGTTATCCATAAAAACTCCATATGTGATAAAGTAAACTCTCCAAAATAATTATAAAATAATTTTTAATGATTTGAAATTCAGATATATAGACATTTTACAGGGAAATCTATTAATGTCTTACAGCATATACTAAAATAAACTGCAGATGGAATTAAAGGGTTAAATAGAAAATGAGGAATTGAATACATAAAGAAGTATTTTATTTTTTTTTTTTTTTATATATATATGAAATTTATTGACAAATTGGTTTCCATACAACACCCAGTGCTCATCCCAAAAGGTGCCCTCCTCAATACCCATCACCCACCCTCCCCTCCCTCCCACCCCCCATCAACCCTCAGTTTGTTCTCAGTTTTTAACAGTCTCTTATGCTTTGGCTCTCTCCCACTCTAACCTCTTTTTTTTTTTTTCCTTCCCCTCCCCCATGGGTTCCTGTTAAGTTTCTCAGGATCCACATAAGAGTGAAACCATATGGTATCTGTCTTTCTCTGTATGGCTTATTTCACTTAGCATTACACTCTCCAGTTCCATCCACGTTGCTACAAAAGGCCATATTTCATTTTTTCTCATTGCCACGTAGTATTCCATTGTGTATATATACCACAATTTCTTTATCCATTCATCAGTTGATGGACATTTAGGCTCTTTCCATAATTTGGCTATTGTTGAGAGTGCTGCTATGAACATTGGGGTACAAGTGCCCCTATGCATCAGTACTCCTGTATCCCTTGGGTAGATTCCTAGGAGTGCTATTGCTGGGTCATAGGGTAGGTCTATTTTTAATTTTCTGAGGAACCTCCACACTGCTTTCCAGAGCGGCTGCACCAATTTGCATTCCCACCAACCAACAGTGCAAGAGGGTTCCCGTTTCTCCACATCCTCTCCAGCATCTATAGTCTCCTGATTTGTTCATTTTGGCCACTCTGACTGGCGTGAGGTGATACCTGAGTGTGGTTTTGATTTGTATTTCCCTGATAAGGAGCGACGCTGAACATCTTTTCATGTGCCTGTTGGCCATCTGGATGTCTTCTTTCGAGAAGTGTCTATTCATGTTTTCTGCCCATTTCTTCACTGGGTTATTTGTTTTTCGGGTGTGGAGTTTGGTGAGCTCTTTATAGATTTTAGATACTAGCCCTTTGTCCGATATGTCATTTGCAAATATCTTTTCCCATTCCGTTGGTTGCCTTTTAGTTTTGTTGGTTGTTTCCTTTGCTGTGCAGAAGCTTTTTATCTTCATAAGGTCCCAGTAATTCACTTTTGCTTTTAATTCCCTTGCCTTTGGGGATGTGTCGAGTAAGAGATTGCTACGGCTGAGGTCAGAGAGGTCTTTTCCTGCTTTCTCCTCTAAGGTTTTGATGGTTTCCTGTCTCACATTTAGGTCCTTTATCCATTTTGAGTTTATTTTTGTAAATGATGTGAGAAAGTGGTCTAGTTTCAACCTTCTGCATGTTGCTGTCCAGTTCTCCCAGCACCATTTGTTAAAGAGGCTGTCTTTTTTCCATTGGATGTTCTTTCCTGCTTTGTCAAAGATGAGTTGGCCATACGTTTGTGGGTCTAGTTCTGGGGTTTCTATTCTATTCCATTGGTCTGTGTGTCTGTTTTTGTGCCAATACCATGCTGTCTTGATGATGACAGCTTTGTAGTAGAGGCTAAAGTCTGGGATTGTGATGCCTCCTGCTTTGGTCTTCTTCTTCAAAATTCCTTTGGCTATTCGGGGCCTTTTGTGGTTCCATATGAATTTAGGATTGCTTGTTCTAGTTTCGAGAAGAATGCTGGTGCAATTTTGATTGGGCTTGCATTGAATGTGTAGATAGCTTTGGGTAGTGACATTTTGACAGTATTTATTCTTCCAATCCATGAGCAGGGAATGTCTTTCCATTTCTTTAAATCTTCTTCAATTACCTTCATAAGCTTTCTATAGTTTTCAGCATACAGATCCTTTACATCTTTGGTTAGATTTATTCCTAGGTATTTTATGCTTCTTGGTGCAGTTGTGAATGGGATCAGTTTCTTTATTTGTCTTTCTGTTGCTTCATTGTTAGTGTATAAGAATGCAAATGATTTCTGTACATTGATTTTGTATCCTGCAACTTTGCTGAATTCATGTATCAGTTCTAGCAGACTTTTGGTGGAGTCTATCGGATTTTCCATGTATAATATCATGTCATCTGCAAAAAGCGAAAGCTTGACTTCATCTTTGCCAATTTTGATGCCTTTGATTTCCTTTTGTTGTCTGATTGCTGATGCTAGAACTTCCAGCACTATGTTGAACAACAGCGGTGAGAGTGGGCATCCCTGTCGTGTTCCTGATCTCAGGGAAAAAGCTCTCAGTTTTTCCCCGTTGAGGATGATGTTAGCTGTGGGCTTTTCATAAATGGCTTTTATGATCTTTAAGTATGTTCCTTCTATCCCGACTTTCTCAAGGGTTTTTATTAAGAAAGGGTGCTGGATTTTGTCAGAGGCCTTTTCTGCATCGATTGACAGGATCATATGGTTCTTCTGTTTTTTTTTGTTAATGTGATGTATCACGTTGATTGATTTGCGAATGTTGAACCAGCCCTGCATCCCAGGAATGAATCCCACTTGATCATGGTGAATAATGCTTTTTATATGCTGTTGAATTCGATTTGCTAGTATCTTATTGAGAATTTTGGCATCCATATTCATCAGGGATATTGGCCTGTAGTTCTCTTTTTTTACTGGGTCTCTGTCTGGTTTAGGAATCAAAGTAATACTGGCTTCATAGAATGAGTCTGGAAGTTTTCCTTCCCTTTCTATTTCTTGGAATAGCTTGAGAAGGATAGGTATTATCTCTGCTTTAAACGTCTGGTAGAACTCCCCTGGGAAGCCATCTGGTCCTGGACTCTTATTTGTTGGGAGATTTTTGATAACCGATTCAATTTCTTCGCTGGTTATGGGTCTGTTCAAGCTTTCTATTTCCTCCTGATTGAGTTTTGGAAGAGTGTGGGTGTTCAGGAATTTGTCCATTTCTTCCAGGTTGTCCAATTTGTTGGCATATAATTTGTCATAGTATTCCCTGATAATTGTTTGTATCTCTGAGGGATTGGTTGTAATAATTCCATTTTCATTCATGATTTTATCTATTTGGGTCATCTCCCTTTTCTTTTTGAGAAGCCTGGCTAGAGGTTTGTCAATTTTGTTTATTTTTTCAAAAAACCAACTCTTGGTTTCGTTGATCTGCTCTACAGTTTTTTTAGATTCTATATTGTTTATTTCTGCTCTGATCTTTATTATTTCTCTTCTTCTGCTGGGTTTAGGCTGCCTTTGCTGTTCTGCTTCTATTTCCTTTAGGTGTGCTGTTAGATTTTGTATTTGGGATTTCTCTTGTTTCTTGAGATAGGCCTGGATTGCAATGTATTTTCCTCTCAGGACTGCCTTCGCTGCGTCCCAAAGCATTTGGATTGTTGTATTTTCATTTTCGTTTGTTTCCATATATTTTTTGATTTCTTCTCTAATTGCCTGGTTGACCCACTCATTCGTTAGTAGGGTGTTCTTTAACCTCCATGCTTTTGGAGGTTTTCCAGACTTTTTCCTGTGGTTGATTTCAAGCTTCATAGCATTGTGGTCTGAAAGTATGCATGGTATAATTTCAATTCTTGTAAACTTATGAAGGGCTGTTTTGTGACCCAGTATATGATCTATTTTGGAGAATGTTCCATGTGCACTCGAGAAGAAAGTATATTCTGTTGCCTTGGGATGCAGAGTTCTAAATATATCTGTCAAGTCCATCTGATCCAGTGTCTCATTCAGGGCCCTTGTTTCTTTATTGACCGTGTGTCTAGATGATCTATCCATTTCTGTAAGTGGGGTGTTAAAGTCCCCAGCAATTACCACATTCTTATCAATAAGGTTGCTTCTGTTTATGAGTAATCGTTTTATATATTTGGGGGCTCCGGTATTCGGCGCATAGACATTTATAATTGTTAGCTCTTCCTGATGGATAGACCCTGTAACTATTATATAATGTCCTTCTTCATCTCTTGTTACAGCCTTTAATTTAAAGTCTAGTTTGTCTGATATAAGTATGGCTACTCCAGCTTTCTTTTGGCTTCCAGTAGCATGATAAATAGTTCTCCATCCCCTCACTCTGAATCTAAAGGTGTCCTCAGGTCTAAAATGAGTCTCTTGTAGACAGCAAATAGATGGGTCTTGTTTTTTTTATCCATTCTGATACCCTATGTCTTTTGGTTGGCGCATTTAATCCATTTACATTCAGTGTTATTATAGAAAGATACGGGTTTAGAGTCATTGTGATGTCTGTATGTTTTATGCTTGTAGTGATGTCTCTGGTACTTTGTCTCACAGGGTCCCCCTTAGGATCTCTTGTAGGGCTGGTTTAGTGGTGACAAATTCCTTCAGTTTTTGTTTGTTTGGGAAGACCTTTATCTCTCCTTCTATTCTAAATGACAGACTTGCTGGATAAAGGATTCTCGGCTGCATATTTTTTCTGTCTAGCACACTGAAAATCTCGTGCCAATTCTTTCTGGCCTGCCAAGTTTCAAAAGAGAGATCAGTCACGAGTCTTATAGGTCTCCCTTTATATGTGAGGGCACGTTTACCCCTTGCTGCTTTCAGAATTTTCTCTTTATCCTTGTATTTTGCCAGTTTCACTATGATATGTCGTGCAGAAGATCGATTCAAGTTACGTCTGAAGGGAGTTCTCTGTGCCTCTTGGATTTCAATGCCTTTTTCCTTCCCCAGTTCAGGGAAGTTCTCAGCTATTATTTCTTCAAGTACCCCTTCAGCACCTTTCCCTCTCTCTTCCTCCTCTGGGATACCAATTATGCGTATATTATTTCTTTTTAGTGTATCACTTAGTTCTCTAATTTTCCCCTCATACTCCTGGATTTTTTTATCTCTCTTTTTCTCAGCTTCCTCTTTTTCCATAACTTTATCTTCTAGTTCACCTATTCTCTCCTCTGCCTCTTCCATCCGAGCCGTGGTGGTTTCCATTTTGTTTTGCATTTCATTTAAAGCGTTTTTCAGCTCCTCGTGACTGTTCCTTAGTCCCTTGATCTCTGTAGCAAGAGATTCTCTGCTGTCCTGTATACTGTTTTCCAGCCCAGCGATTAATTTTATGACTATTATTCTAAATTCACTTTCTGTTATATTATTTAAATCCTTTTTGATCAGCTCATTAGCTGTTGTTATTTCCTGGAGATTCTTCTGAGGGGAATTCTTCCGCTTGGTCATTTTGGATAGTCCCTGGTGTGGTGAGGACCTGCAGGGCACTTCCCCTGTGCTGTGGTGTAAAACTGGAGTTGGTGGGCGGGGCCGCAGTCAGTGCTGATGTCTGCCCCCAGCCCACCGCTGGGGCCACAGTCAGACTGGTGTGTGCCTTCTCTTCCCCTCTCCTAGGGGCGGGATTCACTATGGGGTGGCGTGGCCCGTCTGGGCTACTTGCACACTGCCAGGCTTGTGATGCTGGGGATCTGGCGTATTAGCTGGGGTGGGAAGGCAAGGTGCACAGCGGCGGGGGGGGGCAGGCTTAGCTCGCTTCTCCTTAGGTGATCCACTTCAGGAGGGGCCCTGTGGCAGCCGGAGGGAGTCAGATCCGCTGCCGGAGGTTTGGCTCCGTAGAAGCACAGAGTTGGGTGTTTGCCGGAGCGAGCAATTTCCCTGGCCGGAACCGGTTCCCTTTGGGATTTTGGCTGGGGGATGGGCGGGGGAGATGGCGCTGGCGAGCGCCTTTGTTCCCCGCCAAACTGAGCTCTGTTGTCCGGGGGCTCCGCAGCTCACCCTCCCTTTGTCCTCCAGCCTTCCCGCTTTCTGAGCAGAGCTGTTAACTTATGACCTCCCAGACGCTAAGTCGCGCTTGCTGTCGGAACACAGTCTGTCAGGCCCCTCCGCTTTTGCAAGCCGGACTCGGGGGCTCTGCTTGGCTGGCGAGCCGCCCCTCCGCCCCGGCTCCCTCCCGCCAGTCCGTGGAGCGTGCACCGCCTCGCCGCCCTTCCTACCCTCTTCCGTGGGCCTCTCGTCTGCACTTGGGTCTGGTGACTCTGTTCTGCTAATCCTCTGGCGGTTTTCTGGGTTATTTAGGCAGGTGTAGATGGAATCTAAGTGATCAGCAGGACGCGCGGTGAGCCCAGCGTCCTCCTACGCCGCCATCTTCCTCCAGGAGAACCTGCTTGGGATTCTTTCTTTCCCTCTCTCTGTCCTTCCTCTCTCCCCCCTCTACAAATAAATAAGTTAATTTAAAAAAAGTGTGTGTATATATATGTGTGTGTGTGTGTGCGCGCGCGCGCGCGTGTGTGTGTGTGTTCTTGACACCCTACCTAAAGTGTCTGCTGAGCAACCCAAGAGTTAGTAGTTACTTGTCCATAAAGAAGTATTTTAAAAGCTCCCCACCACCACCACTAGCAGGATAAAGAAAACTGAAAGTTATAGACAAGAAAAATTTTATATAACAAAATACAGTAGATAGTACAAGCCACAGCTCTTTGCAGTTCCTCCCATCGACAGGTGGAGCATCTTTCTCCACCCTTTGAGCCTGGGCTTGCTTTGAAACTTGCTTTGGCCAATAGAACATAGTGGAAGTCACACAGTGCAAGTTATGAGTCTGGGTCTCAAGATACCTTATATGCATGCTTCCACTCTTGCTCTTGGAACCCCTGCTGCTGCCATGTGATCAAGCCCAGCCTAGCTGGATGACAGGACACCACGTAAAGCAAAGACAAGCCATCACAGCTGAAACATCTTGGACCAGACAGCCAGTCCCAGCTGACTAGGCTGCTGCCAACAAATGCCTGAGCAAGCTCAGTCAGCTACAATAAGCCCAACCACCCAGCTGGGCCAGCCCAAATTGCTGACCCATGAACCAAGTAAGTGTTTATGTTTTAAGCTACTAAGTGTTGAGGTGGTCTATTACACACTACCATAAATAACTGATATTCTGAATATGTAATTGTACTCAAAAGTAAAAGGGAAAATTATCAGTGAGGCCTCCTTGAAAGACAGATGGGATTTATTACACAGAGAAAAGATCACTTGGAATATGTGTGGGAATCCTCAGGAGAAGATTAAGTCAAAGGTGGGAAAAACAATATGGTTCATACTTGGGGGAAAGGCAAGATCAAGAAGAGGCATGGAACAACTGACTGTAGGATTGGTTGGAGGTATTGGCATGACAGAAGAAGGCTAGTTGACCTTGGCATATCTTCCCTAATTTCCCCCAACATCCAGGACCAGTTAGTAGCAAAAAGAATGTCTCCTGATAATAGCCATATTTAGACCAGAGGGATTGAACAATACCACACATGGCTAGGTTTGCATGGAAAGAACAAAAAGCGTCCTAGACCAGAAAAGATGCAACCTGGGTACCTGCCCAGCAGGAAACGTCATCAGTCCCCAACTGTCACTGAAAGCTGTGGAGCACAGCCCTTGTAACTATTCGGCCTTGTCTCTGTAAGGAGAGGACATGTTCTGCCAGTCAGAGAAACTCAAGTTGTTCTGAGGTCTTTTCGGGCATTGTCTCATTTAATCCTCACAAAAATGTATGAAAATGGTGCTATTTATAATTACTTCCTATTAAAGATGAGGAAATTGAGCATGGAGAGGGATAATTAATAGGATTATAGAGTAAAATGTATAATTTCAGCACAATTAGGAACATCACAGTCATTAAGATGGGTATTACATATATGAAACAGGAAAAGATGATTTTGAAACAAAAATGCCACTTTGAGGTGTGAGAAAAAATTATGAAAATAAAAATACAATATATTTGCTGGCACAGATGAGGAGCAAGTGGGTTTTGTTTTATTTTTGGTGGGGAGGGTTGAAATATGAAGAATATATTCAGAATTTCTAATGTCACTAGAAAAATTAGGCAATAGGGAATAGGCACTATCTCATGAAACAGTAGTTAAAATTCTACAAACTGAAGAAAAATACTTATGTTAAAATATTCTATCAAGTTCTGAACAAGATAAATTTTATAGACCAAATATTAACCTCTCAAAATAAAATTTCAGAACATGGAATAATAGTTTGAAAATTAAAAAGATCCAAGTATTATGCATATTCTTGGAGTCTTCAACACCTATCTATCAGTAATTGACAAATCCAGCAAGAAAAAAATCAGTAAGGACATGGTTGAACTGAACAGTGCCATCCATCAACTGGATCTAATTCATATCTGTAGAATAATGCATCCAATAACAGCAGAACACACATTTTTTAAGCTCGTGGAACATTTACCACACTCCAGGTCATGAAAAACACCTTAAGAAACTAAAAAGAATAGAAATCATACATAAGTAATGCTCTCAGACCACAATGGAATTAAACTAGAAATAAATAACAGAAAGATATCTATAGAAAATTCCCAAGTACAAGATTAAACAGCACACTTCCAAATAACACATGGGGCAAGGAAGAAGTCTCAAAAAAATTAAAAACCATTTTGAAATAAATACAAATGAAAACACAACTTATCAAACCTTGCAGGATGTAATGAAAAGGTACTTAGAAGGAAATTTGTAGCCTTAAGTGCATACACTAGAAAAGAAGAAAGATCTAAAATCGATAATCTAAGTTTCCACTTTAGGAAATTAGAAAATGAAAATCAAATTAAATCCATAGCAAAAGAAAAGGAATAATAAAAATTAGAATCAATGAAATTAAAAACAAGAAATCAGGGCACCTGGGTAGCTCAGTCAGTCAAGCATCCAACTCTTGATTTTGGGTCAGGTCATGATCTCAAGGTTCATGGGAATGAGCCCTGTGTTGGGCTCTGCACTGACAGCCCAGAGCCTTCTTGGGATTCTCTCTCTCCGTCTCTCTGCCCCTCCTCCCCTCTCAAAATAAATAAATAGACATTAAAAAAAAAAAAAAAAACGAGAAACCAGTAAAGACCAATGAAACCAAAATCTGGTTCTTTGAAAAGATTGATAAAATCAATTAACCGTTTCTAGCAAGATTAAGGGAAAAAGAGTGAAAATACAAATTACTAATATCATAAATGAAAAAAGGATCATCATGGCTGATCTTATGGGACAAATAAATACTATGAACAGACCTAAATCTTTTAAAGAAATTGAATCAATAATTAATAATCTTTTAAAACAGTATCAAACTATATGGATTCACTGGTGAATTATAGCAAACACTTAAGGAAGAAATTCTACTGAAATTCTGCAATATCTTCCAGAAAGTAAAAGCAAAGAACAAAAATAATAAACAGAAAGGAAAGAGGAGGATAGTAAATCTAAGCCTAACCATACCAATGTTAAATGTAAATGGTCTAATTAGCCCTTTTAAAGGGCATAAATTGTCAGATTGTATTAAAAAGCATGATTATTTTAAATCTGAAGACATAGCTAGATTAAAAGCAAAAAGACATATGGTCCATTTGGTGTTAGTTTCTGTGTATGGTGTGAGGTAGAGTATGGGATGATGATGATGATGATGATGATGATGATGATGGTGGTGATGATGATTACATGTGGATATCCAGCATCATTTATTGAAAATACTATCCTCCAGTTAAATGCCTTTGAACATTTGTAAAAAAAATTTAACTACAAAGTTATTTCTGGACTCTGTTCTGTTCTATTGGCCTATATATCTATACTTGGGCCAATGCCACACTGTCTTCATTACTGTAGATTTATAGTGGGTTTTGGAGTTGGGTAGCCTAAGTCCTCCAACTCTGTTCTCCTTTCCAAAATTGTTTGGGTATTCTGGGTCCTTTGAATTCCCATGCAAATTTTTGAATCAGTTTGTTAGCTTCTTCAAAAGAGTCTTCTGGGATTTCAATAAGAATTGTATTGACTATATAGGTTAATTTGGGAAGAACTGCCACATAGGCACTATTGAGCCTTCTAATACATGAACATAGAATGTCTTTCCATTTATTTAAGTCTTCCTTAAATTTTCTCAGCAATGTTTTGTTGTTTTCAATATACAAATCATGTGTTTATTTTGTGAAAGTAATTCCTATGTATTTTATTCTTTTTGATGCTATAATGAATGAAACATAGTCTTAATTTAATTTTTAGATTGTTAATTGCTTATATAGAGAAACACAACTGAATTTTGTATCTTATATATTGCTGTCTCTCTGTATTTACTTATTAGTTCTAAAGTATTTTTTGTAGGCTATATTCAAGGCTATATCATCTGCAAACAGAGATAGTATAAAAAAAAGATAAAAAGATAGAAGAGATACAAGGCAAACACTATAGAGTGGCTATATTAATATCAGACAAAGACTTTAAGACAAGAAATATTACAGTGGATAAAGATGTATATTTTATAATGATAAAGAGATAAAATTATCAAGACTGCATAATAATTATAAATGCCTATACCTCATATCAGAACTGCTAAATACATGGAATAAAAACTAATAGAACTCAAAATAGAAATAGACAAATCTCTAATTATAGCTGGAAATTTCAACAATCCTCTCCCAGGATTGGGAGATAAAACTTGATAAAAGAAGTAGACAGAAAATCAGTAATGGTATATAAAATGTAAAAAAAAAAATGTTATCAACCAACTCAACCTAATTAATATTTACATAATCTCTGTCCAATAACAGGTTCAGACACATGCTTTTAGTGCACAAGGAACATTCACTAAACTAGATCATATTCTGAACGTCAAAAAAAAAACCTTGATAAATGTAAAATAATTGATATTATGTAATGTATACTCTTTGACCACAAAGGAATAAAAGTAGAAATTGATAACAGAATAGTATTTGGAAAATCATCAATACTTAGATATTAGTCACATACTTCTAAATAATGGATGAGGTTTTTTAAAAGGCACAAGAAAAAAAATATCTTTAGGTAAAAATGAAAGCATATCAAAATTGGTGGAATGAATAAAAGCAGTCCTTGGAGGAAAATTCATAATATTAAGTGCTTATATCAGAAAAGTCTCAAATCAATTATTTAAACTTCCACCTCATAAAAATAGGAAAAAAAAGTGAATTAAACCCAAGTATACAAAATAAAGATAAGAAAAGAAATTAATGGAATAAAAAACAGACAAACAATAATGATATATCAATGAAACCAAAGGCTGGTTGTTTGAAAAGATTAGTAATTGATAAACCTTTAGACAGATTAATCAGGAAAAGGGTGACATCACTAGAGGTCATACAGATATTCAAAGGATAATAAAGAAATATTAACTTGGCAAATTAGATATGATGGACAAATTTATTGAAAAAATACTAATTACCAAAACTGGTATGAGAAAAAATGGAAAGTGTGAATGGTCCTCCATTTGTTTAAATAATTGGATTTTGTTAATTATAAGCCTTCCCAGAAAGAAAAGTCCAAGCCCAGATAGCTTCACTGGCAAATTGTAGCAAATATTTGGATGAAGTATTATCAATTATACATGAACTATTTCAGAAAATAGAAGAGCAAAGAACATTTCCCAAGTCATTTTATGAAGCCAGCATTACCCTGACAGCAAAAACTAAAAATATTATAAAAAGACTATACATCAATATCCTTATGAACATAAACACAAAACTCCTTAACAAAAATGGAAGTGGTCAAATGACTTAGATTCTGACAATAGGATGTTACCCTCCAGGACTTTGATTTTTACTGAAGTGATAATAATGCAAGGATAATTAGAATGTTCTCTGTTGCCAAGTTTCCCATGGTCCTTACCAATGTTTAATTTGGTGTTCTAGCTTTCAATCAATTCTATAAATACCCAAAGTTCTTTCAAAAAATGCATTTCTGCTAAATTTAGCAACCAAGAATCTGAACAATAAATTCATCCCTGCTAAAGTTCTTGCAACCAAGAACCTGAACTTGTATAGAAATTGGTAGCAACAAGTAATTTGCACAGACTCTCAAGGAAATGGAAGAAATTTAGGTTTGGGAATCTGATCTCATTGGGATGAAGTCTGTGAAAATCCCATTAGAATATAGGGATAGTAATCTCGAATAACAGCCAATTAAATTGTCACCTACAATCATCAGAAATGAAGAGCTCAGGGAACATAAGGCATGGAGGCCACTGTTCAAGTATTTTCAGGGCTCCTTCTCTCCATCTCTCATCCTTGATTTCCTCTGCTTTGGCTTCATTATTAGGATTTATTCATATATATTTACAGATAGCTATAATCAGCTTGAATCCTACAAGGATTTAGAACTCACATATCTAAAAGAAAGATTTCCCTTCCCTTCCCTCCCCTTTCCTTCTTTTCCCTTTCCCTACCCCCATTGCTAGCATTTATGCAAATCCCTATGAAAAAGACTGGTCATGCTTGGTACCTATGGCCACTTGGGAATCATCGATATCCATAGATAACTAGATATTCTGATTAGCCAGCCTGTATCATGTGCCCCCTCCTGTGGCAGAGAGGACACAGCCTTCAGAGACCAGGATGGAGAGAAAAGGCTAAGATGAAGAAGAAACAGGAGATGATCCATTGAACAAAGTCCCCTTTGAGAAAGTTGAAGAGAATGCACTGAGTAGCAAAGAGGGGAGAATGACTTTAGATGGGAGGAAGGATGAGTGCTCTTTCATAATATATAAGTACTAATCTACCTCAAATATTTAACTGATAAAGTTAATAATATCTATAACATAACTGAGAGTACAAGGGCATTGTGTCCTTGAAAATAAATCATTTTTAAGCATCTGACACCTTAACTATTTGCACATTTGCTGACCAACAGTTATTGTGACAGTTATTAATATTGCTAGCGAAAGTTCTGTCATCATTAAACATGAGCCCATATGATGTCCGTTTAGCACACCTGCTTAATTATTTTGAGTTATCCTTTGTGCCAGAATATAGAATTTATAGATTGACCATAGAAGCCATATACATGGTGGTTAAGAATGCAGATTTGGAAATAGGCAGACCTGAATTTGAATCCTGCCTATACCAACTTGCCACCTATATGGCCCTAGGAAAGTTATTTAATGTTTAATTCATGTAAAAATGATCCACAGGGAGCCTAGAATACACTAAGTTCTCGATGAGAAATATTATCTATTGATATTGTCATGATTCTAGAACTTTAAAGCCAGTTAATTTAATACATCATCCTCAACTTCCCATCATTTCAGTTCTTCTCTGATTCTCCTTGGAATTAGTGAGGTTTGATTATACATCATATAATATATTTGTGTGTGTGTGTGTGTGTGTATATATATATATATATATATATATATATAATGTATAAGTATTGGGAAAAGGGTCACATAAGTAACCAACAACCCTGCCTTGTTTAAGTCAGAATTCTCTAGATTTTCCTCACCCAGAAATCCTTCCAAGACAGCCGTTTTGAGAACCTTTTGAGAACTACACCATAGAACTCTCTCAGGATTCCTCACTAAACTGAAAGAATTCAACCATATTTCTGATGTCCAGTCAAAAACTTGGTAGTTCCCACTTTTAAGAACATGTTTTCTAAACATCTCTGGTAAATGGAGATTTTGACTTTATGCCCGGGACACCCTGAGAGCTGCTCCTACAGAAAAAAACTAATAGGATAATAAATCCCAAGTCCTTTTTCCCCCACTCTGAACAAGAGTTGTTTTAGTTAAACTTGCATTCACTTTTCTCTGAACACTGCCCCCGCCCTCATCAGACCATTGTGTTTAATACAAGACTTTTGACTCAGCCATCATTACTCACACTTTACTGATTTTACTTTAAACACTGTTGGCTAAAACGACAATTTATCACGACTGTTTTGCCTAGCAGCGGGAGGATAATTTATTTTCCCGTTGAAGGGTTTGATATTTATTAGCACCACAGTGAGCTGGTCAGTGGAGATCCACACTCCAGGGGACAAGCTGAGTCCAGCTTCACGGCCTGCTCCACCCTCCTCTGCTCAAACCAACCAACATTTCTCCTGAGGCTGGCACCTGAGGGTACAGGAGATGGTAACTGGGGAGCTCAGTCTCTTGGGAAGAGGAAGCTTGGGGTATACCCCCTCTCTGCGGTAGCTGGGCTCACAGCTGTGAAGGAGACTAGCCAGCGCTCAGGGAGAGAGGCAAGCCCTCAGGGCCTGCTCGGGAAAACCAGCGAGCTTTGAGCAGAGTGGAAGATTAGTCACAGAATTGCCTGCACCTATAAGAAGAACCTACTGGAGAACGGCCACCCCTGGCCCCAGCAGCCAAAGAGCATCCGGTTGGCAAGAGTTTACTCAGGTAAGGTGGAGCCTGTTTGAAAAGCGGAGAGCCTCAGGCCTCTAACACCAACGGGAAACAATTCTTACACAGCACAGGCAGCATCTCTGTAGACAATCACTGTGCCTGGCAAGAGCAGACTTTTAGTATTAGTTAATTGTAGCAGCAAATGAATAACTGAAAGAGAAGGAAAAGAACTTGGGTTTATTATACGCCTACTGTGTGCCTGGCACTATGTTTGATTTTACATACATCATGTTATTTAATCCTTGTAATAACTCCAAGGATGATGATGATGGTGATGGTGATGATGATGATGATGGTGATGACGATGATGATGATGATAATGCCCAAGGATGAGTCTTCATCCAATGGCCTCGGGGAACTTATGGAAATTACTTACTTTATTTTCACATAGCTGGTAAGTGGGAGAGCCAGGGAACTAACTCAGATCATTTCACCAAAAGGCCATGTCCTTATGATGCTGTGTACCACTTCCCTACGGGAGGAAAGGCACTGGACTTCAGTGTGGTGCCTATAGTTTCCACTGCAGGGTCACTTCTTGCCTTATGTCATTCTCTGTAACAGAAATATGTTTTCTGAGAGATGTAGCTAAGTGATCCATTAGCACTTAGGCCCCATTAGCAGGAAATCATTGGATGCTTTTTTTTTATTTTCTAAAAGAGGGAACAGAACATGCACAGCATAGTTAACTCTGATGCTTCCAGTTAAGCACACTGCTGGGGGTTAGAGTATGAAGAGGGTCTTATTGACTTGGGGGAGGCAAACTGTGGGGGTGTCCTGCCAATACACAGTAGGGAGCATGTGAACACAAACCTGGAGGAGGAGGAAAGGAAGAAAAATGTCAGTGCACTGAAAAAGGACATCAAGCCATGCCCTTTCATGCCCCATCACAGCCGATGCACGAACTTCAAGAGCAAGCAGAGCCACAGTTTCAGAAGTTTACCAACAACTGTGGTGGGCCCACTATGTGCTAGATACTGTACTGGAGCTCAGGTTACAAAACTACATTGGATCCAGTCCCCATCCCTGAAGACTGTGTAATCTCTTTCCTCTGAGAAGTTGAGGAAATTCCTAGGATGTCAGGAAAAGAAAAAAAATCATGGAAGAAACTTGGGGAAGAAAAGGTGTGGAACACTTTAGGACAGGGGGTTGGGGACATTGAAGATAAAGTGCCACTCCCTCTAGTCCCCTGTGGAGACACCCATGACAGTGGCACCTGCCAAGGTAAAGGTCATGCCTACCCACCCTGGAGTAGCCTTGTCTTTAGCAGGGAGCCCTTGAGGGTTAGCCAGTCCTCAGAACATTCTGGCTGGTATAGCCTTCCTCATTTCCTAGGAGCCTCTTTGGAGAGGACAACAGATGGGTCAAGAAAAGGGGTTCTGCCCCTCTTCTTCCCAGCATGTGAAGAATCTGACACTGGCACTAATACCTGGATAGAAACACCTCCTCCTATTTTGTCAACTCCCTTTCTCCTTTGCCTGTCTCTATGAGTGGCTCCTTCCCATTTGCTCCTCATCCACCCAAAGCACATCCCAGGCTGGGTTATGGAACATCACCATAAAGAAATGAGGCGGGGAAACGTGCCTCCACTTCAGATGAAACTCCTCAAAAAACAAATTCACTGAGGGATAAACTCAGCTGTGAGAACTTCAGAGGAGGCTTATTTAGGACTTACAGTGGTCAGAGACTGACAGCAGTCTGAAGGCCAAGGAGCAGACAGTGTCCAAGTTCCACCATGATTGCGTCAGCGTGGAAAGAAGTTGCGGCGCGGCCTCACCCAACTTTACCAGCAGCTCATCAGGGCCCCGGCTCCCAGGCCTCCCCCTCCAGCCAACCACTGAAGGTCCAAGCTCGTTGTTTTGTTGAGTCCACCATGAAACAAAATTCTTTCCAGAGCCTTGATTAACCTTATTAGAGCTCATAAAACTCAAAGTATTTCAGCCTGTCCAAATGTCTCCATTTTCTTCTAGATATTTGTGGTTGAGGCCATTTTCTGCTGTCAGTTTTCAATTAGTAAAGAGACATGGCAAAAAGGAGGGCAAATTAGAATTCAAAGCATCACTTCTTAATACCCTGTGAAAAGAGTATCACCAAAGAGTGCCAGGCACCAGAAAGGGAGGGAGGTATAGAGAACACCTCCATTCTGTCCGCATTCCATCATCAAGTCAACTGCTGGCTTAAAGGATGCAGGTCATGTGATTTACATGACATAATTTGAGCCATTTTGTTCTTGTCACACACTGAAAATCATGCTAATGCATGGACATATTTATTAAGGTCATTTCTACTTCATGGCCTGTGTGTGGTCATGGGCTGTATATTACCCATTAATGATGGAAGGTTGACCCTGGCTGTGGTTTGGGTTCATCAAACAGTTCGGTAGGGTGCAGCAGAATCCAAGACATTTTTGCCAAGGCATTCCCCCTCAGCCCCCCTGTTGCCTTAATTGTAAAACCCATGTGTGTTTTAACAAAAAAATCTCATCCATCTGTTTCTGATTCATTTACACTTAACTCGTCAACTCTCCTTTTGTCAGGGCTGTCATATCCCACAGGTTCTGCACTAGTGTGCCATGTTGAACCCTTCTCTCCTGAATATCAAGAAGTCTTGTTTAGCCAAGAGATGACACTCTCCACTCCCTGGGATTGAAGGAGTGCAGTTGGGGGAGTGAGAAGAAAGACGTTTCAAATTCCAAACCCCCTGATGCTTCAGTCCACTGGGGGCTTGGCAAAACGTCTCCTCTCATTCACAGTGCTGGCTTGATTGAGTTGTTATTGTTATGGTGTGTGAGTGAGCTTGCATGTGTTTGTGAGAGTGTGTGTGCGTTGACTGGCTGTGATTAAACATGTTTTGTGGCATTAATTCAGACTATGGGTGGGCTTCACTTCTCTGTAATCAGACCAACTGGCTGACTAGGAGAGTATGTGACTGGACTGAATTCCTCCTATGACTTCCACTGTGCTGGGTTTCATCCACCTGTCAACCAGGAGCAAAAAAATGAGAAGCAAAAGCTTTCAGTAACAGGAGGAAGAACTCAAGTTCTGGGAGTTCTCCCAGCATTCTCCCTTCCAGGCAGCTTTATTCCCAGATGGGGAGAGGGCACACAGATGACCACAGGGCAGATCCACTCTCAGCATGCCCTAACAAAGGAAACAATCACTATCACTTAGCTATGTTGCATACTGGCATCATGCCAATCCACCCAGGACCTCCCCCAAACAGGAAACCACAAAAGAGACCTGGGCTGCCTAAGGCTGCCCCACAGCCTAGGTAAGAGTTGCCATGTGAAACAGTGGATGCTTTCCCTTACCTGTCCCTCAGTGGACAGAGGGGGACATTGACATCTAAACTCTATCAAACCCAGAACTTGCTTTAGAAAAAAAGTCTGCTGAAATCTTAGTTATTCATCATGCTGCTACTTGTCTCTAGTCAAGGTGGTGGTCATCAATTGCATGTATCAAGCCAGGTTTCTGTATTAAGTGTTCTTTTTTAATAGACTCTGATTATCCCATTTCCTCATAGTTGTTGAGTAAGTCCTGTACCATATAGAAGACTTAAAAAAAGATACCTTTGCATAGTGATGTGGATTATTGGGACTTACACTTTAGAGTTCCTAAGGAAGGGTTTCTTGAAATCAAGCACACCACTATCTCTTAACTTAATAAATAAACACAGGGGTTAAATAAGGAAAACAGTTTTAATTCTGGAAATATAAGAGGCATGATTATGTGTGAGAGTAACAGTTCTCAACTATGGTGTAATGTCATGCTTGTGTATCACAATCAGTTGTGAGATATGTTGCAAGTGATCTGTTGCTAATAATAAAGTACTGACGTTTGTGAATGATTCACTTTTAAACAAACTTAGAAGCATCCTTGAGATTATCTCTATAATCATGTCACTTTAAATCACTGCATTTGCCAGTATGCTTTATTGAGTTGTGGATAAAGTGTTTGTGTTCCCTTGAGGACCCTTGGAATCACACATGGAGACACAATGGGTACACTCCTAGAAATGTGTCCTGCATGTAAACATCATCCATCATGCATGTTGTGACAGAAAACAATTGGGAATTGCTACGCTGAACATCTCAGTACATGGCATGGTCAGAATTGTATGGCTTTTTGTCACTTGTTAACACATAGGGATTCCATTCTTCTATTCTTTTGTAGCCCTGAACCTTATGTTAAGCAAACTCACAGCCAGAAAGGGATATTCAAGAGTTTTAGTGGCCAAAGCAGTATTCCTAGACAGCATGATCTTACAGTAAAGCAGACTTAGGAATAACACTGATATTGATGCAGTTTTCCTCTCTTTCTCCTGCCCTGCCTGTGTGTGTGAGGCTGTACATGTGTGTTTATGTATTCATATGAGTGGTTGGTTGACTAGTTGCTTGTTTAGTGTAGAAAGAGTTACTGGTTCTGTGAACCATGGGTACAACCATGTCTAAGATCTAGAAAAACAGGAAGCACTTTAGAGATGGCCCTAGCTGGTGTGCTAATGAGGCCAGTGTCATAGCTCTGTGTTCAATCTGTGTACTAAGACTATTCAACTTTGTATTATCCCATAGCCACAGGCTAGGGGTCCTTTAATCCCTATACCTACTCTAGCTGTCAGCCAGGATCTCCCAAATGCATGCTATAGTCACAACTTAGACCAAAAGATCAAACATGGCAATCAATATGGATCACTGAGAATACAGTGCTTCCCAAATTCCTACTTCTAATAAAAAATATCTACTTGAGGCACTTGGGTGGCTCAGTTGGTTAAGCATCCAACTCTTGATTTTGGCCACAGTCTCATAGTTCATGGGCTCAAGCCCCATGTCGGGCTCTGTGCTGACAGTGCCAGAACCTGCTTGGGATTCTCTCTCCCTCTCACTCTACCTCTATCTTTCTTTCTCTCCAAACAAAGAAACAAACAAACAACAACAACAACAACCTACTCCAAGGAGATAAAGGAAAGATCTCTGCAGTGGCATTTTAAAAACTCCCAGTCCTTAGATAGCTGTGTAAATCCACATTGTTGACCAAGGGTACACTGTGCACCCAGATGAAGAAGAGGATCATAAAATTTTTCCAGGCAAGTAGTCAGGGCCATTTCATCTGTTTCTTCTTCTGGTATACACTCATCACCTCTGTCCTTTACTACCATCTGACCTTGATACAGAGGCTGTACTTTTAGATTCAGACAAATCCTTGGCCATGATCCACTAATTAGTATAAATTCTGACACCTACCATTGCTCCTTTTACCTACAACCATTATTTTAAAAAAATACAGGGAAAAGTTGACTAAAAGTCCCAAAAGTACCAATCAGCTATTTAAGATGAATTTTGCCTTATCTTTCACAAACATACCCTCACATCTTCCCTCTCATACTTATCCTTCACCTTAACCACCAACCACCACTTCCTTATCTGTCTCCCATGTCATTACCAGTTTCATGATTTACCAGTCCAAAAGATTTAAGCTGCTAGTAACAGAAATTGGCTAGTAACAGTAACTGACTAAAATATCAAGGAATTGTACTGGCTGGAACTTCAGAGGTGGAGAGGTTCTGCTGATGATACATTCAAGGCTCCATTTCTCTATGAGCTTCTTGCCTCTTCCATCTGTTAGCTTTATCATGAATCTGACTTCCCCTCTGGCCATAAGATGGTAGGTAGCAGCAAGAGGTACAGAATATCATTCCTTATTCATATCTCTTGAAAGAAGAAGCTGACTTCTGGCCTCCTGTCTTAAGGACAGGGAAGAACTTTCTCTGAAGCCTCCAGCAACTCTCTCCCAAACCAAAACTAGGTCATATGCCCATTCCCAAAGCATTCACTGACAAATGGATTTAATTCTTTGGATGGCTGAGATGAAATGGTTTTCATTTCTGAAAGTGGAAATGGAGTAATTTCCCCCTAAATCTTATGAACAAAACTGGAATGTCATTGTGAAGAAAAGAAAGAATGGATGCTAGGTAAGAAATCAACAACGTCCACTAGAGATATTGGGTATTTTCCATATTAAGTTCTGTTCCCTTTATCTGCTTAGATAATACATTGATGTAACTGATGAACAGGAAATAATTAATTGCAAAACTCCATTCTATTGCCTTTTTGGATCAGGGAGAATTCAGAGAGCTTTGTTTGACCTATGGGACCACATCTGAAAGGTACTGTGGTCCTATGGGTTCATTCCCCTCCCACTGGGCAGCAGTTACATTATGAATTAACAACCAGGCCTGAAAGCTTGTCTGAACTTAAGCTCCCTTACTGGAGAAGTGGCCAACTCTACATTCCCATGTCGCAAAGCACTCAAGCCTCTGCGTGCAAACTCATTCCTAGTATTTCCAAGGGCAGGCCATTCCTTAAATGGGGATGCAACTGGGTGGGGCACAAGCACATGGCTCACATTTTCCTTCTCATGATATTTTTTCCATTGACTCAAGCAGCAGCTGCTTTTTGGAGGGCCATGTTTGCTTACGATGACACAGACTGTTTCTGAGCTCCAAAGTGGTCATCTTCAGATAGGCCAGTGTGATATAACCTCTTTGGAATCAGACTTCTGTTGCCCTGACTGCCCTTGTGATTCTAAAACAGGACCTGGAATTGAAGAAGCCTTCATTAACATGTAGACGTAGCAGTTTCCTCCAAGCAAAAGAAGAAGGGAACCAAGATTGTTATCACTGATCCCTTGGCATTGGCTGGTCAAGAGTTGCCCTTATTCAGCTAATTCATTCCTTATGTTCATACCCTGTAAGGGTTCAGAATCTCCCCCCACCCTTACCTCAGGCATATGCAAGGGCCCACAGACAAGTTCAAGTCTGTCTTCTGCAACATGTATCCTAGGGAACATTCCTGCCTTTTCACAGCCCTGTCCTGACTGCCTTCTTCTACTACCTCACTCATCTCCAACCCTCCTTCCCTTATTCTGTCAAAAAATAGAAGTATTTCAATGCTGCTATCCAGGATTCCTGACTTTCGCGTGAACAAATCCTACTTTCATCTCTGCTATTTTAATCTGAAATTCTGTCCCGAGTACATTGGTTGGTATAATTGAAAATACCACACAGAGAAGATATAAATGTGGCCTCCATCAATTACTAACTATATGAACTTAAGCACATTTTCACCTCTCATCATATAGTCAATGTGTATTTATTAAAGGCCAACTGTGTAGCAGGCATTGCGCTAAGCCCTAAGATAGTTCCTTCATCTATAAAAAGGAGCTAATAACAAAACATATCTCATAGGCTTGTTGTAAGGATTAAATGAGGTGTATATTATCAAGTGCTTACCACAATGCTAGATGCGTAGGATATTTTCATAAACAGTCACTAACGTAGTTATTATTAATGAGAAAGCACCTGCTCTCATCCGATAGCATTGTATACTATCCTTCTGAGGAGTTCAGGAGTTCCTCAATCTCTTCTTCCATATTAATTCCAATTTGTCATGCTTTCTTCATATCCTATAGCTATATATTGGGCAGCTACTTAAAATGGGTCTGCTGTTGAAGTCAACCCACTGTGTCCGCACGCATGGTACCTGGTGCAGGCTAGTATACAAGGTTCTGCTCCTGATCAGAGACGGTCACAAGGCACAGGGCTCAGCCAGGCTCAAATCCCAAGTGCTGTGTCCCTGGTCTGCCCTGCACTGTTAGTATGCTGAGCCTGCGTAAGGGGCACACATGCCTTAAGCCATAAATGTTGCATGGCTGTTATAAATCATGAGATCTGGTAACACCAGCAGCAGCTTATCAGATTTCAAATGCACCGCATTCTTCCAGATTTCCAGATGCTTTTTTTCTCTCTCTGTCTCCCTGCCACCCACTCTACCCCTATCCCCTTCTAAAGTGCCCCAGATTGCTTACTGCAATCTAACAATTTGAAATTAAGTTGAAAAACATGTCAGGAGGGGAAAAAAATGATTGGGAGTTTATATTTAAGGAAAAATGGGAGTAGAAACTTATGACATGCCCTGCTGTGTCATGTGGTTCCCACAGACCATTCACTGCATACTGGCAGACTGAATGAAGGTGGCTCAGTGCTCTCCAACTTAAAGGAAAGAAATGGATGAGAGGAGCTGGCTTAATACCATCACAAATGTGCAACCCATTTGAAGCTTCTTGAAGAAAGTATCAGTCCAGAAGATCTATGTTGTTAACAAAAAATAAACCATTAAAAAGGCCTGCTTGCTAGAAAACACATATGGTCTCTTGACTGCACAGGAAAATTCCTTCTCCTGAGACAAAATCTGGGCAAAAGTAGCCCTGGTTGTAGCACTACTACCAAGAGAGAGAACTTGAGTAGGTGGCTTGTTCCTCCTAATCTTTTCCTTTCTAGGGTGAAAATGAAAACACAGCACCACTTCTATACTTTAAAGGACTGCAACGTTCCTCCTAATTCCATCTTCCCTACTTCCTCATCAGAGTGTTCGATAAACTCCGTTTGTGCTTCTTAAGGAAATTCTCAAGAAGATGTCTGGGTTAAATCAGCATAACCCTCAGAAGGAATACCTCAGAGAAGTCAACCCACTGGGTAGTTATTTATCCTATTAAATGATTGCTATTCATTGGCAGGAGGCCAATGAATGATGAAATTGGACACAGGGCAGGAAGTTTGGGTGGGGACAGGCAGTCAGGAGCCTGAACCCCTCCATCTGAGTGGTGCTATGACACAATCAGTGTTAATAGCTAAGAGTTGGGAAGAGCATTGTAAGATGCTGGGGGAAAAGGAACAGGAGTAGGGGGCTGTGATAAAGGGATGGAAGAATGTGATTTGCAGAATTCCACTGGATTTTTCTGATTCTTAAGACACACAGGAACGCCTAAGCCACCCGGTCTGTGGTACTTTTGTTACAACAGCCCTAGCAAACAAATACAGATTTTGGTACCTGACGTGGGGTGGCATACAACAGTAGAAATTTATTGTCTCCCAGTTCTGGAGAACAAAAGTCTGAAATCAAGGTGTCAGCCATACTCCTTCTGACACCTGCTGGGGATAAGCTTTCCTCATCTGTTCCTAGTTTCTCCTGTTGGCCATCAATCCTTGGTAATTCTTACAGCTGCATCGCTCCAAGTTCTGCCTCTGTTGTCACATGGCATTCTCCCTGTGTGCCTGTGTCCAGATTTCCTTCTTCTTACAAAGGACAACAGGCACCTTGGATTAGGGTCCACCCCAACCACCTCATCTTAGCTTGATTATATCTTCAAAGACTCAAATTCCAAACAAGGTTACATTCACAGGTACTATGGGGTAGGATCTCAACATATTTTTGGGTGGGGGGCCACAATTAAAGTCTCAGTAAACCCCCCAGTAGACTCTGTCCTAGGTCTTCTTGTTTGCCAGTTAGTATGTGGCAATCGGAGAGTGAACTTGATTGAACTTTAAAGACTAACTCGGGAGTGAAAATGTCACAGCAGGCAATGAAAGTGGATGCTGGGAGTAGAAGAGCTCCAGCTCTTGGGCACGTTCCCTTCTGCATTTACTCGACAGCTTTCCAAGCACTCAAGAGAGCCTGGGGAGCTCTAAGAGAAGTCCAGGACCTTCAGCTCTTACTGAAACGGATGTGAAGTTGTGAAACAGTGATGCAAGGTAGCAAGTGGTTTCATAGGATGCTGAGAGCTTCCTTCCTAGCAGGCAGTCTGATCTCCTGAACTGAAAACACTGAATTCCCCAAGACACTAGAGAGACATAATCACAACTTTCAGATGTACAAATCATTCTGGCAGTAGAGTTTCCAAAAAGCAAAAGATCCAGGATTCTTTTTGCTGAAGCAAATCCAAACGATGACACAGAGGAGCCCCAGAACGTTGTGTGTCTGTCATGGTAGAGAGTTACGTTTGTACCTCTTCTGATCCAAGTGTTTTCAGGTGCAGTCGCAGCTCTGAGCTTGATTATTTCCTCTTCACAAGCAGGGGGGCTATTCAGAGGCACTTTCAGCATCTGGCAACACGGATTTCATGACCACAAAGTAAAAATGAAATAATGCACATACCAAAACATAAACACATTGTAAAGTGCATTCAGCCTCAGATTCCAAACCCAGCGACCCTGCATGATTTAGCAAAGGGGAAGCCAGACTCCTCTCCCGGCGGGGAGAAACAAGGCCTCCAAACTGACAGCTGCTATCATTCCAAAACAAGTCATTGTTTATAAATGAATATTTTTTTGTGATAAATTATTGAATTACATGAAAACTCTATGATTGCCTGCTGCTGCCAGATTTGGTTTTGGTCTCAAAAGCCAGTGTGGAATGTACTACAGACAAAGAGCAAAATTAAAAACTGCTGGCCTTTTCTCACAAAATTCTCCTCTGAACTCTGTCTTCCACTAACCTGTAATGCCAGCTCTGGCTTTGAAAACCCAGAAGTCCCATCAGAACATGTATAATGTAAATAGTTTGAGGCTAGAGACATTTTGACCTATTCCAAGAAAAAAGTAGGTATGAAACACAGCTCATGATTTACTTTATTATGATAATTAGCATCTCAGAATCTAAAAGGAAAGGGGGGCATCACTTAGGATAAGTATCTACTACGTGCCAGGCTTTGTGGTGGTGGCTTTACATGGTAATCTCACTTAAGCCCAAAAACAGCCCTGAGTGGTCATTATTGTACCCACTTTACAGATGAGAAAACTCAGGCATGCAGAAGTTTAGTGATTTGCCTAAATTTACACAGCAGTAATGAGAGGTCTAGTGCCAGACATGTGATTCCAGAATTCATGCTGTTTCCTCAGTAACACACTGGTTCCCACCAGAGCTTAATAAATGACTGTAATTAGTACTAATACTCAAAAAAAAGTGCTATGCTATTTTCCAACCTCTCACATTGATTCCTTAGGTATTACCTTTCAAGTAGGCCTATTTTAGAAAAAATAACATTGAAATGAAAAAAATTATTATCTTCCTTGATCCATCTTTTCCATCAGAACTAGATCATCCTAATCTTCTTCACTATACTATGTTCCCTGTGTTCTTAGGGAAATGCAGTTGGCTCCTGTGGAATTAGCAAGAATAAGAGACAACAGCACTGGCTTCTGATCCCAATTTTTACTCCTCATTCAGTATGTGCCTCTCAATCTCAGCCCCTTGCCCTGCCTATTTCACGGGTTGTTATAATGCTCATATGATATAATGTCAGCGAAAGCATTTTGTGGCTCTTAAAGCTCTGAACTGTATAAGTAATTATTATGCTCCAGACTCTTCTCTGATAGTTCAGTGAGAAAGAGGAAGATTTTTTAGAATACTATTCCAGTGTTAGCCAGTGGTCTGCTGAGCAGGATTTCTGGAAAAAAAAAAAACACCTGATTTTTAGTGTTTGCCAATTTCCATAATGTAATATACTCCCACCAAGACCATTTTCAAGCTGTCAGTATGATATACTGAGCACAGAGGTTAGAAAAGATGCTCTCATAAGCTGGTACAAGCCAGATCTACCATACCACTAGTTGTGACTAAACTTCAAAATAGTAGCATCTTTAATAAAAACACCGACCCCACTTGGAGTCATACTGGAAAATTCCCAAACTATACCCCCTCTCTTCATGTGCTCTCTTTATGATGGCAAGACTGTGCCTCCAGGCTGAGAGAGAAAGCCAGATCCCCATGAACCCTTGCAGAGAGCCCAACAAAATGAATCTTGTCATTTGTTGTTTTGACCCCAATCTGAAGAGTGAATATCTGCCTCATATAGAACTCATATATTGCCTAGGGAACAAAAAAATGTGCTCTAAGGAAATGTTTTTGCTACAGCAGACACTGGGTGCCAAGAATGAGAACTTAATTCCACCCATTCTTTCCTTGTTCATAGTATAACAGCCTTAGGTCTGGCAACACCACACACACACACACACACACACACACACACACACACAGTGGCTTATACAAGATTATTTTTCTCTCTCCAGTAAAAGAAGACTGGAAATATGTGAGCCAGAGCTGATCTACACCAAGAACCCAGGCTTCTTGCGGTTACCCTCTCTACTGTCCTTATGGCTTAAAGTGTCTGCTAGAGCTCCAGCCATGACATATGAATTCCAGTCAGCAGGATGGAGAAAGGAGGGAAAAGAAAGGCCATTCTCTGACTTCTAAGGAGAGTTCCTAGAAGTCCCATACAATACTTTTCTTATATCTCATTGGCTAGAAAGTAATCATACGAGCACACCTAGCTACAAAAAGAGGCTTGAAAATATAGCCCTTCATCTTGGAGACAATGTGCCTAGCTAAATATCAGGTTCTTTTATTGAGGAGGAAGGGAGAACAGATGTAGGGATAGGCAGCTAGTACTTTCTGGTACATGTTCGCTCATATCTGTGCAGTAACTCATCAGAGAGTAGAGAAAGAAAAGGAAATGAATACTTTTCTTTTTGTTGCTACAGCTTAGTAGTCTCTTCTCCCATTTATCCCCTGTGAGTAAGATGAGAAGTTAGCAGTCTATAGGTAATTCATATTGCATATCCATTGAGGGCCAAATAAAAAGGAACTATATCTACTTCTGGAATGTGCATGCAAAACATATCATTAATGTTCCGATCATCATTATTCAGAACATAGTGACAATCATTTATGATCATTACTAATATTATATTGAAAGTAGATGGGAATTATTGTGTCTCTAGATGGATTTGTCTAAATGGAATGGTATTAATTACCTACTTTGATAAAAGTGAGATATGCATCTAACTGATGCTGGAAAAATGGAGGAGGAGGGAGATCCCCTTCTTTTTTAATACTATTCATCTAGATTCTTTGTGGCATGGAAGTTGGAGATCTGTGTATATATGAGTTCCATTCAGAAAGTTTTGTTTGGGCATGCAAATGTATGCCTGCAGCCCTATGCCTACACTCTCCACCTCTTGTTCCCATTGGAGCTAGTAAATGGCTAGTCAGGTATCAGGAAAATTTGCCCTGACTCCTCTAAGGAAGAAATCTCATACAGCCAAAGAAGGCTCTTCATCTCTAGCCTTTCCAAAATGGCATTAGAGTAGAACCAGAGAGACACATTAATCTACAGAGAAGCTTTCCAGTGACAAATGCAAAAGCCACACAAACATGCAAAGGCATGCATGAGAACATAGACAGCCATCCTGCTGAGGCCGAAAGTATTTGCAGATTGTCAAACCACATCCAGAGATGAGATGTATCCTGGCAACCACCAGCCCACTCCTGTTCCATTTTAGACCAGAAGAAAAATAAGCACTACTGGCCATTTCATTTGCAGTGTTACTATAATCCTATTTAACGTATTGTTCCATGACCAGTCAGACATACCAACTCCTTCCACCTGCATTCATCCCTAAAAAGCTAAAATCATTGACCTTCTAAGTTTCAGCTGTTTTTTAGCATACAGATAAGTTAATGGACGAACCCAGGCCTGCAATTGGTTTAGTCATTACATAAATCCTGGCTTTTGACCCTGCAGGCATTCTTTCGTTCCTTCATTTGTTCATGTACTCAGCAAATATTGAACACCTGCTGTGTGCAGTACCATGCCAACAAATAAGGACACATCAATGAACAACATATTTCCAGTCTGCCCTCATGATGTCACAGTCTGAGGGGAAATGACTGTCATTGAACAGAGGGGCCTGAGGAGGCTGGAAAAGGAAGGAGGGGTTCATCAAACAGGTTGTTATGGGCCATCTCAAAAGTCTGGGGCTTTATCCTGAAGGCAGTGAGAAGCTATGGAAGGATTTTATGGAAGGAAGTTAGATGGTCAAATTTTCAATCTAGGAAGATCATTTGTCAGCAGACCAGAGAAAGGATGTGGAGAAGGTCAATAAAGGCTTCTGGGAGGCCACTTGTGAGAGGATTGTAGCTATCCAGGTGAGAGGTAGTGGAGTCTACAACAGGTAGAGTGTCCAGAGATAGAAAGAAGTGGATTGATTTATGGTGGCATCCAATATGGAGTCAAGTGCAGAGGTCACAATGCTCATGTATCCTCAACCTCAGAAATACTGGCAAAGCCTAGCCTGGTGCCAGTAGAAATCTCATGGAATCATGGAAGAACTGCATCTCTCCTACATGCTCTTTTCAGCCAAATGGAATCCAAGAACTCAAGAGTTACATGGGAATTCATGGTCAATTCTGCAACAAGGAGTGTTTTCACTGGAAGTTGGAAACACAGGAATATAGTGCCATTGGACGAGCCTGTCATAAATACAAAACCCTGAGCTCTCAGATGGCTGCCTGCTACGCACTCACCCCAGGAACGTGACTCACAGTGAACCTATAACTAAAGAGTGGGAGCTACTCTTTTTAAAAAGACACTGTTTTCAGTTGCATCCAGATCACCTTCCATAGCCTGGCAAGGTTGTGGGTACTAAGGTGATATCAGACTCTGGCAATATTTATCTTTTCTC
Source organism: Lynx rufus (assembly GCF_022079265.1). Classification (NCBI taxonomy): domain Eukaryota; kingdom Metazoa; phylum Chordata; class Mammalia; order Carnivora; family Felidae; genus Lynx; species Lynx rufus. The sequence goes on along the minus strand of NW_025814841.1, from coordinate 10,508,777 downwards.
AAGCCTAGCATGGGCCATTTGAATGGCTGTTGCTTCAGGAAAGCCCATCTGGGGTGAACTGTCAGATCCTTCTGGGTGAAGTATTATAATTTTTCTGATGTTTCTCCATCAAATAATTTAGACACACTGCCTCTTGATGAATTTGAGTTTAAGAAAAACCTGCCAGGTTTCCCTGAGAGTGACAGTGGGCCCCACAGAAGCAGGCTGGATTCGTGTTGGAGGCATGAAGTGTGTGTGGAATGGATTTTTAGATGAGTCTGCAAATATGGGGCAGTAGTTTCACCTCTCACTCAGGAATAGAAAGAAAGCAGGGAAGTGGATTTAGCTTTTAGCCCTTCCTGATCAACAGATAAGAATCTTACCACCCTGGAGAAGTGTTTTCTCTCGTGTTACATGCAGAGAGCATCTTTGGACCAGGAAATACATACAACCAGGTTAATATTAAAGAGAGAAAATATAGATGACATCCACCAGTCCAACCCTGGGGGAAAAAATGCAATACAAACTACATGACAAACACCACACTTAAGGCGCAGGCTGACCAAATATGTGCTCCCATTTCCAATTTTCCATGTCGGTTTGCTAAAGCCAGGTCCTGGAATGTTAATTGGGACCTGATCGCAACTAATGGACCAGAAATTATGAAATGCCTCATGTTACCAGTCATTTAAACCAGATAGTTAAGAGTCCAGTTATGGTTAGGTTCAAACTGAGGCTTAAATCTAATATATTTATTGCAAGTAACACTGAACACTCAAGGGCGCTTATTTTAAATCTAAACGACACCATGTATCGTATCCATTTCCTGCGTCTTTGAACCATGCAGCAGCTGAATCTGTCATCTTTCTTTCTCATTTGGGAGTATTCAAAGTGACATCTCCTACTATGTCACTCTACCTGGGAGAAAATGGGGAGTTTGGTTGCCATGCGCTGTTTTACATTAGAAGAATTTAGTCTGAGACTCTCATGCAAAGCTGGTAACCCCACTGCCTGGGCTATAACCAGGGTGGTATATCAGTGTCATAATCATTCTTCCTTTTTTTAAGTTTTGGCCTGTTTGCTTCATAAAAACATTTTTCACTTTCCCTGGTCTATCATTATGCCGCTTCTTTTTTTTTTTTTTTTCTAGAAATATCTACTGGGAATGTGCACTTCACATGGAAATACAAACATGAACCAGAACTAAGAAGGGCCCGCGTCCCCTGATGTCAAGGTTTCTGTAAAGAAAAATACACAAAGGTAGCCACGCCTCACGCTGGCTTTCTAGTCACCCCAGAAAAAAATTCCAGAAATGTGTTTTAATTCTTTAGCCTGAGTGACAAAAAGGTTAAAATGTTTCCCAAAGTCCACTTAAGAATAATTTCGACCTTGGGAAAATGGATTTTGTTAGCCCCAAAGCCTATTAAGATTAATGGCAAGAGGGGCTCGTTATTCTGCCAGAAAAATCTACTCACAAATCTGAGAGAGGAGTTTTATTCTGTCCATCTCAAAGAGAGGGAATCCAGAGTGCCTGAGAAATACCCACTAGGATTGGGGCACATTTCAGACACGTGGCAGGGATCCATGGCTGGGATACACGATTAGGGCGGTATTGTGCAGCTCAAGAAAGGGATTTGAGAAGAGATTTCTTAATTAGATAGGTCACTCTGCTCTCAATCATGAAACCCCACCACCTTGGCCACACTGCCAGGTTTTATGAAGCCCAGAATGGTATTCAGAAGCTGGAGCCACATTCAGGATATAAACAGTTCTCGTGCCTGTTTGACCTCACTGCTCCTCAGCTGCAGGGACTGCTGTTTCCTATTGAAATGCTCAGTCACTGCAGTGACCCCGCCACCTCTCAGCTTCTGCTGCCCCTGCTTCTGCCACTGCTGAACGACTGACTCCCCATATGCCTTGACCTGAAACTTAACACAGAGGATCCCTGCCATCTGTCCACTCACCATGCAGTACCAGGTATCTCTGTGGGGTGGCGCCCTTCAGCTGGTTGCCTCACAGTCTGCTTCCTAAACAATCACGGATGGCTGAATTTTGGCCAAGTCCTCATCCCTGAACATCTTGACAGGGCAGAGTACAGAAGTCTGTTGCTAAGAGACAGGAATTCCCAGACTCAGAGATGGCTAGACAAGAACTCTGGCTTTGATTACCAGCTTATAGAATTGATGGGAGGCAAATAGACAGGAAGCCTAAGCTTTTTAAGCAATTCGGTTCAACCCAAGAAACCCAAGCTTGGCTGACAACAGCCCATAATTACTCAGCTCCTAAGGCAATTCCCGCCCCCCCCCCACACACACACCCAAATTTTCACCAAAAAGTAATGGACTCCGAAGAAGTACAGATCCCAGAAAGGGCACGTGCAGCAATATCCATCTTAGATGAGCCAAGAAGGACAATGGACAAAGGGGAATCTTCCAGAAAACACAGCCAGAGTTTCCCAGATTGCCTGACCATGTGACTGCACTGCCTAAGCAGGCACTGTCCCTGTAAAGCAGGTTGTAATGTAGGCAATGAACCAGCAACCACTAGGTGTTTTCTCATTGTCTACTTCAAATAAAAGGTTTTCTTGCAGTTTTTATATTTTATATTTAATCCTCCACCATTTTATATTTAATCCGTTGTATTAGAAAGAAATCCAGGCTTAGCTATCTCAACAAAAAGACCTAAAATTCAGTGGCTCAAAGAAAACAGAAGTTCATTTCTCTTTCTTACAGCGGCCTAGAGCAGTATCATCCAATAGAAATATAATGCAAGTCACATTTGTAATTTAAAATTCTCTAGTGGCCACATTGGAAAAAAAAAAAGAAACAGGTGAAATTAATTTTAAAAATATATTTCATTTAATCTAATATGTCCAAAATATTATTTCAACATGTAGTCAATATAAGACATTATTGAGGTATTTTTCATTTTTTGTACTTATTTATAGCCCATCCCAATTCAGATTAGCTGTATTTGAAGAGCTCAAGAGCCACATGTGGCTAGTGGCTACCATGTTGGACAGTGCAGAGGTAGAGATAGGAGGGCATCCGGAGCTAGTAGATAGTCCTGCTCTACAAAGTTACCCAGGGACCTACAGTTCTTCTATGTCATTATTCACCATCCTTAGAGTTTCTCAACCTCAGCACTATTGCCATCTGAGACCACATAAATCTTTGCTGTGGGGCTGTCTAATGCACTGTAAAATGTATTCCTACACAAAACCACTGTGTTCCTGCCCCCTACCCCCTGGATGCTAGTAACACCACCTCTCCTCTCCCCGTTCTGTGACAATCAAAAATACTGCTAAATGTTGGAGATTAAAGGGGACAAATCATCCCTGGCAGTGTGCTCAAACTTAAGTGTATATCAGAATGACCTAGAGAGCTCGTTAAAACGGATATCTTGAGCCCTGGCTGCCTTAGTAACTCCCTGATGCTTTCAAACAGATTTTTTTTGTTTTTTGTTTGGGTTTTTTTTTTTTTATCTTATCTAACTTTTCAAGTTTTTCTTGGTAACAATTTTGTTCTGCTACAAGCTCTTTCATCATAGCAGATTAAAACAAGTTTCTGTTACCTTTCCTTATTGGAATGCAAAATTCTTGCTCTAAGTGTGAATGAATTTGACAATGTCAGAAAATTATTTTAGGGGGCGCCTGGGTGACTCAGTCGATTAAGCGACTCTTGATTTCAGGTCAACTCATGATCTCACTGATCTCACAGTTTGTGAAATTGAGCCCTGCATCAGGCTCTGCGATGACAGTGCAGAGCCTACTTGGGATTCTCTCTCTCTCCCTCTCTCCTCTGTCCCTCCCCCACCTCAATAAATAAATACACTTTAAAAAAAAAAAAAAGAAGATGATTTTGAGAGCAGGGTATTGTCTCTACCCATATTGACTGCTTCCCTATCTCACAAATAATTCTAATTATTAAAAATCACTGTCTTCCTTCCCCATCTAAGTTAAGAATATCTTTATAAAACTATTTATTAATATTTTTTAATCATGGATTTCTGGGCCTTGGTCCCATAGTTTCTGAATCTGTAGGTCTCAGTGGGAACCCCAAATATGCATTTCTAATTATCTCCTGAGTGATGCTGATGCTCTTTGAGAACAGTCCTTAGGTGGTCATGCTTCTCTGCGTGACTGGCTCACCATCACATGGCATTCTTGCTGTCAGGATGGGAGACTGAGAGGAAATAATGTATTTCTAGTATGCAATGGGGAAGTTGCACATGTGACTTTTGCTTACATTCCACTGTTGAGAATTTGGACCCTTGGCCACACAGAGGTGCAAAGAAGGCTGGGAAAGATAGCATCTAGCTGTATAGTCATGAGCCCAGTCAAAGCTTGGGAGTAAAAGGAGCACTGAGAGATTGGATAACAGGGACTATTTGCAGGTTCTTCCACAAGAGTGAACAACATTATTTACCCATAAGTTACCAGACTATGATGAGTTACATCCAAAAACTTACCTAGAAGAAGGCACATCAGCTGTACATCCCAGATTTGGAGCTCAAGATGTAACTTAAGGTGTTTCCTTTTGCAGAAGAGATGGGTGTGGTTCATTTACATAGGCATGAACTTTTGAAGGTGTAGATATGGAAAGAAAGGGGGAAAGTAAAGGAGTGGATTTGCCAATGGATTGTCTTCTCAATATCCATTACTCTCTCCCATTTTTTTTAATGTTTATTTATTTTTGAGAGAGAGAGAGTATGAGCAGGGAAGGGGCAGAAGGAGAGGAAGACACAGAATCGGAAGCAGGCTCCAGGCTCTGAGCTGTTAGCACGGAGCCCGACTCAGGGCCCAAACTCGGAACGGTGAGATCGTGACCTGAGCGAAAGTCGGACACTTAATTGACTGAGCCACCTAGGCACCCCAACTCTCTCCCATTCTTTTTTTTTTTTTTTTAATTTTTTTTCAATGTTTTTATTTATTTTTGGGACAGAGAGAGACAGAGCATGAACGGGGGAGGTGCAGAGAGAGAGGGAGACACAGAATCGGAAACAGGCTCGAGGCTCCGAGCCATCAGCCCTGAGCCTGACGCGGGGCTCGAACTCACGGACCGTGAGATCGTGACCTGGCTGAAGTCGGACGCTTAACTGACTGCGCCACCCAGGCGCCCCTCTCTCCCATTCTTAAGAAGAAAAGAAAATCCCCAGCTTTGTGGTTTGAGAAGTTTAACTCCACTCCCAGCTCCAGAAGTGAGTCCTGACTGATCTAAGCCATTCAAGGAATCGGCTTTCTCCAGTCACAGTGATAGATAGATAGGTTCAGCGATGGACCTATGATCTAAATTGGTCCAACCAGAGGGAGTTCATAACTATTGTTTGATGTTTGGGGCAGGAGAAGCTATCTTTCCCCCTGGATGTGAAGGAGGAAACTGTAGCCCTGGGGCAGCAGGCAGCCAAGTGACATGACAGAACCCAACCTAAGGATGAAGGAGAGTCATGGAAAAATAGCCCTGCAATCCTGATGACATTCTGAACCTCTGGATCAAACCATGCCTGATGTCCCACTTCTGGAATTTTCACATAAAGGAGCCAATACATTTATTATACTGCTTAAATCAGTTTGGTGTCAGTTCTCTGTCAACTGTAACCAAAAGCACTTCCAGTAATGGTTTAACCAGAATGTGTTTCTTCCTTGGCACCTAAAAGCACTGAATAAAGGCAAAGGCAAGTTTATCTCCTAAGGATCTACTATAAGCCCCTCACGATGTGAGTCCTTGGCATGCATTACCTCACGTAAGTCTCACAGTAACCCTGGAGGTAACTACAAATCAGGAAATTGAGACTCAAAAAGATTAGCTAACCTTCCCAATGTCACTCTGAGAATAAGTGGCTGTACTGAGAACTGAGCTCGACCGATTCCCAAGTCCAATGCTCTTTCCACAACCTTGGCCTCATATATTATTTTTTGAACCATGTATATAAATAACAAAGGTTTATATGTTTACTCAAACTCCACGTGGAAAACTATTCTGACTTTTGAAAATCTGATTCAATGATCAAAAACACATGTCGAATATTAGTTAGAAGGTGGTGTGGACTGTAGTAGAGTTTTATAGGCATCTTGGGCAGGTCCGTCAGTGTAATTGGGATGTGGAATGTGGAAGTCATTTTTATGGGAAAGTTGGGACATGGCCTCCTGTAGGCAGCCTCAGGCAAAAGAGTGAGTATATCAAGAAAAAAAATCACATTGAGTCTGGTGATAAGGTTCATGAGAATGTTAATTAAAAGAAATCTCATATTTCAAGGCTGTTATTGGTGATGCACTTTCAAGCAATAGCATATGACTAGCACACAACAGAAATTTAAGGTTTTACCCCAAGATGTCAGTATTCTTTTGAAAATGGCATATACAGTTCAGAAACCATCTGTGGAATCCCTGTCATGCTCACCTACCTTCTCTCAGTGTCTGCTTATGCTTCTCTTCAAATTCTACAGCTCAGCCACAAAGTGGAGGAGGATGCCTGTCTGAACATTTTGTTTGAGGATGGTATGGTTTGGCTAACCGTGCTGTTTTAGTCAACTCTAAAGCCTTTCATTTGTATGTTATTCAAAAGGATTGTTCTCTCGTGGGGGTTAGAAATAAGAATTGTTCATTTTTGTAGCCACCGTAACTGAGACTGAGTTTGTGCCTGAAAATTACCCATTGGATTGAATACCTGATCTGTCCCCTAAAAAGGAGAAAAAAGCCACATGCTCTTACCCTTGCTCCATACTTTCCCGTGACTAAGTTCCATTTTCCTGCAGAAGGTTTTTGCTGACAATGCCTTCAAAGCCTCCAAATTCAGCTTAAGGAACTACAGCTACCCCAGTGTTAGTCCAACAATAAAAGTGGTTTAGAATTTGGTTTGGTCCAAAAGCCTATTTAGAAGAGACTGCTTTTACCACCTAAACAGGCACACAATTATGTCTATAAATAAATGCTAAAATGTTAATGAAGGAGGCTTCATGGGATCCCTTAACATCAGGTGCTGAGCTATAAAGTAGATTTAATGCCCTTACCATCTCATTTGTGTTCTTAATTTGTCTCTTATGAAGTAAGATGAATTGAAATTTTTGTTCCTGCATCCAGGCTTTGACATGCTACTAGCTCCCTACACTGTATAATTATGTTATTTCCCCACTTCCGGCCTAGAGCAGGGATTATTTAAAATTTAGATGCTCACTAGCCCTAGTCCCTCTTCATAGGTAATCAGCTAAAGCACATTTTCCACCTTCCTTCCATCCAGGTGACACCACATGCCAAGTCTTCACTGTTGACATATGAGTGGAAGTGATGTGTCGCTACGGAATATGGGCAACGAAGATCAGGGGATCCCATATGCACTCTTTCTTTATTTGGTGGCCAGTCAGATGCAGAGGACTCTGAAGGGACAGAGGAGCCATAGAAAAAGAGGGTCTGGGTTTCTGAATGACAGGTGACAGGTGTGGCAGAGCACCTACTCTCCCAACTCCAGCTGGTCCACATTGGACTAGGAAATAAGTAAGAAGTGAATCTTTGTTACATTAAGTCACTGACATGTGGGGCTGCTTGTTACAGCGTTACCAGCATTGACTAATTCATCTTTCTACCAAGAGTACAGGTTCTTCTATTCTTCAATTAAGAGAGAATATTTGCAAGGCCAAAACAATACAGAGCATCAACTAGCCAAGCAATTCCACAGCTCTGGTAGCCTGAGCCATGCCACCTCACCTTTGAGTTCACCCTGCCTTGTGTTAGCTTTGCTCTCCCATCCCAGCTACAAGCTCCTGGGAAACAAAGACCACGTCTTACCTTCTACTTATAGTGCCCACTGCAACTGGCACCATTGTCAGTAGTTAACCTGCTTAAAGTTGGTTAGAGCTGAGATGGTGAAAGGAAAATAACCTTTGTATAGACTCTATCATATGCCTGGTGCCTTATAAATTGAAGCTCAGAAGTCCCTGGGTATTGCCATCTAGGTAAGACCACCTTAAGCCTCCCATTCCACCCTCTAGAGAAATCCAAAGCCTTCTCTGAAAAATGCCCTGCAATTTCCAGGGAGGTTAGCGCACCCATAGTCATCCATAGCTCTGAATTCCTGCCACTGCTGCTTTCTGGTTAATGGATTATCTTTCTATCTCAGACATCTTGCATATGGTCCACCGCACATTAACAGAAGCATGAAGTTCAACCCCTCCCTCAGTTTCTACCAAAAAAACAAAATCACGCTCTTAAAAGGTATCAGTATGAGTGATAGACTTAATCATGGATTTAGCCACAAGTGAGATGGTTTCATCCTCTCAATTCACTACCTAGTGTAAACATTACCAACCCAGTTCTTCAAGGCCCTTTGACCCTAATCATCAGGAAGTTTTTGGTGCTCTACAACCCCAGCCTCACATCATCCCAGTAGCCTCCTGCACTCATTCTGGTTTCATCCCAACTCCTCATGTCTTTCCTTCCAGGTCACCAAGTCTAACCCCCAGTGCAAATCCTTTTTAGTCCATAATGAAAAGTGTCCAGCTTACCTCAGATACTACTACCTAAGGCTCCAAGAATACTCCTGCATATATTAATCCAGATCCAGCTGACCCAAAGGGATATCCCTTCAATGAAAGACAGCTTTCCTAGAAGGTCACTATGGTTTAATTTTTTTTTTCTTTCTCCGTTACATATATAAATGCATATAATAACAAAAACATTAGAATTCACACTGCTAACTCCTATGGTCAATTCTCAGATCTCATCCTATTTGACTTTTCAATAGCATTTGACCCCAATGGGCTACTTCCTCCCCCTTGAACACTTTCCTCGTTTTTGACTTCCAGGGTACCACACTCACTTGGTTTTCTCCCTATCTCCTTGGCTTACCAGACTCCTTTCCTGGCCTTCCTTACCATCTCAACCTCTAAATGTGAGTCCTTAGATCTAAGCTCTCTGTTTTTAAATACATTTATCAGCAGTAGACTGGATATTGTTCTTATCCAGTCTCATGGCTTTAAACATCATCTTTTTGCAGGCAATTCCCAAACGTATATCTCCATTCCAGACTTCTTTTGCAAACCCCAGGCTGACATATCCAACCGCCATTGTATATCTATACTTGGCATCTTAAATTTAAGATGTCCAAAAAACAAAGTCCTAGTTCCCACCCCATGTGCCAAACTAACTTCTCCTGAAATCTTTCCCATCTTAGTAAATAGCAACTCCATTCTTCTTCTTGTTCACAATTCACCTTTGAGTCTTCTCTTTCCTTACTACTCCACATCTAAGCCATTGGCAAATCAGCTTCACTTTAAAAACATATACAGGTCCCAACTACTCCTCACCACTTCTACTGCTACCTCTCTGATTCAAGGCACCAGTGTCTCTCATCTAACCGGTCTCCCTAGTTCTCCCTCTGCATCCCTACAATCTATGCTGAACATAGTAGCTAGAGTAACCCTGTTAAAATGCATGTCACTCCTTTATCTAAAACTGGGGAAACCCAGTTCAATCAGAACAAAGGTCCTCATGGTGACACGTAAAGCCATGCATGATCTGGCCCCTTTCATCCTTCAGACATCACATTACTACTCCCATCACCCTCTGCCTGCCCCCCACATTAGCTCCTCTTTAGTCAGCTAGGTGGGCCTACTCTCTAGTCTTCAGTTATGCCAAACATACTCCTGCCTCAAGGCCTTTGAATTTATCTTCCCTCTGCCTAAAATGCTCTCTCATTTTCTTCATTTCTTCGCTTAAATATCACTTTCTCAAATTGCACACTTCCTATCCTCCTCTCTGCTGCATTTTTCTATTTAGCACTTAACACCATCTAACATATAAAAATCTTACTTATTTGCTTTGTTTATTTTCTATCTTCCCTACCAAAATATGAGCACCTACTTTTATCAGTGTTGTTCACTGCTGTATTTCCAGTGGCAAGAACAGAACCTGGCACACAGAAGGTACTCCATAAGTATCTGAATGAACATCCACAACAGCCCTATAAGGGATGATTGTCTCAGTCAGTAGATGAGGAAACTGAAGGTCAGAGAAGTTTCAAATTTGTCCAGTTAGTAAGCAAAGATCGCATTCAAATTCAGTTTCAGTGCAACTCTAAATGCCATGTAATTTCATAGTATAATATTGTCTTCCAGAGGGATCCAGAGCTTCGTAGCCACAGGAGATCTCTGACACATTTCTGAGAGCTACGAACCCAAGTGGAATTTATTAAGTGCTTGCAACTGCCTAGTAATTTTCATATATTATATCGTTCAGTCATTTAGTCAACAAGTATTGAGTGTCTACTATGAGACAGACAGTGTACCACTCACTAAGAATTCAAAGATAACAAAAACAGACAAGATTTCAACGTTCCCAGACATGTGCTGAAAATCACACAAAGCAGTGAGAAAATTTTACCTATAATAAGTGCAATGAGGGAGAAGTATGCAGAGGTCAACTTGGTCTAGAAATCAGAAAAGGCTTCTCTAGAATTAGGGACAAGTGAACTGAGTTCTAAAAGGTGAGCAGGAGTTAAATGGGTAAAGGAGGGGGAGGAGGGAACATTCTAGACAGAGGGAGCAGCACATGCAAAGGCTGTATGATAAGAAAGTACATGTCAAGGAGGGACAGAAAGAAGGCCAGTATGGTTGGTGCCAAGAGTATAAGAAATCCATGCTACAAGAGGAGGCTGAAGAGAAAGGTAGAGACTGGACCTCACAAGGCTTTTTAGCCCAGTGAAGATAAACTAGTTCTTAACCCAGAACAATGGAGAGCCAATGAAGGGTTTTAATCTCAATTAAGATGCAGCCAGTTTTTCTTGAGCATCCATTATTTGCCAAACATGAACAATTCTTTCCTTGGGGATATATTACTAGACCCATTCCCTGGGAAAGGAAACTGAGTCTTTTAGGAGTTAAGTGACATGCCCAAAGTCACATGAATGGCAAGTAGCAGAACCAGAATTTAAAACCGGACCAGCTGACTTATTTCACTTAGCATAATACCCTCCAGTTCAATCCATATTGTTGCAAATGGCAAGATTTTGTTCTTTCTCGTCGCCAAGTAGTATTCCATTGTATATATAAACCACGTCTCCTTTATCCATTCATCAGTATGTTAGCTAACTTGACAATAAATTATATTTTTAAAAAAATAAAAATATAAGTAAATAAATAAATAATTAAAACATATTTAAATAAGAACTGACTAGAAGGAAAAAAGCTTAGTTAAGATTTACTTCTCCCCTGAATGTCAATAATATTAGTTATCTGTTACTGTTATGTCTGGTTTTCAATTAGAGTAAGAATTTTGAAAGACATAACTAAAGATGGATTACAATCAACTTCTGACAGTAGAGATTCTAGACTGTGAGGAAGAAATATTTCACAGCATTTTGTATATATTAAAAACATTAAAGCCTAAAAAGGTTTTGAAGCAAAAAATAAAAATAAAAATAAAACCAGACTAGCCCAACCTGAAAGCCCGTGCCCTCTCATCCAGTGAAGAAGGAATGGACAGAAATGCTAAAGAAACCTGCAAGAACCTGTGCTCCATCCTTCTCCGCTCACCTGCCCTGAGGAAGGGGGCCTATTCCTCAGCTCTGTGGCCCTTCAGGGCTGCTCTTCTAGGTCATCTGGACGCTGTGCCAGAGATCAGGTGCTGACAGAAATGTCCAGCCATTGGTGGGATTGAAGAGACTGATAAGTAGAGCATCAAAGCATCTCAACAGGTCATCTAATCTCAAGAATAGTAGAAAAAAGGTAGCTCAAAGCTACATTTCACCTGGCTTAAAAAAAAAAAAAACAGCTGGGGACAGTGAAAAGAGCTCTGGATTTGGAGCAGGAAAACGTGGCTTCAAGTTTTAGCTTTGCCATTTGAAAACCTGAGTTTCAGTTTACGATAACTGAGGAAGCCATTAGATGTTTGCTAGAAGCATTAAAATAGGTAATGCATGTGAAAGTGCTGTAAATAACACTTCACACATGAGACCATTCTTGTGGATTGGGGCCCAGCTTTCACAGTATTGCAGGATACGTCTATCACTGTATCTGTTCTTTGAACACGATTATTTTCTTGATTTCCCTTGCTGGCTCCTCTTCCACCAAGCTGACCCTTGAATGGTAGGTTCTTTAGAGTACTATCTTGATCTCCTCTCCTCCTTCTGCTCTCTGTGAGTGATCGTATCTGGTCGCATGACTTAAGCAATAATAATCTCAAAACTTCTCACGGGAGATCCAGAACCATTTCCCAACTAGCTATCCCTCATGATCTCCTACAGGTGTTTCCAACTTGGTTCAGAATGGAACTTGCTGTCTTTCCTCCATCCCTTCAACATCATGCATACCATCTTGGTGAATGACACCAGAAACCATTCTCTCTCTCTTTCTCTCTTTGTCTCTCTGTCTCTGTCTCTCATCCTCACTGTTAACTCTGAGTCATGTAGCATCTATTGAAGACTTACTAGCTGTCAGGCACTGTGTTAAGCATTTTCTATGCATTATCTGATTTAAACATTAAAACAGTTCAATGAGGTTTTAATGCACTAGCAGTCTGATTTCATAGAGAGGGAAAACGAAGTTTAGAGTGGCCAGTCACCTGCTCATGGGGCCCGGGCCTGTGTTCTTCAGAGGCTAGCTGTTCACCACCTGTTGTATATGCTTCCGGTTTCCTCATCTGCCACATCCAGCTGATCACCAAACCACTTAAATTGTACCTCAGAAATAAATGTTTCTCAATTTCAGCCAGTTCTTCCTTTCTATTCCTACTGCCAATTATTTAGTCTTGGCCTTCAGTACCTCTTCCTCAGATTTATTAGTTTTTTTCTCAACAATTATCTCTAATACACTATGTACCAAGCATTTTTCTTTTAGTTTTTAGGTTTTTGTTTATTTTATTTTAATTTTTTTAATATGAAATTTATTGTCAAATTGGTTTCTATACAACACCCAGTGCTCGTCCCAACACTTTAAAAATAATAGCTCACTTAATTCCCAGCAAAAATGAGAACGAATCTTTTATTCTGCAATTTACTGACTGGGAAGCTGAAGCACAGAGCAAATAATGAACCGCCCAAGATCACATACCAATAAATGATGGGGATGGGATTTGAACCCAAGCAGTGTCACTCCAGGCCATGCCCGTAAGTATTACACCACAGTTTCCTCCGACATAATCATAGTGTGTCCTTGATGTCTTCGCTGCCACCTGCCCTCTTCTCAGTCTCAAGAAATCCTACACAATTTACTTCCTGAAAGTGTAACACTTATCCTTCTCCCCTCCCTCGCCGCCCCCCATTGGCTTTGGTTAGAAGCGCTACAATCTTTGGTGACCCAGAGGCAAAGTAACATCCAGGTCTCCTTTCCCTTTGCCCACTAGGCCTATCATTCCCAAATCATCACTGAGCCGCTTGCCCTTTCCCACCTCCATGCACCTACAAATTTTGTTCCCCGGTATGAAATGCTCATCCACCAAGAAATAAGTCCACTTGTCCTTCAAAGTGCACATGTCATGTCTTCTTAACGAAATTCATTCCTTTTATTTTAGTAGTTGGTCACATTACAGTCTGATAATGTGCAACCGTTTCCTCTGCACTCCTTCCTGCCCTGCGTCCCCCATGCCTCAGACCAGGCTGCTAAACCCTCTAACCCCTACCCTACCTTGTGCATCATTTCAACCTTTTCAGCAATTGAAATGGGTTCAGGATTCATATTTGCTGGGTGAGGATATAGGCTTTATATGATTTATCCAGAGCCTCAAAGGAGGATTTTGGGAGAATAGTGTTCTGAAATTGCAATTTGAGCAATGGCTAAGTAGTTTAAGTAAGGTCAGGAAAAGATTAAAAGCTTGCTTTACTTTCCATGGACAAAATAAGAGTTAAGTCCGGTATACATAGTTTGAGAAAATAATTAGAGCCATACTTCGGTAGTCAGAACACACGCAGGACCAGACTCCCCCACCTTCCTGGAGCTTCTGTTTGTCTGGAGAGTGGGACATCTGTATGGAATTCATGCTCACAAATATTCCACAAACATGAAGCGATGTCATTTCGTGGTTGGTTAGCTCTTCTGGCTTGTTGATCCCCTCCCCTTTTGTTATTGTTTTCTGTTTTTTGTTTTTTACTTTTTGTCTTAGCTCTAATTTTTCAGTAATAATAACAGCAAATATTTATTGTGTACTACAATGAACTTGCCTCTGTTCTCATGTTTCTGAAATCAATTTGTGGACTTCTCCCTTGTGAACATCAGAAATAAAATTACTGGATCTGAAGGTTGAATGGACAGTAAATATCTTCGAACATATGTTTTTACACACTGATGCTTCTATGATATCAGCTAGAATTCTTTGCCACCAGTTAGTGTTGACAAACTTTTTTTTGTTGTTTAACAAGTAAGAAATGTAGTGAATTGTTTCCATTTGCATATCTATGACTCGAGAGTTGAGCATCTTTTCACATGTTTGAACATCTTCAGTTCTTCCTTTGTGACTGTATTTATAAACTGTTCCCATTTTATTTTTATTTTATTTTACTGGACTTTATTTTTCTTAACAATTTGAGGATTTTTTTTATACTTAGAGCTTATAATCTCCACTCCATCTCCCCCCCAGAAATAATTAAAAATACATCAATAGGGCAATACTCAAATGAATTAGACACTGCCATGTTACAGAATATTGTATTTAAAAAGAAGGGCTTGATCTGGGGTGCCTGGGTGGCCCAGTGGGTTAAGCGTCCAACCCCTCAGTTCATGAGGCTTTGGCTCAGGTCATGATCTCACGGTTCATGGGTTTGAACCCAATGTTGGCTCTGTGCTAACAGCTCAGAGCCTGGAGTCTGCTTCGGATTCTGTGTCTCCCTCTCTCTCTGCCTCTGTCTCTCTCTCTCTCTCCTTCAAAAGTAAATAAATATTTTAAAAAATATCTGGGACCTATTATCAGTGAAAAAATGCAAGTGCAGGGAATTTATTTAGTATGATACCATTTTATAGAAATTAGTAAACAAGCCCTACTATGTGCATTTATGTATGTGTGTATATATGCATATACATACCTATATGTACATTATATATACATTTTATTTATTACATACAAATTATTGTATACAGATGTACTCACAAATTTATTATATATATTTATATATTTATTTTACAAATATGTTTATAAGAACACCAGGAAAGTTGTGAAAGGAGGGGTGTCTGGGTGGCTCAGTCAGTTAAGCCTCCCACTCTTGATTTCAGCTCAGGTTCTATGATCTCATGGTTATGAGATCAAGCCCTGTGTCAGGCTCTGTGCTGACAGCGTGGAGTCTGCTTGGGATTCTCTCTGTCCCTATCTCTCTGCCCTTCCCTGCTCATTCTCCTCTCTCTCTCTCTCTCTCTCTCTCTCTCTCTGTCTCTCTCTCTCAAAAAAAAAAAAATAAAATATAGGAAAGTTGTGAAAGGGTACACCAAACTAAAATCTTCAGGAGAGTGCGGTTAGAGAGGAGGAGGAAGTAAACACGTTTTCTTTATAAGCCTCTGAATTCCATCCATGACTTGCTTTAATGAGCATGTATTTGTGATTTTTTTTAATCTAATAAAAACAGTGAATTAAAAAAGAACACCGACAATCTTTACCCAAACCCCCAATAATAAATGTACACAATCCCAGAGAGTTTTTCTTAAGTGCTAGAAACTAGACAAGGTTTAGGTCATTTTACCTTACCTCACCTTCCCTTCAAAACATAGTTCGGTTCCCTTCAATTACAGTTTTGAGGACCTTGTGGTTTCCTTCCTCGGGTTATCAATGACCCGTATGTAAACTAAATTCCTCTTCTCCATTCAAACCTCAGGGCATATTTGTAAACCTGAAAATCTCAGAAGGTGAGTAAGCCAAAGGAGAGGGAACAGAGCAGTCTTCAGGAGGCGTGTTCTGCCACTGCCGAGCTGGCCTCTTCCCCTCCCCTGGCAGCAGCCACCTCGGAGGGTGTAGGAGGCTCTCCAGACACAGGAAAGTTTCCCAGGTGAAAATGTATCTCACTTGCCCCACTGCCCACTGATTGTAGAAGTTCTGTCTTGAGAACTTTTCGTTCCTTCTCTCCTCTTAAAAACAGAAAATTCCTTTAAGAAAGGCTGTATACCAAGACGATGCGTAATTTGCACCTCAATGAGAATGAGTTTTATCTGTTTCTTTCCCTCCAGGAGGGGATAGGCTTTAATAAGTGGAAGGGGCCGGGAGGCACCTACAAATGTGGGAGAGCATGAAGACAGGCTGGAGGAAGAGAGTAAAAGCCTGGGGCGCAGAAATACGCACTTCACCCAAATCCCTCCTTTGCCTGAGGTTAAACAACTCTCTTTGACACTAACCTATTATGGCAGCAGTGGAGAAGCAGGATGCGATAGAATAGCGGGACTCGAGGGACTCAAATATGCTGATAGTTAATAGGCTTTGGTCCTGAGTGAATGAGTCACCTAAGACCATTCTGCCTTTCAGTGTGCTTTTTTATCCACCATTAGTTAACACTATCTTACATGCTTCATGGAAAGGGAAAAGGTGTTTAAAAATAAATAAATATAATCCAGGTTCAGCCAAGTTACTGAATATATCTCAGTGACAGTTCTTTTCAACAGGAAGATGAGACTGATAATTCTTACCTTTCAGAACTCTGAGGAAGACTGAGTGAGATAACACATGCCCGGCATGACGCCTGGCCCCCAGTGGAAGTAAGCACTATTCCCATTGATGGGGGTGGGGGTGGGGTCCAGGCAGTCTCAGGAAAGGTCAGTGCGGGGGACAACCACCCTCCTTCTTGAATAAGGCCAGAGTACTTTTGGATGCACCATCCATGTTAATTTGCGTAATCTCTTGCCTATTCTGTGCTTATTCTGGGGATAAATAGATGACTTCAGCCGTCAACACTGTCACTCCAATCCTCTCCATGAGTGCCAAGAACATGTATCAAAGAAAGAAAGAACTAGAAGAACGAATTAAAGAAGGAGAGAGAGGAGAGGGGAAGGGAGGGAAAGAAAAATAAAACTAGTTTGTCAAACAGGCTACTACACAAGCTAATTCTCCTAGTAACTTGACTGGCATTTTCAGACACATCATACAGAGGAGCATGGGCCCTGGCAACCAGGAATATTGAGGATCTACAGAACATTAAAACAGGTTCTCTCTCCCTTTCTTGTCTTTTGCCTTCAAGCAGTGGGCTGGCATCAGACCAAGAAAATCCTATTTCTTTTCCATTCAGGTAATCCCTTTGCTCTATCATATGGAGTATCACAAGACCTTTATGTTATGTAGAAGATATTATTCCACACACATCTGGGGTTATTTTTTTAAGATCCTCCGTCCAGGCATGAGTCAGACTAAGGATGAGTAACTCAGCCTTCTGGGCAAAAAATTACTCAAAACCCGAAAGAAGAAAGTACCACCACATCCTAAATAAATCTGGCAAAAATCAACTTTTAAAATCTTTTTTGGTTGAGGAGGGTAGTGGTGAAGAGAACAAAAGAATTTAAAAGTTTAAACTAATTTTTCTTTGTTTATTTTGCCTTATGTATTATCTCGATATCATCCTCTCTTGTTCTTTCTCTCTTATTCACTCACTCTTGTTCTTCTTGCATCTAAAGTCCCTCTCTCATTTCCAATGTAAAACCATCCTGAAACACACACACGTACACACACACACACACACACACACACACACACACTTTCCTCATTCCCACATCCCCTTCAGCTACCACTGTATTTCCATTTCCCTTTGCAGCAAAAGTTCTGAAAGAGTTGCTACTTACCCTGTGTCTTCTTCCCCATTCCCCATCTACTCTCTTGTCCACTGTGGTTTCACCCATCGTTCCCCAAAACCTCCCTTGTCAAAGTCACCAATGATCTCCTTGAAGACAAATCCAAAGAACCCTTCTGTGTCTCAAGAGCTTTGGACACAGTTGGTCACTCTCTCCACTTATTCATCCTGGGTGTCACCCTCACCTTGTTTTCTGCTCAGTTCACAGAACCTCCTTTCTGCTATCTTAGCTGCCTCCTCCTCTGATGGATCTTTCTTTCCTTTTCTTCCTTTCTTCCCCTTCCTTTCATTTGGGTCTTTCGTTCCTTCTTTTGTTCCTTTTTTCTTTCCTTCTTTCTTTAATATGTGTTCTAGATACTCATGGGAAGGACTACGGTGACAGTGGTGATGGCTGGAGTCATCTATTCCCAGAATGAAGTTAGCTTTCTCTGGGCTCTTTGCTTCTCCATCTACACCCTCTTTGGAGGATTGCATTCATTCCCTGGCTTTAAAAACATATCTCTGTTAACGATTCCCAAATTCATAGATCTGTTTTCAAAGCCTCGAGGTCATATGTACCATGCCCTCTTGTTAATTGTATTTCATAGCCATTTCAGAGATACCACAGACAAAAAAGACACTCTTGATCCTCTCCAACACCCATCTCCTAATCCCCCACCCCAACCAAACCTTTCCAACTCACTGGTCTCCACTTGAGTAAAGGGCACCAACAGAAACTTGGGACTCATTCTTGATCTTGTCCTTACCTCCCACATGCTCCACATACACACAAAGAGTAATTTCCATCCATCAGCACATCTTGAAAGCTCCTCTTCCAAACTACAGCCCTCATGACCACCACTCTTCACCTTCACTGTCACCAGCTTGTACCTGGCACCATCCCCTCTTACCTTGGCTCTGAACTATTAAAATAACTAGTCTCCCTGCTTCCACTACTACTCTTTCTCTATCCAGTCTCCCAAAAGAGCCAGAAAGATCTTTTTTTTTTTTTTTTTTTTTTTTAATGCAGGTCATGCCAACGTCTCATTTAAAGCCTTTGAATAACTTCCTGGTGTTCTTAGGAAGAAAAAAAAAAAAGCAAACTGTTACCACGGCTACATGGCCTATGTGATCTGGCCCCTGCCTGACCCTCCAGTGGTATCTCAAGCCACACTCTCTCCCCTCGCCATTACTCATTCACAATGTCCTTCTAACAGTCTCCAGAAAGCACTCACCTCTTGCACCTCCATGCCTTCATATCCACTGCTGCCTGCAGTGCCCTGGCCCAGGCCTGAGTGCTCTTCCCTGGACCTTCCCATGGCTAGTGCCTTCTCTGCTGAAGGATCCTGGTTTAGGGGTCATCTTCTAAGAAAGGCTACCTAAATTAGGCCCACCCCCTACCATTCTTTATCACAGCACTCTTTTACTTTTGCAGCACTTTTTACTACACATATATGGTATTGTGATAGCCTGTAAGATGGCCCCCAGTGATTCTCACCTCCTGCTATTCACATCTCCTTCACTTCCATCCCACCAGACAGCAGGGTTGATCCAAAGTGATGATGTGTCACTTCTCTGAGACTAGGTTGTAAAAGACAGTGCAGCTTCCAACCTGTGCCTTCTTTCTCTCTGTTCTTGGATAGCTTGATCCAGAGGACAGCAGGTACCATGTGGTGAGCAATCCTATGGTGAGTCCCCTGTGCTAAAGTATCAAAACCTGCTGCCAATAGTCCATGAATGAGCTTGAGAGTTGATCACTGAGGCCAGTCAAGACTTGAGGTAACCAGAACCTGAACTGACACCTTGACCACAGTCTTCCTGAGAGACCCTGAGTCCGAATTGCCAGCTAAGCCCCTCCTGGATTCCTGACCCTCAGAAGTTTTCTTCCCCACTAAAAGGACTAACTCATTCATTGTATCATCAGTGCCTAGAATACAGTAGTCCCTCAGTAAATATTTGCAGAACAGATAGTCCATTACTACTTTTGCCATCAATAAAATATTAATTTATTGCTTGATAGTTTTAAAATATCTGCATGGTAAACTAGATATTCTTGCCATTTCTTAATAAAAAACTAAGACCTCAGGCCATTTGTTCACAGCTCCCTTCCCACTGTATTCGAGAGCCAGTGCTCCAACTCTGAGCTTCTGGCTTCAGCCCTGATATTCATTTTCCTAACACCTTGGCTTCTTACCAGTCACCCATACAGCATGAACTCTGTCATTCTGACGTTCATGCTCCCACAGAAAACATCCAGCATTTTGGTATCCTGCAGCAGGTGTTCCTGCCCATCTAACCTCTGGCATGGTTCATCAGGCCCACTTGAACCAGTCATGAAGACTGTGAAGAAAAATGCCTCAATTAGGAACACAGAATTGTTCATTCCTCCCTGAAAGGGTAAGGGGAATATATTACATGGCTTTTCTCCCCCCTCCCAAAACCATAAACAGAAGCAAAAACATGCTTTAAGTCCCCAGGACTCAATTTTAAATATACTACCAAGTTTCAAACCCTCTGAGGACTTCTACAAGTGGATATTTTCTTCAATTCCTTGGTGAATATTATTTGAAATGTAGCAAGTTCTTGAGTATCTGGGGTGATTTGTTACTAAAGAGATTACTTGAGAGTCTTCCTCTCTCCTACTTAAGTAAGTCCCAGGTTGGGGTAGGAAAAGCATGGGCTTGGCTGAACCTAAAAGTGATGCAGAATGTGTTTCTTCGTGCCATTCATAAGCCAAATGCAATCTTATGTCAAGAGATGAAAAAGATCTCAAATACATGCATATATTAATTTGCCTTAAAAAGTAAGTTAAAAATTTTTGATACCACATTTTCCTGATAATTCCCATTATCATTTCTCACGTACCTGTAAGAAAAATCTAGCCCTGAGATAGAATTATTTTGATCAAATTAGAATCTCAAATTTGCCTCAAGGGCATTCTTAATATATTGCCTCTGATTTATCATATGTAAAGTGGGGGTAATAATATCCCTACCTTGTAAGGTTTTATTGTGAGGATTAAATAAGTGGTTAGAAGAATACATGGCACACAGTACTTGCCATATAACTATCCACTATTAATATTCTAGTTGTCATTACTATTTGTTATAATAATAATTAATAATTATTACTAATGATTAATAATCATCCATGTATTGGCCTCCCTATAACACTGTATATATATATATATATATATATATATATATATAGTGTATATAGTATATATATATGTGTGTATATATATGTGTGTGTGTGTGTATATATATATATATATATATATATATATAGTGTTATAGGGAGGCCAATACATGGATGATTATTAATCATTTATATATAATTATATATATGTATATATATACATATCTCTGAAAATTTTAACATTCATTTCCTGCATGTGATATCTACTCAGGACACATAAACACATATACCCCCTCCCAACTGTTTTATCCTTCAAGGCTATTTAAAATAAATCATTATCTTCAACCATTCCCATCTTAAACAAAAACATCATTGAAGAAGGATCTTGGAGAGAGTCCTGTGTACTATTCCAAGTTTTACACTGCCTTCCTATGTCATTTTGATCTTCCCCCAGGAAGCTTCATGAGCCCTGTCAGTGGAGGGAGAGTTGGATGGTGATTATAGGACTGAAGAAATCTATCAGATGATTTAAGTCTTTGTTTGAGAGATGTTGGGCATAAGACTTAGTATCATTCTTATTCTGTGCCTTCAGGGTAAAAAGGAGTAGGGGAGATAAGCATTCTTTGGCCAGATGTCTCCAATCAGGATTAACTTTCCTGAGTCATTTCTAAGATAAAATCTAGATTACCTTATCTCACACACCTTGAGATAAGAGGGAATATTTATAGAACAATAGATATTTTGAAACTAGTTCCAAGACCTGTTCATTTACATGACAGATTCCTCACCAGCAGAATCTTTATCTCCATCATTTCCATTTAGGAAAGTAACACATTCGATTGTTCCAGAAAGATAGGTAGATAGATAGACAGACAGATAGAATCTCATTAAAGAAGCAGTAATGATCTGTAAGGAAGTAAATCAATTTTCAGCCATTTTATAGAAGTCAAATAATTTCCTTTGCCCAATGAAAGGAAAATTTCTGAGAAGTTTTGTATATACATTTGTTGACATATGACATGATGTCTATATACCTCCAATCAAAATGATTTCACATAAAACCATAATTAAGACAATTAAAAAAGAGAAGCAAAGGGGCAGTTGGGTGGCTTGGTTGGTTAAGGGTCCAAATCTGGATTTTGGCTCAGGTCATGATCTCAGAATTTGTGAGATTGAGGCCCTTGTTGGACTCTGCACACAGTACAGAGCCTGCTTGGGATTCTCTCTTCCTCTCTTTCTGCCCCTCCTCTGCTTGCGCGCACACACATGCTCCCTCTTTCTCTCTCAAAATAAATAAATAAACTTTTAAAGAGAGAGAGGCTAAAAGCTCTTTTTAGTATCTTACCAGAACAGGATTTTACTCCAGAGCCTGCGGCTTTAAACTCTATGCTACACTGTATGCCACCTGGTAGACTCCAACTAGGACTTCTTTGCAAATGACAAAACCCTCCAGCTCTAGCTCCAGCCTCTTTCTTGAGCCCCAATATTCCTAACTGTCTACAAGGCATTTGTGCTTGAATATCTGACAGAATACCTCAGGTTTAACAGATAACCAATCATTCTTGCCTCAAAGTCTCCATAACCCTTTGGATAGACCACCATTATGATCCTTATCATACCACAATGTAATGATCTACCAATGTTTCAGTCTCAGTTTCTAGAATGTGAATTCCCAGAATACAGAGACCTTTTGAAAAAATCTATATGTTCCTAGTTTTAGCACATGACAAGTATTTGATAAATGTGTATTGAACTGACTTAGTAACTACAGTTATGACTCAGGTTAATAAGAACATACCACTAACAAGCAGACAGAGTAGGGACAGCCTGGCTGACTGGGTGGGGGAAGGGAAGGGAAGGAGGAGAAGTGAGTACAAAAGGTCAGGGCACAAAGCAGTCATCATTACCGGTCTCTAAACTACCTTTACCACACACCTGATACTTGGAGTTGAAATCATATGAAGCTCTAAATTGTCATCACCGCCTTCGTCGCTTTTATGTCAGTTCTCTTGGCAATGGATTTTGCCAGAGTATGGTAGAATTTCATGTTCAAAGATTCAGAGAAACCTGAAACTTCTTTCTTTTCAAATGGGTCAAATGTCAGGCAGTGAACAGAGAGTGGCTCAGATTAATAAAAACTGCACCAAAATATTTTGGCCCCTTAGAGTCTCACTCAAGCCAAAAATGTCCTAGCATGTTGAGGCAACCAAAGATGTCATCTCCCAAACCTGTAAAATTCGACTCTCCCGTGGTTCTGAGACATTTTTATAGAATTGTACAGGAGAAGAGTTTACCATGGTGGAAAAAGTCCTATTCTAAGATAATAGAATCTCCAATATTTGAAGGGCATATAGGTTCAGGAACACAGGGTTGTAAAAGTTGCTATAAATAGAATGACCATATAATTTATTTTCCAAATGAGACACTTTTGAAATGGGACACTATTAATAATTACACTGAGACAACAGCATGCCCTGGGACTGTCCCAGCATATTAGGACTTGAGTCTACCCAAGCTGTACAGAAAGGATCAAGGGACTTGGGAGTGTTCCTACAACTCTGTTCTCATGTAGTCCTGTGCTAATGAATAACACAGAAAGTTCTAAGTTGGATCCTGCTGTCTCTGAGTTTGTGCTAAATACAGACATTTTAGATAATTTTCATACCTTATTTGATTACTTCATCCACCATCAGTTCGGAATATTTGGAGACAGAGGCATGATGGATTTTGACCAGTCTATATAAATCCTCTCTAGTTAACTATACATTCAGTCTTTCAACAAACTTTGGTTGAGCACCAACTGCAATTTGGGAACTAATCAGAGGTCTGGGCAGGATGGCCACAAAAATGAATGACACACACCTCCTTCAACGTCTGTGTGCTAATAGGTGAGATACATGAAACAAAGTAATTACAGTGCAATATAGTCAAATGCCAAAAGCACCTATTTCCCAAGAGGGCATATATGACTCGTTAAAATTCTGGAGGCTGCTGCATCTCTCATTACACTATGGTCTCTTGTTTTATGACGTGAAACCCAGGTAAATTGTCATTCTTCCTTGCCCCACTTTTCTTACTGAGGTCTATTTGTATCTTACTCACAACATGTACTTAACGATTTATAAAATTACATGTATTTAAATATCTTCCATAATTCAGGTTGTTAACTAAAAAAGAATTCTCCTCTTTTCCTCCCTTTCTTCTAGCTTTAAATTACATGGTTCTGCGATTCTCCTTTGCCTTTTATTCCACATGAGTAAAGGTTTGCTTTGCAGGAGTACTTATTAAGAAAGTATGGCCACATTGCAAAATACACCACA
Source organism: Lynx rufus (assembly GCF_022079265.1). Classification (NCBI taxonomy): domain Eukaryota; kingdom Metazoa; phylum Chordata; class Mammalia; order Carnivora; family Felidae; genus Lynx; species Lynx rufus. Next base: position 10,484,626 of record NW_025814841.1, on the reverse strand, counting down.
CAGGTTTGAGTGGGAAGCCTGATGAATGAACAATCTGAAATACTCCTTAACTTCAGTACTGCTAAAGCACCTCAGCTTACAAGGCGACATTTTTATGAGCTTCTCTTTTTAAGAATTTAGAATTCTATTCCATAGACCCGATCAATTCCCTTCTGAGAGTTGCTACATGTGCTTCTATTTTCTCTAATGACTTTAGAAGTAATTAACACCTCAGGTTTTTGTATTTACCCAGTCATCTAAGGATTGCAAGACATGTACCTGGCTTCATTCCCTTTGAAATCAAGAAAGCTTTCCAAACAGGATGTTTATTTGAGAAAAGTGAACAGTGAAATTAATTCATGCATTCCTGTATCTGATGTATTACATTATTTCCCCCGTTTTACATTATGATAGAGTAAAATTTGGTCAGTGTCTGTGACACTGTCTGTGCAGCAACCCCCTATATGTTCTGCTGAGATCTAATGCCTTGCTCCCTCCTCCCAAAACTCTAGCCCCATGGCTACTCTGGGTGTCATATAGTTTTACCTGATCCTACTCTAACCATAATCAATGCCCAGAGTGGGCATCTACTCAAGCTAAGGCAATCATAGCACACTGCTAATTTACTCAAAATAGAATTTAAGGAAAAAATAACAATGAACAGGCAAAAACAATATTATTTTGGCTTATTTTAATAAAAGTAACACTCCACAAAGAAAATGGAAAAATCAAGAATAGTAAGTCTTTATCATATCAATGGCCATCCACTTAACAGCATAGCTTTGACACATAGAGAACAGAAACTATGGGAAATGCAAATTACAGTCCTGCAAGGAAATGCTAAAACTCTTGGCTCTGAAATCAATAAACTATTCAGAGGTTCTGAACAACAAACTATCATGCAGTTTCTAAGTGATAACGGTGAAACTTTGCACACAACAAAGGAAGAAAATATATTTTTTCAAATACTTGAAAAATACTTGATCTACTTGAAAAAAATTCATCATCAAGCCATAGGACTAAATCCCATTGAATGTTTTACATAAGAAAGCACACAGGGTGGGGCACCTGGGTGGCTCAGTGGGTTAAGTGTCCAACTTCAGCTCAGGTCATGATCTCCCGGTCTGTGGGTTCTATCCCCCCATAGGGCTCTGTGCTGACAGCTGAGAGCCTGGAGCCTGCTTTGGATCCTGTGTCTCCCTCTCTGCCCCTCCCCCATTCACACTGTCTCTCTCTGTCTCTCAAAAATGAACAAATGTTAAAAAAAAATGTAGAAAACACAAAGGGTGCTGGTTCTGAGCACAACAAAAATAAACATAACAAAAAGATAAATAAAATAATATCTATCCATGTAATTTGGAAATTTTAAAAGAGTATTCGGGATAATTATTGATGAAAAAAGTGAATCAAACTGGAGACTACAGATTATGTAGAAATATATGACAAAGAGGACAAGTTATCAAAATCCTTGTGATGCAGCTCTAATGTTTTCTATACATTTAGAATACTCATTTAAAAAATAAGAAAGAGGGGCGCCTGGGTGGCGCAGTCGGTTAAGCATCCGACTTCAGCCAGGTCACGATCTCGCGGTCCGTGAGTTCGAGCCCCGCGTCAGGCTCTGGGCTCATGGCTCAGAGCCTGGAGCCTGTTTCCGATTCTGTGTCTCCCTCTCTCTCTGCCCCTCCCCCGTTCATGCTCTGTCTCTCTCTGTCCCAAAAAAAATAAATAAACTTTGGAAAAAAAAAAAATTAAAAAAAAAAAAATAAGAAAGAGGAAAAAATAAAAATAAAAGCCTAAACATTCAACACTAGAGTATACACAAATTAAGCTGAAAGAAAAAATGTAACAAAGAGAAAGAAAATAAATAAATAAATAAATAAATAAAGCCAAGGCTTCTAAAAGGTCAGTGTAATAAACAAGCTTTTGTAGGCAAAGCATGGAAAAGATTCAAGCATCATTAGAAATAAAAAGATAGCAGTCTCCATAGAAGGACTCTAAACTTCATACTAGGTCCAGGTGATTTTATACACAAATTTTACAAAACATCTAATGAAAAGACTATTTTATAAATGTTTATAGGGCATAGAAAAAAGGTAGAAAACTCCTCCCCAATTTATTTGATGAGATGAGTATAATCTTGATATAAAAACTGAATAATTATAAACTAAACAGAAAACTATCAATTATTCTCCCTTAAGGAAAAAAAAAAGCAAAAACATAAATGAAACAATATCAACTCAAAATCAGCAAAATATGAAAAATATTCACCGAGACTAATGAGAGTTTAGTCCAGGATCACAATTATGGCTAAACATTCATTTAAATCTAAATTAATATTAACAGAATTAAGGAGAAAAATCCTGTATATGTTGAGCCGTTAGTAGGCACCAAGGACTCCTAGAGAATGGGGATGCAGTAATGTAATAAACAAAACAGAAGAAAGCCTTGTCCTCAAGGAGCTTACATTTTAGTGTGGTAAGATAGACAACAAACAAATAAATAGAATATAGATTATGTCAGATGGCAACAAGAACTATAGAGAAAAATGAAGCAGAGAAGTAGGATAGGGAGGAATAGGATGTTGTGAACATTTTAATGAGGTAGCCAAAGAAGGGTTTATTGAAAGGCTGATAGTAAGCAAAAGCCCAAAAAGGATGAGGGAGGCAGGGACAGTAAAAGTAAGAAACACAAGTCAAAGAAATGAGGAGACAGGCTAACCATATAAGACCTTAGAGGATGCGGTATGGACTTGGGCTTTTGCTCTGAATGAGCTGGGAGATCTTACAAACTCGAAGAATTTTTCTGGATGCTTTGTTAAGACAAAGGCAAAATTAAGGATACCAGATAGGAAGCTAATGCAACAATCCAGGCAAGAGATGGTGATGGCTTAAATCAACGTGCAGATGCTAGAAGTGATGGAGGCACTGAAATGCTTCTGCGTATATTTTGAAGGTAGAGTCAGCAGGATTTTTAGATAGATTTGGGTGTAAGATTTGAGAGAAAGACTAGAGCCAAGGACAATACCCAAAGTTTTTAGCCAGAATTAGAAATTTTGAGATGCCATTTACTGAGATGGGGAAGACTGCAGGATGAGTGGGGAGATAAGCAATGAACACATCCAGTAATTAAAGACTTAATTTCCAAAAGTAAAGAAAGTAATATTTCCAGTTGTTGTTACTTAACATTGTTCTCAATCTCCTAGCCAATGCAATAAGATAAATATATATAGAAAGAAAGCATAAATTTTGGAAATTAAGAAATATCATTGGCATTATTTGAAGACAGTGTCACTGATTACTGAGAAAATCAAACATAATAAAGATAAAAACTAAGACAGTCCAGCAAAGTAGATAGATATGAGATTCATGTGCAAAAATCTATCTTTCTTATACTCCAAGATTTAATGTAAAAAATAGACTATTTTGCATTGGCAACAAAAGCTATAAAATAGCTAGGAATGATCTAACAAAAAATAAACATAGGAGTAGCATTATAGACTAAAAATAAAATAGCTAGATGAAAAGCTTAATATCATTAATATGTCAATAATTTTCCAAATAGATCTATAAATTCATTGAAATCCACAACAAAATTCAAAAGGACTATTTCATAGAAATTGGCAAGCCAATTCTAAACTTCACCTGGAAAAGAAAATATGCAAGAGGTGCCAATAAATTTTGAAAAAGAAAAAAAAATGACAAAGGAACTGCCTTACCAGCTAGATAAAGAGTACTTTAAAACATGATATATTGGCTCAAGGATGGACAAATGGATAAATAAAATAAATCAGAGTCCAGAAATATATCTATATCTGAATGAGAATTTGACATCAATTCCCATGGATTGATTGATTTGAAATAAGAATGATTCAATAAATAGTGTTAGAATAATTAGACATTCATATAGGAAAAACTCTCTACCCCACAGTGCACATAAAAACAAATTTCAGGTAAAGGGATCTCTGCGTTGTTCAATATGTAGCCTCTACCCATATGGGAGTATTTACATTTAAATTTTCATTAATTGAAATTAAATAAAATTTAAACTTCAGGGTTTCACTTCCCATAGCCACATCTTAAGTGTTCAGTAGCCACATGTTCCCAGTACCATCATACTGGATGGGCAAATACACAGCATTTCTATCACGGAAGAGAGTTTTTGGGCACTGAAATGTTTTAAACACTGCCTTATATAATTGTTAGAGAAAATATAGAAAAATATCTTATAATCTTGGGGAGCAGACTTTTCTAAAGTACAGACCCTCACAGTCATAGGAAGGAAGACTGTCAGTTTGACTACTCAAAAATAAAAACTTATGTTTCCAGAAAGATACTATGAAGTTAAAAGACAAATGACAGATCAAATGAAAATATTTGCAACATGTGTAATAGAAAGGAATGAACTGCTTAAAAAAAAAAAAGTGAGAAAAAGACCAACAATCCAATAGAGACATAGGTAAAGAATATGAATAGGCAATGTACAGAAAAAAAAGACTACAAGATAAAAAGATGTTCTACAGCTTTACTAGGTAAAAGAAAAATACAAATAAAACACCAACGAAATGGCCAAGTTTGCTCATCACACAAGACACTCTGAGAGTATCTACAGGAAATTAAAGTATCTGAGAAATTATGTGGAACATAAAAAATCTTTCCATTTATTGAATTCAGTGTGTCCCAAATTGATTAATCAGATTCTCCCTGACCCCAGCTACATCAGCTGTAGTGTAAACAGGATGGCCAAGCAGAGGTCCATTGTAGTTCTATTTTAATGAAATAGCATTCTCCCTATGTAAATGATAGTACCAATGTGTTTGTAAATGATTGAGGCTCTTAAGTAGGTTAAATAAAATACTTTCTCTAAAATTCTTACTGTAGTTTGTTACTTAATAAACCTTTTTCTTTACAGATAATGCAGAGATGATTTTTAACTCTTCACTAAATTATTACAAGTTATGAGTGTGATTTAAATTAAAGGTTATTACAATAAAAAAGAAAAAACAACAGCATTGGTTACCTTCCTTTGTCCAGTCTCAAATGTGGAGGAGGCCCTTACTCACCACCTACCAGGAAGACATTTGACAATCTTCATGGGCAGGGTAGGTTGGAGGAGGCACAGAGGGCTTATAATGTGAGAGAGCCTCAATGAAATTGTATTTATCTCTTTAGGAACATGCCTCCCCCTCTAGCTGGGATTCACTGGTTAAGAGGACCTACTTTCAGTCAAAACAGTTTTTTATCTTCTGTTTTCTACTAAATTTTATCTTCCACGTTGTACTAATTTACCCAGAAGTCTTCCATCAGCTTATTTGTTCAGCCTGGTATATACATACAGCATTCCGATGTTTTAAAGTTGAAATTTGTCTGTCATTCACATATCTACTCCAAAATAGTAAAAAGCACTGTTCTCTGAAATTCAGCCTATCTGCAAAAAAAAAAAAAAAAAAAAAAAAAATGGTTTTACAAAACTTTATTTTGATGTATTAAAAACTATGTTCTTTAGTTTCTAGAACAATTTACAAAATCTCCATTCAAACATTCTCCAAACATCATCTTCATAAAGAAATTTGAAAAGTGGATATTTTAAACTCCATCTGCCTTTCATCAGGATTAAAGCTTAAAATGCCTTAACTTTAATTATAAAATTTGTTAATGATTCATGCCTTCAGTGGAATAGAAACATACTCTTTATTTGTAGATTGCTTCACAGAAGTACTAAAGGAACATTCTGTTACGTTAACACTGCAATCATTAATATTTGGTAGGTATAACTGGATATATTTATGAATGAGAAATGCAACATGGCTATTCTTAATCCATCCCCCGTCCTACACCAATCTTTTTAAAAATGATTATCTCATGTGCTGGAGATCACTGAACTGTATACTTTAAAATGGTGAATTTTATGGTATGTGAATTGCATTTCAATTTTAAAAAAATGATTACTTCATTATCAGTCAGATCTTTTAAAATTAGCTTAAGATGCTAGGACAAATCACCCCTCCCTAATAACTGGGTTTTGAAAAACAGACGATCCCTTTGAAGTATGAAAGCTCCACCTCATAAGCCTATATATGTAGGCTTCACGTAGCTCTATAAATTACAGGTTTATTTATTTTTGCATTGTACTCTTCCTCCAAACTCCCTATTTTGGATATGTGGTACTGGAAAACAAGCATTCTTCACTGCTGATGGTAAAGCCACTGTCCTAATCTGCCCGTTGAGTTTAAAATCTGATAATAATGGTTACTTTACCTCAAGAGAAATCCTACAGGCAAACATGTCAGAGTGGCCCAGTTTGACTGAGAACAGATCCAAGCCACTGGTCATAAAGGGTAAACACTTAAGACATTTAACCCAGTCCAACAGTACTAAATGGAAGGGGATGGTCATCTGGATTATGAATCACCTAATTGACATGTCAGAAAATAAGCATTTTATTGACAGAAGGTGATTGTAGGGGAGAGTCATTTTTCACGTAAATAGCCAGATACCTTCTCTCCCTCTCTTTGTATTCATACTTCTGGGGGGTTGGGGGAGAGTGAAGGGGTGCGGTGAGAAAACAAGTAATCCTCTGCTACATTTTACTATTGCTCGATACATAATAGTGTATGTATTTCTTGCTTTGACTTTTGTTTCAACAGCTCTTCAGATATCTGTAATTGTTTATGGTTTCTAAGCAAATTTCAATTTTTTATGAGAGATCTTTAATTTTCTCTGTCTCTCCTATTAGTAGTTCAAAGGAGGAATTTACAAGGAAAGGTTGGTATTACCCCCTTGTCCACCTCTTTCTCAATTGGACCCGTTTCACTGGTTAGTAACACAATGGCATTGTAAAAACACACACCCTACGTGCGCGCGCACGCACACACACACACACACACACACGTGCGCACACGCACACACACACGCACACACACCCTAGTTTACAATAATAGGAATGAATTAACTTCAAAATGTCCTGATCTGTAGGATACTTAAGTCTAGGAGCCTCTTGCTCCCCATCTGTACATCTCCTCCTAACCCCAGTCTGCCCCAATTGTGTTTACAACAGTTGCTCATGCATAGTAGCTACTCAAATATCTGTTGATTTTAGTTTGTTAATTAAATATTTGTTAATTTATTGATGTATTGATCCAAGAAAATGTTATCAGGCACCCTCATGACAGGGTTATTAAATTTTAACTGAATTTTTAAATAGAGCCAAATCACTGCACTGATTTTTTGTTAAAATCATATTTTAATTCTAGTATATGTTATAGGCACTTAATAAATATTTGAGGAGTTCAGCTTAACTGAATTATCTTACATGATCAGGTTTTCAAACTAACTCCCTGATCTCCAAAATGTCTCATTCCTTACTTCATATCAATATATTTTCCACCTTTAAAACCCTTTTCTGGGAAAAGAATGGCTTTAGCCTAACTTACTGCTTTATTCATGAGATCTTGGCTGAATAAGGCCTTCAATATACTACAATTTACCTTGTAGAAATAATAGCTGTCATCATTCTTATGAGTAAATTAGAATCAAAGGTTAAACTTCAGACTTCTCACATGGCTGATAATACAAAGGGGAGAAGTTCACTGCATAAACTTAAATAAATAGTAAACAAAATAACACACATATAGAAATCAGAGAGAGGTATTATATTTGTAGGAAAAACCACATACAGTTCTGAAATACTAAGATGTCACTTAGTATTATATTAATTTTGAAACTAAATTATATTTTTCTTATTTCTTTTACAATTTATAAAAATTGTCAGGTTATGAATTTATCTTTCGTCTCCCACCTCACTCCCCAGGTGAGGGTGCCTAACAGTTTCTGCTATTGTGTGTGCATATGGAGTTGAAGAGTAATATAAATACATAGTGAAAAATCTAGGTCTGTTCATAATTGGCAAATAATGGTCCCCAGGAATGTTTGACCTCCTCCAACCCTGCCTTTCTCCTTTAAAGAAAACAAGATTCAGAAATAACACTCTTAAAGCAGGTCTTCCGTAAGAAAGAAGTCAATCATTAGCCTCTCAAGGGAGAAAACAATGAACAAAATGTAGTTGAGAGATGAAAATGATCCCACTAAGAAATCAAAGAAGAATGCAATCTGAGAATCATGCACAATTAATATCAAGCTGTTTTTAGATCCCATGATGTGTTAGGTTAAGAGGGTTATAAATGTCTTGATGTCCCAAATATTTGTCACAAACCTGGAGAATGACTTTCTAAGTCTGGGAATAATCCAGGAGGAGATTGAAGTCTGCCTGATCATGGTGGGAAGCCAGTGCCCATTGTCCCAAATCCTCAAGTTCCTTTCTGAAAGGACTTTGTAAAGACAATGACAGCTCAGAATTCCCAACTGAGGCTTTAATCATTTCTGGGAAGGGACATCTCAAATTTCTTTGTCTCCCCAGTGCATAGTTCCATTCATAGGACTAGTTTAAGCTCAATAAATATTTGGTATTAATGACTTGGAGAATGGAGGGAGCCAGGGAGATTTCTCTGATTTAGGAATAGGAGAAGCACATTACCTAATACTGGAGCAAGGAAATGTTACTGGAGCAAGGAAACCCAGAACATCCAAAGGTAGCACTGGAAGGAAAACCTCCTAGAAGTTGGGAGTAGCTGGGCCACATGCCACCAACTCTGTTCCCCTGAGATTCGCCTTTATTTGGGGGCAGGGTTGATTAGTCTTGGCACTGTGGACCTTTTAAGCTGTATAATTCTTTGCAGTAGAGATTGTTCCGTGCATTGCAGGATATTCAGCAGATCTAATAGTCACTAGATGCCTGTAGCACCCACCACCAGCACCAAATGTGATCATCAAAAAACAAAAAACAAGAGCACACTGTACACACTATATGTTAGCCAACTTGACAATAACTTATATTTTAAAAAAAGAAAAGAAAAAATGTGTGAATAAATGGAAAAAATACAAAAAACAAACCAAAAAAATATCTGCAGACATTGTGAAATGTCACGAGGGAAGCAAAATTTTCCCTAGATGGAACCGCTACTTCATGATCTCTCCTTGATTATCTCTGGACTCAGAAGAAAACTGTTCACTCATTTAAAACTGGCCAAGTGTGCCCAATATACCTTGCTTCTGGAGTATAACAAAGAGAAAACAAATTCAGAGAGCAGCAAGCATCATATAATCTGATTTTCAAGCTGCTGCTGACCAAAGCACAGGAAGACACAGTATTTGAGATCTCTTTGAACCTCCTGATTGCTTTCTGATGATGGATGCTACCTTTAACCTATGTCAAAGGAAAATCTTCCCAGACACATGGAATCCTTACAGACTACACCAAGAGTTCTTTCTCCAGCTTACATTCCCAGAGTCTTCCTTCTCAGTTCCTGTTACTTGTCTAAGGATATTCCTCTTTCTAGGTAACTGAAACAGGAATGATTTCATCAGGATAACCATATCTGATTAGAATAAAATAACCATAGCGTTCACTCAATAAGAGGAACATGCTATAGTTTCAAGGGAGTTGTTTCCTATTGCAGGGTCATACGCTACATCCTATTCTAATTATCTTACAAGTCAAACAGGCACTCACATTATTTTTCTGAGCACATCCAGTGTTTCCTTATGATCTCTGGGAATCACCGTGGAGGACATAGTGAAGAAGGGAATGGGGAGAATTAGTTGTTTGCATGCTTAACTGACTGTGGCCTGTACGACACATCGGCACTGGCATGCAGTGATGGACGTGGTAGATGACTACAGACTGACATTTCTGCTGTAAAGGCTTTCATTTGTTTTTCATCACAGTGACGCACAATTTCCTGCGTTCTCTGCCCCTGGGGTGTTTCCTGCAAAGAGAAAACATTACTTTCAACTTTAGCCTATCTGCCCTAAATTAGCTTCATAAGTTTTCTGTGTTCTCCAAGACCAAGGAATAAAGAGTAGCAGAACAAAACCTAAAATTAGTAGTGGAACCAACAAGTGCTGTGTTTTCTGGAGAAAGTTTTGCAGGACAGGGTGCAATCCTTGAAGCAGAAAGCAGTAAGCCCAATTCTAACAGGTGTTTGAGAATAAATTTGTGGGGAGTTTAAGAACCATGCTTAAGTCTCCAGTAAAATTTGGAAATACGCTGAGGCTCAAAGAGGTACATATTCCAAGTGATCAAAACAAACGAACAAAAAGCCAAGCTAAAACAAAAAGTGTATTTGTTCTTAAAGCACTCGAAACGGCTTTGGCTTGAATGTCCGTGATATCGGGTCCTCACACAGCCTCTCCTTTGCTTTTGGGTGCTTGAACGAGTCACTGAATCTTTTCAGGTCTCAGTTCCCTCATCTGTCAAATGAGATCTAGATCAAAAAACTTTTTTTAATTCCAAGATCTTATGTGCACATTTCAGGTTGGAGGTTCTCCTAAGTGTTTTTCAATAGGAATGTATAGGGTGAGGATTTTGTCATGCAAACTCCTTCCCAAAATGTTCCCTGATTTTAATTCTCTTACATTCTGTTAGATATGATGTCCATCAATTTGACACAATCTAATAAATAAATAATTAAATAATAAATAGTATGTAAATAAATAGCCAGACAAAAGTCAATACACACGGACTTGCCCAAATTATCTAGATACTTCCTAGTGGTTTATATATCTGGCCAAAACCTGAACTCAGGCCTTGAGTATCCAACTGCCTACCTGACATCTCCACCTGGATGGCAACTAGGCATCTCAAACTTATTAGGTCTAAAGACCTTTTCCCACAAACTTGTTCCTCCCGTGGTCTTCCCCATCTCAGTATGCAGATAGTGTCAGCACCATCCAGCCAGTTGCTCAAGCCAAAACCAGGCAGTCGCTTGGAGCAGAGATAATGCCACAAACCTCTTCCATTTTCTTCCTGAACGGGCAACCAGGTTATATTCCCTAGCACCCCCGAACCCCTGCAGTTAAGACTGATTCTGTTACTGGGGCGCCTGGGTGGCTCAGTCGGTTAAGCATCCAACTTCTGCTCAGGTCATGATCTCACAGTTTGAGGGTTTCAGCCCTGTGTCTGGCTCTTGGCCGACAGCTGGGAGCCTGGAACCTGCTTCAGATTCTGTGTCTCCCTCTCTCTCTCTCTGCTCCTCCCCCATTCATGCACACGCTCTCTCTCTCTCTCTCTCTCTCTCTCTCTCTCTCTCACTCTCTCTCTCTCTCAAGTAAATAAACATTTAAAAAATTTTTTAAATAATGGTTCTGTTACTGAGCTCTGGCCAATAGAATGTGGGTAGAAGTGGGGCACTCCATATCTGGACTGGCCCCTGAAATGTTCCACATGGTTTCTGTGCTCTCTCTGTTCCTGGTGATTTGGGAGGCCACCTGTTGACAGTGGAAGCTCCACAAGATGTAAGAACCTAAATGCAAGAAGCAGACTTCCCTCACTCTCCTGCTGACACAAACTGGACTGTGATGTGAGCAAGAAAGTAGCTTTTACTGTTTAAGTCACTGAGACTTGGAAGGGGCTGTCTGTCATAGCAGTTACCACCCTGACAAACAGATAATTCTGTTACCTCCTTTTCCATGCCATATCCAGTCCCTTATCCAAATTCCAAGAATTCTTTTATCACAATACGTCTTCAGTTCTTTCTCTCTTTCCCATCTTCATTACCAACACCTTAGCCCAAAGGTTTACCATTTCTTGTCAGACATCTGCAGTAGCCCATCCATTTTCATTCTTGTTGCTCTCAGGTTTATTCTCCAAACAGTGATCTTCACTAGTTTCCCACTGCGCTTGTAATTAAACCCCCTACGCTCTCATGACCTGTACCTCAGCCTCACCTGCCTCATTCTCCTTTTCAATAGCTACACTCCAGCCTCTTTGGACTTTTCTCTATCATCTCAGGGTCCTTACAGGTTCTGCTGTTCCACTACCTGAAATGTGCTCACAGTAACTTCTAGTATGGCTTGTCCCTTCTCATCCTTCAAGTCGTATGTTAAGCCTTATCTTGTCAGGGAGTCTAAAGTAGATCCCTAGATTATTGTCACAACACACTGCTTTTTCCTTCATAGCACTCAACAATTAGTAATTATATGCTTAATTTACTTGTTGAAATCTGTTTCCACTACTAATTATATGGCAAAACTACTAGTATTGGGGCTTTGTCCATGGTGATCACCCCTGAATACCCAGAACCTAGCACAGTGCCTGGAAAATGGCATATACTCGATAAATATTTGTTGAATAGATGAATGGATTCATATGGATTGATCACTGACTCTGTCTGGAATCCCTGGAATCCATCATTTCCTTTTTCTCCTAATACAACTTGTTCCTCCAAATATCACCTCATTCATAACTGGGAAAGGTTTTTGTTTTTTACTTGTAGGTTCCCATCCAGTTTTACCTTATTTGCAACAGGTATTAATAAAACAGATCAAAGTAGGTTTTTTATTATTTTATTTTAATTTTTGTCTCCTAATTTTTTCATTCTAAAAGTATATTGACAATGTTGTATTAGTTTCAGATATATATAACATATTGATTTGACAATTCTATGCATTAGTCAATGCTTACCATCAAGGTAGGTTTTTTAAAGAAATAAATTTCTATATCCCAATCATTCTTACAGCTAGGTTCAAAGAATTTTGTTCTTATTTCTAATAAGGGAAAATGATCAACATAATCTCATTAGCAAACCACAAAAACTATTCTCATTATTGTTGGTTGTGGTATAGGAGGGCTATACAAGGGCAGAGACTGGGGAATATGTGATGAGTATCAGCCATGCTAAAGTGAATTAGTGTGTGATCCAAGCAGCCAAAGAGAGTTGGACACCAGGCACCAGCAAGAGATTTCCCTAAGAATCCTCCCAGACTCTGCAAAGTCAGGGACAAATCTGAGTTTGGGAAACAGATTTGGATTAAGAACAGGGTTCTCAGCAGCAATGCACCAATTCTACTACAATTTGTGCTACAATTTGTGCTACAAATTCCACTACACACAAAGTAAAATTCTACTACACACACACTGCAAATTCTACTACATACACACTACAAATTCTTTCATGGCTTTTCTTGCCATATTTTGTTTCTGTGATTTTTAAAAAAAATTTTTTAATGTTCACTTATTTTTGAGAGACAGAGACAGAGACAGAATGTGGGTGGGGGAGGGGCAGAAAGCGAGGGAGACACAGAAGCCAAAGCAAGCTCTAGGCTCCAAGTTGTCACCACCGAGCCTGACGCCGGGCTCTAACTCACAAACCACGAGATCATGACCTGAGCTGAAGTCAGACACTTAACGGACTAAGCCACTAAGGCGCCCCTTGTGATTTTTAAAAAAAAATTTGGCCATCTGGTGTCCTTGGCCTCTGACAGTCTTTACCTACACTGCATATATCCACAGGGTCATGAAATTTATATTTCATCTTTATGTTGCTCTGCAGACTTTATACCATTTTAAAGGCTAAATAATAATTCACCAAATGATTATACTATTCTTTTATTTTTTTTTTATGTTTATTTTTGAGAGAGAGAGTGAGCAGGGGAGGGTCAGAGAGAGAGGGAGACAGGATCTGAAGTAGGCTGTATGCTGACAGCAGCAAGCCCGACATGGGGCTCAAACTCACGAACGGTGAAATTATGACCTGAGCCAAAGTCAAACGCTTAACCACTGCACGCCACTGAGGTGCTCCTATACTATTCTTTTATATGTCAGACAGCATAGCATAGAGGTTCAAGGCCTGTACTTTGTAGCCACACTGTCTCGGTTCAAATACCAGTTCTGCAACTTACTAGAGCCTTGAAAAATTATTCATCTATCAAATGGACTAATAATAATAATACCTATTTCATAGGGTCACAATGAAGATTAAGTGAAGTATCTGAAACAACATGTCTAGATCAATACTATACCAATGTGTCTACCTTTATTGTTGGATATTTATGTTTCTGGTATCGGTTTAGACTTATACGTGAAAGCTATAATAAATATCTTAATGCATAAGGCTCTCTTCTTCATTGTTAACTACTCCCCAAGAAAGGTCCTTCCCATGTTTTAGCTAAAAGCTAAATGGTGTCCCTTAGTAAGTATCCCTTAGTAACCGCATTTCCTCCAAACAGCTGATAATTGAAAAGCAGGCTGTGAACAAGCTTCCGCTGGGCCAGCGTGAAGTAGCAAAAAAGCACCCGTTTCTGCTGGGCCTTGAATTCTGTGGTTGGACTCAAAGTAAACAGGCAGGTGAAGAGGTTGGGATGATGAAAGACAATAGACCAGTACCCAAGACTAATGGCGTTGTAAAGGAGATAAATGTCTTTGAAGTAGCACCCTTAAAACTTGTGACCTTTAGGTTGACCTTCCCTTTCAGATAATGGTATGCAGATTTTTTGGAGTCTGTGCAAAGTCAGCAATTAAAAAGACGGACCTTGAGAGAAACAGGTCTTTGAGGAAGGTGCCTACCCAGAAGTATGACTCCATGTCTTCTACCAACTACCCACTGGCTTCCAAGTTCCCAATCACTTTCAAAACCTTGGAACCCTGTAGCTCCTACCCTCACAGGTGCACAGTCTCCTAGACAGAAAATGTGTTTAGTCCCATCCCCATTGTTGCAGTTCAAGCTGTGAACACAGGAAAAAAACAACAGTGGAATTTGGACAAATTGCCCCTCTCTTGTGAAGAGTAAGGTAAACTGAACAGATGGAAACACTAGTACATAAGAATTACTCATTTTGCTAAGAACATTGAAGAAAACAAAGGATGGATGACTTTTTAGGAGTCAATATACCTTTGATCAGAATTAACGATTTAACAGGTAATAAAGTACTATGGAGATTATTTGAAGCAACTTACATTTATACAGTATGTTTTCAAAAAGCTTTCCCTTGTGACAATAGTTCATCTGCATGCGGTATTTTAAGATAAGAAAGCAGACATGATTGTTGTTCTTCCCATACCTGGAACACTTATTATCTGTTAAACAGTCCCATGCCAAGCCATATTGGAGCCTAGCACAAAGAAAAAATATGTAATAACAGACTTGCCTTTTTAAGAAAATTGTTATTTTGTGGGAATGCAAGCTGGTGCAGCCACTCTGGAAAACAGTATGGAGTTTCCTTAAAAAACTAAAAATAGAATTACCCTATGACCCAGCAATTGCACTACTAGGCATTTATCCAAGGGATACAGGTGTGCTGTTTCAAAGGGACACATGCACCCCTTGGCAGCACTATTAACAATAGCCAAAGTATGGAAAGAACCCAAATATCCATCAATGGATGAATGGATAAAGAAGATGCGGTACATATATGCAATGGAGTATTACTCAGCAATCAAAAAGAATGAAATCTTGACATTTGCAACTATGTGGATGGAAGTGGAGGGTATTATGCTAAATGAGATTAGTCAGACAAAGACAAAAATCATATGACTTCACTCATATGAGCACTTTAAGAGACAAAACAGATGAACATAAGGGAAGGGAAACAAATAATATAAAAACAGGGAGGGGGACAAAACAGAAGAGACTCGTAAATATGGAGAACAAACTGAGGGTTACTGGAGGGGTTGGGGAGGGGGGATGTGCTAAATGGGTAAGGGGCACTAAGGAATCTACTCCTGAAATCATTGTTGCACTGTATGCTAACTAATTTGGATGTAAATTTAAAAAAATAAAAAATAAAACAAGTTAATAAAAAAAAGAAAGAAAATTGTTATTTTGCTCATCGTAGCTTTTTCACATTAATCTTGATTTTTTAAATATTACGTTAAACTGTTATTTTGATTACTGAGGTTTTTTGGTGCACCCCCCATAATTCATTAATTTTTCGTTGCAATGTCATTACCTTTTAAATGTCATTACCCTTACAACTTAATGTTACTAGCTAGTATACTTGGTTAAACACTATAAAAGTATGTCTAAATTTTACACCTTGGGCAGATTTATCTTCTATAGCTCAGATGCCAGTGAGCAACTCTAAGAAATTTTCCTTATTCTTCCCTCCAAGTAGAGAGCAATCAGAGAGATGGCTATTTCCTGCTTAATTGCTTTAATTGCTTGGTTTAAATATTTTACCAAAAAATACCTCTATAGAATTTTGTCTTAGCCAAAGAATAAGGAGAGCATCTAGTGGAGAATATCAATCCCCTGAGCCATTCTTTCCTGTTCTACTTTCCTAGCATAACACCCAGAAGCAAGTTTTAGCTTTTGAAAACTGTTTATTCTGATATGAACCTCCATTATTTTAAATATGATACTGTGCTCCTACCTCTTGATTTAGCAAAAAATGCATTATTTACTGATGTTATGATAGATATTAAATTCTCCTACACTAACATACCTTTAGCCTCCCAATACAGCTGTCACATTTTTTTTTGTTTTGTTTTTTAATTTATTTATTTTTTAATTTACATCCAAGTTAGTTAGCATATAGTACTATAATGGTTTCAGGAGTAGATTCCAGTGATTCATTCCCCATGTATAACACCCAGTGCTCATCCCAACAAGTGTCGTCCCTAATGCCCCTTACCCATTTATCCCATCCCCCCATCCACAGCCCCTCCATCAACCCTCAGTTTATTCTATTTAAGAGATTCTTATGTTCTGTCCCCCTCCTTGTTTTTATATTATTTTTGCTTCCCTTCCTTTATGTTCATCTGTTTTGTATCTTAAATTCCTCATATGAGTGAAGTCATATGATATTTGTCTTACTCTGACTGGCTAATTTCACTTAGCATAAAACCCTCTAGTTCCATCCACATAGCTACAAATGGCAAGATTTCATTATTTTTGATTGCCGGGTAATACTCCATTATGTATATATACCACATCTTTTTTATCTGTTCATCTGTCGATGGACATTTGGGCTCTTTCCATACTTTGGCCATTGTCGAGCTATCACATATTTTTTAATAAAACCAATAACCATCATTACCATTATTATAACAACATAAAATATTGTTCTCTGCACAGCCAAATAGTATAATTATTTTTCTTTCATAACTTTTTATTTTTGCTGGTGCTACCTTATTACCTGCCTTTTAGCTCATATCCTTATATCCTTATATCCTTATATCCTAAGGATATAAACATATCCTTAGATATTTCAAACCTCTCCATCTATTATGTGCCTATGTTTAAACATACCAGATGATTTTACTTTTTTCCTCAGGAAATTAATTCTCCCTCATCTTTCCTAATTTCACTCTGGATAGCTGTTGTTCTGAATTTCCTTTTGACAAGACTTTGTGTAGGATTTCC
Source organism: Lynx rufus (assembly GCF_022079265.1). Taxonomy (NCBI): domain Eukaryota; kingdom Metazoa; phylum Chordata; class Mammalia; order Carnivora; family Felidae; genus Lynx; species Lynx rufus. Next base: position 10,467,453 of record NW_025814841.1, on the reverse strand, counting down.
TGTATCCTGAAGCAGTTTTTTCCCTTCCTTGTTTTATTCTCGAGTTTCTCTGGAGTGTATCCTTTTAGCCTCCTCCAAAAAGGTGAATGAAAAGTAAACATTTTAGTGCATTGTGTGACTCCCATTCGTTTGTGAACTTCTCAGATGTCCTTGTGTTGTTGATTTCTAATTTAGTTCCATTATGGTCCAAAAACATACTTTGTATGACTTGAATTCTTTCAAATTTATAGAAGCCTATTTTATGGTCTATCTAGGGAGACTGTGTGTTGACTTGTTCTATACAAACTTGACACTTGACAGATTTGTTCTCTGTGTACCTGAAGAGAGTATGTATTCTGCTGTTGATGAGTGGATGTTCTATAAATGACAACTGGGTCAAGTTGGTTGACTGTATTGTTCAAGTTGTCTTTACCTATTCTGATTTTCTGTCTCCTTGTTCCAGAAATTGAAAGAGGGATATTGAAACCTCTGACCAAAATTATGAATTTGTCTGTTTCTCATTGTAGTTACATCAGTTTTGCCTCATGTATTTTGAAGCTGTGTTATTAAGCGCAGAAACACAGGATTGTTATGACTTCTTGACTTACTCCTTTATCATTAAGAAATGTCCTTCTTTATTTCTGATCATGCTTTTTTCTCTGAAGTTTACTTTTTCTGATACTAATATAGCCTGTGCAAATTTCCTTTGATTTATAGTACTACAATAGTAGATCTTCTCCCATCCTTTGACTTTTAATCAATTATGTCTTTATATTTACACAGGGTTTCTAATGGGCAGCATATTGGGTTCTTGCTTTCTTATCCAACCTGATTACATCTGCCTTTTAATTAAGATGTTTACACCATTTAAATTTACATAATTATTGATATGGCTGCATTTAAATTTACTATCTTGCCATTGTTTTGTTTATCCTAGCAAACAAATAAATTATTTTCTATTCTGTTCACTTTGTCCTCTTTTTTCTACCTTTTTGTGGGGGGTGGAGGGGAGCTGAATATTTTTTATGATTCCATTTTATCTTTTTTGTTCACTGATTAGCTACAAATTTTGGTTTTGTTATCTCAGTGGCTACTTTTGGTTTACAGTATACATCTTAAAGTTATAACAGTCTACCTTCTAGTAATATTATACCACTTTACATATGGTATAAGAACCTCACAAGAATATGCTTCTGTTTCTCTCTTCCCTGCCTTTATTCTGTTGTTGTCATACTTTTCACTTTCTATATGCATTATAGATCCTACACTACACTACATAGTTATCATTTTGTTTAAGTAGTAAATTATCTTTTAAAGAGATGTAAATAATTCTTAAGTCATATATTTACCCATGTAGTTGCCATTTCTGGTACTCATCATTCCTGTATTTAGATTCATATTTCCATCTGGTATAATTTTCCTTCTGCCTAAAGGGCTTCCTTTAACATGTCTTATAATGTGGGTCTGTGACTGATAGATTCTTTCAGCTTTTATATGTCTAAAAAGTTCTGTAATTCAACTTCAGTTGCCATTTACATATTTTTGTGTCTTATTCTGCTCAGGTTGTTGTATAACAGAATATAATAAAGTGGGTGGCTTATAAACAACAGAAACTATAGTTCTCACAGTTCTGGAGGCTGGAAAGTCCGAGATCAAGGCACCTGCAGATTCAGTGTCTGGTGAGGACTTACATACTAGTTCATAACTGGCTGTCATCTTACTGTGTCCTCACATGGAACAAGGACAAGGAGGCTCTCTGGGGTCTCTTTCTACAAAGGCATTAATCTCATCATGAAGGCCCTGCCTTCATGACCAAATTACCTCCCAAAGGCCCCACATTCTAATATTGTCACATTGGGGTGAGGATTTCAACATACAAATTTGGAGGGGACACGTTCAGTTTGTAACACTTTTGGGTATTAAAGTCTGGGTTGAAACTTTTTCTTTCAGTACTCTTTTTGTTGGATACTAGATACTTTTACATCCTTATAAATATTCTTGAACTTCATTCTAGAAGTGACTTAGAAATAGCTTGATCCTTGGAGCACCTGAGTGGCTCAGTCAGTTAAGCATCTGACTCTTGATTTCAGCTCAGGTCATGATTTCATAGTTTGTGAGACTGAGCCCTGCGTTGGACTCTGTACTGACAGCGTGGAGCCTGCTTGGGATTCTCTCTCTCCCTCTCTCACTGCCCTCCCCTGCTCCTGCTCGCTCTCTCTCTCTCTCTCTCTCTCAAAATAAATGAATAAACATTTTTAAAAAGAGAAATAGTTTGATCCTTTTGGATGTTGCTTTAAAAAAAATTTTTTTTACATGTATTTATTTTTGAGAGACAGAGAGGGACAGAGCACAGATGGGGGAAGGGCAGCGAGAAAAGGAGACACAGAATCAGAAGCAGGCTCCAGGCTCTGAGCTGTCAGCACAGAGCCTGCTGTGGGGCTCGAACTAATGGACCATGAGATCATGACCTGAGCGAAGTCAGTTGCTCAACTGACTGAGCCACCCAGGCATCCCTGGATGTTGCTTTTAAAATATAATAAGCAAAGACAGTAGCATTTCATTTAGGACTAATTCTTTTCTACTAACAAAGAGAGATCCTTCTAACTATGCTAACTAATGAGGTTTTCCAGGCTAGATGGTGGAGAGAGTAACTATTCCCAGACCTATGTGAGCTCAAGGTACTGTTCCCACTAATTTTTTTATGTGCTGGCTTTTTGCTCAGCCTCAGTGAGAGCACTGATCAGTGTTTTGCTGAATACTTGGGGGGGGGGGGTGCTCATCCACAGGTGTCTGGATGTGTCTCTGCACAGCTCTGTTCATTCCCAGGATCTGCCTGTGAACTCCAGTCACCACACTCTTTGTTTAATGTCCTTAACCCTTAACTTAATCTCCCTAAATTCAGTTCCATGTCCTGAAAACTCTCAAGGCAGCAAGCTGAGGCAACCTTGTTTGCCCCCCATCCCTCAGGGATGACTGTATTTTGTTGCCTACCGTCTAATGTCTGGAAAACGCTGTTTTTCGTATTGTGCCTCAATTTTCAGTTGTCTAAGGCCCAATTCTGCCATTTCAGATGGAAGCTGAATTCCTTCCATGGTATTTTAGTGTTTAATGTTGAAAAGTCTAAAGTTTTACTCATTTTTATTTCTCTGTATGCAATTAGTTTTAGGGGATCTCTTTGTTTCTGGTGTTCTGAAACCTCATGAAATTTCATGATGTTATATTTAATATGGGTCAATGTTCATTCATTGCCTTTGGTTCTCAGCGGGCCCTCTCAGTGTTAAGATTCATAGTTTTAACCTTGGGAAAATTTGAAGGAGGAGAACAGAGTTGGTTTTGTTTTGTGTTTGTTTGCTTTGGGGTTTGGGGTTTTGGGCTTTGGGGTTTTTTCCCAGTAATTTTCTTTCTTTGATTTTTCCCTGTTCTTTTCTTCTGGTCTTACAACTATTTAAATGCTGGGCCTCAATGTGATCATTTTCATTTATTTCCTTTTTTATTCTTCTTTGTCCCCTAGGAAATTTCTGTTGCTGTATCTTCTATCATGGTGATCTCTGAGCTATTTTTGAAGATTCCTTTGGTTTTCTGCACTACCTTTGCTTCTTCAGGTTTCTCTCTTGGTGTCTCTTTTTCACATTATATACAATCTTCTCTAATGACTGTGACTCAAAGAAAAAAATATCAAAGTGAGTCTGGATCATCATGTCATTCCGTTCTACTGATAGCAAAGAAATTATCAATGATTACTAATGCTATATCAGAAGGATTCAATAGCCAAACTCACTGGCCAAAAATGAAACCATTTAAGCTTCAATAGGATAATAATATCAACAGATTGCAACATATTAAGTGTGTTTAAATCCACAAGTTCATAAGAATAGTTAGGCAAAACAAAATTTAATTGGTCATCATTGGAGGAGTATTAGTGAATCGTCTCATTATTTAGCAAAAGGCAAATAAAGAGAAAAAAATCAAGCACTTATTATAACTTTGCTGCATGTAAACAAATATCAAACAAGGGGAAATTTCTCTTCATGGAAGTATTCTAACTAATCAATGGACTGATAGAACATCATCACTTTGCATCCCTTAATAAATTAATGGATAACCATTAATAACTGCTAACATCCAAAAAGAGAAAGACAGTCAGATATTATGTGTCTCCAAATGGAAGAATACAATACCACCTTGAAATTTTTCTTTACAAAAAATTTTAACCTAAATCTGATCAGGCCTTTAGATCCAATTTATAGAAAATAAAGACAACAAAGGAACATACGAAACTACCACATAGATGCAACCAGCAAATCTTACTATCTGGAAACTCCAGAAAGAAAACCCTGGTTTCTTTAACAAATAAATTGCAAACAAAAAGAGAAAGACAGCTAAGGACCCCAAGGATGTAAAGAGATTAAAAGACATATCAACTAATTACAATGAAACTAATTTGAGGACTATTTCAAACGAACTATAAAATAAAATTATGACATTTATAAGCAAATTGAAAATTTGAACACTGACTTGATATTGGATGATATTAAGGAATTACTGTCAATGTATTTCAGTGCTGATAATAGTATAGTGAGTTTTTTTGAAGTCAGTATCTTTTAGAAAAACATGAGGTATGACCTAAAATATCTGAGGCTAAAATGACATAATATCTGGGACTTGCTTCAAAATAATACAGAAAGGTGAAAGTGGGTAACAGTATGGATAATACAAGATTGGCCATATAAGCTGCTAATTGTGGACACTGAGCAATGGGTGTATGAGGGTTTATTATACTATTCTCTCTACTTTTATGTATGTTTGACATTTTCTATAATAAAAAATTTTTAATTAAGCTGTTTGGAAATTCCGTGAGTAATCAGGACTTATAAATTGGCCATTGGTAAGAAAATAATAATAATGATCATAATAAATTTGTATGTAATTCCCGGCTCCAGTTCAATATGCTCCAGGCCTCTCTGTGCCTGGTACCCCTGAATGATTCCAAAGAATAGATTTCTAGTGTCATTCTTGGGGATAGCACCTCCTGTTTAAACAGCATCAGGGAGTATTTCTGCTTTTTGTTTGTTTGTTCATTTGTTTTGTTTTTTAGATTCCACATATGAGTGAAATCATATGGTATTTGTCTTTCTCTGTCTGACTTATTTCACTTAGCATTATACCCTCTAAGTCAATCCATGTTGTTGTAAATGGCAAGATCTCATTTTTTACAGCTAAATAATACTCCATTTTATATATTTGTATATATCATATATTCTTTATCCATCTGTTGATGGACACTTGGGTTGCTTCTGTATCTTGGCTATTGTAAATAATACTGCAATAAATACAGCATAATGGATAGACTTATCTAATCACTATGTTTTACACCTGGTACCAATGTAACATTGTGTGTCAACTCTACTTCAGTTGTTTTTGGGGTTTTTTTTTAAAGCATCAAGGAGGAGATCTTGGAGTCCAATTGTTTTCTTTGCAGAATTTCAAATCAACATGTCTCCTGTTTTAAGTTCTATATCCCTGCTCACCTCAAGAGTTTCCTGACACCTCTGTATTCTTAAGCGTTACAGGAAGAAAGCTACAGGGAGCAAATGATTTGCCAGCCATCAATATCCTTCTTTATCCCTCATCAGCAGCCCTCTCAGTAATAATTTAGGCTGTAACCTCCTCTTTCCTACTAGATCAGGTACAATTCCTTGTTTTGTTTTCAGTCTTTTAGACTTGGTTCAAATTTCTCATCCTGTAATATTTTCTCCTTCCTTTTTGGGGTCTCAGGGGGTAGAGGCAGAGGAGGAAAACACATGAAGTCCATGTACAATTTAACTAGAAGACTAGTTACAACTTTGTTTTAAAATAAAAGCTGCTTCATGGGAGATACTGTATCTGTTTATCTTGTTTACCATTGCACCTAACACCATGCTGTGTGCAGGCGTAATTCTGAATCCTATTTACAACATTAGCATTTTTCTTTAAGATTGTGATGTGTGGCAGGAGGTCAGAGGTACAAGAGCAGATGAAAAGTCTTCTGCTCTACAAAGAAAACAGGAAAATGTCCAGAGCTCAGAAACTGACCAGTAATGTATGTGCCTTCATTCTTTCTAAAGCTACATTTGAAATATTTTTCGCTTTAACTTTCCTTCCCTTATACCAATCATCTTAGTTGTTAAGTTTGTTTAGAAAGTAATTTTTAAAAGATTACACTGATAACCCCAAGCCAGTTTGAGACAGGGTAAGTCTGCTGATGTGGGACTCTTAAAATGTCCATTAGTACACTTCTCTTGTCACTTATCACCCAGGGGGTCAAGCCTTTGGTATGAAAGTTGTTTATAAACTGGTAGCTTTATTTTTAAAACAGAAAGGAAGGGCTGAGGTACAGCTGGGCAGAAGATTGTACACTTAAAGTTTTTAGCAATTTGTACACATTATGAACCAGTCCTGGGTTTGTGAGTATTTTATAACTCAACCATTAATCACTAATCTTCTGTTGGAACTTGAGCAAAAGGTCTCAATCTCTTTCTAAAACCATGAGGTATTGTTGAGAAGCCAAGTTTTTTTTCTATATAATCCTACAGCCAAAGGAGATAATAATAATTTTTAATAAAGTGACACAATTTTATGAAGCTTGTGATTCTCTATTTCACAATCCTTTTGGCATTGCTGAAACCTTCTGTGATTTTTTTTTGCATGTTTTGGGGATATGGTTAAAGAGACATGATTGACCTAATTAAACTGGCCATCCAAAATCACACCTTCTTTCAAATGATAACAATTTCCCTCAAGCCATGTGTTATTTGTGAACCCAATATCCATTCATCCCTCTAAGATTTTCATTATTGTCATTTCCTCTTCCCACTCTAGTATCCATGCTAGAAGCTAAACTTGCCTCCTTTGTCCCACCAATTCCAGCCTGATTGGCTTAAGCAGTCTGTGTATTCCATTTCCCTGGCCATCCTTCCTGATTCAGGGGGTGGCCGTGTGGCCTATGTGACATTCGCAGAACCAGAGCGAGTCTGGGGGCACTTCCTTTGGAATGTTGAAGTCCTGAAGTGCTCCAGTCACTTATGCCACCATGGGGTCAGTCAGCCTGAGAATTGCACGGATATAATGATGGGGAGCAGAAGCAACAAAATCAGAGAGAAACAAAGCCGGGGCCATGATTATTCATCCATTTTTGAAACATGACCTACTCTGGACCTTTTCTGAGATAAAAATTCCCCTTTATTGTTTAAGCCAATTAGGGTTAGGTTTCCTGTCACATGTAATAAAAAGTGTCTGGATACATATGGTGGTCCCCTCAGAGCCTACGCTTGAGGAAGCACCATTCAAATTAAACTTCACTTATTCCGTGTGTGTGACAAAAGTGAGGAAAGGTACGTCGAAGTTTAGAGATGGACACGGAGAGGTTGGGTAATTGCCCAAGCATGCAGAATGAGTCAGAAAAATGAACTTGATTTCTAGATGAGCATATGGCACAGCACCACCCAGGACCGTTTGCAGCACCTTCAAGAGAAGCAGAGGTCTTGCAGGAGGAAGAAAGTAAATACTTTTGACCTAATTCCACTGTGCCGCATGGCCTTCGTGGGTCACCTGATGGGTCTCTAAAATGAACAGAAAGTTCATGTCTATTCTAGGAACAGAGACTCTGTGAGCCACACCAGTGGCAACCACCCATCAGTGAGAGTGACCATGTCGTCCCGGTGACACATCACCCCCACAAGCCCATCCTTCACTCTTTGGCTATGATTCCCAGCCTACAGTCAGAACATGGCTTCTCTGCAGTGAGTCCTCTGCACTTGCAGTGATAAGAACGAGGCTCACCTGCCACTGAGCTTCTTTCATTTGCCGCTTCTGGACTAGGCACTTTACCTACATGTCCTCAGTCCCCACAGAAATCCTGCAAGGAAATATTAGTGTCCCTGCTTTGTAGATGAGGTAGCTGAGGCTCAGAAAAATTAACTTTCCTTAATTCAGTCCACAAATATGTGTTGGGAGCTTAGTACTCTGCTAGGCATTTTGCTAGGCCCCGAGGCCCAGAGATGAAATGTCACGGTCCTCAAGGTACTCAAGGTCTAGTGGGAGTTAGAGACACATAAACAGATAATTACAGTATGTCACAGGATGCCCAATGATAGCGCTACAAACAGAGCTACAAATGTAGGAGCCGAGGGGAAGTGCAGGGGGTGGGTTAGGGTAGGAAACAAAAGTTTAGGGAAGGCTTCTTGGGAGAGGTGACACAAGAGCTGAGTCTTCATATCTGCATAGCAATCACCTGGTGAAGAGGTTGAGGGAAGGAAAAGAGAATTCTGGGAGGGAAAGGCACATTGGGGTACATGTTGTGTGTGGGAACCTGATGGAGTTCACTGAAGCTGGAGCCTAAAGGAAAGGAGGGCAAAGGTGAGAAATGAGGCCAGAGATACGGATAGAGCCAGATTCTGGTGGACTTCACACCCTATGGTAGGGAAACATGATTTTTCTCTGGGAACTTTAAAGCATTTTAAGCTAGGTGTTAACAAGAGTACAAGGCATCAAGTGAAGGACAACTCATCTTCTAGATGGTAAAGTGTTATGTAAACTGTAGACGTGCAAACAACCCGAATGGCCATTGCCAAAGAATTGTGGGATATGCATACAATGGAACGTTATTCAGACTTAAAGAAGGAAATTCTGCCATATGCAATAACATGGATGACCCTTGAGGATTTGTGCTGAGTGAAATAAGCCAAATCCTTATTAAGGACAAATGCTGCAGGATTCCACTCAGAATCTAAAGTAGTCAAACTCATAAAAGCAGAGAGTAGAATGACAGTTGACAGGGACATGGAGGAGGGAAAAATGTGAAGCTGCTATTGAACAGGTAGGAAGTTTCAGTTATACAGATGAATAAGTTCTAGAGATCTGCTGTACAACACTGCCTGTAGTTAACAATACTGTATTGTGCATTTATAGATTGTTAAGAAAATAAATCTCATGTTAAATGTTCTTACTACAATAAATGTGTGTGTCTGTGTATATATGTGTATGTGTGTATATGTGTGTATACATATGTGTATGTGTGCGTATATATATGTGTGTATATGTGTGTATACACATACACGTAGAAATCTTTGGAATAGGTTTTTATACTTTCTGGCTCCTTCAGATGTGCAGGGAACCTAAGAGAGAACTTGACTTGGTGTCTGTTAAAAGGTCGGCATGTTCCTTTGTGAAATACTATTGAAACGCTATTCATGCATTCATGTGTTTGCTGCTGTCCAAAAACGCTTGAAGGGTTATTCTGGGTCTTGGTAGCACTTCGTCTAGTCTTGCTTTTGGTCGCTACAACCTCTGCCTCTTTGTACAACCCACAAAAAAAGACTCCAACAGGCACCCTGACAATATGTGAGTCCGGGAAATGTACCCAGTGTGACACCTCCATTCTTCAAAGAGAAAATAGCTAGAAATAAAGAAAGTCAGCAAAGCAGGGCCCCATCAACACACTTTTCTGAATCACCTTAGCAGAATAAGGGACAAAATGATGCCAGTGGGGCAAATCACCATGGCATAAGGAAGCTGACATTAAAACTATCAGTGGTTAGGAGGCAACTCGTAATAATAAAATCCAGATATGACTGTGCTTTAAGAGACACAGCTCTATTTATGAGCATCCTCTGTGCAGAATATATTCTGAATGGGCAAGATATGTATCTTCGTTTTTTTCTTCTTCCAGTGTCCCCCACATAGCTTCAGAGTGGAATGAAACAAAGAGTAGCAAGTGAATGAGTGAAAGAATATTACAAAGGGTATGGATGCAAAAACAAGCAAAACTGTATGGAATTCAAGGGATCTGAGAGATACATTTATGAAACCCCCTCCTTTACTGGATTAGGAAATAGAGGTCATTAGAGGGTGTGTTTTTTTTTTTTATTCTTACCTATGAAAATCATCCCAAGGCATACAGAAGTCAGTTGAACTAGAGAAAGTGTCCTTGCCAAGACTCAAAAGAAAAGGACCCTGTGAGCAAAGTGAGTCACAACATCTCCTTCTAATTGTGGGAACCAAACAGTGGCAGGTTGTAAAAGGATATGCAGGGTGTTCTCATAAACCAAGGGGTAAGTCCTGGAGATAGTGTGTAACAGGCTTGAAAGTATTCTCTGTCTAATCAACCACAGTACCTATCTGTGGGAGGCTGTAATCTTGTTAATAGAACAAAATATACAGTCTTTGCAATGACTTTAAATCACTCAGAGAGCCGCTGTGCATCAAGATCAAATTAATAAACAATAAGCCACGAAGAGAGAGGCATCCAAGAAATAAAACAATTTTGTGCTACCCTTTGATACATAAACAAGCAGGACCCCTCTAACTGCTCATCTATTAAAGATTCATTTTGCCTTGTTTTCCCAGCGAGGGTGATGGGCCATACAAAACCATCCCTACCCTCTTATCTCTGCCTTGTGAGTATTGGCTTTTACCTTGACCAATGTTAGAGGTACAGCCCAGAGCCAACTACATTTGTCTTTCTTCAAATCTATCTGAACTTTTAAAAGATCAAGCCTAGTCATGGCCAAAATACCACACTCCCTCCAGCTAGCTTCCCAAAATAGATTAGAAGATAAACATAAAAGTTACACCAATAACCACACACTTTCACTTGATATTTCCTTGGCCAGTGCTGTCCCAGAAAGAATCATCAGGGTTGTAACAATTATCAGAGGTACAGTTCCAAAGAATCATTTCTCACCTCGTTTGTTTACACACGGGGTTGACTTCTACTTGTCAGAAATAACTGCCCTCATTCATGCACACTGCTTTGTGCTGGGCTCTTTGTTATACCCTAGTGTGAGCAAGAAAGTGTTGGTTGCAAGACTCACTGGGCTTTCTAGAATGATCCATCATAAAGTGTGGGCCAGGGAGACTCAGCAGAAGAAGCATCCTCTGGTCCCCACTTCCCTCTGCCCATGGGATTAGTTTCTTAAAAGAGAAATGCCACAGGCTTGGGATGCTATAATTATCTCAGCCATTTAAGGATTATGCTCCTGGGAGACTATAATTATCCAAATATTGTTGTATTCAGGAATATTTTACTTACAAGGGAGTGCCTTCATTTTTTCAGGATCTTTCAAGGGGGCCCAAAGGGTGTGTCCCCTCTAATGTGGTTCCTAAAAGAAGCCAGAAATAAACAACTACATCTGGCATGAGGGTGAGGCCCAGCTGAATCCAGCCCAATCAAGGACTTACGAGGTGGGCAGAGAGGAACCAGCTTCCTTTTGTCGCCTTTAAAAGTAGTTATCAGTCACTGTAGGCCCAAACCTGAGGACCTCGTTCTTTCTTAATCCCATCCTCTTCCTCCTTCCCACCCATCCACAAATACCTCTTCAGTCTGAAGTCCATCTGTTTTGAGAAATTGTTAAAGGCATTTAAGATACCAACCCTTCCAAAGGTTTGTGTATCATATTATTTGCACCAGGATATCCTCCCACCCTGAGGGTTGACCTTTTCTTACTCCCTCCAAATCCAGTAAGATGCTATGTGCTGTAGAAAATTATATAGCCTGACAGGGTGAGGGCCTAGAGAAAAAGAAAAGGGTACAAAGCATGGAAAAGAATTGTTTAATTCAATTCAGTGAACTTCCTTGATTAAAATGCGGGTTTTTTTTACTATGTAGGAAGCATTATTCCAAGCTATGCATCTCATTAACTCTGACAGCATCCTTATGAGGCAGATGCTGCTACCATCCCCATTTGACAGATGATGAAATCAAGAAACAGAGAGGCTGGGAAATTCCTCGGTATCACACAGCTGGTAGGCAGCAGGTGTGGGACTGACACCTGGCAATCTGACTCCAAACCCACTCTTAGCCACCAGACCATACCTTTTCCTAGTCTTGGGTGTCTGTCCCATGCCAAGCATTGTAAGCAGTGCAGTGAGAGGAACAGAGCAATGAGAAGTCATGGCTCCTGCTCTCCAGGACTTGAACTGTGGAGAAAGAGATGTGTCAAAGTCACTGCAGCACACACAGAATGTGACAGATATGACAGAAGAAGTATAGACAAACTATTGCAGCAATGTAGAGAAAGACCAGCAGAGTGGCTCCAGAGAGGGCGGCATTGATGTGTGGGTAGATGCAGAGAAGACGTCTATAGAGGAGAAGAGCACCATCAGATACTCTGGGAAGTCTGGGATGGGCAAGGACATGGTGTGCAGGGAGGCAGCTGTGAAGATTGAGTTTGCAAAAACCTGCTGAGGTCAAGGTGTGAAGAGCAAAGAGATGGGTGAGAAAGAGGCAGGAAAGAATCCCTTGTGGTTGAGTGGAGAGGCAAGGATTAAGACATCCATTGATTTTAGGGTTGGCCAAGTTTTGATTCACTGTGATCTAGGAGAAAATCATAAAGTACCTACTAATTCAGTCAGAATGCTTCATTTTTCTGTATTTTCTTAACTCTTTTCTCATATTGCCTCTGTTCAGGATTTTATCCAGTCTAGTTCAACAAACAGATGTTGAGTACCTCCTTTGGTCATTGAGTACCAACTTCCCCCAAAGCTTGGTAGTTTAAAACAATATTCATTATTTGCCCACAGTTGTTCCACATGGCATCAGCTGAGGCAGCTCAATTGGGGCTGGAAGACCCACTGTCGGGATGGTCTCACTGGGCAGATGGTACAGTCCATTGTCTGGGGCTCAGCTAGAGCCTTGTTTCTCTTCCAGCTGGCCTCTCCATTTGACTAAATTGGGATTCTTACGGTAGTTGTCAGACTGATTATGTGGGGGCTGGCTTCCCCCACAAAAGTAAACCAAGAAGCTACCAGACCTTCTTAAGACTTGGTCTCAGAAGTTCCAGAACATCACGTCTATCACATCCTATTGGTCAAAGCAGTTGAAGGGCCAGCCCAGATTCAAGGAGAGGAATCTACCCAAGGGCAGCTACAGAAACAGCAATCTGCAATTATACCTATTGGTCAGGTTCAAGACTGGAGATAAAAGTGTTAAGATATGGTTCTTGCTTCAAAAAGCAAGTGACCTGAGGCACCTGGGTGGTTCCATCCTTAAAGCTTATGACTCTTGATCTCAACTCAGGTCATGATCTCACGGTTTGTGAAATGGAGCCCCACATCAGGCACTGTGCTGATTGCGCACAGCCTGCTTGGGATTCTGTCTCTCTCCCTCTCTCTCTGTTCTTCTCCCACTCACACACTCTCCCTCTGTCTCCCTCAAAATAAATAAATAAACTTAAAAAAACAAGCTAGTGATGCATATCGTGGAGATTTGTTGGGTTATAAGAGAATGAAGAGATACAACAGGTGAAAATAATGCCTAGCCTTTCATTGGATCCTGATTTTTTTTTAATTCAACTAAAAAGCCATTTTAGGAGCAGTGGAAATTTAAATGCAAACTTGATATTAAATGAAATCAGAAGTTAATGTTAATTTTCTTAAGTATAATAGTGGTATTGTTGTTATGCAGGAAATTGTCCATAATTTTGAGAGATGAATTATGAATTATTTTCAGGATGAGATATCATGATATCTCCAAGTTTCAAATGAGTCAGAAAAAAAAATTATCAAATTATAGATAAAGCAAATATTGGCCAAATGTTAACAACTATTTAGTCTAGGTGGTAATAATATGGTTGATGATTATACTCTTCTTTTGAGTTTTCGGAAATATTTTTTGCAGTAAAATGTTGGAGATAAAAAAATAATAGCCTAGTTCTGACCTCTTCATAGGAGAGGTTCCCCTAAGAGAAACCAACAAGAAATACACATGAAAAGAGATCATAATTAAATGAGTCAGCTTCCTCATTGAATACCCTGACTTAGGAGGTTCCTATCAGGAAATACTGCCTTCCTACTTAAAACATTCCCTCAGGGCTAAAGTCTGAAAGAAGACTCTCCTAGAGAGATGGGGAAGCTGCATCAAACATTGCTACTGCCCTGCTGGCTACCCTGTGCTTCATTTTCTGAATCAGAAGAATAAAATGCTTGTCCTTCCTCCTTTCTGCAGCTGAGAGACTACAACTATCAAAAGAGACTTTCCTTTATGACAAGAGAAAAATACACAGAACTTATAAGAGATACACAATCAGGGAAATAGGGCAGGGTACTGATCCCACCATAGCTTCCCACCTTCCCTGATCATGATGCCATCCTAAGTTCCTTCAAAATGGCTTGAATTCAGGAACATCAAGGGATGCTGAGTGCCTTCTTGTACCTACCTAGGGTCTTGCTTTTAGGTTCTAGTTTGGGGTCTGAGGACATGCCTCTTTCCCAAACAATGCTACACCTGTCCAGTGTAGCACCTGTCCAGTGTCCATGCCTGAGGCCATGCAATTTAATATGATGCTAGAGCCATTGTGTTCTTATAAAAACAATACACACATCGTTCTTTCCAGAGCCTCCTTGCCAGTGCTCCTGTGCCTTCTTCTCTCCAGACACCACACCAATGCTGCTCTTCCCTTCCTCCACATCTCCCTATTAACATTAGCGATAAGTTCACATTATTGTTCACCCACCCCCTACACACACACACACACACGCATACGCACACACACATGCACACACAGTATTATGGAAAATCTCTCTTCTCCTGGCTTCCATGATGCTATCCTCTGTGAACCACCTTCTGTCTTGCTGATCGCCTTCTACTCTTTCTATGGCTCTTCTTAAATGAGCTGTTCACCAAGGACGTGTTTTTTTACTCCTTTGGCAGCTTTCAACTCTGTCTGAACGTAAGAATTACATGTGGAGCTTTGAAAAGAAATATGTGCCAAGCCCAGCCCTTGGAATTTCTGATTCAGTATGTCTGGGGTGGAGAGCAGCCATTCAATTTTTTTAAAGCTCCCAGATGATTCTGTATACACAGAATGTTATCTTCCTCAATGTTAACATAGTCATGTTATCTTCCTCAACTGATGATGGCGTTAAGTCCTGATAAACCCATTATAAATTGAAAATATCATAAGTTAAGAAATGCATTCAATACACCTAATCTACCAAACATCATAGCTTAGCCTAGCCTACCTTAAATGTGCTGAAAACATTTACATTAGCCTACAGTTGGGCAAAACCATCTGTCACAAAACGTATTTTATGATAAAGTGTTGACTCTCTCATATAATTTATTGAATGGCGAGAGTGAAAAATAGAATGGTTGTGAGTGTATCAGTTGTTTACTCTCATGATCGCCTGGCTGACCAGGAGCTGTGGCTGCCACTGCCCAGTATCATCAGAGAGGATGATACCATATATTGGTAGCTCAGAAAAAGATCCAAATTCAAAATTCGAAGTACAACTTCTACTGAATGTGCACCACTTTGGTGGTATCATAAAGTCAAAAAAATCACAAGTCAAACCATTGTGAGTTTGGTACCATCTGTACATCTAAGATGAAAACCACTATTCTGTTCTTTCTCTTCCTGAAAAATCTCATCAATAAATGAATAAATAAATCAGTCAGTGAAGGAATGATAGCTTCAAATATTAATATTTAGTATTGATATTTAAATTATTTAATTTAAATTAATTGATATTAATATGCTGATGACATTCCTGTCAGATAAATTACAACTTTTCCCCAGATATAAATTTAGCATCCTAATATGGCCTTCGGTAATTTTCTGGTGCCACAAAGCTGAGCCTCAGCTCCAGCTTTAAGCACATTATTGGTTTCCAATAAATAATTATTGAATGACTAGTGGAGTCATGTTCTATCTAGCCTTCACATCTCTCATAACCTCTAGCTTGATGTTTCCAACTGCCTACTAGACGATCTACATGCATCTCAAACTGAATTGGTCTAAAACTGAATTCATTGTCTTTCATGCAAAAATTGAGTTTCTAGCATTATCATTATCTCAGTCTCTCAGACTTGAAACTCCAGTATCCTCTTTGTCTCTATGTTTATGCAAATAGTAGATCTGACAAATCCTTCCAACCCTTTTAACAGTGTTTGCATCAAGGATATAGAGTACCTAAGTGTCAGATATGCTACATCCGAGTGCTAGATGCAGCAAGTTGTCCTTTATTTTGAAGGGGATATCTTAGCATGTTCTAGACCATTGGACCTCTGAAGGTTTCACTGGTAGGGGTAGGCCCTTGAATTCTCTAGGGTTTACCTCTTACTTTCTGGAACCCATGTATCTTATCAATAATATACTTGCCACTTCTTAATCATCTGGTTTGATTAGCATGTTGTCAGCAGTGGAATATATCAATGTTATGTTCTGAAGGTCTAGATGGCCCAGGTTTCTTTCAACTATATTGTGACAGAAGATAGGATAGTTACCATAGCCCTGGGTAAGACTATGAATGTGTCATGTTGTCCACTCCACGTGAATGACACCTGTTTTCAGTCCTCCTTTCCAATATGAGTGGGGAAAAATTATTTCCCAGATCACTAGATCAGTTGCTTCATACCATGTACCTGTGGCAAAGTCAATCTACCTTAGCAAAGATACCACATGTAGAAAAACAGCCTTGATGGGGACTTCCAATTGGTTGGGCATGTGGGAATCTATCATCTTCCCTGATCATCTGGTTTTTGTAAGGGTTAGACTGATTGAATTAAATGCAGACATAATAGGGACCACCACCCTTACATGTGTCAGACCTTGAAAGATGAAAGTACTCTCCTGATTCCCCTGGGAGGCAATATAGTTTCTGATTTACTATCTTGGCTGGAGGGTGTGAGCAGTTTCATGGTCTTCCACTTGGTTTTCTCCACTACAAGAGTTCTTACCCCAGAAGCCAAGGAACTAATGTGTAGGTTGTGCCAAATACTAAGTTTGTCCAGGTGTTTTCATGGTCCCAGTAGACCCATTGTGAACCAGATCTAGGCCAGGACCCCACTTATTACTGAGCCCTTGTGTGTCCTTACTCTAATAGCAGGCTATCATGACACTTTGGGTCCCCACGTACCAAGTCAGTCAGGACTTGAAATGTCTGGCTATTTCCCGTTTCCCAGTATACGGTTACAGCATCCATGACAGAAGGAAAGTTCTTCATGGAAGATTTCCAGCTAATAAAGCACCATTTTGTAGCCTCTTAATGAAAGAATGAATGCAGGCAACAATTTAAAACAATTAATTAGGGGCACCTGGGTGGCTCAGTTGGTTAAGAACCCGACTCTTGATTTCGGCTCAGGTCATGATGAGATCAAGCCCTGTGTCAGGTTCTGCTCTGACAGCATGGAGCCTGCTTGGGATTCTCTCTCTCCTTCTTTCTCAGCCCCTCCCCTGCTTGCGTTTCCTCTCTCTCAAATAAATAGACATTAAAAAAAAATTTTTTTTAATAAAACAATTAATTAGGGGCGCCTGGGTGGCGCAGTCGGTTAAGCGTCCGACTTCAGCCAGGTCACGATCTCGCGGTCCGTGAGTTCAAGCCCCGCGTCAGGCTCTGGGCTGATGGCTCGGAGCCTGGAGCCTGTTTCCGATTCTGTGTCTCCCTCTCTCTCTGCCCCTCGCCCGTTCATGCTCTGTCTCTCTCTGTCCCAAAAATAAATAAACGTTGAAAAAAAAATAAATAAAAAATAAAACAATTAATTAAATGGATGATGGTGAATGTTATAATGAAGGGATACAGCTGACACAAACCCATTGCTCAATCTTACTACCACTAAAAGAAAACAACTGCACATTATGTGCCTCCTGACAGAATAGGACTACCTTTCAGTCTCGCCTAAATAAAATGAACATGAATCTAATTAATCCTAGACCTAACTGCCAGTTTATAGGAAAATAAAAGAAATAAAATAATAAATTAAAGGATACCAAAAGAAGCAACCAGTCAAATTTAGAATGTGAGACATTCTATAGGCCAAACGACCCAGATCTTTCAACAAATAAACAACGTGGGGGGTGAGGGGGGTCGAGAAAAGAGGGTGGACTGGTATAGAAGAAATAAGACGTGGGACATAACTAAATGCAAAGTATGGACCTTGTTTGGATCCTTATTGAATGAATCAACTGTAAAATGACATTTCTGAGACAAGGAAATTTTAAAAGACATTGTGTATTTAGAGAACATTGTTAATTGTGTTAGATATAATGCTGATATTGTGGTTAAGTGAAAAAAAAAGAGCATTTTGATAAAATAATATGGGACTTGTTTTAAAATGTATAAGCAAACTATGGCTAACGTATGCTTTTCATTCATCAGCTATGTTGTCCTACATTCCTGTTTCCTCCCTTTATGAAATATCAGCTAATGTGGCAAAATGTAACACAGTGTGACAAAACATAACTAGAAAAAGTTCCATTGACTATAATAGGAAGCATTCTGCTTTGGGAAGAATTATATTACTTTTGGATGAGACACATGGTATCACTTTTGGATGAGATGGTCGGTTTAAGCGACAGGTATCCCGGACAAATCCATGGTCCAATTCAGCAAGCTGAGAGCACTCAGAAAGCAAATCACTTCCATGGCAGTGTCAGTGAGCCAGCATGAACTCACATGTCTCCCAAGCTTTGAATGATGCTCATGTGAGCAGATATGCCTGCCTGTCGTTTTGGATTTTTTGAAAACCTAGTGGTTGTGAGTCAGTTTTGCACAGTATGGCAGGTCTCTCCTGAAGAGAGTTTCATGCACATATCTTGCAAACCAACACAGGATATAGAAACCAAAATTCCCAGAAATGGAGAATGTCTTTGGATATCACTCCATCTCAAAATATCTGAATTTCCTCCAAATGATAATGTGAAACTTTCATGTGATATGATCTATTAAAAACCAAGACCTCAAAAGTCAAACTAATGTGCAAGTATTTAAAACAGCCACTAACAAAATGTCTCCGTGCATACCTATATAATTAATCTAAACTTTGTGACCCACAGAGCATCCACAGATTGGAGGCTGTCCCAGGTTAAGCCACTGTACAAAAGGACCTTTTAAAGATCCAAACAAGTATAGACTAAATACAACTATAGGTCAGAATCACCCATTTCATATAAATATATTTCTGTTTACACACCTATTTTATCCCAGTCATATTGTTGTGCTTTATGCATTTGCCTATCAAGTATTTTTTGAATGAATGAATGTTCAGGGTATTGTATTAGTTCAGACTTTCTCAGTATCTGGTGATTTATAAAGAAAAACTCAAACTGGCTCACGAGTTAAGAAAAAAAAAAGATAGAAGTGGGGATTTATTTCCTTGGGTAACTAAAAAATTTCAGGGCTAGTCTGGTTTCAGGCCCCGATGAATCAAGTAATACAAACAATGTCATCAGGATGTGGTTTCTTTCCATCTCTGATGGTGGCTTTCCTCTGAAAGTCTCTATTTCCAAGCGTGCTCTGTCCATGGCTACCAGCAGTCCAGAAATACATGCTCCTCCCCATCATCCCAGCAGAACAAAGTAATACACTGAAGTATTGGAGTTCACTCTGACCAAATAGACTTGCAACCTGTTCTCATCCCTCCACCGATCAATCACCAAGAGGAGAGAATTTGGTGCTCTGGTTCACTAGCCCAAGCCAATTATAGAGATGGAAGGCACTTGGTTCTCTGATTGGCCAGCCTGTGTCTTGTGCCTACTCCTGGATTGTAGAGTGCACCCCTACCAGAGTCATGTGACAGAGGAGAAGAAGTGTATATCCCCCCAAAGAAACTGGCATGTTGTTACTTAGAGTGAGGAGGAAAAAATGCAAAGCATCAAATTTATATTTTGTTGCATACATAGTTTCATCGTTTTGCTATGGAGGAAAAAGCTGCTATTAATATTAAGTTACTCTGCTTCCCCATCATCTAAGGTGATTGCGTATGACTGAAGAGTTAGGGCACAAGGCAGTGACAGCACACTTAAGGAAGTTGGCCCCTGAAAGCACACGGCAAATCATTTTCACTGCCTGAGGCACAAAAAAATGTTCTCTGGGTCTTAGTTAGGTGTAAACCCAATCCTGCTGCCTCCCCCTCCTGCTTGGAAGCACAAACCTAAAACATCATAATACAGAGGAGAAAGCAAACAAGGCACCATAGGAGTCTCACTGAAAGTAACAAACTTTCAGGAACTTAAGCCTTTGAATGAGTGGCCTCTTCAAAGCTGTCATAGTGAGTGGCAACCTGACCCCAGCAGACCTGCCATCAGGAACGCCTTTTAAAGTTGCCTTCAGAATCCATTTTCAAATCTTGTGGACCATAGGGACCTTGTCCATCTCGTTGACTATGGGAGCCCCAGAAATAGGCACAATGCCTGGTGTATTTGAGTGTTCAATACTTCGGAATGAATAAATAAGAAACTTCAAATTTCCTTAGATTGACTTTTTTAAAAAATGTTCATTTATTTATTTTGAGAGGGCAAGCGAGCAGGGGAAGGGCAGAGAGAGAGGCAGACTCCCAAGCAGAGTTTGTGCTGTCAGCACAGAGCTCAATGAGGGGCTTGATCTCAGGAACCAGGAGATCATGACCTGAGCCATTATCAAGAGTTGGACATATAACCAACTGAGCCATCCAGGTGCCCCTCCTTAGATTGACTTTTAATTGTGACACCACCCTCACTGCACAAGGACATAGCTTTAAGTAGCTTTTGTCTGTTTGCATCATAGTAACAGGAGAAATGGTTCTGAATTTTAATAAGGGTATCTGACATACTGTACATTGTGTAGTGTTTCTAGTATGCAAGCACATATATTCTCATTCAGAATGACTCTCAGCTGAGGACTGGACATTAATGTTATGACATGGAAACAACAGAGGCTTCTGGAAGTTAGGTGCCAAGGACACATGGCTACTTAAGTGGTCCGGCCAAGATCAAGAGCCATTCCTGCTCTATCACATGCTCTCTGATCCTCACATTGCTATAATCTATCTGTGTGACCTACAACAAATCTCTAAAAAGTGGGTCCATCTCTAAAACAGTTGAATCAGTTACAGTGATTTTCAAATATTTTGTAGCAGCAAAATCCATTTTTCAAACAAAATATTAACCAGAACCCCAATTAAAAATAAGCAAATAATGGGGCACCTGGGTGGCTCAGTCAGTTGAGCATCTGACTTCAGTTCAGGTCATAATTCCCCAGTTCATGGGTTCAAGCCCCACGTGGGGCTCTGTGCTGACAGCTCAGAGCCTGGAGCCTGCTTCAGATTCTGTGTGTGTGTGTGTGTGTGTGTGTGTGTGTGTGTGTGTCTCTGCCCCTCCCCCAGTCACACTCTGTCTTTCTTTTTCAAAACTAAATAAACATTAAAAAAAAATTTTAGGGGCGCCTGGGTGGCTCAGTCGGTTGGGCGGCCGACTTCAGCTCAGGTCATGATCTCACAGTCTGTGCGTTCGAGCCCCACATCAGGCTCTGTGTTGACAGCTCAGAGCCTGGAGCCTGCTTCAGATTCTGTGTCTCCCTTTCTCTCTGCCCCTTCCCTGATTGCTCTCTGTCTCTCTGTCTCTCTGTCTCAAAAAATAATAAACATTAAAAAAATTTTTTTTAATTTTTTTAAATAAAATAAGCAAATAAATACAAAAAGACACAAATAAGTATGGGTCTTCTGGAGGAGGAGAGAGTGTGCCTGGAGTTCTGAGGCTCCTCTGCTAAGTTCTACAACTACTGAACAAAACTTGATGATCCTTAAGTTTCTTTCCAGCTCCTGGTGGAAAACAAAGAGAAGGAAGAGAGATTTATTATGATGGAAAATATTGATGACCATTAGTAGCCAGTACTAATGACCCTTTCCTCTGGGTTTTTGATAATGTCCCATGGATTCCAAAAACTCTGCAAACTGATAAGTTTATCAAACTTGTCTGCACAACAGAATCACTGGAGGAGTATTTATAAATAGTGATGCCCACTATTGGTCCACTAATGGTCTATATCGGACCCATTAGATGTGAATATGCAGGGGATGGAGCCAGGGTGTGTGTGTGTGTGTGTGTGTGTGTGTGTGTGTGTGTGTGTGTTAAGTGCCCCAAGTGATTCTATTCTGCCTCAGGGATTGAGAACCCCTGCCTTAAGCTTGACATGAGAATCCCTCCTACTATCTCTAACTCCTTCTTCTCAGCCTGATTTCTCAACACTCTCTAGGCCATCTAGCTGAACCAACTGTCTTGTTGATCCTTCAAATGGCTTGTTGAATTATAGTGGTGGGTGACTCTCTCCCTATGTGTCTAATAAAATCTGGTGATGCCTCTTGGAGCAGGAAAGTCTTGAATTAAGGGATGAAGGACAGAAGTGAACATAAAGGGGCAGATTTTCCATACATGGAGCTCAGCATGAGTGAAGGTTGAGAATGCCTAGCTAATGCACGAGATCACCAAATAACTGTGGGAAAGGAGACAGACCTAAATAAGAAGAACAATGGAGGCAGATTGCTCTTCAAAGTACTGGATAAAATGATACAATGAGCACTGAAAATCAGGGAAGTAAAAAAAAAAAAGACTCCAACAGAAAATGAAGTGAAAATAAACCAGTCTTTAAAGTATATTCCTTCCTGTATAGGCACCTGTTTCATCCCAACTATGCACATTAAACCAAACTGTGAACTCCCCCAGTCCTGTGACCCTCAGTCAAATGCCAACCCAGGCCCCCAAAATCCTTACCAGTTTTAAAAGAGAACAAACTCAGCTCATTATTTTTGATATGGGTAGAGTCAGTGTGTATATTCAACTTAAATGCAGTCACCCAACAAATACATCCAGAGGGCCTGCATTCAGTGCTGAGTACAATGTTAGGTCTGATGATTCAGAGCTGAGGAGAACATGGCATCTTCCCTAGGTCAGGGTCAGATTAAATGGGAGAGAGTGACTCATAAACAGCAACAATTGCATGAGAAGGGACCTTATAGGGGGTTCCAAGGAAGCTCAAAGGAAGAGGCCCCTAAAGCTGCTGAGTTGCCCTTCAAAGACTTCGAAAGGGAAGACTGAGCAGGAATTTTTTCAGAGATGAAGAACATTCCAGGTTCAAGGAATCACACAGGCAAAGGCATCCAGGCAGGACAAATCAGAGCCTTTATGAGCATCTGAGGGACTGTTGAAGGGCTGGGAGTCAGGGGACAAATTCTGGAGGGCCTCTGTGACTTTTAAAGAGCTGGGACTTTATCCTATAGATAATGACTCAGGAAGTGTGATGTGATTTACCTTTTTTTTTTTTTTTTTTTTTAACTATAGGAACTAGATTGGAATGAGTAAGAATGGAACCAGGGAAACTAGTTTGGGTATGTTGAGCCATGTAGTAGACACTACTTGAGATCTCCCACACACAATTTCCTTTCCTTCCTACATCCATATGACAGCTACTCAGCCCCCTTGCAAATGAAAAAAGAAGACATGCTGTAAGTCACTTTCAAAATGAGGCCTTTAAGAGCTGCCCGCCACCTGAGCCTTCTTGCAATGATCTTGATAGGTCCCAGTTGAGAAGGCACTGTCACAATATGGAGGAAGCTTAAATCCTGAGGAAAACCCTCCGGTACCTCCCAACCTGCCCTTGCACACAACATTAGCGTTTACATGAAGAAAAAATAAACTTTTGTGCTAATATTAAGTAAAAGACTTCATTCTTACCACCAAGAACCTTGTCTATTAGGAAGATGGGAAAGATTCCAATGGGTCAATCAGAGAATAATACAAGCCAATACAGAGCTGAGGATGAAATGAGATGGATAGGTTGTCATGTGAGGAGTAGTCTGGAAGGCTTCATGGAACAGGTAGACTCTGTAAGAGCCTTGAGGAATATCAAGTAGAACTTGAAGAGTTCACAGAGGTCATTGGGCAAGTGGTTGAAAGGAACATCACAAATATGCGTGCTTTAATCGGGAAACGCTTGACTTCTCCTGGTGCAGGAATCTGTAAAAGGATGGTGATAGCTCAAGTTCCATCTGATTGTTTTTCCAAGTGAGGAAGATCGAGCCTGGTTTGTTTTTTTAACAAACCATATTTTTAGTGGAGTCCATTATGAATCTTACATTTTTCAAGCTGTCTCAAAGCTTATTTTATGTTGACATATTTCAAAGCTTGCAAAATTCTTGCTCAGGCCGAGATGGGGAGTTCAAAATGAAAGGAAAGTGCATAGACAAGAGCATTACTTCATAACCCATTTACGAAGAGAAAACTTGAGAGAGAAACGATCACTTGTGAAATCACTCACGTTATCATCCCGCTATTTTAAAGCACTCCTGTTTATAGTAGGCCCTACTTGGTGAGAATTCATTGCAGACCAGGTGGCCACCTCCTGCTCAGTCCCCTTCTCAGAGTCTACTTCAAAACAAGTCATCCATTCTTACTGCTCCTCGGCAGATCCGGAACCACGATACACAGGGAGTCCTTAGGATTCCTTTATCCCCGTGACCTATGGCCTCACGAACTACAGGCAAAAATACCTACTCCTCAACTTGGCACAAGATGTGGCTCTTTTAATATACTTCACCTTCTAATACCTGATCCCAATTGATTTGTCGGATGATTCATTCAACAAATGTTCAGTGACCGAATACCATACACAAAGCATGCTGCCAAGAGCCAAGGGACAGATAAAGGTGAAGAAAATGTGGCTCTTATCTTCAAAGAACCCAGGCTTCTCTCTTCTCTTGGCTTTGTGGTTAGGCCCAGAGGTTGCTCCACATAGTTTTTCAGATAAATTGGGGTTTTGCTGCTACTATAGGAAATCAAATCCTGCCTCTTGACTAGTTATTTCCTGGGCAAAAACCAAACTAAAGTGTTGGCCACAGCCAAGTCACCACACTCTCTTCCAGCCAGAGTTGGAGTGCCAGTTGTGGGACCTCTCAGAGACCCAGAGGCCTACTCTGAATATCATACCATCTCACTGGGTGTAAAATCCATTTGGTCAGCCTGGATTTTCATACAAAAGTAACTCAAGAGAGGGGTCCCTGGGTGGCTCAGTCAGTTAAGCGTCTGACTTCAGCTCAGGTCATGATCTCACGCTTCGTGAGTTCAAGCCCCACATGTGGCTCTGTGCCATCAGCATGAAGTCTGCTTCGGATCCTCTGAACCCCCTCTCTCTTTGCCCCATCCCCACTCACTCATGCTCTCTTTCTCTCTCAAAAATAAACATTAAAAAAAAAGTAACTCAAGAGAGAAGCTGTTCTCTCCTGACTGGCCTGATGGAGGAGATTTTACCAAACCATCAACCAAGTTCATTAACAAAATTCATAACTAGGCTCGGTGGCCCAGAGAGAACTTACACAAAAGGAGTTCTGGGGTATTCAGAGGGAAGAAAAGGTCCTCCCCAAAATCTGATAAGCAATGGTCTTAACTTAATAATCAGGAACAGCAAGAGCAATAACCCATTTCTATCCCTCCATTCAGCTTCCAAATACACCTGGCTCTGATATAACAGGAAGAGAGGGTGAGGTTGAACTCAATAGTAGGAACACGCTACTAGTTAAAAGCATCAGCTAAGCAAATAAAAATATTGACAATCTTATCACATGAAAACATGGGATTTTACTTTAAGTTTTATTTAAATTCCAGTTAACATACAATGTGATATTAGTTTCAGGTGTACAATGTAGTGATTTCAACAATTCCATGCACCACTCAGTGTTCATCACAGCAAGTGCCCTCCTTAATCCCCATTACTTATTCCCCCCATCCCCTCACCCACCTTTCCTCTGGTGACCATCAGTTCGTTGTCTGTAGTTAAGAGTCTGTTTCTTAGCTTGCCTCTCTCTGTTTTTCCCTTTGCTCATTTGTTTTGTTTCTTAAATTCCACATAGGCATGAAATCGTATGATATTTGTCTTTCTCTGACTGACTTATTTCACTTAACATAATACTATCTAGTTCCATCCATGTTGTTACAAATGGCAGGATTTCGTTCTTTTTTATGGCTGAGTAATATTCCTCTGTGTGTGTGTGTGTGTGTGTGTGTGTGTGTGTGTGTGTAGATATATATGCCACATCTTCTTTACCCACTCATCAGTTGATGAACACTTGAGCTATTGTAAATAATGCTTCTATAAACATTGGGTTGCATGTATCCCTTTGAATTAGTATTTTCATACTCTTTGGATAAATACCTAGTGGTGCAACTGCAGGATTGTAGGATAGTTCTATTTTTAACTTTTGGAGGAACCTCCCTACTGTTTTCCAGAGTGGCTGCACCAGTTTGCATTATGGGCTTTTATTTTCAGCTATTACTTTTTT
The DNA here is from genome assembly GCF_022079265.1 of Lynx rufus. Classification (NCBI taxonomy): domain Eukaryota; kingdom Metazoa; phylum Chordata; class Mammalia; order Carnivora; family Felidae; genus Lynx; species Lynx rufus. Next base: position 10,441,415 of record NW_025814841.1, on the reverse strand, counting down.
GAGTTCCATAAATCCATACATAATTATTAACATAACAGCAAAACACATTAATTCCACACACGCCCAAAAGTTGGCTATTGCAGCTAAGGGACTAAAAGGTTATTAGTGATACCTTTATCCAAAGACTTCTCTCTTGGCTTTTCTAATACATTTTATATCGTGGCTGGTGTGTTTTATGTAGTATCTCTGGCTTATTTGTAGGCATTGTTTTCAAAAGTGGAAAACACTTGTTTTGTTTGTCAAAGAACTGCCTTGCAACAACACACTGTTGTTCTGGGTCATTTGATTGAACTGGCATCAACCTGTTTTAAAACATCACAGTGTTAAATAAACTTGACCTGTGGCACCAAAGCATGCCTTCCTCTCCGGCTGTGTCATGCTGCTGAAACATATTTGCACGTATGTCATACCCTAACTTCTCCAGAAGAGCAAAAGTAAACCTCTTTATGAAAAATAATTAGGACCTTCTCCTCACCTACCGAACCCTGAGACTCTTTGCTCTTTTTGAAGGCAAAACTCTTGCTCAAAATAAAGCATTCTTATTTACTAATCCCTGGGCAAAGTATTTTCCCTGGAATTAGCTGCCAGAGGTGAGATTCCACCAATTCGACTGGACTCCTCTGATGTACGATGGGGTAGTGTTAAAAACTGAGCCATCTCCAAGAATTCTAAGAATCAGGCAAAGATTTATTTATGCACAAACATGCTTACTGCAACATTCTTCATGATTGGAAAGGAAAAGAAAAAAAACAAAATGCCCAATATTTGGAAATGATTGAGTAAATTATGGTATAATCCTGTGATGAAATATTATACATCCTTTAAAATTATGTTAATAGTTCAGCTGGCAGGGGGAAATGAGAATTATATAACAAGTAAATCAATCAGGATGCAAAGTATGTGTAAAGTAGAGAATAACAACTACTCAAAGAAATAGGTGAGGGGTGTCTGGGTGGCTCAGTTGGTTGGACCTCCGGCTCTTGATTTTGGCTCAGGTCATGATCTCATGGTTTGTAAGATCTAGCCCTGCATGGGGCTCTGTACTGATAGCGTGGGGCTTGCTTGGGATTCATTCTCTCCCTCTGTCTCTGCCCCTCCCCTACTCACACATTCTCTCTCTCTCTCTCTCTCTCTCTCTCAAATAAATAAACCTTAAAAAAAGAGAAATAGGTGAAAATGTTATCTATCATTGTGACGGGTTGGCGAGGGGAGTGGAGATTGGAAGTTGAGAGTGATTACCCTATTCTATATTCTGTATATTTTCCAACATTTCCACAATTTTACTAATTACCTCCATGCTTGGTTGTTGCTGTCTCATATATATTAAAACAAAGGAAAAGGACCAGCCATCCCTGAAACACAACCTACTTATCACCATGACCAATTTCTAACTGATTTTAAGATGCTTTTATGATCCTGGAATTTCATAGTAACTTATGTGTTAGGAAAGATTGAGTTTGGGGGGGGGGGGAATTTAAAGACACAAAGTACTTTAACTTCCATTTTAAAATACATGGAGAGTTGGAGGAGAAAGATCTAAACAGCAAATGGCACCAAGAAGAAATAGGCATCAGAGTTATAAAGTCACCGCAGCATAGCTTTGTGTGAGGTCAGGAGCAAAGAGGCAAGTTCTGAATTCACAACTAACACCTATGTGTCTAAGGGAGGAATACATGAAATGCATAAGCTTCACTTACACTCACCCAGTTGTAAAGACTTTTTTTTCCTTTTTTGGTTACCCAATTTCAAGATCTCCAAATGTTGGTCCTCCTTACTCAATGCTTAAAGCAATCAAATAAACCTTGGGGGGAAAAAAAGCCCGTACTATAAATAACCCCTCCTGCCTCTCCCCTATTTAGGTGGGCAAATCAACACCATCTAGCAGAGAAAATGAGCCTTGCCAGGCCTCTTTAGCTAAGGCAATGAGAAAGCTGGGAATAGAATCACACCATTGAGTTCCAACCTTGTTCAAAATACGCCAAGATATGTGAGAATTACCGAAAAGCAGAAAGAATGAATGAAGAGGAGTAGATAATGATTTAAAGAGAAATGCTGTGTTCTTAAATTTGGGGCATCTCTGGGCTGTTAGGTTATTTTTTCAAGGGAAAAAAAAAAGAAAGAAAAACACAGCAAAGAGCCCCTTGTGGTTACAAAAATCACATAGCTATGTTATGAGGACCAATAAAACTATTAGCTATTGGCCCAAAGCCAAGAATCCATTAATGACAGACTGGTATCTATCCAGGAATGTAAAATGTTTTACTAAATAAACACTAGAGCAGGAAACAGTCAACTTCTGTCATTATGTAAAACTTAAGTGTGATTCTATTCTGAGTGGAACAGCAAACAGGCCAGTTCAAAAGGGATTGTTGGGGGGGGTGGGGAGAAGAAGAAAAAGAAGCAGCAGCTCTCTGGTACCAGGAAGAAGCAACAAAATTTCAAATAGTCTACAATGTAACTTACAATACCTGCTATATAAAGGGTAATACTGGTTAGAGAATACCAGTAGAGGCATTTAAAAACGAAATGAAAGAAGGAGCTTGTTTAGAAGGAAGTAGAGTTAGCCACCCGGGATAATGGTTAGTAATTAAACTGTAATGACTGATTTTTACAGCTTTTCAAGGCTATACAAACACAAGATTAAGGCTAATTGAAATATGAGATTAAAATAACGATTACTATTTGTCACTTGAGGCTAACTACCACTTTCTCACACATATTTACATATTTCTCCAGTGTAGTGAAATGTTGTGAAAAATTACCAACAAATATAGAACAAATTGCCTGAAAGCATAGAATTTCCAATAATAAATTAAAACAGAATAATGCCTCACCACTCCTAGAACACTTAGGACCTTGTATGCATCCTGGAACATTTAGGATTTTTCATGTGAACTTTATCTGCTTTCTTGTAGACTATAGGGAATAGTTTTCAATCTGATTATGTTTGAATCAGAATTGGCTTTCATCAGGACTTAAAACGTTATCTAACTAAAAGAATCAAGAAAGGAGATCTACACGGTTATACAAAATTAAGTGTCATTCAAACATTTTAAGACACACAAGGGTAGCACCAGACAAGACATTTTGAGTAAAACAATCACATTTAACTAAATACCCAGCTTGATATTGCTTCCTAACATACTCTTCCTATCTGCTGACATGAATCTGTTGTGTAACTTCTTACCCTCTGGATGTCTTTCATACTTGGGAAGCCAAAATAAATATTAAAAAAAAAAAAAGACAAGACTCAAATTATATTCCTGAAAGTAACTCAGACAGTCGATGATGAACCAGCTCAGACTTCTCCATTTGCAAGATAAGACCATTTTCAGGATATAGTTTTTCACCCTTCGCTGTCAGATGAAAGCAAGGTCATATGGTAGGGCTCAGGAAAAAAGAAATGTGAATTTAGATACAGCTTTCAAATCTAAGGATATGAAATAGAATCAGAACACAGGGTACCAGCTACTGCTACAACCCGACAGCCAAGTATGAGCCCCATTAAGGACCTAGGAATTTAAGGGGTAGCTCTTCAGAATGCCAGGGTCAAGTTAGTGAAGTTAGACCCTTGATCTTTTAAATATCGTTACCACCTGTTGATAACACAGAGGTAGGAAAATCTCTGTGTCAGGACACCAACAAAAGTTGCCATGGCAACAGCACTCATTCAAACACCTCTGCAACACTGTATTTCTGTTATAAAGCCCAGTTTTAATGTTATTTTTTTTCTAAAGAAGACACAAAAGAAATACTGTAGCAAAGCTCACTTTTGAAATACACCTACTAAAAATGCTTTTCTAGTGCAGTAATAGTTCAGACAACTACTTTAATTAACAGGAAAAATAAATTCTAAATTAGTGAAAAGTCTGAAATGATAGAATGTTAAAATAAAATCTGTTTATTTCAAATACATAAACTGCTTGCTATAGTAAATAATTTGTTAGAAATTAGAGAATCTCTGGGTGCCTGGATGGCTCAGTTGGTTAAGCATTCCACTCTTGATTTTGGCTTAGGTCATGATCTCAGGGTTGTGAGATTGAATCCCACACCAGTCTCCACACTGAGCGTTGGAGCCTGCTTAAGATTCTCTCTCTCTCCCTCTATTGCTCATGCTCACTTGCTCTTTCAATTTCTCTCAAAATAACAAAAAAACAAAAAAAAAAGGAAATTAGAGAATCTCTACTATCTTAAAGAAAATCTATTTCTCTAGATACTGTTGATGTTTTACTACAACCAACATTTAAAGAATGTATTAACTCACAAAACCATAAATCTGCATCAAAAATATGTTTTAAAACATCCACAGACCCAGAGGTGCCTAGCTAGCTCAGTCGGTGGATCGTGCCACTTATGATCTCTGGGTTGTAAATTTGAGCCCCACGTTGGGTGTAGAGATTACTTAAAAATAAAACCTTTTTAAATAAACAAACAAACAAGCAAATAAAACATAGAACCAATATCTTAATTTTTAACATCTACTGACTTATGCAAACTTGTGACTATTGTCCAGAGTAATATCCCCGAGGAAATACAATACCCATAAATTGAATTCAATTACCACATTAGCCAAAACAGAAGGAGATATATTTTTACAATGTTTAACAACAACAAAACTTTGTTATGCAAAAAATTAAAGGAACCTATCAAGATTTGACTGTACTATGCTAATGTTCTCAAAAGAGTTTGTTCTCTTCCATCTGGTTTACACAATTATTTGCTTAGCAAACCCCTCATTCCACAGCAAGGGCATATTGTCAGTTCAGGATGAATTATCAGTCAAAATTAGGAAACTCTTAATTAACAGGTTTTTACCATTTTTGTAACTCTCTGCCCACAACCTGTGTTATCATACCTATTGCTGATAACAGTCATACCTGATTTGACCCCAAAGTTTTAAGAAAAACATTTCACCTAGTCCTGTAACATCAGTTTGACAATAATTTTTAAAAAGATACTTCCAGGGGCGCCTGGGTGGCGCAGTCGGTTAAGCGTCCGACTTCAGCCAGGTCACGATCTCGCGGTCCGTGAGTTCGAGCCCCGCGTCGGGCTTTGGGCTGATGGCTCAGAGCCTGGAGCCTGTTTCCGATTCTGTGTCTCCCTCTCTCTCTGCCCCTCCCCTGTTCATGCTCTGTCTCTCTCTGTCCCAAAAAAATAAATAAACGTTGAAAAAAAAAATTTTTTTTTAAAATAAAAAATAAAAAAAAAATAAAAAGATACTTCCATAGCTTGAATCAGTGAGGGTGAGCTTTTAAAAAATAAACCTAGGAGTGGAGGAGATTTTTTTGGCAACAATACAACATTGACAGTAATTACTAAAAGAGGAAAGATTAGGCAAAATCTGGAAAACCTCAGAACAAAAGTATCCAAGATCAGGAGTGGAAACAGCTTTACTATTTGAAACAGCAACAAACAAAATAAAAATAAAAATATAAAAATAAAAATAAAAATAAAAATAAAAATAAAAATAAAAATAAAAAAATAAAATAAAATATAAAATAGACTACATGTTATAGATAAAGCTTGGTAACCCAAATGCATAGAATCTTTTACATTCTGTAATATTTGCGATTGAATTATTGGATAAAAAACAAATGTTAACTAATTAAGCAATTAGTTTGTTATATATACCAAGAAGCCACTAAAAAATAACATTATCTGAAAGGACTACAGTATGCAGATTTTTAAAAATTATGCAAACTAAAATATACATGAAACATTTATATTGGTGGCAATGTCCTTCTCAGGTCTTGGCATTAGTATGGATATGGGTGTGCGCGTGAGCAGAAGCACATGCACGTGCACACCAACAACTGGCCACAAGTATTCCACAAACAGATAGATGCTTAGGGTAGGAAACGTGAAGGTGGAAAAGTGATAAAGTCCTTATGACTCTCTTAAATGAAGTTAAGACCTATTAGGTCAAACCCTGCTGGGTACATAAACTGCTCCCTGGTGTAAATTAGAAACTTTTGGAGGTGCATTAACTTTTTTAAGCCCCTAAGGTATTGTTTGGTAAATTACTGTTCCACTGAACTAAATGTTACCCTAGGGGCCTGAAAGAGTTAATGCACCTTCAAAATGAACAATTTACTCTCTTCTCACCAGTAGGATATCACACACCTGCACACCTGTGTGTCTCACGGGCCAAGTGCTTCAATAAAATGTATTTATTCATTCATCCATCCGTTCATTCGTTCATTCATCCACACACTCAACAACTGTTCATTGAGCTCCTGTGCAAACTTGGCAATGTTCTAGGCTCTAGGTATATAGCAGTGAGAAGACAAAAAAAGGCCAGGCAGACTTTCACAAAGTTGACATTCTGGTAGGGAAAGAGCAACACTAAACAAGTAAAGAAATAGGACACATCAGAAGTGATACCTGCAAGGAAGACAATAAAATAGGGCAGGTGCTAGAAAGAGACTGGAGAGCTGCTCTGTCCTGGGCCTTAGAAAACTTCCTAGGAGTTGATCTGTAAGCCAGAGCCCGAATGTGGAGAGGAAAACAGAGGGGGATATGTATTTCACAGGATATTATTTCAGGCACCACAAGCCTCGAATGCAAAGCCCAGAAGGAGCCCTGTCAAAGCATAAGAAGAAGGGCAGGGCACCTGGAGTGAGAGTGGACAGAAAAGGTGGGGAGCCCACTGTGGACCAGAAACTCTCAACCCCACCAAGTTCACTGTTAGAAAGCAATCTTATAGGACGCCTGGGTGGTTCAGTCAGTTGAGCATCCAGCTCTTGATTTCAGTTCAGGTCATGATCATATAGTTCATGAAGTCAAGCCCTGTGCCTCAGGCTCTGTGCTGACAACACGGAGTCTTCTTGGGATTCTCTCTCTCCCTCTCTCTCTGCCCCTCCCCAGCTCGTGCTCTCTCTCAAAATAAATAAACATTAAAAAAAAAAAAGCAATCTGATGAGAAAAAGGTAAGTAGGGAAATAGTTGTAATTTTTAAAAATTAGAAGAGAACATGTCTTTGGGATGCTCATTAGCATTTGGACAGAGCTTTCCAGGAGTAAAGAAGTAATAAGCTGTAGGAAATCCTAAAGGAAGAGTTATCTAACTTTTCACTATCAGTTTTAAAGGGATTCTGACCTAAATTAGACACATTATGTATTAGTTAGGGCTCTCCAGAGAAACAGCACCAATAGGATTTGTGTGTGTGCGTGTGTGTGTGTGTGTGTGTGTGTGTAGTGCGTATGTGTGTATATGCACAACACACACACACACACACACACAAACATACATATAGGAAGAGAGAGAAAGATTTTAAGGAATTGGCTCATATAATGATGTAGCCTTGGTGAGTCCAAAATCCTCAGGTCAGGCCAACAGGCTGGAGACCCAGGAAAGAGCAGCAGTTTGAGTCCAAATGCAGTCTGCAGATAGACTTCTGAGAGGAAGGCTTCTGAGAGGAAAGTCAGTCTTTGTTCTCTTAAGGCCTTCAACTGATTAGACACGGTCCACCTATGTCATGGCAGGCAACTGGCTTAACTCAAAGTCTACCAATTTAAATGTTCCTGAAGCTCATCCAAAAAAACACCCTCACAAAAGCATCCAGAGTAATGCATGAACAAATATCTGGGCACTGTAGCTCAGCCAAGTTGACACATATAATTAACCATAACAGGTTCACAAGAGGAAATGAGAGCAGATGATCCATGTTAGGGGGATGAGCCCACCACGTCAGCACCTTCCAGGGCCTTCAGTGCCCGCTTCCTATCCTCACAGACCCCACACCAGGTGAGAGACTGAAGGTCCTGAGGTAATTCTGCACTGCCCCCAGGTCAGATCTCTAAGAAGTCTAGAGCCCACAGGCTCTCACATTCTGATGTGGATCTGACTTCAGAGTCAGCCAGACCTGGATTTGAATTCTGGCTCTGTCACGGAATAGCCGTGTGAGCATGAGCAAGTAATGTAATTGCTTTGAGCCCCACTTTTCTCATCTGCAACTGGCCCACCTCAGGGGACAGTTTTTGGATGACAATAAAATAAGGTATAAAATGAGATATCACAAACTGTGCCCAATTCATAGTAAGCGTCCAATAAATACTATTCTAATTGTTCACTGAAGAGTCTTTCCAATCATGTCTGCTCTCCAAAATCCTTGAATCTTGAATACAAGTATGTACATACACTTGAGTACTTGAAGACAAGTAGGAACGCACATGAGTGTATGCGTATGCATGTGTGTGTGAATGTGTGTGTCTGTGTGCATACGTACACATAGGTGGCAAGAGGAGGGAAGTGTCCACAGCAAAATTCCCCTGAGTAGGTAAGGAAACCATGATTCCCCCAGTGACCCAACCTATGGGTTTAATATTTTAAACCTTGGTTTAAAACAACCTTGGTTTCAACAACCAAGGTGAGAAGAAAACATTTCCATAGGGGACACATCCTAAGACTCAGAGAGCAAAGTAACTCCTATCACACTCTCCTCCTCTGAATCTTCTCAAAGACCTCTTTTCTCTAAAGGTTTCAAGAAATTCTAAAGGACCCAAACATTTGTTTTTATATTTAAGAAACTAAAGTGAAGCAAGGCTAAATTGATTTTCTCAACGGTACTAAGGGAATTGGCTGCAAGAGTCTTCCTGAGTCATTTGTAGAAAAATTGGGAACGTTTTCTAAATGAGTTTTTAAAAATATTTGCTAAACAATAATTCAGTCTTTTTCCTAAGCATCCAGATCAATCAATATTTTAGAAGTAGCACAGTAATAAATCTTAATAATAACATACCTTTAAAAACTACATCTTGCTGCTAAAATATTGCCAATAAACACGATGGGTTAAACCCCTACTATTACCTGAGATTCGCCTGAATAAGGATGGGGCCCTGGGTCTCTCCCCTCAGGTAACTCGCATATTTTCCAGTAGCCAGAGCCTCAAAAGTGAGAATCTCTTTGAATGAGGAGGGTAAATGCAACATGCAAGTTAGGTCAAGTTGGGTCAGACAGCTCACATTATACGCTGAGGCTCACAGCTGAAAGCCTCTCCACAATGGCAAGGCAAACCCTGGCCGGGTTTTGTCATAATCGCTTTGCTGAATGTAAGGCAGCCTATTTAGAAGCTGCTCCACTTACTGGGACAGCTTTTTAAACAGACCACTCCTGTATAAAAGTGAGAGGAAGTGGCAATTACTCCCGAGAACTGAGTATTTAGCAGTCGCCTGTGGTAGAGCTAAATGACGAAAGCCGATCGGCAGCCAACTCATCACTAAGCAGAAGATAATCTGATAAGATAAAAAAGTATTCTAGTCTAGTTCTTAAAAAAAAAATGGTATGTAGATCTAGTGGTCACCCTACACTGGTGGTCCTACATCTCACGGGCACTTTGGTACATTGACTGGATAGGGACAAAGCCCTGAGATGCCAAATTGGAAATGATGTTTTAGGCTCCAAGCGAATTAGTTGGGTATTGTGACTTGATTTTATTTTTAATTTTTTAAATGTTTATTTATTTTTGAGAGAGAGAGAGAGACAGAGCGGGAGCAGGGGAAGGAGACACAGAATCCGAAGCAGGCTCCAGGCTCTGAGCTGTCAGCACAGAGCCCGATGCAGGGCTCCAACTCATGAACTGTATGATCGTGACCTGAGCCAAAGTCAAACACTTAACCGACTGAGCCACCCAGGCACCCGGGTTTTGTGACTTTAAGTATCAAGTTTTGTGGAGACACGCTATGTGAGTCAAAGATGTCAGACTTATGACATTTCCTATTCATTTTTAAAAATTTATTTATTTATTTTGAGTGAGAGAAAACATGAGCAGGGTAGGAGCAGGTACAGGGGAAGAGAGAGAATCCCAGGCAGGCTCCGCTCTGTCACTGCAGAGCACGATGCTGGGCTCAAACTCAAGAACCGTGAAATCATGACCTGAGCCAAATCAAGAGTCAAATGCTCAACTGATGTAGCCACTCAGGCCCCCCTCCTACTCATTTTTTATTCACACTCTCGGTAAACCCCTAAGACAAAGGTAGGCAAAGGGTGGTGATACTTGGTCAAAGTCTCATGACTGCTAAACAATGGAATCAAACTCAAAGTCCTTATTTTCTGACATCAGTGCTCATTCTACTACACTATGCTGCAAACTATCATATTTTTTTTTTAATTTTTTTTCAACGTTTATTTATTTTTGGGACAGAGAGAGACAGAGCATGAACAGGCAAGGGGCAGAGAGAGAGGGGGACACAGAATCGGAAACAGGCTCCAGGCTCTGAGCCATCAGCCCAGAGCCCGACGCGGGGTTCGAACTCACGGACCGCGAGATCGTGACCTGGCTGAAGTCGGACGCTTAACCGACTGCGCCACCCAGGCGCCCCCAAACTATCATATTTTTTGAGTGCCAGAATCACATGCCAGCATCCACGTGAAATAGGTGTGTGTGTCTGTTTGTGTATGTATATCCCCATTTCATCATGTCAACAGCAAGCTATTATTGAGTGTTTTGTATTTAAGGCAGGTTTAGGATGTTAATAATAGTGTAAATTACTGTTTTAGAAGAATATTTTATGATATTGGAAAATATAGCTTTGCTAAATAAAAAATGACATATACAATAATTCTAATTTGTAAGCAGCAAAATAGAGGCACATATGATTGCATGTGATACATGCGTACTCCTAGAGGGATGAGGAGATCTACACCGGCATGTGGGCAGTGGCCATTTTCAAGTATGAGATTATTAGTTATTTTTTTGTATTTTTCTGTATTTTCCAAATTTTCTAAAATGAACATATTTTGCTTTTTTAATCAGAGAAAAGTGATATATATTATTTATAAACCAGTGAAATCTCTTCTTCAAGTATAAAATAGTCATTTGATGCTGATCTAATGTTGAATTCTAACAATGAACTCTTAGAGATGACTCATGAGAGTACACATTTCTTTTTTTTTTATTTTTTTAAGTTTATTTATTTATTTTGAGAGAGAGAGAGAGCCCACGCAGGGGAGGGGCAGAGAGAAGGAGAGACAGAATCCCAAGCAGGCTCCACACCATCAGTGCAGAACCCAATGTGGGGCTCAAACTCACCAACTGTGAGATCATGACCTGAGCTGAGATCAAGAGTCGGATGCTTAACCAACTGCACCACCCAGGCACCCTGAGAGTACACATTTCTACAAAACTTTCACAAAAGCAGTTTTGTGGGGCACCTGGGTGGCCCAGCGGGTTGGGCGTCTGACTTCAGCTCAGGTCACGATCTCGCAGGTTGAGAGTTCAAGCCCCACATGGGGCTGGCTGCTGTCAGCGCAGAGCCCACTTCAGATGGTCTGTCCCCCTCTGTCTGCCCCTCCTTCTCTTGTGCTCTCTCAAAAATAAACCTTTAAAAAAAAGCAGTTTGGCACTATGTATTTTGGGAATTGAAATTGCTCACACCTTTTGACCAATAACCCCACTTCTGGAATTTATTTTAAACCCCTCACCCCGGATGCTTGTGTCTAATGATATACACATGATTAATTAAAATTGCAAAAAATTGGAAATAACCAAAATGTTTAACAATAAGGAATTGGTTAAAAAATTATGACATCCACTGAGTAAAATATTAAGCCAGTATTAAAAATTATGTTCAGATAGAAGTCTTGAAAATAATGGGGAAAAAATCAGGATATAAAATAAATCTATAGAATAGTTAACAAGTACAGATTTTAGTCCACAAACCCAAGGGTGAACAAATACTTTTTATAACAATTTAATTTCCCCTCTAGAGGACTAGAAACTGAACCTCAGAATCCATGTTTCTTCCTTTCTCCGAGCTGCTTTTCAGTATCAACAAAGCACTTGGGCATCTATGGAAAAGCCCATCCCCCAACCTGGCCATGGTCCTCATTTCCAACCAAAGTCAACTTCCAGTGGGGTCATCTTGCTGCTTCCAAACCACAGTGAGGTACAGGACATTCTGTGACACTGATTAGGCTTTGTTGTCTAGACTCTCCCACAGCCATTTCTTTTCTTCTCTGCAATTTTACCACTTTCCCAGGTCCCACCTGGAAAATGGGAACAAGTTCCTCTGCTTTCAGATCTGACAATCTTTGCTGAGTTGTTGCCATTTTCCTGGAGGTAAACATGGAGAACAGGGCCTAGGACTCCAATGTTTTGTTCCTTCTCCCAGGGGAAGTGTGTGTGTGTGTGTGTGTGTGTGTGTGTGTGTGTGTATCGAGGATGTGGGGAGAAAGAGAAGGTCCTATACTCCTCAAATCCTGTTCTATGGTCTATGGTCTCTATACACCTGAGCATGTTGGCTTTTCTTTTCTTTTTTTTTTTTTTTAATTTTTTTTGAACGTTTATTTATTTTTGAGACAGAGAGAGACAGAGCATGAACAGGGGAGGGTCAGAGAGAGGGAGACACAGAATCTGAAACAGGCTCCAGGCTCTGAGCTGTCAGCACAGAGCCCGACGCGGGGCTCGAACTCACAGACCACGAGATCGTGACCTGAGCCAAAGTCGGCCGCTTAACCGACTGAACCACCCAGGCGCCCCGCGTGTTGGCTTTTCAAACACTAAAGCCAGAGAGAGATTCTTATTTTCTCCACTCTCTACTCAGTCACACAGATTTCTCCAGAAGCAATGAACCCAGAATAGTCTGGCTGGTTGGGAAATGTGAATAACCTAAAGTATTATGCTTATGTAATCATTAATAAGGGGGAAGAAATCCACTGGAAGTAAACATGTTAAAATGTTAGTAGTGGCTATTGATTCTAGAAAGTGATCATATGGGTGATTTGACTTTTTTCTTTTCTTCCCTCTTCTAAGTTTTTCTGAAAATCTGCACCTATAAAGGGTGAGATATGGGACTGCCATTAGGGAAAGAAGGAAACAATAAAAAGTACCTGTACTGTGGGAAAAAAATATGATTGAGATGTTATTGAAAGTATTTACAATGTCAATTTAAAAAATCTTTTTGAAGACAGATCAGGCAAGGTATAATATGCAGTGTGTCAAGAGTGCCATTGAAGTGATAATGTAGGAAAAACATTTTTTTAAGTTTGTTTATTTAGAGAGAGAGAACATGCACGCATGAGTAGGGAAGGGACAGGGAGAAAGAAGGAGACAGAGAATCCCAAACAGGCTCCCCGCTGTCAGCGAGGAGCCCATTGCAGAGCTGAAGCCCACAAACAATGAGATCATGACCTGAGCCAAAATCAAAAATGGGACGCTTAGCTGACTTAGCCACCCAGGCACCCCAGGAAAAACTTTTAAAGCACAGCCATGTTATATGTTGCACTGACTGTCCCAAAATACACAATTCACATCTCTTCAGACTTCATTTTACAGATAACATCTGGTTGCAAAACTCTGTTTATTCTACCTGTGAACTTTGAGAAAATGTCTACAACACACGTGTCCAAAACATTTCCAGGTATTCTGATGGGTGCAGTGATTTTTAAAAGTTTTGACAAAATGAGAAGTTTTTAATAGGGCGGAGTGACGAATGTCTCAGAGGAAGCAGATTGGAAAGTTAAATTTGTAGCAGTGTTAGTGCTGCCATCTTATTAACTGTGCAACCCCCAAGAAGTCACCAGGATCCACCATTAAGTGTTCTTCCCTTTAGCTTCGCTTATTGTATTGTCAGTTTTCTAGCGTCTGTATTGTGCTGATTACATGCTGGTCTAGATGAGCTTCAAAGAAAGAAATTTTCTTCTTTACTGAAGGGTTGGTCTGCACCCCCTTAAAATTAGGTGTTTTGTTTCTGACTCCTCAATAGGCAGGTTCCCATGAAAAGTTCTTACTTTCAGCCTGTCATTGTCTAGCTGTGTGACTTGAGCATGTCACTTCTTCCTTCTGGGACTCCATTTCTCCTTGCCTCTGACATGCCGATGTGCATGCTCCATTTTGGAGATTCTCTGCAGTTACTGTGGGCCCTGAACAGTAGCTTCTGTCTGTCCTTCTCAGTCTCCTGCTCTGGTTCCTCCTTTTCTCTAAACCTAAAAACATTAGGTCCTCCTTGGAGCATGTTAGAGCCTCCTCCCTTCTCTACCTACACTCTGGAGACCTCCTCCAGACCCATGGCTTTCAACCTACACCATTTACATACTGATGGCTTCCCGGTCGACTTCTCCAGCGGGGAGCTTCCCCCTGGACTCCAGACCCGTATATCCACAGATGTCCTTGTTGAATGTGTGATCATCATCTCCGACTTAGCATGCCTAAATCAAACACCAGCTCTTCCTCCCCAAACCTGTTCCCCCTGCCGCTCTCCCCATTGCAGTTCACACTAATTCCATTCTTCCAGTTGCTCAGGACAAAAGTCTTGAGATCATCCTTGACTCATTTTTTTTTCTTTCACAAACAATTTCCAATTCAGCAAGAAACTCAGTGGACTTTACCTTTACATTTAGAATCCAGCCACTTCTCAACGCTTCTGCTGCTCCCGCCGGGGTCCAAGCCACCATAATTTATTCATTTGAGTTGGTGCAGTAGCTTCCACCTGGTCTCCAGACTTCCTTTGTGCCTTCCACAGTCCTTTCTCACAGCAGATGGAGTGATCCCATTAAAACATCAGGCAGCTCCTTGCTCTTTTCTATTCAGTCCTCCAGTGACTTCACCCTTACTCAGGATAAAAGCCAGATCCTTACAATGGCTTCCAAGGCCCAGCACAGTCTGCTGCCTCTCTCTCCCTTACTCACCCGGCTCAATCCTCGCTGGGCTCCTGTCCCTCAAACATGCCAACCTACCTAAAGCCTTGGTCCTAGCAGCACCCCCTGCCTAGATCCATATGGCTCACTCCCTCACCAATTACAAGCCTTTGCTCCGATGTCACTCTCTCAGGGAGGCTTACCTAAAAGCTTCAGTGTTTAAGTTGCAACACCAACTTCATCCACTCCCTGTCACATTGCTTTATTTCTATGTCTCCATGACACTCACCTTATTTTTTTTAATTGTGATTAAATACACCTCACGAAGTTTATCATCTTAACCATTTTTTAGTGTACAGTGTAGTCATGTTAAGTACATTCACACTGCTGTGCAATCCATCTCCAGGACACGTGTCATCTGTCCCCATTAAACAACAACTCTCCATCCCCAACCCCCGATCCCACTGCCAGCAACCACCATTCTAATTTCC
This sequence comes from Lynx rufus, assembly GCF_022079265.1. Taxonomy (NCBI): domain Eukaryota; kingdom Metazoa; phylum Chordata; class Mammalia; order Carnivora; family Felidae; genus Lynx; species Lynx rufus. The sequence continues at coordinate 10,426,350 of NW_025814841.1, read as the reverse complement.
GTCTCCATAAATTTGACTGCTTACTCCAGGTACCTCATGTAAGAGGAACCACGCAGTATTTGTGTTTTTTTGTGGCTGCCTTATTTTGCTTAGCATACTGCCCTCAACTTTCATCCATATTGTGGCATGTGTCAGAATTCCTTTCCTTTTTAAGGCTGAATAATATGTCGCGAATATACGCCACTTTGTTTATCCATCAATGGACACTTGGGTAGCTTCCACCTTTTGGCTCGCTGTGCATAAGGCTTCTATGAACATGGGTGTATAAATATCTCTTTGGGACACTGCCTGCAATTCTTTGGGGCATATTATATACTCAGAAGTGGAATTGCTGAATGCTATGTTAATTTTATTTTTACATTTTTAAGGACCTGCCATACTGTTTTCCACAGCAGCTGCACCGTTTTACATTCCCACCGCAGTGCACCAGGGGTCCCAATTGCTCTACGTTTCTGGCCAATACTTGTTATTTTCTGTTTGTGTGTTTGTGTGTGTTTTGTAGTAGCCATCTTAATGGATACGAAGTGTGCTCTCGTTGTGGCTTTAATTTGCATTTCTCTAGTGTCTAGTGCTGTTGAGCATCTTTTCGTGTGCTTGTTGGACATTTGTATATCTTTGGAGAAACCTCTGTTCAAGTTCTTCGCCCATCTTTTAATCCGGTCATTTGGTTTTTGTAGTTGTTGAGTTATAAAAGTTCTTTATATAGTCTAGATATTAACCTCTTATCAGATACATGATTTGCAAAAATTTGCTCCAATTCCACAGATTGCCTTTTCATTCTGTAGATTGTATCCTTTGATGCACAGAAGTCACTTACTTATTTCTTGTATTTACTCTTTTATTGTCTCCCTCTAGAATGAGGGCATGGCCCCTAAGGGCAAGGTCATGTCTATTTTGCCCACACCTATATTCCCAATCCTTGGAATAGTGCTTGGCACTTAGTGGGATCTCAACAAATATTCACAGAATAAATGAATGAATGAATGGACAGATCAGAGTTGGGGCCCAGGACTTTTGCAGTTTCTAAAACCTACATGCATTGGGAAAAAATTAAATTAAGTAAAATACAAATCTGAAGCATAGCTAATACTTATTAAAAAGAAAAATGCTCTAAGACAGTAATTTACAAATAGGCTACCTGAATTAAGCGGTTTTTAAAAAGTTCTCCCATATGAAGTTGGTTTCCCAGGCTACCTGTAGAACTTGTCTGCCTCCTTCTTTGAAATCCATTAAAGTGACAACTCGGCGTATGTATGAACACAAACATGCGCTTGAGCTCCATTTCCCCCACTCTGGATTATTGGCTGTCCTCGTTCCTTTCCCACCCACCCCTTAATGCCTGGCCTCTCTCCCACATCCTCTTCCCTTTTCTGCACCGCTCCCTGTGGCCCTCTCTCAGATTGCAGGGCCCTGGCTGTGCCCCCATATCTGCTTTATGTCCAAGGTCCCAGCCTGCTCTGTCAGGGATTACTTTGCCTCCATTGTTCCATCGAGGACCACACACAGGGGCAGGGCTCAGGTACCCTTCACTCTAAGGAGGCCTGTGGGAATCTGGAGAAAGGAATGAAAAGGGACAATGATTGAACAGTACTTAGGAGAGGGTTGTTAAATGTCAACCCCGATTAATGATAATGGTAATTTAGAATCTGCTTATGGTTTCCATTGTTAGGCTTTGCCAAGAGGTTTCCAACGTGGTATTTCAAAGGGTTCCAAGTCTGGCTGAGGCTGCAGACCTAGTTTCTGATGCAGGGATGTCAGCCAGTCAAGGTGAGTGTGGTTTAAGAGGAGTGGTGTGCTTGACACAGGGTGTCCTGTCATTCATGCGGGTCCTGTCTCGTCAGGTGCACCTCTTCTTTCATGTTCATCAGTACTCACCCACCCCAGTGCAGCCATTTAGAGACGGTAACCTCGATTATTTTCATTACAAAGACAAGTTGTTGAGATTGTCCCTTCTCCGCTATTCCCTCTTCTAGGTTTCCATAATCACCCAGCCATCAAACAAACAAACAAACAAAAAGAGTAACTACACTTCCCAACTGGGAACAATGGACTTTAGTTTGCCAGAGGGGCACAATGAAGTGGTCAAGTGCAGGTGTGCTGGACTCAGGCTGTAGTGGTTCAGATCCTTACCCCGCTGTTTTCCAGCCTTGATTTCAGCAAAAGTCTTAATCTCTCCAGGATTCACTCTTCTCATCCAGAAAAACGGTGATGATTGTAGAACCTACGTAGTGATCAGTTGTGAGAAATAAATGAGATGCCACATATAAAACCCCAAGAAGAATTTCTGACATATGGCAAGTGTTTGGCAATGCTAGTTATCACTTGCATTGTATAGTGAGGGGTCCAGGGTCTCCTCCTTTAGGACAGGGTTTCTCAGCCTCGGCACTAATGACAATGTGGACCTGAGGAATCTTGGTTGTCGGAGGCTGTCTGTACTGAGGCGTATTTACCTATCCCTGACCTCTACCTACTGGATGCCAGGAACAGTCATCCTTCCTTCCCCCATCTCTGCTTCCTCACCCCAATTGTGACAATCAAAAATGCCTCCAGACATTAATAAATGTCCCTGAAAAAGGGGAAGGGGGAGGGAGGGCAAGCTTCCCCTGATTGAGAACCACGGTTTTAGAATAAACAATGAAAATTATATAAATGTGTATCTCAATGGCTACGCCCCACTGGGCAAAGGTGATTTCCCTTAAACTGAAAATTTCAATATTCCAGTGGGGCTTTGAAGAGTTCCGTATCACAGAAAATAATCCCAACACACTTCTCATCATTGCAGCCCTGGTCATCCACTTTTAGCACCTCCATCCAGCTTTCATCCCTGCCTTCCAGAGAGTAGCCATTCCTTAGCTCTCTTCTGGCTCAGCTCCCACCAGAGGGGAAGCAAGACTTGCTGCTGCCACCACCACCACCACCACCACCACCACCACACCCCACCCCCGCCCCTGCTGGCCCCCCCCACACACACACACAATGTATGGCACACACTAGCTGCTTAATGAAGGTGTGTTGAATGAAAGCAAAAGCGTTAAGTCTGAGCGCCTTAGCTCAGTTTTTTTTTTTCCATTTTCTATTTGGTTTTGGCTCAGAGAACATCACCTTTTCAAAAACACAACAGATTCCACGCAAAACAAAAACTAAATGGCAGACCCGGAAAACAGGAGAAGCAGCCCAGCAATGGAAGAAAAAGAGAAAATGACAAAGGACTGATGGTGGGGTACCCTCTGACCCCCCATCCTGGGGAAAATGTTACTCTCTTTCTAGCTGAAAATGCATTCCTTTTCCTATTTTATGGATGTAATGAGCAAGGGAAGAGGAGGAAGGGGATCCTCCCCAGGAGCCTAGATATCAAGGCAGTTTCCCCAACTTTCTGGCTGCCCCCAAGAAAGGAGGTAAAATAGGGTGACCAATTCAACAGAGTGGAACAGTCTCTTCCAGAGGAAAATGAGGGCTCAGAGCAGAACTCGGAGGAGAACTCAACAACAAGAATAACACCACCAACATCTAGCTCTGAAGCTGAGGTAGAAGAGAAAGGGAAGGGTAGGTAGGAAAGCCAAGGAAACACCTGGAGGTGGTACATGAGGGAGAAAGTCAGGATTGACTGTGTGATTCTACTTGCTAAGAGTCAATAGTCTTAGTCTTCTTTTTCTCTTGGCCATAATCTGGGCTCGGATCAGGCCATCCAAACTATGGGCACTTAGTAGTAGACTCTGAGCAGGGGTGTGGTGGGGGATGTCCTAGATGGAAATATTCCACTGGATTTAATGGGAGGGTAGGAAGAGATCCTCCTAATTCTGAAGGGGGGTGGGGAATGGGGTCACAGTGAAATCTGGGTAATCTGAGAAGACTAAGGGGTTGGTGTCCTCCTTCAGGCCTCCTTCCTGGCTTCTTCCATGAAATCTCTCTCTTTCTTGTAGCATCCTGATACCACTGATTTCCTGAAACAAGGGTGTTCTTGTTCATCTCATCCTCCAGAAATTCTATTTCATCCACTCCTTTCCCTGTGCTCTAGCAGAGGAAGCTTTCTGACAGGACTTGGCACTGAACTGCTCAGACAAGGAGATTCCCACGAAGAGTTCTTAGATAGCAGATTTTGCCAATGGCTACCTTGAGCCCATGGGGTAGAATGTTGTAGACATTGCCTTGATATTTCTGGGGATATATTATTTTTAGGAGCTGCTGCTCTCATTCTTCAGTTGAGGATCTGTTTATCTACTTTCTTCATAGACTTTTGCCCTCAGAAAATGACGGAAATGGTGTTGCAGCATGACATGGGTCACATGCTGCCATTTTGCGTTGACATTCAGGTTTTGCTGGGTAAATTTTAGTTCAATTGGAGCTCAGTACTACCAGTTGTCTAGGCTTGTAGGTGAGGTAAAACCCAGCATAGAAATGTGAGGTAATAAATAGGGACCAGGCAGACCACCAGCTTATAGAAGTTAGTGTTGAATTGCCCAGGGAAATGAAGACAGGCAGACCAAGATGAGGTGGCTCAGATGTCTTAGTCAGTTTGAGCTGGTCTAATGAAAATACTATAGACTAGGTGGCTTAGGCAATTAATATTTATTTCTAACAGTCTGGAGGCTGATAAGTCCAAGGTCAAAGTGTTGGCCAACTCAGTTCCTGCTAAGAGCCCACTTCCTGGTTTGTGGATGGATGCCTTCTTGCTGTATCCTCACATGGCAGAGAAGGATTGTGGGTCATGGTGAAGAAAGCAAGCTCTCTCATGCCTCTTCTTATAAGGGCACTAATCCCATCATGAGGACTCCACCTTCATAGCTAAATTACTTCCTAAAGGCCTTATCTCCAAATACCATCCCTTTGGAGACTAGGACTTCAGCGTAGCATATAGATTTAGGGGGTACACAAACGTGCATTCCCTAGCACTTGGGCCACTGTCTATTAGAGTGGTTAGCTTGAAGTTTCAGGAGCAAATTATAGAGTACTCCATTATTAATGGTCTCCACCAACCAGTAGACAAAGAAGATGATACTTGGCCAAGGTGTCTGAAACTCAAGCTAAAGCTTACCAAGAGGTGCTCAGGGGCCTGGTCCTAGACCTTGAAAATGAGAACCGTGGCCATGCCAGAGCTCATGTCCCCCACACAGAGTCAGCAGGAAATCCTGAAGCCTGTAACACCTTTATGTGCCCTGGGTATCTTACCATGAGGGAGTCTGAGTGGTTATTCAGATAATCTTAGCTGTCTTATCATGATGGAGACTGTCATCTCTGCTTCCTCCTTTCTGTGGCCCTTGTCTGCTCCAAACTGACTAAAGACAAAGTTGTCTGACCTGAAGATCTAGCCAAAAGGACTTGAGCAAACATATTTCACAGTCCTTGATTTATAATCATCCTAGATGACATGAGGAGCAAATAGACTACCTGAAGCTCCATTGCAACATCTGGAGATCTGCTCTCACTAGATTGCTGCTCCCTTGCGAGTAGTGGTGGGTGCAGTGCTGTGCTCATCACTGAACACCAGCCAGAACTCAGCACCCACGTGATCGCCATACTGCACAGTTTGGGTAGGCAAGGGTCCCGTCAGGGGTAGCATTTATTTTTATTTTTTACTCACCTCAAAGTAGGTGGAGAACAACAGACTCAGAATCATACCTTTTTTTCTGTTTATCACACACTTTAAGAATGGGACCTGGCCTGGGAAGCTGCAGCCACTGAATGTGAGTCCAGAGATCCCCAGACTCTGTAGCTCTTGTACTTCATTTATTTTTCTAATTGTTTTTGCCCTTTTCCGGTTAGAAGCTTCTGAAGGGCAAAAGAGAGCATCTTCCCCTTCCAATAACTGTCACTTTACCCAGAAAATTGTTCGAGACTGGCCAATGATTTGGCAATCACTGGCTACTTAAAAGAAAAGAAAAATACTTTGCAGACTGTCAGCTTCACAGATATCTCTCCTGGGCTTCATTTCTCAAACATGACCCTTGGTGGATTTGGCTTGAAAGGAGAAATTTCAGTGGTATGAGGACAGCAATTTTTCAGGGCTCCATTATGTTCCATAGCTCACTTTTCTTGTTGTCAGAACTGAAGAAGCACCAGCTACACATACATCAAGATAAGAGCTGTGTTTCCATTCATGAAACGGGAGGGTTCTCGTGGGGAACCAAGGAGTGTTTTACATTGCAAATGGTAAAAGAGAATTTGCTTGAAGGTCTTGTCTGGCTTTTGATCATCCGGACAGGCTTACTGAAAGAGAAAATTTGTTTATTTTAAGGACAAAAATTGCTTTTTTCATTGCATCAAATATGTGTTGCAGCTGCTTAGACGCACTGTTCTGTGAGGCACATAGGGTGAGCCTGTTCAACCTAGGTGGACAAAATACTCGGTATACTGATTTTTAAAAATAACAGCAACTATACTTACTGCAACCAGTTTGTGAAAGTCAAGAGGACTTTCAAAATCCACATCTGACTGCCTAAATGAACAGCATCCTACAATAACCAGAGGTCAATAACCAGAGTTAATAAGCAAGTGTCCATTTGCATTAAGAGAAATAGAACAGGAAAACAGAGAGAACCATGTTTATCTGGTTCCTCTTTTCCCACCATGGGACCAAGACTCCAAGAGAGAACAAAGCTCACCTAGACTGCCCATGCCAAAACTAGCAGCTTTCGGAGGCATCTGTTAGCTGCACAACTTTTATGAACTTATTATGGCCATGTAGATACCTCTCTCTGGCCCCCTCCAAGCTCAAACTCCTGGATTTATACCCAGTCTGCAGAGTACCCAGCACTAGGATGGCATCTGTCTGCTGCCCTGTCTCATTAAAGCACTTCTAGGGAAGAGATCATGTCTTTTCCACCTTCTAATTCTTACAATGTAGTGTTTTGCAGATGCTGATAAACTTTTACTGGGAGAATGAATGAATGAGCTTCTATCAGTATTCCAGAGCGTGATTAACATTACCACAAGCTGTTGTCTAAGTGTACATGAGAGGAAAAATTTGAATCCCAAGGGCAGCTTCAAATCCTAGGTCGATGTGTATATCCTTTATCGGTTGTAGCTCTTCCTATGGCAAATAAGAAAGCCCGATCCAAATGGCTTACCTGAAAAAGAATCTGTCTATTGCTCATAAAGCTGAAAATCTAGTGATGAGGCTAGCTTCAGACATAGGACTCAGAGGATATCATGAAGACCCAGTTTCTCACTCTATTAATTGTGCACTCCACCATGTTGTCCATATTCTGTGATAGGCTCTCCCCTCAAGGCTGTAAAGTTGTCTCTTGCCACTCCAGCTTGTATCCTTCTAGGTTCAAGTCTAGCATTAAAAACAGGGCCCTGTCCCTCAACAGCTCAATAATGAATCCCAGAGTTGAGCTTCCCTAGGTCTGACTGGAGCTAAGTGTATATGCCTGTACCAGCCACAATGCACAGGGGGTGAAATACAACGTTAGGACTGGACCTAGTCTCACATTCCAGTGCTGGGTTCAGTGAAGTCAGCTAAATGCTAAGCACTTGATCTGAACATTGAATAAGGGTGGTTTCCCCAAAAGACACTCAGGGCATTCTTGCTTCAAGAAGTAGGTATGGGGGCGCCTGGGCGGCTCAGTTGGTTGAGCATCCAACTTCAGCTCAGGTCATGACCTTGTGGTTCATGAGTTCAGGCCCCACATCAAGCTCACTGCTATCAGTGTGGAGCCTGCTTTGGATCTTGTCCCCCTTTCTCTGCCCCTCCCTTGCTTGTGCGCTCTCTCTCTCTCTCTCAAAAATAAATAAAAGTATTTTTAAAAAATTTTTTAAAAGTAGGTATGAATGGGGCGCCTGGGTGGCGCAGTCGGTTAAGCGTCCGACTTCAGCCAGGTCACAATCTCGCAGTCCGTGAGTTCGAGCCCCGCGTCAGGCTCTGGGCTGATGGCTCAGAGCCTGGAGCCTGCTTCCGATTCTGTGTCTCCCTCTCTCTCTGCCCCTCCCCCGTTCATGCTCTGTCTCTCTCTGTCCCAAAAATAAATAAACGTTGAAAAAAAAAAATTAAAAAAATAAATAAATAAAATAAAATAAAAGTAGGTATGAATGTCAAGTGGTAAAGACAACAAACACTCACTACCACCTTAAACTTGCTTTCTGGTTTTCTTATCTTTTCTTGTGTCTCTGCACCCACATGGCTGCATATTACATTCCCTTTCTTTCTCTTTCCTTCTCTACTGGTATCTCTATTGATATCTCGGTCCCTTTGTCAAACACATATTAGTGCCATTTCATCCCTGGCTGCTCTCTGCCTCTTCAGCCATCTTTCTTCTCCTGCCTCCCCACCAATTTCCATCTAGATTTGAACTCACAACCATCATATACAAGAATTAGAGTACCCCCTGGGGGTAAGCCTAGTACTAAAACTGTAACATCAGCTGGAACTATTTGCTTTCTCTAGTGACCACAGAATCTCCCTCATTTTTCATCAGCTTTTACCTTCTGTTTCTATAACCCCATCAAAACCAAACATACCCAGGCTTCCCGTATCCATCTCAGGAAACAAGATTAACCACTTTCCTTCAGCCTTGGCAGTGTGCCCACCCCCAGCACCCCTCCTCCCTGTTTCCCCATCACACTGTCACCCCATCTCAGCCCCTCCAGCCTTCCACTCTCTCCCCACCCATCTCTGCTTTCTTTCACCAAACTCGCTTCTCACATCCCTGATGCCCTGTTTTTGGAGCTGCTTCCTTTCACCACCCTCTCAGAGATTTCCTCATAGTCAAAATATTTGCGTCTCCTCTCTCCCTCACCTTCCACATCCAAATTGCCCTGCAGACCTTGCAAACAGACCCTACAGGTGTCCCTTAGTTCCCTCCCTCCCCTCCTCTCTGTTCCTTTCACCCTGCAAGAGTGCTGTCCCCCTCCCCCTCTCCCTTGTTCCAGTCTCACCTTCCTTCACTCTGCCCTTCCATCGTCCACTGCACAAAGTTCACTTGTGGAACACTCCCCCTTTTTAACAATTTTCCATGGTGAGCTGCGGAACCAAAGTTATATGCTCTAGCTTTGAACTCCCAGTGCTCTTCATGTGCCCTCCTCTGTGGTCTTAATCCCACAGATACCCTGTGTGCCAGGTGCACCGCCCTGCACGTGCTCACCCCATGGATCCACCTGGAATAATGTTCTCATCTTCCCTCCTGCCACTCCCACAACTGGAAAATTCCTCTTCTTTCCTCGAGGCCCCCATCAGCCATCTCCAACAATCTGATACTCATATTGGCCCCTCACCCACAGGACCTTCATCCCACCTTAAAACAAGACAAAGCCCTTCCTACTGTACTCCTCTAACACTATCGCTTTGATTTGTAACTGCTTATTTGTGATGGTCTTAGATTCCAGACCATGAACACTGTGAGGGCTGCCTCCACACATCACTCGACTCTGTCCCTGATGCCTCATGTGGCATCTGAACTGTGCCTCTGTTCTTGAAGCTTCATCTTCTGTGCATCTATTTTATTCCCCAGACTATCGCCTCTCTATTTTCTCTTCTGCCCCCATTTCTGATCCACCAGGATCGAGAACCCACCATGCCCTCCACACTTCTTCCTAGATATCTTTTCTCTCGAAAATCACTTTTGCTTCCAAAAGCTCCCGCTGGGGCTCTGATCTTGCCTTCTTCACATCAGGCTCTGCTTCCTCCACCTGTGCATGACTTCATCCACCTCACAAGTATATATTGTTTGCTCAACACTTTCATATAATAAATATCAATTGTCCCTGGGGATCTTGCCACCACATGGAGCAATGCATTGCTCTCTCATGGTCCCCCTCATATCCCCTTGTGTCAGGAGATCACCATTTAGGTCCCTTTTTACTGTTCCCATCATCCTGCTTTGTCTGTTTGTTTTACAGCAACCTCTCCAAAAGCTATCCCTCCCCCTCCATATGTGATCTATCCCTTGACTATGAATCGTGTGTAAACTAAGGTTAAGGGGACTATATAATTTACCATCTAAGCCAAGACGCTTGGGCAATGAACAAGGGAGCTATAAATAGTTTCAGCAGGTATAAACTGGGACCCTCCCTGGCCAATCAGTACATGTGGCCTCCTTTCTTATTTGACCCGCCCAGCAAGATCCACTGCTTTAAATGCTTCCACTGGGGTCTAAGCATGCCCAGCATCATCTCCCTTCTCTTTATTCCAGCCTCAAGACTTCCAGCACTTCCCCTGCCTTTAGCATCAAATTCATCCTCCTCCTCTCCTCCTCCTGCAGTTTGCTGAGAGTCTACCTGATCCAAACCCTTTGCTCCATCTTATGTCAAGCAGCCACGGGTGACTTTTATTCTTGATTCATTTTCCTCTCTGTTTCTTCTTCAGGCAGTGCTCACCTATAGGAATCACCTCCCCATTGCCGTTCCAATTTACTTTTCTCCTCTTAATTGAAACCCAACGTGAAGTTCACCTTCACCTGGAATGATGGTGAGGAATCAGGGGAGAAAATACTCCTATCAAAAGCCAAATATTGACACCCCCCCATTTATTTGCATACTACATTATTTACAGGAGAGAAACACAGAGAAAATAAAGAGGGGAGGTGGAAATTACAGTGTTTATCCACACAATCTCTTTTGCATTTTACCCTATAAGCACCTTGCACTTAGGACTCCTTGTATCTTGATAATATCAGTATCAAGGACGTTAAGGGCGTTCTCAAGTGATTATTCATGAACGTTTGGGGGCGGCTTCAGCTTTCTTCAAAATAAAGTTGCCCAAAATGGTACCTAGAGGCTCAGAGCTACAAGAAGAAATGTTGGTAATTTTCTGTTCTCAGTGGCATTTTTCTTTTTTTTTTTTAATTTTTTTTTCAACGTTTTTATTTATTTTTGGGACAGAGAGAGACAGAGCATGAACGGGGGAGGGGCAGAGAGAGAGGGAGACACAGAATCGGAAACAGGCTCCAGGCTCCGAGCCATCCGCCCAGAGCCTGACGCGGGGCTCGAACTCACGGACCGCGAGATCGTGACCTGGCTGAAGTCGGACGCTTAACCGACTGCGCCACCCAGGCGCCCCTCAGTGGCATTTTTCAATTTAACAAATGTTTTTTGTCCTAAAGGCATGAGCACATTTAAAGATGGGTGTCCATTCTGACACGTGCCTGCACATTTCTCACCTTCCGGCTGCTGCTGCTCCCTCTTCTGGTCAGCACTGAGGGAAAGTGCAGAGGCAGGGGTGCGGGAGGCGGAGAGTGAGAAAGACAGTTCGTCTTACTTTGACAGGACAAACACAAAGATGGGAGATAGGCTCCACTCAATTATCACATGTGGTTTAATCAGCTTTGTGAGGCTTTTCATTCTAATCAGAGAGACCGAAAATGCCCACCATCGTTCTCAGCAACTCCAGAGAGTGAGAACAATCGCTCCCTTTCTCATCAAAGCCGGCAACCCTGCCAGGCACCTATGGCTGGAGTGCACGGCCCACCCCTCTCCCTGTCAGCCTGACACCAGGGAGCCCTGCCAAACTGAAAAGGAAGGGGACGGCAGTTCGGGTCATTACAGAGCGTTGCCAAAAAGTGCTCAGAAAATGGACAATTAATTTCGGCTGTCAAAACAGATACTAGAAGAGCCCAGTTAGATTTCAAGCATTTTTTTCTCTCCCAGCAAATCCAAGGCTTTGTCGGTGATAAGGGATGGAGCAGATTCTGGGGATGTTTGTGAGACGATATTACACAGTGGTTAAAGACTGCTGTGGACTGTGAGATCAGATTGCCTGGTATGAGTCCCAGTTGTGCTTTTTTTCCGGCCTTTTTTCCTTTTTCACAGGCACTTTACCTAACCTCTCTGAGCCTCGGTTTTCTTGTCTGTACATTGGGAAGAGTACAAGTAGAGAGGAGGAAAGGGGAGAGGAGCAAGATGTGTGGACAGCACTAAGCTTTGCCAGGTCCCAGTGCAAGCAGTCTATAATGGTTGCTGGTTTTTATTATTATTATTGGTAGTGGTGATATTATCATGCCAAACCTTCTGCTTCTCTTGGAAGTTAATAGATTCAGTTTGTTTGCTTCCTCTTCCTGAATGATTACTGGGTTCGCCCAAATTTCAGAAAATTTTCTGAAGATCTCCGGGGCACCCTCGCTGGTAAGCAACGATTTATTGACTCAGTAAAAATGTTCCACGTGAATGTAAAACCTCAAAGAAAAGAGAAATATTTTTTGTTGTTGTTCTCCCCCAGTGAGGCCATAGTGTAGATGACACATACATAAGTAAAATGGAATTTGAAAAGCAAGAGGCAGAGTATTTTGAAAAATTAAAAGTTTCTTATAAATCTTTACGAAAATGCATCTGTGTCAACACAATAAAAATAATATCCCAGCCTACTGGTTTTCATCTTCCAGCCCCGGGCAAGCACTAACACATTAACCCTTCCACCACCGTCCAGTGCATGGAAAACCAATTGCCACCGCTCTTTAGGGCACATAAATGAACACCCTTTCCCTCATCTCCCATGACAAGAGCTTTCTCCCTCACAAAATCGTCATTGTCCAGATAATTCAAGAAAGCAGTATCTTAAATGCACATCAGACAATACCACTTAATGATATCAACGATAAGTCCTCTTCACAATTAAGAAAAATAGGCAACTTTTTCAGGTTTTTTTTTTTTAATGTTTATTTATTTTCAGGAAACAGAGAAAGCATAAGCTGGGGGAGGGGCAAAGAAAGAGAGAGACACACACACAGAATCCAAAGCAGGCTCCAGGCTCCGAGCTGTCAACACAGAGCCCAATGTGGGACTCAATCCCACAAACTGTGAGATCATGACCTGAGCCAAAGTCAGATGATTAACTGACTGAGTCCCCCAGGCACCCCTGTTTTGTTTTTTGGTTTTTTTTTTAATTTGAATGCTCACCCTATGTTGCTGACTCCTCTGCTTCTCTATTCTCATTGCCGTGTCCCGTACTACTAGGGAGAATTTATGCAACACTCTTCCTTATTTTATTCTACTTATTATTTTTATTTTTTAATTATTTTAAGTCAAGTGTAGTTATATTAGTTTCAGGTGTACAATATAGTAAGTCAGCAATTCTATACATTGCTGAGTGCTCATCGTGATAAATGTACTTTTGATCCCCTCACCTATTTCATCACTGGCCCCACCCCACCCCCCTGCCTCACAGCTTCCCCTCCGGCAACCACCAGTTCGTGCTGTGTAGCTAAGAGTATGCTTTTTAGTTTGTCTCTTTCTTCTTTGCTCATGTATTTTGTTTCTTAAATTCCACATATGAGTGAAATCATATGGAATTTGTCTTTCTCTATTTCACTTAGCATTAAACCCTGTAGATCGGCCCATACAGTTGCAAATGGCAAGATTTCATTCTTTTTTATGGCTGAGTAATAATCCATCGCATAAATACCACATCTTCTTTATCTGTCCATCTATCGATGGGCCCTTGTGTTGTTTCCATAATTTAGCTATTGTAAATAATGCAGCAATAATATGCAGATGCATGTATCTCGTTGAGCTAATGTTTTCGTATTCTTTGGGTATTCTTTGCTCCACATTCTCGCCAATACTTGCCGTTTCTTGTGTGTTTGATATTAGATATTCTGACAGGTGTGAGGTGATATCTCATTGTGGTTTTGATTTGCAGTTCCCTGAGGATTAGTGATGTTGAGCATCTTTTCATGTGCCTATTGGCCACCTGAATGTCTGAATGTGGAGAAATGTATACTCATATCTTCTGCCCATTTTTACATTGGATTATTTGTGGAGTTTTTGGCGTTAAGTTGTATAAGTTCTTTATGTATGCATGTTATGTATGTTGGATACAAACCCTTTAGCAGATATGTCATTTGCAAACATCTTCTCCCATTCAGTATGTTGCCTTTTAGTTTTGTTGATTATTTCCTTTGCTGTGCAGAAGCTTTTTATTTTGATATAGTCCCAATCGTTTATGCGTGCTTTTGTTTCACTTGCCTTAAACGACATATCTACAAAAATGGTGCTCTGGCTGTTGCCAGAGAAATTACTGCCTTTGCTCTCTGCTAGGATTTTTATGGTTTCAGGTCTCACATTTAGGTCCTTAATCCATTTTGAGTTTATTTTGTGTATTGTGTAAGAAAGTGGTTCAGTTTCATTCTTCTCCATGCTGCTGTCCAGTTTTCCCAACGCCGTTTGTTGAGAAGACTGTCTTTTTCGCATTGCATATTCTTGCCTCCTTTGTCAAAGATTAATTTGCCATGTAATAATGGGTTTATTTCTGGGCTCACCATTCTGTTCTACTGACCTATGTGTCTATTTTCTGTCAGTGTCATACTGTTTTGATTACTACAACTTTGTACTGTATCTTGAAATCTGGAATTGTGATAGCTGCAGTTTTGTTCTTCTTTTTCAAGATGGCTTTGGCTACTCAGGGTCTTTTGGAGTTCCATACAAAATTTTAGGATTGTTTGTTCTAGTTCTGTGAAAAAAGCCTTTGGTATTGTGGTAGGGATTGCATTAAATCTGTAGATTGCTGTGGGTAGTATGGGCATTTTAATAATATTTGTTCTTCTGGTCCTAAGCATGGGATATCTTTCCATTTGTTGGTATTGTCTTCCATTTCTCTCATCAATGTTTTATACAAGTCTTTCACCTCCTTGGTTAAGTTTATTCCTAGGTATTTTATTATTTCTGGTGTAATTGTAAATGGTATTATTTTCTTAATTTCTCTTTCTGCTACTTCATTATTAGTGTATGGAAATGCAATGGATTTCTACATGTGGATTTTATATCCTGTGACCTTACTGAATTCATTGATCACTTCTAGTAGTTTTTTGGTCGAATCTTTAGAGTTTTCTGTATATAGTATCCTGTCATCTGCAAAGAGTGAAAGTTTTACTTCCTCCTTATTAATGCGGGTGTCTTTTATTTCTTTTTCTTGTCTGATGGCTGTGACTAGGACTTCCAGTACTACGTAAGTAAAAGTGGTAAAAGTAGACATCCCTGTCTTATTCCTGACCTTAGGGGGAAAGCTCTCAGCTTTTCACCGTTAAGTATTATGTTAACTGTGGGGTTTTCATATGTGGCTTGTATTATGTTATGTCAATACTCCTCTTAAAAACCTTGCAACCTGTCGTGCCTATTATCTCACAGACTGCCACTATCTTCCCAATATGCCTGTTCTTCCTCCTTCCATGATTACAGAACCTCAGTGTTATTTCCAGCAACAATGTATCCAAGCAAAAGACTACATTCCCACCCTCCCCTGTAGCCATGGTGAGGTCTTGTGACTAAGTTCTAGTCAATGAGATGCAAGCTAAAGTGTTATGTGAAACTTCATAAAGACTCTATAAAGGTAATCGACACTGCTAGGATGAGAGTGCACCCTTCTTGCCTTTCCTTCTTTCTCTCTCTCGCCTACTGGAATAGGGATGAGATGCCAGGAGCTCCAACAGCTATCTTGGACTATGTGGCAAACTTGAAGATAAAAAGCACATTTAAATGATGAAAAATTCCTTGATGTCTAAGAAATCGCCATATCAACCCTACAGTATCAAATTCCAAATTTATTTTATGGGAGAGAAATAAACTATCTGTTTTGAGCCACTGTTATTTGGGGCTTTCTGTTTCATGCAGATGAACTTGACCCTATTGACACACCTTTCTGTTCCTTTTTTTTTTTTTTTTTTTTTTGACTCCAGGATGAATTCTCTGCATTGGCTCATCTGAATATCTGTTCTCAGAGTTTGTTCTACCCGAGATAACATAACAAGGTTTATTACACTGCCCACCCTGTAACCTTTAAGTAGCCTAGTAAAATATATAGCCCAGGTGCATTTGCTCAGCGGGGTTAATAAGATGTATGTCAGAACTTTGATTTTCCAAAGGCATATTTCATTTTAGGTAAAGAGAAAAAATAATTTTGTAATCACATGCTGCACACTAAGTTGGCAACCCACCTCACCAATGTGAGAGATTACCAATCAGGGTGAATGGCTCACTAAAACTCAAGGGAATGTCACTTTTGTGTGAAGGGGTGCTGCTTTCTCTCTTCAGCATGATGTTCAAATCCTCATAATGCTTCCCATATTGTGCTGCAATGATTTTAGCAAGTCTTCTCTTTTACAGAGACTCTCCTATTTAAGTCTGTATTCTGAGTGCCTAGCATAGCACCTGGCAAATGATAGATGCCCCAAAAGTCACCATTCCTTAATGAATCAATGATGTCCCTTATTAGAGGCTTATTGGAACTATCAGAACTCTCATTTCTATCACCAAAGATTAATGTAGCTTTCAAAGATCTATCCAAAAAATATAATAATAATAATTAATAATTACTGAATTCTTTCTACATACTAGGTCATTTACTAAGCTTGAAAAAGCTCTGTAAGAGAGCTGTGTGTGTGTGTGTGTGTGTGTGTGTGTGTGTGTGTATTTCTATATTTTATCTTTATCTACGGTCCATGCTTTCAGACCACACATACTCTTAAAAGAAGCCGTGTAATTTGGTACAATGACCACTGACACGGACCACCTCACATTCACAGAGGCTGAACTGGCTTCTGAATGTCTTATTGAGCATACTTTTTGTGAGAAATTTTTGTTCTGTAATCTACCTTTAGGAAGCAAAATGACCTATGAAGTTATTAGACACTGAAGGTTGGTCCATGGTAGGAACTCAACTTTTAACATTCATATAATTGACCATTTTGCGCATCTGTGGAATAAACATCAATGTTAAATTACTAACAACATAGGATGTTTTTGGTGTGAGGTAAAAGGTGCTGTTTGAATGGCAAGACCTCACAAACTCCCACCCCTCCCCACCCCCCAAAACATCCAAGTAGTGAAATATCGCTTTTGGTTTTGATTTTTATCACAGAAAATGTCACAAATATCATGACACTATTATTATCAGTGCCAACTGACTCTGAAATAGCATGAGTTTGATCTGCATGGGTCCTCTTATGTGTGGATTTTTTTTTGATAAATGCAATACAGCACTGTAAATGTATTTTCTCTTCCTTATAATTCTCTTAAATAATTTTCTTTTGTCTAGCTTATTTTATTGTAAGAATGCAGTAGATAATACACATAACATACAAAATATATGTTAGTTGACTGTTTACTTATTGGTAAGGTTTCCGGTCAACAAGAGGCTATTGGTAGTTAAGTTTTAGGGGAGTCAAAAGTTATACTCAGATTTTCAACTGTGCAAGGTAGACATCCCTAACGCTTGAGTTGTTCAAGAGTCAACTGTAATTTCTAGGAGTAACCTGGTCTTTTCATCTATCTCATTAAAGATGTTTGATCTGGGGGCGCCTGGGTGGCGCAGTCGGTTAAGCGTCCGACTTCAACCAGGTCACGATCTCGCGGTCCGTGAGTTCGAGTCCCGCGTCAGGCTCTGGGCTGTTGGCTCGGAGCCTGGAGCCTGTTTCCGATTCTGTGTCTCCCTCTCTCTCTGCCCCTCGCCCGTTCATCCTCTGTCTCTCTCTGTCCCGAAAATAAATTTAAAAAGGTTGGAAAAAAAAATTAAAAAAAAAAAAAAAGATGTTTGATCTGGAAGGTAAGAGGTTTTGGTTCTTCACCGTGGTCAGCCTGATTAGTTCTTCACCTCTATTCACTGATGAAGAGCCCAGGTCAGCACTGCATTTCAGTCAGACTGTGGCTTGATGCCTACAACTGACTTAAGTTTCCACTAATTTTCCATCGCTGATAGATGACAATAAAAGTGATATTCCTGTGACACATGCCATGAGGCTGCCTAGAATAAACTAATTCATTGCCTTTGGGGGCCCAGAGCTCACAGTGAAAGTGGTAATGTTTGTGGAACACACCGGGGCAAACAGAAGAGCCTGCTCTTGGAGAGAGGTGATCTGCTATAGGCTTTGGCCACCCCGGGCCCAATATCTCAGTACACCTTAATCCTTGAGGGCCTGTTGGCTGCAGAGCTCAGAGTTATAAGACTATGCAGTATATTACATATACATAGGGAATATATAAAGATATAGAATATTTCTATGTGTATATAGTAATTGGATTATTTATACATTTGTAAGTATCTATGTCTAGATACACACACAGCCCAACAAGAACACCTGCAGTAGGAAAGCTAAGGTTGAGATGGGATCTTCTACCTTATGCTCTTTCCCTTGTCAGTGCCTTCCCACAGGAGGAGGAGCTTCTAGTCTGACTGGTCAAAGCTTTTGCCTTACTGGTCAACATTTCCTTCAATAAGTACTTGTTCTGTTCTTTCAGTTTAACCTTCTTTGTTCCTACAATTAAGTTGCTAAATCTGAGTGTGCCGTGTAGATCCAGACATTTTCTGGAGCGAGAGAGCAAAAGGCTTATCTTCCTCAGCTTGGTTTTCCAGTCAAGCTTTTACTGCAGGGCCTGCGCTTCTCTACCATCACTTTAGGGACACTTGCTTTCTGTTCTAGCTAACTGAACTCTCTGTGAGGAGCTCTCAGAGTTAGGACACCTTCAGGGAAGAGGAGATGTAACTGATAAGATTGGGTCCATGCCTTAAAACCCTAGGATTATGAGGCTATGTGTTGCCTAACCAAAGAACAATCATATGCTTTATTGAGTAAGACTACATTTCCTGGTCTCCATGGAAGCCAGGTGTGGGTTTGCTCTGGCCAATGAAAAATAAAGAGAAATGTTGTTTGGGACTTTTGGGAAGGCTGCTTAAAAGGAGCTGGTCCAGCTGGAAGAAGCCCTTTTTTTTTTTTTTCCCTTCTGACTTTCCTCTTTCTTTTGGCCTACAGCTGGGATGTGATGGCTGGACTTCAGTTGCCATGTTGGACCATAAGTTAACTTTGAATATGAAAGCTATGCACTAGAATGGTGAAGCAGAAATATAGGAAACTTAGGCTCTGAAAGACATTGCAGACCCTCATTTATCCCTGGACTGCCTGTCATTGAACTTTTTGTGTGTGAAAGCTAAATTTCTAAAATTTAAGCTAGTCTTAACCTGAGGGCTTCTGTTAAATAAAACTGAACAAAGGCCTAAGTGATCCAACCGTCTTTTATTGTCTTTTATTGTCGAAACTTTATCTCTAACTACTAATGGTTAAACGGCTGACACTACAAACACTCACCACCACTATCGTCTATGATATTATATAACTAGTAAACAGTCGAATCTCATCACCAACCACAAAATCCACCAACATTCCAGCAAGACTGAGCAAAATTCCTGTCCTAATCATGTCTCCCTCACATTCTTGAACTTCTAGGGAGCATATGAATTCCTGGCTACTTCCCTGCTAGAGAACAAGGGCAGATCACCCCAGACCCAGGAAACATGATCATAGGATAAGCACCCACAGCCTGGGTGACACCAAGAGACTGGGAGACAGTGATATGAAGGAGTCAGATCTGACTGTCTGTGTACCCCACCGCTAGACAAATAGCCCAAATTCTGAGATTTGGAGGAATTCTAAGATACAGTGGCTGTTCAGATCATGCCTGAAGTGAATTTTTAACCACTATGCTGTCCCAATGCTCAATCCAGGTTACTCCCACTGACAACTAGGTAACAACAACTACAATGTGCTGGCTAGGAAGTCACTTTCCAATTGATATAAGTAATCTTTAGAAATCAGATCATTGTTTTTTAATGAAACTATTATCTAGTTTTTAATTTTTTTTTTGTTAATGTTTATTTTATTTTTGAGAGAGAGAGAGAGAGAGAGAGCAAGCAGGGGAGGGGCAGAGAGAGAGGGAGACACAGAATCTGAAGCAGGCTCCAGGCTCCAAGCTGTCAGCTGCAGAGCCTGATGCGGGGCTTGAACCCACAAACCCGCAAGATCATGACTTGAGCCAAAGTCAGACGCTCCATCAACTAAGCGACTCAGGCGCCCCTTACCTATTTATTTTGAAGAACCATCTGTTCACTGCAGTGTCAGAGGCTCTTGCTCACTGGCAACCCACTCCCAACAAACTTCATGTTTTGGCAAAATTGAAATCTGGAAAGAATACATAGTTTTGTTTAAGCCTAAACCAAACATTCTTATAAGGTAAATGTCCATTTGCTCTGGACAGTAATTTTAAAGTAAGCAACATTAAAAGTTCTTTCTGGTGGGAATAAATTATTAACTGAGCCATCTAACCAAGGGCCTTGGATAAATTTAAATCTTCTACCATGATTTGAACACTAGTGGTATCCAATAAACATTATCTACTAGTAAGGGAAAAAAATAATAATATAACTCAGAAGCTAATTATCTCCATGGTTTTCTCAACTCATCAGAGATTTTAGGTATAAAACTGGAGATAAGGCAAGTCTCAAAATTCAAACTGAAACTCCAAACTTTTAAGACAATCTCAACAGAGACAAGTAAATAATCCCCTGTGGAAATGAGAATATGAATTTCAAAGGAAAGGAGTGAAGACATTTGGCAGTTCAATTATTCCTTTCTTCCAACAAATTGGAACTGTCATTTCTGGAGAACTTACAAAAATTCAGAAACTAAGGATCTAATCAAGAATTTAAAAAAAGAAAAGTTTAGGGCACACCTGGCTGGTGGTGTAAGTATGTTGGCATTCACAAGTAAATCATCAGGTCTTCTGGGTAAAGACACAAGATTCCCTCTGTTCCAAAGAGGGACAACCAAACATGGAGTTGCAGATGGCCAAATCGCATCATGGATGTAATCCTATTTGGTCATTGCCCTGGGTCAAGACTAAACAATCCTGTTAAACCTGTTTTAAAATTCCCTGGACACATACTATTGGTTTTCTAGCTGTTTCGAGATGAAAAAGTACATTAACTAGTCTCACATTCCTGCTGCTGGACCATTATCATGATTTCATTTATATATATATACATACATATGTATGTATATACATATGTATATATATACACATATATATATATATACACACATATATATGTATGTATATATATAGTTTATTTATTTATTTATTTATGGGGGAGAGAAAGAGAGAGACAGAGCGAGTGAGCAAGTGGGGGAGGGGGAGAGAGAGAGAGAAAAGAAATTCCCAAGCAGACTCTGCTATGTTAACAACGCAGAGCCCAACAGGGGCTCCATATCACAAACCCTGAGATCATGACCTGAGCGGAAATCAAGAGTTGGATGCTTAACCAACTGAGCCACCCAGGCCCCCTCATTATCATGATTAAGGATTCCCAGTAGAGGTAAAAGAATAATCACTTGGAAATATGAATTTTTGAAAACAAAATTACATCAAGAGGCTCTAATTTCCACTCAGGTGATCATTGTCAGTTACATCTAGGAAATTCTGCCTCTAGTCACAGATGACACTAATACATAACAAATATTTATTAAATTTCTTCTTTTTAAATCAAACACATTTTACTTCCAATAAGTTTGGACTACTTGGAAGGGTTAGCATTGCATCCTTTGTAATTTTGAATATCTGGATGGTAGAGAACTCATGGCTGTAAATGTTTCTCCATCCCTCAAACCTGAATCCTATTCTCCCTGCTTCCTCAACAGCTATGGAAAAGGGTAGGTTAAGCTTTCAGGGAATTTGTGAGTTGGCAAGGAAACGAATAAAGTATAAAAATGCAGAATGTAGATAAAGAGAGCAGCCTGCCTTTAGGAGTCTGCAAAATCTCCGAATTCAATTTTGGAACTGCCTGTATCTCCAGTTCAATTTGTAAAGTTTCCTCGAGCTTCAAATAATGCATACCATGCTACGAGAATTTATGAATCAGCTGCCGAATGAGTGAGCAGATGAGACTGGGCTCTGGATTCTACCAGATTGCATCCTAACTCCTTTCAAGGAAGTGGCTGACCCTGGCTAAGCCACAGTTTTCTCATCTGTAAGGCAGAGTGATAAGAATTAGGGTTTTCAGGGGTGCCTGGGTGGCTCAGTCGGTTGAGCATCCGACTTCAGCTCAGGTCATGATATCTCACTGTGTGAGTTCAAGCCCCGTGTCGGGCTCTGTGCTGACAGCTCAGAGCCTGGAGCCTGCTTCAGATTCTGTGTCTCCCTCTCTCTGCCCCTTCCCCTCTCATGCTCTGTCTCTCAAAAATGAATAAACATTTAAAAATATTTAAAAAAATGTAAAGGTGGCAATTTGTAAAAAAAAAAAAAAAAGAATTAGGGTTTTCATAAAGATTACCTCATAAGATAATAGTAATCATAATAATAATATTCCTACGAACTCCTCAAGCATAGGGATTGTGTTTTTATTAACATGGTTTTAGTACAGTGACCATAGAACTAGACCAAGAACAAGGGATGTGCAGCTTCCATCAGACGCCATTTTAACATCTGTAAGAGTTGTAGCTCTTCCACAAAGGAAGATTATAGGAAAAATAAATAAATAAAGTCAGAAGAGGTTGTGGAAGAATTGTGTAAGGGCAGAATAATTCAATAAAATGGCAGTAATTTTAAAACCAAAGGCGAAAACAAAGATATGTCTTGGGGCACCTGGCTGGCTCAGTTGGTTGGGCGTCCAACTTCGGCTCAGGTCATGATCTCATGCTTTGACTCATGAGTTCAAGCCCCACGTCAGGCTACTGACAGTTCAGAGCCTGGAGCCTGCTTCGGACTGTGTGTCTCCCTCTCTCTCTGCCCCTCCCCCACTTGTGCACATGTGTGCACACTCTCTCTCAAAAACAAACATTAAAAAAATTTTTTTAAAAAAAATAAGTCCTAAGATCATTAAATAAATGTGAAATGGAATTAATCAGTGAAGAAAGTTAGCTATAATCTTAATAAGGGGTGTGGAATTCAATTTACCCAACTCAGGAGGAAAAATTAGTTAATGACCTATCTTGAAACCAAGAGAGACCACCTCATAAAAGACAGGAGTCTGGAGTTCATGTAGTTACAGTGAGTGTTAAAAGGGAGTTCGCATGTGGTCAGTGTCTCAGGGAGAATCCATCTCCTTTCTCAACTGAAACTTTTGGTAGATTTGCAGCCACAGTCTGCTGAAATGGCCACTCTACCTTGCTTGTGACACTACAATTTTCAGGAGTGGGCTAGTGTTTTTCACCCAAAGAAATTTTGGAATAGAGTATAAAGATTAAGTAAATCGAATCTCAATCATTAACACTGTGTACTACGTTCAAAAATAGGTTTTTTTTAAAACTTTTTTTTAATGTTTATTTATTTTTGAGAAAGAGAGAGACAGAGCATGAGTGGGAGAGGAGCAGAGAGAGAGGGAGACACAGAAGCTGAAGCAGGCTCTAAGCTGTCAGCATGGAGTCTGACAAGGGGCTCAAACTCAGGAGCTGTGAGATCATGACCTGAGCCAAAGTCGGACACTTAACCGACTGAGCTACCCAGGTGCCCCAAAAATAGGTTTTTTTTTAATTATTCAGACAATTTGTATATATTTGGTATTTAAAACATTTTCAAGCTTTAAAAAATGTTGTCTATTAAGGTATCTAGCAGGTTAGCCTTCTGAAATCAATTTAAATGGATAATTGGGTAACTAATTTTAGATTCCTGATGTTAAGCCAAATGATATAAACAGTATTGAAATGCTTAAGAATCATCTTAAGAAGTTTAATTTATTAGCTTTACTTAAGAGGGGTTTAAATATATAAGAAGTTTTTTTTCTTATTAGAGAAATTTGAAGGCTCTAAAAGAAAAATGAATATATTAAATTGATAAAAGCAGTGTGCAATATTTAAAGGAAGTCTATTAATTAGGTTTGTAACCAGAATTAAGGGAGGCTGATCCGTTCGAGTGGAAGAGGCATAAATCTAAGTCTCCCTTCAAAGTGCTTACTAAAATTATTATATTAACAAGTAAAATAGGATTTGTAAAGTCATTCAGCATATTTATTGAGTGTATGCTCTGTGTTGGGCATTATTTTGGATGCTAAGAATATAGCAATGAGTAAAAACAAGGGCAACAAATTCTTTATGGGGCCTACACTCATTAAACGTAAGAGCTTTAGAAAAAAACTAAGTTATTAAATGTTTTTGCTTTAATGCATTGCATTTAATTTTTAAAACACTAGCTATAAATAGCGATGTACCTTAAAGGACATCAAAAAATTCACATTGACAGTTCTTTCCATTCACCCTGTATCTTTAGTGCCTAGCTCATATTCAACCTCAAAGTTGTGTGTGGCTGGAGTGTTGAATCTTCTATTTAGTCTTTCACATCACTCCCAAGAAATCTGAGTTACCCAAGGTTCTTTTCTTAAAATGCAAATGTCTCCAAGGTTAAGGAACTAGGAGATATTTACATCTTCATGTAATTCAATCCGATCGAGATCGTGTTTCTTCTACCATCTGAGTGAAGGAATAAACTTTCTGATGGAAGGAAGAGAGAAAAATAACTTTGGGGCTGGAAATATTTATGCAGAAAAGGGAAATCTCTGGATTGGGGACACACTACAGGGCAGGGCTGGCAGTCCCAGGGGTAGCTGGGGAGCTTGGGGAATTGGGTGAGGGATACAGAAAGAGTGGTGGAGAGCGCAAAGAATTCTCAACTATTTCAAAACCCACCTCCACCCAGGAAAGAGAAGAGCAAGAGCCTCTTTTTTTTTTTTTTCTTTCCCAGGGGATTATCTGTCCCCAAAACCCAGAAGTCAAAATTGCTTTATTAAAAACTTCCATTTGGGTAAATAAAACTTATGCAAAATGACCTGGAAACTCAAACCAACATTATTGTTTCCATAGGAAAATGTTTCTCACCTTTACACAGACCACTTACAACCAGTCTATTGAAACATAACCTATCTGTAAATTGACCATTATTGTGAGAACCCACTCACAAAACCACACCCAGGCAGTTCCAAAAAACCGCAGAGACTCTGCAGAAACCCAGCAATGACCTAAACTACGGGGTTTCCCGGGGCAAGCCTAAGCTAAGAACTCACTGAGCTTTGCAATGTGTACCCACATTTCAGCTTCCCCCACCCTAGCAGTCACACAATTCACATATTCCAAACCCGCACGCAGCGCTGGTGGCCCCTGTGACAGCTCACCAACCTCCAGAATTGTGACTAATTGCAAATTCCCCACACTGACATTTAGGCACCAACCAGAGAGCAGGTAGAAGAGGTTGGGGGAGAATTGTATAGGGGTTGATGCCTCAGGCTCTACAGTCTGAAAGAACTAGGTTTAAAACCTCAGTGCCATGCCCTGGCTACATGACCACTGACAGGTTGCTTAACCTCTCTGCACCTCAGTTTCCTGGTCTGTAAAATGGGGACAAAAATGATACCTATATCATGGAGTTTCTGAGGGGTTTAAATGAAATAATGCACATACATCATTGTGCCTGACCTACAGCGAGGGCTCAGACTTGCACTTGTGTGTACAGCAAGTACGAGCTTGATTTACAGTAAGTGAACAGAGAACGTCTCATATCTTCTGCTTGCAGTATGCCATACATGAAGACAGTAGTTACTGACATCTTGGTGGGCTTAAATAATTTACAGCCTTTTTCTCAACGTTAAAGAAGCCAAGAAATCATCCCAATTCTTATTTGGGGTCTTGAGATGCTGGAGTGCATTACAGGCTTTATCAACACTTTCTAAGAGTTGATGAGGATTTGGCTTTAATCTGGTAAATGAAAATTTCACGAAGAGTCATGGAAGAGTTATGAAGAAAAAGTGCAATGCTCTAAATGATGCACTTTCAAATAACCAGTGCCTTTCCAGACATTCAGTCCCATACTGGACCAAAATACCACTGACAACATTTCCGTGAGAAAATGATTTTTCTAAATAGATCCATATAAACCAGGCTGAGTGATTAAGGGGGAAAATGAGTTTAATAATACAGTATTAGACTGCGTATCATCCAAGTAAAGTGTACTGTAAAAAATGTTTTGAATATAAAATTGACCTCCGGTAACTTTAGTGTTGTAAATACTTGTATTATAGTGAGGTAGACAGTTTAAAAAAACTCTCCATTAGACAGACTTAAAATTTTGTAATAATATTTAAGAAAATGATAACATTATGAAAGAATGAAATATCTGATTAATGCGTAACTTTGTACAACTCGAATATAAACTTTTAAAATATTAGAAATTATAACATTTGAGTGCATATAAGGTTTGTACATTAAGATGAATTGCATGCTGTCCATTTCCCCTTTGCACTTTCAGCCACCTTAAATAAACAAATATATACAGCCGTAACAGAACAACAGTGCATCCAAAGCAAATGTGCATTTTAAATTATTTCTCCTGGCCAAGTCTTTTTTTTTTTTTTTTTTACTTAGCATTTTATATTAGCATTTTTTAAAAATCATTCTCACCCTTTCTTGGACAGTTTGTAGTTCTCTGAACCAAACAAGCAACAGGTTTAGATCGAGAGAGAGCAAAACCACTTAGGAAAAAACAAAAACTTTTTTTTTTTTTTTAATGGTTGGTACAAGTTCCCTTGTTTAAACCATTTCATGGTCAAAGCTAGGAAGGAAACTAATGCTGCAAAGGGCCTACATATGGGCAATGTTTGAAAATAATACTGGTGCAGGCTGGGGGAAAGTTCATGTTTCTGACAATCTGGGAATGGTATTGAAATTGTGTTGTGCTCTCTCCTGCTTCCTTTCGGAAGATGAATACCGCCCCTGCCTCCTCCCTCACTGTCCCTTCCCCATCTCCCACTCCAAGCTCAATGTAACACTTAGCTCTTTTCACAGTTTCTCATTACTAAGTTTTAAAAACATTGCCTAACTGGTAATTACAATCTGAAACAATTCTTTTGGGGGAGCCCTGGGCTATTGCTGGTTGGTAATCTTTCAGGAATGTTAGAGAGAGGGGAGAAAACATAGATTTTAAAGAAATCTACGGGCACAGGGACCTTTGTCCCCTTTCATCCTCTCTTCCCTGCTTCTGGCCTGCCCCCTTCTCCCCATCCTTCCTTGGGGCCCACGACCTCCCGTCCTGACTTCATCCTCTGCTTCTTGGCTCATTTCCCCTCCTCTGCACCTCTTACCTTAGTTACATAGCTTCCCGTCCCTACTCACTTTTTGTTTAACTGGAAAATCACCTTCCCCTTAAAAGGGGATGTCTGAATTTTGGCAAATTCTGTTCAAAGAAATCAATTAGAAACAGACACCACAGAAGGGTTTTTCCTGGGTTACCTCCAGCCTGGCTAATACACCTCAGTGTCAGCCCCATCAGAGGCAGGCCCTGTGGTTTCTCATTATCCTTCAGGGGGTTCCATTTGGACTCATTCTTGTCATTCCATCCATACCAGTCCCCCTTTCCCCTACCAGAAAAAGCAACAGAAAGGACCTGAGCCCCCTTGAGTGAGATGCCGGTTGCCAGCTCCCTCTCCTGGGAGAGCCCAGGGCAGCCAGGTATAAAAGCAAGTTCTTCTAAAGCTAGGGCCGTTCCTGGCTTTCCTGTTCCCGGTGCCAATTCCTCTATTTGAACACTCTTCTGCTTGGGAGGTCACAAGGCATAGGCTAGGCCATGGCCAGAAAAAACAAACAAACAAACAAACAAACAAAAAACCCACCTTCTTTACACGGATAGAAAACAATCAAACCAAGATGTGGTCAAAGGTGATTCTTCCTCCCACACTGTTTCTCTTCTTAAGCTACAAAATTTTCAATCCTTGGAGCGGTTGAGAAACAGGTATGCGTCTCCCCGCCCCCCACCTCCTATCAAAACCTGTGAGACACACAAGGAAATCCAAAGCCACAGTAATAAAGAAAAAAAAAAAAAACTAAAGAAATCCTCCTTGGCTTGTTTTTCCAGGGTGGCCAGGCGAGGTGTGAAAATCCGTATCTCCCTCTGGGCTGGCAGGTGGAAGGTTCTGGGAAGGCTGCGCTCCCTCTTCTCCCACCGGGCTGCATGTCCAGGCTGTTCCCCCACCCTCTGCCTCCTCCAAGGCCAGCTCCTCCTCCGCCTCTCTTTAGTCAAGCCTCCCCTGCGGTCAGGGGCCAAGGCAGCAGGAAAGGCGCCGCTACCTGCAGCCGCAGGACTCCACCACCATGTCCTCGTACTGCTTGTAGACCACGTTATTGCCGGCGTCGATGTACAGGATGCTGATGGGAGTCAATTTGGTGGGCACGCAGCAGCTGGGCGGGGTGGAGCCGGGATCCATGGAGTTCATCAACGTCTGGATGATGGCGTGGTTGGTGGGCTCCAGGTGCGAGCGCAGCGGGAAGTCGCACACGCCTTCGCAGTGGTAGGCCTCGTACTCCAAGGGCGCGATAATCCAGTCGTCCCAGCCCAGCTCCTTGAAGTTCACGTGCAGGGGCTTCTTGCTGCAGCGCAGCCTCGACTTCTTGCCATGCCGCTTGCCGTGGCGGCTGGCGAAGGCCGTGCGCCGCCGCCGGCGGCCGGGTGAGGGCAGCCAAGGCCCGGCGTCCGGGGCGCCCGACGGCGGCGGCCACGACCCCTCGGCGCCGGCGCCCGGGCCCGCGACCTCGGCCGAGCCCAGCTGCTCGCGCATCTCGGCGAACAGGTTCTTGCGCTGGGATCTGGTGAACACGACGAGCAGGGCGCGCTCCTGGGGGGGCCGCACCCTCCGGCCGAAGCCCAGACTCCGCAGGTCCGGGGGCGGTGGCTGCTGCTGCGGCCCCGGCGCGCGTGCCTCGGCCTCCCCAGCTCCCGGCTCGCCCCACGCGGCCCGCAGCTCCAAGCACAGCTGCTTCCAGGGCTGCTGGCGCAGGCCCTGCCACACGTCGAAGACTTCCCAGCCGGCCCGGGGCGCCCCCTGCGGGTCCAGGGTCCGCGCGTCCAGCAGCTGGGGCGACAGGCAGGGGAAGAGCTGCACGTGGAGCGGCCCGGCCAGCGGCCCCCAGGGCGCTGCGGGCGCCTGGCGAAAGAGCCGCAGCTCCGCGCCCACCAGCTCTTCTTTGTCTGAGAGCGTGGACACATCAAACAAATACTTCTGTCTCCGGAGAGGAGTGTGCGAGAGATCGTCTGCGAGATAAAAAATAATTACAGTCAGTTTCACTTAAGGGGGAGATCAGTCCGGTGCTCTGCGGCCGTCCCCGGGAGGAAAAGGGCGGGGAGCGGGGCAGGCCGGCTGGGAGTCCAGCTCGGCCAGCCCGGGGCCTGACCACCCGGGCTCCCCGCCTGGCCGGTGCGCAGCCAGAGGAGGGGGAGCATCGGGGCAGGCCCCCCTCCTCCTGTCAGCCGGGGGCTCCCAGGGCGGAAGTCGTTGGCTGCCGGAGAGGCGGCGGTGGCGGCGGCCTCCCCGGTTTCCCCTCCAAGGAGCCTGCGTAACCACTAATGTGCCCTTTGTGGTCGTGGACCTGGGCCGCGCTTCCCCGAGACCTCCTTTTGGCTGGCTGGCTCGTTCTCATCATTCACGTCTCGGTTCAAATGTCACCTCCTCCGTGAGGCCATCTTCGACCACCCTGATCTAAAGTAGCCTCCCTTGGTCACTATCACAGGACCTGGCTTATTATCTTCCCGGCACTTAGCTTTATCTACAAACACTTGCTTATATTTGTCTCTTTAGTGGTCTTTCCCAGCAACATCCTGCCCCCCTCCACTGACCCATAGGAGCTAGGACCATGTCATGTCCATCTTGCTCACCGCAGGCGGTACAGCTGTGCCAGCTGGAGTACATGCTGGGCAATAAGTGAGAAACGTAGCTATTCGCATTCTGGGTGCCCATTATAATCATCTAGAGACGTTAATAATTACCAGTGCCAGGGCTTGCTTTTACCAATTGCATGAATATCTGAGGGTAGAGCCTGGGTACTGGGTTTTTGTCAGTTTTGTTTGTTTGTTTGTTTGTTTTTAAGCTCCAAGATGATTTGAAGATGCAGCCCTAGTTTAGACCCACTGGTCTGGGGGGATGTTGCTGCCCATTAGACAGTTTTGCTGAAGCATTTAGGCCCAATACAAAGCTGACAGATTGAAGATCGACTATATTATCTCTCCCTTCCTTCCTTCCTTCCTTCCTTCCTTCCTTCCTTCCTTCCTTCCTTCCTTCCTTCCTCAAATTCACCTACCATTTTAACAACAAACAAAAGAGCAATGAAGCTTTCAGAAGTCTGCAGGGGGCAAAGGAACAAACACACACACCAGGCATCTATCCATTGAGAAGATCCCTCAGTCAAAGAGAAATACACCAGTAAGGAGAATACCTCAAACACACACACACACACACACACACACACACACACACACACACACACACTCCCCTTCACCCACCCACCCAACTTGAAATCTTCTTGCTTCGCAACTCATCTTGCGGATTAAATTTTTGATTACAAATAAGAAAAAGAAATTTGGGGCACATGATGGCAGGGGGTGGGTGGCGGGAATAACAAGCTTTTAAAATCCAAGATGAATTCTTTGGGACCAAGGCACAACTTGACTTCTTTTTTGATGCATTTGTGCATGAAGCCAACCCCACTTCAATGTGCAAGGCGGAAAGCTAACCAGATTTTCCTGGGCTGCCTTCTCATAAAATATTTACAACCCAGCAAATACAAAAATCCCCAAAGCCCCCAGCTTTCCCCAGAAGCTAGTAAAGTTTGGTTCGATTTCAATAGTAAAAGCGTCACTGGGTCCTGGGTCCGACCCTCCCTGCCTATCCAGATGTAGCCCCAGGGCACTGGGTCTGGAGCCTCAGCCACACCCAGTCCCCACTCTAGGCTGACTGCATGGCTGGCTACCTCACTCTAACGCACAAGTCCTGACCTGAGATGGAGCTGTGGGAAGGGTTAGAGAGGTGAAGAGGGAAAAGCTGCTGGAGGCGGTTGATTTATGGAAGCCAAGACCTTCAAACCGGCCAGGGTCACATTAAAATCAGTGGGAACTCAGCACACTTTCTTCTCCTCCTTTAAAGAAACCTGTGTCTGACAACCCTCAGCCACCACCCAGATCTCTGGACCTATTGCCTTAGGCTTCACTTTCTTGCCTCTCATATTTCTCTCTCCCTAAACTAAGGGTGTGATGAGATGGACAAACAGAAGGCATTTGCTGCACCAGCTAAATATTGTGAGGGCTGATGTATTTTTCATCCTTACTTTATCCACAAGCACAGACCAGTTCTGTAAGGTAGATATTCTTATTGTTCCCATTTTACAGGTGGGAAAACCAAGGTTTGGGGAAATTAAGTTAATTACCAAAGCCTGACAGCTAGTAAGTGGTGAAGTTGAGATCCAGACTTAGGTCTGTTGTTTAATTCCAGAGTTGGAGCATTTAGCCCCTAAGCCCCATTGCCTCTCCATTGTAGTCCAGGTACTAGAGTTTAAAAGCAACCAGGAATGGCTGGGGTATAAGGGATGGGGGGATACAGTCCAAACTGTATTTTCAGGGCTTGCTAGGAATAAAACATGGACTCCTTAAGGAAATCATTTCCATCCCTGCTTACATAACTCTTGAGACAATTTGTCACTGGCTGGAGAGCATAGAAAGGTGCAAAGGGTAATGATTTATTTATATCTCTCTCGTGAAACATGGAGAAAGCAGCCTATTTTGTTTCTACTCTTTTTTTTTTTTTGTAAGTGTGGGCTAATAATGGTTAGTCTGCACAGCTGAATTACTTTTCTCTACTTCCCAAGAGGTGTCAGAACAGAGGAAAGCATCTGTAGAGAGAGGGTTCTACTGATTGTGCAGCCTTGGGATTTCTGATGGTCTTTCTAGCAAGATCCGCCAGCTCTTAATCTTTCCAGGGCTCAGGGAAAGAGTGCAAATGGGGGCTTCAGTCTAACCTGCTCCTTTCTCTTTCCATCGCAGCTCCAACAGCCTCACCTGCACCAATGTGGACTCCCTTGCTCACAGGTGCAAGCTTCCAGGCATATATCTGGGGCAGATACACTCTTAGGAGGACAAACCCAATGAAGAAGTTGTCCAGGCCCTTGAAGGGGACTCTGGGCTAGTTGGGCAAGAGCTCTATGGTTCAATGACCACAGTAGAATAGTAGCTCTCAAGGCCACTAAACCTGTAGAGGCCCCTTAAGTCTGCACCATCAGCACCACACAGCGTCAAGCTTGTTAGAAATGCAAATTCTCTCAAGCTCCAGAGGTTTCTTATAGAGCCTAGAAAATGCATCTTTCTGAAGCTCCCAGGCAATGCTGATTCTGCTGCTGGTCTGGGATCTCACTGTAAGAGCCATGAATCTACATGAGCATGTCCCCTTGGCTCCTTAGATTCCTCACCATGTGGGGTGGGGCACCACTGGAGGTGAGGCAAAACAGGGTCCTCCAAAGCACAGGACCCAGGGCAGACTCTAAGGCCGTACTCACTAGAACCAAGTCACTATTCTTCCCAGCTCTTTTTGCCCCCCACAGCCACCCCCACATTTTTGGTACTCTTTCAGCCACATGTACTCTCACTGGGTCTCCAGAACCTCTAACCCCTGAACAGAGGGTCTGAGAAGGTGGCTTCTCTGTGCAGCTCTCCTACAGACCACATTCCCCACCTGTCTGGACCTGCTCTGGGGCCATGCATCACAGAAATCGCCCAAAGGAGGCATCCAACCTGGGGAGTGCACACACCACCATCCCCTGTGACCCTGAAGACACTTTGCTGACCTGGCATCAGAAAGCCTGGCCTTGCCGTCATGGCCACCTCTGGGTAGGAAGCCAGCCCTTCACACTCCCTTCCCACAAGCCTCCTCTCCCACCAAGTCCTGTATAAATGAGGGCTGATATCACCAATTGACCCTCTCTCCCATCCTCCTCACTAGAAACATGAACCTTCCCTTCTGTTTGTGGTACTTTCTTACATCCTGGGAGGGAATCCTAAGGTTTCCACCTTTAAATTGAAATCAATCAGTAATCATGGGAGCTTTTTATTTTGTTTTAATTTGCACCGACCTGGTTTGTTACAGCTTTGCTCAGACTCCAGTTTACTCGGTGTTTGTTGAGTATTAGATGTACAGACCTTTTGAGTTACAGTTGCTGGATTTGTGCCTATCAACTTTCCCAGGTGGGTGGATGGAGGAAGGAGGGGGAGGAGAGAAGGAGAAGGGACAAACATCTGTATACTTGAAGAGAAGTCTTCATAAATAGGTCAGCCGTTTTTGAGTTAAGAGCAAGTTGGTAAAAGGCTGAGGACACCTCAAACATGTACATCTAGTGTGGAATTTGACAAACAATTTAAAAAGGAAACAGATGAAGGCACAAGAAAAAAACGAATCACTTGCAAGGTAGGGACTGTAATGCCCATTTTAAATTAGAAAACTGGCCTAGGACGGTAAAGTCATCAATGCGGGGTCGCAGTCTCAGTACGTGGCGGGAGAAAGCTAAGAAACAAACACCAGACGGGAAAGGAAAGGTTGCCCACAGCACCAAAGACCCGACACCCAAGAACCTGAGCCCCAGGAGGGTGGCCTCGTGGAGGGACTCCAGGCGGCAGGAAATGCGCCCCGAGGGTCCCCCAGGGCTACTCACGCTGGGGCCAGCTCCGCTGGGCCACCCAGTGGAGAGTTTCTGAAAACCCGCAGTTTCATTTGGTTTGGGGCGGAAAGCTCACACACTGCATTTTTTCCAAGACATTCCTGAGATAGGTACACAGCTTGAGGTCCCGCTTGAGAGTCCTTGCGGGGATTTTTTGTCTCTCGCCCCTCACCCTTCCAGGGTGCCCCCGCGGCTCCAGCTCTCTAGGCTCCTCAGTGCGTGCCGGGCTCTCGTCCTTTGCATTTGAGGTGACCCTAGAGGGCCCCACTCGCCTCCACCCGACACCCCGCCACGCGTCCCGCCCCACGTCCTCCAATGGCACAGATCCTGCGACTAGGCAGGGGCTCAGAAAGCCGAGATGATAGTGGACTTTCCCACCCCCACTTCCCTAGGTGGGGTGGGGAGGAGTAAGAAGGGGCGGGATAGTCACCCATCTTTACAACTAAAACTCCAGACGTCTTTGCAGCTAACCCTTTCCCCCAAACCCCTCATTCTTTGGCCAACAGCCCCACTGAACGTGTATGAGGCGCGCCTTTGTGGCAGGCCAGTGCCTGGGTTTTGATGGCCTCTGTCCCTGAATCCTCACCGCTGGCGGTGAGACCCGTTCTACTTTACATTCATTTATGGATGCAGAAACTGGGATTCTATGAGTTATCTTCACTTGCCCAATGCCTTGCCACTAGTAAAGGACAGGATCTGAAGGTCTTAATTCTATCCGGGGCCCTCAGACCTGTGGCCACGCCTCTTCCAGGGCACTCGTTGGGCGGTGGAGCAAAGAGGGAGGAAAGACACGCGACGCAGATTCATCACCAATGCCATCAATTCAAGGCGAACTGGGTTCCCCAAGGATTCTTTTTTTCCTTTACTAGAAGGAGGATCTCCAAGCAGGAATTTCACGGTTAGATTGGAAGTCACTTGCTCCCTAGTTACTCAGCTTCAGCACTGCCTGAGGTGCCAAAGTCGACAGGTTAGAAACACAGTCAGATGAACAGGGTGAGTAAAAATGAGCCACCAGCCCTCTCTCCTGGGGCATGAAGGCCTCTGAGTAATTTGTGCTCCAACGATTACCCTCTCCTGGGACACAGTAATATCTTGAGCATCCTCCTGTATTCTTGTCCTGAGTCCTGCCTCTGTTGAGATTTGTTGCAAACTGCTGATCTCACGAAGCCTCCTCACTGAGGTGCAGATTCAAGAGGCCATCCACGCAATTCACCCTCCATAGGGTGCACTTGCTTGACCATCCAGAATAGAAATCATAATAGCAAACACTATCTATTGCGCATGATCTAAATCCTTATAACAACTCATTTAAGCCTCAAAAGTAACTATGAAAAAGAAAAGGATATCACGAGTATGCTCATGTTATGGACCAGAAAACTTCACATGCAGATTGCTGAATGGTAACTTGCCCAAGATACCAAGAAGTAAACATGGCCATATGGCTCCGAAATCTGTGCCACCACCCTGGACATCCTAGCCCCTGATCTCTGTGTCTGGTAGAAACTCTGAGAAGGCTCCTGCTCTTTCATGCAGCCCATGCTTGGGGGAAGAGCATCGGTCTCTAGTCTCTAAGAGTAAATCACTTCCTAAACAGCAGAACTGAAGGGATGTTAACAGTTGGACTTTTGAAAGAGAACTTACAGGGAAACAATTCTCTCATCTACAAAATGAGGATAACATCAACTCACAGAGTCACTGCGGGAGGGGTGGCAAATGAGAAGAGTAGGAAAGACATTTATCTGAAGACGTGTGTGAATGTTAGTTACTACTGACAATGTGGAATTAGCACAAAAGTCTAGACTCTAAGAGACATAGATTTGAATCCTGACCTGTAACTTAGTGGCTGGATGACCTTGGATACTCTAGGTCCTATAATCTCTCCCAACCTCATAGGCCTCATCTTGTAAAATGGGAGAACCACCCCCCACCTTGCAGAGTCATTGTAAAAGTCAGAGTCAAGGCAGCCAGGGCCAGCTGTACATGACACACAGAAGCACCCAATGAACACAGCCAAGATTACTGTAACCACCCAAATCAGGTAGGCAAAAGATGCACCTGCACTCCTCTTGGCCTTCTTTGAGGAGATGCAGTCCAATTGTTTCCACAGGATTTCCAGAAGTGAGTGGAGGAGAGGTGCTGGGAGGAGGAGAGAAGCAAGGGCTTCCAGCTTCTATTCATCTGAGGTCCAGTGAGGGGCAAGGCCTATAGGGGTTGTGGCTTCACCCCCATCACACAGACCCTTTTCAGTGCTCCTGTCATTATGTCCCTCCACCGCCAAGGTCTCTGTCACAACCTCCAGGTGGGCAACCAACCTCCAGCCAGAATCTCATCAAAGATAGGTCCCTCCTAGCAGGTTCCCTCCTCTGTGGGTTCAGGGCCAGTGCTGGCCCATATGCCAACCCTGGCATTTGGTTCCTGGCTGGGCAGACCCAGCCCAAACAGGCCTGGGGGTTAGTAGCCTTCCCCGCCCCTCACTTCCCACTTTGGAGCCCTTTTGTGGGGCATGATCTGTCCACAGAGGCAATCGGGGTGGGGATGAGGGTGATCTTCACAGGGCAAAGAGCCAGGAACATTTGGTGGGGAAGATGGGGTGTAGCAATGAATGAGGCCCAGCCACTGAGTCACCTGAGAAGGCCCTATAGGTTGGTGTGTGTGTGTGTGTGTGTGTGTGTGTGTGTGTGTGTGTGATCACCACACAGTCAACCATCTAGCTTCTCTCTAGATCTCTTGGCTTCCCCAGTGTTTTCTCCAATAGCTGGCCCAGAATTTGTCAGCTTGTTTTCCTCCTTTCAAAGCCAGAGAGGCCTCAGGCGGGTCCTCCACGGAATCTTCAGAGGCTTTTCCAGCCTCTCTCCCAAGCCTGGCCGACTGGCACCCTCCTCCCTGCAAAGAGTCTGGGCCTTGTAAATCCCATACAATTCAGCAGGTCTGGTGGCCAGCGGGGATCCCACAGAGAAATCCCAGTGTTCGAGCACCACGCTTGGGTCCAACGTGAGGAGGGGAGGAAAGGCGAACCCTGAATGCCACCCGACTGAACTTTGAACTTCCAGCACACCCGGAGTCTCAGCACAGCCTTCAATGGCAGTAAGGCGAGGTTCTGGCGGGAGAAGGCGGCCAGCCCTCCCCCGGAGCACTGGGCACTGCGCACCCCCAGCAGGACTCGGAAGGCAAAGAAGCTTCAAGGAGACTCCTTTCGTTTCTCTAAGATGAAATGTATTCATTTGTAAAGTGGTGTCCAAGGACTTAGTGCAAACGCTCTTGGCTACGAGTTCTTGAGAGGGGTTCAAGAGCCAGAGATTCAAAGCGGAGATCAAAAACACTTCACAGGCGTCTCTTTTCACTGCAGTCTCACCCTGGTCTCCCAAAATCTTAATTTGACATCACTGCAGATGAAATCCAGACGGAAACTTGGTACCACTCCCTCATGCTGTAGCTTTTGTCCCCAGCTTTCCGCGGAGTCCTGCGGTCCTCCGCAGGTCACTGCCCTTCCCTTGGAGTTGCGCACGCAGGGCCCGGACCGGGTTGATCTGCCAGGGGCCGCCCTCGCTGCCCTGTTGACCAGCAGGGTCTCTGGGAGCCCACTGGAGTGACCCAGGATTGGCCAGGAGGATGAATTGCCGACGTGAACCAGCTTTCCCGGTTGGAACATGATCGGGCCTTTTGACTAGAGAGTTTTGAGAACAAAAGTAGAAGAAAAGGTTCCATTTTATTTGGTTTCTCCTCCCTGACCAGTTCTCAGGTTGCAGGTGTGGAGAGGGGTTCCAACCGGCGTGTTGTGTGGACAGGATAGGACCTTCAGCGTCCAGGGGTGCTGCGTAGGAGAAACCTCAATGGTGTGTCTTCTTTAAAGGGCTGGGATCGTGGAAACTCTGCTCCAATGAGTTCACCTTGAGCTGACTTCCAAAATAACGTCGCACCAAAATGAGACTCGCTGTGGCAGCTATGGACCATAGGCCAACATCATTCAATTTCCCTCCCCACGGGGCTTAGGAGCAACAGTTCTGGGAAGTGGGATGAGGGCTGGACCATCTTGCAAAGCCAGATTGGCAAAGCGGGCGCAAGGATTCTCTTTGGTTCTCACGTTATTTAGGGAGAGTACGGGGTAGGGGGCCGTATAAACCACCCGGGATCCCAAAACCAACCCTCCGCGCAGCTCCTGCCCCCACTTTCTGCTCGGCTCACTCAGCTCCACCGGCGTCCGCCTGGGCCACAAGCCCGCCCCTCTCCTCTCCAGCACGCCCACTACCCGGTCCCTAAGCCGAGCTCCGCCCCCAGACACCCCGGCCACTGGCTGCGCGGCGCGCGCTTCTCCGGGAACGCTGGCCAGCGCGGCCCGCCGCCCGCCGCCAGTCCCTCCTAGCTCCCGCAGCTTCTCACCCCACGCCGACCCAACCCTCTGCCCCCAGCAGCGCTAGTGGACGGTCCTGGAAGGCAGGGGACAGCAACCCTGGAACTCGTTAGGCCTACGAGGCCCGATTTCATTCCTGTAAACAGAGGGCACCACTTAACTGCCATTGAGCTTAAAGCCAGGGCTTTGAAGGGAGACGGGGGTAGGGTGGAGTGCTTGATGCCCCCAGCCACGAAGTGACGCGGAGATCCACAGTCCCGCTTGCCATACGTCGCGGCCTCCGCTGGGATACTGTCCCCGGATCTAGAGAGCATCCTTCGACCAGGGTTATTCTGTACCCGAGGACTTATTGAATTAATGCCCTTCACTTCCCTTAAAAGCCCCCCAGGGGGTATTGTTGATTTGCTCTGCGTCGTTTAAAGCACGCAGCAGTCCCGGCAGAAAGCAAACGTTTTCGTTCTGCCCTCTCTCTTTCGTACTATCTTTTTCCCGCCCCTCCGTCCCGTTCTCTTCTCCTTCTCCCTACACCGCCCCAGAAAGACGACACCAATTGCTAGGAGGTGTGCCGCCAGAACCCAGAGAACTGAGACTGGGAGAAAAAACCGGTTGCGTTAGGACCTCCATCTATGCAACGCCCGCGTTCCCCGCGGGTCCAGGCGACGCGCAAACGCTCGGGTCGCAAGGGGGGAGGTTTCGTGTCTTCTTTCAGCTTGCGGAAGGGATTCTCAAGGCCTGTCGTGGGCTGTGGCTTAGGTGACTTGTTTTTTGGTTTTTGTTTTGTTTTTTTTTTTTGTTTGTTTGTTTGGTTGGTTGGTTTTCTTTTAGTGTGGAGGAAAGGCAAGGATGTTTGGGCACGTTTTTCGATCCCCTCCCCCACCAGCAACTCTATCGCGCAAACTCGCAGAGCCCAAGAGCCTCCCGCGCCGGGGGAAAACGTTCAGTGTCCCTGTCAAATTAGCCTCCCCTGCAGAGGAAGCTCGCCCAGAATTCTGGCCACACTCGCACTCTCGCTGCAGAAGACACTAGGTGTTCTTAGCTTACTTGCTAAGGCGGCCCTTGTAAGAGTCTTCAAAGGCCTTAGGGCCTTAGGGAAGGGGGTGACAGCAACTGATATTTAACAGCAAGCCAATGGCTTAGGTGTTTGTGGTTTGTGGCCTTAAAATGTTTTAATCCTTCCCGCCAGAAGAGAAGAACAAACTTCTGCTTTAAAGCTTCCTTCCCTCACCCTCGGCCTTTTCCCAGGACCTTCCACTCCACCGCCTGGTAGAAGATCATGAACCTGGACAGCAAAGCAAACCCCACGCGGACGCTCACTCGGGCGCGCCCTCACGCGCACACTCTGAACGCTCAGCAATCCTTTTCCAAGGCTGTTCCCTCTTTCCGGGGAAATAAAGCCTAGATTGGAACCTTCTGCCGGCTTCCTCACTTGGCCGTCTGGTCTGCATTAGTGTTTTTATAAGGGACTCAAACAAATCGAATACAAGGTCACCAAATAATTAACAGTTGTGAATTCCCTCCGTCCCCATTAAAATACTTCCCTGCTTATATTTCATTTTCCGTTTGCCAACGACAACAGGGTCGGGGCAAAAGCGCTGCTGCGTTGATTACGCCACTCTGCGGCCCAGGTCCACCCAGAAACTCGCTGTTTTGCATAAACATGCTGTACAGGACAAACTTCAATCGCGAGGGAACTCTGCAGCTCTGAGAATGCCCTCCTCCCGGCCCGGCTATCCCCACAATTGTCCTGCCCTGCCCTCTGATAATGGAGACCCACAAGGTAAACCAAGAAGGCAACAGTCAACGGCAGACTTTCCAACGATTCATTTCTAGGGTGTCAAGTTCCTCAAGGATGTTCCGATCTCATTTTTGGTTTTTGATCTGTCCCCTACCGCCGCCTTTCTGAGAAGGCTATTGTAACAACCACCACCACCACCACCAGGGGAAAAAAATTTTTTTTTAAAGAGTCTTATTTCCAAATCATCTGGAAACCAAACTTACAGCAGTATTCCTAGACTCATTTTGGTTTCTTCCAAAACCAAGGGGGAGGTTTTTTTCCCCCCTTGTTTATGTGGCACTTCTAACTACAAAGCTGAGATTTCCAGATTTGTTTCTCTCTTTCTCTCATCCTCTATCTCTCAGCCATGTTGAGTTCATAGAAGTTCTAATTGTCTGCCTTTCCCAGGCCCCAGGACTCCAGTACTAGTGGCCTTTGAATGGTTATATCATGTGCTAATTGCAATTTCTCTGTATCCAAACTGATCTATTCTGATCTTACGACTGCACCAGCACAAACGTGCAGTTTCCATCTTTGTGGATCCAAAGTCAAAGCACAATATGCAAGAATTTGTAAAGATCAGGGATAATGTGGTTTGTGCCTTTACAGAGACTACAAAGCACAGCACAGATTCAGACCCTCAAATCCAAAGATCTGCTCCAACTCCAAACTGGTTCTTAGAAATCCTAGAATATTAGACCGGGTGGCAAATCTGTCCCCCCTTTTTTTTGTTCCCGCTTCCTGCCACCATCCTTTAGAAACTTTCTCACCCCTTATTCTAGCCATATAGTGTCATCGTTAAGTGCACAAGACCTAGAATTGGATGTGTGCTTCACCCCTCACTCTGTGTGACCTTAAGCAACTTGCTTAACCTCTCTGTCTTCCTTAATTCACCTGTAAAACACTGTTTATAGCACTTTCCCCAGGGGTTGTTGTTAGAATTAGATGAAATAATTCAGGTAATAGATTTTAGCACAGTACTTGGTATACAGTAAATGCTCAATATATGTTGGCTATTATTATCACCCCTAGATGCTGGAAGAGCAACCCGAAAGGAGGGACCTTTTTTTAAAAGTCGCAATCAGGTCTCCTCATTAGGTGTGTGTATGGGGTGGGAGAAGGTGGCAAGGATGAGGTAACAGAGAACGTGCTATCTTTATAGACCCAAAGCGCTCTTCATTGACTTCCGACCGAATTTATCCCTACTCGCCCACTCTTAGGTTCCGGGGTTCCCGGGTGAGGAAGGCTTTTTACAAATACTTTAGGTAAGTAAGGAGTTCCTGCCTCCCGGACCGGCTTCAGGACTCCTTGCATTTTCTTTGCTCCTCCCCCTGAGGGACCCTGCAGCTCCAAGCCAAGCCTGCCGCATTCGACGGCGATTTAAACATCCCCGAGGCAAGGCGCCAAGTTAGCGCGGCCGGCCCAGCTCTCGGCTGGCCGCTGCTCTCTCCTACTTGCCCTGCCATCCACGGGTTGGGGGAGGGGATGTAGCAGGGTTTGGCGCGGTTCAGAGTCCCCACGTGAGAGGGGCGGAAGTCCTCGCCAGGAGCCGGGGATGCGCGGCTGGCGGGTCCCTTCCATCACGGGAGACTAGACACCGTTTGATGTGTTATGACATGAACCCTCAATTAGATCGCTGAGTTGAAACACTCCAATCAGGGGCCCGATGCTAAGCAAGCCCCGGAAGGTCCAGCCCGAGGTCACCGCCGGTGACACATCAAATCAAAATCAGTGAGAGGGAAAGTGAGGCTTTCCCTTTATCAAGCTGGCGCTGTAGCCCGCAACGCAACCCCTCCTCTGCGCGCCCCCTCCGGCCTCGAGCTCCGCACGCCTTCGCCCCCGAGCGGCGTGCGACGAGTCGCACAGCCTTCCCAGTCAACTAACTGCCTTTCTTCGCGTTTTCTGGGAACCTGAGAGAGTGGAGGAGACCGCGCCTTCGAAGCTGAGGTCCAAGTGGTCACTCCGCGTCTCCTCCGGCTGGGGACCGCGTTCCAGAGTTGAAGCCGACGTCTGGGTCTTGGTCCCGCTAGCCTGGAGACCTGGCTGGGGAACAGAGGCCCCCAGGCCTGGGCGCGCAGCCAGTCCCTTTCCCTACCTCCGGCGCCCGGGGCGCCCAGTGCGGTGCCCGGGGGGAGACTGCAGCGCCAGCAGTGGAGAAGGGAGGCCGCGTCGGCGCGGGAGCTGAACCCTCCAGAGACCTCCCACTCCTGCCTGCACGCCACAGGCTTCGGTAGACACCTCCCAACAGCCTGCAGGGTCCCTTGGTCCCGGGCCAAACTCGGAGGGCGCAGCTTACGAGTTAGGGGTGCCTGCTTGGGGGAGGGGCGGAGATTCTTGCCACTTCCTTTGGGGAAAAGAAAACAGGCGCCCAGCCTCCCGCCAGCCTGGGCCTCCGGGATTTCTTCCCCTGGGGAAAGGCCTCTTAAGCAATTTTCTCTGAGCTTCTTTAGTGTCTCCACCAGGGAAGTGTAGGGTAGTCTTTGACTAGGGTAGCAGAGAAGGCGGACGGTAAACAGGATTTAGAGGGAGGGAGACAACAGAGGCAGGGAGAAGACCGGGTAGGGGGAGGGGGGCGAACTGCGCTGCCGGCACCGAGGTTGGGGATCCAGTTGCAGCGCTACGAAGAAGCCACGTGTGTCTGCAAAGGTGACTTTAGTAGCCCTAAAATCACCATAAAATAGCCGGCGTTAATTTGCTGCCTGGACCTTTCAGCAGCTCATGAACCTCGCTGACCTCGGCTGCAGCAGCGAATCCAGCGTGGGCAGGAACCCTGGTCTGCAAGGAAGGTGGCTGCAAGGGTGGAGGCTGGGGTCTGAAGCCCGGGAAGAGCCCGGGGCTCGGGGGCCGTTAGCCTCCTCCGAAAAGGTCCGAGGACCTGCGTGTATTCAAGGCAGGCCGAGCGGAGCAGCCCTGTCCGCCTGAACCCTGGCGCTCGCGGGTTCCTGAGCGACCCCACTTTCACTGACCTGGGAGTAGGAGGAGGGGAACCGGTCAAAGCCGCGGAGCTAAGTCTGGGCAGGATAGTGGAATGGATAGCTGCCCCCAAATCTCGCTCTCTTTTACCTCCTCCTCCCTTTCTTCTCGACTCCTTCCTCCCCTTTCCCTTTTCTTTCCCTTTTCTCCCCTCCTTTCCTGCCTCCTTCCACGTTATTGTCTCTTTAGGAGCTGAGTTCCTGGTGCCTGTGGATCCCTCCTCAGTTTCTGGGGGCCATGGGGAGAGCGGGGTTCTCTTGAAGGCACTCACCACGTGGGCCATCTCGGGTGGCAAGGAGCTGGTGCATGAGTTTCCGCAGGCACCCAGTCATGCACCCACGCCCTCGGAGGGAACCACGAATAGGGCCCCTGGGAGAAGCTCAAAGAGAGGAGCGATGCCTGGCTGGGAAAGGTGGATGAACACATCCATGCACCCATATGGATTAAGTACCAACAAACCCCAAACTTAGTTGCCCTGCCCCTGCCCCGCCCTGCCAGTTGCTCGCGGCTGCCTTAGCAGAAACGACTAGGTTGACGCCTCGGAGCCGCAGAGAGCACGCTCGCTGCAGGAGCAAAAACGCCCGAGGGCGCCGGGCTCCCTCCAGGCTGTTAATACCCCCCACATCCAGCGCTGGGGTGAGCTGAGAACCCTTGCTGCGGCTGGGTCGGGGCAATGCCAGACGCCGCTCGAGGACTCACTCCTCCGACCGCGGGACTTGCTTCTGCCGGCTTTTCCCGGAGCGAACGGGAGCTCGGGGCTTTACAACTGCTCACTCGTGCCCCAGGGCCCTCCCGGTCGGCCACCGCAGCTCAGGCCTTGTACCGCGCACCACGCACAACCCGAGACCCCGTGGCAAGGGTGCCGTCAGTCCCCGCCGCGTCCCCTCTCCAGACCCAGTGATTTGCCTGCCACCTCCCGTCCTCCACGCTTCCTCCACCAGCCACCAGACGAGCGGCCACCACGCTGCTTTCTGCAAAAGACAAGAGAAAGAAAGACGAGAGAGAAGGAAGGAAGGGAAAGAAGGAAGGGAGGAAGGGAGGGCTGAAAACTGGAGTCAAATCTGCAGCTGCATTCATAAACTTATTCGGGCTTGAGAAAAACAATTTAAGAGAAGAAAGGGGGAGGCGTCCAGAGCGGGATGGTAATTCACAAACGCAGCCTCCTGCCAGAGCCGAAGCAGCGCCCTGGCTGCGGAGTTCCAGGGAGAGGGGAGTGGGGCGTCTTCTTTGCCACTTACCTAGTCCCCTGTCTACAAAGCTAGTGATCGTATTAGCCGACTTGG
Source organism: Lynx rufus (assembly GCF_022079265.1). NCBI lineage: Eukaryota > Metazoa > Chordata > Mammalia > Carnivora > Felidae > Lynx > Lynx rufus. Next base: position 10,382,778 of record NW_025814841.1, on the reverse strand, counting down.
AAGACTGGAAAAAGCTGGCGTTGATGCCCAGCTTCTCGGCGATGGAGTAAGTCCTGTAGATTGACAGCATGTACTCGTGGGGCACCACGCGTGGGCCCCTGCCGGGGGGCTCCTGCGCTTCGGGCTGCTGCGGCGGCCGCCGCCGGGGCTCATCCTGTGGCCGCGGTTGTGGCTCGTGGCGCTGCTGGGGCTCCCCGGCCGTGGCACTGTCTCGTGGCGCCCGCGGTATCTTCCCTTCCTTGCGGCTTCGCATTCCCTTGGCGGAGCCCAGCTCCGCGGACGACGACGAGGATGAGATGGAAGCCTGCTGGAAACCGGGCAAATCCCACAGGAAACTGATGAGGAAGACGGCCGACAGCAGGACTCTAGGGGTATCCATGGCGAGCGAGTGGCAGCGTCTCCCAGAGAGGCGGCGGCGCAGGGCGTGAGGGGCACGGAGCGGCTGGACAGCGGCCGGGGCCCGGCTCCTCGCGCGGACTCAGAGTGCAAGGAGCCGGGTCCCAGCCACACAAACCCCGGCCCTGCCACGCCCCCTCCCGCCCCTCGTCGGGAGGGGAGGGGTGGGGGGAGGAGGGGAGCGGAGGGTGGGAGGAGAGGCCGGTGGTGTGGCCAGGAGGTGTGGGGGAGAGGGGCCGCGGTGTGCCGGTGTGGCTGGGAGACGCAGCGCCCCCGCGGGACGCGCGCGGGGTTGCCGGGCGGCGCGCGCAGAGCGGGCCGGGAGCGCTGGGCCAGGGAAGGCGGGCGCGGTCGCCCGGCGGCGAGGAGGCCAGGAGCATCAGCAGCGCCAGAGTCCCCCTAGCACCGTCGGAAGCTCGCCCCCGCCCCCTCACCTCCCCCGCAGCGCAGCGCGGGCGCTAAGTCCTCTCCCGCTGCCTCCACTGTTCGGGGAGCAAGCGGCCCCGGAGGAGGGAAGCGGCGGCGGCGCCCCCCAGAGACTGCTCCCGGCAGGCGCGTCTGCAGCGGACTGCGCTCTGGCTCTGGCTGGTGATACCTTCCTTCCTCGGCCCCGACCTCCAGGCCGGCCGTTCGTTGCCTTCAGGGGCCCGCCCGGGGCCAGCGAAGCCTCACCGGGCTCCAGGCGCAGGGCCCAACCCCGAAGAGCCCCATTCTCTCGGTGGGGTACCGCTCTCCACAAAGACAGGGCGTCTGTTCCCGACCCTCGAGGTCAAGCAAAGGCCACGAGTCTTTAGAGTCCGGATGGATGCTGAAAGCTGCCGCGCTCTACTGCAGGCCCCAGCCTCTCTTCTCGAAGTCCCCAGACTCTTCTGGCGCTGGCTTTAGCCGCTTCTTTTCTCCTCCGTCTCTTCCCGGGGTCCTCTTTCCTCGCGCGGCCTGGTCCCCCGCTCCACTGCATCCCCATTTTCCCACTCGTCTTTCCCTCCCGCCTTCAATACTTTCTCCTTCCCTAAGTTCCTTCTGCATTCCAATCCTTCTTTCCCCAGCCTGCTTTTCTTCTCACACTGCCCTCCCATCTCTGCCTTCCCACCCTCTCCCTCCGCGGCCTCCCCCTCCTCTTTCAGCGGACCCCTCCCTTTGCAGCTCTTCCCCAATCTGTTTCTCTTCAGCCCAGCCTCGCCCCATCACGAGTTTCCTTTATCTGTCCCCAGATTCCCCGTGCGTGTCTTCCCCGCCCACTGCCTCGCTCATTCCTGGGCCTGAACGCTGGAAGTCAAGGCGGAGGACTGCTTCTCTCCCACAGTGCTCTGTGCCCTGGAATGCTATGGTCCTAGAATCTCCTTGTGCATTTTTTGGGTGTTCAGCCACCAACCATAACATGCTGTCCTTTAGTCATCCCAACAGCTTTGTGCAGTTGGCCTCACCATTTTCAGTTTCACAGATTTAAAAAAATGAGACAGGGGATAAATGACTTTTCCAAGGACACTCAGACAAGAGGACATGCAGCCAGGGAGAGAACCGAGGGCACAGACCCCAAATCCGGTGTTCCCATTCCAACATAGAAGAATGCATCACGGACCCTAAACCTCTATCGCATTTGTGCCTTTTTCTTCTTTATGGTTTTATTTGATCTCAGACGATTTCCTCCCACACTTGTTTTGTATGTGTGTGTTGCCAGTCTTGTACTCCCCTTCCTCTCACTTTTGCTTCTCCCTGCCTTTTTCTGTCCCTGCAGAGGTCCACTGGCTTGACTGCAGGGGGAAGTTGCTCTTCCCCTCTCCCTTCATGCCTTAACTTCCTCAAGGTTTGGGCTCTGCTTTGGCTTCTTTGGCACTGGCCTCCCCCAGATAATAGCAAACACCTAAGAGAACTGGTGAACTGGCAGGATTGTAAGCCCTTTACATATATTATTTTATTTAATCTTCAAAACAGTCTTATAAGTGCTGTATTATCCCTATTTTACAGGTAGGGAAACTGAGACCTCAGGTCACACTGCTCCAGGGTCTGTGCTGGCTGTTCTCCTCCTCATCTCCCCCACAGATGCCCCTGTGGCCCTATAGCAATCCCATGTACATCCCCTAGTTTTGACTTTGTGATTGGCAGGTTCTGACCTTTAGACTCAAGGGATGCTTTACCATGACCTTCTTTCCTGTCTGTGCATTAAAATTGTTTACTATTTACTAAATTAGCAACATGAAAGGGAATGACACTGAATGGGGAAAAGTTGTTTCTCAGATTTTTAGCTGCTCCAACAAATCACCAAATTAAAATGTTTTTACCTTTATGAATTCCCTTCCATTCCTTCTTTACTTTTTTGTGCACATCATTTCCATATTACTGCAATCCAGGGATAGATGCCGTGCTGTATCCCGCCCTTGTCACTTAACATTATGACCAAAGCACATCTGCTGGTCCTTCTTTTCATTCTTTTGTTTGCTTTTTTGTATCAAGGCCAAGCCCATTTCCCCCCACATCTCTCCCCTGTGCCCTCCTGCCCCTCTCTGCAGGTCTTCACCCCCTTTCTCCAGGCCTGCACATGCCACCTCTGCAAAACCACAGACTCAAAACTCGCTTCTCACCTGCAGAAGCAGCATTTCCCCCCTTCTGCCTACCTGTCACCCCTGGGATGCACGCCGTCTCTCCTGGCCTGGCCCCGCTTCTGGCTCTGTACATCCGTCTCCTGAGTGTCATCCAGAAGAGGCTTCCTCCTTGTGGTCTCTCTCCATCCTTTCCCTCGGGGAAATGAACACTTGTGGTTTGTGTTATCAGTGTTTTAATTTCTATCAGTATGGAGTCTGGTTAATGATGATTCATGGTTTCAGACCCTCCATCCAATAAGAATGTTTCCTGCCTGTAACTGCAACCCAGCGTGTTCTCTCTTCATTTTGCTCACAGCAATCATTATCAGCTACAAGTTATCGGTAAACAGGAAACAAAGTAATGAGCCTATTTGCTGTGGCTTGGGATCTCTCAGCACACTAGATAGAGTCATGTGTTAGTGTAAATGACACTGAGACAGGGACCACAAAGGATGTGGTCTGTCTTCCCAGCTCTAAGATTCCCCCGGCAGGGGGGCGGTGGGGAGGGGAATACTACTCTCCTGCATAACTACCCACTTCTGGTCTATGCAAGGAAAGTGTAGGCTGCCCTTTGCCTGATGGGCTGCAGCTCTGACTTACAGGTGAGCAAATAAACTCGGGGGCTGGGCCCAAGGTCGAACGCTGGTCAGTAGTCTAGTCAGGCCTGGGAGGCAAGTCATTGTGACTCCTAATCCAAGGCTTCCCATATATTAAAAAACATCTCATATTTCAAATATCGTGGCAATGATCCCCAGTCATGTATAAAGTCCTATCTCTTCCTCCCTCATGGATACGTTTCAAATAGGAATTCACCCCAATGTTAGTAAGGCCATGACAAGGCCTTTGCTGTGCATGTGTGTGTGTGTGTGTGTGTGTGTGTGGTAAAAATATACAGAGAAAAAACTACAAGTGAACATATGCTTTTAGATCTTCTCACAACATTTTGAGAATTTGAAATAGTACATAGGAGTTAAGTTTCAGTCTAGTCTTCAATTCTCTCATATTTCCTCAGTGGTTTCATCTATGAAGAACATAAAAAAGGGGTAAGAGTTTCTTGAGCTGAACTGAGGTCTGGCGTAGGCACCTTTAGCAGTTTCCTGGGGCATTCTTTTCCACGGTTAGATTTTCCCCCCACATAGAAGGGAATAGGGACAACGTGCAGTATGGTATGTCCTGCCCCCCTGTGGACAGCGAGGGAGTTATCTTTGGAGCACCCAAACCATGCTGACACAGAATGTTTATAGGAGCTTGCCAAGATCAGCGAGGGATAGGGACATCTATGAACATGATTTTAAGAACTTAGAGAGTCATTTGACTCTCGAATGTGTGTAGCATTTGACAACAAAGTCTCCATAGGTGAGAGATGTGCCTGCCCAGAAATATTGGACCAAAAACAAGTAGAAACGGCCTGTTACTATCTGAAATCTGAGCTGCCATTGTCTCTAAATTATTATTTCATATTTACCCAAGGAGAAAGATGCTCTTAAATAAAGGAGTGTATATCTTTTATTATGTCATTTTTAATTGAAATGTCACTTGGAAAGCAACTTTAGTAAAAGTAACTGAAGAGGGGCGCCTGGGTGGTTCAGTCCATTAAGTGTCCTACACTTGGTTTCGGCTCAGATCATGATCTCACGGATCGTGAGTTCAAACCCTGCCTCGGGCCCAGTGCTGTTGGAGCAGAACCTGCTTAGGATTCTCTCTCTCCATCTCTCTCTGCCTCTCCCCTGCTCGCTTGCTCTCTCTCTCTCTCTTTCTCTCTCTCTCAAAATAAATAAATAAACTTAAATAGAATTTTTCTAAGTAACTGAAGAGATTTGAATTTTAATGTGGGCCCCACCCACAGGTGAGGTAACCATTCTTTAAAGGTTCTGGAGTTAAAATACAAATGTTATTGAGTAGGGCCCCCATTCATATTTTATGACCAGCGTTATACTATTCTGCATAAATTGATAAACTGGTGATCTGATAAGATTAGTTGTGACCTATGTGGACCAAGAGAAATGAGATTCAAGATTGGTAGATTTGGGTTAAAAGAAAGCAAATGACAGAAAGGGTCCAATAAGCGGGTTTAAAGTTCTGACGAGAGGGGCTCCTGTGTGGCTCAGTAGGTTAAGCGTCTGACTTCGGCTCAGGTCATGAACTCACGGCTCATGAGTTCCAGCCCCACATTGAGCTCTGTGCTGACAGCTCAGAGCCTGGAGCCTGCTTTGGATTCTGTGTCTCCCTCTCTCTCTGCCCCTCCCTGCTCGTGCTCTGTCTCTTTCTCTGTCTCTCAAAAATAAATAAACATCAACAAAAAAATTTAATTTTAAGTGCTGAGGAGGAAGCCAGCCAGGTGAGGCTCACATCAACCATACTTACTCCAACCTGAGCAGCCCCGCTGTTATGTTTTTGACATTTTCAGAAAATTTCACCTGCAGAAAAGTTCCTTCCAAAAGGAAAAAAAGAAGCCATTGGCTTAGAGTCATGAATGAACAGTGTTCCTTAAAGAGTGAAAAATGTAGCAGCAGGAAAAAGGTGACGATTCTCGGCAGAGGGTGGGACGAAAGCAAACGTAACCAAACACTATGGGAAAAGACCTTGGAGGAAAGGGTACACGTAAGATACAACTTCTTCTTCACACCTCAGACTGGGAGGTACCAGCTCTGACATCCTCCTGTTGTGTTGGGACTGATGATTCTGGTTCTTCTGTTGTTTCCTCTGCTTGTTGGCTTGGCACTCCCATTCTTTCCCAGAATGAATCACAGGCAAGTTAGATGAAACAGAATGAAGCGTCGTGCCTGCTGGTATCCTACTCACAACCTCTGTGGCCTCGGTTTCCCCACTCCATCGGCTGACGCAGATGTGGCCGGTCCCACGCCTGCCTCCAGTATGACAGCACTGAGATTGGCAGGGAACATGAGCTTCAGTTGTGAATATCGCAAGAAGCACAAAGACCCACTGGAGTGTCACATCAGCCACTCACTGCTCTCCTTTGTTTGGTTGCACCGCGTGGCACAGAGATGTCCAACCATGTTGTAGTTTGCCAATACCAATAGTTCTCAAAGGGTGGTCCCTGGACCAGGGACATCACATCAACATCACCGGGAAGCTTTTTAGGAATGCACATTCCTGGGCCTTACCTCAGATCTACTGAATCAGAAACTCTGGGGCTGGGGCCCAGAGACCTACACGTCAACAAGCCCTCGGGGGATTCTGATGCTTGCCTAGGTTGGAGAACCATTGGTCCACACTGCACCATGAAATAGGGGCAATCTACCTGCCAAGAACTTCGAGAAATGCTTTGATTTTTAAGAGAAAGCTGTAAAGGAAATGCATAGTATGCAACTTTATTCTCAAATTAGTGATTCTTATTCCTAATGAGCAAATAATTTTCATTCCCCATGCGAACCAGGTGTATTTAATTGTCTACAGTCATAGCAGGCCAAATGTGCCTACTCTGGTCAGATCTCTAGATGTAAGCAACGTTGAGCCTGTTTGGAACCTGGAAGGGAGACAGAAACTGCATCAGAATGAAGCAGGGTGTAGACATCTTATGTACTACGGATGTGAAAGAAACAGGAGGGGATTGGAGCTGATGGTTCTGATCCCGGATCCCACCTCTGTCTCACTCTCTAGCTCCATGAACACAAAATCTTCTAACTTTACGTTTGTCCCCTCAGATGGAGGTAAAAATCTGTCCCTCTAGGTTTTTTTATGCAGATTACACATACAACAGCACATATAAATTTTTATTACAGACGTTTAGTAAGTATGGAGGTCATTCATTAGTTGACCATTTGGATTTAAGTCTCAAATAATTCTGTTAATAGTTCTCTATTCTCTGTTCTGTTAATAGTTCTGTTAGTAGTTCTCAATCTTTATACATTTGCTCCAAAATTACATTTTACTTTTTTTCAAAATTACATTTCAAAACGTCAGTCTGACTAGCTTTCTTGTCCTCTTAAGAATTTCTTTTTGTTAAGCAACTCCTCTCAAAAGGCTAAATGTGTTTGACATAGTGAGCTTTTACTGTATTTCACTGTGGATTGGTGGCAACACTTTTCTTCTGTAATGATTCGACATGTTTTATGTTTGTCCAAATATTCTAGATTAAAAACACATTGCAGTTTGCCAATAGGTATTGGGATACTTAAACTGAGCAGACAAAGTGCCTTCTCAAATGAGCGTAGAGGATGCTTACAAGAGTAAAGATGATTAAATCCTAGAAACGATTTGCTCCTTGCCAAATCTCGCATAGAGAATTACAATTACATAGGAAATTGTCTTTCCTGTTTGGGATCAGATTTGGTTTTAAAAATTACTACTAACTTTGTAAACATTAAAATAGAAGCAATAAAGATGTGAAATCTCACACAGGGGATCTACAATATTTGGATAATTATAAGCATATGGCTACTTTACATGAGATCTCTGTTAAAAGTGTATTTACTAGGGCTCTGGGAAAACAAAGGTTCTCAAATTCAGGGTTTATTTACATGCACTAAGAACGTCACATTTACTATGAATGTATCATAATCTATTTTTGCTTCAGAACTCTAAATCGTATTAGCTAAATGATTTCAATGTCTATTGTTTATTGCTCGCTTCTCCATTTGTTTAAAGGCCAGGTTTAACTTGTAAAAGAAGTCGCAAAGAACAACTAACTACTCCATCAAAAATAGTGTATGCTTCCTCAATTGTTTCAGAAACAATTTCACTTGTTTTATGTTAATATTTAGGGCATGAGCCTACACTGACTAGTTTCAATATATTCCAGTCAAATAGAAATGACTGATGTAACTATTTAATTTCATGCACTTTTAGAAAACAATACTCTAATGTATCTTGTCTGGGAATCACTAAAAATAAAGTCAAATTTGTTGCCTCTTCATTTAGCATTAATTAAATGAACACTTTTAAATCTGAGAAATGGTTGAAATTTCATTTTGAAATCGATAAATATGGAACTTAAGGTTCGAAAAGTCAGTGTAAGCCCTACCTTTCCTCAAAAAGACTTCTCTCCTTGATTTTGCTTCCCAAATGCTAAGATTATGAAATGTCACAGTTACAAGTCATAATGAATTGGTCTTCAGAAAAAGTACAGAGACAAAGTAGATAGTGGTTGCCAAAGGCCTGGGCGGGGTGAGGGGTAGGGGTCGGAATGGGAAGTTAATGTTTAATGAATAAAAATTTTCAATTTGGGAAAATGAGAAAATTCTGGAGATGGATGGTGGTCCCAATAAGACAACAACATGAATATACTTAATGCCGCTGAATTGTACGCTTAAAATTGCTAAAATGGGCAGTTTTCTTGTTGTGTATATTTTAATTCAGTAAAAAAGGACAAAGATTTAATAAAACAATTCAAGAAATAACCGTTTGTAAAATAATGTTTATAAAGGCAGAAACATCTAGACAAGTTTTTTTGACAATTTTGGCTTTTTAACCCCTTTGCACAGACTCTGTTAATAAGCGTAACTAAGGGTGAATTTATACCTATCTACACAAATTTCAAGTGGAAAACTCATGTTAGTCTTTTGGGGATTAAAATCCAATTCTTCACCTCTCCAGCTATATTATGTGAACCATCCTCAATTCCTCTTATTTATGCCCTCAGTTAAGATCACCACAGTTCGCCTTCAGTTGTTTCCACTTCCCTGACTCCTTGAGACTTTCCGATCACAGCATCCTTCCAGAATGCTCTTCAGGCTCAGCTTGGCCACTGGCTCTCGTCCCCACGCCTGGTTCCTCAATCTCTCCTTCTGTCCCCACCCGTCTTCTTTCTCCCTGCCTTCCTTTCCTCTCTCTCCTCCTTATTCCGCCACTCTTTCTATTCCTGTCCTTGAACAATTTGGGACTGAAGCACATTAAAAAATTTTTGCTTTCCTGTTGATCCTTATTTAAGCACCGAGTGAATTGAAATATTTTTCTCCTTAAAAACCCCAAAACCCTACCACTTGAAACTAATCTACTTTTCTTTTTATTTAAATGTGTCCCTTGATAGATTTATTTTCCCACAGTGGCCCTGATGGTGAGGGGGGGGACCCTATCTCCCCATAAGGATTTTATTATTTGATATTCATTTAAGTATAGCATCAAATAAATACTGATTATTTCTCTGTGGGGTGCATTTTTACGATTGGATGGAGCCAACACTATGATTCCCTTGATGGGTTTTTTTTTTTTTTTGAAGGTTTAAATAGCTGCCATGGATTGTTTGACCCGCTCTTAGAAGTTTGGTCATATTTTAGCAATATTAGGCAGTATCCAATGTGCCAAGAATATCACTTTAGGAGTGTAACTCAATAATACCTGAAAGTATAATTTTAATGCTAAAGGTCTTTTCAATAGGCATTTTGGCTTCTCCTGGCATTCAAGGCCTGCTACGTTGAGCCTTAACTTTGTCTTCCATCACTCCTGAGCACACGCCTGGCAGTTGTGTTGACACATGGCTGGATTCTTCTGATTCTTCTGAACCTGCCTGTGTTTTCTCGCCACCTACTTCCTGCTCACAGATGTGTCCCATCGGGAAGGCTGGCCTGACTGCCTTCTTAACTGTACTTCTCTACTTCTTAACTGTAACAGACATATTTGATGGTGCCTGCCTCGACCACAGCTCCTGATGTGCCCTGCAGGGGGAAAGGCTGTAGTATATATGTGGATATGAAGGATAAAGAAAAAAACCTCCTTGGGTGATTTTATCAACTTTCCTGCCTTCCATGTTCTCTGACCACCTCCACACATACACACAACCTCTTTCTAGAGTAAGAAACATTGCTTGGAGTTTGTCTTACAGATGTAAGACATATATTCTCTAAGGTCATTTATCACAGAACTTTTCCTGAAGACCGACAGGGACAATATTTCCGTGAGACTCACTTTTGAGAAACTCCGAATTACCATGACAAGGAGAATCACAGAAACTCATATTTGAGAAAGGCCTAGGAGACCACCCAGCTTAACTGGCCCCAAATAGGTAGTGTACAATAATGCTATGGGCTGCCCAGGCACAAATCCTGGCTCTGCCATTGTAGGTCTGCAGCCTTCGCCTATCTCCTAACCTTTCCAGGTCTTTATTTTTCGCTATAATGTGGGGTCAACATAGCCTCAAACTCAGTGAACTAAGTGAATTAGTTTATGTAAAACACTTAGAATAGTGAGTGGCGCATAGAAATACTTTAGCTGTTAATAGTACTATTATTTTACAGATGAAAGAAATGAGGGTGAGTTGGACCCTGTCCAGGGTCTCACAGTTGGTGACAGAGTGGGGACAAGAGCTGGGCTGAAAAACCTTGTCTTCCTGACCCCCATTCAACCAAGTAAGAGAAGGGCGGATGCCCCTTCATGAAGGTCATAGTGATTTTATTTAAGGATGGTTAAATAGAGCAGGAAAAGGACTGACCAAAGAGCAGAGATTCCTACTAATGCCTTCTTCTAATCATTTACCTGCCATGCGGTATTAAAAAACAAATTGACAGCTTTACTGTTGTGACCTAATGCCAAATGGTCTAGATCGCAGTATTTTACAAACTGTGGGTTGTGACGTCAGAGCAATAGACAATGATCAGCAGTTTTTTTAAGCAAAAGAAAGGAATGGAGCAGAACAGAACAGATCAGAATTCCTGTGCATAGTATAAATATTCTAATGGAAAAGTTTTATTTGAAGGGTGTGTGTGTGTATGTGTGTGTGGGAGTGTGTGTGGGGGGGCTATGTGTTGTGGGTTGCCCCCATAAAATTCTAAGGGATGCGGTTGACATAAAAAAAAAAACACTTCTGTCAAAAGATTCTCTAACACTTTTTAGCATTGCATATAGCTACAAAATAGGAAACCAATGAGGAAAAACCTCCCTAATTTTTTTGGAATACATGGCTCTGCCAGCAAAGGCCCTTTCTGTTAATTCCTTTGCCTGTGTGCTCACCTACCGTAATGATATCAGTCATTCCAGGCAAAAGAACCTGGAGAAAAGAAGAGTAAGGAACAGTGGGCTGCAGGAGGCGACCGCTCATTGCTGCCATTCTCTGGAAACCCATCCCATGGGCCAGCCAGACCCAGAGCCCTGACCATAGCCTTCCAGTTTTCACCAGGACACGTTGCACTGGCCACATAATTGATGCCTGAAAAAATATTAAAGGCATCAGCTCAAATGGAAGAAGGATTAAAAGCTGAAGTCCGTGTATCCAATGACAGAGCTCACCCAAGGAACTTGTTAAACAAGCTGATACTCCCTTAAAAGTTGTCTGCAAAATGTGCAAAGTGACAAAATGTTTACAGAACCCCTAGTACCACCAGCTAGGTTTACCTTTAACAAATCGCTCTGATTACTCTATAATTACCACAGTCCTGTGGTTATCTTTCTCACACGGCTGGAGATTAAAAAAAAGAAAAAAATAGGCCAATTAATTCAAGCTGCCACTCTCTTCCACAAAGAGACCTTCGCAGCAACTGTTCAGTGTGGTTATTTCATTCAAGACTCTCTTTTATTAAACTCAAATACATAGAAGGCAGACTTAACCCAGTTATTCCTCACCCTCTTCCTCGCTCCCGTCAAATCACTGTGTGTGCAATTTTTTAATGTAGAAAAACTCCATCCATGCTATTTATTCTCATGGGATGCTAACATGCTTTAGAACCAGGTGGCTGAATACCTATAAGGAAATGAATTAAGAGCCTGTGGGAAAATCTTAGGAGAGAGTCTGAAAGGTGGTATAATTCACAGGCCAGCCAGCTGGGTGCTGGTGCACCTTGCTGCCATGTGGGGGCATCCTTTCTTTAATAATTAACCTTAAAATATCCAGAATCTACGTCTTACATAGGAAAACCAGCATCTTTTCTGTTCCTGATATTTCTGGGGGTTCTTGGAGACGTGTGTTTCTCCCAGATCCCTCTTATTCCAATGCCTTATTTATATTGAAGTCTCACTGTTTTCTGCCCTCCTAGGACTGTTTCTTCTTGCTGTCTTGCCTTGAAAGTTGTCCTTTTGACCTCTGCTTCCCCACAGCACACAAGGATGCCACATATGGCATGCTGGTACTGAAGGCGTGGAGAAGTTAGATTGTCACACAGCCCAGAAGACAACATAAAAGGCAATATCAGATGTCTTTGTTCTTTAACAATCCTCATGTGGGCTCACCTCTGAGACCTTCCCACTGGCCATCTCTACTCGCCATCCCCCTGGCTTCTGCCATGTTTCCTCATCCATCCCCCTCCGCCTTTCCCCACAGATTGTCCTGGGAATCTCAGAATCCTACTTTACTATATAAATCAAAACACCTCCTGTTTCTTTCCTTACTGGTGCTCAAACGACATGAGGCCCATTACAATGCTTTGCAAAAAGACCAAGTCAACCATGATGGTCAGCCTCCATTCATCACATAGAAAAGCCTGCCGACATTGGGGAAACTGATGTTTATTTTTTCTTTGAATCAGGCTAAATTCTTGGATGAGGCATCCTTACCTTGATCTGAAATGTGTTGCCCAATCTTTAAAAGCAGAAACTATACAGATTTTACAAAACTCGGTTTCTAATAGCATTTTCCCTCTCCTCATTATTATGGATATTTAATAAATTTTCTTCACTCAGAAACTGATTTTTAAAACATGTGAGGGGCACCTGGGTGGCTCAGTCAGGTAAGCGTCCGACTCTTGACTTCAGCTCATATCATGATCTCACGGTTCGTGTGATCGAGCCCGGAGTTGGGCTCTGCACTGAGCTTGGGATTCTCTCTCTCCCTCTCTCTCTGCTCCTCCTTTCTGTCTCTCTCTCTCTCTCAAAATGAAAAAAATATATATGTTTTTAAAAAGGAAAAAAAACCAAACATGTGACACTTAGAGTTTGCACAAACCAACCACGTTGAAGGAATTCTCTGAGCAAGGAGACATGTGCTCAAACTTCCAGGCTTTTCCATGCAGCATTCTGTTGCTCCTGTTGGTAATCCATACCAGCCAGTGCATGCCAGCCCACGTGGGCAGGAAGAGCCTCCCAGAAATTTCTTCTCACTGTGGGCCCCATCCCGCACGTGAGCCTTGGCTGGTTAGTTCTAAGAGCTTTTAGAGCCCCAGTTGCGCCAGGCAATTCTGACCTTACCGTGGATCCTTTTGCACGCGCCTACAATTGGAGTGTGCTCACTGCCTCACAACCCTACATGATAATATGTGTGGAAAGAATGAGTGCACAATTAGGTATGAAATTATTGAAAGAGAAAGCCACCTTTAACCCTCAATAGGTTTGTTTCCTTTGTCCGGAATACTGTTTACAGTCTCTACCCATTGTACGACAATGACCTTCTACATGTAGTTATCTCCCACAAGACAACACACAGCCCCAGGGCAAAGGGCCACACTGAAGTCATCTCCCAAGGAGGCATCTTTAGGACCCAGTGGTAAATAGCCAGTAATTGACTGAATGATAAATGAATAAACAGAGTCTGAATTATGATTTTTTTCTTTTTTTTAAGTTTTTATTTTAATTCCAGTTAGTTAACATACAGTGTTATGTTAGTTTCAGGTGTACAATATAGTGATTCAACAATCCCCTACATCACCCGGTGCTCATCATGACAAGTGCACTTCTTATAATTTACAAATTTTTAAAAATGTGTTTTTGTTATGTTCAAAACCATAACCACTACCAGTGTTTTGAGGTGAATACTCTGCTGAGACCAGCTTTCAAGGCCCCAGGAGACTCATTTGTAAGTTCAATCTATTTACACATAACAACAACGAAAAAGCCATGGAATGGACCAAAAGCTTTGATCAGACACACATCCCCAAAATCTTCTTTGTGGTTTTCATTTGCTGACCAAGCGTTTTCTCCATAAGTCTACTCTGGCTCAGGCCAGATTCGCAAAAATGCCAAACTCCCAGTGGAAGACCCGGCCGCATGTTGTCCTCTATGATGGGCCGGTTGCCAGGGGAGCTCTGGGAAGAATACTCGGTAAGGGGAGGCCTGACAGCAGCTGTGGCTCTACAGAGCGAGAAAGAGGATCCACTGCTTGGTTTTGAGATGAGTAACGTGCAGAACCTGGAAACACTTCTCACTGAAATTATTTAAAAGACTCCCTCTTATGCTGAACAACTTCAACTTATACAGTGCTGTATGTCAATTACATCTTAATAAAACTGAAAAAAAGCCTTCCTCATCTTTCATAGAAGGTCCAATGCTTCTCATGCCCAGAATCACTATTTCTTCCCCCTAGGCCTGGAATTATCAGTCTCTTGGAAACCATTGAAACCAGCCTCATAGTTACTTATTTACGTTGAGATTGGGCAGAAAGGAATCAAGGAGGTTCTGCCCTACTTTATTGTCGGTAACCTTAATTCACAGCAAAGGGCCAACTACTGGCTCTAAAATGGATCTAAAATATTGCAGTTTGTTTAACGGCCTCACACCTGTCTGGTTCTTACAGGGACAAGAATCCAGAAACTAAGCTAATGGCGCCCTCTGGTGTTCAGATGGCAACACAAGCCACTTCAATGCTGGGAGCTCGGGGCAGGAGCACCTTAAATTACGCAGGGGACGTAATTTAAAGCCTCCAGGAGAGCAACAGTCTTTGATACACCTTGATTGTTCTGTTCTTGCCTGGTGTGGGGAGAGTTCGCCACTGCTGCCCTGGAAACAGCGTGGTAGCCCAGTATCACCCTGGCGATTTGCTGGCTGTGAGGAGTTTGGTCAAATCCAGCCTCCTTTTATGTTTACAAATATAGACTGTCACCTTCCTCCTCCTATCTGGGAGAACAGTGCCCCGCTGTCCCACAGTCTGTGTGTCCCTCATATGCAGACTGAGAAGAGGCTGAAGAAAATGTGTCAGGTGTGCCCCACTCTGTTGGGTATAAGATGGTTGAGCGTGTGGACCCTGGGGCCAGGGCAGGGTGGGGCCAGGGAGAGAAGAATGCACAGTGGAGGGCCCAGCATTGTGTTCTGGCCTCCGTGAGCCTGTACGGCCTGACTTCCTTCCACCTAGAGGTGATTCTACCCATCAGATGGATCTAAAATATTCCGCTTTCACCTCAGTGTGGCCCAGCTAGCTACAAATGCAGCACAGGGCTTGGCCTGGAGGGAGTGGGTGTCACCAGGGGAATTGCCCACCTCAGCGAGGGCCCAGGCATATGGATAATGGGCATCTCCATGGCAACCACCGGGGAGCCCTCCCCAGAGAACGGATGCCATCCCCTCAATTTTTCTGAAAATTATGCCTCCTGGACTCTCGTGGTACAAGAAATGAGAAAGGAGCCATGATAAGTAACTGACACTGAACTTCTCACTGACATCGGGGAATGGGACCCAGAACAGGTTTTCATTTAGAAAAGTAAGGAAATGAAAAGTTTCTTTCACCTTTTGGCATGGATCAATTCACATCGGTTTTATGTATTTATTGATATCCCTCTATCCCCCTTCATTCCACAAAGGTTTTGAAGTATATAAGAAAAAAAACCTTCCAAATAAAAATAAACTCTGGTGAATAGTTATTTTGCAGGGCAGCGGGGAGGGCTGTCTAATATCTGAAGCCCTTTCCCATGTTTGAGGAATCCCCTCCTGTTTGAGTCTGGCAGGGAGGGAGGGCCATCTCTCATACAGATGCCTAGAAGGCCAGATTCCCCTGTTGCACTCTCCCCTGGCTGTGAGGGTCTGACCAGTCTTCTCCCAGCAGATGCTCCTATTCAGGACTACACCTGCAGTGACAGAGACCCGTGTCCAGAGGCTGTGGCAGCAGTGTCCTCGCCAGGTTCTCCCCCTGTTATGATTAAGCTGTAGTTTTGATAGGCCAGCCTTATTGGTACCTACCCTTTTCTAAGCCACATTTTTTTTTAATCTTCTCAGACATTAAGCATACTGAGGATGAATATAAAGCAAGAAGTAAAGACTGAGGAAAAAGAGAAGTGCAAATATGCAGGCCAATAAGTCTCACATAGCTACTATCTATAAAGGAGTTAAACATTTGGCCCTGAGCTTCCTGGCAGCTGACGTGAAAAGAGAAATACAGTCTGCTACTCAACTCTTGAAGATGAAATACATACTAGCTCCTCAAAGAAGTGAATATTTTGCTAAGGGTTGAAATTTGAAAGGAATTTCTTACAGTGGGGTTTCTCATAGTGGCTCCTAGGGCTGTAATGTACTGTCTTCCTGGTACTATTCCAATAACAAAGGATTCTTAAGGTAGTTTTTCATAGCATCCTTCAGTCAAAGCCCAGGGCAGAGCACAAAAATTTAACTCAGTTGAAGCCACCCTTTGAAAGGGGCAAGTTTATGGTTTTCCTGCTGATGTAGCATCCGGAATATTTAGAAAAATGACAGGGGTGCCTGGGTAGCTCAGTCAGTTAAGCATCTGACTTCAGCTCAGGTCATGATCTTGAGGTTTATGAATTCGAGCCCTGCATCAGGCTCTGTGCTGACAGCTGAGAGCCTGGAAACTACTTCAGATTCTGTGTCTCCCTCCCTTTCTGCCCCTCTGCTCACACTCTGTCTGTCTCTCTCTCTCTCAAAAATATAAATAAACATTAAAGAAAATGAAAAGAAAATAAAAGTGACAGAACATCATGCCTCTATAGATATTTTCATCAAAGATGGGTTTTCATAAGTAGTACATAGTTTAAAGTTATTGTCCATGATAAAAGCCTAGAGAATTCTGATTTTCAGAAACAGATGGGCATATGCAGTGAGTATGTATTTGTGGAACTTAACCTTCTAGTCAGGGGAGACAGATGATAACCACGTAAACAAACAAGGGTTAAACAATAGAATCAAGTCATGTGATACAAGTGTCAGGGGATGGCTGTTTTTGATCAGGTGGTGAGGAAAACAAAGCCCTTTTGAGGAAAAGATGTTTGCTCTGAGGCCTAAATGATGAAAAGAAAGTAGTGACAGGAGTCTGGGGGGAGAGCCTTCTGGGCAGAGAGAACAGTGGGAGCAGAGTCCCCAGGGTGGGAACAAGCTTTGCCTAAGTAAGGGAAAGAAGGCTATTACTTCATGAACCCTGAAAAACACTCTTGACAAATTGATCTTCTCATCTTACAGATAAGGAAAAGCTTGCATGGCTAAGTGAGTAGGCCCAGATCCTGCAGCTCTAGACAGAGCTGGGATCCCCCACCCCCACCCGCCCAGGGCTTCCCCAGTTTCCCCAGAGGAGGCTAGCCCTCCTGTGGGTGGCCCTGCTGTTCAACATGGAAGAGGGTCAAGGGGATATCAGGGACAGGAGGGATATCCTGATGCCCCCAGCTTTCCATTTGCCTGGTTTCTTCTCTCTTTTGCCAAATGATTACCTTCTCTCTTGCGGTTCTGGATCTCTGGCTCCTGTCTGCAAACCCAGGGTGGCTCCGGCTCCGGGACACTGAGAAGCAAGCCCACATTTATTTTGCAAAGCAGTTGTGATGAATGGCCTGAAAGGCAGGTAGGTCTCTGTGTGAGGCAGCTATGGAAATCTGATGTGTCCTTTTTAGAAAAAGTTTTTAGGGTAAGAGGAGATCGCCTAGTCCATCCCTCTGCCTCCGAGCAGAAGTGCACTTTATCAGCTGCAGGCGGATAAAGGGCTGGTCCAGTTCAAGGAGTAGGGGCTTCCTGTCTCTCCAGCGATGGAAGTGGTACAGGTGAATATCTATGCACGCAGAAAATGATTAGCAAATAAACACGTCCGAAGTGAACTTCAACTAGAAATGCAACAGAGCAAGAATCATGTTCAAGTAGATTCACTGGAACAGGGAAAATGTCCTTCCCATCCACCCCTTTACTTTTCCCCCTGAGTTTTTCCCTGGGCTCCGGGGCATCTGTTACAATACTAATAGTCACAGTGAACCTAACTGAGGGTTTGTTATATTCCAGACACTACCCTAAATACTTCGTTCATAATAAATACTCACAATAAATCTTGAAGTAGGTGCAATTATTATCACTTTACACATTTCAACCAATAAACGCTTATTTAGCACTTACTGTGTGCCTGATACCATGCCAGTGCTTTCCATTTAATCCTCAGAGCCGTCCTATGTGGTAGGCATTCTCATTAACCCCATTTTATGGATGTGAAAACTGAGGCCAAAGGAGACTGAGGTTAAGTCACTTGCCTGGGTCACAGGGCTAGTAACTAAGAAAAGCAGATTTGGGGCACCTGGGTGGCTCTGTGGTTAAGCATCCAACTCTTGGTTTTGGCTCAGGTCATGATCTCATGGTTCGTGGGCTTAAGCCCCACGTCGGGCTCTGTGCTGACAGTGCAGAGCCTGCTTGGGATTCTCTCTCTCTCGCCCTCTCTCTCTGCCCCTCCACCCCGTGTTTCTCTCACTCTCAAGATAAATAAAACTTTTAAAAAAGAGAGAGAGAGAAGCAGATTTAAGTCCAGGCCACTCCTCGAGCCCTCATTCTCCGTCTGCTTACAGCCACGATGAGAAGTTTCCCATTCAAGAGACTGCACGGGTAGGGGAGTGGGGGGCAGGGGCAGCAGGGTTGAGTGGGGAGGAGTCCTTTGCAATGAGTCTTGTCTGCCGCTCCTGTGGCCTGCAGCAGTCTGCCACAAACAGGTGTGGGCTGGTGGCCGGAGCCTCACTCCAACCCTCGCACCTCCCCCCAGCTCTGGCAGCAATAGTTTGGGCCCAGGGTTCTCCCAGCCTAGGGGGTTGTCGGCAGCCCTGCCTTGGGCTCCCTGGACCACTCCTATTCGTCTTACACTTTGCACACGAATATTAGCTTTTTTCACACTTATTATTTCGTTGGACCTTCCCACACCCCTGTTACCTGTCTCCCTTCCTCAGCCCAACCTTCATGACCCTGCCAGAAACCTTTTCCTGGTATAACCCTCCAACACTTTCACCGCCATGACTGGCTTCCCTGAGGCTCTCGACGGAGCCCACACCCCTCCGAGCACCCCTGGGGCCTGCCAAGGTCTGGCCCCCACTGGCCTCCGCAGGTTGGTTCCCCACGCTCCTCCCACATGTCCCAGGTCCCTGACCTCTGCTGTGCCCATCAGTCCCCAGGCACATCATTCTCTTTTTGTACTTCTGCCTTCCCTCCATCTATGCCTAGAATGCCGCCCCAGTCTCTTTTCCCGGAAATCCCCCGTCTTGATCATTTGTTCAATAAATAAAAGGTAAAAGCTGGCACCATTCTGACCATTTTACCTGTATTATCTTACTTCTCATCTATGGGGTATATATGTTATCATCCCCACGTTTCAGATAATGTTCCAGTGTTACACAGCTAGTGAGGAGCAGAGCCTTGATTCGAGCTGGCTCTATGACTCCACAAAGCTCATGGCTCCAACCGCCCCGTGTACTGTCCCCAGTACCGGACATTCGGGGCATTCTGCAGCCCAGGTGAGCACAAAGCTCCCCTTCGGCAGGCTTCCCCAACACCCCCTGCAGAGTTCATTCATTTCCTTCAGTTGTCCTCTATGCCCGCTGGTGCGTAGGGCTAGAAAAGCCTTGTGGCAGGGATTCACCTTCCTCAGTAAATGCTCTCTCCTACCCCCCTGGGCTTAGCTAGTACTGCACTGGAACTTAGAAGGTATTCTTTAAATGCTGGCTAAGCTAACTTTCTTTCTTTCTTTCTTTCTTTCTTTCTTTCTTTCTTGATCTATTTGTTGATTTATTTACTTTGAAAGAGAGAGAGAGAGAGGGAGGGGCAGAGAGAGGGAGAGAGACAGAGAGAGAGAGAGAGAGAGAATGCCAAGCAGGCTCAGTGCTGGCTGTATGGAGCTTCAACTGGGACAGAGGAGGGGTGGTATGCGGGGCTGGAACCCACAAACTGTGAGATCATGACCTGAGCCAAAATCAAGATTGCTTAACCCGCTGAGCCACCTGGGGGCCCCAGAGCTAACTTTTCCAATGAAGATGCAAGGCCTGGGAAACTCAGGCGGATTACCTGGATCCCACACTGCTAGTGCCCGAGCGTGAGCCCAGACCCAGGTCGCTGATTCTATATAGGGCGCCTTTCCCTCCTCCCTACCCCACTGGCTCATCACACCCGGATGTCTGTGTATACCTGCACATGGGGAAGATCGTTCTTGTCTCAGGGGCCTAGGGAGTGCCTGTGTTAAGTTTTTAAATTCTCAAAAACCCTCAAAAATCTTTAATCATCTGTCACTGGTCTAATGACAGATACCTGAAATTGTATTTAAAAAAAATTTTTAATGTTTATTTATTATTGAGAGACAGAGAGAGAGCATGAGCATGGGAGGGGCAGAGAGAAGAGGAGACAGAGAATCTGAAGCAGGCTTCAGGTTCTGAGCTGTCAGCACAGAGCCCGATGCAGGGCTCGAACTCACAAACCGTGAGATCATGACCTGAGCTGAAGTTGGATGCTCAACCGACTGAGCCACCCAGGCATCCCCTGAAATTCTTTTTTAAAATCCCTTTCGCAGGGCGTCTGAGGGTTCCATCAGTTAAGCCCTCGAATTCAGCTCAGGTCATGATCTTGTGGTTCGTGGATTCTAGCCGGTCTTCAGGTTCTGTGCTCACAGCTCAGAGCCTGGAGCCTGTTCGGATTCTGTGTCTCCCTCTCTCTCTGTCCCTCTCCTGCTTGCATGCTCTCTCTCTCTCTCTCAAAAATAAACATTAAAAAATCAATAAAAATAAAATTCCTTTCCCTGTAGTATACTTCCCCCAACATACACACAAAATGCAAATATCCTAAAGAGGAACATACTAAGCTCTTTTAAGTTAGTCACACTGCAGTATAAGTTAGTTTATCCACTCTTTCCAACAGGAAACCTTGCTGACTTCTTGTACTTAACAGGCTGGGGGAGGGAGCAGAGAGTCTTGAACAAGGGCCCAGAGTGAACATGGCAGTCCCTGGTCATGGGCCCTGAGCAGGGCAAGGACAAGAGGAGCTCGTCAGAGGAAGGCACACTGGGAAGGAAGAGAGGCAGGCTTGACTCGGGAAGTAGTAACTAAAGGAAGGTTGGAGAGGACTCCAGAAGGGTCAAATGTCCATGGACAAGACCCCATAGTGGCCTAAAAGAGATTAGTGGGTTGATAAAATCACTAGCTTCAGCCACCTGAAGCATTCAGGGTTCCAAGAGGCAAAATAATTTACAATAGATACATAGACAATGATAATTGTCCACTTTACTCTGGTCCCTGCTTCCCTTACAAATGAAGGGGACTACTTATCAGAACTGCTCCAAGACGCTTCCTGTTTCTCTAGTTCCTCTAACCCCCATCCCCTGCCCTTGTGGTATCACAATACCTTTCTTGGACTCCACACCTTGATTCTTGCTCTAGAACCCTGGCCTGGATTTGCTGCCCCAGATTCAACTCCCCACTTCTTAAGGACACATGCTGAATCTCTTTTCCCCAAGCTTGACACATCACTTGGGGACATCTGCTCAAGCTTGTGAGATCTGGTCAAGCCAGGCTGACCCTGCTCCAGTGTGTACCTCCAGGTACAGAGGGGATCATGTATTGACAAATAATGGCCATGAATCCTGAAGTGGACTTGACCAGCCCTCTTAAACAGAAGGCCATTAGCTAGGTGTGCAATATGGTGGCACCTGGTGGCTCAGAACAAACTCAAGGTTCTCTCAAGATCATGGTCACCTTCCTATTCAATATTCAGCTGATTTGTATTGAATATAATTAAATACAGGGGAATGTAAAATTGATTGTAATGATCCCACTCTTCTATAAACATCCATGCAAGCACACGCACACATTTTGAGATTCTCATGGCTATTCCAGGATAACATGCTTTTAAACATGTGTGGGCCCACATGCAGGTACACACTTTGCTTATGGGTTAGCTGACAGCTGGGTGCAGGGAGAGGCACCCACAGAGAATACAGGGCAGGTGGTCCCAAATGGAGAGGTAGTCAGCTGCTACTTTCCTTTCCAGATGTCCAGCAAGGTGAACTGAGCTCACATCCTCTCAACCTCATAACAGCAGGTAATTTGGGGGCCAGGGAATGAAACTTCTCTGCTGGCCTTCCTCTACGGGGGGCACCAGAGCCTGATCTTGGCTTGACCATTGTCACGGAAGAGCAAGCTGTAAGAGGTGTCCCTAAACCGGTGGTTCTCAACCCAGGCTGTACATTAGAATTATCAGGAAGAGGTATTAAAAACTCCCATCACCCAGGCTGCACTCCAAACCATTTAAATCAGAATCTTTGGGAGTGGAATCCAGGTATTTTCTAAGCTACCCAGATGATTCCGATTTGTGACCTAGGTTGAGAACCACTAGTCTAAAGAAAGCTGTGGTTCAAGCGGTTACCGTCATTACTAACATCATCATCATCATCATCTCCACCCTCGTTGTTGAACTTGTTGCCCAATCTTTTCCCAAAGCTACATATTTTGACACAATAGAAAAATCACTTGGCTGGAAATAAGGCAACTAGGGATTTTTAAGATTCCATCACTAACTAGCTGTGTGATCTTAACGAATACCACAATTACTAATGTTACAGAGGATGATGGTGATAATGATGACGATGATGACGATGTCACAGCTTATATTTATTGCACCCTTGCTTTGTGCCAGAAACTGAGCTTTATATACTTTATTTCACTTAATGATCACAACCACCCAGTTAAGTAAAGCATTAGTTTACAGAAGAAGAGACGGAGGTTCAGGGAGGTAAAGTCAGTTGTCCAAGATCATAGCATAAGTAGCAGAAACAAGATTTAAACTCAAGCCACCTGACCTAGAAGCCCATCTTCTTATCTGCTCTTCAATACCACCTCTCTCAATAACTTGCCTTGATTGTAGTATTGGTGGAGGAGAGAGTACAAGATTCCCTTCCATGTCTGCCCAACATCAAAGCTCACCCTAGTAAGCTGTATTGCCCTTGTCATCGACATAAAAGTTAAGTTGGTGTCTCTCCTTCTGACCTAGTCACTTTCTGGAAAGAAATCTGGATGAGCGTGAAAAAAATTTTCACGGCTAGAGGGACTTAAACAATTTAATCTCGTGAAAAGGGTCTCTGCATTGAACTACAATTCAAGGGACAAGTCAGTGAGTCCTCTATTTAAATGTTCAGGGATTTCCATTTGTTAGAAGAAAAACACAATTCATAGGTAAGATTTAAGACCAGGAACTGCAGGTTTGCAGGCTGGTAAATTTTTCTCGCACTATATTCCATATGGCAATAGCAAATGGAGTCTCTCATTTCTTCCATTTCTTTAGAGACCATAAAAAAGTATACATTTGCAAAATCAATGTGTTTCCTTTTCTGCCATTTCATGTGATAGACAAACACAAGCCCAGTCCCATAATAGAAATTACATTGTGCTTTGAGATTGCCCCAGAAATACGTACATAGCCAGACAGTTTAATTTCCAAATGCTCTGGTGTCCTGGGCTGGTCTCATGGGAATGTACATTCAGATGGTACCTGGGAAGCTTCGAGGACATCTAAGGCAATGCCTGAAATTGATTAGAGCAATATATTCCGGGAGAAATGTTCTGCTGCATGAGCGGGGGAGGAGACTGTCATCACACTCGGATGAGACCTGTGAGCCCACAGTAACTCAGACCTGACAGCAGGACCTGGTAGGCAGGAATGGGTGAGAGGCCCACAGTCATCTCAGCAGCATGTGACCAAGTGATACGACCAGGTGAAGAAAGCACCTTCAAAGGCTGTGTGCCTAGAAAATTGCATTAGACTTGCGCTAAGCAGGGCAGAGAGAGACAAGAGGTAGGAGGGGGTCCCTCTGGAGATTTATCTCCTCAGGGTCCTGGACCCTGTCAGCCATTAGGAATGTGAAAAGTGTGAAACAGAACAAGCGAGGGAAAGAGAGAGGGGTGGGGCAGGAACGCAGGAGAAAGAAAGAGATGTCTGTTATCTTCGGGCGCTTCACTACCACTATCAGGTAGAAAGGTAGCCTGAAGTAATGAAAAAGAAACGTTCAAGCTGTGCTCCATTTAAGCAAAGACTCAAACTTGGGCTCTGTTATTTATTCATGTACTCATTTACACATTCAACAAATACGGAGTCTCTACTTTGGAGATACAGGAGTAAACAAACGGCCCCTGTGAAGTTTACAATCTAATGAAGGAGAGAAACAATGAGCCAAATAACCAAATAGACATATAATGTCAGGCGGTGATAGGTATCACACATCACAACAAACGGAGAAGGAGACAGGGCTCCGAGTGTGGGCACCAGCAGGGTGTGCCTTCTGAGGACACGACTTCCCAGCAGAGCCCTGAACCAAACGGGGGTGAGCCCTGCTCTGGCTGCCAGAGCTGTTGATGCAGAGGGAACTGTGATCACAACAGCTTTGAGACGAGTATGTGCCTGGCTTGCTGAGGAACGCAAGAAACGTGGAAGCAAATCACTCCGGTCAGGAATTCACAGGACCAGCTCACAAAAGCTGTGTCACCTGAAGCTAATACCCGGGTTCCACTTATATAACTTCTTACTACCCCATCGGTACCATATTGCTATACTAACCACAGCTTACATGAGGACTCTGTGTCACAAAAACATGATTGACTTGTAATCAGGAAGTGAGGATTCGCCTGCCGATGTGCACAATCAGAATGTGGTTTTTCAACAACATGTACTATCTGTGTATTTGCTGTATGTATATATATATATATATATATATATATATGTATATATATATATACACAGCACAAATATACATATAGTATATATAGTATATAACACTGTGTGTACATTAAAAAAGTACAAGGCTTGTTTTTTATTGGATGCAAATTTAAGGTGACTAAATAAAATGTTGAATTTTAAAGTTAAATTAAAAATTAACCTATTGGGGCACCTGGGTGGCTCAGTCGGTTGAGCATCTGACTTCAGCTCAGGTCACGACCTCACAGTTTGTGGGTTCGAGCCCTGCATCAGGCTCTGTGCTGACAGCTCAGAGCCTGGACCCTGCTTTGGATTCTGTGTCTCCCTCTCTCTCTGCCCCTCCCCTGCTCTTGCTCTGTCTCTGTCTCTCTCTCAAAAATAAATAAACGTTGAAAAAAAATTAAAAAGCTATTAATATTTGACATACCTACTTGCTGAATGACTTTTAATGTCATTTACTTAACTAAATTGTAACATAAAAAATCACATATGTGAATCAGTGACTTATATAAATATATAATAATAGTAGCAATGTAATCAAATTTTTAAAAAATTTATTCAATTATTCAAGATTCAAGAAAATTATTTTCCAGCAAAAGTAAAACAATTGGGAAATTAAATTAATTTCTTAAAAATTATTTTCAGGAAGCTTAACTTTTCACTTTAATTCCATATGAGAAAATAATCTTTGCTTTAACAAGCTGCTGTATATCCAATTGATACTGTGGATATTTTTTCTCTTTCCAGCACTTGACATAATTATTGGTGGAATAACTTTGGTAGAGTTTAACAGTAAACACACTTATTCAATTAATTATTCATTAATTAACTATTTTTATTTAATTCTCAAAGACAAGGGCTCTGAGGAGCAAATACAAACAACATTCACAAGGCAGCTAATGCTGGCCAGAAGGCACACACAGGCCACCTCTGGAGATAGGACTTGAAGATTGCACAATCAGTTGAGAGAAAGACCTCTAATTGCACCTATTCACCATAGTTTGTGGCATTTTGTGTCTTTTCCATGAATTCAATGTCAGTGAAATGACAGATAATAACAAAATGCAGTGTAAGATGGTGCGAGTAGGTGGCTAACAAGGCTACAGGAAAAGGTCACTAGAATTGATGAAGTCAAGGGAGTGAGGCCAAAGTGTTGGGTGAATCGTCTGTATAGATGCTGAAACCCCCAAAGTGGTGACAGGAGTAAAGACTCACCACCTTCAGAGCTGATCTGAGCCATCTTTGTCTCCCCGAAGCCTGTTTATGCCTCAGGACTTTGTGATGCCTGTGATATTCAGTCTTTATTACAGGAATCCCCATATCTGGAGCTGCACAGAGGAAGTTTCCATTCTTTGTACCCAGAAAGTCACAACCAGAGTTCACCAGGAATTCCCCCTATTTTCTATTAAAAAGTCAAGTTTCTATTTTATTTCCTCTGAATTTTGGTGAAAGAGCTTGGGAGCTAGAATGAGACTGGGTCCCGGGGTGGATAAAAGGAGGGAAGACTATGTACACGTCCGTTGGTTTATTTTTCACAGTACACTGGCCAGGTTGCTCTAAAATTGCCCTAGACTTTGCTGTTACAAGACATATGAAATCCCCTTCTTTGAACATTCTAGCCATGGTGGGTACAGAGTGTGCTCTACACACGCAGGCCAGCCACATTGTGCTTTGTAAATTCTGCTTTTAAACTTTGCTGTCCCAGGTTCCTAAACACCATCTTTTTGCAGAGAAACCACAAAAACTTCCAGTCAGATCATGCATTTTACTGGAGTCTCTTAACTCTGAGACAAGATTTATGGTGAGTTAAAATTCAGTTGAATCGCCTAGAAAGATTCATTTTCAAAAGAAAGAGAAAGAAAGAAAGAAGAAAGAGAGGAAGGAAGGAGGAAAGGGAGAGAGGAAGAAAGGAAGGAAGGAAGGAAGGAAGGGAGGAAGGAAGGAAGGAAGGAAGAAGTGGGGGAGGAGAAAGGAACAAATGAAAAAATGTACACAGTGACATCATTGGACAGATCCTGCTTTACTAAAACTCATTGGCGCATCATTGAAGGTGACTGAAATTTTCAACAACTCCTGAGTTTGGGCTGCCTTCAATCAAATATAACTCGCAGGGAGTTACAGCTGTAGCTGTCCTTCTAAAATGAAGAAAAATCATTCTCAGAAATGAGACCCTAAAATGTGTTTAATATGTGGCAGATGTGCCCCACAAGCTAGACCATCATCAGAATGCTGGTCTTTTCCTTGTCTCTGCAGGAAAACCATGTAACACAAATGGATTTATCAGGTGTATTACCACTAATGTTCTCTAGATTCTTAAGTGTCCCTGTGGATTCGCCCAGATAACTTAAAAACAGCTGCTGCCTAACAATTGGGACACATGGAACAGATGAACGAGTATAGCACATCACAAGAAAGAAACAAAATCCTAACGGAATCCCCACCTGCCCCCACCCCATCATGATCATCAAAAGGCACTTGGCATATGGAATTCTTACTTCCCTGCCCAGTGACAGCAGCAACATTTGGGAGAGGGATGAGAACCTGAGGCTCCTGTGAATTTGTCTGCCTTTTTCTCACCAAGGAACCATAAGGGATTCTGGACACAAGCCAGAAAACTTGCCTATGGATTTCTATGTCCTCAGACTAGCCATGCCCTAACCTACAGCTCTGTGAGCCACAGCACCACCAGCTGTGGCCCAGTGCGAATCCGGGCATGAGGAAGTTTTGTTCGTTTGGTGGTTTGGTGAGTTATTTCCAGAATGTGTGTGCTTAATGCCTCACCACACGTGTGTGTGTGTGTGTGTGTGTGTGTGTGTGTGTGTGTGTAGTTAAGTTATATTAGGTCCTGAGACTTTCTATGGAGAAGGGAAGGAAAGCAAGAAAACTAGCCTCATTTCCTAGGTGAGAAACTAAGACAGATACAGATACAATACAGATACAGATACAATACAAATACAGATAGAAATTTCTATCTGTATTTATCAGAAGAAAGGTAGCACTTGGTGGAGAGTTCCTTAAAGATGCAAACTGTCTCTTACTCATCTTTGAATCTTTAGTGTTTGAAGATTAAGAAATAGTATATGACCTGAATGCAAATTTGCATGTTTGAGCAATGTTTGTTGGAATTACACGTGTCATGCCCACAATGCTCCAGGCACATATATTATCTCATGTGATCCTGGAAACTACTCTATCAGATAGATGTCATTACCCCCAATTCACAGATAGGAAAACGAACTTTGAGAGGTTCAGTAACTTTGTCACGGTCACACATAGTTCATAATACAGTGTGTAAAGTCAAGTCTTGGCTTTCCAGCTTATGATAGATTATGCCATCTGGCCTCCTTTTCGATTGCAAATTAGTGGCCTCACCACCACCTTGCTTGAATTCAGAACCTGAATTTCATGAGGGCAGGGACCACTCTTAGGCCATACTGGTAAAGGAAAACACTCTACTCTGGAGCTGGTGTCTTGTTTGGTTTTTTTCTTATCCTTAGTGTCTGGCTCAAGGCTTGGCACATTGTAGGTAATAATGAAAGAAGAAAAACTGAGTAAATCAGTAAGTAAATTGATTGTCAGTCTAAACTAATCTACACAAAAACCAAACCCTTGCTCTGAATCATGTTCAGGAGCTTCACTTCCATTGTTTAATGACTCTGTGAGTCTTACTGTGAAAATTATTTCTCAGTGATTCATTCTTCCAGTCCTCCAACAATGTATTGTTATGTAGCCATGACTATAAGGAAGCAGATTTTCTTTTGGGTCCTTGTCAACCTCTCCAGCCCCATCTCCCCAACTGCTTGCCACCTGCTTTGCCATTTCAGGTGCCCCAAAGGACCTGTAGCGTTCCACCCCCTAACCCTACAACACCATTATCCTATCTCGTACCTCTTTACTTTTGCTCATATTTTCCCTGGATTCCTTCTCCCCACTCCTCCCTCTGCCTACCTGCCCTACAACTGCTAGTTGTATCTTATGACTCAATTTAGATGCCACCTTTTTTTTGGAGGTCTTCTGGGATTTCCCCCCGGGCTGGCACATATATCTTTATTTGGAGATTCCATGTGTCTCCTGATCACCACATTTCCATCTCCCACTGGTCTGGAAGTTTCTTAAGGACAAAAATTGTGTTATTCATTTTTGTGTCAGCATTTCCATGGGAGCTTAGAAAAGAGGGAAAAAGGAGGTAGAGAGAGGTTTTCCATAGATGGTGAGTTTGGGATGGCGAAATGTAAGGAAAGAGGGTAGTGGTTCCCAAAATTGGGGGACAGCTTGAGGAAAGACTAAGTTGGATGAAACATTTAAAAATATTGGAGAAAAAGATATAATTATAACAGGGCCAATACAGTGGAGAAGCAGTGGAGAACATAATGAACTTCCTTGGTATTCGCTGCCCATAGCAAGGGAACAGGTAACAGCAGAAGCAACCTGATTCTCTAGGTATATAGGCATTGCTGGGGTTTCTAATCTCACTACGTAAGCGATCCTTACAGTACGTGCTGGACTTGTATAAGCTTATATGGCAGGGCCAACTTTGCATAGTGCACACATTCAGTGGAAATGGATTTATGCTGAGTTAGTTGGACAAATACACAACTTGTTGAAGTTTCTTTCCACAAAAGCTATCATACTGAAAGAAAAGTCGAATCCACATTATAATGGGACTTGCTGAATGTTCATCCCAGGCTGTGCCAATGTGGGACTAGTAGGAAAGTCATTCTGTGTCTATTAGGT
Source organism: Lynx rufus (assembly GCF_022079265.1). Taxonomy (NCBI): domain Eukaryota; kingdom Metazoa; phylum Chordata; class Mammalia; order Carnivora; family Felidae; genus Lynx; species Lynx rufus. The sequence continues at coordinate 10,353,571 of NW_025814841.1, read as the reverse complement.
GGTTAAAAAGCAGTTGCATAAAATCATCACCAAGTATCATTTTCATAGGGCCCCAATTCGCTCTCACCAAGTAATTCTAGAGTTAGGAACCTTTCCAAAGAATTCCTGCAGAGCTATACCGGGATAAAATCTGGCCCATTGTGAATATAAAATGGCAATTTTATTTAAACAGTTGTAGCTCCTTGGGTCTCTTCTGGCTGACTCGAATATTGCTCCTTGTCTATATACTTTGGACACATTTTCACTTTCCTCTAAAAAGAGTTTTACTGCTTAATCATCTTCCTCATGCCACCTCTCCCTTCTAGTGAATTCTGTGTTGGAACAATGGAATGATTTTTGCTCGGCAGTCTGTTGATGAATTTCGTAGGAAAGTTATCGCTAATAATCCTCAATACGTGTCCCTAAATCTGGCACAGTGACCAAGCCACTTAACCTTGCCATGCCATCATCTTTCCAGCTGTAAAGCTCAGCTGAGACGTCCTAATGCCGCCAGGTTCTCAGCTGCAAAGGATTGCACGGTCTTCCTACCATTCCTTTGCCAGCGTGAGTAATGGCTTCCAATTAAAAAGGCTGACTTCAATTATTGTCCCACCTGTGTCACTTTCCCAGCACACAGGGGCTAGTAAAATGGATGTGACCTGGAAAAGCGTTAGTAGTGTTTTGCAAGGTATTTCTAGTTTAGGGCCATAAAATTGAATTGACGATGCATTGGCCAAGTAGTCTCATCATCAGACTTAGCCAGCAGGGTGCCTTTGAGTTTTACTCGATAACAGATTATGATTTAATGTTTGGTTAGGGGAAAACATAGATTGATCTATGCAGCCAAGAAGTAATTATTTGCTATGTATTATGTGCCAGGCGTGGTGAAGAATGGTGAGGGGGTTGGTTGGTTTTTTTCCCCAGTGGCGGGAACGCCCTAACCAAAGGGTAAAAGTCAAATGCTTAGGGACTATGCTAAACCAGTTTGCATGGCAATAGGTGTTGACAAGTTTCATCAGTGCTTGACAGGGTCTGAGCAAGGGTTCTGTCCTTGTTTCGCTCTTCTGGTACTACCTCAGCATGGCCATGACTTTATGCTTTTCCCTTACCCACCCCTTGGCCAGAGTAAAGGACCAAACCCGCCTCTGTGGGAGTGAATGACATCCTTGTAGGACACGTCATATCAGCTGCATCAGCCTAGATTTGCACCCTTCCGTAAAATCTATCCTAAAAATTCCCAAGTTATTATCCAGTTTTCCTTCCTTTTGCAACCAAATGTCTTGAAACAGAAACCTATCTTTGCTGCCTTATTTTTTTTTTCAATGCCACTCACGTTAAAGATCCAATCACTTTACCGGTCAAACAGCTTTTCTGGCTCCCGTGTGTCTGTCGTATTAAGTTCATTTCTACCTTTAATAAGATGTTTTCCAATGAGAAAAAATAGCTAACCTTTATTGGAACATATGTGCCAGACATTGTGCTAAATGCCTATTAACTCATTTTGTCCCCAAAAGAGTGTGAAATTGATGCAGTCATAGCCCAGTTTACAGATGAGCAAATAAAGTCCAAAGAGGTTTAGCAACGGGCCCAAAGTAGTTTCTGAGGATGGAACAGGAAACCAGACCTAGATTCTCCTGATTAATCTTGAGCCATCAATACCTGAGGCTCCATTTTTCACAACTTTCCTGGGGTCCATTTAAGTGAGCCCTTCCTCCTCCCCAGGTCCCATCTGAACAGGATGGCCCGGTGCAAGAGGACATGTGGTCATCCCCTGAGACAATGATGTCCCTTCCTTATATTTCCTTATCCTTCTTGGTGTGGACAGAGCCTCCTGACCAGCTTCCCAGCTGGAGGCCAAAACCACATGGGAACACAACTGCATCAGAGAAGAGTAAACCCTGTGTTTCTGAAAGACACCAACAGCTACACTCAGCCACACCCCTGTGACAAGACATGCCCTGTGTATATGTGTCATGTTGGCAAAGACCTCCTTCGGACAGAGGAGAGGAAGTGTGTCCTTGAATTAATTTCAGCAGATTCCTATATTTTTTACTCCACTATGTCCTTTCTCCATCTTCAACATCACTGACTATGAGGTCCAATGACATTACTGTTCCAAGAGCTTTCCTGGCTCCCATGGGTCCGCTCAGTGTGGTGACCTCATGCCTTATGCTCACCGCACATCACCAACCTCTTCTTCGGTGGGGGTCCACTGCACCCTGTGCAGACTTTATCAGGTCAAGTATTTTCCTGTCTACATGTTTTTATCTGAGTATAGTTGACACACAGTGTTACATTAGTTTCAGGCGTACAACATAGTGGTTCGACAAGCGCATGCTTTATGCTGTGCTCACCACAAGCCCAGCTACCATCTGTCCCCATCAAGTCAAGTATATTGCTTCCTAATCTCGGTAGACTGTAAACCCCTTAAGGACAAATACCTTGTCTTGTTGTCTTTGCCCCCGGCATTTAGCAGAGCTAAGCCTGTGTTGAGTGGCTCAGCTCCATTTCCAGCTCCCTGAGAAGCCTTCCCTCACACCAACCCCCGTGCAGTCTCTCGTTCCCAAGCAGGATTAACAGAACCTTCTGCATCCCAGGCCACCACATATGCACCAGCAGAGCACGTGTGTTACAGAGTGGCATGACTCTCTGTTCCCTGCCACCTGACCCCTGGCTATCTCTCCTCTCCGCCCTCACTTCCCCTTGTCTGTCCTGCTCCATCCACACTGGCCCCTCACCCATTTCTCAACCACGCACATTCCCCCCTCAGAGCTTTGTACTTTCTGAGTACTGGAACTGAGTACTTTCTGAACCCTGGAACTCTCTCGCCCCAGAGACACATGGCTCGCTCCCTGGCTTCCTTCCGGTTTCTTTTCAAGCCTTCTCAGAGAGACTGTCCCCCAAACATGCTACCAAAATACCAACCCTACCGTCACTGTCTGCCCCACTTTCTTCAGACCTCCAACCCCAACCAGGCTGATATTATCTATTCTTCGTTTGTGTGATTACTGTCGCCTACAGTAAAATCTAAGCTCCTTGAAGACAGGGACTTTGTCTATTCTCTCTTAGAGCAGAGCCTGGAACATATAATAAGCCCTTCAGGACTGTCTGATGAATGAATAACTAAATTTCCTAAGGGACCGTGAGACCCTCAGGAGCCAGGATTGTGTCATTCTTTTTTTTTTTTTTTAATATTTATTTATTTTTGAGAGAGAGAGAGAGAGCAAGCGGGGGGGGGGGGGGCTGGTTGAGAGAGACAGAGGGAGACACAGAATCTGAAACAGGCTCCAGGCTCTGAGCTGTCAGCCCAGAGCCCGACGCAGGGCTCAAACTCGGGATCAGTGAGATCATGACCTGAGCCAAAGTCAGACGCTTAACCGACTGAGCTACCCAGGCGCCCCCAGGATTGTGTCATTCTTCAACCTCCAGCATCTGGGCATGGTGGGCCTAGGACAAAACATGAGCTTGTTACTTGATTTATGATGCAAATTAGAAGTGTGTGCAGAAAACCAGCTGCAGAGTGCCCCCCCCCCCCCGTGACAGGTCTCTGTGGGAGCAGGTATGTGCTGTGGTTCCTCTGCACAGCTTTGCGAGGTAGTTGCTATGACACCACTTAAGAGGGGAGGAGACTCAGTGTCAGAGAGCTCAGGGGAGACTCAGTGTCAGAGAGCTCAGGTGACCTGTCCCAAGTCATAGCTACTGAAGGTCAGATGGGGATTTGAATCTTGTTCTCACGCCAACTGCGATTTCGTCCCTCCTCCTTGTTGCCTCTTCTGAGACCCCAGCTACATTTAAGCAAATGGGTATTTGGATCCGGTAAAGTCCTGTAATCAGTGAAGTAAATCAAAGTAGAAAATTTAGAAAAATCTTTTTTTTTCTAAGTAATCTAGTTTACTTTCTGTGATTTTAAAATTATTTTTCCCCTAGGCCAGTGCTATTTTCATCCTCCCTTTCAAGAGGAAATAGAATGGAAGTGGTTAATGGTAATACACACAACCATCATTGAAACCGGGTGTGAATATAAAGTGTTTTAGAAAGCACAACAATTATGAGGCTAAAGTCTTTGCTGCCCCTTGCAAATCTTTGTCAGAAAAATGAATTAACTCATTCTTGCAGCTCTTTCAATTCAACCTAAAGAAATTCATAAATTTAGCATTTAAAAAAACCACAGGATTTGCACATTTACCCATTTCCTGGGTCTCAGTGAAAGACTTCCTTTTCTTACAGGTGTGCTGTTTGAGATGTGCCCTCCTGGGGGAACACAGCACTTCACAGAGCTGTTTGCTCAAACTGTGTTCAGGGAGGACTGTGTGGAGAATGGGGGGTATTTTGCAAGAGAACTGAAGCTTGGACTGATTTTATAAAATTACTGATTTTCAAATATTTTGCATTTTCCTAAGTCTGAAGTGAGTACCTTTGCCAAATGACGCCGTTATCCCGGTGGTTGTGGTCCATGCGCTCAGAGTCAATTAAGGACACATCAAGAGCCAACCGTGATGAGTTCAGACATCTAGAGGCAGCTGTTTGTGCTGATTCGGCTCAGGAACGGTTTTGCCGTGTGGCGGTCCTGTCAGTTACAACAAAATAACACAAAATGGAACGAACGCTTGCTCCCACTTTAAGAGCTAACATGCCTTGGCTTTGAATACAACCTGTGTGCGGTCAGTGCCCAGATTTACAGTGCCAGCCTAAACCCTCAGGCAGACTCGGTGCCCAGGCACCAGCCCCTAGTCAGTGCCTTCGCTTGTGTGTCTAATAGGCGTCTCGGAGGTAGCATGTGCCAAACTGAGCACTCAACTGGCCCTTCCTCTCACCCTCCAACACCAGGTCCTACAGCCAGGTGCCCCATCTCAAGCAGCGGCAACTCTGCTCTTAGATCCTGCTGGCTTTACCTTAACATATTCCGAATCTGACCCTTCTCACCACCTTCACTGGCCCACCTGGTCCTAGCCACCATCTTTGCTCACTTGGACTCCAGCAATTGTCTCCTAACTGACGCCCCTGCTTCTGCCCCTTGTGTCCCACACCCTAACATAGTCCCCAAGCAGATTAAAAAAAAAAAAAAATTCAGATCATGTTGTTCCACGACTCAAAACCCTCCAATGGTCCCTGTATCACTCAGAGGATAAGTCACATTTCTCAGGATGACCTCCCAGGCTTCAGTATGACCTTTCTTAGGCCTTGTGTAACAAATTACCACAATCTTAGTGGCTGAAAACAATGGAAGTGTATTCTCTCGCCATTCTGGAGGTCAGAAGTCTGAGGGTGTTGACAGGGCTGCTCTGCCTCCAAAGCTCTAGGAGAGAATGCCTTCCTTGCTTCTTCCAGCTTCTGGTGCCTGTTGGCGCTCTTTGGCTTGTGGTACATCTCTCTGCTCTGTCTTCCCATTACTTCTCTGTGTGTCTATCTTATTTTTTTTTTAACATTTATTCATTTTTGAGAATGAGACAGAGCATGAGTGGGGGAGGGGCAGAGAAAGAGGGAGACACAGAATCCGAAGCAGGCTCCAGGCTCCGAGCTGTCAGCACAGAGCCCGACGCAGGGCTTGAACTCACGGACTGCGAGATCATGACCTGAGCCGAAGTCGGACGCTCAACCGACTGAGCCACCCAGGCGCCCCTCTGTGTGTCTATCTTATAAGGACACGTGTGATTGCATTTAGAAACCACCTGGAGAATCCTAGATAAGCTCCACCCCACCTCTCAAGATCCTTAACCATATTTTTGGCAGATAAAGTAATATTCATCACTTGCCATGTAAGAGAACATTCACAGGTCCCAGGGATTAGGGGATACAATTCAATCACTAAGGTCCCTACATGATCTGTCCCTGTCACCTCTCTGGCCTCATCTGCTGCTCCTTTTACCCTTGTTCTCTTCATACTCACTGGCTTCCTTGCTGTACCTTATGTAAACCAAACTCATTCCTGCCACAGGGCCTTTGCATTTGCTGTTTACTCTGCTAGAATTCCGGCTCCTTCACTTCCTTGAGGTCTTAACTCAAAAATTGCCTACTCAGTGAGGTTTTCCCTGGTCACCTTATCTAAAACTTCAATACCCCCTAGCATTTCATTTATTCCTTCCTTGCTTTACTTTTCTCCTTAGCACTTATATTATAGACCTTACCATTTCATCTTATTACAGATTTTATATAATTGCTTATTATCTGTCTTCCCCCACCAGAATAAAGCTACCAGAGGGCAGGGTTTTTTGTCTAATTCACTGATATGTCCCCAGCACCTAGAAAAATGCCTAGCACATAGTCTTTCAGTAAGTATTTGTTGAAGGCATAAAGGCACTGGAGCACTTAACTCTTTGCTAGACACTGTGCTGAGGGTCTTACATGCATTGCTTCACTTTAATCCTTACAACAGTATGAGTGAAAACTGTTATTCCTGTTTTGCAGAGGGGTAAACTGAGGCTTCCAGGTTTATTAAATCACCTAAGATCACACAGCCAGGAAGAAGCCCAGCCAGGATTCAAACCCACATTGCCTGACCCGAAAGCTTGTACACACAATGATTACAAATACCCGTTGTATTCGTTAGCTAGAGCTGTCCTAACAAAGCGCCACTGACTGGGGGCTTAAACAATAGACATTTGTTTTTTCATACTTCTGAAGGCTAGATGCCAGATGCGTTGGTTTCTTCTGGAGCCTCTCTCCTTGTCTTGTGGATGGCTGTCTTCTTGCTCATCTTCACACGGTCTTCCTTATGTGCAGGCCTGTGTCCTAACCTTTGCCTATCATGACACCAGTCGTGTTGAATTAGGGCCCACCCATATGACCTCATTTTACCTTACTTGCCTCTTTAAAGCCCATGTCTCCACACACTGTCACGTTCTGGGGTAGTAGGGATTAGGGCTTCAACACTGGGCGTCACACAAAAGGAGAGGGCCCCTATTCTTAAATCTTTGGTTCATAGTTCATCTTTCTATCATTTTTTTTTGAAAAATTTTTAATGTTTAGTTTTGAAAGACAGAGAGAGACGGAGCGTGAGCAGGGGAGGGGCAGAGAGAGAGGGAGACACAGAATCCAAAGCAGGCTCCAGGCACTGCATTGTCAGCACCACGAATGGTGAGATCATGACCTGAGCCAAGGTTGGTAGCTCAACTGACTGAGCCACCCAGGTGCCCCTCATCTTTCCATCTTCAGTGGCTCCTTCTCTTCAGCCCACAAATACACATAAATATACCCAATTAAAAACAATTCATCTGTTTCCATCCCTTCAGTGAGTATGCCCTCTCCTTCCCTTTGCTTCCAAACTCAACAGAGCTTCTTTTGGTCTTCTTTCATTGCTTGAAATCATCATTCTCCTCCCAGTGTCCATCAGCACCACTTTTCCAGAAGTCACAAAGCCCAGGCCTGTGGCTTCTTCCCAATCTTCCTCATCTCTCCGCTCTCCATTGCACACCATCCCCCATGCCTTTGGGTTTCACTCCACACCATATGTTTATCTCTAACGCCTGTGATGCTCTTGGCTTGGCAAAGGGGAAAAGGAGGTCGGAGGGTAGTTTTTGGTGGTTGGTGTAAGAACAGAGATGTCTGTTTAGGGCTTAGTATTTAGGGTTGCCAGATAAAATACACATTACTGTGCACTAGTTGGGACATACTTATACTAAAAATTCCTCATTGTTTATTTGAAATTCAAATTTAATTGAAAGTCTTCTACTTGCTAAATCTAGCAACCCTGCTGGTATTCAGTTCAGGGGAATGGATTCTCCTTGCCCTGAACCTTCAGTAAAGTCTGCTACTCCCAACCAGTCATAATTGGGGAGTAAGGGAACCAAGGGTGTGTTCTAAAGAAGCAAGAGTTTGAGGAAGGGAGAACACTCACAAGAAACTAAATTCAGAGACAGAAGGACAGATATAAGCCCAGAGAGCCCCTCAGATCTAGAAAAGGTATATTGGGTACCCAGCTTATAGGAAAAAAAATGTTCAAGCCAATTGATTTCAACATTAAAGGAAACAATCATTCACATATTGTCTGTAATGTAATTTAGAATACTGCAGCATAGAAAGAGTGATATGTATGTAATCTACACCCTAGGAATATCCTATCAGAAATATAGTTACCATTGGAAGAACCCATTAGGCATCCACACTCTAGAAACAGCTACTATAAGAGTTTTAATGTTACAATTGGTTCTGTAAACTAGCATTAAGAATGTTATAAAAATATCTTACAGTGGAAATGAGTGGTGCTGAAGATATGGGGATTGGCTAGAAACATTGTAGAGGCATTTTGCATGAAGAGGATATCAGATCTGGTGAATCCAACACTTAATGCCTTTGGAGGGGATTATTTTAATCACCTTCTGTTCACCCCATTGGTGAAGGAGGCATCCCTGTCCTAGGGTTATGGAGATGACCAAGTGTGTGATACTCGACACTGGACAACATTTTATAAGTCATGTACACTCATAGCCTGAGGGAGGAGGACACAGAATGTCCCACAGGGGTTGTATTCCGGAACAGAGTAGACAACCAGGGACTGTAGGAGGCAGGCTTTGTAGTAACAAGAGGGGGAAGTGGCCCATGGCTCTTTTTTTTTTTTTAATGTTTATTTATTCTTGAAAGAGAGAGAGAGAGAGAGAGCGGGGGAGGAGCAGAGCGACAGAGGGACACAGAATCCGAAGCAGGCTCCAGGCTCTGAGCTGTCAGCACAGAGCCCTGTATGGGGCTCAAACTCACGAGCCATGAGAGCATGACCTGAGCCGAAGTCAGATGCTTAACCAACTGACCCATCCAGGCATCCTACCCTTGACTCTTTTGACAGGATGTGCTTGGCTTGTTTGAATAATTCCACGGACTGGCAGGGAACAGAAGACTGCTACTGGGAGGCAGGAACAGTGCCTGGTCCTTGTGATAAGGTTTGTTTGGCCAGAGGACCTTATCTGCAGGAGTAGAGTGGGGAGTGGAATTTGTGGCTAGGCCATTTGTGGCCTTCCTGATTTTACAAGATGTCAAGGCAGCATAAACTATTGGGCCTTGATGTTAGTCCACATGGCCCTTGGCTTTCAAGCTCCACTTGGTCGTATGTGTCCTTACTTCAGGGAGGATTCATCCCATCAGCCTAGAAGAAAAGATGATCCCACCACCGTTCTCACATCTGCTGCAGAATCAGACCTATAAATACAGACAACAAACCGATGGTTGCCAAGTGGGGGGCGAGGGTGGGAAATAGACAAAATGGGTGAAGACCAATGGGCAGTACAGGCTTCTAGTTATGAAATGAACAAGTCATGGGAGTAAAAGGCACAGCATAAAGAATACAGTCAGTGATTATTGTAATAGCATTGCAGGTGACAGACAGTAGCTCCAATCATGATGTTGTATACCTGAAACTAATGCCATATTGTATGTCAACTATACTTAAATAAAAAAAAAATTTCTAAAAAGAGAACATTACATGCAAAGTATTGTTGGAGAGCTAGGACTTCACCAAACCTGAAAGAAAAGGTTGGGTGAATGTCTTTCACTGCACCTGCTGATAAATGTGTGTGGTCTAATTCCTCCAAGACTTGCTTTTTCCATTGCAACATACCTCCTGATGGAGACATTTTGTAGGAGAGACCATATATTTCTCATGTATGTCTAATCCTCAGATTTCTCTTCAAACCAGCCTGGCATTTGTGAAAGGCCAACAGGGGTCCTGGGGGTCTGGAAGGCTGGGGGACGCCTAGGGGATGACACAAATGTGTGTTTAGTACCTTCTCTTCTCACTCATACTCTCCAATGTATCCACTCCCAGGGCTTTAATTATAATCTCTGCAGGTTTTCCTGGGACCGTTAGATCTTGGCCTCCTCTGGAACACTGGATCTGCTTTCCCAACAGTATGGTGGACATCTCCACGTGCTCCCATTGATTCATTGGTTCATTGATTCATTTACAGACAGTTACTGATAGTAAGTGTTCTAGATACAAACACACAGTAGGTCTTGCTGTCTTCCTGGGGTTTACGGTTGGGTGGAGGATGTCATGCAGACCCATAAACTCAACACATCCAAAATATTATTACCATCTTCTATCTCTAAATCGACTCCTTTTTCAGTTAAAGACATCGCCATCTCACCACCTGCTAAAATTTACAACTCAAGTCATGCCTGTTTCCTGTCTCCCTCTCTCATCCCCACGATTCCCTGTTACCTTTCTGCCCGTGACCCCACTCACTTACCATTTGCTAGGCAAGCTCATAGCAATATAATTGCAATAAAGGTTTGTTGGGTCGAGCCCGAACCTTCACCTTCAAAGTCGCCACTTTAATATTTTACTAAGTTACCATCCTTCGGGTCCCCCTTAACACCAACTGTCACCTACAAAGGGTAGGGCTTTGTACTTTAACATCTGCCTCACATCTTTAACACATATTTTCAAACCAAGGTTCTCATTATTTGTAAGGTAAAATTTCTAAGACTTCAAGACGTCTGAAAACTCCATTGTCTGCAAGACCAAAACAAGCCAGTGGCCACGGTCTGGTTTTTTAAGGCCAGAGCTGAGGTAGGGAAAGCAACATCTTTGCTGTTTAGAAACATGCTGATGGTGCTATTCAAAAAAAGGACCCCAAGCGTTCCAGTTTTAAACAGACTCTAATAACAGAACACTTCCAGCCAAAAGAGAAAGCTGATCTCCCGACACAAAAGGTGCCAGCAGTAGCTCCTTCTTCCCTCCACGAGGCTGCTGACGCGCGGTGACGCATCCTCTACCCCATTTGTGGGAGAGCCAATCAGTTGTCTTTGAATGAAATCTTTATTCCACTGTTTAAACACTCCTGGGGGAAGGAAGGGAGAGGACAAGGGAAGCATTTCAGAAACAAATGGAGACCCAAACGCCAAGTTTCTGTTCTTGTTACTGTTCGGGTTTTGGCCCCGTAAAGACGGTCTCAATTCCATGTTTTTCGTTAAGCTGGTTTGTTTGGCAAAATTCACTGATAAATACAGAACTCTGAGGTCAGTCTCACCTTACTCGGAAAGCTCGAGCTGGGGAGTTCAGCTTTCTGTGGTCGGGGAAACTTTGGAAGCCGCTGATCTGCTGTTTTGACAAGGGCAGGCAAAGATATGGGCCAGATAATTTTTTTTCTTTACAAATGTATGAATCTGGGACTTTTCCCTCTCAAAGACCCAACATACAAGCAACCCTTTGTTGATAGTTCAGTGCTAGTTGCCGGGTCGGGGAGGAGGAGGCAGGGTGGATGTTCAGGTGGAGGGAACACGTGGAATTCACAGATAGGCCAGGGCCTGTGCCTCTTCCCCCGTTTTCCTTGTCCTCAGCTACTCATAGGCAATCACACCCCAAAAAGGGCAAGACATTGAGGGTAGATGGGAGGGAGCAGGGGCCTGGGTATTGAGAGACCAGATGGTCAATCTTCAAGAAGCGATGCTGATTTCTAGGACCCAGATCTGCTTCCCTGGCATTTCCCTCCAGGTTATGTGTCCCCAGAGCAGCTTTCCTCCAGGTCAGTTAAATAAGCCCTTTTTAAATTCCTGCCCTGTCAGCTCCTCTCCCTTAAAAACAGAGTCTAAACCTGAATCTGTTCTAGTGCAGGAAATAGGAACACCAAGGTGAACGCTGAGTTTCGTTCAAACCTATGAAATCCTAATGGGCAACAGGTACCGAGTGCTTACTAAGTGCCAGGCACTGTTCTTCGTGCTTACCTACTTAATCAAGCAATCTTATGAGATGAGTAATATCATCATCCCGTTTTTTTACAGATGAGGAGACAGAGACACAGAGAGACTAAGTAACCGGCCTAAGGTCCCACAGCTGGGATTTGAACCCAGGCAGTCTGACTTCAGAGCCCTTGCTCTTAACCTCCACCCCACCCCCACACAGACCTGACCTGTCCCCTAAGTAAGGGTATGTGACCAATGGCCAAGTGGGCAGACAACACTTCTCTCCTGCATTTATTTCCATGGGTAAAGGGCAGCAAATGAAGGCAGCTGGGAAGGGCAGAGAGAAGGAGAGAGGGCAGCTGCATTGGTGACTCCTTGGACCAGGTCCTGCTAAGAGTACAGATCTCACTGTGCTGAGCCTGGCATGGGGCTCCTATGTGCCAGCGTGCCAACCTACCAAGCAGAGAGTGTTGCAGGATTTTTTAACCTCAATACCTAGGATTCATGGTCTTGTTGCTTCAAAGAATGGAGAGGTGGACACAAAATGAGCGGCAGGCATTAGTTAATTAGAGTAGAAGATTAGAAAGTAAGAGTAGTAGGAAAGATCTCTTTGCAGAGAGGGGGCGTTCGAAAGTGAATGTCTGAGGACTATAGGCAAGGGTCCTTGTTTTATAAAGTTCTGGTTGCCCGCCCCCCACCCTTCCCCCTGGTTCCTTCTCAGGTTCTACCCTTATTGGCTGGATAACTCTAGGTGCTGGGTTGTCCATTCCTGACTGGTTCGTTTCCATTGTACGAGGGTCTGTGGCCACACCGTTCCTTGTGGGTCATAAGGTTTTATGGTCTACTACTAATTTTAGTCAGGCCTTTTGTGAAATTCCTGAGGGAAACCTGAGGGGGAGTAGGTGGGGTCTGTTACATTCTCATGAGGAATCTTATTCCTGAGGGGGTTTGCTGTGGTCAGACACTCCCAGCATTGTTCCAAAATACTTGTTTTTTTTCCGCACCCAGGGACCTCAGGTCCTAACCTTTCCCTCTCTGCCTATTTCATCCTATCTTTTCCTATTATAAGAGGACTAAGAGGTGCTTTCACGCTGCATTGTTGTTGGTGGGTGCCCACCCTGATGGGACAGAAAACAAAGCTAGCACACTGGCCTCAAATGTGGATGATATTGAAGGGCCAGTGCTGGGCATTTTATATGTACACACACACACACACACACACACGTATTATTATATCATATCATATCATATCATATATTATATTATATTATATTATATTATATTATATTATACTATACTATATTGTATTAGTCATTCAGTGACCCACTGAAGACATGAAACTTGGGTTCAGTTTGTGGACCAGAAAATAAACACCTTGATGATCATAATACAACCAAAAGATCTCTTAACTGTTACCTTAGTCACTTTGGGTGACTATCACAGAATACCATAACACAGACTCTGTGCCTTAAACAACAAACATGTATTACCTCAGTTCTAAAGGATGGGATGTCCAAGATCAAGGGGCCGGCAGGATGGTGTTTGATGAGGGATGACTTCCTGGTTTATGGGCAGTTGTTTTCTCATATCCTGAGCAGAGGAAGAGGAAGCAAGCTCTCTCCTGTATTTTCTTACAAGGTCCCAAACCCACCGTGATGGCTCCACCCTCATTACACAATTACCTTCCTAAAGCTCCATCTCCAAATACCATCACACTAGGGTTTCAACATATGAATTTGGAGGGACACAAATATTCAGTTTCTATAAGGCTTCACAGGCACCACAAAAAATTACACACACACACACACACACACACACACACACACACTATGCAGGCCCAGACCAAGCTCAGAGATTCAATTACCCCATTGTTCCCAAATGGCTTACTTAATGTCACTGTGTCACTAAGGCAGACAGCTTATCTGTTTTGTTCACCATGTACACCCAAGTTCATGGCCTGGAACTCAGGAACTGAATCATTGAATTCAGTTACTCGGATTTTTCCATTCCTCCATGATATCATAGTCTGTCTTTCTGTACCTTTGTATCTTCTTCCCAAAGCCTTCAGTGTGTCCAAACCTCACACAGCGTCTCTAGATTCTGATGTGACTAATCTACCTCTGTTGACTCACAGCAGAGACGGACACAGTTTGTAGTCATGGCCAATATTTTCATAATTAAAACAAAGTAAAGGTTTTTAGAGTAAAAGTAATTCTGGGTCAAGATTAATTCAAAGATTTCCCAACCTATCAGAGAGAAACCTAAATGCGCTAGACCTCTATTTTTGTTTAACACTGGCACAACCCCTATACTTAAAAAAATAACCTTGTTTGTCCAGTGACAGATTCTCTTCAAACGTTCCAACAGCTGCCTTCATCCATCCCTACACTCTCAGACCCTTATCTTAAATCTCTGAACCAAAGTCCCCAGACCCTTTTCTCCCAGGAATGACGAAGTTGTGGAATTGAGGTTATAAATTCAGTCAAGCCCCAAGACCAAATTCCAAGTTGGAGTGTTAAGGTCTAATGTTGATATTTTGCTTTTTAAAGTCAAAGTTATAATTTGAAACAGTTGTTCATCAGCAAATCAGTTTTCTTACTTTTTCCTGATCTTCAGATAATAGTCTCAACAGTTAAAAGATTGTAATGTGGGTTAGTGAGCTAAGCTATGTTTTTAGTTCTCAATACTCAAGTTAGTTAACTTATAGCATCTTATACCAAAATTTCAGTGTGGATTGGAAAGAAAAGCAATTTGGGGAGAAAAAAGAAAAATGAAGTACTGCCCAAAAATGTCTGTTCCTTCTTTCGCCTCACCCATTTGTGCTGTAAATATTTGAGGAAGGTAAAGATATCAGGCACTTTCTCTAATCCAAGGGACAAATTCCAGCAAATGGTTCAGCATGTTCTTTGCCTTCTCATTCAGTTTCCAGTAGGAAGCTCATCCCTGCAAAAAAAAAAAAAAAAGGCATGTGACTGTTGCTTTTATATAAAGTTTTGCTCACTGAGTTAAGTGAGCCTTGCAATTTTCCAATTAAGGACATTATGATTTGACCCTTGCTGTGGAAGGCAGTATAGGACTTATTCTTTCTGCCATCCACAAACTACTGCCAGACTTCCAAGGATGGGCTGGTAGTTGGGTATTTAACATAATTTAAATGGTGGCAGGTGTGCCTGGGTGGCTCAGTCGGTTGAGCGTCCAACTCGGGCTCGGGTCATGATCTCATGACTTGTGAGTTCCAGCCCTGCGCTGGGCTCTGTGCTGACAGCTCAGATTTTGTGTCTCCTTCTCTCTCTGCCCCTCTGCCACTCATGCTCTCTCTCTCTCAAGAATAAATAAACATTAAAATAAAAGTAAGTAAATAAATGGTGGCAAAACAGCAGTGGCTTGCTATATTGGAGGATTCTGCCAGCGAGTTCAATCCACAACACTTTATATGTGATCACAGTGACACAAGACTTATTAAAGGGCAGGAGATTTCCAAGGTATAGGTTAGAATAGTGCTTTCTGGCAGATGCACGCTACTGAGAAGAGAAAGAGGGGTAAAGAAGTGACAAGAAGGAGGGTAAAGGACCAGCAGATATATCAGGAAGAAATGAAGAGAGATAAGGCATTAGCGTCCAGGGAGGTTAGAGTTTGTTTTTCCATATGAGAAGTACATACATGTTTGGACTTGGTAATCCTTAACCAGGGGCACCCAGATGATTCTGATGGTTTTTGGTTGTTGTTGTTTTGTTTTGTTTTTTTCTGCATACTGAATCAGGATCTCTGGGTGGAAGTACATTGTGGAAAAGGCCCCGCTCAGGTGGTTCTAACGTATACCGTGGCCAAGAAAATGTGTGCTGCAAATATATTTTTCCTTCTTTATTTTCTCCTAATATCACAGTTTAATTTTTCCAATGCTGTTATTTTTTAGTATTCAAATTATAAAAACAGTTCATTGAAAATCTGGAAAACATGAAAAAGTACATAGAAAAAGGCTAAAATCATCTCTAAACTGATTAGCCAGACATATCTTTTTTAGTCCAGGGTGTCTAAATCTGGGACTCTGGATGGATTTCAGAGGGCCCATGGCCTAAACTTCTGAAAACTTACAGAAAATTACTATTTTCTTTTTTTTACCCAAGCATATATATGGCTCTTATAATATTAACATCACACGTTTTGTTTTGAAACTGCTTTTTTTTTTAGTTAACAAGACACATCCTTAATATCCCCATAGCCTTAAGTACCCTTTCAGAATACCACTTTTAAAGGGTGAATAATATTCCAACTCCCAGCTCCCCCTTCTTGACAGTAATATCATCAGTGTGTGCCACAATAAACAATGCTGGAATAAACATCCATGGACATAAATCTCTGCATTAAAAAAATTAATGTTTACTTATTTTTGAGAGAGAGAGCATGAGCGGGGGAGGTGCAGAGAAAGAGGGAGAGAGAGAATCCCAAGCAGGGTCTGCCCTGTCAGCACAGAGCCTGATGTGGGGCTTGATCTCATGAATTGTGAGATTATGACCTGAGCTGAAATCAAGAGTCGGACCCTTAACTGAACCACCCAAGCACCTCTACATGTTATGTCCTTTTAAAGGCTCTTGGCATCTATTTCTTTTGAGAAAGATCTTATCAACTGCACACCCACTAGGAATGTATTAAAGCGAGGGACTCTAGTGTTTTATCTGTATGCTTTTAGAACATATTGTGTCTGATTTCTTTTCAGATCCCCTTTATTAGTATTAGTCCCTTTTCTTTGGGAAAATGACGACCTGATAAAGGGCCAAGTGTCCTTAAATGAGCCACCTGAAGAAGGACAGAAGAACTCACCGGAGTTACTCTAACAGCCTTCTTCGGGCCAGCAGCCCACGCATCTCCCTCAGGAAGTCGCACCTGGTGATTGGTTCCTTCCTGGGGTGTAGATGTGTTAGTGTGTCCACACCATAGCCACTAGCATCTGGACGTGCTCCTGGCAGGCTGTGGGAAGGAACGCTCTAGTATGAGTCCTGGAAGGCAAACCCAGGCCTCAGGTTACCAGAGCTTCAGGAGCAATACGCCTTCTCCCCACAGTCAGCATGGGGTGCCTGAGCCAGGCTCCACCACCTGGAATGTTCCACCTCACGATACTGTCTTGTGGGAGCAACACAGATGTGGAGATAGCTGAGAAATTATGCAGGCCAGCAGCCCAGAGGCCAGCAGCTGCAGTGGCCAGTACAGAGCTTCAGTCTGTCCTGGGACAGGAACTTGGCTGTGCTTGAGTCCATCCACTCTTTCTGGAGGTTTCTCTTTTGCCTTCTGTGGTAGGCTGAATAACGACCTCTATCCCCAAGGAGGTCCTTGCTTTAATCCTTGGCACCTGTGAGTACGTTACCTTATCTAGCAAAAGGGACTTTGCAGATGTGACTTAGTTAAGAATCTTGAGTTGGAGAGATTATCCTGGATCATCCAGGTGGGTCCAACGTACTCACAAGGGTTCTTACGAGAGAGAAGCAGGGAGGTCAAAGATAGCAGAAAGCCATGTGCTAATAGCATCATAAATTGAAGTGATGTGGCCATGAGCCAGGCAATGCTGGCAGCCTCTAGAAGCTGGAAGAGCAAAGGACAGATTCTCCCCCGGAGCCTCCAGAAGGTACCGGCCCTGAGGACACCTTGATTTTAGTTTCATGAGACTTATTATGGGCTTCTGACCTCCAGAACTGTCAGACAGTACATTTGTGTGGTTTTATGCTAAGTCTATGGTGATTTGTTACAGCAGCAATAGGACATTAAAACAACTTCCACTGATTCCATGATATTCTCCCAATACAAATGTCTGCTTAATTTAACCACAATCTATCCCATTGCTTATTACCAACCAAATGTCACCCACCTGCAGCTCCCCCAGGGTTGGGTGGGTCCTATCCTCCATGACCCCTCCCCATCCCCTGCTTTCCCCAGAGAAGCCCTACTCACCCAAAGTTGTGACTGTTCCTGTACCGGGCTACATCCCCTCCAGACCTCAGACACAATGAGGACAAGGATTCAATGTGGTTCATCTTTGGACCCCAGCAGCCAGCACGATGTAAGGAGTAAATATTAGTTAAAGGAACACATTAAAACTTATTTGTACACAGACGTGTACACAAAAGGTGGAAATGCCCTAAGTAATAAAAAAAAATTGTTTTTTGAATGGATGGAGAAACACTCACCTTAGGCACCTTTTCTTTAGACAATGGGAAATCTAAAAACTAGTATGCTTATCTACCAAAAAGGAAAATTCTGTCCTGATTTACGACAGGATTTCAAAAAGCTGACTTTTATGTGAACATAAAATACTAAACATACAATATGTTAGCTAAATCACTTGGATAGAACTGAAAGCAGAGCAAATGTAATCAATTTATGATATTATTAAAACCTAAGGGGAAATGAAATGTCCGTTTCAGTAACGCTGGGTGTGTCCTTGTTTCTCACACTTCGGTGTTATTGTAGGACACTCCAGCGGCTAGTTGCAAAATCTTGATGGTCTGCTAAACCTGGCTATATCCACGCATTTGAGACACTTGGGCTTAAAAGATCTCTCTTGCTTGCATGACAGGGAGTTTTAAAGGATTTTCTCCCCTCCTCACCAAACATGTCCCCTGTCTAAATTTTTTAAGCCTTTGGACCCTATCCTATAAAAATGCAAAAAGGCACAAGTGCAGAAGGATATTCACTGAGGCTCTATTTGTAATAGCATTCCATTGGAAGCAACCCAAATGTCAATCAATGAGAAAGTGGTTGAATAAATTATTGGACACCCATAACCTGGAGAGCTCTGCTTTCCTTAAAAAGAATGAGGTTGTTTTATACATACCACTTGCTTTAAAATCATAGTTCACTGCTCTGCTTAAAAACCCCCAGGGCCTCCAGTTGCATTTACACAAAATTCGAACTCTTTCCCCTGGTCTAAAATGTCCTCCACCGGATGGCTGTGCCTGCCTCTCTGACTTCAGGTTTGCACTCTCTACTCCTCTGCTCAGATTCAGCACAATGGCCTCCATCAGCTTCCCCTCAGCTGCCCCCAGCTAGCTACCACCACAGGTCCTTTGTACTTGCTGTTTTCGCTGCTGGGAATGTTCTTTGCTAAACCAGTATTTCTCAGCCATAGTGACTTATTAAAACCACCTGCATTACAGGCTGCATCCAAATCCGGTCAGTCAGAATCTCCAAGGTGGTTCCCAGGCATCGGGTCGTTTTGGTTTGGGTTACTTGTTTGCTTTTAAACTTCCCTGGTGATTCTCTGCACAGTTCAACTTGAGAATCAGGGTGGCTTCACAGGGTGGTTCCTCTCTGATATTTAGGGTGTAGTTCAAATGTCACCTCCCCAGAGAAGGCGTGATTACACTACTTTTAAAACTAAAGTTCTATCATTCGGCTGATAGAATTTAAAAAGAAAAATATAGGCAAAGGATGAGTATGAAGTGGAATTGAATTTGTAAATGTAAAGATGATAAATATGAGATGGCATATATGGAAAAGACAGCATGGCAATTTCAAGGCAGACAGAATTTAAATTTCAGTTTTCTCTCTTGTGATCTTGTACAGTTACCTAACATCTCGGAGTACATATGAAAAGTTTAAAGAGTTTTTTAAGGAGGGGCACCTGGGTGGCTCCGTAGGTGAAGCGGCCAACTTCTCGGATTCTCTGTCTCCCTCTCTTTCTCTCTCTCAAAAGTAAACAAACATTAAAAAAAGAGTTTTTTAAGGAATAACAAGACTGCTAATAGCACATAGTGAACACTAGGTAAATGGTTTTAGCTAATTTTATTTTTAAAATATTTTTTCATGTTTATTTATTTTGAGAGAGAGAGAGAGAGAGAGAGAGAGAATGAGTAAGGGAGGGGGAGAGAGAGAGGGAGAGAGAGAATCCCAAGCAGGCTCCGCACTGTCAGTGCAGAACCCAAAGTGGGGCTCAAACCCATGAACCCTGAGATCAGGACCTGAGCCAAAACCAAGAGTCAGACACTTAACAGATTGAGCCACCCAGGCGCCCCAAATTTTAAATAACAAATGATTGGTTGAAGCAGTCAGTGCTTCAGAAATTCCAAGAAAATAGAAATGTCAGGTGTTTTGGGATCTGGGAGGGCTACTTTGAGTAGGTAGAATTTAATTTTTGTCTGAAAGTAAAGCTAGAACTTAGGCAGAGGAGATGGTGAGGTTTGTGAGTGGCATCCCAGGAGACAGGGAGCAGGGGAGACAAAGACTAAAGATAGAATTTTGCAGTGTGTTTGGGGAAGAGGGAGTTAAACAAGAAGAAAGAGCTTGCCCAGAAAGACAGTGCAGCAGTATGTCAGGATGGGTGAACCTTCTGTTTTCTGTCATACAGCATCTTTTTAGCACTGGCATTTCCCTGAATTAAATTGTGTAGAAGAGTAAGTCTCTGATTGGAAGCAGATCCATCAGGCATAGAGGCAGAGAGGTGAGAGTAGTAGGAGACAGGCTTTGGAAGGTCATTCCCTTCGACAGGAACTTGTGTGGTCTCTTAGAGGCTGACGCTGGGCCATGAGTTGGCCAACCTCAAAGAAGCAAGCTTGTAAACTCTTCCGGGGACGGACCATAATCCAGTTCCAGTGGTGGCACTTGGTGCTCCCACGGGAAAACCCAACCGTTCTTGAGAGGAGCCCAGCTCTGAGTCAGGGTCCTCGGTTCCCAGTCAAATTCCTGCAACCAAGGACTATTCGGTGAAGAGACTACTAACAAAGGGCAGGCAGGGTTAAGGGGAACCAACAAAGGACAGGAGTGGGGAGGCAGAGAGCTGTAGGAATCCTGAGAGGGACTGACAAACCTAGCCCAGCAGGTCGTGGGCCAGGTAAGTAAACCCCAGTGTCTCTTATCTGTCCTCTCCTGCAGGTGACTTTCCATTGGCCAACCTTAAGCCAGAGGGCAAGGGTGTCTATTGATGTACTCCATATAGGTCAGCCTCCCAAGTGCAAAACAAGATGGAGAAGTACAGAGAGTGGATCTGGAATATCCAGCACAGCAAACAGTCTTACAGAATGACAAGCTCACAGAATGGGCTGATTACCAGCCTGCATTCCCCCTAGAGCATTCCCTTCAGTGGATCCCCTCCCTCTCTACCTCCTACCTTCACCTTCTGCACATGTAATTGATCATCCAGTCTTGCCAGTTGGACCTCCTAGTATCTCTCAAAAATATGCTCTGCTCATACCATATACCTAAATTCCTTAGAGATTAAAGATTTATGGTTGTACTTCTTACAGCTAAAAGCACTGGATGAAAACCTCACTAGATATTTATATAACCTTGGAGTAAAGGGAGGACTTCTCAAAGTATGACCTCAAAGGCAAAACCACAGAGGAGAAGACTGATAGATTGTACTACATAAAAATTGGAAACTTCCATTTGACAAAAACCACCATGAACAAAGTTGAAACGGCATCAAAAATAACCCAAACAAAATTCAAACAATGAAATAAGAAAACATCATCTCAACAAACTTAAGTAAAAGGAGTACTGTATAAATACATAAAGGTCTCACACAAATAGATAAGAACTGACCCAAATTGGGGGGTGGGGGGTGGGGGGAACAAAGAAGAAAACTAAACAAATAAGGAAAAAGCTATAAAAATAAAAATAGAGGCATAGGCAAAGGACATGAACAAGATTGATTAAGGAGGAAAAACAACTTGATAACTGCATATGGAAAAATGTTTACTCAATCCAAGAAATGCAAATTTAAGCAAGAAACTCTCCAACCAAGTTCACAAAGATTGTTCTTAAGGGGAGCATTCAGTGCAAGCAGGGGTGCTAATGGATTGCTTAGAGAAGTATAAATCATTACAAAGTTTCAAAAAGCAAATTGGCAGTTCGATATTGAGAAACTTTAAAATTCATCCCTCTTGACCCAACTTGAAAATTCTGGGAATTTTCACTTCTCAGAATTTTTTCAAATACTTTCCTGCTCACAAAGTCCAAGCATGTCGACAGGGAATTACCTTCCAAGTTTCATCTCACCTCTTCCAGCTGACATTTGCCACTTCATTAATGCAAAACTGCCTGTTCTTCCCTAGACATACACCTTGCACTTCAGTGTCTCTGAGCATGTCCTTTTTATTTCCCTCTGCTTGGAAAGTCTCCACCACCTTCTTGGCCTGCCTGGCTGTGCTTACTCTTCTGGAACCAGCTAAGCTGTCAGAGGGTCTTCCCTGATTACCCTCCTGGTTGAGTAAGTTTCCCCTCTTCCATGTTTCCATAATACCTGATACATATATTTTTGCTGATAATTTACACATTTACATATCTATTTACATATTTATATATCTATTTACATATCGGTCTCCACCATTTTGGTTTCTCTCTTTGTATCCCTATACTGATGGTTTTCAACTGGGGACACTTCTGTCTCCCAGGGGATATTTGGCAAGTTCTGGAGACATTTTTGGTAGCCACACTGGGGGGATGGCGGAACAGGGATGCTACTAAACGTCCTAAAATGTATAGGAAAGCCCACACAGCAAGGAACTATTAAACCCCAAATGTCAATAGTACTAATTTTGAGAAATCCTGTCCTATCCCTAGCTCCCACCTAGTATAAAACACATAAAAAGCACACACTAAAAAAAAAATTTTTAGGGTCACCTGGGTGGCTCAGTAGGTTGGGCATCTGACTTCAGCTCAGGTCATGATCTCGAAGTTTGTGGGTTCAAGCCCCATGTCGGGCTCTGTGCTGACAGCTCAGAGCCTGGAGCCTGCTTCAGATTCTGTGTCTCCTTCTCTCTCTGCCCTTCGCCTGCTCGTGCTCTCTCTCTCAAAAATGAAAAAACATTTAAAAAAAATTTTAACTATATAATGAACAATAGTAAAATGACTTTTCAAGCCCAATTTCTTTATCTATACGGTAGATGTAATAATATCTATGTCAAAGGGTTGCAGAGAGGATGCAAAGAGACAAATATGAACAATGCCTGGTACAAAGCTGATGCTCCATCAAGAGTACTTTTTCTTAACTATAACGTGCATAAGTTAAATCACAGACCCAGATTGTTTTGGTGCTGAAATGTCTTAAAGCCTTTGCAGTTAAGCCCCTTCATTTTATAGCTGGGAAACCCCAATCTATATAGGCTAATGACTTGCCTAAATTGTTGGCATCAGATCTGAGTTTCCAGTTTAGTGGCAAACCACATTTTAAATGCATGCATAAGAAAGGAATTATAAACTGACTCTTCTGTAAACCAAAGAAATTACCTTTCTTGGTGGGGGGATGGCTTGTAAATATAATTTTCATATGTATGTATAAAATTTTCTTTAAAATAGTTAGAATATTAACAGAGCAATGACTCAATTGAATAGTGTTACCAGAATTTTCACAGGGATTTATTTTGAAATTAGATTTTTGGCATTTATGCAAAAATAGTCAAATGTATTAAAATACAAAGTAAAACAAATAATACATTCTTTTGACTGTAGGAGAGATATAGTCAGAATCCAGAATAACAATTTAAATAGTTTGTCATAATACATAAGCCCCTCAAATGTTAACAGACTTTCTGGAATCTATGCTAAAAATTAACTGCCTTGTAACGATTCCATTCTTCTTCCCTGCTCAATTGCTAATACATACAATGACATTTCTTAGCAAAATATAATTCGGAGGCACCATCCAATCTGAGATCTCAGATTCTAACATGTTATGACTTTTAATATGAACAGTATAACCAGAATTTAAACAAATTATGGCAAATAAATTAAAACATTCATATTTTAACATCTATAGACTTTATTAGGTGTTCCTTATACAGTCATCTGGTATGTTTAAAGAGTGAGCAATCATATAAAAGGAAATATGGTCATAACTGATTGAAGTAATAAAATCCTGAAACTAAATAACATCTCATAATTCATTGCACAGCATATATTAGATTTCATTACATCAGTATATAGCTTAGTTGTAAATTCTCCTGATGGTCATAAACCTCTAAGGTGTTGTCATCCTGAAAAATGAAGGGGAGGGAGTTGGGGCACAGAATGGATAAATCTTCAATTGCACTGGTGTAGTGGACCTTGAAGTTGTAAAGTTGTAGTGTATCGCCACCTAGTGGCAGAATTTAGTACCTATTCCAACAAGGGACCCTTTCCCTGTATTTTCTAGAGTTCTGTGTTTCATTCACCCTTCAACTGTGTTCATCTCTGATACCGGTAGTTCCTAAAATTCATGTCACTCATTCAGTGTAAACTCAATTCCCTTCATCCATCAGGTTGTCACGGCTTTGCTTAGTACAGTTTTTATGTTCACCTAACTTAAAAATTCCAAGTACTTTGGGTATTTTCAACACTACACACAGGATGTCTATATTAACAAAACCCCATCATGTTTGTGAATATAGAAGGATTATTATGGCTACAGGAACTTTGGGCTTTGGCCCAGTTTTTATTTTTATTAATGAATCTTTTAGAAAGTCAGAATTAGTGCAGAATTAATGCCTTAAAAAGGAGCCCCTAAAGTAAATAAGAAATCATTATCAAAATCTACACCTGGGACTTTAGTAAGATTCTAGAGTTTTAAAATATGCAATGGTGCTGCCTGTGAACATTCCTTCACTAACATGTTGGTTCTGGAACGCCTGGGTGGCTCAGTTGGTTAAGTGTGGGACTCTTGATTTCGGCCTAGGTCATGATCTCATGGTTCTTGAGATGGAGCCCCATCTCAGGCTCTGCCCTGACAGTGCAGAGCCTGCTTGGGATTCTCTCTCCTTCTCTCTCTGCCTCTCCTCTTCCCTGTGCATGTGCCCCCTTCTCTCTCCCAAAATAAATAAATAAACATAAAAAAATACAACAAGAAGAAAAAACATGTTGGTACCATTCATAGAGCATCACATAGATGTTCAAGCCACGAGAACGCCATTTGGGAACGTTACCAAACATTGCTGTGCAGTTTGGGATTCGAATCAGAGTCAGTATTTGGAGACCTGAGGCCCCACCATTCCTTACTCTGCTTCCTACACCTCAGCAACATGAAGGTTGACTGATGTACTACAGCAGTGAACATAAGCCAGGTGTTGGATGGAATTGCAAAGAACAGAAAGATAAAGTAAACCACTTCAGAGTAAGGAATCTTTCTTCAAGGTCTAGGAAATTATGCATTCAAAACTTAAATCAACCTCAAACTTTGAACGATAAAAAATACCAAACCTTTTACGCTGTACAACATAAACTAGCAGGATGTGAAATTTTGAAAGTTTAAAAAAAAACAAACTCAACTCAAAAGGCAAAACAAGGAGACAGCAAAGTCTTAGCTGGGCTCCATCCCAGTGAAGCTGTCATACAGGACCAATTCCATCTGTCCTCATCTCGGCTAATGGGTACCTTCATTCAAGGTCAGACAGCCAAAGGAGGCAGATGGACCAGAAATGAGAGTGCCACAGGGGAGATTGAGGAGACGTGCCCAGGACCTGGACCTCAAGTCAGCTAACCAGACTTGATGGCTGAGTGCATCTCCCCAGAATATTTATTCTTTCTATTCACCTAAAGGAGCACAGAAGCTAAGCCTCCTAGTGCTAGCCATGTGCCAGGAACTAGTCTAAGTGCTTGACATGTAAGGAAGTCAGGTAATTTTCACAATATCCTTGTAAAGTAGGTTCCATCATTAGCCTCATTGTAGAGTTGAGGAAACTGAGGCACAAGGAGGTCAAATCATATTTCTGAAGTTACACAATGAGTCATGGACTCATCTCTGGGCAGTCTAACCCACAGTCATTTCTGAATCACTCTATTCTGTCTATAGGATGATAAGCCTCTGTATTTCAGATACGCCCATGCTGATTTTTCAAACACTACAGCTTTTGGTAGCAAAAAGGCCCTCTCTTCAAATGAAAGTATTTCATTGACCAATTAACAAAATTCTCACCCCTTCAACTATTCTTTCAATGGCCAAATACTCCTTCTACTGTCTTATTCCTCATAACAAGCAGAACAATACTAATAATTATAATTAACAGTAAAAACTTTGATATAGCGTTCATGGTTTTCTAAGAACTTTTGCATACCTTTTCTATTCAGAAGAATCAGGTAATTGACATAGAAAAGCCTTACAGTTTGGCTATAGAAAGAGCTCTCACAAAGTCACAGATCACCCTACTGTCATGCCTCATTCTCTACCTTGAGCAGGTGGATGACCCAGCTGTTTGTTACACCTTAACCTTGGCCAATTGTTTGCCCCCATCTTTCAGGGGAGCCTTTAGGCTTGCTTTAAATACCAACAGCATTTGCAAACATAGTTCCTAAGCTTAGTACCTCAGCCTCCCTCCACTCCATCCTTCTCCCCACATACCATTGTAGGGGTCCAGTTTGAGATGCTTCAGCTCTGGTCTCCTTGCAAAGGTACACATTGGCTGCCTAGTTGAATAATTATATATAGACTCCTGCAAAAGTGATCTTTAACTTAAGGAGCCTCTGGAGAGTCCTAGTCAAGGAAAATCCAAATGGTTTTAAAAACAGGGGTTCAGGACAGTCTGTTTTCTTAGTCTTTTTCTGTGAAGCAGGACTATGTTGAAACCTCCTCCAAGTGTGGCCTGATCTTTAAAAGCCCCCAGGGAATCTTGATCTTGCCTGAGTGGTTTTCAATCCTCGCTTGTACTAGGAATTCACCGGTGACAAAGGAATACAAGGGCACAACCTGCCTGCTGTTCTTCAGTCCAGTCTTCCCTATTCAGCCTGAACATGTTTTAGAAAAATTGTTCAGTCTTATTGTTAGCTACCATTTCACCCATAAGAGCCCCTGGGGCAGGGGGCTCAAGCAAGTCAAGAGATCCTATGACCTACAGCTTTTGTGCCAAGAACACAAATATCTGCGATTTCCTTTTCTACTGTAAAAGTGACTGCTGTTCAGTTATAAAAAATTGACTATTAGAGAAAAGGAAAAATAGAAATACTACCTTTATTCAGTAAAAGATAACCACTGTTGCCATCTCAATGTTTCCCCAGTCTTTCCTTAACCAAGAGTCAGGGATTTTGTTTCACCTGGTTACATCTTTCTTCATTTAATATCATAAGAAGTTTCCAAGTTTTTACTTTTTTTTTTTTTTAATGTTTATTTTGGAGAGAGAGAGAGACAGAACACGAGTGTGGGAGGGGCACAGACAGGGAGACACAGAATCTGAAGCAGGCTCTAGGCTCTAGGCTGTCAGCACAGAGCCTGACACGGGGCTTGAACCAAGGAACTGTGAGATCATGACCTGAGCTGAAGTCAGACGCTTAACCGACTGAGCCACCCAGGTGCCCCGAAGTTTCTAAATTTTAAAACTCTCTTAATATACTTTTTCCACTTAGCACAGCTTAGTCATGTCCTATTACTGAAAACTTTCATTGCTCAGTTTTTCACTCTGATAAGCAGTGCTGCAAAAACATCCTTTTCATAAAGTATCATTCCATCACGGTTTTGGAGTCCTACACTATTTCTGTGGATGCATGACCTTGGACAAGTTGCTTGATCTCTGTAAGCCTTTCTCAATTTGTAAAGGAGTAATAATCCTATCTCACTGCATTGCGGTAAGATCAATGATCACAAAGTGCACAGTGTCTAATGTAAAATAATCACAATCACTCAATATAATGGTGGCCACTACTGGAATTATTTAGAAAAAGTTTGCGGTTCTTGATACATATTGCCAAAATGTTATCCAAATGGGTTATATCCATAGAACACCCATCAGCAACGTATGAGATTCAAATTAATTTGCAAAGGTGTGAGAGAGGAACGAAACTGAATCACTGAAAACAATGGTCCTTGGTTGTGAGAATTTGTCTTAGTTGCTTCATTGGGCCTGATAGGGAAGCACCTTGACACAAAAATCTTTACTAATCTCATATAGTCCTTCACTAAACCACATCCCAATACTAGCATCTGTCAACATCCTCAACCATTTCTCTGTGATCTGTGATACTGTACCAATAACAGAACTCAAATGGATTGCAAAATCAAATCATAAATCTTACAAAATATTAAGTATGTTAAAGGAGAACTGCTTTGCCATGACCAAATCCATGATCAAAGGAGGATCTAGGCAAATTGCTCTATACCATCCCTGCGAGTTAGGCCCTGAGGGGGCTTCTAAGTATACTGCTAATCTACAAAGGCAATACAAAGGTGACTATTCTACTTGGAAGAATGTTATATCCTTCAGTACATTAAGAAGTTATCCACTCAGTGAGGAAAACTGATTAAAGTAGCTTTTTTAAGCTCCAGGAAGGAGTAAAATGCTAACTAAAAAGTATCTTAGAATTGTAACAGGGAAGTAAATTCAGTAGTTGCTCAGAATAGGGTTTAGAATTCAAACATCCCAACAATAATTACAATAGACATTTATTTAAAGTTAATACATTTGCAGCTCAAATAGTTCCAAATTGTATATTTTGGGTTTACCCAATCTCTTAAAAATATCTGAGGGCAGCTGCAACCACAGATTTCAACTCCATGATTATTTCTTTGCCCATTCTTCTCTTTCTTTTCTTTCCCGAATAACTTCTTTCAGATATGGTTCAAGGTAGAATTTATCCTAAAGAATGAATAAAAGAAAAATATTATATGCCAATATCACACACTGATATATCCCTAACACTCAACAGGTCTTCGACAAAAGAAATCCATCAAAATTAATTTTTATTTCTAACTTAAAAAATATATATATTGAAGCAGGCTAAAAACGGTCTGCTTTTCTAACATGTAAAAGCCCACAAAGATACTGTAATAAGTTGCTTTGATAGGTTATGAGAGGAAAGTCTGCCAGAGAAGAAGAGATGAGAGTACAAGCCTTTGCCTAGTTTCAATGCAGTTCAAGAGGAGGGTTTACTTCGGAGTCCTTCCTGGGAGCTAGAGGGCCACTCCATGGGCTGATCACATGCATATCACCAATTTTTTCATCTGAGCAGAAAGCAGAGTGCAGAGGGAGAACAATGGGCTGGAAGAGACACGATCTGGATTCCAGCCCTGGATCTCTACATTAGAGACTTGCTTAGTGATTTTGGAACAGTCACATCACCTCTAAGTCTCAAAGTGTTTATCTCTAAAATGGAGCTAACATTTGCCCTACTAACCCCACTGGACTGCCATGAGGATATTTCTTTGACATAACCTTAAGAACCCTAACTGTACAAATGAATGTGTTTCTCTGTTTCTAATGCTCAATCCTTGGAGGCCAACATTGTCAGATACATAAAAGCTGTGCTACCTCCTCATATTTTGTCCACTGCTCTTTAGGCAAGATCTGGTGCCTCATGGTCAGGTCCAGTGCTCTCTTAATGCGAAACATCCTGTCATTATAAAGGTTCTCAGGAAGCCTTCTTATGGCCTCTTTCACATCATCATTCTCATATATTGTATCATCTCGCATTAGTCCTATGATAAAAAACAAGAGAGTCAGATTGAACACACATCTCAAAAATCAGACATTTAAAAAAAAAAACGGGTAAATATGTTTATGACTTATAACTTAAGACTCAGGTGAAATATGTATGTATTTCATACATAATAATGGGTTATTTCTTAAACATACTATAGAAACAAAATAAGAGCCTTTTAAAATACACTGCCACAAAACTCACATTTCCTCTGAAACAATTTTAAAAATATTTAAAATATCTACTTTATTTTTAAACACACATCAATAAACCACATGTCTATTTTCTTATACTTTACATCTGAGATCAAGGTATTAAAGAATCTTAAGATGACAGTGTACTAAAGAACCAGTAACATTTTTTTTTTAAATTTTTTTTTTTTTTAACGTTTATTTATTTTTGAGACAGAGAGAGACAGAGCATGAACAGGGGAGGGGCAGAGAGAGGGAGACACAGAATCTGAAACAGGCTCCAGGCTCTGAGCGGTCAGCACAGAGCCCGACGCGGGGCTCGAACTCACGGACCGTGAGATCATGACCTGAGCTGAAGTCGGACGCTTAACCGACCAAGCCACCCAGGCGCCCCAAGAACCAGTAACATTTAATGACACTTCCATCAAGCTTCAATTAATAAAAAGATGAAGTTCATGGCAAATTATAAAATTTTTTAAAAAGTTCAGGTATCAGATGATTGTAAAAATGCCAGACAATTTTAACATTTGAAAAATCTCTTACTTTCGAAGTTCCTATAACTTAAATTTTCAAATGCTAAGTGGAGGAGTTGGGAGAGGGAGTGTATAAGGAAAATGTACTGTTACCATATTTCAAGAACATAATTTATTTCCATCTCAAACATCTGAGATGATTCTATTACTCTCTTCTCAAAATAATAAAAAGGAAATGACTTAACAATAAAATGTGGCCTAATTTTAAAATTCTCTAATGTACACAGGTACAGTTAAACTGTTTTTGGGAATCTTAACTCTTGCAAAAGCACTACTCTCAGATAAAGCAAAACAAGAAAACCGAAGAAAACTCAGATACTCACCCAGTTTATTGAACCCTGCAGCATTGTAATACCATTTTCGAATACCCTCCAGCCACCGACTTGATGCTGCAACTGATATTGTCACACTGTTAGTTGCTATGATTCACTTATTATACTATATGAACATGTAGACAGGCAAGCAACCAGTACTTTTATTACCTTGTTAGAGAATGCAAACATTGGGAGGAATTTCCTTTTAAAATCGCATATCCTATATAGATAAAAACTGCTTATTGTATCTATGAGCAAAAGTGATCACAGGTTAAAAAAAGGTGGGCAGCAAGTCATGGGAAAAAGGGTAAACTCAAGTATCTGATGTACAAAAGATCTATATAGAGGTACTTATTACCACTCCAGCCTCTCCATGTCAAGTGTCCCATCCTTTTATGTACCTGTTACCATCAGAACTGAAGGGGTAGGATGTGGGAATGGTACTTGGAACTCCTCCACCTTTTGTAGTTTCAGAAATTACAGGAAGGAAGTGTAAACTTTTCAAAGGAGTTGGAGTTATATGAAAAGAAGATAAGACTTCAGGATAGGCTGGCAGGTCTCAATGACCCTCTTCCTCCAAAATCTTTATTCCACATTACCTTTACTTCACTTGGCTACCCTCTCTCTATATATATCTATATCTCCCGAATATATATCTATATATTTCTGGGAGGATTTTGATACCATTAGCCTGTCATTTAATATAGATTATGGTAGAAGCAGCCCACTTTCCTCCTCCCAAGTAGCTAATTTTCCAACAAGGAAATGGATGAGAAGAAATAAGTAGTGTTAAAGCCTAGCAGGACTGAGCCTGATGGGATAACCCAGTAGAGGCTAAGGGCAACATGATAGTGCCTGACGTATTCGTAGGAGAGAGGTGGTAAGAAGGGGAGGAAGAGCATGTTTAAATTTTCTTTTAAAGTTTAGTCTGGGGCTAGCCCCTCACTAAGGGACGAAAGCAAACTTCCCTTTTATTTCAATCCCTCCTTATCCCTACTCCTTAGTATATCACAGATTACAGAACTTTGGTTAAGTCTCCTTGAAAATTAAGCACCATGTATAAAATTGCTTCTAGAAAAACAAGTGCCAAAGAGTCAACAATCTACAAACATACTTGTAGAGGACAAATTATCTGTAAACATATTTACCATTGATGGTGGTAATGATTAATATCCATTGAACACTTGCATGCTAGGCACTATCCTATCTGCTTTACCCACATTAGCTCCGTTTATTTACAACACACCTGTAGGTCTATCTAGTTCTCAAACACAGGATAGAGTGGAGTGCTTTCTACGTTTGTCAAACTATGAAACAATGAGTTCTTAAATGTCTCCCCGCCACCAAAAAGTTCAGTGTCATTTAAATTAATGGATTTTTCGGGCAACCTGATGTTTCCTAACAGCTTCGACCATTGCTGGGGGCGAGGAGAAAGGGATCAATAGTTTTTAAAAGCTACTCCAATGTATACCTCCAGAGGGCAGAGACTGGCAAAAAGTAGTGCTGGGGAGGGAAAATCCTACTTGGTCCTCACGATCTGTTTTAAATACTCTGGTAATTTCTGTATTCTATTCCATTAGGTATGTTTGCGCCAGTGCCTACAGTAAATACAAATTTATCCAAACCTACAGATCGAGCTGCCGTCCCAAATAAGCCAAGATTAATCTGAAGTTTGGCTGTAACCTTAGCTCAGCTGCCCCTAATTTCCGTTTGAGAAGCGTGAAGTTGGGAACCGAGTTTGCAGACCTATTTCCTCCGGCCACTCTGCCTTGGTTACCTGATCTGCAGAAAAGGGAAACTAGTACTAATCTCTCACGTCTCACTGGCAGGAGAATTTATCACACATGATAGGGCTTGACTCACGGCAAGCACTCGGTTCATTCTGGTTGAAAATCCTGCACTAATTATCTCCTTGTGCCCTTGAACTTTTTTAAGGTCGAGCGGAAGGACTGCCGAGCACGGGCAGCTGGGATGGCAGGGCTGTGGAGCCACCGCGGGCACCTTCACCAGCAGCAGATCCACCTCCCGACCCTCCAGGTGAGCCCGGGGACAGCAAGGGGATGAGGGAAAAGGTGTCCTTTAGGCTAGAGCGGAGCCGCCACCTTCTCATCGCCGCACACCTGGCCCCTTAGAGCAGAGGAAGTGGAGCAAATTGCTGCAAGAATAAAAGGTTGAGTGTGGCGATGCCTGGCAGGGTGGTCGCCAATAACTTACCCGCAGGTCGGCTCGCCATTTTGACCCGATACTGGAGCGTTGCCTGCTGGGTAAGTCCTGAAGGACGCGCTGGACACAATGCGCAAGCGCCACCTGTCGCGTCACCAGGCGAGGAAGGACGCCCGCGCAGGCGCAGTTTTGGCGCCGACTTCGGGCGCCTGCTGGCGGCGCTCTTTCCCTTGGGTCAGGCCGCTGTAGTAAGTCTGGCGTTTTGCGCACCCTGTTCCATTGAACATTTCATGTGACCTGGTGGGAAGAACATTACGCAAGGAATAAGGACACTGGGGCTTTAGCCTGGATTCTATAATGGACAAGCTGTGAGAATTTACGGAGTATTAATTGAGCCCTTTGTACATAGTAATGCGCTAAGCCTTTTACCTGCATATTCTCATTTTCTTTCATTTAGTTGTAAATCTAAGGTAGGTACTGTCATTATCCCCATTGTAGAGAGGAAACTGAGGTTCAGAAAAATTGGATAAATTGTCCAAGACCACAGAGCTAGAAAGAATCCAGATCATCTTCTGGTATCAGAGTATCTAGGTAAAACTTTGGGACTCCTTAACTCTAGGACCATGTACTTAACTACACTACTAATCCAGGCACCCTAACCTTCTCTGGACTTCCGTTTCTCCAGTTTAAGATCTACACCAAGCCATTTTAGTGGAAGGGAAGGTTAGATAAGAACAACAACAACAAAAATTGATGCTAAAACTAAGAGATATAGCAGAGTTTGTGTACAATTTTAAGATAGAAATATACTCTTAAGATCTCAGCCCCAACATGTTAAGTCTAAGGGATTAAAATCTTGGGACAGAAAGCAATTAGAATTAGTGTGACTGATTCAGTTACTAGTGAACCTCTAGCAGCATTACTGTCATGGTCAGCTTGAACTGCTGTAACAAAACACCAGAGACTGGATAGCTTAAAAAACAAAAGTATTTCTCACAGTTCTGAAGGCTAGAAGCCCAAGATCAAGGTGGCTGCACAGTTTCAGTTGAATGGTCTTCCTGTGGGTGGTGCAGGACTGCAGTCTCACTGTGTCCTCACATGGCAGAGAGAAAGCAAGCTCTTTTGTGCCTATATTATAAGGGCATTAAATCCCATTATGAAGGCCCCACCCATATTACTTCATCTAAACTTAATTATCTTCCAAAAGCTCTGTCTCCAAATGCCATCACCTTGGGAGTTAGGGTTTCAACATATGAATTCTGGAGAGACAATTCAATCCATAGCAAGTACCCACAAATATCTACTTTTGTTTTCTTCAGGCTTAAGCTGAGAACTGGAACCATATAGAAAGCCATCTCATTGTAAATTCAAGAGGTTAGATTTAATGGTCTTGGTCACATTCCAGTCCTAAAGATTTTACTGCCTTCCCCTTTTTTCTTTTGTGCCACCAGATTCTCAACACTACTCAGTCCTTATGCAGCACTAAAAACTGACGAGGGCTGCTCCCGGACTACACTAGCCAAAGTGAAGTCTGAAAGATGTGAAGAAATGCAATACATTTTACACTGGCACATTACTTTACCAGTGCTCTACTAAACTCTTTTTCCTTCCTCATTACCCTGAAGTTTCAGCTTGCTGGTTATAGGGTGAAGGCAGTAAGAGAAGGAAGACCTTGTCAAGAGGTCAGATATCCAAGACTGTTGCAAAATCCAGCTCCTAAAGGTATTGAGCCTAGAGATCCTGGATGTTTGCTGGCAGTCATTAGTATTGATTCAAAAAATATGTTTGATTTCCTCCAGGCACATGGGTAGGATTGCACTTCTCTACTCCCTTAAAGGTAGGCATGGCCATGTGACACTTTGGCCAAGAAAAATGTGAGAAGTTTTTAAAAACAATCCACATTCCTTTCCCCTTTCATGGATTGGGCTATAGTTAAGACACAGTGGAGGTTCCATCAACTTCTATTGCTAAAGATGATATGGAGCACAGCTCTTTTGGTCCCAAGTTGGACATGTAGGAGACAGATTTTTCTGTGGTTCTAAACCATTTAAGGCTTTAGGACTATTCATGAGGGCCTATTCTGACTGATATGAGTGGTTTTTTAATAAGGGCAAAATGAGGTTCTGAGCCATAGACCAGTTGTTGTTTAGCTGAACCTTCTTGTTTTCTTTGTATTGATCTCATTCATTAGAGAATTCCATGAAGGCATATATCTATGCCACACTCACCACTGCATTTTATGAACTCAAAAATCTGTTGGGCAAATGAATAAAATACCTAACAGGAAGGCTACTATACTTAGCCCTGATCAATTACAAATCTAGTTGCTCATGAGGTTGTGGGACATACATACAGCACATCACAGAACCCTGGAGCACAACAAACTACCCCCAAAGTTAGTGGTTTAAAATATTATTTCTTCAAATTTTGAATTCAGCTGGGTAGTTCTGCTCCATGTGGTATCTGCTGAGGTGAAATATCGGAGATAGCTTCATCCCTCAAACATGTGGTGCTGTTGGCATGGCTGGAACAGCTGAGGTTTGGCCAGGCACGTCTTTCTCTCCACCTCCTTTCTCTAATAGGGTCACCCGACCTCCTTCCGTAGTGGCTCAGGGTTCCAAGAGGACAAGCCCCAATGTGCAAATACTTGTCTAGCTTCCGCTTGAGAATGCCTCAGGGACCAAATCTCATTGGCCCAGGGTCAGTGTGGAAGGGGACAAGGAGTGCAAATACCAGGGTGGTTCACTGGGAACCACCAGTGTTACCTAGCCTGTGATCCCAAAGCAGATAGCTAAAGTCACAACACCTTGTTTTTTACAAATAAGAACTGGACCCAGAGGTTAAATTATTGGCCCAGGATTACATGTCTAAATGACAAATGGGGGAAAAAAGTATCTGCTCATGCTGTAAATCTTTGCATACTGGCAAGAAGTCAAAGGTTTGTTATAGCCTTTTACTATGTCTCATTGCCTTCCACTTCCCTTCAAACTACTTTCTGCTCCTTTTTCCTTTCCTGATTCTCAGTAGCCAATTGTGGGCAACTTTGAATATCTATGCTCAGGAAGATAACAGTGCAGATAATCCAAAATAGAATGTGTCTTGTAGCATTATCTAAATGAATAATAGATATTAGGTGAATAATAATAAAGCATGCTCCAGAAACTCATTATATTTCAAAGAAAATAAAGATGTCTTGTGACAAAACCACTTTAAAAGACCCGTAAACATCAGAGGAAAACCTCTGTTCTCATCTTCGCCAGAATGACAATGTGCCAGCCTATAGTAAAGTGACTCTCTCTCTCGAAGCTTGCTGTATTTTAAGTTCTGTCCTCCCTGAGAAGGAAGGAAATGGTTGAGTTAAAGAAAAATTATGTCACTAGGAACTTGTAAGAAAGATGTACTGTAAGTGTAACCAAATTCACAATATCAAGAAATTGCGCCAGTATCAATTGAGGGCTGGGCATTTATTTAAAACTAAATATATATCATCCATTCATATACACGTTCATTTTACATTATTACATCTTAACATTCATCACACACTAGAGAGTTTTTAAGAATTTTTCAAAGTCCTGTACTGAGGCTTTGGCAATCTCTTCACAAAATATTTCATCAGGCACAGACACTAATTTGTCCAAAGAAATGTAGTTAAGTTTTGTTGGATCATACTGTGCTCTTCCTAAATAGGTAAGAAACAAATGTCTTTCCTTGATTTTAAACAACCTTGTATTAAATACCTAGAAAAGAAAAAAAAAAGGTTAAAAAAAACATTGTGCACTGAAAGATGAACTATTAAAAATGTCTATTTCACTAAAAATTAAAAAATTTTTAATGTTTATTTTATTTTTAAGAGAGAGGCAGAGCGTGAACAGGGGAGAAGCAGAGAGAGGAGACACAGAATCAGAAGCAGGCCCCAGGCTCTGAGCTGTCAGCACAGAGCCCGACATGGGGCTCGAACCCACAAACCATGAGATCATGACCTGAGCTGAAGTCGGATGCTTAACCGACTGAGCCACCCAGGCGCCCCTTCACTAAAAACTTTAATTAGGCTAACAACTATAAAGTACTGACTACATACTCAATAACTATGATAAATGCCACAGGGTTTAAACCATATAGCTTCTGCTAAGAAATTATGATTAAAAAGGGACTCAAAACTAATAAACAGAACAACTATAAAGTAATTAAGGGCTATATTGTAGGCAAAGAACATTGACTAATCCAGATAGAGGACATGTTGTTAAAACAGCAAATCCTCAGGCCTTGCCCTAAAAGTACTTAATCAGAAACTTTGAATGGGGTTCACAGGTTCTCCAGGTGAGTCTGATGACTGCCAAGTTTGAGAACCGAGGTTAGAAATCAAGGTCAATGGTACCAAAAAATTTGTAAGATTTCACAATCTGTGAAGCTTTCCTTATTATTCTTGTAAAATTCCTGCTTGCTCCCTCTCTCTGATTAGCATCAGAATGAAATGAACCTGGCCTCTAGGAGAGCAACTTGGGAAAGCATGTCTTACCCATCTTGGGTTAAAACTCCTAAGAAGTAGCATAAGTGGCAGCAACTTTAAAAGGGAATCAGAAATAGACCAACCAGAACTGTTTTTTTCCAGAGAAAATTTGCTTCACACCACTGGTTTTAAAGCACCAGCCAAAACTTTAAGGTCTGTATCAGTTCCCTCACAGCCCTGTCAGTTAATGTATTTTTCCATTATTATTATTTTTTTTAAACAATATTAGCCAGACCCCTAGGACTCTGAGAATCCCAAGAAGGAAGTCACAGTTTTATAACTGGGCTTCCCAGAAGTTAGGGGTCAGCATGCCTAAAAGTCTGTGTTTTTAAATAGTGATTCTGATGCATCTGGTCAAGTTTATAGTTTCCTCAGAAAGCTTCTGTCCATCTTTGAGACCCCACTCATTCTACTGACAGTGTCAGTTCTTAGAGTGATAGCATATCCTAGTTAAGAGGATGGGTTTTTAAACTCGACTGCCAGAGTTGTAATCTTGGCTCTGTCCCTTGTTACCTAGGTAGCCTTTGGACAATTCTTTTATGCTTACTTTCTCCACTTGTAAAATGGGGATAACAGTACCCATCTCATATGGTTGCTGTGAGGGCTAAATGAATCAATACAAGTAAAACAGTAAAGACAGAGCTGGCACACAGTGAGCACTTAGTAGCTATCATTATTTCTATGATTTTCCTACTTCTTCTAAATTAAATTAATAGCTCTACAAGGTATCCGGTTAAGACTCTAACATTATGTAAATTAATTACATTTTAGAAGCTTGTCTTCCACACTAGATTACAAATTCCACAAGACTACAGACCGTGTCTGATTGATTTTTGTATCCCCAAATCAGATTATTTTATCATGCTCTATCACTGAATTATTTAACCACTCAGGGGAAAACTAATTGTCATTGCTTTTTAGTTGAAGATCACTTACTTTATAATTGTTCCAATGAGCCAAATTTTAACACCACTGCAGGCTTCTGACACTTTTAATAATGAATAGATACGCATTTGATGAAACAGAAAAATTCTCTATTAAAGGCCCATTCATAGTGAAGTATGATAGGTAAATAAACATT
This sequence comes from Lynx rufus, assembly GCF_022079265.1. Classification (NCBI taxonomy): domain Eukaryota; kingdom Metazoa; phylum Chordata; class Mammalia; order Carnivora; family Felidae; genus Lynx; species Lynx rufus. Next base: position 10,315,832 of record NW_025814841.1, on the reverse strand, counting down.
GCTATTTGTGAAGGAATTGTACCAAATGCAATCTAGTTCTGAACTGTATTAAAGTCATGTTTCTTTTGCCTATCTTTGTATCAAGAACATATATAGCAAATAGGGTATGGGGATCACTTTAATGAAATTCAATCATTCATTTGTTCAGCAAATATTTATCTAGTGCCTACTAAATGTCCTGGTTTAGTTCCAGGCACTGGGAATCCAGTAGTATATAAATCAGACAGGATCTCTACTTTCAAAAAGTTAACATTCTTGTGAACAAGCAGATAATGTCACTTACTAAAGACCAGGAAGTCTGATTAGATTAGAAAATAGAAATACGGCTTTGGCACAATGGCAAACTAGAACTGTTTCATGCTTTGGGAGGTGATCATTACAATATGGCTTAGCTAGTGGATTTAGATAGATTGTGAAATAAAAGTATACATAGAATTGAAAGGACCTTTAAGGGAAGTAATCTATTTCAGATTTAAATGGAGAAAAACACAATAGGGAATACCTTAGATTCCAACAGGCAGAATGACCAATATATAAAAACTATAGGGAAATAGATTCATCATTTGTGTCTCCTCTGGAGATGTCCATGTGTGTTCCAGAAGTTGTAAACATTTTTTTTTTTAACATTCATTTATTTTTTGGGGGGGGAAGGGGCAGAGAGAGGGAGACACAGAATCTGAAGCAAGCTCCACACTATGAGTGCAGAGCCTGATGAGAGGCTCAAACCCATGAACCATGAGATCATGACCTGAGCTGAAATCAAGAGTTGGCCACTTAACCGACTGAGTCACCCAGGTGTCCCAGACATTGTTAACTTTTCACAAGTGATCCCTCAACTTTGTTTGCTAGATGTGTTCTTGATTAAAAAGATGGGCAAAAGAAATATGATCTTACTACAATGGTCAGTCTCAGAAGCAGACTATATTTGGTCCGATTCCTTTCCAAACAGCAAGTCATTTTTGCAGTGGAACAGCACTATTCACACAGACAGCAGTTCTGGATGAAGGGCAAGGACAGCTCTTCGAGTTGTGCGCTTGTTACCTGTGGGAACCTGACAATGAGGTGGTGGGGAATGCTCATCACATTGTGCACATAGTCGAAAATCTCTGTAAGTTTCCTTTTATTTGCAGTTAACATCTTTGGGACTTGGGTGATCATATGTTGAATTTCATTATGTTTAAAACCTAGTTCAAGACGATAAACCTAAAAGAAAGTAGAGTTGCTATGAATCATGAATGGAAAGAGTTGTTTTGGTAATAGGCCAGAGGACACACGGATTCCTTCAAAATTTGAAATGAGGACCTTAGAATCTGGAGACGGCTATGCCAATGCCCTCAAGGGTTCATAACTTCCTGCTTCTGGGGTCACCTGAATTTCAAGCCCCTCTCCTGAGGATGAACTGCTCATGCCATGGTGATCATCATGAAGATCATAACTATGGTATAACTATCATAGCTATGAAATAGAATACTGGTTGGATGTGGAAGGCCTGGTCAGGCTATCTGGATGGGCCCTATATCACAGACCAGCAGTTAAGATTTTCAAAGTGTTTTTTTGAGCCTCTGCTCCCAAACACTCATATACATGTTATCTGGAAAACCCACATCTCAAAATTCCAGACAGATGATAAAACTAAATACCCAAATGTAGGTTATTGTACGCACTTATAGTATCCTATGCTCCCCCACCAATCGACTGCTCTTAGTACTCTGTTTGCTATGCCCCCACTAGACTATAAGCTCCATGTGAGCAGGGACTATCTCCCCTAGCACAGTGCACAGGCAGGTGCTCAATAAAAGTTTCCTCAACAACTGGACATGAAACACTTTTAGCACCTCAGAAAAATAGGCCTTATATCATAATTTCAAATACTACTATAGCTTTGCTTACTTGTCAGCTGCCTTTGGCTTTATACTATCCTCTTGAAGGAAGGACAGTAAAGAGTGTCTGGTATGTTCTGTGATAGAACTGGCAATTGGCACAGTTCTAAGAAGAGCAATGTGCTGGCTACTAGTTTCTTCACAGAAGTCTTTTGGATCCAGCCTCCAAAACTCATCCCCCACCGAGATGACATAAACCTGGGCAACAGATGCCCTCAAGTCTCACACTGGGCAACAGATGCAGTTTCCAGGCATCAGCCAGGTACCTAATTCATTATTCCAGGGTTACGTTTCAATGTCTACAAGGGGATTCACTCCCATAACACCTGGTAAACATGTGAACATGTTATTAACTAAAATAAACTGCTTGCTAGATACTTATTGTATCATTTCCTATATCCATCTTTTTAGAAATAACTTCTTTCACAATCTAGTTTTCTTTTAAAATGACAGTACAAAATCTATCCTCTTCTTAAGCAACAAAGCTGATTTCTGAAAAGCTTAAAGTCATCCTACCTTCATGTTTTCTTTCACAGGTTCCAGACTTCCAGTTAGTAGCCTTGGGAGACGAACTATCAGATCTCTAGTCTATAGTTGTAAAACAATCTATTATTACTATGTATGCATATTTAACTAGTTTGGAAAAACAAGGCATTACTAGGAACTAGGAAGGAACACAAAACTAATTTTAAAATATGACCCATTAAGAAAAATGCTAGGAAGCCTGATAACACATAAACTTAATACTGTTTGAGGAGAAAACAAACACTCAAACCAAACTTAAGGCACCACCTTGATGGAATATTATAAAATGATATGGCTATATATTTAACATAGCAGGGTAATTCATTCTGGTACAAAAATACCAGGCATTTATAGAATTCATATGGGCTAGGTATCTGTTAGAAACATGAGAGATTTAAGTTACTAAATGAAGCTGACACGGAAGTATACAAATTCTCCCCTTACCTTCTTCACGCTAAGTTCAAGTTCTTTCTGAAAAAATCCCAATCTGTTATCCAATCTTTCCACTGAAAAACTCAGCAAAAATGGTGCATTTCTGACCATCTGTGCAATATGTGCCTTACTGAAATTTTTTGACTGTAGATAAGCCACTCTAGAGAAACAAACAAAAAACACACGTACACATGATCAACATTTACTAATGTCATGCTACTTCCCAAAGTAACAAACCAAAAAAGGAATAAGTAAAAACATTCTATAGTAATGGCCCAAATATGGTTAAAGCAAAACAAGCATCCATCCAACTCTAGAATGGTTCCCATTTATACTTAGAAACCAAATAATTCTGAAATCTACTAACAGACTGATTCTCTTTTCAGTTAATCTGACTTATTTTATTACTTGATAGAAGAAAATCAAATAGTTTCTGTTTAAGAACAGAAAATCCATAAATTAAGAAACTAAGAGATTCCAAACTCTTTTTGTAAAGACCCTCAAGCATGGCTAAAATCGGGAGTTGTTTCAGTTAGTCAATTTCCTGAGTATTTATTTTCATAAATTTTACCATGGTTTCCATTGTGCATCTTGTTAACAACTGAGAAATTCCTGTTCAGTTTCTGGGAACAAAAGTAAGGTAGTAAAATATAGAAAATATGACTATGAAATAACATTATTGATTTTAAAAACTTATAAGCACAGTAAGAAGCAGTTTTATTAAATGCCTAAAATATAGGAGGGCATGTTTAATTCTCACCAGAAAAAACAAAAAACAAAAAACATGTGAACCAGGTAAGTTTTCCACATTGCATTTGAAGAAACACAGATTCAGAGAAGTTAAATACCTTCTTTAGACCACAAACTGATTAATGACCAAGCTGAGATTTGAACTTGGGCATGCCTACATTGAATGCCACCATATGGCATGGTATATTCTATACCGTATGCCACCAGAGCTTATATTTTAAAGTGACTACTACTCTTTTAAAGGACTCCTTAGAGTTCATGAGAAAAAAGACCAATAAATTTAAGTATATAAATATTTTAAATGCAAGGCAAAAAACAACAACAACAAAACCACCATCGACAAAGTCAAATGACAAATATTTACAATATGTCATAGAGAAACAACTACTTTTATTAAAATATAGAAGAATGCTTACAAAAGACAGAAAAAGTCCTAATTTTAAAATGGCAAAGGACGTATGTGATTTATGAAAAAGGAAATGTAAATGGAAATTTAGCATACGAAAAGATACTCCAAACATTTCTGGAACAACACTGAGGCAGTTTTTATGTACAAAATGAACTGAAACCATAAAGTTAGATGTCACAGTATTAGTGAGGGTACTAGAGAAACTGGCGCTTCTGTAAGATGTTGGTGGAAGTGTAAACTGGAAAACAACCTGACAAAGGACCACCTGTCAATACCTATTAAAATTATAAATGCACATACCCTTTGACCTAGCAACTCCCTTCTAGAAATCTGTCGCACAGTTATATACCACTATGTGTGAAATGATACATATGATAACGAGAGTCACTGCAGCCTTGTGATTACTAGTAGAGATTGGAAACAACCGCCATGTTTATCATAAGGGACTAGATGATCCTCAGTATGAACTATACTAGCATTAAAAAGATAGGAAGTGCCAATACAAAACTATCTCTAACATATAGTTAAGGTAAGAAAGTGGAGTGCAAAATAGTATGCAAAAAAATGCTGTCAATTGTATGTATGGAGATTCATGTATATTTGTACACACAGATCTATACATATGCTTGCATATGATAAAACATTCTTAGCACGTTGAACACAAAATTGGTAATAGTACTGCCTCCACAGATAGGTCTCAGAAGGTTGATGAGGGATAGGAAATAAGTGGGTGGAAAGTAGGGTTACTTCCATGCCCCCCCCCATTTTTTTTTGGTCATAGCAAAAATCAGTATCTGACTAAAACATTATCAAAACCTTTGTCTACGTGGTGATAATTTTTCTAATAAAAAATTCAGATATAAGGCCCAGCCAAAAAAATTTTTTAAATGATTTAAATGCAGATTATTCACTTGAAAATTCTTATGAAGAATCAAATAACTTTTTTATACATTTGAAATTTTCCACATTCAAAAGACAAAAAGTATATGAAACCAATGCTATTACAGAAATCCTAGAAAATAAGACTGCTGTACATACCAGAGACAAAAGCTAGTAAGTTCAATTAAATAAAGATTATCTTACTCTCGACTCTTACAGCAGAAGCTTATTTGTTGTCGTATGTGGATAAACTACCTATTAAAAAATTCCAAGTAACTAAAACAAATGCTCCAGAGTTTTGAGTCAGCTAGGTTTAGGGATCATTAGACCATGCTGTCTACGGGAGAATATCCCTTAGTTGTTAGGAGTATGCATGATCTACAGCAAGTAACGTCAGCTTCTTTTAAACTTAGGTTTCCTTCACAGAATTAGGAGTGGGGAGACAACATGGTGCAGTAGCCAGGACTCTGCAGTTAGACTAAGTGGGCCTGAATCCCAGCTCTGCCACTTATACTACCTACGTAATCTTGGGCAAATCATTAAACCTCTCTGTGCCTCCTCTGTAAAATGGGGTTATTAGTAATATGGTGCCATAGTTAATGGTACTGAAATAGTGTTGTATGGTGATGGATGGTAGCTACACTTGAGGGGAGCACAGCATAACAGACAGCCTTATACAGACTTGTTGAGTTACTCTGTTGTACACCTGGAACTAACGTAGCATTGTGCATCAACTATACTTCAATTAAAAAAAATAATATCAGTGCAGTAGGCAGCATCTGAAATGGCTCCCAATCCCCAACTCCTAGTATACACACTTCTTTTGAATACATCTTGAACAATAGGGCAAACTGGTGTTGGAATGGGGAGAGATCAGTGTTCCAGAATCAGAAGCAGAGCTGGATACATCAGACTGCGTTTCCTTCGTTCTCTCCCCTGTATTCTAATAGCCTATTTATATTATACCAGACTGTAAGTCCCACGAAGAGAGAGTGTGCATGTCTATCTTTTGTGGTTCAAGTCTAGCTAGGTGCCTTACATATCTAACCGCTCAAATTGTTCAATGTAAGGAATCCAGTTTTTTGTTTAGATTTTTCCTATTCCAGAGACAAGACATTGGACTCTGAAGCTTCAAGGAACTGCACAGTTCTCTGAAATGCATCAGTGTAAGAATAATCTGGAGGTGAAGACTAGAGGCAGACCACTTAGGAGACTACTGCAGTAATCTTCATGTGAAATGATGGGGACCCGAGGAAACCTTCACAGTGAAGATTAAGAGAAATGTGTTGACTGATTTGAGAGAGATAAAAATGGAATTCATAGGTGATTTCTTAGATGTGGATACTAAAAGAAGAAAAGTCAAAGTCAATACCAATATTTCTAATTTGGGCAACAAGGTGAGCAGTGCTTTATCTGGGAATACAGGGAAGAACTGACTCTTGGGTGAGAAGTGGGGATGAGGATAAATTCAAAACATGAATTTAGGGACAGGGGCTCTGTCTTGTTCTCTGTGGTGTTCCCAATGCCTAGCAGGATTCTTATCTCACAGATCAATACTGTCTCATTTCACTGTATTGATTCTCACAGATTTTTCTTTGAATGTTGAATGAAGTACAAAGATGTTTATAGAAGTGCTTTTTAAAGAAGAAAAAAAAGAACAACCAAAATAGCCAATTTACGGAAATGATTAAGCGAATTATACAATAATGTGCCAAGAGGATGCCAAATGTCTACCATCAAAAATTGGCCAGAAAAATAAAAAAAAACACAAAAAAGTTCAGGCTTTCATAATTTAAGTGCACTCTCAGAAAATTCAGCCATCTGCTAATGGATTAAAATTTTTTTTTATTCTGATCTCCAAAGAGATACAGTTAAGTATTGACTCAGCAATAAGCTGAACACATAAAAGTATGAAGTTGAATAGTAAACTGTCTTAGATACTTAATCTTGATCAAAGAAAATCTATAACAACAACAAAATAACATTCATGTTCATTATCAGTCAATCCTTATGCAGCTGAGACTTAAAAATAACTTACATATACATTTCCTTCATAACCATAACCACTTCTTGGGTTATGTGAAAATCATTGTAACAGCCCTACCTGGTCTTAAGATTTTCAAGGTCTTCAGAGAAAATAGCATAGTTTTTAGTAAGGTATGTTCCCAGTTGGTTATCCTCTATACCCAAATCTTTAAGAAACACGAGTATTTGCTTAATGTCTTTTTCAAAATCCAGTCTCAGAAGGAGGTTGGCTGCATCTGGATGTTTTTCTATCTTTGAGAGATCCACTCCTATAATAAATTGCAAATACTGTTTGAGTTTAGGTAAGTCATTAAACTTCATACACAAAAACACAAAAAATTACTGATGAAGACCAACAACCTGTCCAAAGGAGAACTGAGATAGGCCAATAGCAATTTCTAAATATATTTAAACTAATCTGGTTGCAGAAATAAAAATAAATTAAAATGAAATATAGTACTTATTTCAAAGTCATCTATAGAGGAAAACAGTGCATTTGGGGCTAAATTTCTACCCAAAACAAATTTACCAAGTCATACTGACCTAGCTAGGATCATCACCTTTATCTATGCTTTCTTGAATATTGTTTGAAGGATGCTTATCAATCCCTGGTGATCTCCACAGTAACTGCTTAACTGGTAATTCTGCAGTGTAACAAACCCTATAAATGACTGTTACTTTCTTCGAAGTTTGTCATTTTCTTAGTTATAATCATTATTTTAAAAATATACTTATGATGGGGCATTTGGGTGGCTCAGCTGGTTAAGTGTCCAAATCTTTAATTTTTTTTTAACATTCATTTATTTTTGAGAGACACAGAGAACAAACAGGGGAGGGACAGAGAGAGAGGGAGATACAGAATTTGAGGCAGGTTCCAGGCTCTGAGCTGTCAGCACAGAGCCTGATGCGGGGCTTGAGCCCACGAGCCATGAGATGTTGACCTAAGTCAAAGTCAGACACCTAACCTACTGAGCCACCCAGGTGTCCCTAATGTCCAACTCTTGATTTTGGCCTGGGTCATGATCTCTAGGTTCATGAGTTCACACCCCGCATCAGGTTTTACACTGGCAGCATGGCACCTGCTTAGGATCCTGTCTCTCCCTCTCTATCTCTCAAAATAAATAAATGAACTTAAAAATATATATACTTATGATCCCCTCCAGAGGGGAAACAAAAATAACCTGATGTCTTACTCATTGTAATCTCCATGTCTTCAGCATAAAGACAAGTACCTTGAAGGAGCTCAAGAAATATCTGTGTGAGAACAGGTGAGCGTATACAGCCCTCAAATATGCAACACAGCAGGAAGTATACAACCTGTAACCCTCACATATCCTTATAATCTTAGGTAGTCTAAGAAAATGAGACAAGGGACAGGAGAAAGGAAGAAGGAGAAAGCAAGTTGTTATTTTAAAGTATTCTCTGGTTATGGATATAATTAGATGTCAACATTAATTAGGCAGGGAATCAAAGTAACCTGTAATTCAAAATTCTCATTAAAACTGAGTGTTTTATTCTCTCATTTTTTTCCTTTTATCTGGTTAAAAAAAAAAACATGAATAGGAAAGGCCTATTTCTTACCTTCAGAATAAACCTTTGAAGATAATGTAAAATTTCAAGGTTAGACTTAAATTTTATATTCTTAAAAATATTTCTTCAGGTTAAAAATACTCTAAAAACTGATTTCCAGAAGCAACTGTATAATCTTAAATATAAAAGCAAAGAAATAAAAACATTCTTTCTTTAATGGTATACACAACCAGAAAAATAAATTATTATATCCAAACATATTTGTAAACCCATATTTATTGATATTAAACAGGCATTGATATAAGATGATCATGAACAGAAAAACAGATTACACAAACACGCACACAGAACGAAAACCAGAAACAGATCCAGGATGAGCTAAATAAATAAAAAATTAGCATAAATAATGACATTTCAAATTAATGATGAAAAGATGGACAATTCATTAAAATATAGTGGGATCACTAGCTATACATTTGAAAAGTAATTGTTTTCATAACTACACTTATCATGGTGAACATGATATAATGTACAGAACTGTTGAATCACTATGTTGTATATCTGAACTACATAACGTATGTCAATTATACTTAAATTTAAAAAGTTCCTTCTACATCTGATATAAAATTTCAGAAAGATTAAGAATCTAAATGTGTACTAACTCTACAACTACTAGAAGAACACAGAGTTTTAAAAATATTAGGCTTGACTACATAAAAATATAAAACCCTTGTATGGTTTTCTGTAATAAATTGCAGAGAAAAAGGTGGGGAAAGCTATTAACAAATTGGTGATAGGGTTACCTTTGGAAAGTGGAAATGGATATGCAGAGAAGGTGAGAGTTCTTTCTCTTATGATACTTGCATTATTAACAACTAGATGTAATTATTTTATAATTTAAAAATAACATTAGTAGAAAAATAAATTAAAATTGTTAGATGAAAAGACAGAAACTAGTTCTAAAAATCTGTGATAAATGTGGGAAGAGGTGCTTTAAAAATAACATAAAGTGTTCAGACTTCAAATTTAATTTAATATTTTAGCTGACATGTGCTGAAGTGCCTTGCTCAGCGTGAGCCGTCACACCCTGACTGTGCTGAAACAGAAATCCTGAAAAGCTGCTTTTTAACAGCAATAGGAGAGCAGAATCTCATCGGGAGAGCACGCTGCTGTCAGCACAAATCACTTGGGCTTACTCAAGATTTCATTAACTTGAAAAAATAATCACTGAATGCGTACTATGGACCAGGCACTCCTGTTAGGCTCTGGGGATATAAAAAATGAATAATACACGACGCTAACATCTAAGTGACCACAGTCTAAGTTGGTTTTATCTGTTCAGTAACTAAAAATATTACCATTGTATTCAGTTATGGTTGTACATATTTAGTGTATCCACCAAGGTCTGGCAGGATTGCCCTAGAAAGTACAAACAAAAAGAACTTTAATGAAGAGACTGTACAGTGTGGTGTCACAGAGTTGAGGGAACCGACAAGGGCACCCCTAGTGCTAACGAGACAGGCAACAAAAAGTATTACCCAAACCCACAGGGAGCTGCAAGCTATTGAGAAAGGGCTGCTCAGCTGGAGCTGTTGTCATGGAGCGAGGCAGTTATAGGACCCAAAGCTGGGAGGGAACAGGGAAGACAGTACTCCCACCTGCCCTCCCTCTCCTCCTGCAAGTGCCTCCCACTGGCTGAAGCTGCCCAGAAGCCAGCTGGCAAAGGAGCTCTAGTACACAGAGGTTAGCCTCCTAGGATACAGACAGAATGGACAGAGAAAGGCAGAAAATAGATCTGAGAAGCAGAGAGGCACCAGGACACTAGGATCCTTAAAAATACTGTTTGACCATGTAATCATGGGTCCTCTGTTCTGTCATTTAAATTACTTCCAAGATGTGCTGTCCACAAATCAACATACAGATGAACAGCTGAAACATATTCTAAAACTGTTAAGTATGCTGTAAATTATTTAAAGGCAGGGCCACGTCTTCTGTTTATCTTGTGTTACCCATAGTACTTCTCATAAGGTTGGAGGAAGCTGTTCCAAAAGGAAGGGGGCTGACTCTTCTGTTTGCAGTACATGTTATCTTTCTCTCCCCTTTGACCCCACGAAACACTTTATTCATATGTCTTCTGTGGCACTTACCACTTTACCTTTCATCCTTGTAGGCTGGTTATTCTTATAGATGTATATTTAGATGCTTCTAAAGACTTGAAGCTTCGTGAGAACAAAGGGCATTCCCTGTATATCTGGGTAACTTGCATAGGAACAGGTAAGTAAGCAACTGTAATACTGTTATTAGCAAAGAAAGGCAGTAAGCTGCGGGTGATAGGAACGCCCAGTGAGCGGAGGGTCACTGAAGACATTTTAGAAGTTACTTGAACTTGAATTAAGTTTTCCAGTTGTCAGAGTTGGCCAACCAAAAGGATGGAAGGGGCAAGCAGTGAAGCTGCAAAGGTAAGCAGGGGCCAGACCAGACAGAGCTCTGGTATCTTGGGAAGGCTTTGAAGGACTTCAAGTAGCTCACTGATGTAGTCAGATCTGCATTTTAGAAAGAGAACTGACATTAGGGATCATCAGGGTAATGGTGCTGATAAGACGAATATCAAGTTAGAAAACTCCTCATTTTCCAGTGAAAAATAAGGATCTAAACTATAGCAGCGACTGGAGAATGAGAGTAGCACATGGATTTGACAGAGAATCCCTCACCTACCCTGCTCCTCTCAATCCCCTAGGAGAAAGGTTTGTCATATGGGAAAATGACCTGAGAAGTGCCAGACCCAGAGATAATGAGAAAAGCAGAAGGCTGAAATAAGATGCTGGACTGAAAATGAGAGGACCAAGTAAAAAAGCCTGTGGTGGGGTCCCTTGGCTGCCTTCAACTCTCCAGGCCCAAGTATGTCCTCCCAGCCAACAAGCTGAAATACTCTGGAGTAGGCTTAGAGAGAAACCATCGAAATTAGGGGGCCAGTGGGCTTCAGGAGGAAGGCTGTTGGGGGGGGGGGATGGAAGTAATTCCTCACCTGATAGGGTTTACTGTAGGAAAAACTGTCCTGAGAGGCTATTGGAAGGTGTGGGAAAATCTGGCTCTAGAAATAAAGAAAATGAATCAAAGGAAAAACAAGAATTATCATTAACTATGGAAAAATGAAAAGTTGTACAGGAAGGAAAACAATCCCAGGACAGCAAGCAATATTGATAGTCATAATGTTAATTGATGACTGATGATTCATCTAAAATTTGTTACCATAAACATACTGGGCCAATTGAGTAGGGGAAAGGTATGTGTGTACATACAAGAGATCAACTAATGTCTAAAGCTGATGAACCAAGAAATAACAGTATAAACAATTATATAAACAAAGGTTAACTGCAAATAGAGCCGTAAAAGTTGAGTGGATACCTCTGGGGAAAGGCATGAAGGTCAGGAAGGATGAAGCAGAGAATATGGGTTTTCACTAGAGGGCTTTTCACACTATTTGACTTTTGTTCATCTTGATAAAGATTAAGAATGCTGATTTGAACAAAGTAAGGCAAAATAACACAAATGAAGACTACACCAAGAAGTACTTGTAGGTTATTCAGACTTACCTAGAAGCACTAATTTCTGCAGAGTCTCAGAATGATCCACATAGTCTCGAAGTGTGAATGTATCTGGGGGCAATGGAGGGTCTGCAATAATCTGAATGGCCTCCTCCTCGGAAACTGGCTGCAACGGAGACAATGGAGGCAGATCGTCCAGTGCTTTGAAGCCAGCCATGTAGAAAGAAAGAAGCAGTTAGCTATCCAGTCTGTACAGCTAAAGCTAAACCCCTTCTTTTTAAATCTTGGAACCATTTCAGAATTAAAGATCTGAGTTCAAATATTTTCCACCTTCAGAGAGGTAAGGTTAAGACTATTTATAGAGAAATCAACTGCTGTTCCTCCAAGATAAGAAATCTGTTGGTAAGTTTCTATTCATAAAGAGGTCCTATACAAAATTCCTTTCCTTTGTTTTACTTTTAATCAACAGGTAAGAATGCTAAAGATCAACTGACCTTCAAGTATATTTTGAGATAGATTCTACCATAGCTTGTTAAACTGGACCAAAATACAACATATTCTACCAGCCTGATTTGTATGAGTTAAAATCATTATCTCCTGAAATATCTTTTTTTTTAATGTTTATTTATTTATTTTGAGAGAGAGCAAGAGGGGGAGAGAAAGAAAGAGAGAGGGGGAGAGAAAGAGAGAGAGAGAGAGAGAGAGAGAGAGAGAGAGAGAATCCCAAGCAGACTCTACACTGTCAGTGCAGAACCCAACACGGGGCTCGATCTCATGAACCATGAGATCATAACCTGAGCCGAAATCAAGAGTCAGATGCCTAACCAACTGAGCCACCCAGGTGCCCCCTGAAATGTCTTCTGATGCAATCCCCTTTCCTCCAAGTTATTCTCAAGTATGTTGGTTAAGCGTCTGACTTCAGCTTAGGTCATGACCTCACAGCTCGTGAATTCGAGTCCTGTGTCAGGCTCTGTGCCAACAGACAGCTCAGAGCCTGGAGCCTGCTTCGGATTCTGTGTCTCCTCTCTCCGCCTTTCCCCTGCTCATGCTCTGTCTCTCAAAAATAAATAAACATTAAAAAAAAATTTAAAGGAATTCTGTGACTCTGTTTGTATCACCTGTAGTCCTTCCCTAAGGACATGACCCTCTCTGGTATAGTCTTGATTCTGATATTTTCTTTAAACCAAACAAGGTATGGAAGACACTGGGAACTGTCACCAACCTTAAGCTAAAGAATCAAGACTATGATTTTTTTGTTCTATTTTTTGCTTCATAACACTACCCTTTCTTATTTCTTATAGCCAGTCTTTCCTCCCTGCCCTCCTCAACCCAGCTATCTTTCTTTCATATTCTGCTTAACCTAATATTACCTCATTGTGGTGAAATATTCCTTTTACAGAAATATTCCTAAAATAGAAAACATAGAAGGGAGAGGACTGACTAAAAAATGACACAACGGTGCTTTCAGGGGTGTCCCAATTGTGCTCTTTTTGGTTTGTTGATTATGGGAGCTGTTATATAACTAAATGTGTATGTCAAAATTCGTAAAACTGTATATTCAAAAGCAATGAATTTTACTTGGATAAAATTATATCCTAATCAGGCATATAAAATTAGGATAAATTATTCCCTAATAAACCTAATTACCACCTGAAAATTTTTTTATAAAGATTCTAAATAATAAAGTTTTTAGAAAGCAACTGTTATACATATAGCTAGCTACAATGATATATATACATTTATATGTGTATATATACACAAATTTATGAACTTTTTTTTTAGTCAAATAAAGATATAATAGAAATAAATGAACAGAACCAGCATTGTTCTTTTCCTTGTGTGGTACAAAGTTATAACTTGAAATGGGCTAACAGACTATAAACAGTTAACTTGTTCAAACTAACAAAGTGGGGCAAAGGGGACTTTTCTGGAAGTTCAGAATTACCTTCTAGAGACAGCTCAGAATCAAAGATGGGTATCTTTTGTGTCTTCTGTGTCTGCTCATTGACGGAAGGAAGCAGAGCACTCTGGGCAGAACTAATCTCTTGCCTACTTGAGTTCGTAGACTGGGAACTATTCCACAAGGAGGAAGTCCTATAAGTCTTAAATCCCCACGGGAGAAAGCAATTGTCAGAGGACATCTGTGGCTGAGCAGAAAAGCCATGCGACAATGTTTTTCCTCGTCTCTGAAACTGTTTTCCGAGTTGTGTAGCTGTAATGAAGCTACTCAACTTAACTGAATTGAACCATCTGGGTATCTGTTGGGCTGACAAAGCCATCTTTCTTAAAGTAGGCTATAAAGGAAATATATAACAGTCAAAAGAGAGAAACTTACTTTACTTAAATGTTTAAAACAGTATTCAAACAACAAAATGATAAACTGGAGAATCTTTTTTCTAACTGAAAGATGTTTAATAAATCTAGATGATTAGTCAGATGTTTCCTAAGCACAAGAAAAGCCATAAGCAAAGCAGTCCCAGGTATAAACCAAAAGACAGGAACTTCTGAACTGGAAAAATAAAGATTGCTTTACAATTAAAAAAAAAAAATTATTGGTATAAGAAAAACACTTAAAACAAAAATCTGTAAATGTTTAAATTACAGCTGAACCCAATAATCTGTTTATTTAATATTTAGAGGAAATAAGGTGATATTAAGTGTTCTTGAAATTTGGTTTGAAAGACATTTAAGAAGCAGATTGTTAATCAAAACACTGACTTATTCAAATGCATTTTATGTATGTACATTAGTCACAAAATAAAAAACAATAAAAAAATCTACCTTGTCCTAAATGAATTATCAAAATATTATCACTGTTATCTAGAAGATTGTTTCTTGCTTTACTCTCAGGGCTGAACACTGTTAAGATAAAGCTGTTCCTCAAAAGGGAATTGAACAAAACCAGTTTTGTCAAATTTTGTTTTTGGCTGTAGAAAAAGAAAAAGAAAAGCCTTGAAAAACAAAAGGTCAAAACTAGCAAGCAAAATGAAGTGACAGAAATACATATGCAACCAGCAATGAATATTTTTACTGAAAAAGTAGTGGTTTTTAAAAAAGATTTTTATAAGGAAATTATGAAGAAATCTTGTCTACATCCAGCTTCATTAGAAGAGTAGACTTGCTGCATATAATTTTATGTTAAATAAGATAATCCACATAAAACACAGCCTGGAGTTCAGCATATGGAAAATGCTCAACAAATGTTAGCCATTATCACTATTATTGATTACACATCCAAACAGAAATGAATTCTGAATTAATTGCAGCATACAATTTCTTGTTTTTCTACATATTGGAATTCAGCTTGTTTTATGATCTGAATTAGAGCAGATATTGAAGGTCTAACCTCCTTCTGGAGATTTGTAGTTTAGGGAAATTTCCTGAAAGAGATTTACAAATGTCAAAGTCTGTCATTCTGAAATGATTTTAGAAAGGAAATAAGTATGCACAACAACCTTGCGGGATTGGTGCTTTTTGTTAAATTCTGGTAGGAAATGATCCTCCAAATCTGTCAAGTTTCCACTAAAACCTACAACATTGATTCTCTGCACAAAGTCATAAGGGAACTAAACTGGAAGCCAGAAGGTCTCAGTTGTGCTAGTTGACAAGACTATTTCTTGTGGTGCTGGGCAAATTGGCCCATGAAGGGGGTTCAATAACTATTCTTTAAATAACATTTTTTTTAAAGGTTATAGGTACAGTAAGATGATTCTTAAAGTCCCTAGCAGCTCTAAAATGTTTTTTGACTTCTCAGTTTGTCGAAGCATTTCATACTACTTTGATTTCAAAGCAAACTCCTTAAATCCCACATTCACTGTAAAGACTTTCCAGCCTCACATATCGCGCAGATGAGCTTTTGAATTCCATCCATATTCATTAAAAGACCTCTTGCGTACAACTAATGTTTATCCCATTTGTATTTACAAGTGCACTAATCTCTCTTCCTCAACATTTCATTGCTGTAGATACCTTTTAACAATTGATGAATTATTCGGTCATGGGAGCTGGGATGGGTCCCCTCTCTCGACCCACCCTCCCATTAGCCCAGAGCCTTGCACTGCTCCAATGTGTGTTGGATGGAAGTGAGTCAGTTCCAACTACGGCTAACTCATTTGTCTAGCTCGGTATTCAAAAGAGGGTAAGGCGCTTGCAGACGTGCATAAAATCCAGCGTACTGGTAAAAGTAAATATAACACAACTTCAGGAAGATCAAAGAAAAAAGCCTTAAAGAATTCTGTAAAGTCCATTAAAATATCACACACTACTTCTTGCTCTAGTTCCTCGCTAGGAATAGTAATTGGGACTGAAGTACTGTTTTTCCGGGGTTCAAGATTTCTACCTCTGTAAGGCTAATTAGCGAAATCAGGAGGTGAAAAAGGGGTGAATGGGAGAAAGGCTTCGTTATAAGGGGCCTCTCCTAACAAGCCTCCATAGCGAACTTCCGCAGGAAGCCAGCTGACAAGCTAGGCTTCCTTCCGCAAAACACGCTAATAGACAAGCATGGTTGAGATTTCGCGTCGTCGACCAGGGAAAAAAACAAAACAAAACAAGACTAATTGCCCCCGATAGGGTCGCGGAGACCCGAGAGCCCTGAGGCCCCGGGTGCGGCCTAGACGTGGGCAGATCCGGACCCGAACCCCACCAGGAGCGCGCCCCTCGCGCTCCGGCGGCTCCCGCTTTACCTGTGGCGAGGCCCAAGCTCGCGGTTTATTTTGGGGTGGCCTCCAGGCTGGCCCGGCGGACCGTCCCGCAGTACCCCACGCCAGCCGGTCAGCCAGCCCCGCCACCCCTGCCGGCCACCACCGCCGCGCACCCTCGCCCACGTGGACTGCGGCCGGAGTGGGCGAGACTATCTGCGAGGCTGCGCGGGGGGAGAGCGGGCGGCAGGCGGTGGGAAAAGAGCCGGCCAGGGGCCACAGCTTCTCTTCTCTCGCACGCCACTTCCCTTAGGCCTTGGCCACTGGGCATCTGAAATACCACGAGTCCGTAGAGATGCTTCTGCTGGAACGCCAGCGCGGGCACGGCCGGCGCCGCCCCCCGCCCGAGTCCGCGTTGGCGGCGCCTCGACCCCGCCCTCCCGCGCTTGTCCTTCCCTCGGCTCCTAGCTTGTGTTCCTCGCCAGACTCGGCCCCGCCGCCCGGCTGCCCGCTCGCTGCGGCTCGTCACCTCCCGGGTCCCAGCCTTCACGGGCCGGGGCCGCCGCCGCCGCCGCAGGACGGGGAGGCGGGCCATGGCGTCCTGCGTGGGGAGCCGGACCCTGAGCAAAGATGATGTGAACTACAAGATGCATTTCCGGATGATCAACGAGCAGCAAGTGGAGGACATCACCATCGACTTCTTCTACCGGCCTCACACCATCACCCTGCTCAGCTTCACCATCGTCAGCCTCATGTACTTCGCCTTCACCCGGTGAGGCGGGCCGAACCGCGCGGAGGGAGCGCCCTTGGGCGAAGGGAAGGGGCCGGCGGGAGGCGGTGGTGAGGAGCATGGGCCAGTGTAGCTCTGCGTGAGGAATCCGGCTGGCTGTTCCACGTACACCCTCGCAGACCCTCTACCCGTCAGTTCCTCCACCGGCCCGGTGTCTCACTGCACACGCAGCTAGTTCTGCCCTACAGCTCCTCTGGACTGGCGTTGGCCCTACCCTCCACCCCCCACCCTCACCCCCCAACCTATACCACCTCCTCCTGTACAGCGCTTTGGGCCATATCAGGCGTACTCGCGAGTCACCTAGAGCGATCCCCATCTCTCCTATCGCACCGAGCATCCTCCCTGCACACATCACGACACGGCCCCTTCCTCTCCAGCCCCCGTCCCTACCCAGCACACCGCATGAATCATCTCCTATGCACCACTTTCAGCACATACCGCTACATGGCTGAAAGCACACCGGTCTACAGCGTCTCCACGTACCATACACGGGCCCAGGGCACAACCTGGATCCCTTCCCTTGGATCGCCTCCAGTTTTCAGCACTACGGGCCATGCACAAAATGCACATGTGAGTTGCACTACACAGCCTTTCCCATGCAGCACCTCCTGTAAGTGTGGCACACAGACCATCTAGCATGACCCTTCCCCCAGCCTGAAACAGGACTATCTATATACCACAACACAAATGATGTAGACACCTATCAAAGCTGACCTTTCCCCTTCCAGCGCAGCCAGTACCTGTCACCTCTTGTGCACATTGCTATACAAACACCAGCCCACTGCGTATCACACAGTGCACACTCTGCCTGGTTCATCATCTAACACATATGCTGAAATGAGATATCGTCAAGCAATTGTAGCAGTGTCTGGTGCATAGTAAATACTGTGGAAGTGATACGTAAAACACATAAACCTCAATATAGCACAACTCTCCTTTCTCCCTAAACACACACACACATCCCCATACGGTCAAAGCTCTTCTAATATATACTTGTGCATAGGAACTACCCAGCCCAACTCTTGATACCTACATCATATAACTGTCCCTCAACTGAACATATGGCCCCTCACCCCCAAGCAAGGGAACCATTCTATCCCCTGTTCATAATGACATGCGCACCGTGGGTCCTACTTACAAGGACTTGTATTTTCTGAATGAACCTCTTTAAAGAAAGGAAAGGCATGCCTATCACGCTGCTATGTTTTAAAAGATCAACCCAGGGAAGTGTAGTTTTGGAGCCAGATTGTTGGCTTCAGAAGTGTCTGTGTGTCCTTAGTTGAGTTACTTAACCTTTCTCCGATCCACATTTGTAAAATGGGGATAAAATGTGTACTTACCTCATACAGGTTTATGAGTATTAAGTGAATATGTGTGAATGCACTTAAGAGTATCTCCTACACGATGCGCAATTAATGTCAATTACTTCTCTTAGTATTTTTGTCTGACAATCAATGGTTCTCATTCCAAGTCAGCAGACAATGTGCAGAGGTATATTGAGTGGTCACAAGCATTGGAACTTCTGGTGTTTTGTGGGTGGGGATTAAGGATGCTAGATGTGTTATGACGCATGGGACAGCACTGTACAGCAAAGAATGAATTGTCCCCTATATAAATGCATGTGTGTGCATGTACACATACAAGATAAACACACATGCACACATGTTAAGGGCCAGTGGTGCCTCCACTAAGAATCACTGAAATTTTTCACATTTTCATAAAACTAATAATATTCTTCCACATCACACTTGTTTCTTACCTCCAGAATCCAGTTGACTCTTCATTCCTATTTTGTGTTCATCTATTTGCATAAATCTACCTAAAGCAATAAGGAATACATAACAATAATTACTCTTAATGATTACTCTTAATGATTGAGGGATACAGTTACTATTATTATAAAGTCTTCTGCTAATGCTATGCAGTGTGTTAAGACCAGATATTTCCATAGTATCCAACCAAGAACTTATTTCTAGCCTTGGAGAATACTCATTCTTGTCCCTAATTATGGTTCCCTTCAAATACTTCATTCGTCATGTCATCTGATTTACCACTTAATAGTAATGTGACCACTTAGTTTTGCTAAGCCATAGTTTACTTATGTATATGTAAAATGAAAATATCTAATAGTACTCCATAGGATTGTCTAGCATGAGGGTTTAATTCATTTTTTTAGGTAATCTGTGTTTAGCTCAGTTCATGACAAATAGTAAGTGCTTAGTAAACATTATCTATTACTATTACATCATTTCATTGTATGCTAATGCCTTCTAGATTATATTTCTCTTTGAATGAGGATGAAGTATGCTCTGTTATTGACAAAAGGGATGAAGGCATTGGAATAGTGGACGTTGCTTTGCTTGGATAACATACATGCCTGTTTAGTATTAGCTTTGGTTTAACTCATCTCCTGTGTGGATTGGCAATGATGTAATTAGTGTGGGAGTTTCTTTGGAAATAAGAAAAGTAGTTACGGTATTTTATTCTAAATGAGAAGCAAGAATGAGCAGTTTGTTTCCACCTTTTATCTGTAATGTTACTCTAGGCCCCCTAAGAATAGATCTCTCTTCCTTTTTTCTAATACAGAAAGTCGCAGTCTTCTGTAACTTCCCCTTTACAGCATATTCTGCCAAAGCAGTCGATAAATTGCAGCCAAGAATATGAATTTCGACAGCTTGTCAAAAGTAATGGAAAAGGCATAATCTAAACCTCAGGCTATGGTCTTTTCCAAAAATCCTCATCATTTTATTTCTTTGAATAATTTCATAAAGAGAAGTCATATATTGAAGAACTCATTAATAACCAGTTTCACCTTATATAAAATCATAAGCACCATTAATGTAGTTGGTACTTATTATCTCTTATTCATTTTTTGTATGATTTGTGATCCTTTAAAGTGGGACCTTACAGTGATCGCTCTTTCTCCATAAAGATTGAAAGTAATGACTTAAATGAAAATTATTCATTCTGTGCTCTTTTGTAATGATTGTCTCCAGTACCTTGTACTTATTTTACAACAGGATTTTAGTTGGATGACTGTTCACTGCAATTCTTTCAGTAAAACTTTCAAAATATGCCTTAGCGTTTGTTTTTCAAAGACTAGTGATCTAGAATACTTTCAGGGTGTCATAGCAGCAGTCGGTGAGAAACAGTACTGGGTCACGTCACATGCTGTAGAGACACAGCAAGAATTTAGGGTCGTGAAGAATTAGATACCATGCACAGAAGTCGGAGACAGGGTTGGATTTGTCAAGTAGTTCTTTTGTTAAATAGCAACTAGGTCAACTCACTCTTAAATCGTAGCGTTTAAATCTCCTGTCTCTTTCACTTTCATTAAAAATGAAGTCGGGTACCAGTGAATCATTCTCCCTAACCTCATTTTGCCACATTTTAGGATAAGTATTTTTATAAGATAAATGCTTTGGCACGTATTTTGGAAGTTTGTTCAGCCACAATGGGGTCAGGAGAACCTTTGCCTTGAGCTCAGAGTATAATTGCTAAGGTGCCTCATATTTGCTCTGCTTTCAGAGATTGGCAAACTTGGAAATAGTGAATGGCTTTAGGTTCAAAAACTCAAACGTTAGATTTGAAAACACCCAAGTCTACTAACACGTTCATAGCAGCCCACCCCCTCCTTAAGAGGCACTTGGCAATGAAACAGTGGCATCCACCTGTCCAGGAGCGCTCGTCCGACAACCATGCCGGTCGTCCCTTACACAGAGGAGATTGCCTTCCTACAGCTTGCTGTACCTAAGCGCTTCGCTGTCCGTCTGTGCTAGCTTTCTCCTTGATAGGAGGCTGAGGACGCAGGTGAGGGCAGGGAAGTGGACAGACGTTTGATTTATTTATTCTTATTTGCTTGTTAATAATGGTTTTTAGCTTATTTCCCTTCGGTGGATTTGGAAGAACTATAGTTCTGCCTTCTTTGTCAGCTTCCCTCATGGATATCTGCCAGCCTTCCCTATTCTTTCCCTTTTAGACCATATAAATCCCATTAGAAAACATCTCCTGATACTGCTGACTCAGTTGTCTTAGTTCTGTTTCCTTTATGTACATCATGTTCTTTCTCTCTCATTAACGGAAGGCCTGGATGTCCTTGTTCCCTGACACCAGTTCTATGAAGTGATGGTCCACAGGGCTGTGTGCTGGGGTTCAACCAACCCTGAGGTCACCAACCACTGTTGGGTGGTGCCCTCTGAAGAGGTTCACTTAACAGTGATCTTAATATTTCTCTTTTCCACTTCCTATTTGGATTTTATTTTGTGATGGATTTAAGTAAGCATCTTCTATATCCTTTCTTATATTCATGTCTAGTGTTTTAGGTTCCCAATAAGATTACAAGGTCCTTGGAGGGGAAGATGTGTCCTATATTTCTTTGGGGTCTTCTGTAGGAAATAGGTTCCTGGGTGACTTCAGATGTTCATTTGGTTTTGATGCTGCCTTACCTCAGAGAGATTCCATGCCTAGGGATTGCTACGTGGTATTTAGCATTTGAGCTGTAATTCTGTTACCAAGTATACTACAGTTAGTCTTGTGATATAATCCCTGTAGCCTCAGATTTCTCTAGTGAAGTTAGCAGGTTTTCAGCCTCCTAACCTCTGAATTCAGAAACCAGACATTGTCCAGTCAGCCAGGACTGCTTCCTGAGCCTTTGGCCCTGGCATCCTGTTTAATTCAGTTCAACAATTCAGTAGTCCAGGTCTCCGCTCACCTGGAGTACACCTAGTTTATCTTCACCAGGTCTCACAGGGCCTTCACGCCTTTCAGAGCTGTGTTCCCTCCCAGGCCCAGGCCGTGGCTCAGCAATCCTCTTATCCTTCGGGATAGTATGCTCCCAGACCTTTACTCCATCTCCCTCCCACTCAGCCTCCACACTGCTGCCTTCATGACCTTCTAAGACAAAGGGGAGACCCGATCTGTCTCCTGCTTACTGTCTGTCACTACGTCCCCCTCACCTGTAGGAAATGCTGGCTGGACTCAGGCCTTCCATCACGAAGTATCCCTGCCTCTCCAGCCTTGCCTCCCCTACAACGCCTGCACACAGGGCGCACGGCAGGCCCGGATGGCTCGCCGGCCCCACAGCCAGTGCCAGGCTGGCAGCTCTTTCCCAGGGGAGAGCGCCTCCTGGCACCTCCTGCCTGCCCATGGCGTCCTGAGCTCCTTCCTGAGCACCTTTCTTGATTGTTTCAGGAAGCACAGGGAAGACATGTTTATATACTTCCAAATACCTTTTATTATTGTGTGTCTCTTATTGGTGTTGTAATAGTTGTTAACTGCATCAGTTTCTTGAGCCCAAATATCTTAATCACCCCAAGATACACACCTGGAAAATGCTAAATGAATAAAAATGCAAGAAGTCATTTATCCAATAAGAACTTAAAAATCACTCTTCTCCTTTAGTTGTTATCTAAGTTATAATTCTTGACAAGGACTGTAACTTACTGTAAAATGAAATGAATATAGTCTTTAAAGGTAATACCAAAGCTAGTTAACCTGGATCCACCATGTAACCGAGGACTAAGTTCTCCATCGGGAGAGAGGATCCTTACAGTGACCAACCTTATAAACATGACCCTACCTGTGTGTCTCAATTTCAAGGACTCCTATTAGAGGGAAGGGAAGGAGAAGATGTGGGGAGGGAGGACAACCCACTTAGCAGCCTTAGGAGTCGTGATAAAGGGTTCCTGTCTGCCCGGCCCCGGGGAGGAAGCCTTGTCTAGATGGTCTGCGAGTATGTGGAGTTTGTTTCGCTTTCCTGAAGTCTTCCTCGCCCACTGCCTATGGTCAGACATTAAACTGACACAATCTGAGTCCAAAACTTTTCTGAGGGCAAACTTTTTTTAAGTTCAGGGCTTGTCTTAAACCTTTCCTGCTTTTAGGACCTTCTCTCCTCTCTGGGTAGAAACAGCATTCTGCAGAAGGAGTTGAGGTGTTTGAATATTTGGCCCTTCAGCACTGGGACAGTAAAGTCACTGTTAGTGGATTCTGTGGCCTCAGGCTGTGCTTCACTCCTTCGTGACTTGAGTCGCTGGGCTCACTCAGCCATAGCATCCCTTTCATTCTGGCACCCACCATATTGAGAATGCCTGCCGTGTGCTAAAGCATTGTGCCGGGCATGGGAGGTACCTCAGAGGAATGAGATGGGACCTGTGCCCGCTGGCGCTTAAATTACAATTTTATTATAATCTGCCCATTCAGTAGTTTTACTGTATGTGGTTGGGGCTACCCCCCCCCCCCACTTCTGGAGCACCTCCTAAATTTGGCAGAGAGAAAAGGACTTTGTCCCCCCTCCCCAGCTTGTCTGTTTGTATCATTTTGGTAAATGTAGCAATCTTGACCTAGAGCCAGCATTCCAGAAGCCCTGGCTCCTACTTCCACTCTGCCTCCTATTTGTGTGTAACTGTGGGCAAGATAAAGAAAGAGCTTTATCTTCTTCATCCTTCAAGTAAAGATAATACTTCCCCACAAAACTGTGAAGCAGTTAAAAGAAAATGCCAGCTGAGGAAGTTCTTTGGAAAGTTCAGAGCACCAGAGATTGAGACATTTGTCGTTGATGGCTGCAGTAGACCTTGGGAAGAAGTCAGGGCTGTGGCCAAGGTTGTCAGGGCAGGGAGAGTTGACTGGGCAGGGGTTGGGGGTGCTGGGCAATGCCTTCATTCATGCATTCAGTTCTTTCTGTGCACCCACCTCTTGTAAGGGGCTGTTCTAGGTGCGGTGGGAACACCCTCTCCACTCTCCAGAAGCTGCTTGTGAGGCTGAGCTCAGATGGGGCTCACATTCCTTCCGAAGATCACCTGCTTACGCTCCAATCATTGGTCACAGAAGTCTGATCTTCCTGTACTGTACATTTTCAGTTTATCTAACAACCCTGCTGTCTATCTTTGCGATGCTTTTTTCCCCCTCATTAGATATAAGGCTGCCAACTTTCAGACCCCACTGCTACTTTTTTTCAGATTTAATCAGCCTTTTTTTTTCCCCTCCTGAAACAACTAAGCCATCCCTTTGATCCTTTCTAATATAGCTGCTCAAAATTTACAAAATTGCAGTTTCATTTTATGTGTTTATTTATTTACTTTGAGAGAGACTGAGAGAGAGAGAGAGAGAGAGCGCGCGGGAGGAGCAGAGAAAGAGAATCCCAAGCAGGCTCTGTACTGTCAGCGCAGAGCCTGATGCTGGGCTTGAACTCACCAACCATGAGATCATGACCTGAGCTGAAACCAAGTCAGACTCTTAACCTACTGAGCCAGGTGGGCACCCTGGTTTTATATCCTTAGTTATTACTGATCTTAAGTTTTTATGAATTTCATGTTGATGTATATTTTCAAGCATTCTGACTAGCAAGTAATTTCAAATAGAGACTGATTTTCTGGTTTGCTGTAGCCATTTGTTTAGGTAAAATTTAATTACCTTTTTTTTGGTAAAGAATAATGGATACACGTTGCCTGAAATCCATTAACCAAAGAGTATGTGGAGAAAAGTCTCCCTCCCTCCTTTTTTCTTGGAGGAAACAGTGTTGCCATTTCTTGGGTAGATTTCTGAGACCTGCAGCTGTCTGTACAAGTTGCAAGTTACATGCACATACACGTGCCCCCTTTTTTGAACAGAGAATATTTGCTTCCTAAACTCACTGTTCTACAACTTGCTTTATTTATCTCATGATGTCTCTTATTCTGTAGTAGTTAACTTACAGGAAGCTTCTTCAGTCTTTTTTTGGTTGCCCAGTATTTCATTATGAGATGGGACCATAATTGATTTTATCAGTTCCCTTTCAGTGGACACTTATTTAGCTTGTTTCCATTCTTTTGCTAATGCAAATAATGCCACAGTGAACAACCTTGTACATATGTCATTTTTGCATAAATGAAGGTATAGCTGTGGCATAAATTCTCATTCATGGAGTTACTGAGTCACAGGGTATATGCATTTATAAAGTTAGTATGTTGCCAAATTGCCCTACTTTAAAGTGGTTTCAATCTATACTACTACTGGCAATGTGAGAGAGACTTCCTGTTTATCCTCTCCAACTCAGTCATTCAATTTTTACCTTTGTTCGTAGGTTCATAGAGAACGGTCTCTGGGGGTTGTTTTAGTTTGTCCACCTCTTAACCATGAGTGAGACTCAGCATCTTTTCACTTGCCTGAGAGCCACTGGATTTCTCACTCTGAACTGTCTCTTCATATCCTTTGCCCATTTTTCTATTTGTTTTTCTTTGTCCATTTGTTGTTCTTTCTGTTAATTGATTTGGGGAGGAGTGCTTTGTGTATTAGGGAAGTTAACTCTTTGCCTTGATAGAAGTCCGAAGTTTATCATTTTTCCTTTGTTGATTCTTTGCTGTGCAGATTGACCGGTTTTTTTCCTTTATGATTTCTGGGTTGTGTCATATTTTAGAAGGGTCTTCCCTGCTCTGAGATGGTTGTGTTTTGGCTTTGGTTTTTTAATTTGCCCATTGTTTCTTCCAGAACTTTTTTCCATTCTTGTTTGTTTTTAGTTTTTTTATTCTATGAATGTCCAGAGTATATTTTGGTATAAAGTATGAGTTACAATTCACCTTTTCCCAAGCAACAGTTATTTATTTCAGCCTTGCTTTTATTTTATCTGGAACTTACAAACGTTATGTCCTGTCAAACTCTCTTCTACCATCCCTGTACATCTAACATGAATCAGATTGATTTAGGATGACAGATAATTTTTTTAGGAGGCAATTTGGCATTGTCTTCAGAGTCTAAAAGACCTGGTTTCAAATGCAAACTCTGTATCTTCTTATCTGTGTAGCCTTGGGCAAATTAAAATTACATAACCTTTCTGAGCCTTTGTTACGTCATTTGTAAAATATGGTTGATAGTACTCCATTTTGCAGAGGCGGGGGGGGGGGGGGGTGGACAATTAGCAATAATGTTTAGAAACTGCCTGTTCAGTGCCTGGCACACAGTAAATACTTGATAAACAGGAGCTGTTATTATGGTCGTTATTGTTGCCAATATCAGTAGTGTGGTGTTGGTCTGAATGAAAACATTGTGTCCCCCCCAATCCCTGTATGTATTCATTTTTCAGTACAAGCTGGTGTTCCTGGAAATTGGATATGGGGCTTCCCTGCCTAGGCCAAAAGGCATTGCAAATACCCTAGTAATAATCGGGCTAGCATTTTTTAAGGCCATACTCATAACTTCTGGGCAGATGTTAAATTGTTACGGTGTACTTTAAAATAAGATTGCGCCTTGCTGCAAGAGAAAATCTGTCTGATTGTATAGTTTGGTTTTATAAGCAGATCTGTGAAGTTAACAGTTAAGCATTGTTTGTCCAACATTAACATGAGTGCTGTTTGGCCAGATGATGGTTTAAGAAATGGAATCTGTACGATCTCTTACCTCAGAGCCTTATGTTCAGTCCTCTCATGAATCTGGAAATCACTTAATTGGGTGCCTGAACAGAAGTTCATAGTAATTCATTATTGTTTTATTCTATACCTCTCATGTATCCCGATGCTCTCGATTTTTTTTTTGTATGTTAACTTGATTTTCTTATAAAGTTTTTATCTTCTTTTTTCAGTAATGTTTAATCTTTGTCTTTTGAAAGCTCTTTCACTGCAGTCCTTCCACTGATAAACTCAGCCTTCAAAAATCAGTTATAAATTTATTGCTCGTAGTCTTGTTATGTCTAAGTATCTCCTTCTGTTCTGTTTTCTTATTTTCTGTCTACTCATCCTGCATCCTTTTAAACTGAAACCCTGGACTTTCCTCTCTCAAGCTTCTTAATAATGATCAACAATTCACAAAATCTTGCTGTCTTATACTTCTGTTTTCCCTCTTTTGTTGGTTTCTCTTGAACCCCAAATATGTTACTAGACTCTCCTTTTTTTTTTTTAATTTTTTTTTTAACGTTTATTTATTTTTGAGACAGAGAGAGACAGAGCGTGAACAGGGGAGGGGCAGAGGGAGAGGGAGACACAGAAT
Organism: Lynx rufus; assembly: GCF_022079265.1. NCBI lineage: Eukaryota > Metazoa > Chordata > Mammalia > Carnivora > Felidae > Lynx > Lynx rufus. Next base: position 10,288,479 of record NW_025814841.1, on the reverse strand, counting down.
CTGAAGCAGGCTCCAGGCTCTGGGCTGTCAGCACAGAGCCCGACACGGGGCTCGAACTCACAGACCGTGAGATCATGACCTGAGCCGAAGTCGGACGCTTAACCGACTGAGCCACCCAGGCGCCCCTCCTTTTTTTTTTTTTTTTAAATGCAGTGAGAACCTTAATTTTTTTCTGCCATCAGATTTCCCAAAGGAAATTTTACTTGGTTTTATACAATAGATTTTCTTCCTAATAAATAATCAGTCCACAAATATCTATTAAAGGTTTACCATGTGCCAGCCTTTAAGGATACAATGAGAGAATAATCCCCTGCTTTCACGAGTTTACTTTCTATATTGAAGACAGACAACATATCAACCAACAAATGGAATCATTTCAGTTACTAGGGTTATGGAGGAGATAAACACAGCAATAGATTAGAAATGACCAAGCGCAGAGGGAAGAAACTCATTCCCTTTCTTCATAGTTCTTTTGCTTCTGGTCTGACTTTAAGTCTTATATTCTGTTTTTAATGATTTTTCTTTTAATAAGTATTATTTTCTGGTGTTTTCTTATTGCCCAACATTTTCGCCCTTTTTGTTCATCCCTTAGGTAGTCAACTGCCTGTTTTTAAGAATTGATACCTAATCTCATTGCATTATGTTCTTCTTCTTTATAATATTATGCTTTCTTTCTGACTTCTAAAAGATTTCTTTGCACAGTCTATATCATAAAGGTCATCTTTAGTGATTCTTGAAATCAAAAAGCATTTACCTTTTGACATACTGGGCATTAAAAAAAAAAAAAAAGAAGAGTGATTCTCAAATGTTTGTCTGAAGAGAACGTATGTTGGTGTGCAAGGTTGCCAATGGAATTTTTTGTAAGAGCTGGACTTTATTATAAGATGGGATTATTTTAGGAATTGATAGTGAATGGTAAGTAGTGTTTGTAATGACTTTGCTCAGCAAAATGAAGTTAACAATCCCAATCATGTCGTCTGTTTAGATCTGAAAATGAATACTCAGTGTTTTCTTTTCTGCTTTCAGGGATGACTCTGTCCCAGAAGACAACATCTGGAGGGGTATCCTTTCTGTTGTTTTCTTCTTTCTTATCATCAGTGTGTTAGCTTTTCCCAATGGTAAGTGACGTATTTCTCCTGTGCGTGGTATCCTTTTGGTATTTTTGAGATGCATGCCACCTAAAAGGTGAAACTGGAAAGTGGAGTAAAAACTTAATCTGTGGTGGTTAGGGCACAGGCCCTGGAGGCAAACTGCCCCTTCTGCCAGTTGCTAGAAGTGGTCCTGGGGAAGTCCCCTAGCATTTTCACCGTGCTTGAGTTTCTCTTTTGTACGTTGGAAATAACAGGTAGGTACTGTTGAAAGGGTTAAATAAACTAATACATGTTATATTCTCTGAGTAGTGACTGACCAATCGTAAGCTCTTAATAAGTGTCCACTGTTGTTCTTGTTGCTATTTTTGCTGTATCAGCTGAGTCATAAAAATACACAATTATTATTTAGTCCTTTTTGCTAATGACAGGGTCAGTGCTGTGATGAGTATTACTTAAATAACGTGTTGTTCCAGATGATCTTTTTATCACAGTAAACTTTGCTGATCATGCATTTGGGATATGAATTTTCATCATCGGATTAAAAAAAAAGACCATTATTATAGTGAATTTTATCTCCCATCATGATTATAGAGTGAGGCAAAGTCTGTTAAAAAAAAAAAATCTGCCATACTCAGGATTCATCCCTTTCCTCTGAATTGTCTCTTGCTTTACTTTTTCTTATTTCTCTTTTGTACCTTCTCCCTGGAATATGCTTACTTATTTTCTGTAACCATTTATAAATGCTTCCTTTATGTAGCCTATTTCTTTTACACTTTAGATATTTTGAAATTGTTCAGTCTTACCTATGAATTATGCTCCATGTGCCGTACTCAAACATCATACTTTAGGGTGTGTTTCTTCTCTATCCTCCTGTCTCTTCAGTAGATGTAATGTATAATATAAGAAGCTCATTGTGAATGTTACTCATTGCTGCTTGGAAATGTACCATGGTAATTACGTTCTAATGCCAATTCCAAAATATGTGTGTTGGGGGATAGTAGCAGGCCTGGGGTGGGGGGAGGTGTTCCCCCATCAGTAAGCAATTTTCAGACATCAGCTGGTTGCCCTACAGTTCAACTCAGTTCTGACACTGTCTACCCAGAGTTAGCATCAGATCCCGCAGGTTAAGGGCTCAAGCTTAAGACTGTCCCCATGTCAGATGCCAATTGCAAGTCCAGAGTGTCACCTGTGCTTCTGACCAAATGGTTATAAATCAGAGGTTCCCATGACCCCTCCTTGGGTTCAATTAATTTGCTAGAGTGGCTCACAGGATTCAAGAAATAAGTTTACTCGCTAGATTACAGTACCAGTTTATTACAAAGGGTATTTATCAACAGCCAAATAAAGAGATGCATAGGATAAGACATGGGGGAAGGGGCAAGGAGCTTCCATGCCCTCTCTCCGTGTGCCGCTTTTCTGGCATCAGAAAAGTGTTCACCAACCCAGAAGCTCCCCAGACCCCATCCTTTTGGGTTTTTATGGAGGCCTAATTTACATAGGCATAATTGATCCAATCATTGGCCATTGGGGATCCAACTCAATCTCTAGCCTCTCACCCTTCCCTGGAGGTCTGGGGGTGGGACTGAAAGTTCCAACCCTCTAATCACATGGTTGGCTCTACTGGCAACCAGCCCCATCTTTAGGTGCTTTTGAGTTCTCATTAACACAGCAAAAAACATTCATTACCCTCATCACTTAGAAGATACCAATGGTATTAGGAGCTCTGTGCCAGAAAAGGACACAAAGACCAAATATATATTTCTTATAAATCACAGTATCACACATGGCAAGGCCTTCAGTCTTTTCAAGATCGTGGCAATAGTGTTTCGTTCTGTATGTTTGCTTAATCTTACGTAACACTGCGTGGTTTTTGCTGATAACATAATCCAACCAGTAAAACCATGACTGAATTCTTAAGAAAATGAGTTGTTTTAGATAACTAAGTTATTTGACAGCTGAGTTTAACTCTCCAACCACTCACGCTTCTAGATTAAATTTTATTTTTAGTGGAAACCTTTCAAGATATGAAAGCCTGCTGTCTCAGTCAGTGCAGGCTGCTATAACAGAATGCCCTAGACTGGATGGCTTAAACAACACAAGATTCATCTTGTGGCAGAATTCCCCTCCAGCTGTAAACCTGTGAAACCAAGCACATGCTTACAAAATATAGCAGTGGGACAAGCTCTTTTCTTCCAAAAGGGAGAAATAGGAAGGAAGGAAGGGTGACAAGTCCCAAGCAAGTTCAAAATCAGGAAGGCAAACTCTGTGAGATTTTAAAGCTCTAGAATCATCAATCCTGGGAGCACCTAACTGGTTCAGGTTGGTGGAGCGTGTGACTCTTGATCTTGGTGTTGTGAGTTCTAGTCCCATGTTGGGAGTAGAGTTTTCTTAAAAAAAAAAAAAAGAAGAAGAAGAAGAAGAATCAATCCTTTTTGGATCAGTGCTCTGCCTTCCAGACCTACTGGGGTAATAATAGTCTGCTTCCATAGCTCTGCCCAGCAAGGGGTCTAGCCTGCCCCCGTGGGTCTGCTGGGTGTTTATCTTGCCTTTAGAAACCAAGGTGGAGCTTCCTTTCCCCCCGCCCCTTGCCCCCCCCCACCCAGTGGCCCATGCACTCTGAGGCCTATGGTGGAAGTGACAGCCCAGATAATCTCCCCAATTACCTTTGAGGTCTTCTTCCTGTGTCTTAAAAAATAGCAAATGTTCACAGCCAAGTAGCTTTATGGTCTGGTCCTGTAGGGTCCAAGAGTCCCAAGAGTACAAGAGTCCAACAGAAATCTTCACTTTAGGGGTTAGGATTATAACATAATGCATTTTGCCGAGAGTCTGTAACACCTGCACACCCTATGCAGATATGACAGACATAGTTTGGCCTTTCCATGATGATTGAGAGTTCTGGTAATGCACAATTATTGGAGTATGACAATAAAATGTCCATGACATTGGCTGGGAAAAGTCCCCGTTGTCAAACAGCGTTTTGGCTATTTGCCAACTTTCTTTTCCCTTCCTCTTCAAACACACAAAACCTCAGAATTTTTGGTTTAGAGGAGAGCTTGGACATTATGCAACCCATCCCCTCTTTCAGGGGTCCTATGTTGTAGGATAGCTAAGTGATCACTTGCAACATGAAGCACTTTACATACATGAACCACCTAAGTCTGTGGTTGGTCTCCTTGAGCTCTGAAACCTGGCCTTTTCGTGCAAAGGTGACATGAGAACACAGCCCAAAGCAGGGAGATGGTGAGCCCCAAAGGAGGGTATATAGGTGACAGTTCAGGTGGGGTGACTGCCATTCCTCCCCTTAGCCATTCTACCTCTCCTGTCCCGTGAGGGCCCACTGCTTACTTCTACGTCATTAGTCAGTGCCATGACCATTATTGCTGTGTACCCTTTGTTCTTATTTCTTTCTTATCTAGTCTTTCCCTGTCCTACTTTTTAAATATCAGTCAAGGCATGATAGGTGCTCAGAGAACTGATCAAAGGTGTCAGGTCTGTTCTTCAAGTCTTTAGCTTTTCTTGGCTGGGTGCTAATTGTTGCTTAGTTCTCAACAGTAACTTCTTCATGGCTTTGACGGTTTCTTTTCTGCCTTTGTTTTTTTTTTTTTTTTTCTTTCTTTTACACTTACTTTTTCTGAGTCCAGTGTCATTTTAGAAGTCTGAGGATTCTCAAAGATTAGTCTCTCAATAACCATGATTTTATAGCCATCCCTTCAATGAGGCTTCAGCAAGAGCTGAATTTGGGGCTTCATTAGCAGATGGTTTTCTTCAGGTACCAAAGGCCCTGAGGACTAGGGGATTAAGTCTATTGCAAGGAACATTTTATATGATTTCTGCTCTTTTTTTCTTCTGTTCCTAATGAAGTCCTCTAATCTTCAGCGTCCACCTACTCAGTCTCATTGTGGGACTGTGCTATTGTTTTCCTTCTGGGAAGATAAAAATGAAGTTTGTTTTATGCTTTTCTTATCCTGGCTTGTGGACTTTGTGGGGAGGACCCATAAGGCTCATCTCATTCAGCCTGCTCAGTTTACAGCTGTGAAAGCTGAAACGTGTTCATCCATGAAAGGTCACCCAGCCATTTGATGTCAGCTTGCTGGTAGGGCCTTGGCTCCTGTGTTTTCCTTTAGTCTCTGTTGTCCTTGTCATTTCTCCCTATTAGATCCACTGGCATGTGTTTTTGTCTCTGTCTTCCTATGTGGTTTTGTCTTCTTTTTTTTATGTTCTTCTCTGTTAGTGTCTAGCTTTTCTTTTGCCCAGGTAAAAGGGTCTTATGGTATTAATTGGTCTGTACTTAGTTGGTCTTAGGGTCTTAGTTGGTCTGTAGGCAGTGGCTTTGGATCCTGCAGAAGTTGGTAGGTGGTGGTGTCCACGTTCCTGTGTTGCCCAGATGTCATCTGTGACCAGCCGGAGTTAGCAGATCAATCGGAACCTTCCTTCTTTTTCTTTTTCTCATCACTTCCTGCCTTATTCTTCCCCTTCCATGTCTGTGTGTGCCTGCAGAACATGTAGGCAGAGCATGCCAAAAGAGAAGATTTTAGATGGATACAGAAAGGGGCAATGGCAGTTTAATCTATGTAAGAAGGATTAGGATGCTAGTATAGCATGTTTTTAGAGGGATTCTCTTGAAGCCCTGTGTGCATAGCAAACACGTGTCTGCCTTGTTTTCTAAAGATCCACTTATCCACACTTCCGAAAAGATTAGTGAAACTAGAAGTTTTCCACATTGAAGAATGTTGTTGTTGAACAACAACAAGTGCGGGCTGGCTTTAGGGGGTGCTGGTGTTGATGGTGGGGGAACTACAAGGCCATTGGGAAAGGGTGGTCTGGGCTATGTGGTCACTTAGACCTCAGGCCTTCCTGGGAGCCTCGATGCCGGGTGACCGCTTCCTTAGCTGAGTGCACACGCCCCCTCTTGCTCCAGTCCAGTCACCTTATTTTCCGTTCTCCTCCCCCTTGGCACGAATTGTTAGATTAAGTAATGAAAATGAATGGGAGAAACAGAGCCCAACGTTAGCCTTCTCCTTGAAAGGCAGTTTTGGGGCAGTGCCTGCAGTGGATGGCATTCCCAGAATGACTCTGTTTTGGCAACTTCAGATGCATTTATCCTTGACCTAGCAGAGGCTGCCCTGCATGTTTGACTGCAGGCCTGAGTTTGATGCTATCCATATGTCTCATTTGTGTGAGTCCATCTGTACTACCTGTGTGGTAGCATCAGGCAGCTCCTTCAGGAAGGGGGGCCCCGTGATTCTTTTTGTAGAGTCTCAATAAGAAAGAAAGCCCTTGACTTTCTCCATAGAGTTCTATAACAGGATGCAAGGGCCACCAAGTAATAGGAAGCCCATTTCAAAATAGCTTGAAGAATAAAGAGAATGTTTACTGGAAGTTGTGAGATAGAGTGGTTCCAGGGTTGACTAATTCAGCTGCTCGGCGGCATGTGAAGACCCAGGCTCTCTGCCTTCTGCTCCCCTGTCGTCATGTTGGTGCTGCTCTCTGCTGTGCTAATGATCCTGAGATAGCTGTTGAGTGCTGAACATATGGTCACAGTCAACATCCAAAGGAAGAGGAGGGCACCTCTTCTGTAGATCTTTTTTTTTTTTTAATTTTTTTTAATGTTTATTTATTTTTGAGACAGAGAGAGACAGAGCATCAACGGGGGAGGGTCAGAGAGAGAGGGAGACACAGAATCTGAAGCAGGCTCCAGGCTCTGAGCTGTCAGCACAGAGCCCGACGCGGGGCTCGAACTCACGGACCGTGAGATCATGACCTGAGCTGAAGTCGGACGCTTAACTGACTGAGCCACCCAGGCGCCCCACCTGTAGATCTTTTTAAGAGTAAAGAAACCTTTTCTAGAAACTCTCCAGCACACTAGTCCTCACTTCTCTTTGACTAGAATTGAGCCCTGTGCCTCTTCCCCAAGCAGACCTCAGGACAGGAATTCATATTGTCCAAAGGAGTTAGGCACTGATAGATCTTCAGTGACCAAAGGAATAAAAGGGAAACAGGATTACTTCCATCGGCTTAGACTTTACCACTGAGTTATCTGGGAGAGGCATGGACACTCAAAACAGAATTTCACTTGGCGTCAACAGGGTGAGTGGCTGGGGTGGGTTCTCGAGTTCCTTCCTTCAGGCCTGGGAACAGATGTGGAGGGAAAGACCCTGAGGCGAGGCCAGGGAAGGAGGATCTGATATTGACTTCATGCTGCTGCTTTCCTGCCATCTTCTCTCTTGTTCTCTTTCAGTTCCCTTAAAAAAAAAAAAAGTTTCTTAAATGCTGCTTTCATCTCATTATAGCAACTGACACTCAGGTAGAAGTGAGCTTTTAACTCCACCCCTGTATCATTAGAGCGTGATTATAACTGTATCACTCTGTCAGTGCAGTGAAATCTAGAAACCTGTTTGGCTGTGAGGTTTCTTTCAACAGGTGACCTTCAGGGGTACTTTTCCAGTGTCTGAGGGCTTCCTTGAACTGTTTCTCCCCCTTGCACCCCCACCGCCACCCTACCCAAACTGGGCAAGCCTTATCCTCACCCACAGCTCCTGGCCCACAGGGGCCTCTCAGTAGGTAAATGTGGGATTAAGTCATGAGTCTGCTGGGAAGAAAGCTCACAGAATCAGCCCTGTCTTCCCCATTCCTTGTCTGCAAGAGGAATGCCATTCAGCACTTCTTTAAGGTATTTTGAGAAGAGTGAAATACTAGTATGTCTTGATTTTCCCGAGTTTATCCTTTTGTCTGTCCTTTGGCCTCATTCGACTTCTCTGAGCTAAGATGGTGTTAACCACATCTCCTTGGGGTTTGAAGGGGATCCAGAAGGTTCCCCGTCCCCTAATTTAAAACAAAAGCCTAGTCTTCTCCCCCCCTCCTCCCACCATTCTGTTCCCTGCTCCACTACTCCTGCTTTAAAAAATGCTTAGGTTTGAAATTTGCTTAAAGATAATTTTATTCACCTTTTCTAGGTTTTTCTTAGAGGAATTTAAACTTTTCAAGTAATACTCCTTGTCAGTTATACCTCATTAAAGCTGAAAAACAGTGGTAATGAAGAGAAGATGTGGTTGAAGAGGCCCAAGGACACAGATGTACAGATTTTGGAGAGGCAGCTCCTGAATTTGATTAAAGGAATTATTCTTCCCTGAGGTTCGGTCCCTTAAACCTAGTTTTTCCCTGGGACTAACAGGCTGCTGGCAAGTCAAACTGTGATCTTCTTTTATTTTCTTTTTGTGTGTGTGTGTGTGTGTGTGTGTGATTTTCTGATTTCTAATTTTCTAATTTCTTTTTTTTTAATTTTTTTATTAGTTTTCTTTATTTTTGAGAGGCAGAGAGAGACAGAGCACGTGTCTGAAGGGCAGAGAGAGAGGGACACACAGAATCGGAAGCAGGCTCCAGGCTCTGAGCTGTCAGCACGGAGCCCGATGTGGGGCCCGAACTCACGAACTGTGAGATCATGACCTGAGCCGAATTCGGATGCTCAACCTACTGAGCCACCCGGGCGGCCCTCTAATTTTCTAATTTCTGAGGTCGGATCTTTTAAATGCTAGCTCTTCTCATGACAAAGACATTTGATTTCTGTTTCTTTTGAAATCAAACTCACTCCTAATATCTGATTGAAAATTCACATGTTCTAGATGGAGGGACTGATAAAAGAGAAGCAACCATGCCATGTTTAAATGCACCCCGTAAGAACACAGTCCAAAACAAAACAGCACTTCTTTTTCCCTCGCGACCTGGCCAGGCCTTCCCCGTTTCTCCCACATAATCAAGAAGAGTAACTCTTGCAGGCAGCTTTTGTCAAATCAGAAATGAAGTATAGACAGTACACACACCAGGATATGGAGCGCCCCTAACTTCTTGACCATGCGGAGGAATACGGGGGACCCTGCCTGTACATGCCCACTGAGAAAACAGTCTGTCGGGAAAAAAGATAGAGATAAAGTGAACGTTGCGGGAAGGCTGTAGGCAGTGCTAACATGTCTGGGCAGATGAACACTGTGAGAAGCATGGCTTTAAAGGTGACCTGACTGGATTAGCCAAATGTGAGTAATCTGGTGAGCATAAGTGTCAGGGTTTATAATAAAATATAGAAAGACACCAGCCTCATCCTCCATTTTTAAAAAAGCAAAATAATGTTTGCAGCAATATTAACATCCTTGATGATAAAGTTGGTAATCTTAGTAATGCTCCTAGTGTACTTCTTAAAATATGACATCAAAATATTGAGATTGTCTTCTCCGAAAGAAGTGGGCAGATTTGATCATTGAAATAAAGCCTGGATTTGGTTTTGCAGTTAGCTGCTGAAGGTGTCACCTTACTTTCCAGGGCCACATCTCACCTTTTGGAGGCAAAAGATACCACTACTCCCCACCTACTTGGTTGAGGGCAGAGCAACATCTTTTCTGAAATCTACCACACCAGATTTCTTAAGCCTTTCTCAGATCCCTTCAGTGCATTTCGATTTGCAAAACTGAAAGGCCATTTTAAAAATTAGCATTTTTTTCCGGAAATATTGTGATGTGATATTACAATGTGTAAGTGGGAAATCTGGAGAAAATGGGGAAAGATTCAATAGGGAGGAGTCAAGACAAGACTTAAAAAAAAAAAAAAAAAACCCAAAAACAACAACAACACCAACCAACTGCAGTAAGATGAAAATTCTCATCCTGATTCTGGAACAACATGTGCCTGTCACAGGAATCACAGACTGGTGGAAAGAAATACCCTGGAGCCGGAGCAGGTCCCGGTTGGGTTAAGGAGAGCTGCAAAGCCCCGTCAACCCCAAATTCCTCCACCACCCCCTCCTCTTATTTACCCTGGACACACTGCATAGGGTGAGGTAAGAGAGGGCCAAGTTCTGTTTTCAGAAGACTACTCTTCAAGTGATCATGGGCTGAAGATGACCTTGGATGGACTTATGAGGGAACTTACATCAGTTCCCCTTCCTGTCCCTTGTCCTTCCTGACCTTGTGTTTCCTGACCTTGCTTATCAGTTCCACGTAGCAGCACCTCCAAACACCACTCACTAGCTTGCTTCTCTCCCCTCACTCTCCTGGCCTTGAGACAGTCCTGCTTCAAACCTTCAATGCTCCCCACTCACCACCCCCACTCTGTCCTCTTCAGCTGGCCCAGCCTGACAGAGCTGATCAGAAAGCACAGAAGTGCTCTCAGGCCAAAAGTGGAGTCCTGTGAGCGGTGTGACCTTGGGAAAGTGCCTATGCCTCAGTGTCCTCATCTGTAAAGTGGGAGTGACCATACACTCTCATCAGCCAGTTGTCAACTGAGGGGACAACTGAGAGACAATGGCAGGGTGGGGTGGGGGGTCTCTTACCCTCCAAACTGCTCCCCATTATGTGCTCAGCAAAGTACTATTATGAATGCTCTTGAGAGTAACCCTTCTTTTATGATTTTGAGTGTTGATTGGGCATGGAATTCTGTTTGCAAGCCAAATAATCATACCATTTTTGACTTTCACCTTGCAAGAGGAAACTGTAGAGAAAGCTGGGATCCCATGTTATGTCTAAAAGGTTAATTCAGTGGTTTGGATGAAGTAATACTTGCAAAGCAGACAGCCACCATAATACAAAAGTCATTCATGGTGACAAGTTGAGCTGTCACCTAACAGCAGTGAAGAAGAGAATTTGGAAGAGAAAATTACTTAAATGATGACCATTTTAGCCATCAGTTTTCCAGTGACTTGAAGAAGGGTAGCCATGTTAAGTTACCTGGAAAGGGATCCTGGTTTCTGTGCCTCACTGTGCCTTTCTGAGAAGAAAGTGGCCAATTAAAAAGAATGCAGGTGTTCCTTGCTGTCTGAGCCTTTGCTATAAGAACTCAGAAATGGATCAGATTTTGAGACATCTTATTTAAATCCCTCACTCTGAGCCCTCACTACTTGCCATCTGAAACTCAGACATCATATTTCTGGATACAGAAGGGTCCTGCACGAACCTAACTCACCTTCTGAGCTGCCACTGTGTAAGCTCCAGAACTGACTAGATTTGGATGGTAGGGGATCCTTGTAACTCACTGCTTTTCCTAACATGAACTTGATCCATCAAAAGAAAGCAGTTACAATATGTTTCAAAGCCATCTTTTAAAAATGAGGTGGATAATTCAGGATGAGTTCCAGAATAAAAATTACAATGTCATGTTTCCTTCAGACAGGATTCCAGGTTGCCAGCAACAGAAGCTGACTGCTGATTAAAAAGACTTCTAGGATGTTGGCTGGAGGATTCCTGGGAGGGCTAGGAGGCTGGGTCCCAGGCTAAGCTCCTAGAAACTGGCACATCACCCAGAGCTGGTCTCATGAGGAAACCCCAGTGTGCACTCTGCCGTGATTTGCCACCATCATGAGTGTCCATGCCAGCCCCGGCAGAGGGACAGGTTGGGGAGAGAGCTCAGCGTACTTAACATCTGTATCACCAGCTCCTGAAATCAAGTCTGGCTCAGGGGCAACTGAAAAACTAAGCCCCAGTTATGAAGAGGGCAGGGCAGCGAGTTCTGGCATCTCCCTGGGAGATGTGGGATTCATAACATTGGAAGTGTGCCCAGAGTCTGTAGGAAGGCCGTTCCAACGGGGTGGGCAGCCCCAAGTAGGTCAGGTGCCCATGAGAGCAGTGTTTTCAGCATTTGCGAACTATGTAACCTTTCAGTGGATGGTAATTCAGTTTAGTGGATCAAGGCCCAACTTGCTTGCTTCTCCTTTTCTTTTCTTTTCTTTTTTCTTTTCTTTTCTTTTCTTTTCTTTTCTTTTCTTTTCTTTTCTTTTCTTTTCTTTTCATTGAAGGAATAAAGTAGAAGAGAAAGTATTGGTGTGTCACTTATAGTAAGAGTAAGTTTCATCCTGTAAAACTTGTTTTCGTGGTGCCAGAGTTGCATCTGTGTGTCTGAACTGGGTTGCCGTGTCCCAAGTATTTTGTTACCATGGCTCATGATCAGAAGCCACTGCACTAGTGTGTTCCAGTGCTCCAAGGGTTTGTTTTCCATTTCAAACCCCACCCCACCTCACTTGTTTTCAAAGCAGTGTTTCTCCTGTTTAATTTTCAGAACCTACCCCCTGCCCTGTGTCAGGCTACACACACGGGCACGCAGGAGATTTCGCTTGTGAAACTGTAGTATTTTCCAAACCCTTACAGGGCATCCTGGTAACCTGCTCACTGTGGTAACGTTGTTTCCGTGGGAAATTATGGTCTGAGTTCTAAAGACAAAGCTTTAAAAACAGAAACCTCTGTTGTGGAGACTGGTACCTGTTAACAGTTGTAGTGACAGTTGCTACAATGCGAATAAAAACATTTCAACCTAGACTTCAACCTAAAAGTATTTATGTGGAAAAAAAAAATTAACAGTAGAGAGCCTTTTTTTTTTTTTTTAAATCTCTGTAGAGAGCACTTTGCTTTTAGTTTTTGTTTAAAACCAGTTCGCTCTAACCCAATGTTTTTCCATCTACAGGTCCATTTACTCGACCTCATCCAGCCTTGTGGCGAATGGTTTTCGGTGAGTTACCCATTGGTAGATTTAGAGATATATCCTACTTAAAATCCTTTTTCTGTGTATCATTATAGCAGTTTTACTTACTGCTGTACAGTAGAACTTTATGACCTTTTACTTTTTGGTGTTCTTAATATAAATTTTTATGAAAATTCCTTGCCACGAAGCAGATGTGCCGTTGGTAATTTCAGATTCTCATACGTGTGAACTGTCTCAGATCTCCTCCCCCCCTCCCCCCCCCCGCGCATGCTGTCGTGTCTTACTGTGCACAGGTCTGACATAAGGGGACGCGGCTTGTTTTTCTTTATGCACCTTTACGTTGCTCTTGGCTGGTACAAGCTCCGGTGTGTGCTGTGAGCCCATTTGTCCTGTCAGCAGCCAGGAGGTACTGAAAACGGGAAAGATCCTAGAGAGGGAGAAGTTCTAGACAGAGAGTCCTGATTTGAAATGAGGATTAGTGATAAACATCTGTAAATATTGGGTGTCTTATTTTTACTTGATTTCTAGTCCACAAATAGATCCCCTAAATGGACTTAAAACACGTCTTTCAAATGTTGGCTGTTGGCTTCGTCCTGCCTAAATAAGACATAAAATAAATTATTTTAGGTTCAGAAAATGTAGTTTTACAAAAAGGACCCCAAAAATGGATATTTTGCTCAAGGTCACCTATTTTTCTTTGAACTTTCAGACATCATAAGTAACTCTGTGTGTGGAGCGGGGCGTTATTCATAACCACAGTAGGTGTTTATTCTGTGTGGCAGGGATGCTGTGGTCCTGAGGCTGAAGGGGAGGGCCACACAGACAGGGGACTCCCCTCAGGAGCGGCCCTTCCTGTCACAAGGAGGGAGGACAGCTGTCGCAAACTATTAAACAAATCAACAACCAAAAAATATCAGATGCCACTAAGTGTTAGGAAGTTAATTAAAACCATGTGAGGTGACGATGACTCAGTGGCTGGTTTCACTTGAATGTGCAAGGAGGCCTTGAAGGAAGGATGCTTAGTGGAAACCTGAATGCCAAGAAGGATCTAGCATGCAAGGATTGAGGTCAGGGGAAGCCCGGCCAAGGGAAAGGCTACTGAAATGGTCCCCAGCCAGAAAAAGTATGGTGTGTTCCAGGGCACTGTGGCCGGAGCAGAGCAGACCCTAGGGCTGCAGTAAGAGGCCAGAGCTGGGCATGGATGGAATCCTGCAGGGCTCGTGGGCCAGTAAACAGTGCAGATAGGAAGGGCAGTGGGAAGTTCTAAGAGGATTTTTTGCAGAAAAGTGACCATTTACATTAAAAAATGTTTATTTATTTTTGAGAGAGAGAGAGAGAGACAGACAGACAGACAGAATGCAAGCAGGGGAGGGGCAGAGAGAGAGGGAGACAGAATCCAAAACAGGCTCCAGGCTCTAAGCTGTCAGCACAGCCCGATGTGGGGCTCGAACCCACGAACTGTGAGATCATGGCCTGAGCCCAAGTCAGACGCTTAACCGACTGAGCCACCCAGGTGCCCCCATTTACATTTTTAAATAGATTATTCTGGTTGCATCATATTTACATCTCATCAGCTTAATATTGCTGTTTGAAATTATAAGTTTTCAGCTGGCTGGTTACATTTGAATTTTTTCTACTTCAAATGATCCATTATAGGTAATTAGCAGTGTAATTCTTACCTGAGATCTTTTTGGGATCATGGAGCCCTTTGATAATCTGATGAGGACTATAGACCCTTTCCCAGCGTGTGTGTGTGTGTGTGTGCGCGCGCGCGCACACACACACACACACACACACACACACACACACTACATCTGGGGCTTCATGGACCTTGAAGCTCAACCATGAATTCCAGTTTAAGAAGCCCTGCTCTACCCAGGTGGTTTTTTTCTGTCTTAGAATAATTGTTTTGAAGGATTATTACAAAAGGGTATAGTGGGGGGCATTTGAGGTGAACAATTTTAAAAACAGCTGGTGATAAACCTGAGGAGATCCTCATACTAACATGCCTAACGGGTGTGCCCCTGGGGCCCTGGGATGTGCAACCAGGTCAGCCATGCTCTGCTCAAGTCCCCTGAACTCCCTGAGGGTTGAGAGAGGCCCTGTCAGAGGACCTGGTGAGTAGATGTTCCAGGGTACTTCATTCCAGCCCTGGACACTGTCTCCTCTGGAACAGCTCATTGGAGATTAGCGCTGAGCCAAGTTCACATGATCCAAGGTCGTTTGTATCACCGTGTCTGGGTGTCCTACACAAATGTTTCAGTTCCAACAGGTTCAGGAGAAAGAAGTGATAAAGCCACTGGTGGGGTTTTTCAGATCTTTCTAAAAGGCTCTTGCTGTTTTAAAAGTAGGTTATTGTAATATGGGGCGGTTATTAGGGTACCAGTTATGATATGATGTGACGGGAACCCCAGAAGGGCCCACATGGGGTCTAAACTGTGGATGTGTGGCCACAGGCCACCTCTTGGCACATCCCACTTGTCTCTACTGATGTTGCCCCTTGGCTGGGCTGTCCACACCCAGCCTTGCCCACCTCCATGCACTCTGCACACAGCAGCCAGAGGCCACCTTGTAAAACGTTACCCAGATCAACTTCTTGCCCCCATGTAAAACCTGTCATGTGTTCCTAGTTTCACTGAAGGTAGAATCTGAAATCCTTGCCGCGGCCGCCAAGCCCCCTTACTTCAGTGCCACCTTGCTCTCTCGTGTTTGCCAGCACCCCAACCACAGGCTGGCCCCTGAATGGTTCTCCTTCCGTGGGCCTGCCTGGATGCCTTTTCTCTGCCTGAATATTGCCGGTCCTTGGTCCTTCAAGACTCAACCTGAGCATCATTTTCTGAGAATATTACCGAGCCTCTCAGCCTGAATTAAGACTGTGTATCAGACTCACTCATCAAAGGAAATACTGGATTGTAGTGAGGATCTCCAGACGCTACGTCACAATTTCACTGTCTGCTTTGGCCATAAGTGACTTGAGTCTAATGTGTGTCATGCATCTGACCCCCAGATCTTTCCTAAACATAAGAATATTTTTGTTTCCCTTAGGACTCAGTGTGCTCTACTTCCTGTTCCTGGTATTCCTCCTCTTCCTGAACTTTGATCAGGTTAAATCCCTAATGTACTGGCTAGATCCAAATCTCCGGTACGCCACGAGGGAAGCAGATGTCATGGTAGGTACTTGCCAGTCCTCTCTTAGAGAAATTGGTAGACTGTTGGGTATAGGAGATAGTTAACTTCACGTTCTAAGTTGTTCCTTCTCCATATCTCCTGTGTAGATATCTAAAAGCCAGGCCTCTGGGAAGGTGAAGCATGTGGTTTCCACGAGTGATAACAGTCCAGGGAAATGGTATCTTCTCTTGGAGCAAAGGGGGATGGTAGGAAGAGTGTGACTGTTATCGTCAGACAGCCTTGGGTGTGAATTCTGCCCCTGTCACTTGTTAGCTGTAGGATTTGGGGCAATGTACTTGCTAGCCTGATCATTTCTTTGTGAAGTGAAATAATAGTACTTATTTGGGGATTTTATTGTGAACTCAACAAAGTAGCACTATCTATGAGGCCCAGCATGGTGCCTTGCACACACCAGGTCCTCAGTGATGGTGGTGGTGGCTGCTCTTATCAGTGTCACTCACCCTCAGCAACTCTGCTCCCCGCTCTGGCCCTGACGCCATGAACTTCCCACCTGCTCGCCATGAAGGGGCCAATTGTAATGATCTAGGCCATTTCGGTCATTATTTTTTTTAAACCCACAAAAATAATTTTATTCTTGGCAAAAGCTACTCTGTATTTTGGCTTTTAGTGAAGAGACCGTTTTATGCTCCAAGGCCATTCCTTTTTTGAAAATTTTTATTAATTTATTTTTAAATAATACATAACATTTTGTAGACTGAAGGAAAAACCTAGTGATGCTCAGAAAAGGAGAGCAGGCATTTGGGCTATAGGCGGGTCCTTGTTTAAGAAACAAGACAAATGGACTTAATAAACGGTCCAAGAAGTGATCATTCTATTGGAGTTAAGATAGGTCAGACCCTTCTCGAATGGTGTATTAGGATTTTCTCTTTAATTCTTATAAAGGACATGCTAAAGGCAGAAGTAAGAATGCCAAAAATTATTTAAAAGTCTCAGGAAGAAAAGTATGTTTGGGGGGTTTCTTAGTTTATGGAAGAGAATGGCATGGGTGACTTCAAGCTTCTGCTGATGGAGAGGGTGGTGGCAGTTACCAACTATGGGCTGTCTATTCTGCCAGACATTTAACATATAATCTAGGTAAGCCTCCCACATGCATGCTAGGCATTAATATCCCCATTTTATCAAGGAGGAAATGGAAACTTAAACAGGATAAATATCTCATTGAAAGCAGAAGCTGGTAAGATCTCTCTGACTTCAGAACCTATACTTTTCCTTTGCTCTATGCCTTAAGTATGTAGTTATAATAATGACAGTGCTTTGACACTCACTGGAGCCTCATGAAACAGAGATTGGGAGGAACGTATTCCAGATACGATATTTTCCCCTGAGAATTTTCTTGGGTTTCTGAGCAAGATTGGTTATATCACAAAGTAAACTGACCTGCAAAATGGATAAGACTTGGTATTTGGTGAAGCGTTAGGCAATCGGGGGAGAGGATGGAGCCACCAAGATCAGCCCTGCGAGCAGTTGGGAGGTGGGCACAGTCTATCTTTACCTACCATTTACTCGTGTGCACACACCTTCCCTTTCTGGACTCCCTGGCTCCGGGATGTCCTCATTTAATGCCTCTTCCCCCTGCTTCCCAGGGTTGTGCTGCATCTGGCTCCCTGGCAGCCCTTAAGCATCATGTCCTGCATCCCTCCCACAACCAGGACCTCGAGGTCTTCCTGATGTGATCATTGGCAAATCTGCTCATTAATAATTACAATGCTAGGGGCGCCTGGCTGGCTCAGTCGGTGGAGCGTGGGACTCTTGGTCTTGGGGTTGTGAGTTCAAGCCCCACATTGCGTGTAGAGATTACTTACAAATAAAAAAATCTTAAGAAAAAAACCAGTAACTATAATGCTAATAGTTACATTTGGCTCTTTATGATTTTCAAAGTGACTTTCCATCTGTTGAAGCACAAAAATATCCTCACGGAGAGTAAAAAGGCCTCCAAAGTCATCTTTAACCCATGATCACTTGAAGAGTAGCCTTCTGGAAACAGAACTTGGCCCTCTCTTACCTCACCCTATGCAGTGTGTCCAGGGTAAATAAGAGGAGGGGGTGGTGGAGGAATTTGGGGTTGACGGGGCTTTGCAGCTCTCCTTAACCCAACCGGGACCTGCTCCGGCTCCAGGGTATTTCTCTCCGCCAGTCTGTGATTCCTGTGACAGGCACATGTTGTTCCAGAATCAGGATGAGAATTTTCATCTTACTGCAGTTGGTTGGTGTTGTTGTTTTTTAAGTCTTGTTTTGACTTCTCCCTATTGAATCTTTCCCTGTTTTCTCCAGATTTCCCACTTATACATTGTAATATCACATCACAATTGTTTCTGGAAAAATGCAATGTTTTAAAATGTTTACTTATTTATTTTGGGGGGAGAGGGGTAGAGAGAGGATTCGAAGCAGGCTCTGCACTGACAGCAGAGAGCCCAAGTTGGGGCTCAAACTCCTGAAACCGTGAGATCATAACCTGAGCTGAAACCAAGAGTCAGACACTTAACCGACGGAGCCACCCAGGTGCCCCAAAATGCAGTTTTTTTTTAAAAAATCAGCTTTGCAGGGGCGCCTGGGTGGCTCCGTCGGTTAAGCAGTCGACTTCGGCTCAGGTCATGATCTCGTGGTTTGTGAGTTCGAGCCCCGCGTCGGGCTCTGTGCTGACAGCTCAGAGCCTGGAGCCTGTTTCGGATTCTGTGTCTCCCTCTCTCTCTGACCCTCCCCCGTTCATGCTCTGTCTCTCTCTGTCTCAAAAATAAATAAACATTTAAAAAAAATAAAAAATAAATAAATAAATAAATAATAAAAATCAGCTTTGCAAATTGAAATGCACTGAATAGATCTGAGAAAGGCTTGAGAAATCTGATGTGGTGGGGTTTGGAAGAGATAGAGGAGAATCAAATTGCTCTTTTGCTCCCTTAGGAGGCATCATTTCTAGAATTTGAAAATATTAATACCTTGTTCCAGGAATTTCTTCAGCTGGCTGCTAATAGGTGGCTATTTTCTGAATCTTATTTCATCCTATCAGATTACTTTTGGGAAGGAAGAATTCAAATGTAGAAATTCCTGAGAAATCTTATATTGTCATATGATAACCACTTTACTAATATATACAGAAACAGAAGGATGTTGACTTAAAATATCTTTAAAATGTGCCAGTTAGGGGCACCTGGGTGGCTCAGTCGGTTAAGTGCCCAGCTTCAGCTCAGGTCATGATCTCACTGTTAGGGAGTTTGAGCCCTATGTTGGGCTCTGTGCTGACAGCTCGGAGCCTGGAGCCTGTTTTGGATTCCATGTCTCCCTCTCTCTCTCCCCTTCCCCCACTCATGCTCTGCCTCTCTCAAAAGTAAATAAATAAATTTTAAAAAAGGCAAACTCATATGTCCTAATAAAAACAAAAAGATAGTAGAAACAAAACCAAAAGTCTCCAAAGCTTTGTAATTTTTAAATACTTAAATTACGTAGCATCTGAAAATGTTAACTTTGGGATGGGAGGTTGATTCCGTTTCCTTCTAATTTCTGAAATTGGATGCTTCAGCTTTTCCCCTCTGCTAACAAATTTTTCTGGCTTTGGATCTTCTGTAAATTCTACTTACCTTCATCCCATCGTTCTGACACATAGTGTTTTCATTACCATTAATACTGAATATAGTTTACATTTCCGTTGTGATTCCTTTTTTACACCATGATATTTAGATGTGTTTTCAAATTTTCAAACCTATTGGGATTCTACTTATTTTTTTGTTAATTGAGATTCTATTTATGTTTTTATCGCTGGCTTTAACATAGTTGTCCTGTGGTCAGGTGACCTGAGCTGTGTGATTCCACTTCTTTAAGACATGCTCAACTTGTGTAAAATTATTTTGCTTCCCGTTAAAAAAATTTTTTATTTTTGAGAGAGAGAGAGAGACAGAGCACGGGTGGGGGAGGGGCAGAGAGAGAGAGGGAGACACAGAGTCTGAAGCAGGCTCCAGGCTCCTAGCTGTCAGCACAGAGCCCGATGTGGGGCTGGATCGAACTCACAAACGAGATCATGACCTGAGCCGAAGTGGGATGCTTAACCAACTGAGCCACCCAGGCGTCCTGCTTCCTATTTTAATCGAACTTTTGCAATTCAGAGCAAAGCAATTCTGAGTCACCAGCTTTAATATTTGTATGTTTTTCCTAAAGGATCTTCAGTTATTAAAACTTTCAGGGGCAGGCGGGCAGGACAGGTGTCAGTTGTCATATCAAGGTCGTATCAGTTCTTTTCATTTGTTGTCAGCATCCTAGAAGTAGGTTGATTTTGAGACTATCCATTAATTACTTCCTTATTTACTTTGAATAGGAATATGCTGTGAACTGCCATGTTATCACCTGGGAGAGGATTATCAGCCATTTTGATATATTTGCATTTGGACATTTCTGGGGCTGGGCTATGAAGGCCTTGTTGATCCGTAGTTATGGCCTCTGCTGGACCATCAGTATTACCTGGGAGCTAACTGAGGTAAGAAGGGGTAGCGATCAGATAGTTTACATGTAGGAGGAAGGTTGTGTGTCCATTAATAGTCAGTTAATCCATTCTCCAGCCCCTGTGGTACAAACTATGTTTAAACCATCCCCTAGAAATATTTGATGCCTTTGTGGCAGTTGGGGGTGGGGTGTGATTCCTTATTAACTTAAAATGTGTCTCTTGTCTCACAAGTCTTAAAGAGAAACCAATGAAATGAAGCAAAAAAGAATGATAATAAAATCCTCAGTGAGACTGAGACAGGTACATAGTAATGAGGACATCTGCTTAGGGGTAAATAGGTGGGTTACCCACTAGTTAGTTTCTGGTTTTGGACAAATAGAATTGTGTTTATGAATTACAAGGGCACCCAGGATATTTTGTAGGTGAAAAATGGATTCCTGATATAGCTCTGTTGTCTCAGGAGTCAAGTTTGTCTCATTTCATGAATGAAAGAGATATAGTCTTTTAAAACTATTAGGAAAATGATTTGGGGGGAACTTATTTATTGTTCAGTTATGATACCATTCTTCCTCAGTCCCAGGGAACAAAATTTGGCCATGTGTGCAGTATATTTCTTGATGCCAACTATTGTCTCGACCCCAACTTAGGGAACCATGCCAGCCAGATCTAGCTTCCGTTAATGTGCCTCTCATAGCCCAGGAGGCCAGAAGTCTGAGTTCAAGATGTTGATTGGTGCCCTTTGAGGGCTGCGAGGGAGAATCTGGCGTAGGCGTCTCTTAGCTTCTTATGGGTTGCTGGCCATCATTGGTGTTTCTTGGCTTGTAGATGCATCACCCCGATTTCTGCCTTCGTCTTCGAGCCGGGTTCTCCTTGTGTGCATTCATGTGGTGTTCTTTTTATAAGGACACCAGTCACACTGGATTAGAGGCCCACCCTATTCCAGGATGACCTCATCTTTACTAATTACATCTGCAACAACTCTCTTTCCAAATAAGTTCATGTCATGAGGAACTGGATGTTAGGGGTTCAGCAGGAGGATTTTGAGGGGACACGATTCAACCCACAGCGGTACCCAACACTGTACATGTATTGTCTCCTAAATCCTCCCCATAAACATATTCCCAGTGGACAGATGAAGGGACCAGAGCCTAGAGTCTTGCCTCCTTAGGTGAGCCAGTAGGATTCCACATGTGCTGGACTCCAGGTGCACAGCCCACGTTCCTGCTCTCATGCCACGTTCCTCCGAGTTCCAGGCATCTTCCTGACTGTACTGCCGTGTGACCCTGTGCAAGGCCCTGGGCTTTTCTCAGCCTGCCTGCTTCTCTCCCCTCATACTGCAGATGGCCTCTGGGCCTTCCTTCTCTGTTCCTCTGTGTCCTCTAGACTCTTGCAAGCACCTCTGCTCCGTCTAAGTCTTTCACGACCCTGCTCTGCTCGCATCTACCCTTCTGTCCTCTCTTGTGTGAACTACTTGCTTCCTCCCTTCACTGTCTTTTGCCAAAGTGATCTTTTTCACACCTCGATCCAGTTGCGTCCTTCCCCAGCTTAAAACTGTGGTTTTGTCCATTGCTTTTAAGACAAAATCCAAACTTCTGGACCAGCCTTTGAGGCGTGATGTTAACTGGCCCCAGCCCACCTGCTTGCGACCCTCTCCACCCTGCCATCTTGCTCCAGCCATCTTTGCTTTCTTCTTGTCAAAGAGTCCGTGTCTTTTCTATCCCAGAGCCCACTGGCAGGCTGGTCCCTCTTCTCCCTGCTCCCCCTGTGCTCCATGTTTATACACCTGGAAAGAGAGTACCTGGGCCTTCTCCTTTGAAATGCCCATCATATTATAGGTACTTATAGTGTCTCTTTTCGGCTAAGTGTTCAGCCTCAAGAGGGCAGGGCCCATATCTGCATAGTCCCAGATACTCTGCCCCACAAGTGGTAGGTTCTCCCCAAATTACTCATGAGTGAATGAGTCCAGCCCTCTCCAGTTCCTCCTGCTCAGTTCTGGACAGATGAGGGAACCGGAGCCCAGCACCTTGCTTCGTTAGGTGAGCCAGGATTGGGTTCCAGATGTGCTCCTGCTAAGATGTGCAGCCCATGTTCTTGCTGCCCTACCACGTTCCCCTCTGTGAGTTCCAGGCATTCATCTGGACAGCCCATCTCACCCCCAGAATCTGGTCCTTTCCAGGAAAGCTCTTCAGGCTGAAGCATGTCCTCCACACCCCACCTCCCTGCATAGTCTTGTTTCAGCAAATATGTGTTATCAATTTCTGTTGAAGTTTCTCTCTTCCCCTTGTACACACCACAGTTAATGCCGCATCTCACGGCTGGGGACCAGAGAATACACTTCGGGGGTCGGGTTGCGCCTGGCTCACCTGAGGGAGGAACGCAACTGCAAGCCTTCACATGCAGTAGCTGTGCTGGGTCTTCTTGGCAGCAGGCACATTAAGAAGGCAAACTCCATATATGTGCCTTGTCTTACAGTCTACAAAATGCTTTTGTGAACAGTTTTATTTTGTAGTATTTATTGTGTTACTTCAGAGGTTTGTGATTATGGGGTTGCCTCTTTCCAGAGGATTTCCAGGTACCGTCTTTGTCATTTCAGACCTTCTAGAAATGGGCCTTCACACAGCAACATGTGCTGCTCTGGACGCAGCTGATAGGCTGTTTGTTTTGGACCAAAGGATTTCCATAAGAGATTTTTATTCCACCCTTGATCCTGCTGTTTCTGGAATGCCCTCAGTCTTCATCTCCATCTTGAAACCAGTCATCCCTGTCCTTAACGACCTCTGTCCCAATAGGTCTTGCCCCAGTTGCCGTCTGTCACAATGAATCTCTCTTTTGTCCTCACCGTGCTCCATTTATGTCGCCATGGTAACATTTGCCACAGCCTACCTTATTTTGTGGTTCTGCATAAACATCTGACTCCGTCCTGCCCTTGGGATCGAGAACCGTGACTTTATTTTGCCTCACCCCTTGCACATCATAAGCACTTAATAAGATGATGATTGTGAATCAGTTGTCATAGGGTTTCCTGTTAAGCTCTCCGTTTCCCACCTCATGTCATCAAAACCTAACCTTTCTCCTTTTATAGCTTCCTTGCTGTTTTACCTAGATATCTATAGGATAGTTCTAAAACACACAGCTTGAACTCTCAAGCTGCTAATTTTGAGGACTATGCCAGTGATCTGTTGGCAGGTATGAAGACTTTTCTCCCTTTCCTTTCTTAGATCCTTGTCTCGCTGTCGTTAGCCAAGGTAATTCGTCAGTAGTATTTTTCAGGAGGGGTTACCTTGTCTTTAAAGCCGTATGTCAAGAGAAGAACTGTTTGGATTCATAAAATGTATAAACTTACCACAGCATAAAAAACAAACCCAATTACAGGCCTTGTTTTGATTTATGTGTTTCATACATTGGGAAAACCTGTAACGTCAACGACTTCTCCTAAAAGAATGTATTAAAGGGAAGTATATCTTTCTGCAGTTTTGTTTTTAAAACCGTGGTCTCGTGTGTCTCAGCTCTTCTTCATGCACCTTCTGCCCAATTTCGCTGAGTGCTGGTGGGACCAAGTCATCCTGGACATCCTGCTGTGCAACGGCGGTGGCATCTGGTTGGGCATGGTCGTTTGCCGCTTTTTAGAGATGAGGACCTACCACTGGGCCAGCTTCAAGTGAGTCACCTCCCCTCTGGACATTAGTCACAGCCTTGCACAACGAGGACTAAGCTGCTTTAGTAGCAAGCACCTTCAGTATGGTCTTTGACGATAAGACGTAAATGACACATTAGTAGTTGAAACGCATGAATGATTATAGACCGTGTTGCAGGCATTCACCCAGATGATGCTAAACCATTTATGATTTCATTTCTCTCACATCCATTTTGTTTTCATTCTCCTGCCTCAGCCTGCATGCATACTGCCCTCACTGGATTAGTTAGTCCCCTGTTCCCTGGTTACCCCCTGCAAACCACCTCACCCCGCTGCTTGAGGGATCTTTTTAAGCGTGTCAGATTCATCATGTCATTCTCCTGTGATGGCTCCTCCTGGTCTTTGGGACAAAGTGCACATTGTGGGCTGGGCAGGTCCAGTCATTCCCTCCATGCCCCCTGGGGCTCCCAAGGTTCTGAGCACATGCTCCTCTATACCTAGGTTTGACCCATGTCCCCGTGTGCCAGGCTGACAGGTCCTCTCCTTTCCTACCTCGACTACCTTGACACCTCTTCAGGTAGCTGTCTCTGACTTTCTGATGCAAGTTGCGCGTCCCTCCACTGTGCCTCCAGGGGGGACAGCACCCACTTCTATCATTCCTGCCTCCCTGAGCTCTCTCAATTTGACTGAAACAGGAACTGTGCCATTGAAAAGGAGGAAAAGAACAGCAGTGGGATTATGAAAGTAGTTGTCTTTATTGTGTTTGCACCTTCATTTATTTATCAAACAAAATATGAACATTTTCCCACATCATTATATATTCTAAAACATGATTTCAAAGGGCTTCTTTATATCCCAACATATGGATAAATCATGAGGTATTTAACCAGCTCCCTTTTGTGGTCATTTGGATGTGTTTCAGAGTTTTCAGTTTTATGAAGGAAAGCTAGAGTGAACATTCTTGAACATGTATCTTTGTAGATCTTTTTTTCTCTATAAATAACTTTTTTTTGTTAAATGAGGGGCACTTGGGTGGCTCAGTTGGTTAAGCATCTAACTTAAGCTCAGGTCATGATGTCAACAGTTGGTGAGTTAGAGCCCCATGTTGGGCTCTGTGCTGACAGCTCAGAGCCTGGAGCCTGCTTCGGATTCTGTGTCTCCCTCTCTCTCTGCCCACCCCGTCTCATGCTCTCCCTCCTTCCCTCTCTCTCTCTCTCTCTCGCTGTCTCTCTCTGTCTCAAAAATAAGTAAACATTAAAAAATTTTAAAAAAACAAATAAGGGAAAATGAGCATAAGTCACAAAGAAAATGTCTCAGCGCAGAGCCCGACACAGGGCTCAATCTCACAAACCATCAGATCATGACCTGAGACCAGAGCTAAAATCAAGAGTTGGATGTTTAACCCACTGAACCACCAGGGTGCCTCTATAAATAAATTCCTAAAAGTGTAGTACTCTAATTTATATTCTCACCCTCATTCACTAATGTATATATGTGTCTATTTCACTATTTCTTTGAATTTTACTTTTAAGCCTTTTTTAATGTTATCACATATGTGATACTGAATTTCTAGTCCGTTTCTATTGTATTTTCCCTCCTCTTATTAGTGCTTTTTATAGGTTAAGGACATTAACACTTTGTCATAAATGTGACTTTATTTTCTGTTTTGTCATCCACTTGTAATTTTCTTTATGGTAGGTACTCCATTTAAACTTTAAAAGCTTTTCATCTTTTTGTTTAGGTAAATGTTAACCTGTATTTTCTTCCGGTTCTTTAATGGTTTTAATTTCTTTAATGGTTTGGTCTTTTATTATGAGTAACTTAGTTAGTCTCTCTCACATTTAATGTGCTAGATGGTATGAGGGAGAGATTTCAAAATGTTTTTTGCAATTGATTAAGCCGTGTTCCCTATTCCTCTTTAAATCATCCTTTCTCTGGGTGCTGACTTGAAAGCACACTTTTAATATATTTAAGACAGTAGATAATGGAACAAAAGCTGGAGCTGTGCTAGATGTTGCTGTAAGTCAGCTTTATTATTTTTTTTTTTTAATTTTTTTTTTTTTTCAACGTTTATTTATTTTTGGGACAGAGACAGACAGAGCATGAACGGGGGAGGGGCAGAGAGAGAGGGAGACACAGAATCGGAAACAGGCTCCAGGCTCTGAGCCATCAGCCCAGAGCCCGACGCGGGGCTCGAACTCACGGACCGCGAGATCGTGACCTGGCTGAAGTCAGACGCTTAACCGACTGCGCCACCCAGGCGCCCCTGTAAGTCAGCTTTATAAGCAGTATCTCATTTTAGCCTTACATCAGTCCTAGGGGTTGACACTCCTTTTCTCTTCATTCTAGGGATGGTGACAGTAAGAACTAGGTTCAGTACTTTGCCTAAGGACACACAGCTAGCAAGCTGCTGAGTGTGAATTTATCTCAGGTTGTCTGGCTCTTTACACACTGCCATAATGCTTCCCTATTTTCATATATTTATGCTTTAGACTCAACTTGAGAGTTGTTTTGTCAGGTTCCCAAAACACAAGCCCAACTAAAAAGCAGAAATCCCATTGGTGCTTTTTTCTTTTAAGTGACGTCAAATATACAAATGAATATAAAGCTGAATTAACCTGTTGGCTGTACAGACAATTCTGACTTACAATGGTTTGACTTAATGATTTTTTGACTTTACAGTGGTATGAAAGTGGTACACATTCATCAGAAATCATACTTTGGATCTTGAATTTGGATCTTTTCTCAGGCTGGTGACGTGTGTAGGGTAGGATCCTCTCTTGTGGTGCTGGGCAGGGGAGAGCCGCGGCTCACAGTCAGTCAGGCGATGGTGAGGGTCAACCACTGATGCACTCACAGCCATTCTGCACCCAGACACCCACTGTTTTTCGCTTTCAGTACTGTATTCCACAAATTACATGAGGTAGTCAACACTCTATTATAAAATAGGCTGTGTGTTAAAGGATTTTGCCCACCTGTAGACAAAGGTAAGTGTTCAGAACAAGCGTAAGGTGAGCTAGACTAAGCTATGGTGTTTGGTCGGTTAGGTGTATTAAATACATTTTCATCTTATGATATTTCCAATTTATGATGGGCTTGTCCAGGCGAAACCCATCATAAGGTAACAGAGATCTGTAGTAAGTATTCCAATACTTGATCACGCTCTGTCCTCCTATTTATTCCCATATTCCTCTACCTCTTACCATATAGTTTGCTATTGTTTTCTTTTAAATACAGGTCCTTCATAGTTCTTGTTTCTTTTTGGAGAATCTCTATTTTTTGTCGCTCTTGTGCCTCATATCTTTTTGCTGCAAGATTTTCTCAGTACGTGCCTGTTGATGGGTAGGCGAGTGGATCCTCCTCTGCCGCAAAAATAAAAGACCTGACTTGTTCGCTCTTGTGCCTTCAGCACTTAGCACAATGTCCAAGACATAAAGGCACTTGATAAAAATCTTTGTCGAAATAAAGAATCTTTACCAGTTACTAAATGCTATTTACCTTGGATTTCGGCTCCTGGTCTAGCAGGGGAAGCTAGAATACACAGCCAACTGTGGTGCTCATGACGGGAGCTTTCCTCTGGCAGGTGCCCTGAGCCTGACTGTTCTCACGTGTAACACGTAGGAATCTGTGTTCCTGTCATGGGAGTGTGAAGTTTTTAACTGAGTGATTTTGTAGGATTAAAATGAAGGAGGCTTAGAAATTGCTGTTTGTCATCCCAAACTGTTCATTTATCTTAGGAAGAAATAGGACGAAGAAATGGTGTGGGTGACCTCTCTGTTTAACTAAAATGCCCTGGCTTGGGAGGGTCCCCGGGTGGCTCAGTCTGTAAAGCATCCGACTTCAGCTCACGGTTCATGGGTTCAAGCCCTGTGTTGATCTCTGTGCTGATAGCTCAGAGCCTGGAGCCTCCCTCTGTGTCTCCCTCTCCTTCTGCTCCTCTCCTGTTTGTGCTCTGTCTCTCTCTCTCTCTCTCTCTCTCTCTCTCTCTCTCAAAAAATAAATAAACGTTAAAAAAACAAACAAAAAAAATGCCCTGCCTTGGGAAATATAGAGTGGGTGGGATCATGTCCTTGTGGGTGTCCTCATTCTCACTGGCCTGGTTCCAGGGGGCTGTTACTATGCCTCAGCTTCTTTTGTCACCTGTTCACAAGTTAAGGCCTCTCCTGGCTCTTTAGTGACCTGACCCCTGCCCTGTGCCTGTCATCACTGAAATTTCCTATCGAGGATACATCTCTCCGCACTCCATATAAATAGAGAGATCATTGTTGGGGAGATGGTTCACCCAGAAAGGAATCTTTTTGTCTTGAGCATTTGTTGTAAGATTGTCAGTGCAGTTTTTTTTGGTTTGTTTCTCTTCTTCCCCTTCCTTATCTCTTTGGATTTTCACTGGAGCCATTCTCTTCTTACAGAGACATCCACACCACCACTGGTAAAATCAAAAGAGCCGTGCTCCAGTTTACTCCTGCTAGTTGGACCTACGTTCGATGGTTTGACCCCAAATCTTCATTTCAGAGAGTGGCTGGAATATACCTTTTCATGATCATCTGGCAGGTATTTTTTCAGATGCCCAGAAACGGGGGCGGGGGGAGGGCGGGGAACAAAAGAAAAGCAAAAGCAAAATAAAAACCATTCAGGAATTTAGAGTTAACATTAGTTGACACTGCTTACCAGCTGGGTGGTTCAGAAGATAGAAAATCCTGCAGCTTACATACAAAAAATAATTAAACAGAGCAGTGTTATTATGCCCAAGGCCTTGCTTCATCGTAAAGACATTTTCAAATATCTTTCTTGGAGTTGGAAGTTAGAAAATGCTTACAGTTCCCCAAAAGAAGCTTTTGGTCACAGCATCTGTTACCCAAGTTGTTAGGCATCGGATAGATTTTCAGAGGGATCATTTTCAGGACCAAAGGAACAAATGCAAAGGGTTTTTCTTATATTCTAAGTTTAACGTTTACTTTTTAAAATTGGGCCGCAGCTGTTACCACCTCAGGTAATTTGTAGAGAGCTTAGTAAAGAAGGCTCTACTATGTGTGGGGCCCTGGGTCCTCCAAGAACGTGTTGTCAGTGGAGAGAAGGTCTCCTTCCAAGCAGCCCACTACGTGATTCAGGCAGCCAAGGGTCTTGGAAAAAGATTACTAAACATCTCTGTTTTCTAGAGACAGCCTTTTGTGTTGATCCTCCTGTGCCCAAGTTAATCATTTTACAACTTTGGGAGACCAGCTTTTGCTTGACGGGTGTTTCAGAATCATGAGAAATTATATTTTGAACACAGGCACGAAATGCTCCCAACATAAAAAATGAGCGTGAGTCACCTTTAAGACAATTATCCTTGTCCACATGTGGAGAATAATATTGCTCATCTCAGCAGGTGGAGTTCATGGATTCAGAAGTGGATGTGAATAAGTAGTCACCATGGTTTGGGGAAGTCAGTCTGATGAAAATGGGAGTTTAAATGGGTAGGGACTAAGTTTTTCCTTATCAGAGCGATGTCTGGGAAGGTGTAGGTGTTCCATTAGTATGCGAACTGAGGAGGAGGTTGGATTGGTCCAGGAGAGACCGGGTGTGCTCCTAGAATGGCAGCATTACACGGAGCACACTTCTCACACTCACTGAGCTGGGACCAGCTTTCCATGTGTGGCATTAATTAGTGGACCATTTTTTAAATTTTATATCCTTGAAATCAATGCTGTGGGAAAAGACACATGTCTCACGTCACTGAAATGAACCTGCTGGTCCGTGCGTTCTCCTTTCCTAATCTCTGCTCCTTGCTGAATCTGGAGGGGAAATGCAGGAGATGAGCTCAGCACAGACCACATCCTGGCTGGTCTCTCCTGTGCTGCCACGGGTTCTTCGTGTGATGAGCTGCACCAGGATGCTAACCTCAGGGAAAGTACCACTGGCCATAGGTGAAACTTGAACTGACCCTTGGCACCCACTTTTAAGAGCTGCCTTTGATCAAGGCGTGTGCTAGATAGGTTCCCAGTCATTTCTCGTTGACGTATCTCAAGCTTCTTTTGGTTATCAAAGAGCTCACTTTCCTACAGTGAGACTTCTTTTAGATCTGGCCTGATTTCTGTAAGGCTGCAGAGGTGTTCCATGGTGTATATTTGTTTTCATGATTTCTGCTGTTCTCAGAACATCTGTCTCCCAACTATCCCAGCAGATCACACAGGTGACCCAAATGAGAGCCACGCACCAGGAAACCTGACAAATAGCTGATTCCACCATATACCCCTTCCCTATGCCAGCACCCGTGATCCCCCAGCTGGTTGGTGCCCATATTGTACTGGCTGTTACTTAATTTAAATACAGCCGTTCCAGTAGCAACTTGGAGGACCCCATAAATTTTCTGAAAATGCTTTAAACATACTAATTATTTTTTAGAATGTCCATAACAAGGAATTTGTTGTTATGACTTAGCATGCAGTATCAGGTTGACTAATGCATCCTTCTTTTTCAGCTAACTGAGTTGAATACCTTCTTCTTGAAACATATCTTTGTGTTCCAAGCCAGTCATCCATTAAGTTGGTGTAGAATTCTCTTTATTGGTGGCATCACGGCTCCCACAGTGAGGTAATTCTATACAAGCCTGACTGTCATTTGAGCGCATTAACTTGCTGTGCATTCTCCTGTTCAGCATAAGGAAAGTCACATATGTTAGATTTTCCAGGAAAATATTAAAGAATTATACATCTGAATATGAAGAAAATGTTTTGCTCTCAGACCTCAGTAACATGAAGTGAGAACACTACACACACCATTATCTTCAAACCTTTTTAATAATCTTTCACTGCTGTTCTTTTTCCCCCCTTTAACATCCTTTAAAAAAAAAAATGAGTAGCAGTGGTGCTGACTTTTTTTTTGTTTTTAATGAGGTGATCGAAAAATACAGAAGTTTTAATGTTGGATCTGAAGTCATAAATGATGCTATTTTAGAGCCAGTTACTTTCCTTTTATCAGCATCCTTCCTGTCATCTTCCAGGACAAGTGAGATAAGCTTAGATATTCATGCTGTTATGCTTCTGACCTGGGTAGGGCCCCAGAGGTGAGGTGTGATTTGGTGACTGTCGCTCATGCAGACTGATCCCAGTGCACATCAGAGACCAACAGTCATTTGTTTCATTCCTCCTCTCTAGAACTAACAGCATTGGGGTTTGACAATTCATGTGAAGCACCGCCATTGATTCACTAACAACACCAGAGGTATCTGCAAAGTTACAAAGATACAAATAGATACTAAGCAGCTACAAGAGTTAGCTTCAGAAGCTGTAGCTGTAGAATAACTTAATTCATCAGTTTCAATGTGCATGCAAACCACACAAGCAGAGGGCCTCACTTGCCAAGAAGAGTCGGTATTCTCCTTGGTCAAACCCTTCTGTCTTCATTAATTATTACAAAGAGGAAACAGATAGATATAGATAACCATCTGTATCTATATATATCTCCTCCCCTTGCCTCCCTCCTCCTGTGGCGCAGATCCCGGATTGAACAAACCAAATAAGATAGAGCTGAGTCCTGGGAAGTTAAGACCTAAAATTCCATCTCTTGTTTTCTTTAAGGACCAAACCGGAAACCCACTAGTTGGTAGGCAGGCAGAGTTTTGACACGTTACAGACCAATGGTCTGTTGAAGTGGTTTTCTCGTAAATGCTATTTTCCCTTGGTGGATTGGAGCCTCCCTTTCTCATTTAAAATTTAATTTAATTTGAGGCTCACAGTTATTTTCAAGAAAGATTAGCAGCAGCTTTTTCATTAATTTAGGAGTGATCAACAAAGTCAGTAAGTGGGGAAAGAAATCGCTTATATATAAAACAGAATCACAAATCACATCTGATTTATCATGAAATTTCAATATTGCTAAACATTTCAAAACAAAAACCAGAGGCTACATGTCCAGTGTTTTGTTTTGTTTTATTTTATTTTATTTTATTTTATTATTATTATTTTTTTATATATATTTTTTTAATGTTTATTTATTTTTGAGACACAGAGAGACAGAGCATGAACGGGGGAGGGTCAGAGAGAGAGGGAGACACAGAATCTGAAACAGGCTCCGGGCTCCGAGCTGTCAGCACAGAGCCCGATGCGGGGCTCGAACTCACGGACTGCGAGATCATGACCTGAGCTGAAGTCGGCTGCTTAACCGACTGAGCCACCCAGGCGCCCCTCAGTGTTTTAAGTTTTTGAGAGCTCCTTAAAATTTCTGCCCAACACTGTGGATTTCTACATGATTTCTTTTTTGTTTAAAAGTCAGCCCCTTTTCTGTGCTCTCATACCAACTTGAGGCATTTCCTATGTAAGAAGATGCTTTGGCAAGCTACTTGGGAAGATGGAAGTGTTCTAATGGGTTCTAACACGGCTACCCCAGGTAGCAAATGGCAGTCCCTAAAAGGAGAGAAAGCTTACAGGCTTTCAGATAAATAAATCATACGGACCACATCTCCATTTCCTTCCCTCTTGATTCGACTCTCCTGCTTTGCGAAGAAGCTTGACTGAACCTTCTCTTACTCTGATAATATCAAGTACAGTGTAAAGGGATGGCCACAGTTGGAGGGGAGAGAAGCTGAAGTGGTAAAAACATACTAGGCCATGAAAATGTGAAGTGAGAGGTAGACCTGAATTCTTCATGACTAGAATTCTTCACTCAGGCCTTTGGAGTGAAGAGATGATAGTTTGTGGATGACCTTCAAGTATCCATGAGTCCCCTGCAACTTAATGCAACATTTTGTGTGTTTGTGCCCCTTATTATAGGTTTCATTAAATCCTCAAAAAAGTCTGTGACCTCCAAAAAGATGATGAGCTCCTGCTTCAGATGCTACTTCTGAAGGGACGAATTGGGTTTTGGGGGTGGTCATGAGGGTCTAAACGTGCACTGTCCTAACAGCCACTTACCCTACCATGTGTGGCGGCTGAGCACAGGAAGTGTGGCCAGTCTGTGTTGAAATGTTGTACATGTTAAATACACACTGGATTTTGTGCAAAAACTTAGTGCAGAAACCTTGTAAAATACTTCATTATAGTTGTTTTCAATACACTGGGTTAAATAACATGTTACTAAAACATCTATTATCTTGTTTCTTTTTGCTTTAACATGGCGGCCGGAAGATTTGAAACTGCATTTGTGGCTTGTATTATGTTTACGTAGGACAGTGCTGCTCTAAGCTTTTCAACTCCATATCATTGCCTCATTTTTCTGAGCTCATCAGTAACATTCAAAGTCATGGTATTGAGTGAACAGTGACCTGCATGCGGGATCCCATTCCAGTTTCTGAGAGCCAAAAGTGTGTGTCTGCCCTGCCCGGTTACAATCGGCAACCTTTGTCCTGGAGAGTGCCAGAGGAGACAATTCATGACAGTGTAGGTGACCCTCTGGAATCACTTCCCTGCAGAGAGACTGAAGCACCCATTCTGTCCCTGAATCAAAACTGCCTTTGTGAATACTCAGCTCTTTAAGCCATGCTCTCTCCACTCCAACCCAGCCCGAACTCTTCACCTTTTATAGGAATGTTCCAGCAGCCACTGGCTTCTCATTCCTTGACTAGAAGTAGACCACTTAGCCGGAGTATGTAGAACAAGGCGGAACATCTTTTATATTTATCCTGTCAAAGTGATTTAATTTTATGCTGACCCATTGATCTTCCAGAAGCTTTCATTGAATTCCATCTTTGTTCTTTCAGGCAGTACTATGCTTACCTCACTGACACACAGTGCAAACGCGTAGGAACACAGTGCTGGGTGTTTGGGTGAGTAATCTACTATTGTGGAGGCTTAAAAACCACTTAAGCCTCTAAATTTCCTTGGTTATTTCTTGACCCTGTATTAAGTGCCTTTCAGTACAATCTTCCTATGAAGGCTTGCTATTGTTTTGTTACATGTCTTTTCATTTTTAACATTCTTTTTTCTGATTTAAGTTTAGAATATTGTAGTTAATTGGCAAATTATAGAAAGAGGACAAACTTTTTTTTTTTTTTTTTTTTTTTTTTTACAAAAAGAAAGGAAATCAAAAGATATTTGCTGCATGGAACTCAGAGACCTTATTTTATGAAATAAATTAGATAGACAATGGATTGTTCGAATTCCCTCCAAATTTGGTGACAAGTTTGGGACATCATTTCATGATAGGCTTAGTGATGCTTTATGTTACTTTTACATCAAAAAGCCTGCTCAAAACAGCTGCTTGCTGCCTACCAAGGTATAATTTTATTGTTCCAAGGAGAACTAACATACAGCCACACAGTCACAATTTATTGTCTTGTTACAGATACAAATGCTATCTTAAAGTATTATTATTTAAATGATTTGAAAGAGACCATAGGCTAACTAGTCTAACCCTGCAGTGTTAAATGTGAGGCCATCTTCAGTGTCTCAGGTAAGTGGTTCTTTTGCTTAAATTCGGCCAACAATTTACCATTCCATTTAGCAGCCGAGGTTCTGTAGTTGTGTAGCACATCTGTGTGAAGTTAAGTCCCTGAGGTAGCTTAGACTCAAGACCTAATTTAGGTTCTAAATTGAGTGTGACAACGTAAAAATGAATACCCATAGTAGGCAAGAAGTTACTACTTTCAGCAGATTTTTAAGCAGAGTAACTTTTTTTTTTTCCCAGTGAGAAGGTAATTCATATGTTTAGATTAGAACAAGTGGCAAAAGAAGAAACTAAAGATCATCCAAAGAAGTTAGCCCATCAGGGATCACTGTCCTTAACCTTTCTATGTTACTCTTTCTAAACATTTTCCTGTGTGGGTGTGTGTCAGCTCTCATTTCAGATTCTGAGGGCTTGCTCAAGTTAAAGATGTAGGCAGGGTTCCCCCTCCCACCTAAAACACAAAGGGCCATTGTCCTTATTTCTTATACATTCTGTGATGTAAGCTGATTTTCATACCCAGAGTAGCTTATGGGGTGATAACGTGGGTTGGCTTTCCATTGTTTAGTAATCTAGCAGGAGAGAGAATTTACACGTTTACCAGATTTCTGAAATACAGAGCAAAGGCCATGCGACCGCACTGTTGTAGTCACAAAAAGGAGGTAGACGGGCTCTCCTTACTGTCCCATCCAAGGAGGACAGGAAGCGTTGTTCTCGCACCACAGAGCGTCTGAGCCCTCCTCCACTGCCTATGCCTTCTTTCCACACTTAGTTTCCTCTTCAGACTCAGAAGTCCTTGCCAAAGCCTTATTCTGCTGTGAGTGCACGTATGCTCCACATGACTTGTCTCTGTTTTACCTGTTGAGGAAAAGGAGATGCTGATCAGAGAAAGTGGCAGCGTGGCAGCAAAGTTGGTTTCTAATCGGGCAGCCGAAAAATACAATCCCTAGCGGTGGGAGAAATGGCAAAGATAAACGGGGCTGGAGCGGCACAAAACGCTGCTGCAGAAAGTCACACGTTGTTGAAAAGGGCTCAAGTAAAGTAAAATGCAAAGGAGACATCATTTGGCTTATTGAGTATGCTGTCCGAGAATCGCGAGCTCCCAGAATGGTGGTATCAGGACACACACCTTGAGAACTAGCGGGCCATGTCGGAAAGAACATTCCTGTCCATAAACCTCACACAGCCATCCGCCTGGGGGTGTGAGCACACGCAAGAGCCACCTCTCGTCAGCCAGCGGCAGGGAAACACGGGGCCCGAGCTGTCTTCTCTCTGCAGGTTTGCCCCTTGGAGGCCACCACCTCCCCTCTTCTGCCCCGTCCCTGTTGCCCTCGTTTTGTCTTTTTCCCGTCTCCTAGTAGCTGTTTTATAGCTCCTTTTCACTAGTTTTGGAGCAATTTCAGGCTTCATTTAGCAAGGTGTGGAGGGGGGGGAATAGGAGCGCCCCACATAGCCACAGTCAAATTTTTGCCTTTGCGGAGGTGGGCGGGGGAAGGGAAAGGGCAAACAGGACCCCCTGAGGTGTCTGACCCACCATTCCATCTTTTTCTCCTGAAGAGAGCACTTTTCTCTTCTGTAAATGTTATACCCTGAAAGGGTTTGTATTAATTACTCGTGATGTAACTAAATACGGACTTACAATGTGGTCTCCCACAGTTGTACCATAAAACTGAGCTTTTAAGCTTTTTATACCCAAACCTGCCGTGCCCAGCGGAGAGATGGGACTCCATCCAGCTAGGGAATGGGAACCCCACCAAGGAGAAAGCAGTAGTGTGTAAAAGCTGGCCTCTTCTGTCTTTAGAAAGTCCCATTACACTACTCCAGCTCTGTGGGGGTGTTAGGCCCAGACCGATATGAACAGATTCCCCAGGGGAGCACTTTATACCATATTTATCTTCGTCTTTCTCCCCACTCTGCCCTCATCATAACTGTTTCTGAACAAGAGGGAAGTAGCCTGATTTATAAAGAAAGGATTTTGATCGCATGGCCCTGAAGGAAGGTGTCCACGCTTTGGCCATAGCAGGAGTGAGTAATCACTTTTCCTTCCCCTGAAAGTACTTGGGTGGGGCCTTCAGGGGCTGGGTTGGGTAAGAGTCCACTGTTCCCCAGGGGCTCCAGGACCACGTCCGCCTCACTCTCAGAACTGTCCTTTGCTCCATGTTGTCCTAACCCAACTGGTGCCCCTTTGACGATAAGCCTCAGGTCTCCAGTGCTCTGCTGCACTGTTCTTGCCAAGGTCAGTCCCAAGTCAGCAGGCCCTTCCTCTACCCACATCTCCCCTGTCTTCCCCGCGGCATCTGCCATCTTGAAACTGTTCCTTCTCGGTTTCCTCTGCAGGCTGTCCATTCCACATCACTCCTTTCCACAGTTTCTTGCAATGGTACTTGTTCTTCCAGGTTTTTCCCCCTGTGCTCCCCTACCCCTGGAAGGATAGACAACAGCTGTGAGGCATAGGGTCCTTCCAGGAGGAGGGTGCATGCGAGGGGAATAGACTTCTGTGGGAGGTGTCATCCCACTCTGACCTTTTCCCAGCACAGCCCTCACCTTCCTGCTGTTGACCTTTGTTCACAGCCTCCTGCCCTCCTCACCTTCTCTCCCCATCTGCCCACCTCTGTGCCGTGCCCTCCGTGCTCACACTGCTGGGGTAGCATTCTAGTTTCCCTTTTCCCGTGTCTTCCCCTTCATCCTGTCCTCCTCACGATCGATAGTCCGTCCTTCCTTTATCCCGCCACCCATGCTTCCTTCCTCAAAAACCCTTCCAGTCTTAGCCCCAAACCTCAGTGGTAGGCACAGAAGTTTTTTTTAGCAGTTGAATCCCTTTCCCCAAATGACATCTTGCCCCAAATCCTAATAGAGAGCAAAACAATTGACTAAGCCTGGGTGGCTTAGTCAGTTGAGTGTCTGACTGTTGATTTTGGCTCAGGTCGTGATCTCATGGTTCGTGGGTTTGAGTCCCACCTCAGGCTCTCTGCACTGATGGTGCAGAGCCTGCTTGGGATTCTCTCTCCACCCCTCTCTCTCTCCCCCTCCCTCGCTCACATTCTCACTCTCTGTCCCCTCCCTCCCCTCAAAATAAATAAATAAACTTTAAAAGAAAGAAACAGTTGAGCAGAACTGTCAAGGTGAGGACCCTTTTGCCCCTGTCCCCAACCACCCCACCCTGCCCCTGGGGTTCTTGGGAAGTCAGCAAGTTCCATGGAACACGGTTGAACCTTTTTTTTTTCTAGCTGGTAAAGCCTAGCCCATCTATGACTGTCTCTACAAAGGTGCATCTACTCCCCCTAATCTGAACCGGAGCCTGACTCCTGAACCGCAGGAGCGGTTCCTGGCTGCCTGTGTGACTGTGCGGTAGGTGTGTCACAGATTTGCACGTCTCGTTTCCACTGCTGGAGGGTCAGCTCCTGCCTGGCCAGACAGAGCGGCTCACCCACCCCCTGAGCCATCCCAGCAGTGTATTCTGGCACAGCCATGGGGCAGTATATGCAGTATATGCGAGGTGCACGGAGGCCGTGGCATCCTCAGAATCCAAAAGCATTGGCGAACTGAAAACTTTTTCCACTTGTCAGGGTTGGCTCGGGCACCCAGTTTATACATGTGGAGCCTAGTGCTTTTGTGCCCCAAGTTTCTGCAGTGACTCTGCTTACATTCTTATCCCATTCACTGAAGAGCTCCTTACCCTGGACCCCACGTTCCTGTCATCTTTATTTCTACCATGTCTGGAAAGAGCAGGCTCCGCAGGGCTGGGAAGCTGAGAAGGTCCCAGTCAGCTGACCAGCCTCGTCCCCAGGCAGGAGCGCCTCACCTTGCTAATTAAGGATAAGGATGGGTGGAGGCATCTAAGAAAGTAGCAGCCCCGACTGAATTCCACCAAACCACAGTTTGGCCACCTAGTTCAGTCTGGTAAAGATCAGATAGATTTAAATTTGCGCCCCCAACCCCCTCGGTGAGGAGGTTGTGCTTTCGCAGGTGACAGGCTCAATAATATGGGCTCCCAGTGCTCCTGAGCCTTTGGACTCAGCCCTAAAGGGGCAGCCATTGGGTCTTATACAAAAGTGATGTTAGCCTTCCTTAAGGACTATATTTATTGGGATTCCCTCCAGGGGCCAGGGATAACGGCGGAGGGGCAATGACTGGTGGTGAAAGGGTCCATGTGATTGCTGGCTTTAATGTATCCCAGTTCCCACTGCTTCTCACAACTCTGCAGCTACTCCCTGGGTCCCCTCCCTAGATTAGAAGGCTCCCTGTTCCTGCCGCCAGAATGAGCAAATTAAAATGTAAATTGAATCATGTGAAAAAACTTTTTGCTCAAAACCCTCCCTCAGACTAAAAGCCAAGCCCTAGTGTGGCCCTCACGACCCGTGTTGCCCTGTGACTCAACTATGCCCCTTCCCCTCACTTCCCCCCACCCTGCTTTGCTCAGTGGTCACGTTCTCACTGAGAAGTCCACGCACATGGACAGCAGCTTACATAAGATTTCCTCAGCACAGATGAGTAAATCCTAACCCTAAAGTTGCTGACTGAAATGCTCTGTGGTCTTTAACTTCAGGTCATTGTGAAGTCAGTTGAGTGGGTCCTGCCAGCATTTTCTTAACGTGAAATAGAATACAAAAAAATGTCAAAGGAACAGATTGTTTTGCAAAACTTTTGTTTCAGGGGTGTGTGTGTGTGTGTGTGTGTGTGTCTACTAGCTCACAAAAAATGTGTTTCTTGCTGTGGGTCTCAGATCATAAAAGTTTGAGAATCATGGCCCTAGTTACTGTGTTTTTGAAAGGTGAGTTGATCAAGTTGAATACCCCAAATTCTCACAGGAAACTCTGTGACATTTCAGTCTGGCTTAAGAGCAGATAAGCACACTGACTTTCTGGGCTGAGCATCTGCTGTTCTTCAAGAAGTCCCAGCCAAAAGTTAAACTAAATATTCTTTCTGAGTCTCCTCCACAGGCACCAGTTTGCACTGTGCTGCCATCTAGTGTGGGCTCACAGCCCGGACTTGAGGATTCTAGCGACACTCAGCCCTACACTTTTAAAAGCCTGTCGTGTATTGCAGCTAGAATGATGCTTTCTCACACATGTACTTTGTTGGGGGGTGGGGGGTGGGGTGGTGCATGGGTTGGGGATGGTCTTTAAAGATTCAGGCCAGCCACTCCTAAACATTGTTTGGTTGGGGTTAGGGGAAAAGAGTCCCAAACTCTCGAAAGATAAATTAAGGAGATTTTCTGCTTTGGTTCAGATTTGGGGTGTTCAGTTGTTTAGAGTCATCTGTACATTTGATGCTGGGAGTGATCTTTGGGTCTTCCCATGGGTAGGGGGACCAAGGACCTTCTGGGCCCCTTCTTGCCTTTTGAGAGAATATCTGTGCGACTACACCAACCCTGATTGACCAGATTCCATATGGAGTAAGGAACCCCTGAAGTGGAGTTGTCTGAAATCGATATTCTTGGGTCATCTTTGGGATCACGTGGCCAGCTCATGCTCACCTCATCCATTCTTAACTACGAGCTTGGAACCTTAATAAAAGCCTGATCTTTTTAAACTTTTTTTAAATTTTATTTAAATCCAAGTTAGTTAACATATAATGTAATAATGGTTTCAGGAGTAGAATTTAGTGACTCATCACTTACATATAACACTCAGTGCTCATCCCAGCAAGTGACCTCCTTAATGTCCATCCCCCATTTAGCCCACCCCCCCTGTACCCTCCAGCAACTTGCCCTCAGTTTGTTCTCTGTATTTAAGAGTCTCTCATGGTTTACCTCCCTTTCTGTTTTTATCTTATTTTTCCTCCCCTTCTCCTATGTTCACCTGTTTTGTTTCTTAAATTCTACATATGAGTGAAATCATATTTGTCTTTCTCTGACTGACTTACTTTGCTTAGCATCATATATTCTAGTTCCATCCGTGTTGTTGCAAATGACAAGATTTCATTCTTTTTGATTACCAAGTAGTATTCCATTGTGTGTATATATATCGTATCAATCCGTGGACATTTGGGCTCTTTCCATAATTTGGCTATTGTTGATAGTGCTGCTGTAAACATTGGGGTGCACATGCCTCTTTGAACCAGCATTTTTGTATCCTTTGGATAAATACCTAGTAGTACAATTTCTGGGTCATAGGGTAGCTCTGTTTTTAATTAAAAAAAATTTTTTTTAACATTTATTTATTCTTGAGAGACAGAGAGAGATAGAGCATGAGTGGGGGTGGGGGGCAGAGAGAGAGGGAGACACAGAATCCAAAGCAGGCTCCAGGCTCTGAGCTGTCAGCACAGAGCCCTACACAGGGCTCAAACTCACAAACCGTGAGATCATGACCTGAGCTGAAGTCGGACACTTAACTGACGGAGCCACCCTGGCGCCCCTGTTTTTAATTTTTTGAGGAACCTCCATACTGTTCTCCAGAGTAGCTGTGCCAGTTTGCATTCCCACCAGCAGTGCAAAAGTGTTCCTCTTTCTCCACATTCTCACCAACATCTGTTGTTTTCTGAGTTTTTAATTTTAAGGTTTGATTTTAATATTCATAAATGAAGGTGCAGAACATAAAAGTGGTGTTTTTCTTTGCTCTTTTAATTAAAAAGTAAAACAAAGTTGTTGTTGTTGTAGTTTTTTAACATTTTTATATTTAGAGGATAAAGGCTTACTTTATTGTCATCCAGAATGGGGAATATTGAACCTGGAAATGCTTGGAAGTCTGGGAGGGAATGTGATTGCTGCCTTCAAATTATTGAAAAACTTGCTTGGAAGGCTCAGACTCACCCTGTAGGACAGGAGGGCAGAGTTAGGACCCACGGGCAGGCGGAGGCAGATACCAGCCTGAGACAAGGAGAACTTCCCCACAGCTAAAGAGATTGAGTGGCAGAATAAGCCCACCTGCCAAGGTAGTAGGTTCTCTGTCACTTGAGAGGGTGCCAACAGAGGTGGTGACAGTTCATCTCGAACGTGATAGGCACTCATCTGGATGCTTCCAGCTATTAAAATGTATGAGTGGAGGTTCTGTTCTGGGAGGAGGGAAGAAGTGAGTAACAGTAAAATAAGCTAAGTACTAAATATAAATATATATGTTATTTCTGAAGAAATTGCAATGGAAGAGAACAAGTGTCACTTTGTGGGGAACCCGCTATCAGTGTGTCATGATGGCATAAGGCATATTTATGTAGAATGTATATGCTCTGATAAGACGAATTAATATTTAACCTCTTGTTCTAACTAGGGTCATTGGTTTCCTGGAAGCTATCGTGTGCATAAAATTTGGACAAGATCTCTTCTCTAAGACCCAAATACTCTATGTTGTGCTTTGGCTTCTTTGTGTGGTAAGTTTATTTTTTTTTTAAAAAAGATCACTTTTTTACCCAAAAGTGTTAGTGAAACTCCTCATGGTGTCTCTTTAAAAAAACCAACAACAACAGCAAAAATTCTTGTGCACCTAGTTTTTTTAGAAATTCATAGACCAGACCTTCTGCTTGTAATCACCCAAAATTGGCCACTAGTCTGAAGGTCAAGATTAAATACATGGGACCACCCAGCATCCAAAACGGGTCACCTTGGTAAGTTCTGGTCAAATGCCCTCAGCAGGTACACCATACATGCATAAATTTCACTTGTGAGAATTCACCTACATGCAGGCCTCCATGAAGGAGCAAGGGTGTTACAGTGTTACATATTGCTGTACAAGTGTCTATGGACAAAATGATGGACTGTGGTTTATAGGTCTTGAGAGATGTTCTTGAAGGTAATCAGACCATGCAGTTTCTGCCCCACAGGCTGACTTAAGGGGCCAAACCCTATGAGCTGACCTTCCTGTCTGAAGGGAAGAGCCCCTTGGGGGCCTCTGGCTCCACTGTCCTGGGACTTTTCTGTCATCTGTCTTTCTTTTTTTCTTTCTTTCTTTCTTTCTTTCTTTCTTTCTTTCTTTCTTTCTTTTAATTAAAAAAAATTTTTTTTAACGTTTGTTTATTTTTGAGACAGAGAGAGACAGAGCATGAACGGGGGAAGGTCAGAGAGAGAGGGAGACACAGAATCGGAAACAGGCTCCAGGCTCTGAGCTGTCAGCACAGAGCCCGACATGGGGCTCGAACTCATGGACTGCAAGATCATGACCTGAGCTGAAGTCGGACGCTTAACTGACTGAGCCACCCAGGAGCCCCATCTTTCTTTATTTTTCTCATGTTTATTTATTTATTTTGAGAGAGAAAGAGAGAACGAGCAGGGGAGGGGCAGAGAGAGAGGGAGACAGAGAATCCCAATTAGGCTCTGCACCGATGTAGGGCTCAATCATGGCTCAGTTGGTTGGGCGTCTGACTCGTGTTTTCAGCTCAGGTCATGATCTTACGGTTCATGAGATAGAGCCCTGAGTCAGGCTCTGCACTGACAGTGCAGAACCTGCTTGGGATTCTCTCTCTCTCTCTCTCTCTCTCTCTCTCTCTCTCTCTCTCTCTCCCTTTCTCTCTCTAAAATAAATAATCTTAAAAAAAATAAAATTAAGTAAGATCTTAACCTACCTTAAGCATTCTGTGTCTGCCCTTCTTAATTTTTTTTTATTATTTTGGACAGAAGTCTTATGTTAAGCTTAAGATTCTTCACTTTTACTTGGTTGGTCCAGAAAATTAGTTTGGGTTTTCTTGGTAATCATAGAAAATTTCAAACATATGTGGAAGTAGAGTAGATGACCCCTCATGTACCCATCTATCTTCCAGTTTCTTTTTTTTTTTTTTAATGTTTATTTATTATTGAGAGAGCATGAGCAGGGGAGGGGCAGAAATAGGGGGAGACACAGAATCCAAAGCAGGCTCCAGGCTCTGAGCTGTCAGCACAGAGCCCAACTTGGGGCTTGAACTCACAAACCGCGAGATCATGACCTGAGTCGAAGTCGGACACTAAACTGACTGAGCCACCCAGGCGCCCCTCCATCCTCCAGTTTCAACAATGCTCACCTCGTGCACAGTCTTGTTTCCTTGTATTCCCTACTCTCTATCCCCGTGCTGAATTATTTTGGAACAGATCCACCTTTAATATTTCAGGATGTATCTCTAAAAGAAGGTAAGAATGCTTTCTTGTTTAATGCAACCACCATACTGTTATCACATCTGCAAAAGAATAATTTCATAATACTATTAAATATCTAATCAGTGTTCAGACTTTTAATATTTTTTAAAATTATATATTTTTTGAACAGTCTATTTGAATCAACATCCACTTGTTGCAATTGGTTGGCGTGCCCTTTAAGTCTCTTAATGTATAGTTTTCCCTCTGTCTCTGGCTCTCTCTCCTTCACGATTTATTTGTTGAAGGATCCAGCTCTTTGTCCCATAGATTTTCCCACAGTCTGGATTTTACTGATTTTGTAGTGTACTGTAATTTAACAGATTTCTTTGTCCTTTGTATTTTCTGCAAATTAGTAGCTGAATCTAGAGGCTTAATCAGATTCAGGTCTACTTTTTTTTTTTTTTTTTTTTTGGCAAGACTTTGTGTTTTTAAGGTGTTTTTTATTGCCTTTCACGGCATCTATTTTTAGGGTTACTTGTTAGAAATCTTAACTGCACCAGAGAACCTTGAGCCTGTTCTGTCCCATTTTGTCTTGAACAGCAAAAGGGAATAATGATTTCCTTTGTACCTACGCTCCAGAATTAACGTTCGAGTGGTGTTTTTCCAGCCCGGTGAAACTAGATGTAAGAATTGGTTAGGGGAGTGTGTTTACATGTGCCTGGAGATTTTAACTGTGTGCTCTCCCACTTTTCTCTGGCACATGCACCTCAGGTGTATGAATAGTATTGTGACCGAGTGTGGAGGGCAGGCAGAGGTGGGTGTGGCCCTCTCCTGGTGCCAGAGCCATGGGGACCACAGAGAGGCTGAGGCAGGTGGGACTCCTGGGACATGGGCAGCAGCTGTTCTCACAACACCCGCATACAGCCCCACCCTGGGGTGTCTGTGGCCAGAAGGGTCTTCTCAAGGCCATGTCCAAGAAGCCCTGTCTGGTCACCTGCCCTGCAGGGGCTCCTCTAGTCTCTCAGTTCTCGAGACTTTTCTCCATTGTACTTATTTGACACTTAGCATACGCTCCCTTATGTTGGTGACTTTTGGTTTGCCTTGGTGCCTGTGTAATTGTCACTTCATTGAGGACACG
Organism: Lynx rufus; assembly: GCF_022079265.1. Classification (NCBI taxonomy): domain Eukaryota; kingdom Metazoa; phylum Chordata; class Mammalia; order Carnivora; family Felidae; genus Lynx; species Lynx rufus. Next base: position 10,244,208 of record NW_025814841.1, on the reverse strand, counting down.
AATCACTTCTTGTCTCCTTATTGGTCTCTCCTTCCCCTGGCATGGTCCCTGTAAGTCTGTCATTTGTTCACAGAACGTTTACTGAGTGTTCATCAAAACTGCACCCAATGCTGGTCCCACGAAGATAGTTGATGGTCAAGATAAGATTTATTAATGGTCACTACATGCCAGGCTCTCTTCTAAGCAATTCTCATGAATTACATGTTTGATTGTTGCTTTGAGGGGAGATACTTTATTAGCCCTCTTTTATAGATGAAATAAAGGCAAAGAGAGGTTCACTAACTGGCTTCAAGGTCACATAGGTAGTAGGTGGCAGAGCCAGGGCCTACATCCAGGTAGTCTGACAAGAGAGTTTGTGTTCCCCCACCCGCCCCCCTGCAAAAGGTGTCCCCTTCCAAGGCTGTCCAAGTCCAGACGGGAATTGTCCACGCAATCTCATCATGTTCATGTGTGATAACCATTGTGAAGGGTGTGAATGTAGTGCTAAACGGGCACTAGAGAGCACCAGACGAGCCAGGGAGCTGCTGAGGGCTCCCTGGATGTAACATGTGAGCAGGATTTTGAAGGGTTGCCACGGATGCTCTCCCAGCTGAAAACCTTACAGGCTGCTTCCTCTCCTCTGTCACTCTTGAAATCAGCAGGTCACGAGGTTCTGTCCATCCCAACCAGCTATGTAGCCCATCTCCGTCCCCTCCTCTCCATTCCCACTGTCTGGACATACGTGTTCGTCCCCATTCTGCTCTTCAGACCTATTCTCTACGCTGCTGCCAGGCTGTCTTCTAGAACTCGTATCTGAATCTCTTTCCCTGCTCAGAACCATTCCCTGCCATCGGGGGTGTAGAGGAGTCAATAATACAACACTTTTCAGTTCAGAATAGTTAAAAGATAGGGTGAAAGAAGGATGTAGAGATCAGAATAGCATCTTTATCACTGACGATACACATTTTTCAATCTCAGCTTTAGATGCATGGCAACAAGGGGTTTGTGAACAGTGAATCCTCAAATGAGACACTCTCCCACCCCAGGAAGCAGGCCTCACTGTGTTGTGTAAGTGGCCTTGCACCCAAGGAAGACAGGAAATGTCCAGCTTCCTTATCTCAGATTCGCCAGTTGGTTAAGAGAGAACTCGTTCTCCCTGGGGTGGAAAGGAGCAGGGGTATTATACCAGCAAAACTCTGTCTGTGTAGAAAGAAACATCAAGAAGGAAGAAGGATCCCTACCACACATCCTGCCAGCTGAAATATGTTGCTTGTGTGTTTAGGACGGTCATCATCTGGAGCATTCATCATACCCGCCCTCTTGTACTTTCTTCTTGGGCCACCCCAAACTGGACGTAGCCACCTCAACAAATCATCCTTCCAGACTTCTCTTGTCCTCATCCAGGGCATCTTCTTTGCTTGGGCTAAGTGCTTTTCCTTCTTTTTCTACCTAGTGACTCTTATGCCAAGATCAAACTAAATTCACACCCTCCATGAAGTGCACCCTGATCTGCCAGGCGGCCTGGATAACTCCCCTTGGGGGACCAGTCACACTTGGTACATATTTCATTGAGTTCTAACCTCAGTGTAATGTAACTTGCAGTGTTTACATCTGTCTCCCCAGCATTGTACTTCTTGCTCACGAAGACTAAGTTTTTGTTGTCTTTTTGTCCCCACTGATTCTAGTGCGGTCCCTGATGCATAGGACTCACTCGGCAAATGCATGGAGAATAAAGGAATGAGTTCAAGAGGCAGAGACCAGGAGACAGACGTACAGGCAGGCTGAGAGACAGGCATGTATGAAAACATGCAGCTGTGCCCATGCCCAGCTTCTCAGGAAGATGGCAAGCTGTTTGGGGAACGAGAGTGAGGAGAGTGAGGGGGGGAGGAGACATGGGACATCTGCTCAGGAAAGACCCTATGTGTCTGTAGTTGGAGATCCAGAGGCAATAATTCAGTGGGAAGACACCTGTTCGCAGAGAAAGGCTGCATGGGTGGGAGAGTCCCAAGGGAGTAGAGGTGCTGTCTGAGGGGGTTGAGGATCCCAGAAAGAAATAACTGAGGCTTACCCAAGGGTGGTAGCGTGGAAGATGCAGAGAGAGGGCTGGATATGAGAGCTGTTCAAGAGGGTCAGCTCAATAGGACGCCAGCCCCTTGTGATAGTGTGAGTGACTCCATGGTTTCTAGTTTGTGCCACTGGGTGGCAGTGTTGGTGGTAGTAACAGATTGGGGGATATCACAGAAGCCGGTTGGTTGAGTGAAAGGAGATGAATTGGGTTGGAGTGCTGGGATTTGAGGGACCCTTAGAACTAATAGCTGAAGGTGTCCCGTATCGTGGGAAATGCCAGTCTGTCCAGTAACACTGGAAAGATGTGGTCAGCAATAGAGGTGAGAGAGTTGAGGGCCACTGGTGCACAGGGCATGGTGGGAGCCGCTGGATTCGGGTAGGGGAACACCGCGTGGGCAGGAGAAGCTGGCTGAGGATGGTCTGTGGAGCAGCCACATTTAAGAGGCCAGGCCTGAGAAACAGACTCAGGAGAGCAGGCCTTTGAAGAAGCAGAATCCCCTAATGAGCATTATCAGTGCCATGGAGGGGGACCTGGCCCAAAAAGAGACCATTGGCCGGGATAATTAGATGTCTCCACTGCTCATATTCATGGCCTTTACTAAACATCAAGATTGGAGTGAGGTGAACATTATTCAGTAGGAGAGTTAGGTTTGACCATGCCTCCCTTACTCCTCAGAGAAACAAAGCCCCTAATTATTTCCCTTGCTTGGTAAGAGAATATCTCCAGACCTCGAGATTAATGCAGAAGCAGAGATTCCCGCATGCCGGTTAGTTAAGTTTCTCCTCAGCAGTTGTGTGATCAGTCATCGGCAATTTGCATGCTCATTACTCTGACTGGAAGCCAGGGGAGATCTTCCGCCCTCATTGCCACCACACATGACGCTGTCGTGTGCTGCCTTGGCTCTCATCCCACATATTTTTCTTCTTTCTCTTTTTTTTTTTCCTTCTCTTTCTTTAAACAAAATCTGTACAATTGCTATTTTAAATCCAGGCCCTGACATTTTAAGTGGATGCGTGCCTAGGTTTCCACAGGTGTGCTTGTGAACCCATAAATTACAAGCTTTTGTCTCCTGGGACAAGTGTGACCTGGACCTCTAAGTACCCAGGTGAAGCGGTAAATTTGGCAACCACAGCGGCCCCTTTGTGTGGCGATTGTGATGATAAGCACCTGTCGCTCCTGACCTGCCAGTGTTTGCCTGCCTGCAAGCTGCAAAGCCCATTCTGTCCTCGCAGGGACAGGGCTGGAGAAGGCAGAGCACCGCACTCCTGCCCTCCAGTGGGCAGAATCCGCAATGACCGGCAGCCCTGTGCTCACCGCCCCTTCGTCCTGTGGAGTAGCAGCTGCCTGCCAGCCTCCCCACCTCCATCGCACCGCGATGACTGGTCTCGATGACTGGTCTGGGGACGTGGGACCTGCCTCCCACGCTCCACTCCCTCAAACCTAGGACAGTCTGTTTTGCCCTTCGTAAAGGAGCAAACACGTACACACTGAAAGTGCTCTAGTCTTCCCCACTCTTTCCGTGCCATGAAGATGGGACATTTAATGGTGGTGTATATTAGAAATCTGAGCAAGTACTACAATATGTTAAAGGGTAGAAGTTACTTTCACTTTATAATCTTAATGTATTCATTCATTGCCTAATTAAAAAAAATTTTTTTTAAGTGTTTATTTCCTTTTAGGAGAGAGAGAGAGCACAAGCAGGGGAGGGGCAGAGAGAGAGGGAGGCACAGAATCCGAAGCAGGCTCCAGGCTCTGAGCTGTCAGCACAGAGCTCGATGTGGGGCTCGAACCCATGAACTGTGAGATCATGACCTGAGACAAAGTCAGACACTCAACCGACTGAGCCACCCAGGTGCCCCCGATGCCTAATTTTTTTTTTCAATATATGAAATCTATTGTCAAATTGATTTCCATACAACACCCAGTGCTCACCCCAAAAGGTGCCCTCCTCAATACCCATCACCCACCCTCCCCTCCCTCCCACCCCCCATCAACCCTCAGTTTGGTCTCAGTTTTTAAGAGTCTCTTATGCTTTACCGCTGCCTAATTTTTTGATGGGGGAGGATATGAGCTTCCTTTTCTTTAAATCCCTCATCTGCATATGAATGTCCACTTGCATATGGATTTAAAATAAAATGAAGCAGTGGGCCTTATATTTTATGTTCTGTCTCCACCATGCCGGCATTCCCACTTCACTGACCTAGAAGGAGAAGGCCCGCCAGAGCACTCATACTCCTGTCTTTCTGCACTTAAGATGACACTGCACACCCAACAGACGCTTAACAAATGTTGACTGACAGGAACGGGGCCAGAGCTAGACTGCACGCTGCAGTGATGAGAGTTCACAGCCCTGCCTTGCCTGCAGTCTCAGCTCCACCCTTGCATCTGGGGGCTGTGCACAGGGATGTGCTGGTCCTGGCTATTCCCGGCATGCTTTTCTTTCTCCGGAGGTGGGTGAGTGGATGGATGGATGGATGGATGGAAAGAGATATAAAGATGTGTAGACATAAAACCAGTATTTGTTTATCTCTACAGCCATCCCTAAAACTTGGATCCAGGAAAATCAAGAGACCTGTGTTCAGGCTCCAGTTTTGCCACATACTAAATGTGTGCCTTTGAATAGACACCTCTCCAAACTTTCATTCCCCTTCTGTGAAATGAGAGGAGTTGAAATGAATGATATCTTTTGGATCTGGAATTAGTTTTGGGGTGCCTGAGTGGCTCAGTCAGTTAAGTATCTGACTCTTGATTTTGGCTCAGGTCATGATCTCATGGTTGTGGATTGAGCCCCACATCAGGTTCTGTGCTGAGCATGGAACCTGCTTGGGGTATTCTGTCTCTCTCTCTCTCTCTCTCTCTCTCTCGCTCTCTCAAAATTAATACAAACTTTTAAAAATTAAAAAGTTACGATTCTCGGAGAGAATTAAAATTATTCCAGAAGAGAAGGTTCTACCATGATTTCACGACTGTTCACATAGTTGGTTCAAGGTGACAGCCTTAACGGGAAATGCAGGAGAAGAACCAGAGACCAGATAGGGAGAGTGCTTTGGTGTCAGTGAGTTCCTAAGGCAAGGAATTCTAAAGACAGGAGGGACAGACAGTCATTTTGTTTTGTTTTGGTGACTCATTTACGGTTGGGAAAGTCAGGCCTGGCCGGAGGGCCTGGCGGAGGTTCATCTGTCCTTAACAATGCTGAGGCACACCCTCCCTCTCTCCTTTAGTGCTCTGGCAAGGCACCCAGAAACTTCTCCCAGATTTTCAGTGTTTTGGCACATGTTAAAACTTCGGACTCTTGTAGATGCTATTCTTTGCTTAAATTGGAGTATAATTTAGGGTGTGGTGCAAGGTGGGTGGGGAGTCTCGGGGAAGTAGAGGTTATCCCTGCCTCTGGGTACCCACAGGCCATGCCCCTCTCATTTCACTCAGGGGTTTACAGAGCGGTTTTGTTTTCTCTGACTTCCTATGTACTTACAGAAGAAAAACAAAAGCAACCAGAACTGGGGTTGGGGTGGGGCCACAGAGACAAAACAGCAGTGAGAGAGCAGTGCAGAGCCACCCACTCAGACACAGTGGGCCCCGGTCCTAAATGCCCTCCAGCGCCACTGTGCTCCCAGACTGAATGAAGCTCCTTTTTCATTCAGAACTCGTCTTCCCCACGGAAGCTCACAAACTGAGAGTCCTTGTAACTTTCCAGTGATGGGGGCAGAGAATGGGCCGTGAGAACCAGAAATAAAGCATATACAATCCTATGTATCCTCTGTAGGAAGACCTGCAAAACTGTGCAGAAAATATATCCCACCTTTCCTACATCTAAAAATGATCTTGCATTCTGATTATTAGCGTCGTGAGTAGTAACTACAGTCTGGTCATAACTCTTGTCAAAAGCTGTGGGGGGAACGCTCTCCCCAACCCTACTAGCTCTGCCATTTTGTAACCAGTGTCCTCAGAGAGACAGTAGAACCACATCAAGCCGTCCTCTGTACATTACTGTTGAGACCCTGAAAGTCTGGGAAATGGGATTTCTTTTTTTTTTTTTTTTTTGGTGCAACATTGTTTTATGAAATATGCTTGGTTTTCTCTGCCAGGCCTTCACCACCTTCCTGTGTCTGTACGGCATGGTTTGGTACGCAGAGCACTATGGTCACCGAGAAAAGGTATGGAAGGAAGGGCAGAGATGGTCTCTGTAAAATAATCACATCCTGCTTGGAGCTTTAGCAGGGAAGCACATTCCTGTGAGAATGTGGTGTAGCCAACTGTGTGAGCACGCAGGTTCAGTCCTGCCGCTGTAGAAACGTAACCGGTTCAGGACCCGTTCCCTATCGGTTGCTGTCCTTGCTTGTGAGCGCCCTGTTCAGTAGGTCAGTGTTTTTATCCTCCCTTTTATAAAGGGGCTTAAAACCTAATTATGCGTCTGCTTAAAAATAAAATTGTGGGGAGAGCCCCGGACTAGGTTTTGAAAGGCTGGGTTTTATTCCCGGCTCTTGTACTTTGCGCAGGCCTCTTTGTGACCCAGCCTGGGGCTCTCCCCCATTGTAAATGGCCCGCCCTGCCCACCGTGTAGTGGACACAAGGATTAAAGCAGAAAATGGATGTGAGTGAGCTTAAAATGCTACAGCAGTCTTGCAAAGTATAATATCTTTTTAAGTAAAATAATAGCTTTCATACTCGATTCATACTTAATTCATATTAAGTCTGAGGAACTAAAGGTTCTTTCTAGACAATTGATTCTGTATCACCTGGAAGACAGTCATGGCTTTATAGCCAAGGAACCTACGAATGGGGAGGTTCTGTTACTTGCTGGTGGTATAGGGGCGGAGTGACCTCCCTTGCTTGTCCTGCAGCCCCAGGGAGTCCTTGAAACTCCATCACTAAGTCTGCTTCTCTCTCTAGACGTACTCCGAGTGTGAAGATGGCACCTACAGTCCAGATATCTCCTGGTCTCATGGGAAAGGTACAAAAGGTATTTCTTCCTCACTGCTTAGAACTTGACTGGGTTCTTGGGCGCCTGGGTGGCTCAGTCAGTTGAGTGTCTGACTTCGGCTCAGGTCATATACTTGCGGTTCATGGATTCGAGCCCCACATCGGGCTCTGTGCTGACAGCTCAGAGCCTGGAGCCTGCTTCAGTCTCTCTGCCCCTCCCCCGCTCTCTCTTCTCTCTCTCTCTCTCTCTCTCTCTCTCTCTCTCTCCCACTCAAAAACAAACAAACACTAAACAAACAACTTTCCTGGGTTTTCTTCCTTCCAAGGCCCAGTGAGCAGATTTGGAATCAAGATTTATCCTCAGAATGGTGATAAGTGTATGCCCTGAAGGGTCTCATGTCTACTTATCCCATGTCGTCTGTTACTTATTAATGAAAACTGCAAAGTGCTGTCAGGATCTGCCCAAGAAACTTGCTTCTAAAGAAGAGGCAGCATGTGGTTCTGCCTCTTCTGACACAGGAAAACATAACGAGGCAAGGCCTGTACCGTCCCAAGCACCCTATTGGGAATGTTCTTCCTCTTGGCTTTCATCCTGAGTGAAAAGGGTTAGGAAGAATTGTGCACTGGGAGGAGGAGCTTTCAGAAGAGGTGGGTTGATTTCATCGTATTTATTCAGGAGGCAGGCCAGAATAAAATTCTGGTAGTATAGCCGGGGATCTCCCGTTGGCCTCTCCAAGGAGCCTTTTGGAAAGATTTGGGGCTACCTGGGTATTTTAAAGAATTAAGGCTTGTGGAATGATACCAAGGAGGCTCCACTGGCCAGTAATCTCTGGGCAATGCTCGTGAGCCCATTGGAAGGCTGCCTGAGGGGAGAGAGTTATGAACACTGGAGATGGTGAAATTTAGCTCACAGAATTGCCCAGAGAAACCGTGGGCCCAGGGAGAGGAAGGAAAGCACTACTGTTGTGGTTGCTTTCCTGAGTTCTTTTAGGGTCGAGCTTTTTAGAGCTCTTTCTGGGGAAAATGCTAGCATGTTCTCTGCTGAGTTGCCAGTCACCCTTTTTGAGACTCTTGAATCAAGGAGTCGATAGGCGCCCTATGTTGGAACGCTGATAGAAGTGGACGGAGGGGTTCCCTGGGGTTCCGCCCTTCAGAACCATCCCCTCACAGATCCGTTCTTGGCACTTGCAGGCCCTTCTCCATTGAAAAGACTACACGAAGCAAGCAGTGGTAGAGATATAAATGAAAGGTAGACAAAGAGTAAACTAAAAAAGAGAATCTTCAGAGCAGTAAAAGAATCTCTTGGACAAAGCCAAATGGCCTTTGCAAGGAAGACCAAATTCTGAGAAGTTTTTTCTTTGTCTTGTTTGTTTGTTTGTTTGAATGGCCGTCTTGGGTGGAGATTTCCTCTGGGGCTGGATCTGAGCCCTGAAGCAGAGAACTCTCTGGCTTGACTGCTGGGCCAGAGGTTGGCCACACGCTCAGTCTTTAGGCACAGCCAGTCCAATGCCAGGAAGTTTTGCTCACCTCCCACGCCTTCCTTACACACGGTTACCGGAAGGCCCACCCTCTCCCTGCTCCCCCACTTCTACCCTCCACCTTGCCTGATGCCGGCTGGTGGCTCAGCGTCCAGTTGACACGGAAGTTTTTCTCTGAGGTCGCAAACAAATAATGGTGTGACAAATACTGCCAACTGTGAGAGTCTTGAGGGTGTGTGCCATCTTCTGTGGGAGGCTCCAGAGCCGTCATGAGCAGAAGCGACCTAGGTTTTAAAGGTGTCCTCTGGATCAAATGAGAGAGGTCGTAATGTCTTTACTTTCATAAAGTCAGGAATTCTTTCTCATTTAGGGATGTAGAAACTCCGGTGTATAACAGGTCAAGGTGTGGAAACCTAGGGGATGCATCCTTTGGTTGTGAGGGTAGACCCAACACCCATGTGGTTTAATTGTTCCTCCTTGTTCTTTGGTTTCATTTTTACGGTCACTTCTTGACCCCATTGCCATGAACACAATCCGCCTTACACAGTGAGAGTGTAAACACTCTTCGGGATGCCCTTGCTCCCCACGCCCCCAGCTCTGTGGGGCCATCCCCTTGCATACACAGGCTCGGCTGCTGCACTAGCTCCGGGCTGGGGTTTCAGGGCCTTGCCTTCATGGATCCATGAGGCCACTAGGTGGAGCACATGTATCAGAAGAGGGCGGCCTGAGCGGGACGAGCTGCCCGTCTGAGGAGCGAGCCCGCAAACCCCACGCTCAGGGTGACAGCGTGTTCTCATTCCTTTGGCCAGGTTCTGAAGACAGCCCACCCAAGCATCCGGGCAACAACGAAAGCCACTCTTCCAGAAGAAGGAATCGACATTCCAAGTCAAAAGTCACCAACGGAGTTGGAAAGAAATGAAGGAGCCCGGTTAATCGCAGACGTCCCAGAGAGTGCCTAGAACCGAGAGGGAGACAGAAAGGCTTGGACCTCCCTGTCGGGAGGGCAAACATGCGGTGACATTGGGACGAGGAGAGGGGACTTGGGGGTCATTATTTGAGAGCGCGTGAGTCTTGTTTCCCACAGACCCAGCCACGTGAGGCAGGTCAGTGCCTGGGATCCTTCGCCAGCTCGGGGTCTCCTCCAACTTCAGCACTTGGCGTGCGGTCACTGGTAGCCGTACGGAGCATCTGCAGGAAGGGCGGCCTCTCACTCACAGCTGCCCGGAGCAGCACCGCTTGCGTGTATTGTGGTTGCAGTTAGTTGAAACACCTTCATTCAGACAGGGCATTAACGGTACGTTAACACTGGTGACCAGTTTTTATTTTTATAAATCTGCCTTTCCCATTTGACTGATTGGTTTAAGTTCAGGCCACTCTTCTGTCTTTTATTGTTGGTATCTTATTTGTTGTTAAGTTAGGATGCTTAAAAGCCTTCAGAAGCCACTGCTGAAATTGAGTTGGGGGAAAGCTCTTCTCTCTCCTAAAGAAGAAAATGGGGAGAGCATTTGTGTTACTGTCTGGCAAACTCATCCCCCTTTTAGGACCTGAAACCACACAGTGGTGTAAACCAGTCTGAGGAAAGACTGGCTACCTACATAGGATCCTGGGCTTCAGATCAGAACCTTTTTTGTTTGTTCTGAATGTCATTTGTCCAGAGTTATCCACAGTGCACAGAAGTGAGCCTGCTTGAGAGGCGGTGCACATCGCAGCTTCTCTCCCAGCCAGGTGCCTTTTACATTTTATTTGTTTTCCTTCCATGGTGTGTTGCTGACCTTGTCTTTTAGTCCCATGTGAGGTGCTGGTGAGTATTACCTTTCATCTGTGTGCCATGCTCTAGAACATTTACCCTGGTAGTTCACCACCTCTGATGGATCCCTGTTTTAAATAAAATAATACACGTTAAAGCCCATCAAAGATTAGTCTCTAAAAATGCTCGTTTCTTTGCATCCTATTGGTATTTTTCACCACTTGTAAGCGATTGCTGTGTTTTTCAAGTGACTTTAAGGATAATATGAATGTGTATGTGTGTTTATATAGTGAAAAGAGAAAAGAAGAAAAATATGTATTGTAGAGGACTTACAGATACATGTTACATTTCCTGAGCTCCCAAAGTAATCAATGGGAAATGAACAAGATAGTCATTGTGTTTTCACATGGTAATGGTTACATCAACCAAGTTGGATTTTTCTCTCTACCAAGATATCGGCGCTCAGCCGATTGGCTTATAGATCTAAACTTGCCCAAGGAAATCCTTCTGTTCCTCATTTACAGAGCAGAGTTTTTCATGTCTTCTCCCCCTTTAAGGAAATCTTTCACCACAGAAGTGTCATGTTTTTCTTTTTCTGCAAAGGAATTCTGGGGTGAAGGGGTTAAATGAATCATGCAAAGCCGGGGTCACATCCTGTGCTCTGGGCCTCTGGTGATCACTTGGTCGAGAGCCTCACACAGACTTGCCGTGGCAGCCAGGCGTCTTGCCAGTGGAGGAGTGCCTGTATTCGTTCAGCTGGCACGGTGGCCGGGGTGGGGGGCTGGCCATGAGGGGCCGCGGCTGTGCGCCTTCACGTGCGGTCCAAACTGCAGCCCCGTCCTTCCCAGCAAGGACTGAGAGAGCCGAGGTCCCCTTTCATAAACCCACTCACGCTTCCGTAGCCCATCTAAGGGCCTTTTTAAAACATCGGTACACCATAAACTCTCTTTGCAAGTAGGCGGGTTCATCTTGTTTCCTCATGCATTCTGCTTTCCTGAGCACTGAGCTCCTGAGTACACCATAATATCATATACATGGTCCGCCTCAACTCTCCTTCCTGTACCTGGCCCACATCACTGAGCATTTCCAAGCTTGTTATCTGGGAGAGCCTGGTCTGGCACTTGAACGCTCCTCTAACTCCTCGTCGGGTCAGACTGATGCAACGTGTTTCCTTTCTCCGAGGCCGGCACAGAGGGAGGTACCTGTTTAGCACCCGGTGGCTGACTTTCCTGTGGGATATTTGAAAAGCAAAGTGAACACGAGACCATTTTTCCTCCACGGCTTTGTGTGAAATCCCAACAAAGCCCTCCGATGCTGTCTGTGCCTGTTCTTTGAGTTTACACTTTCTCTTTTCCCTTTCAGTAAAAGTTCTGGGCACAGTAGGTACAAAACCAATGCTTTCTGTGACCGGCCAGAACCTCGGCTGCCATTCCTCCTGGACACCATACTGCTGGGTTTGGTCTACTTTTTCACTCGTGTCTATGGAAATGGACCTCACGTTGATGGAAATAGATCAGAGGCATCATTTAATATCAGAAATGATTCTCTTGCAAATCATCTCACGTTGGCGATTTGCAAACTGCCCTCTTAAAAGCCACCATTGTTTTTGGACATAATGCTCAAAGAATGTCTTATGTGTTTTTCTCCATAAGTAGCATTGTACTTAGTATTAGCTACTTTTCCCTTTTTGTCATTCTTGGGCTTTCCATGGCCCTTCCCCGCTTTTCTTGTGTCTGTTTTAACCATTTGTAAAAGACTTGGCCAAACTGCTCCCACAGCAATGCTAGGACATTTCATTGACCCGTTAAGCATTTTGATGATAAAAGACATCCCATAAATGCCAGCCTTATTTTCACTAGAACTTCTATAGTGAACTTGTGTATAAAGTACTCACCCAGGAGAAATAAAATAAAATTCTTTACCAAACACATCAGGTTCAGCCCTGTTGGTCTTCCCCATGAAGCTGCATCTCTAAGTGACATCTCTTTTTGTCAGAGCTCTCCCTTTGGATACTGGATTGTTTCATTCGTCTATAAGCGTGCACTTGGTCAGGCCCTTACAGGGGGGGAGGCTAAATGCAGGGTGGAATAGAACTACCTGTTACCCATTGAAAACCCGACTGAAGTGAGCACTTTAAACACAGGAGATTTGACTTACATGCTCTTTGAATTATGCTCAGCGACTCCTGCAGAATTCCTGGGCCCGCCACAGTGTTCACCAGGTTTCTTGTTGTTAGAGAAACTAGAAATCCCACAGGCAAGCTATTGTGATCCTCAATATATTCCCACTTACAGGATTGAAATCAAGACGTAAGGAGAGCCAAGACTTCTGTCCATCAGTGTTTCATCATAGAGGCATCTCTCCTTCATACATGTGTGTGCCTTTTGCAAGGGTTATATTTTGAGATTTGGTTCTTTGCAAGGGTCAGCATTAGTACCGGCTAAGACCGATGGGCTGTAGAGTCTCACTGCTAGCCCATAATTCGATTTTTACATTTCCCTTGATCACATTTTATTCTAAACCTGATGCATGGACTATCATAAGCGAAAGTCACAAAAATTTTTAATTGGAACTTTTTTTTTTATCTTTGATGCAATAAATACTTAACGGCTTTTTTTTTTAACTTTTGCTATCTTCTGTGAATTTAGAGGAATTATTTTATTAATGTCTACCAAAGAACGGGAAAAATAGTTGCACGTTGATTTTTTTGTTTTTTAGTTTGTTGGAATGCCGAATTGTAAAAATCTTCCTTGTCTCCTATGTTTACTAAAGAGTACCTTTAATCCATTTCAGAAATTCATCTGTGACTTTGTCTATCTTGACATTCCCTTTCTTGCAGCTTTTTTGGGTAGATTTTGAAGCTGCCTGCCCTATAAGAAAATATTTGTTGTTATAGTCTCACACTGGTAAGGATTTGTAACAGGTCCAAGTAGCTCCAAGGCCTCCCATGGCGAAGCTCGGTTTTTATTATACATCATGATACTCTGACTGAAGACAGCACACATGGCTGGCCAAAGGGGTGGGTGACAGGCAAGCTTCCTGCCTGCAGTGCTGGCAAAAGGGACTCCTGGTCCCCAGCCTTCCTGTCCTGTTGGAGCAAGGAGAAGCGTATTGGCAAATCCATTATAAACCCAGTGAGGACAAGAACATCATTCAGAAAAGAGAATTTGTCCAAGAGGTTTGCTTTCACAGCTGATGCAGCCAGCCACCAGCCTCCTTAGCCATTCTGGGCTCACACTTGAACCTCTTGTGCCCCGGGTATTAATTATTTTTTTCTTTGTTATTGGAAGGCTCTGGAAACATGCTCCGAAGGCCTGCAAGTTGTGGGTGCCGATAATGTCCCACAATGTCTTGAAGGTTTTCTTCCATCTGCCTGGCCTCCTGCCCCCCACTCCCCACGCAGTCTCCTCAGGGCCTCAGATACTGGTGTTTCTACACAGACTGTGTTCCCGTTCTGGATGCTCAGAAAAGGTAACTAACTGTGGTTTTACAAACCACAGGAAATAAGAACTGGTTGCCTTTAAAAGAAAAGTAGAAAAATCTGAGACTAAAGAACCAAAATCCTGCATTTTCATGTCTGAAGTATACATACAATAGCCTTAATTATGGTGTCAAATTGCAGGCAGGGTTTATGTAATAATCCATACTGGAAAATCTTGACTGTAAACCTTAACTATTCCCTCTTGCCTGACAAAGTGCTGCCTTGGCTCATTCTCGTCAGTCTGACTGCAGACGTCATGGACTGATTAGGTATTTTACGGGTGCAACCCAGAAAAGACTTAAGAAAGATCTCCAGCTTTCAAAATGTTTAGAATCCTATGCCTTCTCTTGGAGTGGACAAAATCCAGACCAGGAGTGGGGGCATGTGTTTAATGGGCCACTGCTAACCTATCTTCCAGACAGGCTTTCAGAGGACTTAGAACCTTGGAAAGACCTCTGGGTGGGGCTCCGGGGACCCCCTTGCTCCCATGAATCTTCCCAGGGCGACAGTAACACTCAGCTGGTTTTGCTAGTGAGCCAAGAACCAGGATGGCATTTTCAGTTCCAGGGGAAAAGGGTGTCCCTGAAACCACCCTTCCCCTGCTCCATGGGTCCAGCACTCTGTGTGTGTGTGTGTGTGTGTGTGTGTGTGTGTGCTTTTTGAATCCTGTGAGTTTGGTGGTGTGATCCCCATTTTCCGGGGTCATGAAGCTTAGGGAGGAGAAGTCCTTGACCCAAGAGCACACAGCCATTAGAGGCTGTCGTATCAACCAGAGCCTAATGCTCTTTCTTCCACTTGAGGCTCCTTGACTTGATTCTTGTACACAGCTCTTATGCCTCATTGCCAAACTAGAGCCTTCATGTACCTACCCCCACCTTGCTTCCAGCCAGCATCAGTGGCCGACACGTGGACAGTGAGAAGCCTGTTCCGATGGAGGCGCCCAGGCCTTTGTCTCCCCTCCTCCCCCTGGAAGGAGGCTTGGTGTGAGTCAGCTCTCAGGTGCTCACTTTGTGAGGGAAGGCCAAACCTCCGAGCCTCTCCCCAGACGTTGGCTCCCCATGTGATTTTGGCTGGTCGTGTGCTGGATGGAACAATAACTAGTGTTTATGAGTGCATGGACTGTGGCCTCATCAGTCCTGTTTCTGTGGCTTCAAATGAGTCAAGCTGTCATTCCTTGAAGCAGGTCCCGTCTCCATTTGGGTACTTTTCCTGATGTTTTGACGCATTCTGCAAACTGTCAGAAGGCAGTTCCTCAGCCTACGGCAGCTCCCTCTACCTTCAGGAATCTGATTTATGATCTGGTGAGGCCATAAACCTCTGCTCTTCACTTCTGAAAAACAGCGAAGTATGGGAAAGAATGTAAATTATAAATACTGAATTCCTATGGTCAGCAATAATGGAATGGCCTGGGTTGGGTTATTTTTTTTTTTAATATGGTATGCATATGGCTTTAATTTCTAAGGGGCTGGGTTCCCCACTCCCCCAACCACCACCATATTTCCAGGGAGAACAGATAGCAGTAAAATATCTCGCTGAGATATGGATAAGAGATAACATTTTTCTGATGACTCACCAGCCAAATACTTTGGAAGCTACCCTTCACAGCATAGGGTAATAGGTGACTGTCACATAGCCACATTCTTCCCACTGACCTGGTGCCACTCCAGATGAACCCCCAGTGTTCTCACTTAGCAAGCCCCCTCCCACCCCAATTTTAACTCTCTAGGAGGAGGTTTTCCTGTGAGATTTGTGAAATTCTCTTCCCGTCTTATCAGTCAAGGTTCTGCGCTCTAACCAGGAACAGACTTCTTTTTTTTTTTAAAATTAATTAATTAATTATATATATAATTTATTGTCAAATTGGTTTCCATACAACACCCAGTGCTCATCCCAACAGGTAACTTCTTAACTGCTGTCACGAGCAGTGAGGACAGCGACAAAGTCATAATGAAGACCACACAGTGGCAGTGGGTTTGAATTTTCATTCCAGGGGTGGGGTCACCTCCAGCTTAGATTTCACAAGCTGGGCAGAAGCAGCACCCCCCCCCCCCCCCCCGCCCGGCTCTGCTGAGGCAAGAAGGAACCACCTGGTCTCCGTGTGAGTTTCTGTTGTGGGTCTCACACCGCAGAACACAACGCCTGGGATTGCTGTGCTGGCGTTCAGCCCTTTTCCCCTTAAACCCGACCTCATCCCAGTTCACAAGGAAGGGCAAAAGCTGAAAAAACACCCAGAGCCGCAGAGTTCCCAAGCCATTGTTCTAACAGCCCAAAAGTCGATAGGATTGTGGTCTGTGTGCGGTCAGTAAGTGTGCTGACAGCAGAGCCGTGAGTGTGAGAATATGGCGCTTATAATCACAGTCATTTCCACCACAGAAACACGTAACCTCACAAGCACCTGTTCACCCCCGCACCGGCCCTTCATGTCTTCCTGTCATTTTCTTTGGACCACATCTGATTCACAAAATGCCAGGCTCAGCTCGAGTGTGGGACGAGCCAGACCACACATAGGGCATAGGACCTGGAGGAGAGGACCAAGGTTCTCACAGACATCCACGCGGAAATGCACATTTTGGTCCCCAAGGTAACCTCCGCTGCAGGTCTCCCTATTGTGTCTCTCCCAGAAGTTTCTGTTCATGTACATCTGAGTGATTTCAGCAGAAAGTGAAGATAAACCCAGCAGTGGCGGGCAAAGAAAATGTCTGTCGGAAGGGTGGTTAATTTTACGTGTCAACCTAACTGGGCTGAAGGAGGCACCAGACAGCTAGTAAAACGTTCTTTCTGGGTGTGGCAGTGAGGGGGTCTGTGGAAGAGATTAGCATTTGAATCAGTACACTGAGTAAAGCAGATGGCCCTCACTAACGTGGGTGGGCATCCTCCAATCCATTGAAGGCCTAAATAGAACAAAAAGGTGAAGGAAGGGTGAATTTGCTCTCCCGGCTTGAGCTGAGACATCCATCTTCTCGGACATTATTGCTCCTGGTTCTTGGGCTTTCAAACTCAGACCATGGCTTAGCCCCTCCCCCACACCACATGCATAATTCTCAGGCCTTTAGACTCAGACTGGGTTACACCATCCACCAGCTTTCCTGGTTCTCTAGCTTGTGGACAGCAGGTCATGGGACTCCTCGGCCTCCATACCCTCCTGAGCCAATTCGTATGTAGGACATTTATATACATATCTCCTATTGGTTCTGTTTCTCTGGAGAGCCTTTAATACAGTCAGCCTTGTGGTTAGACTGAGGTTTGTAAGTTAAACTTATGAAAGGAAATGAGAAAGTCGAAGTGGAGCCCGGTTCACCAGCCAGGTGCCGCCTTCCTTCAGGATCAGTCTTCCTTTGGGGCCTCAGTTTCCATCGCTGCCTGGGACCAGCTAATCCATCCAGGAGATTCCCATAAGCACCACCCCAAAAGGGGAGAGTTAAGTTCTCAGCTCCTCTCGTGCCCTTTGGCCTCTTGGCAGCTCTGTTCTCTCCGCAAGCCTGGAACAGCTTGCTTGTGGTGCATACAGCAAGTGGGTGCCAGGTTACAAACTAAAAAGTTCTGTTTTGCAGTGTTATGGTTGTTCCCCTGTGAGGAGCTGGCTGGGTCTGTTTCATCGGACCTGACCGAGGAGCTCCTGCTCCTATGTAAGCTGTTTCCTTCCTGACGAGACCCACAGCCCTTCCGTTTTTCAGATGGTGACAGCAGTGTTCTTGAGGGTTCTTTACGGAGCCACAGGGGCTGGGCTGCCAGGGGCTGTGTCTGCTGGGCGTCTAGGGAAGATGTTCGTTGCATACCTTGTAAGGCCTGATTACTGCTTCAGTGAGAAAAGGGTCCCAAAGAAAAGGCACTTCTTATTGGTGGTTCTCCCCAAACTGAAATAATTATCTTTCATCCTGCTAACTTTATCCTGCTGTGACCGGTTTGGTTCGGGGAATTATTTTTGCTTTTGAAGGCAAATGTTCTTTCCTCTCGCATCTGCTCACCACCAGCTTTCCAAACAGGCAATGACAGACCATCGAGTAAAATGTTATATCCCCTGGATAAAGCACTTATGTGTTTCCTCAAGAAAGCCATGTGCAACATCCCCCTCTTCCGAGCAAGTGTCTGTGTGAATCTGACTTCTCTCTGGGGTTAACTGAGCCAAAAATAAATCACTCCCTTGGCTGCAAGGAGAGGCTGACCTGCCATTCTGCAAGATTACAATCCGTAATCAGCCTACCGATCCCTTCTGCTGATTGAAGCCAGAAGACTGGGCTGTATTAAAAGATAGCTGAGGAAATGACACAGAATAGCACATTTTCACCTCTTTTCCAAAGCAAAGAGAGTTGCTCCCAGATGCTGTTTCTGCAGTCCAACTTCTGACTCGCAAACTGTTCAAGAAGGAGGTTGTGGATGGCAAAGAGCCCGCGTGACCTAACCTTCATGTTGTAACACGCACACATGCAGATGGTGGAAACCAGGAGACACTGGGAAGAAGGGGCACAGGCTGAGCCTGAGTTCACAGGTCAAAACATCAAGATGCCCTCACACCCACTGGGATGGCTGCTTTCCAAAACAACGAACAAAAGAGCAAGTGTTGGTGAGGATATGGAGAAATTGGAACCTTTGTGCCACGTTGGTGGGAATGTAAAATGGTGTAACTTATATGGAAAACAAGTATGGTGGTTCTTCAAAAAGTTAAAAATAGAGCTACCATATGATCCAGCAATTCTACTTCTGAGTATATGTCCAAAAGAATTCAAAGCAGAGTCTTGAAGAGAGATTTGCACACCCATGTTCACGACAGCCTTATTCCCAATAGCTGAAATGTGGAAACTACCCAAGTGTCTATTGATAGACGAATGGAGCAGGAAGGAAATTCTGCAGTATGCTGCAATATGGAAGAACCTTGAGGACATTATGCTGAGTGAAATATGCCAGTCAAGGAAGGACGAATTCTGTGAGATTCCACGGATATGAGGCTCTCAGAGTGGTCAGAATCACAAAGACGGAAAGTGTAATGGTGGTGGCCAGAGGCTGAGGGGAGGGTAGAAATGGACAGTTGTCATTTAATGGGTATAGAGTTTCGGTTTTATGAGGTGAAAAGAGTCCTGGAAATGGATGGTGATGATGGTAGCACAACATTATGAGTATATTTAAAACCACTTAATGGTACACTTAAAATGGTTAAAATGGCAAGTTTTTATGTGTATTTTACAATTACAAAAAAATTGGAAGAAAAAAAAGACACAAAGGCCCAGAGTAGTCAAGTAACTTGGCCCAGAGTCACACAGCTGGCTACCCCAGGGCTAGGCGTTTGGTTGCCCCCGGATCCATGCACCAGCGTTCCCGCCCTCGCCCGCCACGTCCTCCCGCCCACGCCCGTCAGGACCTCCCGCCCACACCCACCACGTCCTCCCGCCCACATCCGCCACGTCGTCCCGCCCTCGCCCACCACGACCTCCCGCCCACGCCTGCCGCAACCTCCTGCAAGTTACTGACGCCAATGAACTGTGTGTTGGTTAAGCAAACCCGGAGGGTGCATGTGTTTAAGGTATTTGTCCTTTCAACCAAATTTCTTTTTTCCTTCCCTATAACCGTGTATTTGTCATATTCAGAGCCTGCTCCAGCCTCAGAAGCCTTCTATCACTAACAAGTTCAGAATTTTAAAAGGCATATATAAAACCAGAGCGCTCATAGCCCAACTTGCTTATAAAAGGACAAACCCGTGTAAAAGAGTAACGTAAGTGGCCAAAGCCTGGGTTGATCTGAGCTATTTGGAAAGTGCTAAGGATAATTTTTTAAAAGGAGGTAGGGAGAGATTTTGAAAGTCACCTACAGGACAAGAAAGCAAAACAAAAGATTGGTGTCCCCTATTTGAAAAAAACAAGAAACAGTTCAATCTTATTATGTTTTATTATTTGTTATTTCCATGCTGCAGATCTTATGTGATTTCTCTTTGCTCCTTACTATGGCTTAAGTCAAGTTCTGGCCCCTCTGTGTTCCATCTCCCACTCTTCTCTGTGCTCCAGCCATTCTGGCCTGTTTTTATTGAATACTCACTAGCGTCTTTCCCATCACATCCTGCCCCCCACCCACCATCTCCCTAGTAAACTCATCCATATCCTTTCATTCTCAGTCAGAACATTGCTTTTGTAGGAAGACCCTCCTCGAGGCCCATACTAGTTTACCACCCCCAGAGTACCATCCTTCTCCTCTTGTAACTCTTAGTTCCTGTACAACACCTGTCTTTCCTGCCAGATTATTAACTCTAAGACTGTTTTTGGCTTGTGGGCTCTCAGATACCCAACACCCAACACAGTAAGTACTTAGTAAACATTTGTTGGGTGAATGAATTCTTGAATGAATAGTTGATAGAGCAAAGGAAACAAGTCAATACATGCATGACAAAGGAATATAGGAAGGGAGAGATGTGATTAGTCAGGAAAGACTTAAATGAAGTGAGAGATCATCCAGCTGGTTCTAGAAGGAGATGAATATGAATTAGCAAAGAGGAGGCGGGAAGTCCGTGGGGAGCAGTGGGAGAAGCAAGAAAGTCTGAGGCAGAGTCCATGAGGACTCTGCCTTGACCTTGAGTGAGTTATTTTGATTTCCTCTATATGTTCCCCATCAACAGTATGATTAAAGTATGATGTAACAGTATGATACAACCCAGAAAAAGGCAGAACATGCATTTCGTAGAAGAGAATTGGAATCCAAGATAGTACCTGTGTTAAAAATGTGAGCTCCAGGTAAATATTATATAAACATAGTGCTGAATTTTAGAGCTGTTGTTGGTTAAACCCTGAGACACAAGAAAGTGTCATTAGAAGAGAGGAGGTAGATTTTGAAAACTGCAGATCAACAAGCTTGATATTAATTCACAGTAAAATTCTAGAACCAGTTACAAAAAGTGGTCTGTGACCATCCTTACAGAAGAAAGCATTAATCACTGAGCATTAGCAGAGGTTCACTAAGAACAAACCATGCAAAGCTAATGTGTCCTTTTTTCACAGGATTACCAGACTGGGAGATCAAATCTCAAATCTCAGAGTACAAATCCCATCTAAGCTAAAAAATAATTTTAAAATATTAAAAAAAAAAAACAACCCATCTCAACTTTGAGAAATCCAGTATGCTATTATACCTCCTCCTAGAGAGTCACAGTGCATATAGCACATTAAAGGTTCTGAGAATTCCAGCATCAAAGAAACCTGTTTAATATTATTTAGCTCAGCAAATGTTCCACAGAACACCCTTGGAGAAAGGATGGATTGGGAAAATTTCAGCGAGGAGTTTTGCAGTCTTTTATTGTATAAACTGTGAAGGAAATGAAAAAATATGGGGTTAAAATAGCCCATTGGAATCACAACTGGATAGACAACTGTACTAAAAACATTGATTAGTCATTAGTAGCCACTCTGTGGGAGGTCTCTAATAGTATGTCTTGAGGCTTTGCCCTTGGTCCTGGCATGTTCAGCATTCTTACAGTGACTTGTCTCACAACATTGAAGACCAAACCTAATTTTAAAATTTTCAGGTGTCCTAAAGTGTGAGAAGCTAATATGCTATATAACACATTGAAATACTGTCTCAAACCAAGAGAGGAATCCAGCAGAGTTCCATTAAAAATTTGTTCGAATCAATAGTGAAAGTAAAGGATAGATTACCTCTGACTTTGAACTAGCTCATATGAAAAAGACATGGGGTTGTAGCTGTATCAGGCAAATGTGTGATAGGGCTACCATGCTTCTGACGTCAGTGAAGCCATCCTGGCAGGTAAAATGGCTTGCAAGGCAAGCACGGGAGGCAAGATGGTCTGGCCACTCTAGGAATGGTATTCCAGTCTTATGTTGCATTTTGAGAGTGACATTGACAAATTGGAGCATGTCTAAAGAATGGCCACCATCAGGAAAGTTCTGGAGAACATATGCTGTAAGGAGGAAAGTGAAGAAACCAGGGACATTTAGGTGGTCTGTAGAAGAGAGATTAAGGAACATGTTGATAACTGACTTTGGGGGGCAGTGTAGTCGAGTAGAAATGAAGTGAGTTTGTGCTCCAACCTCTGCTCTAGTACTTCTAGGCTGTGTGTTCTTGGACAGGTTTCTTAACATCTCTTATCTTCTAAGCCCTTAGATAAGAAGTCATCATCCCTATTTAGTGGGGTTATTGCGATGTCCTGAAGCAGAATAGGTGGTCAAAATGAGCTTCTCTTTCCTTTGTCCATACAAAGGGCAGTCATAGCAATCAGAAAGGTGATTCATTTGATGTAGATCCAGGGGGGAAACTGGGACCAGTAGGAGAATTCCTCTAAGGGAGGTACATTTGGCTGATGAAAAATAGGAACTTTGTAGTAACTAAAACCTGGAAAACAAAGGAACTGACTTAGTTGCCTTTAAGTTGACAGTGGAACTTCCGAAGATTGTTAGAAGAGATCCTTGCTTTGGTAAGAGGTGTGATTAGTGACTCCCAGATCTCTTCCAATTCTGAGATTCCATGATTCATAGATACAGCTAGACTGTATCGTTCTCTTCCATATGTGGTCAACTCATATATATTCAACCTCCACATTCATATATATTGAAGAGATACTTCAAATTGTTCTTGGGCCATTTCCTATGTAAATGGGGGCTTTCTCTCCTATTTCGGCGCTCCGTTACAGCCTAGTTCAGGGATTTGTTCTCAATGGGCACTTAATAAATGTTCATGTGTTCAAATCTTGACTCTACATCTTGGCCATGTGACCTTTGGCAAATTGCTCTCTGGGCTTCCATCTCCCCATCTGTAAGATAGAGATAGCAATAATAGCTTTATGAGATAAAACGAATAGAATATTTTAAGTCCTTAGAAAAATAGTAAGTTTACAATCAATGTTAGATATTATTATCTTTGTAGTTGCTGTCAGTGAACTTAAATCTGTTTACTACTTATGTATAAGTTTTCTGACCTCACAGTAAGAGTCTTAGGGATGAATTGGTTCTTCCTGTACCATCTCCCCAGTACCTAATATTTTGTCCTAAAGAGTGTTCTCGGTTATCATGCCCCAAAGCCTACTTAAGTCTATTACCCTGGTTCCCATAGCATTAACGATGGGGACAAAGACGTATCAACTGGAAAAAAAGCAAAAGTGGAAACACTGAAGTGGGGGCAATTTAGCCTTGGCCAGGAAATCGATGACAAGGCCAGAGCTGGTCTGAAACATCGTCTTGGGGGAACGCCCAGCATGCAGTCAGTCCATGCTGGAGACTAAGCTAGCCTTAGCTGTGGCCCTGCCTTTTGTTGTTGACCTCTGCAGAAGGGGGAGTGTTTGTGGGCATGTGCTGGGGGGCCCTGTGAGCATCTGCTGACAGAGTCTATACCTTGGTTAGTGCCTAGTCCAGCGTGGGCCATGGCCTAGACCTAGAGATATTTGACCAGGAAGGGAGACAGGGAGGAAGGAGGAAGGAAGGGAAGGAGAATGAAGGAGAGATCCTTTTTTAAAAAAGGATCGCAATTAAAAAAACAAACAAAATTTACCATCCTGACCATTTTTAAATGTATAATTTTGTAATGTTAAGTATATTCACATTGCTGTGCAACAGGTCTCTAAAACTTTTTCATCTTGTAAAACCAAAACGTTCATTAAACAATTCTCCATTTACCCCTCCCTCCACCTCCTGGCAACCACCACTCTATTTTCTGTTTCTGTTAATTTAACTACTTTAGATACCTTGTGTAAATGGACCTATTATTTGTCTTTTTGTGACTGGCTTGTTTCAATTAGCATAATGTCCTCAAAGTTCATCCATGGAAGTCCATGTGACAGGACTTCCTTCCTTTTTAAGGGTGAATAATACTCCATTGAAGATATAGAGATAGATGATAGATAGATAGATAGATAGATAAATAGATCACATTTCATCTATCCATTCGTCCATTGATTATCACTTGGGTGGCTTCCACCTCTTGGCTATTGTGAATAATGCCATGAGCATAGCTGTGCAAATACAGAAGTGCTTTTGGGCGGGGGGCACATAGGTGGCTCAGTCGGTTAAGCATCCGACTTAGGTTCAGGTCATGATCTTGCAGCTCCTGAGTTTGAGCCCTGCATTGGGCTCTGTGCTGACAGCTCAGAGCCTGGAGCCTTCTTCCAATTCTGTATCTCCCTCTCTCTGCCCCTCCCCTGCTTGCTTTTTGTGTGTGTGTCTCTCTGTCCCAAAAATAAATAAACATTAAAAAAAATAAACATTAAAAAAACATTAAAAAAAGAAATGCTTTTTAAAAAATGTTTATTTATTTTTGAGAGAGAGCATAAGTGAGGAGGGGCAGAGAGAGAGCTGGACAGAGGATCTGAAGTGGGCTCTGCACTGAAAGCAGCAGCAAACCCAATGCAGGGCTTGAACTCACAAACTGTGAGATCATGACCTGAGCTAAAGACTGAGCCCTCCAGGTGTCCCTAGAAATGCTTTTAAAGGAATAGAGAAGTTAAGATTTTGGAAACGTGGGAGGGGAGATTTAGGGAAACAAATTTGTAGAGACAAAGAAAAAACTCAAAAAAGCAATCCATGCCCAAAATGGCAATTTTGAAAGAATACCAGTGAACAGTTGGCCAAGAAAAGTCATTAGTCATGGATTACTGAGTTGTAAGGAACAGAACCCGCTCATACTAGCTCAAGAGAAGTGCTTATCAGAACACAGGGGTGTCTCACGGCACCCAAAGTGGGGCAAGGGAAGGACTGGATCCAGAAACTTGAGTTTAAAACCAAGTTCCTCTCTTCATCTTATAGAACCTACAATTGTTCTTTCAATTGCAGACATTGCTGTTCTAGGCTTTGAGGATGCAACTGTAAATAAAACCGACTCTACCTTGGGGAAGGTGAGTAATAAGCAACTAAATAAACAAGAAATTCCAAATTCTGTAAATTGAATGAAGAGAAAAGCAAATTCTGTGAGAAAGAATATCAGGGAGGTGAAGGTGGCAGAGGGACCTAGCGGATCATTGATTGCTGCTCTGAGGAGGTACGCTGAGGCTTCAAGCACAAGGATGAGGAGGTGAAAGCCATATGCCAGGCAGAGGAGATGTTACGTTAAGGAAGTGAGAGAAAGCCATGAGCCTGGAGCAAGGTGGGCGAGGGATGGTATAGCAGATGGAAAGGAAAGGAGTGTAATGGCAGACACCAGATCATTCAGAGCCTTGTTGACTATGGAATGAATTTCTTTTCTAGTGCAATGGAAATCCACTGACAAGTTATAACCTGAGGAGTAACAATATCTGATTTATGTCTCTAGAAGATCCTTTTGGAAGTCAGGTGGAGAGTGGATTGAGAAGGGGAAAGGGCGAGAGAGGGAGCAGGAGTGGGAATGTCATAGACAGTGGCTTAGGCCTCCACCAGGGAGGTGGAGAGAAGGGGGAATAGTCAAGACATACTTGGGGGTACATCAGTGTTCCTAGCAGCTTTATTCCTGATAGGCAAAAAGTGAAAACCGCACATGCTTATCAACAGATGAGTGGATAAACAAATTGTGGTATATCCATACAGTAGAATAGTATTCACCCATAAAAAGGAATGAAGGACTGATACATGGTCCATTGTGGATAAGCCTTTAAAAATTGTGCTAATCGAAACAAGCCAGTCACTCAAGCCTCATATTTTTTTTTTTTTTAATCTCATTCTTATGGAAGTCCAGAAGAGAGAAATCGTAAAGACAGAAGGTAGATTAGTGGTTGCCTAGGACAAAGGGGTGGGACTGGTGGGAGGGAAGATGACAGCTAAAGGGTAGGGGGATTTATTTTTGAGGTGATGAAAATCAAAATTGGCTGGGATGATGGTTGCCCATACTGGTGAATATACTGAAACCATTGGATGGTATACTTCAAATGGGTGAATTGTATGCTATGTGAATTATTTCTCAGTAACACTGTTGAAAAAAAGAGAGACCACACCTGGAGCAGGACTGACAGGACAAGCTGTTGGTTTGGAGGAGGAGTGTGTAGCCCGTCGTCTCTCTTCCCTCTCTGTGCTTCTGTTTCATTCCCCTTCTGCTCTGTGGCTGGGCTTTCTCTGTGCACAGGAGAAAAGAGGCTGTCCTAGGATCTACTCTACACTGCATCCAGCCCCCATGCTCCTGCTCGTACAATAGAAATCTCTGTAGCGGTACCTGGGTGGCTCAGTCTGTTAAGCATCTGACTCTTGATTTCAGCTCAGATCACGATCTCACTGTTCATGAGTTCAAGCCCCACATTGGGCTCTGCGCTGACAGCACAGAGCCTGCTGAGGATTCTCTGTCCCTCTTTTTCTCAACCCCCCTCCCCACTTACAATCTCACATGTGCTTTCTCTCTCTCAAAATAAATAAATAAACTTAAAAAAAAAAAGAGAAGAAAAGAAAAGAAATCTCTGTAGACCGGTTTCAAGCCCCCTGGATGGAGACATGTTTGCCTAACCAGGCCGCCCCTTAGTAGGTCTGTGTGGGATGAGCAGTCCCCATCCTCAGAGGTAATAGCAGTCTATTTTCAGAGTTTTCTAACAGAACCAACATATAATGAGCACCTTTCATGTGCCACATACAGTGTCAACTGCTCTCACATCCCTAATCCCGTATAATCCTTTATCGACACTGTATGAAAGCATGTGCTGACTCAAAGAAACTGTCTCAGTTGGGTTCAACTTGTGGTGTATGCATAATGTCACGTCAAGGCCACAACTGGTAAACTCTTCTACCCCAGGGTAGGAGGAGGCCTCCTTGAAATGGGATTACCAGCCACAGAGTGTGCTTTGC
The DNA here is from genome assembly GCF_022079265.1 of Lynx rufus. Taxonomy (NCBI): domain Eukaryota; kingdom Metazoa; phylum Chordata; class Mammalia; order Carnivora; family Felidae; genus Lynx; species Lynx rufus. The sequence goes on along the minus strand of NW_025814841.1, from coordinate 10,217,816 downwards.
AGAGAATAGTGTTTTCAGTTCACCAAAACACAGGGTTCAGCGTTCCTTCTGGTTAGTCGCATTGGCCAACAGAGAGATGTTTCTAAAAAATGCTTTAAAACCAGTCTGATGGGGAGAGAAATCTGTTACAAAAACTATTTGGATCTTGAACATTAGCAATCTGTAAATTCTCTGTTTAGAAATCCTCCCTGGCCTTCCTGATCTGACGTTGCTCTTTGGAAAGAATGATGGCAAATGCCCGAGGCTGAAGGTGCAGAGCGAGCCACGAGGAAAATCCATATTCTTTAACTTAATCAGTGTTTGTGGAGTAGGCAGAACCCAAATCCAAACCATATTTTCCAAAAAGATTTTCCCTGTTAATTCTTAAATCCATGTGTATTATATGAGAAATCTAATCCATATGTTTCTTACTCATTTACACTCAACTCATCAAAGCACTTCCTCTGAAGAGCTATTTGATGTCCAAGGAGACTTTAGAGACTTTTTTTTTCTTTTTAACAAGCCTTTGTTCTTGGAAATAAAGAAGCTGCTGAAATTGTTATATGCAAAGAGTAAATGAACTTGAACCCCAGAAAGGTTAAACTTTGTTTCAAGGAGGTTCTATATTCAGAAGAAACCACTTTAGGAACGAGCTCTTTTCCTTTTAAATTCTTTTTAGGAGGGGCCTCCAGATGGGTGCTTGGATTTTCATGCCAAAACAATTTGCTCTTCAGCTGTTGTTGGTAGGCACCATTAGATAGATAAAGTCCATCTCATTAAGGCATTCCTAGGTGGTCTTCGACTTTTTAGTTAGAAGAAACCACACCTAATTTTGATCTCTTTCTGATAATTTGTGGCAAAATCTGCCCAATGCAAGATGCATCCTTCGAGATTCCCAAGATGTGTGTTAGAAAGAACAAAGCTCTGGGATAAAAGAGGTGCCATGAAACCATAGGGCAGGACCACCTCCCTTCCCTTCGATCGGGATCATGCCCAAGCCATCTCAGAGAGTATGAACTCATAACCTCTCTCTTCTCCCACTCTGACATTTTTCTTACTTTGCTAACACTTATCTTTATGCTTCATTCATGTCAAATTTTATTGTGCATCTCTTAGCATAGCTGTCCTGGGGCTGTGAAGGAAGGAAAGAAGTAGAAGGCACTATCCCTACCCCTGAGAGGCTCATCATTTCACTAGGACACAATGTAATCCAAGTGAGTTTATCAGGTGTGTGCTTGGTGGATATTCCAGGACTTCCAAGAAGAGAAGGACGGTCAAGGACAGAGCATAAAAAGCTTCCCAGGGCACATGGGCCCTGGGGTCTGGGAATAACAGCCTGAGTATTGATCTGACTGTATCCAGATGGCATACTGGGCTGGCTTCATTTGGACACTCCTTCAAATTGATGTGCTAAAAATATTTGTTTGATATTTGCCGGAAGAGAAACTGAGGACTGAATGTGTAAGGCATGCAGGACTGAAGGTGGCAGGACTCACGGTCTCTATCACCTCTACAATTCCACTCTACCCAAACCCATCCACCCCACCCGGCAAACCCAAGCCAGGCAGTCAGCAACTGGCCTGTTCGGTGACCATCAGTTGTGACTTTTCATGCCCATAAGGAATCTTAGAGCCCATTGAAAGTGCTCTCCCTTTGTTCTAGTAAATACAGATTTCTTCACCTTGTACCATTTCTAATGATGCTTTAGCACCCTTATGGTCTAAACCCTTATGGACTATTCTTGGACAACTGCCTACTTGGGATGACGTGAAAAATGGGCAAATATTTGGCTCAGTGCATAGAGAAAAGGAATAAAAATGAATAAGAGAAAATAAGGTCTAAGGAACCAGCATTGTTTATTTTCTCCTATGTTCCAGCCTAGTGCTTGATGTCATACAAGCATGTTATTATTTGTTCTCTATAACAGCACTACAAGGCAGGTGTTGTGATCCCATTTGACAGATGAAGAAGGAGACACGTAGAGGCTAACACACTTGCCCATGGGCAGCTAATAAGTGAAGCTTGGATACAAACCCAATGTAGGCTTAGGATAGATTCGCGGCAGGGGAGAGGGGCGGTTGGGTGAAGATCAAAGTCAGGAAGCGCAATGAGGAGCCATTGAGAAACCCAGGGATAAAAGAAAGTAGCAGTGAGCTAGAAACAGGGCATATTAGTGACTGCCACATTTGAGGGTCGGGAGTGGGTTTGGAGGGAGAGGAAAAGAAGTTTCTGGTCATGAGAAAACATTGGTGACATTGGTGACTGAGAAAACATTGGAACCTGGGTGTCAAGGGAGGGCATGGGTTTGAAGAGAAAGATGCTGAATCTGTTGTATTTGAGGTTCTGGAAGAACTTCAGCGTAGGTTTCTGGTCTGTGCTGGAGAGCGGTCAGTGCTGGACCAGAGGACATTAATGGGACACCAGACAAGGAAACAGAGCAGCTCACTGAACACTGAACCTTTGGGACCACCATACTGTGTTTCTCATGATACAGTATCTCTGCTTCTCAGAGGAGACTCTGCTGCCTCTGGTGTGGAACCCTGGGAAATGGAGGGCTTGCTTTTGGTTGTCCCAGTGATTGGATGCCCTTGGTCTTCAACAGACCTACAGGGTATACAGGGATACAAGATGTCCCATGATGCATGGGACAGCTCTGCCCAACACAGAATCACTCTGGGATCCTCTTGATTTCTAAATATCCCATTGGACATTCACTTAGGTGAAAGCTCTATTTATAAGTCTCTGGGCCTAAAATCGAAATTTCCATATATACATATATATCTTGCTCCACTTAAATTTATACTCTGTTTTGTAAGAATGTAATCATAAAAATAAAAAATTGCACTTCGATTTGTTGGAATTTGACTGAGCTGTCACATTTCAGAAAATCATGTCTCTGATGGCAATGTCATTCCTAGAATTTGAATTACTACTCTTCATAAATAGCTCTCCCACTAATGATGATTCTGCGTATGTGCGCAACTGTGATTACTTTGTCTTCAAGTACTCATGCCTAACCATCAGCTGAAATACATTTTCTCCTATGGATTCCTTTCCTTTCATTTATCCTTCATATTATAGTTAGGGCATTATATCGATTTTTTTAATTATGCATGTAGGTGAATTATATGTAACTTTCATTTCAGGAGAGTGAAGGAGGTGTTACAAGTCGATTGTTATAAGGGAGGGTTGAGACTAATGGAGTTGAGAACTACTGGTTCTAGACTAACACCATCCTATAGAAATATAATGCAAGCTACAAATAAAACTTCCAGGCTTCTAACAGCCACCTTAGAAAAATTAAAAGGATAGAGTATTATCATGTAGGCTTAAAAAGGAAAAGAATCCTGTCACATGCTACAGCATGGATGTACCTTGAGGACATTATGCTAAGTAAAATAAGCCAGACACAAAAAGACTAATACTGCATGATTCCAATTATATGAAATAGCTAAAGTAGTCAAATTCTTAAAAACAGAAAATAGAATGGTGATTGCCCAGCATTTGGGGGGAGGAGGAGAAGGGGAGTTGTTATTTAATGGGTCTAAAGTTGCAGATTTGTAAGATGAAAAGTTCTTGAGATCTGTGTCACACAAATTGAATATACTTAACAGTACTGAACCATACACTTAAACATGGTTAAAGTGAGAAATTTGTGTTATGTGTTTTTTAGAAATTTTTTTAAAAAAGGGACAGGTGAAATGAGTTTTAATACTACATATTTATTTAACCTAACATATCTAAAATGCTATCACTGAAACATATAATCAATGTAACAACTATCAATGAGATATTGTATATTCTTTTTTTTTTATTTTTTTTATTTTTTTTATTTTTTTAAAATTTTTTTTTTTTTCAGCGTTTATTTATTTTTGGGACAGAGAGAGACAGAGCATGAACGGGGGAGGGGCAGAGAGAGAGGGAGACACAGAAACGGAAACAGGCTCCAGGCTCCGAGCCATCAGCCCAGAGCCTGACGCAGGGCTCGAACTCACGGACCGCGAGATCGTGACCTGGCTGAAGTCGGACGCTTAACCGACTGCGCCACCCAGGCGCCCCTGTATATTCTTTTTCTTGCACAAAGTCCTTGAAATCTATGTATTTAATACCTATAGCACCTATCAACCCAGACCGGACACATTTCTAGTTCTCCATAGCCACATGTGCTTGGTGGTTACTGTACTGGACAGCCAAGTTCTAGATAATAGAATAATAATAATGGAATACTGGTTGAGCTGACTTTAAGTGCCTATTGCTACTGTGAATCCTTCACATAGAATGACTCATTTAATCCTCCTAATGGCCCAGTGAGATTGGCACAACTATTGTCCCTGTTACACAGGAGACAACTGAAGCTCAGAAAGCTTGAGTAGCTTGCCTGAGGTCACACACCAGTGGGTCTCCAAGTGGAAAGCTGAACCCAGGTGTTCTGGCTCCAGAGCCCTGCCTTAACCACTGTGCTATGGGTGCCTTTGTAGGATTTTTCCCAAGGATTCCTTTTCTGGCCCACTGGGAGTCTGCACAGCCCTGGCGGGTCTTAGGGCAGCGGAGACATGAGTGAGCCATCAGGGAGCCAGTTAGGCTTGTCTTTCCCTGCCGTTCCTGAGGAGCCTGGCAGAGGCACTGGCCAGCCCTTCTGAGAAGCAGAAAGAAAACCCCTGCTCGATTCACGACCCCCTGCAATGTCCTCTGTTCTCTGTATTTCCATTCAAAGAGGTAGTGGGTCTGGGCAAATCAAGATGAAACACAGACAGGACAGAAAGACTGTCCCAATTCATGCATCTAACAAGGACTTGCTACCAGGACCTTGCTCGTTAGTTATCTGCATTCCAATAACATTCTCCTGAGTTCTCCTTAATAAAGACGGATTTCTTCATTTCCTGGGACTCCCGTCAGGATTATGCCGACAACTTCCCCATTAATTATTAAATTATGTACCATCAAAAAATGATTGCATTTGCTTCCTATCTAAACACCACCCCTCACTGATGAAAAATCTCATTTAAACTAATATGCTTTTAACTTGCTTCATTTCAATACCTCCGTGGAGGCTACTAATGAGCTGACTCCTTGCCCAGCTGGTCCCTCAGCCCTTCCTTGGAACAGTCCAAGCCCAATCTTGCTGGACAGGAAAGGGGAGGACTCACCATTTGAATCAGAGTCTTGGCTAGAGGCTTCCTGAGGAGTGTGTATACTTAAACACATGACTTTGAGTCTGAGCTCCCCACAAAAGTGAGACCCCACTTGCTGCTTTCAGAACCATGAAAACTGCTTAAGAGTGTGGCCACAGGAGTAAAACATCCTCCCAGTTTTACCTGGGAAGCTTCATGAGTCAGGTAATTATACCCAGATTCCCTTTACAGGGGCTTCTTAATTATTATTTAATAGAGAGATGATTCCAGGTTGTGACCCACAAGGCTGGCAGCATTATAACCTTAGAGCTGGAGAAGCACCTTCTCCCAGATGCTGTCCTCCTCCGGCAGGGAGACAAAGTGCTTTGAAAGGACCCCTCATCATTGCTTTTGGAGAATATCATTTGCCAAGCAACTCATCTTCCTGGCACGGTCTTCTCTGGGGTGTCAGATGGGTCACTTCACTGGAGTGCTGTGAATCAGGTCAGTCTGTTCCTCTGATTAACCCTGATCTCATTCTGTTGGCAGCAGGCAGTGTGGCCTGAGGCCCTGCTGCCTTCCAAAGGCTGTCCACTTATGCCAGGGGTACTGGGAACAGGAAGAGCTGACTGAGCTCACACCATGGGCCAGGCTTGGTTCTAAGTACTCTTGAAGCCTGTCTCCTTAAATTTTCACATCGGTATTATTTAACTTCCCTCCCTGTTTTACAGATGTGGAAACTGAGGCTCACTGTGTTATGCCCATTGCCCAAGGCTACACAGCTAATGTAATCGGGAGAGCTAGGATTTGAACCTACATCTCTGTGGCTCCAAAGCCCAAGGGCTTAACTCGTGTGTCATGCTGCTAGGGGTTAGCTGGCTAGAGAGGGAATTATCTGGGCCATGTTCTCATGGCCAGAACTTGGCTAGATTGGAACACCTGCATGGTTCAGTCAGTTAAGCATCCAGCTTCAGGTCAGGTCATGATCTCATGGTTCATGAATTCGAGCTCCACTTTGGGCTCTCTGCCTTCAGCACAGAGCCCACTTCAGACCTTCTATCTCCCTCTCTCTCTGCCCTTCCCCCGCTTGTGTGCACACACACTCTCTCAAAAATAAATAAGCATTAAAAAAAAAAAAAACTTGGCTAGATTACCAAAGGACAGCCATTTTTGTCCATATGGATGGTGCATCATGCTCTTGGCCTCTCATCAGGGGCATATACAGTAATCATATTTTCCCTTCTCTATCCCAGCCATATTCATTAGACCAGGGATGGGCTCATTATTCCAGCCAGGCCAATAGGAGGTCTTCCCAAGGAATTTTAACTGGAATTGAAAAAAAAAAGGAGCCTGTCCTACTCCAGTGGTACAACTAAGTAGACAAGAGCTCCAAGTGACCATGGGTCATGGTCCAGACTTGTAGAGAAGGGCAAAAAGATGGTTTTTGATTATACACAGAGAAAGAGAAAAAATCCCAATGGCATTTGAGCCCTTGATTCGAATTTCTGGGGCACAACCCTTGTATTTCCTATAATTCAGCAATGTAAGCAAATAAGTTTCCCCTTTTCACCCAATATAGTCCTACTTAAGTTCCTGTCACTTGTGACAAAACCACGCTAATACACCATGCACTGGAATTTGGTCTAGTAAGGTCAATGCGAAGCCTCTAAAGGGCTTTAATGTGCACTGGAGAGAGGCAGGAGTGGAGAGGGGGATACTGTGAGCAGGAAGACCAGCAAGGAGCCTCTTGTTGTGTGGGCTGCATCAGTGGTCCTACAGAGAGATGATGAGGGCTGGAACCAAGGCAGTTGGGGATGGAGTCAAGTTGGGAGAAGTTTTCTGATTTGGTGATTGATTAAAATTTGGGAGATGATATTGGAGGTGCCCAGGATGATTCTTAAGTAGATGGTGATGCCATTAGCTGAACAGAAAACCCAAGGAGGCAGAGCAGACTCAGGGGAAGTGAGTGGAGAAGCAATAGGTAAGAAGCTTGGCCATGGGTGGCTGACTGGTGTTTAGCTGTGTGTGGCTCCTTTAAGCAGACACGATACGTTTTGGCACTACGACAAAGGTGTGTTCTGGCAGTCACCTGCTGGCCACAGCCTCGGTCCTGAGTCATTCACCCTAACCTGTGCCTCACACTTCTTTCCATCCTGCTTTCAGCTCTCCTAGTCGCCAAATGGCCTTCTTGTTTTGTCCTTGCATCACCCTGCAGATTTGTCAGAACTGGTATTGTCTTCCTGGCAGAACTTAGGCTCCTTTCCATGGAATTCTGTCCTTCCTGCTGCTCAGCTGAATTGAGCCACCTTGGATAACTCCCACCCTGGAGTGGTGTGGATAGATGGCTAGCACTGTTAAAAACAAACAAAGGAATCATGCTGTGGAAATCTGACTCCAGCCAATTTGGCTGCTTATAATTATAAGTGTCCTTTGTGCTGGGTATCTGTAGCCTACCATAGTTAAAAGATGATGAGGACTGTAGACCTCCTCTGCTATGACTGCTCGACCAGGGGGTGTGGGTAGGTTGCATTGAAAGCAAGACCCAGACCAAATTCTGGTATACATACAAACGTTTATTAATAAGCAGGCATTATAATAATGCCAATCTTTTTTTCTGAGTTTGATGAAATCTCTGCTCTCTGACATATACTTTGCAGGATGAGACAATATTCTAGTGGAATAATTCTAGTCAAAATCAGGCAGTAGCCTCATCTGTTAGGTGTAGCGCACAGATAAGGTGGAGTCTGGGGCCTGGCAGGACATTATGATGTAGCTGGAAGCTGTTGAGCTGGAAAAACTCTTGCATTCTACTCAGGTAGGCATGGAGGACATGTATTGTTGGCTATCCCTATATCTTTTGCACCGTTTATTTTACCAATGAAAAATAATTTCTAAACCCATTTCACAATGAGCAGACCCTCTAGTGCTGATGGAAGATAAAGATTGCTGAAGCTCTACCCAGCAATAAACCCATGTATTTACACTCAGCTAATATTTGACAAGAAGGCCTAGAAGACTCAATGGGGAAAGGATAGTCTCTTCAATAAATGGTTTTGGGAAAACTGGATAACTATATGCAGAAGAATAAAATTGGACCCCCTATCATATACCACTCACAAAAATGGACTCAGAATGGATTAAAGACTTAAATATAAGACCCAAAATTGCAAAACTACTAGAGGAAAACATAGGGGAAAGCTCCTTGACATTGGTCTTGGAAAAGATTTTTTTTTTTTTTTGGATATGACACCAAAAGGACAAGCAACAAAAACAAACATAAACATGTGAGACTATATCAAACTAGAAAACTTTTGGGGGTGCCTGAGTGACTTGGTTGCTTAGGTGTCCAACCCTTGATTTCAGCTCAGATCATGATCTCATGGTTCATGAGTTCGGGTCCCATGTCAGGCTCGGCACTGACAGTGTGGAGCCTGCTTGGGATTCTCTCTCCCTCTCTCTCTCTCTCTCTCTCTCTCTCTGCCACCCCTCACCCCCACTTTCTCTCTCTCAAAATAAGTAAATAAACTAAAAAAAAAAATAGAAAGCTTTTGCGCAGCAAAAGAAACAGCAAAATAGAAAGGCAACCTACCAAGTGGGAGAAAATATTTGCAAAGCATCTATCTGATAAGGTGTTAGTATCCAAATATATAAGGAACTCATATGATTCAGTTGCAAGAAAATCCAAACAATTTAATTAAAAATGGCCAAAGGACTAGAATAAGCATTTTTGCTAAAGAAGACACACAAATGGCCAACAGACACACAAAAAGATGCTCAACATCACTAATCATGAGAGAAATGCAAATCAAATCACACTGAGATACCACCTCACACCTGTTAGAATGGCTTTTATCAAAAACACAAAAGGTAACAAGGGTTGGTGAGGAAATAGAAGAAATGAAATCCATATATGCTCTTGGTGGGAATGCAAATTTGTACAGCCACTATGGAAAACAGTATGGAGGTTCCTCAAAAATATAAAAATAGAGGGGCGCCTGGGTGGCGCAGTCGGTTAAGCGTCCGACTTCAGCCAGGTCACGATCTCGCGGTCCATGAGTTCGAGCCCCGCGTCAGGCTCTGGGCTGATGGCTCAGAGCCTGGAGCCTGTTTCCGATTCTGTGTCTCCCTCTCTCTCTGCCCCTCGCCCGTTCATGCTCTGTCTCTCTCTGTCCCAAAAATAAATAAACGTTGAAAAAAAAATAAAAAAAAATATAAAAATAGAATTATGATATGATCCAGCAATCTCCCTTCTGGGTACATATCTGAAGGAAATGAAATCACTATCTGGAAGAGATATTTGTATACCCATGTTCACTGCAGCATTATTCACAGTAGTCAAGACGTGGAAATAACCTAAGTTGAATAGATAAAGAAAATTAATATTTATGAATAGACAAAGAAAATGTGGCATACATGTACAATGGAATATTGTTCAGCCATAAAAAAGAAGGCAATCCTGCCTTTGCAACAAATGGATAGACCATGAAGGCATTATGCTAAGTAAAATAAGTCATTCATAGAATGTATAGCAATAGAGTAGAATGGTGGTTGCCAGAGGCTGTGGGGTGGGGAAATGGAAGACGTTGGTCAAAGGGTACAAACTCCCAGCTATAAGATGAATAAATTCCGGGGATCTAATTTACAGCATGGTGACTATAGTTAACAATACTGTATTATATACTTGAAAGTTCTTGATAGAGTGAATTTTAAATTTTAACATCACAAAAAATAGTAATTATGTGAGGGATGAGGTGTTAGCTAACTTTATTGTGGTAATCATTTTGCAATATATGTGTCTATCAAATCATCATATTGTACATCTTAAACTTACATATAAGTCAGTAATATCCCAATAAAGCTGGGGGTGGAGGGAAAATTGCTGAAGCTCTTATAGAAGCTACCCTGGAGTGTAGATTTCTACTTAGAATCTATCAAAGCTTACAAAACATTCTGGAATGTGTATTGCTGATTAGGGTACTTCAGACATAACAAAATGCTCCTAGGATGTAGGTTAAAACTAACACATACATCTGTCAGTCTAAGCTTAAGTATTTAAAAATAAATTACATGTAAAATGCATATATACACATATGTGTGTGTGTGTGTGTGTGTGTGTGTATAAAATTCATAGCATGTACTTGCCTCAGGACCTTTGCATAAGCTGTTTCCTGCATGCATTGTCTTCATCTCTTTCTCACCCATCTGCCTGAGTAGCTCCTATGCAATCTTCAGGACTTGGAATAGCTGTCACTTCCTTCAGGAAGCCTTCCCTGATCCGCCACCATCCTCACCAAGGCTGAGTTGAGTGACTCTCCCATGTCTTATTTATTTTTGTAGCGTCTTATGCTAACTTGTCGTCATTGAAAGAAAGTCAATCGGTCTGTCCCCTCCACTTGACTATAATTCCTAGTCTCTTTCTCTGTAGTATCAGCAGAATACCTGGCCATTAGTAGATGCTCAGTTTGTTTATAGAACTGAGTTTAACTCAAAAGAGAGGCCAATTTTGCTTTCCTTCCTCCCTGCTTTCCATCCATGTATTGGAAAAGGAATCATCCATGCTTATTTGCTGACCAATGGTAGATAACCAGTAAGAAAAGGCTGAAGGGGACACTGCCCTAGATAGCTCATAAGTCTGAGAATAATTTGGAAGCAACCAAACACAGAAACATTTTTAATTTTTTTTCACTTTAAATGCTCCAAGTGTTCAGTGATTTGCTCTCAGAGTGAGCTCTGGAGCTGGAGTAGTGATGAGTATCTTCTGTGTTGGCTGTTCATTGATATTTATCCTGAGGAGAAGAAAGCCACCAGAGGCCTTATTCATTCAGTGCTTCCCTTTGGGTTGTGCATGCAATTCCTCATGGAGTCAAGGTCAGTGAGGGGCTGTCAGCCAGCCAGACAGCACATCAGGGGGCTGCTGACCTCATTTTTGTCCACCACAGTCCAAATACACAGACTTGGACTTGACATTTGCCAAAGTACAGCTAAACTAACGGCGGTCAAATGATGCTCCACGTATTCAACCCCACATCAAAGTGGCTAAATAGGGTTTTAATGTTAGAAAATAGACTCGGCAGAAATACCGACACATGGGTCATTTATTTGGAGGTACTCTTTCTTTTGCAGCTCTGAATCTGTAATTTTATTTCATTTTTTTGAAGCTGAATTTTCTTCTAAAGATTTTTTTAAAGTTTATTTATTTTGAGAGAGAGAGAGAGCACGTATAGGAGGGGCAGAAAGAGATGGGGGGAGAGAGAGAATCTTAAGGAGGCTCCGCACTGTCAGCACAGAGCCCAGTGTGGGGCTCGAACTCATGAACTGGGAGATCATGACCTGAGCCAAAAACCAAGAGTCGATGCTTAGCCAACTGAGCCACCCAGGTGCCCCTGAATCTATAATTTTAAATAAGACCAGGCCTATAGCTCGATGGGCATTTTGTCCCATTTGAATAAATATTGAAGAAGGAGAGAGGATGACGTGGAATTTATGCATTCAAAATACGTAAAGTTTACACTCTCGGATTATGTGGAAAATACCGTGAGCAAATGATTGCTGTCCCTAGAGGTTCCAGGAAAGGAACGGAGGCCAAGGAGGGGCATAACACCTGTGTCTCTCCTGTACCTTTGTCCACAGCCCCAACATTCCCCCCCTACCCTCAACCCCCTTGCCCTATAAAATGCCACAACACCATAAAATCGTTCCAGGATCAGCACTCTGGGCATGGAAAACGATGCAGGAAAATTCTACGACGCAGAGTTGAAAGCCGTAGTTCTAGGAAAAAGACTGGGCAGCAGCTAAGAATCCCTGAGCCTGCCTGGACAGGTAGAGCTGGACAGGTGTGTACGGCCTCCACATTGCGGGAGGCAAGGATTCTTGGAAGAGCTCTTGGATAAAGGCTCTTTCAGTGAAGGTCATTCTGTGAATGAAATCTAGTGTGTTTGTAATTCTTTGCTCTGGTGAGCAGCAAAAATGGTCAGGGATAATCTTAAAAGGCCCCAAAGCCCTCATCCAAAATTGAGAATATTTCAGATTTTAGAAAGGGAACCCAGTAGCTGATCACAGACCTGCAGTAACATTTTCCTGAGGGGCTAGTGCATGTCTTGAGAAGAGAAACTTTGATTTCCCCTCCCCCACGTAGGAAACCACAAACCAGCGCAGAGATTCAGGCTCAAAACCCTGATGCTCTTCAGGCGAACCTGTGGCAACCTGCTCTCACCTGCAGTTTTCTTCCCAGAGATTTTAAGACTCTGTGTGTGTGTTTTCATTTCTTCTTTCTTTCTGCCTTGTGCTTAAGGCAGTGTTGGCTTCATGGCTCCTGTTGATACCCCCCGTGGCGAAATAAGACAGAAACATGGTTAAGGGCTAAGACCTGTGGTCAGAAGGAACTTGGTTAACATCCTCCCTCTGGCACTCTTTAGCTGTTTGTTGGAAACTAGGAAGCTGCTTAACCTCTCTGAACCTCAGCTTATTCAGCTATAAACCCTCTTGCAGGGTTGTCATAAGAATTAAAGGAGGTTATGAAGTCACTGAAACTTACAGAATGCTTGCTCTGTACCAAGAACATGCTAAGAGTTCTACATGAAGGGTTATTCCATCAAACAGAGGAAACCAAGGCTTATTTTATGAGAAAACAGGCTCTGGAAGGCTAAGTCACTGGAGCCATGTTGCAGTCAAACGGAGACGCTGGCATTCAACACGAAGCAGTCTAACCCCTGGTACTCTTACCTCCTCTGCTCTGATGGCTCAGTAGATGGGTCAGCGAAATGTCTGCATGGTTTCTGAAACAGAGGGAGTTCTCAGTGTATGTAACTATGATGTTAAAGTGATGACAATGATAAAGGAGGACCAAACTTTAAAACAGGTAGAAACTGGAGGAAGATCATTGAGTGATGTGGTTGTCGGTGATATTGTGCTCCTGACTCATATTGTGCTCCTGACTTGGGACCCCAGGGAGAAGCCCCACAATCTCTGTCAACATCCTTTTAAGCAGAGTCTCAAGAATAACTGGCTCAGAGATTTTCTAAATGTTACCAGTCCCTTCTCTGCACACTCTAGCCCACTCATGCTTTAGGTCAGGTTGCTTGCAAAACAGACTCACAGATGGAGATCCTCGTGCAGAAAATTTATTGGTAATCTAGAGATTACCATCTCTGGGGAATAAAGGAAGTAGGAGTGGTGGAGGGAAGAATTGCAATGCTATGCAGTTCCAACAAAACCCTCAGTCTAGAGGTGCCTGGGTGGCTCAGTAGGTTGAGCGTCCCACTTCCGCTCAGGCCATGATCTCAGTTTGTGGGTTCAAGCCCCGCAATTGGGCTCTGTGCTGATAGCTCAGAGCCTGGAGCCTGCTTCAGATTCTGTGTCTCCCTCTGTCTCTGCCCTTCCCCCACTTGCATGCTGTCTCTCAAAAATAAATAAACACTACAATAAAACAAAAACAAAACTCATTCTATCCCATAAGGAATGCTGAGGCCGACAGACTGTGGCAGGCAGAATTCTATGATAGCCATAAGATTCCTGTCCTCTGGTATACACGCCCTGTATAATTCCTTTTACATTCAGTGCAGGCAGAACCTGTAGATATGATGGGATATCCCACCCATAGTTAGGTTACTAATAGGTTGACTTGGAGTTCATCAAAAGGGAGAGTATCTGGGTGGGCCTGACCTAATCAGATGAGCCCCTAAATGAGCTTGTGCTCTTCCAGAAAGTGAGATTCAAAGCATGAGAGGGAATATGGCAAGGACCACATGGCAGGAAACAGCAGGCAGTCTCTAGAAAGCTGAGCATGGTCCCTGGTGGACACCCAGCCAGGAAATGGGAGCTTAGTCCTTTGGCCAAAAGAAACTGAATTCTGCCAACACCTAATTGAACTTGAAAGAAGACCCCAAGCTTCATATGAGACCACAGCTCTGGCTGGCATGTTAGTTTCAGCCTGGTCAGCCCTAAGCAGAAGATCCAGTTGTGCTGTGCCTGGACTTCTGACCTTCAGAACTGTGAGACAATAAGAGCTGTAGCTTTTGCTTTATTATTTTTTTTTTGATTAAACTTTTTATTTTCAGATAACTGTAGATACACATGTAATTGTAAGAAACAATACAGAGAGGCCCTGTGAACTCTTTACCGCATTTCCCTCAAAGGTAACATCTTAACAAACTATACTACAAGATCACAACTAAGATATTGGCATTGAGATAGTCAAGATACAGAACATTCCCATCACCACACATATCTCTTCCTTTTGTCCTTTTATAGCCACGCCCCCTTGCCTTCTACATCTCCCAAGTGTGAATTATCAGAGAGTCCCCAGTGCGAGGGCAGCTATCTGTAGGACAGAGCTTAGTGCTTGAAGAGATACCTTCTCTTTAGCCTGTCTGCCATTCACCTAAACTCTGCTCATGTCTCCATATGGTTTTTCTCTCAAGCAGACTATTTCAGGACAGGCACACAGGGGCATTCAATATGTACTTGATGAATTGAACTGAACTGAACGTGGTTTTGCCAGGTTATTGCTTTCTTATTATTGTTTGTGATCTAATCTTTATTTTGGGGACTATTCTTCTCCCTGATCCTACTTACCTCAATATTAAAAAATCCCTCCCTTCTCCCTGCTTTACTATGTTTGGCCTCAGATTTATGAGAAGCAGGAGCCCTGGCTGTTCAGTGGCTACCCAGGACCCCTGGACACTGAGTCTGTGCACTCGGGTGATCCTGACAAGCTCTCAGGGCATTTCTTGGTCTGGGTGGTGATAGTCTTGGGGGCAGGGACTGAGCTGTCTTTGATGAGGATGGGGGACATGACACTCCAGTCCCTGCTTGTCCAGGGACACAGGAGTATTTGTTTAGTCAATGAGTGCTAATATTTGGTTAGATGAGAAGCCCTCAGGAAGTCATTCCAAGAACAGAGACTGATATCCCAGCCTTCAAGTTCAGTCCATCACCACACACCTGAGTGCCAAAGACTGAATTCTGTACCTTCCTTCATTGCCTTCCTTTTAAATATGCTCCTGAAGCCTTCTCTCAGCCCCTTTTATGTCACTACACAGCTGAGGCATCCACTCTCGTCATCCTCTCCACCTGACTCCTCCTTCCTCCCTTCTACCAGTCCAGGTTGTTCAAACCTCTTGTATCTCCATTTATAATAGCTAATTGGGAAGTCCTTCCAATTCCAACCCACCTGCCTTTGAGTATTATCTGCTCACCTCTTGACCATGACAAACTGGCCTGGCAGCCTCCTGCCTTACATGACAGGAGCAATGGGGATGGTGTCAGTGGTGAGAAGACTGGCTTCAGGGTGGTCCTAGGAAGTTGTAAGGATGTGCCGGATGCTTGGTTGAAAGAAGAGGCCTTCAGAGTAGAGGCTTCTAAGAATCACATTTGAGAAGAAATAGAATGACATAGAAATAATGGCAGATCATAGATTGCTCTTTGCCAAGGATTTTGCTCCTATGATACCCTATAAAAAGAAATAAACCTTCTACGGGTGCCTGGATGGCTCATTCAGTTAAGCATCTGACTTTAGCCCAGGTCATGATCTCATCATTCATGGGTTCGAGCCCCACGTCAGGAGACTTGGGAGTCTCTCTCTACCCCTCCCCCACTCACCCACTTGTGCTCTCTCTCAAAACAAGTAAACTTAAAAAAAAAAAAGCCCTCCAAATTATATCAGCTCTGCACTGATAGTGGGTGGCCTGCTTAGGATTCTCTCTCTCCCCCTGTCTCTCTGCCCCTCCTGCACCTTTCTTTCTCTCTCTCTCTTTCTCTAGAAATAAATGAATAAACTTTAAAAAAATAATTAAAAAAATAAAACTCTGTTAAGATCATACCCATTCCTTCCTCCAAGGTTGGCAGTGGATGGAAATCCTCTACATGGATAAGGTGCCTGGGTCTCATGGCCCCAACTCCCAGGGAGTAGCTGCCTCTTTGAACGTCCTCCCCAAGCCCTGTCCATAAATTTCTGTGTCCAGTCCATCCACTGAGATCATGTTGGGGAAGAGACACTCCTTAACTAGAGCACTTAGACTCCAGGCATCCCAGGCTCCTCTGCCGTGTGCTCCCATAGCATCAGCATTTCTTCATTCAAATGGCATAAGTGGCCATTTGAACAGATATAAGCGTAAGTGGTTGTTATAGGTCTGCCTTCCTGGGGTCTATCTGAGTCCTTCATCCCCATGTTATAGATCATAGCTCAATGACTGCCATAGGATAGATGTTCAATATGTTTTTTTGATGAATGAATTTTGCTAAGTCTCAGGGAGAGCAATAGAGAGAACAGATTCAGAAAGCTAGTTGTAGCTAGGGAATGGGGCTTACAAAGTCTAGCTTACTCATTTCGAGCTTGCCTTCCTCTCTAGGGCCTCCCTACTTAGCTCCTACCATACCTTCACGTCTTTTCCTTCCCACCTGGCATACTGCAACAAAGCTAGACTTTTCAAGACAGACCTATGGGCAAGAGAGGGACAGGAGATCCATCCCATGGTGGTGTCAGTCCACTCTCTAAGTTTCTAGAGTCTCACATGAAGGGGTAATCTTTCCTGGTTAATAGATTCTGGGACTATCCTCCTCTCTAGGGATGTACACTGACTCTAGGCCAGAAGGGAAAATGGAGAATTACTAAGAAAAAATAGGTAATCAATTAACAGTGACTGCCATGGGGGTGGTGAGGAGGAAGAAAAGCATTTCTGAAGAGTATTCGCCTATGGCCTCAGCAGGGTAACCTATCTTTGTATAACAAAACAGTCTAAGATCTACATCTAGGGGGATTCATTTCATATGTGCCATTTAAGGATTTAAGGTTTCCCTCAGTAGTCTTCACTCCTACTCCTCCACTACAGAGACTTGAGGAGTGGGAAATTTTAATAATTTGTAATAATTTCTGATGTGATTTCTTTTCTTCTGAGATATAACAGAAGTTGAAGGAAGCAATGGCAACAGGATGTTATTTCTTTCTTTTTTTTCTTTCAAGTTTTTATTTAAACTCAAGTTAGTTAGCACATCGTATGGTGTTGGTTTCAGGAGTGTAATTTAGTGATTTATGACTTACTTATAACACCCAGTGCTCAACACAAGTGCCTTCCTTAATACCCATCAGCCATTTAGCTCATCCCCCCCCACCGACCTCCCCTCCAGCACCCTCAGTTTCTTAAATTCAACTTAGTCTTTTTTTTTTTTTTTTTTTTTTTAGAATTTTATTGTGAGCCTGTGACGGGATGCTGTGCTGTTTGTCAAGCATCATTTGCTTGCAAGTGCTGGCAATGGTGATAGATAAACCTGGGACAGTCCAGATTGTTCCTTCCCACCTTTTGTCCCACCTGGGTCTGAAACATGCCCCAAAGGGAATTTGGCTCAGCAGGCACACCAGGACTCTCTATATTGGAGCTCTTTGATGGGAATCCAAGAAAGCTCTTCAGAGTACCCATGAGGGCAGTGGGTGATGTAGCTGGGGAAGAACCTGAGTGGATTTAGGTTGATTCTGGGTTTGAACCAACATGGGGAGGGGTGCCTGGGTGGCTCAGTTATTTAAATGTCTGATTTCAGCTCAGGTCATGATCTTGTGGTTCCTGAGTTGGAGCCCCGCATGGGGCTCTGTGCTGACAGTGTGGAGCCTGCTTGGGATTCTCTCTTTCTCTCTCTCTCTCTCTCTCTCTCTCTCCCTCTCTCCCTCTCTCCCTCTCTCTCAAAAATAAGTAAACATTTGAACCAACCAACATGGGGATGTTTAGCATAAGAGGGAAAGGATAATCTGATCCACTTTGCCTCACCAGTGCCTGAGAGGGGGCTGCAGACCTGGAGAAAGAAGAACAAAATGTCTGGAAAGCTAAAACAAAAGTTGGGGAAAAGCAGTTTAGAGGGAGGGGAAGGAGTCATTGCCAGAGTGACATCGGAGGGGCACAGAGACTGAGCACTCCCAGTGAAGTAGAATATTGTCCTTGAATGCTCAAACCCCTCTGTGAATTTCTAGTCTTTTCCATAACTCAGAGACCAAACATGCTCATGTGACATTTCTAAAACTGTGATTTGTTTCAAAATTGTTAGAAACAAGAACAGCTGGAGATGGGTTCTGACTTTTCAACCTGGAAAGGAAGGGTTTCCTCTCTGACTCAGTAATGTGACCAGTAAATTGAAACAAAGCAAGCATGAACGCATTACCTCACTCAGAATGTCTCAGCTCATCTTCCTATGCTTTCGGCTGCTTCTCAGACTTAGGAGCATTTAATCTTTCACTTTCTCAAGGGGCAGCACATCTTACTTGAAGGTAAAGAACACCATCCTGGTTGATGGGCAAAGATTGAATTATCTAGGATGTGTTTGTTTTTCTACCATTTAAAAAAATTGTTTCACTAGAAGACAGAAAAATGGAAACCTCCATGGATGATTTCAGAAATGCCTTGATAATGACTTGGGAAGAGGAAAACCCATTCTGCATCCTCAGTCATCCCACTGGTGTCTGAGACAGAAGAATATCATTTTTCACTTTCTCCCTTGATCTTCTCATTCAATAAATCGTGATGACAATAGCAGCACATAATACTCACAGTGACCATGTAATTTAGTACCCAAACGGGGGCTCTTTTGAGAGCGAAAGGGAATGCTCATAATCATCACTCCTGGACAGCAGGCTGACACATACAGTCACTCTAATATCAATGGAAATAGGATTGATTCTCTAGTCAGGCCCATATTTCAATTCTAGTTCCTCACATACGTACTCGCCACATGAATGCAGACATGCTATTTCACCTCCAAAGCCTCACTTTGCTCATTTTATATTAATACTAGTCTTGCAAGATTGTCATAAGGATTAAATGAAATAGCATATGTGAAATCACCTAGCATAGCAGAAGGGTGGCATTCCTCATATATCCACATTCTTTGCTTTACAGCAATATGCCAGGATTAGTGAATCGGTTCATTTATTCATGCGCCCATGAGTGAATTGGCTAAGCATTATTTAAAAACAATTTTTTAATGTTTATTTATTTTTGAGAGAGAAAGAGAGAGCACAAGCAGAGGACGGGCAGAGAGAGAGGGAGACACAGAATCCGAAGCAGGTTCCAGGCTCTGAGCTATCAGCACGAAGCCCAATGTGAGGCTCAAACTCACAAACTGTGAGATCATGACCTGAACCGAAGTTGGAGGCTTAACCAACTGAGCCACCCAGGCACCCCTGGATAAGCATTAATGAGTGGAAGAGGTCCTCAGTGGAAGTCATACTTCTCCACAGAGGATGTTTTAGAAATTTGTGAAGGTGTACTTGGTTGCCATAATGATTTGGGGGGTGTTGCTGGCACTTAGTAGGATGGTGTCAGGGATGTTAAACATCTTGCTGCGTACAGAAGAGCTCTCCACCACAAAGGACGCTCCCTCATCTTTCATGGCCTCCTAGTGTCCCACTGGACATTCATGTAGGTTAAAAAAAAATAACTCTTCATAATGATCTGAGCCTAGAGACTATTTTTATTTTGCACATAAATGGAAAGCATTTTTTTGCAGAATTCTAATATGCATTGGATTTTCCAGGAATGTGTCAGATGTGTAAATTAAGGGAAATTTGTACTTTGTTCTGAATTTCTCACAATTTTAGGACCTCTCATTCCTAGTAACAATACCACTGTTGGATAGTAATCCAAATGGGAAGGATATGTTAGTCACTACCACAATGCACCTGTCTTAAACTGTATTTAAGGCCTTCCCATTCACATGATTCTCCATGCAGAAATTCACATCTTACTCTCATGTCTGCTAGCATGGCCATGCCTAAGAATTTACATAATGAAAATCATATTATTTTCTTAGCAATTATTTTTTCTTTTATTTCTCTTGAAGAGCAGAGTGTTGTGGTTGTGGCGGAAACTTCTAGATGCTAACCAAAAGCTAGATTCTCCTTCCTTTTCTGGGCCCCCAACTAGACTCGATTTCCCAGCCACCCTTGTACTTAGTGTGGTCATGTGCTGAGTTCTAGCCAATGGCATGTGAGAAAAGTGGGGCTTGCTACTTCTGGGCTTGACCCATGAAAATCTCCTACATGCAACCCTCCCCACAGATTGCTTATCTGCCAGTCCCATGATAAGAGCTAGAAATAGTTTCTATTGTGTTTAAGCCTTTAAATATAGGGCCCATTTGTTTTAGCAATCAGTGTACCATGGCTAATACAATATAGCCTTTTTTTCCTAATGTTTCTATATGAATTCCATTTTAAGATAGTGAAGAGGACACTTAAAATATTAGCTATAAAAGAGGGCTTTGGTCTGATAGGGCTGAGAGCTACTGGACTAGACAATGCAAGCTTTTGTAAGAACTATAAAGAAGAATAGCACGTGGTTGGTACTTTATCAAGTTTATAACAGAGTGTGCACAAGTACGCCAACACACAAATGTATGAGTTAATAATTAATTTGAGGCAGTGTGTAACAAGAAACAATTGAGTTGTATAGATTCAGTGGCCTCCAAACTTTTCTCCATTAGTTAAGAACTTTTTTGAGCAAGCACACCCAATATATGTATGTTTCATAGAATTTAAGACACTATCAATTATATATGACATCCTTATCTTACATCGCATGAAGAGAGTTTTGCTGCCAACCATATTGGGACATAAGGCTTTCTTTACGCATCAATTGTAAAATGGATTTCAATATGAGAGACATTAAAATGTGAAGCAGTGTGTGTCTTAAAATTGATGAGAATTGGTCATGTACTTCTAAATGAATATATTAGGTCTATTTAAGAACACACATGATGGGAGTTTTAAAAGGTTGAAATTTTGTAAGCAGAACCTCTACTGCTTTCTTGTTGCACCTCAAAGGATTACCATAGACCCCTACTTTGAAGACCTCTAGTATAGACATAGGTCCTCTGTGGACTCAGAAGAGCAAGGGTTGCTATTAGCTGTCCCTGCATGGCTCTGGGTAAGTGGAACAGCATTCTATGTGAAAGGTATTTCCAGAGTACAGAAAAAGGAATGTCTGAATGGTGTTGGAGGGCAGTGAATAAAGCAAGGGGCTATCAGGGACTTTGATTCTGAGCCTTGGTGTTAGGGCCAATGGCAGAAGTAGGGTAGCCAGGAGAGGAATCTAATCATTAGGGAAAAGATAACATGAACAGAGGCCATGCAGTAGAGCTACAGGGTAAACAAATGCTAGCTGGGCTCTGAATTTAACGTCAGCCTGGAGGAAGAACACAACACGAGATCTTGGTAGGTGCTGCTTAAGGCTGATCTTATAAGCCAGATATAGTGCGGTTTGAAGAGAATGGGTTAGGAGATCCTGGCTCAAAACATCTCCCCTACTGACTGTCACAGTGCCTGAAATTTCTCCTTTGAAAATTAATCCCTGTCAGCTAAGGGACCAAAGACCCCAATTAAAATGCAATTACTCCTAACAGAAGTACGGTCTTTGTTTCTTGTGAATTAATACTTCAAAGGGAACAGACTGCTAAAGGAAAACACAATAGAAATATAGTGGGAAAGCTGGAGGTAAGAAAAAGTAGGAATCCCAAGAGGAGAAAAGATCCTACTAACAGGAGATGTAGAAGAGCATAGTATCTACTGAAGAGACTTTTTTTTAATGTTTATTTATTTTGAGATAGAGAAAGAGAGAACAAGCAGGGGAGGGACGGGGGGGGGGGGGACAGAGGATCTGAAGCGGGCTCTGCACTGACAGCAGTGAACCTGACGTAGGGCTCGAACTCACGAACCGTGAGATCATGACTTGAGTTGAAGTCAGATGCTCAACCGACTGAGCCACCCAGGTGCCCCTGAAGTGACTTTTATGTTCATAATCTGCATATACAGTCTTGGATTCTTCACTGAATTCCATATATATATATATATATTTATGTATTATATAATATATAATTATATATATATTAACCACCTTGTGAGAAAACATACATGTATTATATAATGCGATTTATATAGAACACACACATTGTATAGTGTACATATGTATTTCTGAGCATATATGATATAATACATATTATTTCTGAGTTTTCTTACAATTTTTCTCTTGTGAGAAAACACACCCTATATATGATATATATTTAATTAGATGTATATAATATTATGTATATTGTATTATATATAGTATAATATATATTATGTATATATGTATAGTATGCATAGTTAGGTGTAATTATTATTATAATTAGTTTATTAAGAGTAATATAATGATATGTATCATATAAATGTGTGTGTTTTCTCACAAGGTGAGAAAAACTGTAAAATTGCAAAAGAAAAATTGTAAGAAATCTCAGAAATAACCATTTTTAGCATTTTATAAATCAAAAGCAAGAGATAAAATCATAAGAGAAAAGATCATAAGGGAATAGACTATTTTAAAATTCTGTACAAAAAAAAAAGCACCACCAAAATTAAGATTAAAAGGCAAACTGAATTTAGGTCCTTTATCCATTTTGAGTTTATTTTTGTAAATGGTGTGAGAAAGTGGTC
Organism: Lynx rufus; assembly: GCF_022079265.1. Classification (NCBI taxonomy): domain Eukaryota; kingdom Metazoa; phylum Chordata; class Mammalia; order Carnivora; family Felidae; genus Lynx; species Lynx rufus. The sequence continues at coordinate 10,195,283 of NW_025814841.1, read as the reverse complement.
TAGTTTCAACCTTCTGCATGTTGCCATGGGGGAGGGGAAGAAAAAAAAAAAAAAGAGGTTAGAGTGGGAGAGAGCCAAAGCATAAGAGACTGTTAAAAACTGAGAACAAACTGAGGGTTGATGGGGGGTGGGAGGGAGGGGCGGGTGGGTGATGGGTATTGAGGAGGGCACCTTTTGGGATGAGCACTGGGTGTTGTATGGAAACCAATTTGTCAATAAACTTCATATAAAAAAAAAAAAAAAGGCAAACTGCAGGAAACATTTGCAGCAAATACAACAAAGAACTGCTCTCTTTGCTGTATAAAGAACTCAAGCAACCCAATGAGAAAAATGCAAAGAACCCTGACCGTAAACAGGCAAGATATGTACAGACAGGTCCCAAAGGGAATCTATTACTAGTCAACGATTATGCGGTCCACGAGGAAGGGAACACGTCTGTGTGTTCATCATCTTAGCTCTTTTGCCTGGGCCAATGCCTCTTACCTGTTAAATAAATATTTGTTGAATAATTGATTAAGTGAATTAATACAAGAAAAAAAATCAACCAAATTAAATATTTTTGCCCATCACTGTAGCAAATATATTTTTTAAGGGGTAATATCCAATGAGTATTGTAAATACATGTAGTGAAAAGGACTTTCTCTTGTGAATTGATAGTCATGTTAACTGATGTGACTCTACAGGGAAGCAATTTGTCAATAATATTAACCTTGATGTGACAGAGAATTTCAGTGCTCACCTCCTCCCATTGTGTGGGAAGATGATACCTCCTCACCGGACTGCATCCCCCTTGGAGTCAGATAGGGCCGTGCAATTAGTTCTGGACAGTGGGTAATGGGCAGGGGTGGTGTGTGTGGCTTCTGGACTGATTCATTTGAGAAGTTTCCTCTGAAGATATAAATTAGAGAGGAGGCCTCAGCTGAGATGGTGAAGCCAGAGACTGAGAAGCCTGGACTGCTAAGTCCCTGTGGAGAAGACAGCAACTTGAGAGATACTTTTACACTAAGAAATAGATTCTTATTTTGTTAGGTCATTGAGATGTTAGAGCTGCTTGTTACCACAGCACGCCTAGGCTCTTCTGATTAATATGCTTATGTCATTCTTTTAATGAATATCTACTGAGCTAAGCACCTACTATAAAACAGACCCAGGCATTCCATTTATGTGGAAGAAAAGAATCCTAAATATGGAAAAAGATATTTATACATGAAGATGCTCATTTAAGATTATTTTAAACCCAGCATTCCCATAATAGAATTGTTAGTTGCTGAAGAAAAACACATCACATGCACTTAGTAGATATTTATAAAGAGATGTAATAACATGGGAAAATATTTGTGACTGTCATCCTCATAAGCTTTCTATACATATAAAAAAATTGAAAGAAAAACAACCAAAAATGTTAAAGACTCATTCTGCTGGGTAACAAAAATGTAATTTTTCCTCCTTATTTTTTCTACAGTTCGAAGTTTTCTAAATATTTAAAAATAAATTGGCACCAATTCTCATAATAAATAACAGTGTTTCTCTCCCAATTACTCAGTTTTTAGATTTGTAACAAATAGATCATTTTATTATCTCATCGGTAAGATTTTTTTCTTAATCTGGGAGCAGATTTCCCAAGTTAAAATCCAGATGGTGGATGATCTTTGTACTTCTGCTACTTTTTTTTGTTTGCATACATGCAGAAAATGCAAATTGTAAAGAAAAAAAAATTCTATCCATTCATCTCTTTTAGAGGCATTGCAGAATGCTTACTGATGTTTTAAAATAGAATCTGACCTTGAGCAAGACCCTCCTCCTCTCTGGAACCCATTGTCCTTGTCTGAACGATGTGGGGGCTGAGTCTGATGACCTCTAAGACCACTGCCAGCTTTCGCAGTTTGTGACTCTATGTTCAAGTGGAATAAGTTGATAATCTCATATGTCAGAGATGTCATTCAGCCAGGTTTTGGAAAACACTCATCTCATTAGTCTTTGTAAACAGATATCTATGGAAACTACTTATGTTTGTACTCCAGAAAGGTAATCACTTATGAATTTATCTTCATGCAGTCTTCACAAAGATAAGATTGTGACCAGGCTAAGCTTCCAAAAGTGTGTACAAGAAGATACAGTTTTACACCATTTGTGGTAGCATCAAATAAAAATCATCCTGACAAATTGAGGTACCAGAGTTCCAGAAACTGCAAGGTTTCACTTGAAAATATACCATATGAATCCTGAAAGTCACAGTACTCAGTGGACACAGTTTCAGAAAATTTGAGAAAAATACACTGGGTTAGGGAGCAGAAGAGAAAAACTAATTAAATGCAAACAGCATCATTTTCATCCAACCTGGGTCATTTTTATCCAATGATTCTGGAATACCAGTTTGTTCCTTAATTGGCTGTGCCTCTCTGGCACAGAGAGCTTCTGCATGTAGAAAATGAGGGACCTTAATCAGATGACATCTAAGGTCCCTTGCAGCTTTAATAATAGGACAATTGAGCTGGCATTTATTTTTTGCTATCATATGATGTCCTTCATCACTGATTAAAAAGAAAAAAGAAACAGGTTCTATGTTTGATATTGTCTAATAAGCAGAACTGATGTCTTCTAGCTAACAGTTCTTTACTCTTCTCTAGCTGTATTGTCCAGGGCTCTGGTTGCCAATGACAAAAGCTGAACATGGTTTAGGTTAACTTGAAAGGAGGTGCCTTGGCTCATGTAAGCAAATCGCTGAAACGGCAGGGGTCAGGTGGCCAAAGGACAATGGATTCAGAGACTCTTCATGCTCTTTGGTGTCTGGGGCTCAGACTAGTTCCACTGTGCAGTGAGGACACGGCTATAGGCAGCTCTGGGCTCACATTCCTACAGCGTAGGACCAAAGAAGAAAATTAACTCTCTTTCTCAAGTTTGAAAATTCACATGTAAAGACACTGATTGCCAAGCTGGGGTCACCTGCCCCAGTATCTGAGCCAATCACTGTGCTCAGTGGCAAGAGAGATGATGATTTGCCAGCCTGGTTACTTGTCCAGTCTTTTTTGTCAGGAAGATTTGAGTCTATTATTAGAAGGAGTTGAAGGGAATGTTGCTGAGCAGAGAAACAGAATAGTTGCTGTATTAACCTAGTGTTGCTTTGTAGCAAATTATCACAAACTAAGTGGCTTAAAACAGCACCCAGCTATTCATAGAACTGTGGGTCAGAAGGCTGTCCATGGCATGCATCCATGATCTTGCACAGGTGTCAGCAAGGTTTTGTTCTCCTTGGAAGTTCAAGGTCATCTTCCAAAGTCATGTGGCTGTGGCAGTATTTAGTTTCATGCGGTTGTAGGACTGAGGTTCCAAGTTCCTTGACGGCTGCTCTTGGCTCCTAAAGGCCACTCGCATTCCTTGCCTCACGGCCCCTCCGTCTTCAAAGCTGGACAGTGTTGAATCTAGCTTGCTTTTTGCATGTTTTTCACCAGGAAGGGTCCTATCCCTTTTAAGGGCTCACCTGATTAGATCAGCCCTCTGGCCCCAAGATAATCTCCCTATCTTAAAATCAGTTGATTTGTTAGGTTAATTACATCTACAAAATGTCTCTTTAGGACTACCTAGCTTAGTGTTTGATTGAATAACTGGGAGAAGTATAATGGGGAAGGGGGGTGTTCGACCATTGGGGGGCCATCTTAGAATTCTGCCCACCACAGCTGCTATAGGAGCTTAGGAAGTTTAAATCAGTCTTGAGTAAACATATATCAAAAGGCCAATCATCTCTAGACTAAGTTTACTTAAATCTTGAGCAACTAACTCATTTATTAGACTGCTTGCTTGACTCAGTGCAATCAAAATCAAAATAATTTGATTGAATAGATTTTTTATTAATCTCACTGTCTTAATTTTAGGAAGATAGATAGAAACTAAAAACAGCTTCCGTAGTTAAAAGCATGTTGTAAGCATTTTTGGCTTGCTCCTCCTTGGGATCACAAACTGTTTGATCATATAACCTCAATCTGGTCCTCCTGTTATATACCCTCATGGAACTCTATTCTTTTCACTCATGACCTTTACAAACTCCTAATATACTGATGACACAGAATCTGTGTCTCCTGTTATATGCAGTATCCCCACTACTAGCATAGGGCCTGGCACATACAATAGGTATTTATAGAATGAAAGAGGACAGGTGCCATAACATGCCTTAGGTATTTGCATACTTTATGCTTAGGGCAGTGCCAGCATATGGTAGGTACTCAATCAAGGTGAAAGGTAGGGATGGGGCGCCTGGATGGCTCAGTTGGTTAAGCATCTGACTTTGGCTCAGGTCATGATCTCATGGCTCATTGAGTTAGGGCCCAGCATCAGCCCTGTGCTAATAGCTTGGAGCCTGGAGCTTGCTTCAGATTCTGTGTCTCCCTCTGTCTCTGCCCATACCCCCCTTGAATTCTCAATCTCTCTCTTTCTCATTCTCTCAAAAATAAACATTAAAAAAAATTTTTTTAAGGTGAAAGGGAAGGAAAGAGGGGAAAAGAGAGGGAGGACACAGTTTTAAGCCTTTAAAAGAAAACAGCTAACTTGTGTCATTCTGATTAATCAAACTATATCAACAACTTCTTAGCATTTTACTTCCCCCCCAAAAAGAATTGTATAAGGTGATTTAATTATTTTTGAAACTCACCAATCTTATGGGGTTTAATGGGCAAAGGATCCCACACCAAAGGTTGGCACTGGGTGTACCAGAGGGTGTTTATCTGGCTGGGCTCCAGACTAAAGGGCCGGCTGCTGGGGCTGTTCTCTCAGTCTGTTTTATCCTGAGCACAGTCACTTGCCAGCTTCAGGACTCTACACAGAGGAAGTATGCCTGGAGTCAGTTACTCCCATTGCAAAGCAAAAGACTCATCCCTAGGCCAACAGCAGACAGACCGGAAGGCACCCTGGGCTTGAAGAACATGGCACTGATTATATAAAAGATTTCCTCTCATGCCTGGGAGATCAGTCTCACTTGTGTGTTAACTACCCCCACCAGCCCCGGGGATCTGGCTTTGAAGAGGGTCTCAAGATTTCAGACATCTAAGAAAAAAAAATACTTTGTGGGCCCAAAATATGAGTAAAAATGTACAAGCAGACCATCTTCGCTGAAGGGAATTTGGGAAATACCTTCCAGGGCCAAGTGTCTGTATTTAAGCCACCCAGTCTGTGGTATTTTGTTACACAGCCGAGCTAAGGTACTTACTTACATTACGGCAATTATTATGTGTTATTATTTATTTAAAACATTTTTTAAAAATTTTTATTTATTTCTGAGAGAGAGACACACACAGAGTGCAAGCAGGGGAGGGGCACAGAGAGGGAGACACAGAATCTGAAGCAGGCTCCAGGCTCTGAGCTGTCAGCACAGGAGCCCGATGCGGGGCTCAATCTCATGAGCTGCAAGATCATGGCCTGAGACAAAGTCCGATGTTTAACCGACTGAGCCACCCAGGTGCCCCTGTTATTATGTATTATTAATTATTTGTATTATGACAGATTCTCTCACATACCAGGATCTTGTCTTATTTCCCTTTGCCCCCTATGGTGCCTGCCCACAAGTGTCTGACTATATAAAATCTTATTAAATGTTAAATCGTAATTACTGTTTCTAAGGAGTTTGTACTTGAATAATGGGGGCCAATGAGAGTTTTTGAATCAGAAATGGTGTTAGCTGTGTATTCTCAAGCAAATGACTTGCCCTTTGGAACCTCGGGTAAGAGGAATTAGTTGCACAAGGACAAAAAGGTGTGAAAACTCTCTGAGCCAACAGCATAATTCATGGCATAAATGTATGACAGCCAGAGGGGTTCACACTTGCCCCCTGCCCCTGCCACACACTCCCTGCAAGGTGAGAGCATCTGCTGAAAGTCCAGTCTGTGGAGTGCTTCTCTGTGTTCTGTTTATTGAAGCTGGACTAACCTGGCGACTGAGTCATTCTTTCTGACCCTGTGCTGCTGCTGTCTGGGCAGAGAAAGTGCCCACATGTGGAGGGGCTTTGAAATCCTTTATTGTGGGAAAAATCTATCGTGGCGTGCAGCTTTGCTTCTAGGCACTGTGTGGGCATGCCTTTTTAAATAGTTAAAATTCACTTGGCTATCCCACAACTACCGAAGGGGATGAAACCTTGAGTTTACGTTTGTCATATATGTTTTGGCAGCAACAAGGGCTACACACACACACGCACGCACACACACACACGCACACACGCGCACACACACCTGTCCCTGCTGTTGCCATTCTATCCTTAGCATTGTTTCACTTATAAAGACCACAACACACTGAACCCTTCCTACAAAAATGTCCTAGCCGGGGAGTTAGCTATGTGATAAGGATTTCCATATATGGGAGTGTGACTAAGAGCTGAGAGAAAATGTGGCAGAGGCTGTTGGCTACAAATCTTGGATAATTCCCTGAGAAGGGTGGGGGGGGGGGAGGTGGAAACAAGGATAACAAAACCTGTGGCGCACAGGAAATGCCTGGCTAACATAATGGCTGAGCACATCTGTGTGGGAAAGCTCACAGTCTCGCGGGCCCCGTCTCCTGGCGGAGACAGGTCTCAAAAGTGTCCGCTCCCACTTTTCCCCTTTCAGACACCTAAGAGCTTCTTCGGGGACTTTTGAGAAAGACCTGGGCACTTCAGGCCAGGACATTCGGAACAGCTTTCCTCACAGGCTTAGCTCTGTGTCCCCTGCAAACTGCTAAATCCTTCAACCTCTAAATTTTGTTTTGAAGTCATAAATTTCTCTCCAGGCTTCCTGGTTTTCAGAAACCAGCACCGCACGTTTCATTTGTGAACAACTGGAAGAAAGCAACTTTACTGCCAAATGAAAAAAACATGTTTTTAACGTTTATTAGCTTTTAATTTTACATAAAGATATGCCCTGTCTGCCAGGCGGAGGGAAGTCCACAAGCTTAATCTGCAGAGTTGTACTGGTTGGCTAGTCTAAAAATACCTCCACAGGCCAACACAGTGGGCTGAATTCAAATATAAATGAGAAGAGACGAGTGTACTGTCTCTCACTTAGCTTCCGCAGTTCAGCTGCACGAGCACATTTAGGGGGTTACCTACCTGCAAGTCTGACCGAGTCTCCATCCTGCTGTCTCCAGCCCACACCCAGGCAGGGCGGTGGTGGTGGGTTCAGATGGACCCAGATTACAGCACTAGCTCGGCCCCTTACCTAGGCCTGTGTCTGGGCACAAGTCACTTCACTTCCCTGAGACTCACGGTTCTCACCTGAAAAGTAAGGAAAATAGGAAATCTCTCCCAAGAGATGGATCAGGATGAAATGAGATGACAGATGTGAAGCATTTATCACAGTACTGCTCCCTCTTAAGCTGCCACTGAATAAAAGCCTGTTGTTCTTAGGGTCGTCTGTCTGTGCCCAGGCACCACTTTGGAAGACAAATTGATTAGTGGGCTCCACTCAACTTTGGGTATTTCTGATATAAACGAAATCTGCATAGTCTCGACATTGAAGATGTTAAAGCCAAAATGAGTTTCTTCCGAATGAGAACATGATCTGAGGAACTTTGAAACCATTCACAGGGTTTCAGTAATTGACTACGTATATTTTTAATGTGTCCATCGATATCCTTGTAACACTCAGGTTGAGTGGCAGGATGTCCCCCTCCCCACCCCACGTGGTAGGTATGCGGCTGGAAGCCGCTCCTGGCCCAGGGAGAGTTGCTATCAGTCTTCTTCATGCCTGCGTTCTCCTTCCTGCTCACGGCAATTCACATTTCTTCCCTCCTGAGTTCTCTACACCCCTACCTTTTCACATTCCCTCTCTCTTTGTACTAGAGACATTAAATGTCCAGACTAATGTTGCTACTGCTGCGTTTCTTCCTTATAGCGACTGCTTGGGTCCAAATCCTGTTACTGAAGTCTCTTAGCCTCTCTGCCTCCCTTTCCCCATCTGTAAAATGGCTTGGAGTGAGAAAGTACCTGCTTCCTGACAGTGTTAGGAAGGGAAATCTGCTTGTGCCATGTTCTGGGGCCACGCGGCACAGTAGAAAGAGCAAGACCTGGACCTGGAAGAGCCTGGCTCTTGACTCAGCCACCTTCTAACTGCCTTAGCACGTAGGCAGGACACAGTTACTTTATGCCTCTGGGCCCAGTCTCTCATTTGCAACACAGAGTGGTGGACTGTCGCTTATCCCTGAGTCGTTTCCCATTTTTCTTTACCAATGAAACCCTGATTTTGTTTGGAGCTGAAATGTGTCCCAATAAGATTTTTCATCTTCTCGCTCTCCCATTTGATAAGCTCTGGCCCATGACCCGTAAGTAGAGATCACCGAGTATAGCCGGTAGGAAGGTTGTTTCTTAAAAGGGCCTGGGCCGGCATGAACTTCTCCCTTTGACTCTTCTCCTCTTCCCTCTACGATGTGGACATGATGCCCAAAAGGGACAGCAAGCGATCCTGGGTTCATGAGGTGACACGTGAGGTGACACATGAGGCTGCCCACCCCAGACCTGAAAAATAAACCACAAGGCAGCAAAGTCCCTATCTTTTCAGGTTTTCTTGATCAGTTTGTCTGTTATTGGTAGCCAAACTCCAAACAAATGCTTAAATGATACTTGCTTCCTAGGTCCCCTGTGAGAGTAAAAAGAGGTGAGGTTTGTGAAACATTTAGCACCACAACCAGCACTGAGCTGACTTCCCCTCCATGTGTATTCCGTTCCTCCCTTTCTGTCTTCCCATTATGAATTCTCCCTGCTACCAGTAAGGGTCAAGGGTGGTGGGGCCATCTCATTTTGCTTTTAGCGTGCCCTTATGTGTGGATTGCCCAACCAAAAGTGATCTCACAGTCAGATGTGACTTCCCAAAGCAAATATGTTTCTCCTCTGCCTCCGAACAGAGTCTCAGGAGAAAGGGAGCTAAGAGCCAGGCACTCCCTGCACCAGTACAAGGCATTTCAAGCTTTATGACAAATTCCAAGCCCCACACTTTAGGACTGACATTCCTAACTAGCGAAGGGTCTGAAAACCACTGTCCTATTGGCTACCTTTGGATGTTTAGTTTAGAAAAGCAGAAGTTTAAGGGGAACATGGAAGCTTTCTTTAAATATCACTTGCGCCCCTGGGGAGCCTTGGCTGACTTAGCCGTGTGGACGTGGAAACAGCAGCTTCTAAAAACCTTTCCAGTTCTAGTTGAGATGCATTGTAGGTCCTGGGCTTTGAAAGGATGACCATGATATATTCTCAGTAAATAGTTAACTGATTAATTAATTTAAAAAAATTTTAAATGTTTATTAATTTTGAGAGAGAGAGAGAGGGCAAGGGAGGGGCAGCGAGAGAGGGAGACACAGAACTGGAAGCAGGCTCCAGGCTCTGCACTGTCAGCACAGAGTCTGACACGGGGCTCTAACTCAGGAACTGTGAGATCGTGACCTGAGCCGAAGTTGAAGGCTTAATTGACTGAGTCCCCCAGGCGCCCGTAATTAATTTAAAACTTACGTATTTACCCCTTATACTTTGTGAGAAAAATGCAGGCTGAGTCCACAATATCCAACTTATCAGTGATAACATGCCATTGTAGGAAATGGGGTTCCCTGGCTTTGGGGTCATCTGAAATCCAGCTTCACCTTTCTCTCCCTGTTGAATCCCTTTCTGGGAATATCCAGGGAAGACACCTTGAAGGGCTGAGGCCCACAACCTGCCCCAGCCCATTTTCAAAGGCAGTGGCTATGGAACTGGAATTGCTAAGGCCAGAAGGACTGGTTTAAGCAAAAATTATTTTTCTGGGCATCTTGTTTTATTGCAGCCAAATTAGCATCACACATGTCTGGCATCTCTTCCAAGAAGTCTATTCAGTTGGCCAGAAGCATCTGAAATGAAGCCTGAGCTCTCAGAAACGCTATGTTGACTGTACTTGAAGTTATTAAATCTTGAATGCATGGAAAAGAAAATGTCATAATGCTACCAGTGGAAAAGGGAAAGCACGCACAAAATCTACTAATGTGAAGACAGCATGTTGGGAAATGAAGCAAAAGGGAATTTTTCATTACTTGGATCTGGGTTTTATGTTATAGAAAAGTATCTGGCTACTACAGTTGGTTTTATGTATACCTCATCTATAACTACCTAAGCACTCCACTGGGCTAAAATTTAATCAAATATCTTGGTTTCTAGTTAGTAGATTTGTGGCAAGCATCAGTGATAAAATAAAAAATAAAACCCACCTGAAGTACTCCCACCTTGGGCGTAATAAATGTTCTCTTCTCAAATTCAGGTTGAAAAGAAGGAATTCTCTGATGGAGACAAGTGGAAATGGATTCTCTCACTTTTTATTTTTCGACTTACTTAGACAACATGTTCATTTTATCAAAGACTCTTGGCATTAAGTTTGAAGTTGCAAAGTATATCATTTTTTTGAGGTGATATTGGAAAACAGCATCACACCTTTTTTTTTTTTTTTAATGTTTACTTATTTTGAGAGGAGGAGGAAGGGGCAGAGAGAGAGGGAGAGAATCCCAAGTAGGCTCTGCATTGTCAGGGTGGAGCCTGATGTGGGGCTCAAACCCATGAACTGTGAGATCATGACCTGAGCCAAAGTTGGATGCTCAGCTCCCTGAGCCACCCAGGCGCCCCAAACAGCATCACAACTTTTTTATTAACTTCTCCCCATGATCCATAAAAGTCAGCAGAAAATGTTCCCATCATCCTTCCTTCCTACACCCTGCCCCAAATTTACCTTTTTATTCAAATATGTCAAATTTAAAGTAAAGTCTTCTTTCTCAAATTACAAGAAATTTTTAAAAATGAAGTTAAGCCATATGACTTTGGCAGTGAGGGAAAGGTCTACTTTTATACTTTCATTATGACTTCTTTGGGTCATCCAAAAAGCTCTGTATTTTTATTTATTTTTATTTTTTAAAAGTTTATTTATTTTGAGAGAGAGAGAGGAGAGCAGGAGGGGCAGAGAGAGCAAGAGGGTGAGAGAGAGAGAGAGAGAGAGAGAGAGAGAATCCCAAGCAGGCTCCACATTGCAAGCACAGAGCCTGATGTGGGGCTCAAACTCACCAACCGCAAAATCATGACCTTAGCCGAAACCGAGAGTCAGATCCTTAACTGACTGAGCTACTCAGGTGCCCCAAGCCCTGTATTTTCATACATTTTTTTTCTTTCTTTAAGTCCTGTAAGAGTAGGTAGCATGTATTCTTTTAGGAAGGCAGGAAGAGGTCATATTAAAATGAATTGGTTCCTCAAATGCACATCTGGATCCCTCCACCAGCCCAGCAGAGTGTAGCCGGGACTTTTGCACACTGCAGGGAAGGACCAGGGAATTGAGATTGAGGATGAACCAGGTCCACTGTATTTAGAGCTTTTCAGACAACACCTGAAATCTTGTGTTCGGTTCTGTGGGCCACATTTTAACTCAGCTGCTGTTAATCCAGAGAGCCTCCAAAGAGGCTGAATACCAGCCAAGGTGTGCTTAAAAGAGCTGCTGGTGTTCAGCATGAAGAGAGGTCCCTGTGGGGGCTGGGCAGCTGCCCCTGATGCTTGAAGCTCTCTCAGAGGCAAGATGGACAACATGATGAGGTTTAGTGTCCAACAGCTGAGATCAGAGTGGAAGGGAGATACAGGAAAGCCAATACCAGATCAACATGAAGAAACATTCTGACATGGAGAATTGCCCCAAATGAGTGGATCGCTTCATGACAAGATAATCCTAGTGATCGCTGGTGTCTGTAAATCTCTTTAAAGTTTGCAGCACACTTCTATAGGTATCATCTCACTTGAGAGGTATTATTCTGGTTTTACTGAAGAGAAAACAGAGATTCTGAGAAATCCAATGACTTTCCCAAAGTCGTGTATGTAATCATCCCAGAGTCTTAGAGGAAATGAAGGATGTCTTCCAAACAGAGCAGGTGAGCAGAAGATTTGAGATGGAAGGCAGACGGGCCAGCCTGCTGGTCCAGGGCTCACAGCTCACATTCCACTTCCTTTCAGCCTGTTCCTTTTATTAGAAGCTTTCATATTCTGTCTGGGGGGCTCACTGGGTCACCTTTCACTCCTCTTCTCCCAACCTCACACATAGCACTATGACATGGTAGTTGAGATTTATACCAGCCAGCTTGGAATCCCAGTGAGTTTCTTTTCTTTTTATTTCTTTTTTTTTTAAAGGTTTATTTTTTGAGAAAGAGAGAGAGAGAGAGAGACAGAGCATGAGCAGGGGAAGGGCAGAGAGAGAGGGAGACACAGAATCCAAAGCAGGCTCCAGGCTCTGAGCTGTCAGCACAGAACCTGATGCGGGGCTTGACCTCATGAACTGTGGGATCATCACGTGAGCTGAAGTAGGATGCTCAACCGACTGAGCCACCCAGGTGCCCCACCCAATGAGTTTCTTAACCTGTCCAAGCCTCAGCTTCACCAAGGGTGACAGTAGTAGTTCTTATCTCATAGGCATGTGCATCTCAAACAGAATTAACACCACTGGGTTTCCAGCTTGATTTTACCGCCACCATTACCTAGGCCAGGCTTGTTATTACTCACTGGGAGCTGCAATAGCCTCTTAACTAGTCTTCCCAGATTCATCCATGCCCTGTCTGGTTTATTGTCCATTCTGTAGATTTGTGACCTTCCCCAAATGCAGATCTGATCATATCACTCCCTGGCTTAAAACCCTTTAGTGACTTCCATTAAAATCTTTAACAGAGCCCATAGCACGATGCACAGGCTGGGCCCTGTGCAACCCCTGTGGGGCTCTGACCACACCAGACTTTCTCACACATCCAAGCTCTTTTTTCACCTCAGGGCCTAGAATGTTCTACCACCCACTCAGGAAGTCAGGTTGCCCAACTCTATCCTATATACTGTCAGAGTCTCATTTATATCCCTTCATGGCACTGTACCATTCACAGTTATATATTTATGTGATTATTCACTACAGTCTGACTCTGTAAATTGTAAGTGTCTTGAGGGTTTTGCTCACTGCTGTTTCCAAACATCAAGCATGGGACCTGCCATTTAGTAGGTGCTCAAAGAATGTGTTGAATGAATAAATGGCTTCATAGGGGACACTTTCAGAGCAGATTTTTGTGACACATAGGGTGGAGGGAAGGACTAGATGTATTTCAAGGCCCCCTCCTTCTCTGGGATTAGATGATTCTATGCTTCTTTGCATGTGTTCTCACCCTCCTCCCCAGACATTACAGCACTTAGATGAGGCCAGAGGAGTCTTCCAATAAATCCTTCAGATATTACAAACAAATGACTCATAGAGGTAGAATATGAAACTTGAACTGAATACCATGCAAATTCTTATCTTGACGTTATCTCTACTCCCACAGATGCTTATCTTGACATTATCTCTACTCCCACAGATGCTTATTAGGTGTGTGCTGATTTGGGACAGGTTAATTAATATCTTAGGGCTTATTTCTTTATTATAAAAATTATTAGAGCTAGTAAAGAATTCAGCTCGATTGCAGGATGTAAGTCCATCATGCAAAAAAATAAAACAGCATTCCTTTGAAATGTAACTTTAAAAAGATATTATTTGTGACAGCAAAGTGAAATGTAAGGTATAAAGTATCTATGAATAAACATAACAAGAGCTCCATAACATTTTTTGTGGAGAAAATGATAGAGCTTTATCCAAGAACATTAAAGAAGACCTAAATAATCAGAGAAATAGACCATATTCATGGATAAGAATACTTGATTTTCTTCAAATTAACCTATAAACTCGATAAAACTCCTATCAAATTTCTGAGAGAGCTTTTCATGGGCTTTGACAAGCTGGTTCTAGAATTGATGAAAAATCAGTAAGCTAAGAATAACCAAGACAATTCTGAAAGAGAATCAGGTGGTAGAAGTACAGAGGAAATAAGGTACTTTTAATTATCTGTAGCAAATAGGACAATGTAGTTTGGCACCAGGAGAGAAAAACAGACCAATACAAAAGAATGAAGAGCTCAGAAGTAGATCCTTGCATATACAGAAATAATATTTGGTGGACTTAAAATTGAAGATCAGAGAGAAAAAAGACGGTCTAACCGATAAGACTATGCTGGAACAGTTGGTTATCTGTGTGGAAAAAAAACTGGAAATAGATCTCCACTTCACTCAGTTCTCTAAAATTAATTTCAGATGGATCAAGACATAAAAGTGAAGAGCAAATCCACAGAAGGAAATTTAGGAGAATATTTTTATGAAGGATTAAAAAATATATACAAAGTTCAACACATAAAAGACTGATAAATTTGAGTGCATCAAAATCTCAAGCATTATTAATGGGTACAGAGATTCAGCTGGGAAAGATTAAAAAGCTCTGGAGGCAGATGGTGGTGATGGTTGCACAACAATGTGAATGTACTTGATGCCACAGAATTGTACTCCTAAAAGTGGTAAAAATGATAAATTTTATGTTCTGTGTATTTTACCACGGCTTTACAAAATTCTCAAACACTATTTAAACATTAAAAGGCAAGTTAGGAACTGGAAGAAAATATTTTCAAAAGTGTTCACGATATGTAAGGAGCTAGTACGAAAGACAAATAAGTACAAAGAGACAAATGAGGAAATTAAAGAACGGGCAAGGTCAATGAACAGGCAATTCACACAAGAGAAAATCCAAATGGTCAATAAGTATGTAAAAAAGATGTCATGTTTACCAGTCATCAAGGAACTATGAATTCATGCTTCAATAAGATACCAGTTCACATCCACCATATCAGCAAAAAATTAAAACACCTGATGATATTGTATGTTGGCCTGAATATGAAAAATGCAACTCTCATCACTGTCAGGAGTACCCATTGGTATCAACCACTTTTGAGGTCTCTCTGGCAGTATGAAACTCAAAATGGCCAAACCCTGTAACTCAGGAATTCTGTTCCTTGGTAGCCATCCCAGAGAAACTCTTGTACCTCCGCCCAGCACAAAGCAATGACTAGAAGGGCAAACAAACAAAAACATAATAACCTGAATATCCATCAACAGAAACACAAATAGGCAGTATGGTTATACAATGAAATATACTATAGCAATGAAATAGATAAATTAACCAGAATTTCATGTATTAGCATGATATACCTTTTTTAAGTTTAATAATAAAAGCAAGTCTCAGAAGGATGTATACTACATAATCCTATTTAAATGTTTTTATGCAAATGAGAGTGCAAAATTTGTTATATAGGGATTCTTACAGGTGTAACAAAAATATAAAGACATTGACAGGAATAGTAAACACCAAAACCAATTCAGTAGAAGGAAGTGAGTATAATCTGAGTATGGTACACAGGGAGCTTCAGCCATTTGGGAATATCTAGTTACTTAAAAGGGAAAGTTGGGTAAGGTGCTATGCATCATAACAACCTATTTTCTTGCATATCTGAACTATTTCATAATTTTTTTAATGTAATATATTTTGAATGGTTGATCCGACTTAAAATAACAAGAACAGCCACACAGAATTTTATGGGGCTTCTAGGCCTGTTCCCTGCTTGTGTTAAATTGGGTTTCCTCTCCCCTTGCTGGGCTTAGAGGTGCCAGGTGAATTCTGAGCCTCTTTGCTGTGCCTCCAGGTCCCTTATCTACCTGGACATACTCTCAGTGGACCCTAATGAGTACTCAGTCCAAAAAGTTTGAAAGAGGATGTTTTGCTTTTAGCCCTGGGCTCCAGGAACAGGAAACTATACGCTCTTGCAGGGAGCTGGCAAGAGAAGGGGCTGAAAAGAGCAGACGGGGCAAATAGATCTGCACTTGGCTCAAAGGTGGGCATTTGTTGTGGATTAACCTTCACTATTCTGGCCAGAAGGAACACAGGGCTTTAGGTCTTCACATCAGGTATGCAAATAAAAGCAATTTATCTGCTGCACCCCTGAAGGCCCACAGGCAAAAGCTGCATGGCCTTCTATTTCCCCTCTGCACCACACTACCCACCTGTCTTTCAGCAGCTGCCAAGGGGGAAATGTCATCATAAATCAGCAGGGAATTTTATTTGTCTCTTGATGATAAGCTGTATAATAAGATGTCAACACAAGGTCTGCTTTTGAAATCTCCCATTCCATTGGCCCTATGCTCCTTCTAAGGAAGAGCGTAGGGATCACAGACACTAGACAAAATGAGCCTGGGCCCATGATGCTGGTAGGGCAAGTCTGGAGCCTCCAAACTAGCCCCAGAGGGTGCTCCTAGCAGGGAATTTCTTGAGCTTCTGTCAGCTTGAACCCCAGACCAAGCCAACATCGCTTACACATAAATCTCACACACTGCTCTCTGGTTTCCTCACCATCCTGACTTTAATACCTGAAGCAGATCAGATCTACTTCATTTTGGCAAAACACTTTATAATTAAGCAAGCCCAAGGTTTGGAAAAGACGCTCTTAGCTTGGCTGGTTTATCTTTCGGTGCTAAGACTGCAGGAGCCCTCTGTCAGGGGTGGGCTGCCAACCCATAGTGTGGTGTGTGATACATCTCCTCGGCCTGCCTTCTGCCCTGAAGGTACTGTGACCTATAAAAAATAGTATCTCCGTGAAAGTCACCAAAACTTTGTGTTAACATAAACTTTGTGATAATGTGAGCTTTCTTCTCATTGTTCTGTCTCAGGGCAGCCCTGATGCAAAGGTGAGGATGTAGGATGGAGTGTGATGGCCAAAGTGGAAGAGAAGAGGAGCGTGAATGGGTGGGGGAAGGAACAGCTGCTCTGCAGGAGGCAGAGAAGACTGTGGGACACAGGGGTCAGGCCCAGGGCTGGAAAGTCACCCGCCCCTGCCACTCACAGAGTGAGGTGCTCCTGCGACAGGCTCATAATCTGATGCCCCAACCAACCAACCAGCACACACACGTGTGCACACACACACACACATACATGTGCGCACCCACATGCACATGCATGCACACATGCAGGCCTGGTGGGTAGGAGCATGGGCTCTGGTACCACACTGCCTGGATTCAGATCCTGGCTACGCCGCTTACCAACTTGGCGACTTTAGTCAAGTTTTCAAGCCGTTGAGTGCCTCGGTTTCTTCCTTCTCCCCTAAGCACATTACTAGAAATCATAGTCTCTGTTTCATGCTCATTGCCAGGAGGATGAAATGAGTACTGTGAGTTAAATATTAAGTACTGGCATAGAACTGAGACCGACGTCAGTGTTCCGTCTATCCAACTGCGAGGTTTCCCATTCCTCATCCTTTCCCCACTTGGCCTGTCTCAACTTGGCCCCAGTAAAACTCTTGAATAGCCAGGTGCCTTTAGGCCACACTACTCACCTTTCTCCTAGGCGGAGAAAGGTTGAGGGCCCAGGGAATCAACCACCCCCACCTCATCATCCCAGGTTTGGAATGGTTGCCACCTGTGTCAGAAGGAGGAGGTTCAAAAGGCCCATGACCTCAGTCATCAAGTGTTTTGGAGTCTTCTCAGGATGACTGAATAGGAGTGGATTCATGGCAGCTCTTGGCCATTGCTAGGTAACCTGTTCCCTCTTGTTCCACCAACCCTGCATTTGGGGGAGGCTGGTTAGAGTCTGTCCTATACTCCCTTACAGAAACGAGGATTATAGAGATGGCAGTGTCCCACACTCTTAATATCTCTGCCCTGCAGCTCTGATCAGGGCCCTTGTCCCATTTCCCCAGAAATATTGTTAATGTTTGTTAAGCAATTAACGTGTGCTAAACAGTAAACATCTGTATTATCTCTAATCCTACCAACAATCCCATGACAGGGGTGCTAACTAATATGAATGAGATTAAATATGACTTAGGGAATTTAAGTGACATAGCAAGGTCTTATCTCCCCTCATAAGCTTCACATGTAGCATGAAACTGGCTTTAATCTGTTGTCCCTTATTCTGCTGGCCTCTCAGGCAGGGGTAAGAGAAGGATGAGGGGAAATGTGGCTCTTTTCCTTTTTTCTCCTATTTGTCTTGGCTTCCTGAAAACCCATAAAATGCTTACCCAGGGCTGAGTATATAGCAAGCTGTTAATGAATGTGAGCTATTATTATTATTATATATATTTATTGAATGCACTGTATCAGGCCCTGGGAGTGGGCCAAGAATGTAGGACTCAATCCTGTCCTCCAAGCACTGTGAAGACACTCACGCCAGAGTAAACTGCAAATGCATCCAATAACTGCTAAACCAGAACAGCGGAAGGAGAGTTACTCCTGGGCTGAGGTCATTCAGGACGTTTCCTGGAGGCGGAGGAAGGCTGGGGAAGATTTCAGAGAGAATGGAGATTGTCTACAAACATCATGGAAGGAAAGCAGGCATTTGCCATCAGGGCCTCCATTCTCAGCAAGACGAGGGGCAGAGTGGGGACGGCCTCCCAGGACAGGACACCCCGTGGTGATCAGAGATGTCCCTGCATGCCCAAGCCTGGCCTCTTGCTGTGCCAGGGAGCAGGGCTTTGCCGTCACTGTGCCCAGTTTACAAATGTCATATTTATTGGCTGCATTTCATCATGCAGATGCACCATAGTTTATTTAACCGTTCACTTTTATTAGGCTTTTAGGTTGTTCCTCAATTTTCCACTATTATAAATAATGCAGCAAGGCAGAGTGGTAATAGATGTGGACTTGACTGTCAAAGAGGCCTTTCTGGGCTACTTACTAGCAGTGTAACCACAGGCAAGTGACTTAATCTTTCTAGGCCGAAGCTCCATTATCTATAAAATTAGAATGATAAAGCAACCTATCTCATTGAGTTGTTACAAGAGTCCAGGGAAACCACATTTAAGTTAAAAAATATTATCTATATACATATGACTGCTTATTATGTGCTTATTAGACGTCAGGCTCTGTCCTAAGTGCATTGTATTTTAATACATATGAGCCTCACGACTGCCTTATTAAGAAGAGTCTGTTACTAATATCCTTGTGTTCAATGTGAGTGAGAATTGCAGGAACTTCTCAGAGGTCACTAGCCAGAATGAGGCTGGTATTGAATGTAGGTAATGGGTCCCAGAACCCACATTCTTCACCACCCCTCTGCTCTCCTGCTCAGTGAGTGCTAGTTGTTGCTTCGTTATTACTATCTTGCTACTGTTGGTGTTGTGACAGGGTCTTTTGGAGGCTAAGGGAGGCTCTAAGTCACTTTCTGTCTTTCAAGCTTCTGGTGGAAATGAGGAAATGCCAAAACAGGGTTTTTAAAAACACAGTGTATTTTAAATGTTTATATTTAACAAATTTACACTAGTAGTTGTTTAAAATATAAAAATGCAAACGCTCTCAGGAACAATAAACGTAAGAGATAAGCCACTGGCCGAGTTTTCCCTGTGAAGCTTACGCCTCCCCAACACCCACACCAGGATCTTACCCAGAGAAGTGGCTTTGGAGTCTGGGGCTGGAATGAGAGGGAGTTGGGGCGGGGAAAGAGCATGAAAGTGGCTGGTGGGGTCTTGGCATGAAAAGCAAACGCTGAACATTCTGTAAATATCAACATTTTAAGATCCTGGAAATACTGCCTGCCATCCATCCATCTTTCTTTCTTTCTTTCTTTCTTTCTTTCTTTCTTTCTTTTCTTTCTTTCTTTCTTTCTTTCTTCTTTCCCCTTCCTTCCTTCCTTCCTTCCTTCCTTCCTTCCTTCCTTCCTTCCTTCCTTCCTTCCTTCCTTCCTGTTTATTTTGAGAAAGAGAGAGAGTACACATGCATGAGCAGGGGAGGGGCAGGGAGAGAGGACAGAGAGAATCCTAAGCAGGTTCCACACTCAGCACAGGGCCCAACACGGGATTCTTTCTCATGAACCATGAGATCATGACCTGAGCAGAAATCAGGAGTCAGATGCTTAACCAACTGAGCCACCCGGGCACCCCCCACCCATTTCTTTATAAATGTACAGTTTTGTAGCTTGCTGTTATTTTAGATTCCAAGTAGAACTTTAAATTTTTGAACATGTGCCGTCCTATTTGAACTTGGATATGCATGCTAAAATCACTACCACCTTTCCCCTCCCTCTTTCCAAATGAAAATATAGAATAGAATTCAGCAAGTATTTATTAGACAAACCCTATGTGTAAAGTGCTGTGCTTGAGGAAAGACATCAAAAACAGCCATTTGCTGAGCACATCATACATACTCTGCACCAGCATAAGCTTGGTGCTTCCCACACATTACGATTATTTAAACCTTATAACCACCCCGTGAGATCAGTGTATTCTTATCATCACCATTATACTGATGAGAAAATTGAGGCTCAAAGTGCAGGTCTATCAGATTCTAGGTCTGTTGGTCTACTGTTTAGACACTGCTCCTGTTGAAAGGCCCAAGTTGAAGTGATAGGTCGGACTGTCCCTTTATCTTTAAGTTTTGTCACCTGTCAAACATGAAAACTGGACAAGATTATTTCTAAGGTCCCTTTAAGATTCTAATTTGCTCTCCTTCAGAAGGATAGACATTTCATATAAACTGGAACTTTGTCTTTCAGATTGTGTTTTCCAATGGACTTCTACTTTTCTGCTTTTTTTTTGAAGCTTATAACCCATATAGAGAAATATGTATACATCTTGATGAATGAACAAAATGAACACCCACATGTAACCAGCACCCAGAACAGATTACAGGCTTCTATTTTAGTTTCAGGGATAAAGTGCCACTAACTAATTTCATTTAACTAATATTCATTGAATATCTACACCATGCCAAAATATGATGTAGTGTCAAGAGAATGAGAAGGCACACCACATATTGGGAGGAAATACCTGCAAAAGGCATATCTGATAAAGGATCTGTACTCAGAATATATGAAGAACTCTTAAAAGCCAACAAGAAGGGGCACCTGCGTGGCTCAGTTGGCTAAGCATCTGACTCTTGATTTTGGCTCAGGTCATGATCTCGTGGTTCATGAGATCAGGCCCCACATCGGACTCTGCACTGAGCTTCGAACCTACTTGGGATCCTCTCTCTCCTTCTCTCTGTCCCTCCCCTGCTTGCGCTCTCTCAAAATAAATAAATAAACATTAAAAAAATTTTTAAGTGAACAATAAGAAAACAAACAACCCTAGTTAAAAATATGTCAAAGACCTTAACAGACATCTTACCAGAGAATATATACAGATTGCAAATGGGCACATGAAAAGATACTCTGCATCATATGTCATCAGGGAAATGCAAATTAAAACAGTGAGATACCACGACAAACCTGTTAGGATAGCCAAAATCCAGAACACTGACACCACCAAAGGCTGGTGAGGATGTAGAGTGACAGAATTCTCATTCATTGCTGGTAGGAATACAAAATACTACAGTCACCATGAAAGCTAGTGTGTCTGTTTCTTACAAAACTAAGCATACCCTTACCATATAACCCAGCAATCATGTTCCTTAGTATTCACCCAAAGGAGTTGAAAACTTTATGCCAACACCAAAACCTGCACTGCGGTTTGTGGCAGCAATTTATTCCCAATTGTCCAAACTTGGACGCACCAAGATGTCCTTCAGTAGGTAAGTGGATAAGTACACTGCCACATCCAGACAAAGGAACATTAATCAGCACTAAAAATAAATAAGCTTTAAATCCATGAACAGACCTTGAGGAAACTTAAATGTGTATCACTACGAAAGAAGCCAATCTGAAAAGGCTATGTGTGGTATGATTCCAACTATATGACATTCTGTAGAAGGCAAAACTAGAGATAATAAAAGATCAGTGGTTGTCAGGGGTTAGGGGTAAGTTGGGGATGAATAGGGGGAACACAGAGGTTCTTTAAGGCAGTGAAACGATACTATAATGGTGGGTCACATCATTATACATTTGTCAGAACCCTTAGAATATACATCACCAAAAGCAAACCTGAATATAAACCAAGGGCTTTGGGTGATTGTGATGTGTTGATGGGTCTTAACAAATGTACCACTCTGGTGGGGGATGTTGAAAATGAGGAAGAATTGGGGGCAGAGTGTAAGTGAAATTCTATACTTTTGGCTCAGTTTTGCTATGAACCTTAAACTGTGTTCAAAAATAGTTTATTTTTTAAAATGATGCAGAGTGAAAACTGACATTAGGAAACCCTAGTTCTAGGCTTGCCACTTTTAGACCTGGGACAAATTTCTCAATCCTTTCTGGAAAATGCAAAAATAAGTCTTTATAAGATCACATGCACCTTTTAGCTCTAGATCCTGTCTAGGTCCTTATATATAAGGATCTAGGTCCTTATATTAAGGACCTTAGATCATTCCACAAAGCATTTTGCCCTTGCCTAACTGAATCCTCTTTATGTTTAATTTTCTCCTGTGACTCGATATATCAAGGAAAATTCATCAGATTGTATATGTCTAAAGCCTTTCCACAACTGTTAATAGTACAAAAGAGTGCAGACTACAAACAAAATTGTGAAGAAAGCAAACACGGCTTTATTCCCTTTTTTCTTTGTCTTCCCTTAACACCACTTCTGTCTCCAGGGATCCTGGCACCTCTGGATTCTTCCTCTGCCTTCATAGAGACCTGCTGTCAGGAAGGAGCTCCGTCATTCTCCGTCACATACTTGCTTCACCCAGTTGGGGAGGATTCAATATGGCTCCTCTAGATGTGCTCCAAGGTGCTTGAACCAGCCCTGTAATGGTACTAGAGATGCAGACATCTGTTCCCTTGCCCCATTCCCTAACCAGACTCAAGCTCCTTCACAAAGAGAGCCGCATCTTCCTCTGAGCACAGGCTCAGTTTACAATTTTGAAGAAAGTCACTTCACGTTCAAGTGTCCATTGCTGTTAAAGCCTGCTTTGTTAGCTTACTGTGAAGTACATGTGATCCTTATCATTTACGGATTCTGTGTTTTCAAATTTTCCTACTCACTGAAATTTATTTGTAACCTCACCAGCACTTTTGCGTTCATTCACGGATATGTGCAGAGGCGACCTAAAGGTTGAGTCACTGAAACACATCTTCTCAGCTGGGGCCAAGCACGCCAATCGTGTCTATTTGTTTTCATTATGTTTCAGCTTATTTCAGTAGTGGAAACAAGTATCTATTTTGTGTGTGTGGTTCTTTTAGTGGCATTTTTTTTTGCATTTTTGTGCCCTTTTTGGTGATTTTGCTGTTTAAAAGGATTCAAGTACAGCACAGAAGGGCTGTCTAGTGCTCATCAGCACAAGAAGGCTGTGCTATGTGTGATGGAGAAAATATGTGTGTTACATAAGCTTCATTCAGGCATGAGCTCAGGTGCTGTTGGTGGAGTTCACTGTTAACAAATCAACAACATATACTCAGTGAGGTGGCCTTAAACAGAACACATATAAAATAAGGTTATGTACTGATCAGTTGATAAAAATGTGACCAGAGGCTTGCAGGAACCTAATTGGACATTTCCCCTAGGAGTCAGGGTTCAGTATTTTCTAATTCAGTATTTGCTCTGATTTTATAGAACATAAATACTATCAATAAGGAAAATCAACTGCATGTGCATTTTTACAAGGAGAAAAGGCCTGAATCTCTTATAGAAATCCGATGACCATCACAAAAAAGTGGGTTTATTTTGTGGACAAAGAAGGTAGAGAGAGTGGCCAGTCCCAGGGACCCTGAATTCATGTTCCTTCCCTGAGTGCACACAGTTTAAAACATTCTGCTCACTTGTCCCTGAAACCTTTTCCAGAAAAGTTAGAAGAGCAACCAGGTGTCTTACTACTTTCCAGGTTGTGATTTTATTGTGAAAAACCTAAACTTCATGTTAAAGTAAAAACCAATTGTTTTCAACACTTAACTCTATTAGAACAGTAATAAGTAATTGGCTTTTTAAACAACTTATTATGAGGAAGACAAAGTAACTCTTACTTAACCCTCAGATGTGCAGTACTCTAAATTCAGATTCTTTATTAAAGACCAAAATACCAATTAAGTATTAAAATATGAATTGTACTGAAGCACCAAAGAACTCATCAGATGATTAATATTGAGCAAAACAACTCTTTACTGTTCAATAAATTTAAAGAAAAAGGCATCAAAATTTGCTACTTGTAACTTGAATCCTAGGTTCATTAATTTCGCATGCTTTTTTCCTCAAAATGACATAAAAGATGAGGGCAGTAACCTTAAAAACAAACAGAAAAAATAAAAATTATAAACAGCTGTTGCAATAATTCAACCAAATAGTTAAGATAAGTGGCATATTAGTTTCCATGGCTACTATAACAAATTACCACAACTTGGTGACTTAAAACAATAGAAACAAATTCTCTCAAAGTTCTGGAGACCAGAAGTCCAAAATCAGGGGCGCCTGGGTGGCTCAGGAAATTAAAGCATCTGACTCTTGGTTTCAGCTCAGTTCGTGATTTCACAGTTCATGGGATTGAGATCTAAGTGGGGCTTTGCAGCTTCGTGCTAACAGCACGGAGTCTGCGTGGGATTCTCTCTTCCTCTCTCCCTGCCCCTCCCCTGCTCACACACACTCTCTCTCAAAATAAATAAATAAACTTCAAAAACAAAAACAAAATCAGTCTCACTTGGCTGAAATCAAGGTGTCATCAGGGCCGTGCTCTCTCCAAAGGTTCCAAAAGAGAAACTATTCTGTATCTCTTCCAACATCTGGTGGCTTATGGCAGTCCTTGGCTTGTCACCTCATGACTCTGGGGTCTCATTGGTTTCTCTTCCATGTGTGCCAAATCTCCTTCCTCCTTTTATCAGGATACACGTGACTGCATTTATGGTCTGCGTGGATAATCCAGGATGATCTCCCTATCTCAACTTCCTTAACTGAATGACATCTTCAGAGTCCTTTTTTGCCATTTAAGGTGACCTTCACAAGTCCCAAAGATTAGGACGTGGATATCTTTGGTGGGATGTATTAGTCAGCCTACCTAAACTTAATATTAACTGTGTCTATGCACGAGTGACCTAACATAATGAAAAACTTAAGGGAAGTGCCTCTAAGAACAGCTGCTTTTGACCTGAGCCCCCCATACTTCACGGTCAGTTATGATTCTTTTATAGGAATGATGATGATGATGAGAGGGGGAACATTACTAAGCATCTGTCATGTACCTGTTCCTGTTCTAAGTTCCCATACATTGCCTCACAGAATCCTCAAAACTACTGTAGGAGGTAGAGTCATCATATTTCCTTATTCTACAGATGCGGAGGTGGAGGGCACTAAATCCATGTGAAGAGAGAGCCAGGATTCAGAACTAAGGGCGTCCATCTCCTGACCCTGCCTCTTTCACTGGGAGTATACCCTGGCTCCCTGGAAGAGTGTCTCACAGGCAGAAGCAAGTGCCATCGCTGCAGCCGTAGAAAGAAGCCTCTCCTACAAACTGGTATGTGAAGTCCAGCTTCGTGAGTTCCATATTACCATAAAATAAGATACTGCAGTAAGAAAATAAAAATCTCCTTTTAAGTTGCTCATGATGGGGGCGCCTGGGTGGCTCAGTCGGTTGAGCGTCCGACTTCGGCTCAGGTCATGATCTCGTGGTTTGTGGGTTCCAGCCCTGCGTCGGGCTCTGTGCTGACAGCTCAGAGCCTGGAGCCTGCTTTGGATTCTGTGTCTCCCTCTCCCTCTGCCCTTCCCCCGCTCGCATTCTGTCTCTCCCTCTCTCTGTCTCTCAATAATAAATAAATGTTAAAAAAAAATTTAAGTTGCTCATGATGGCATAGCTGTTCAGGAGATCATTTCAAGTTGACATGAACATTCAGGCAAATCTCACCTTTCTGAAGGTGAATGAAGTCCATCTAACATACCAACTCCCTTCAATTTGGGATCCTAGGAATTTCTGTGAATAGCTATTGATGGCCATTGGCACTGAGCCCGTGGGGATTACTGATGTTCACAGAATTGCGGGTTGCAGAAGCTGCAGATTCTTTTATATTTTGTTTTAACAGTGTAGGGGCAGGAGGGACTCAGTAAATGCCTGTAATCGAGATGCCCAGTGATATAAGCCAGACTTACTGCTCAAATGGAGTAAATGGCCTATAAAATGATTTTTCTTCTGAGCCAAATGTTGCACTCACTATCCTGGGACACACTGCCTCCAAACCTGGGCTCACACTGCTCTTCTCATCTCGATTCCTACCTCCCTCTAGCCCTCCATCATCACATATTGAGTACCTAAGGTATGCAGTACATTGGGCTTGGTGCTGCCCATACCAAGGCAATAGGGTAGGATTTCTCCCAATGGTGGACCCTGGAGTTAAGTAACAGAAAAAGAACAGTAGCCAGTTTATCCCAACCCTCTTACATTGGTGAGAGTTAGTCATTCATTTATTCATTCATTCAACAAATATATATTGGGCATCTCTGCATTCCACGCCCTTAAGGAAGTAAAAAATAAAAAATAAAATAAAAAGATAAAAAAGGCATCTAACCCAGACTGAGAGAGAGGGTAGTGAATGCTTCGAGGAGGAATTATAGACTTTGCATCATCTGAAAGGTGAGGAGGAATTATCTAGACCCAGTTAGAGGAGGGTTTCCAGGCAGTAGAGTAGCTGGGTAAGGCTGGGTCTGGGGGAGCCAGGGAAGGAGTGGTGAAAGATAAGGGTGGGGAGTTAGGGGCAGAACTGGGAGGGGCTCGAAGGCCATGTAGAGAATTCCAGACTTTATCCCAAGGAGGAATGTCTTACGAATTGAATATTATGATCTGCGTATGTCCCATTCTTTCAGCTACCTCGTGGTCCAAGATTGCTGCCAGAACTCATCTAATCTGCCCACATTACAGGTAGCAAAACAGCAGAATGGAGAAAAGAAGGGTGAAGGCTGAGTCAGCAACTGTACAAAATTCTTACATTTTCCATACAACATTGTTGTTTATATCTCATTGGCCAAAGCACATGGCTACACTTATTGACAAGGAAGAGAGGGAAATATATATTCTAGCTGAGTACCTTGCTACCCTTATCCAAATATCTGGAATGGATATTTGGCAAATGATCAGATGTCTCTGTCACAGCCATCAATCAAATGACACAAGGTCAGGATATCCTAATCCTCCAGGATGGGTGTCAAGGAACACCGTGGACATTGATGTGCCACCCAGGTCCCCCTTGATGAAGGACTTGCCTCAGCTGTATGGAGTGTTATCAGCAGAGAGCCTTCATCTGTCAGCACCTCCAGAAGAGCCTCTTCACCCAAGGAACCCAGACAGCCTATACTCAGTGACTGTTGATGCAGGACTATAAAGGCATGCCCATCTTGATCCAGCTGATGACAACCAACTTGGGAGTTTGGCAACTCAGGACTAGCTTCAATTTTTCCCATGGAGTTGGCCAAGGCTCTTGTTAGACCACACTGTAGCCCGAACTTTCCCTCTGCCCCCTCCGGCTTTCTTCCCTTCCCTTCCACAATTGGATGTCATGGCCACTCTGTAATAAACATCCTGTATGCCAAACTCTATCTCAGAGTCTGCTTTGCAGACAACCCAGCCTGTGGCAAGGAGGGAAGATATATCTACCTGGAGCCAGGTGTCGGAAACTCTATCTACTGAGAATAGAATGGGCTGAAAAGATGGAGAAATGCCCCTGTATTCACCTTTCCTTTATTGCATCTTCTGCCTGCTTCTCATGGCTGCCAGTATGCACGTTATATAGCATCCTCTATATCCCTTCCACTGTGTAATTATCCATTTAGGTTTGGATAACTAGATTCTCAAAGTTGCTCAAGTTTGAAGTGTTTGAATAAGAGCAAATATTGGACGAAAGCTGGGTCTTCCCAGACCCAAAGTGCTGGAGTGTCCTCGTGGCAGAACTTCTGCCATGGCCAGCTATGGTTAGAGCCCTTTTTTGTTTCTTTCTTGGTTCTTGGGTAAGCCCCAGATAGGTGAGATGTGACTTCAGATGCAGTAAGTTAAGGGAAGGAAAAACAAAACAACAACTATGCGGTGGCATTTCTTATGCTAACTCGAGCCAATTTTCCTTGCCCTTCTTGGTACTTGTGGAATTTAGTTTAAAAGCAGCCTCTCTTCACAGACAGCCCTTCCTCTGGCATTCTATCCGCATGTTTCTTGTCCACATAAAGGTTCACTCAGGATGGACAGAGATCACCTGGGCTCCTTGCTGTGTGTGAGAGGTGCTCATGACATAGGGAAGGAAATGGCCAAGAAATGCCAGAACTTCACCAGCCAGTTCTCGGGCTTTAACCCCACCATGGTAATGCCTCCTAGCCAGTGTGCACGAGCGATCTGCCAACATTAGACTGCACCAAAAACTTAGTAGTTAGAAATGTTTTTGTTTTCATTTCCATGACTCGGAGTAACCATTATTCATATGGTACCTATGAATGTACCCAGTTCTGAGAAAAAAAGAGAGAGAGAAATTTATGGCAAGAAAAGGGGACTTTGCCATCCATTTTTAGGGGAGTTTAACTTCTAGGTTAGTAAGCTGCAGATGTTATCGACACGAGTCTGCATGCTGTGTGATTTTTGAAGCTTCCCTATTCACAGATCTTTCTGGCTTTTCCCGTTTGTCTCTGTCAACAATTGACACTGCAGTCTTTTTTCATCTGGGGCTTGAAAAATTGAATTTGTGATAGCACCTTCAGTCACAAAAGCACTTTTCAGGGCCGGGGGGTTGAGCAGTCCATACCAATTTTTTCTCAGTTTACGTTTGTGAAAAGTGCAAGGAAAAGATCATTTCCATTTGAAAAACATTAACTGAACTCACAGAAATGTGTAAATACATTTATATAAAGACTTTTACCCGGGGCTCCTGGGTGGCTCAGTCGGTTAAGCGTCCGACTTCAGCTCAGGTCATGATGTCATGGTTCATGGGTTTGAGCCCGCATTGGGCTCTATGCTAACAGCTGCTTCGGATTCTGTATCTCCCTGTCTCTCCCCCTCCCCCACTTGCGCTCTGTCTCTGTCTCTCTCAAAAATAAACATTAAAAAAAAAAGACTTTTGTTCATCTTTGAATCTTCCAGGGCCTGCCACCTGGAGTATGGTAGACCCTAAATGTTTGTTGAATGAATACATGAATGAGCGAAGTGAGGAAGTGAATGGTTGTTGAGCAAATAAGTGAACATGAGCTCAAGAAGCTTACTTGGGGAAGGATGCAAGAAGTACACAAAAGGAATAATACAGAAAAGATCGAGTGCTTTCGTGAGAAGGAACAATCACATCAAGTGAAGTCAGTGATGCCCAGTCCTGGCTGCCATGGTACAGTTCCCACAAGGGCTTGAAAGATCTCAGAGCCCAACCTGTTAAATCAGTCTTGGAGCCCCAAGTGTTGGTAATTATTAAAGTTCTTCAGGAGATTCCAATTTCAGCCCTTCGAGACCCACTGGGACAGAAAGGTCAGGAAGGAATTCATAGAGGAAGTGGTTTTTGTGAATACCCTTTTAAGGATGGATTGAGTTTTGACTTGTAAAAATGAGCAGGAATTGGGGAAGATGTCCTGACTTCTCGCCCTCCCAGCCACAATTCCAGCTGGTCTATTTTACCTAACCCAGACAGATGTTAGCAACTGGTAAGGGGGCCCCTGGCAGCTAAGTGGCTTTCTCCCCTCTGGGCCATATGAGATTGTGGCCACCAGTGTCTCAGGGACTCAGGTAAGCTAGCCCTGAGGGACTGTCCACCCTAGGAGAATGTCTGTATCCACTCGTATAGCCCAACTCGAGCACTGCAGTGGGAGGTTGATGCCACTCTATCCCTGAGGTTGGGAACTCATGAAAAGATGAGAAACATAAAAAGCCTCCTTCCTGTGGTGACTTCACAGGGATCTAACAAACTACTCTTGGCTCCACTGCCAGCCCTCGGGACAGAGGCCATGGGGCTTTCTAGTGCTCTTGGAAATGATACTACAGAGGGTTCTTAGCAGCTATACCTGAGCCCCAAGGAACAAAGGAAAATAATACGTCAGAGAAGGACAACAGCTAGAGAGAGAGAGAGAGAGAGAGAGATGATAAAGCAATTAGAACACAAAACATAAAGGCTCAAAAAAATTACCACCACTGGAGGAGATAGTCTATAAATAAATAAGAGAAGCTGATGAGATTTAAGAAAAGTTTCAGAGTGCCTGGGTAGCTCAGTCAGTTAAGTGTCCGACTCCTGATTTCAGCTCAGGTCATGTTCTCCTGGTGTGTGGGACCGACCCCTGAGTCTGGCTGACAGTGTGGAGCTTGTTTGGGATCCTCTCTCTCCCTCTCTCTCTGCCCCTCCCCTGTTCTCAGATGCTCTCTTTCTCTCTCAAAATAAATAAACTTAAAAAAAAAAAAGTCTTCAAAAGACAGCCTGGAATTTATTTTTTAAGTTTTTTTTTTTTTTTTAACGTTTATTTAGTTTTGAGACAGAGAGAGACAGAGCATGAACGGGGGAGGGTCAGAGAGAGAGGGAGACACAGAATCTGAAACAGGCTCCAGGCTCTGAGCTGTCAGCACAGAGCCCGACTCGGGGCTCAAACTCACGGACCGCGAGATCATCACCTGAGCCGAAGTCAGCCGCTTAACCGACTGAGCCACCCAGACGCCCCTGAGACAGCCTGGAATTTAAACAAACAATATGATTTCCAAATTACAGCAATTGAATTAGGTAATATGAGTAGGATAGTCAGTGGTGAGACTCCAGTCAGGGCCTGGAGGATCAAGCAGAAGAAACAAAAACCACAGAGCTGACACAAAGAGATGGCCACCCTAAGGGAAAACAGCAATTCCAGAAGGAGAAGGAGAAACAGCTGCAAAACAGGCCAGAATTCAACAGTGAAACAAGATTTCCTGCCGATGAGGAAAGAGCAGGAACTGTCTTGGGAGTTTTAACAAATTCTATCGGGTTCACACGTAAAAAGAACAAGGAAGGAGAATCAGGTTGGCACTTCACTCAGCTGAATGGGAAGCTAGGTGCATAACATTTATGGACCTTTGAGAGCAAAGGACTGCAACCTAAAATTCTTATTTAAAGAATTAAAAAATTCAATAAAATTGATAACCCCCTCTCAAGTCTGATTAAAGAGAGAACAAAAAAGAAACAACAGAGGGAATGAAAAAGAGCCATCATCACAGATACAGAAGAGATTAAAATAATTATAATAGTTGATCATATGCTAATTCTATGACAATAAATTTGAAGATCTAGAGGAAATTACCAAAATCAATCCAAGAAGTGAAAACCTGAATGACTAATTATAGTGAGAGAGAGGAGAAAGATATTAAAGTTTTCTACCATTAAAAAGGGTATCAGGACAGATGGTTCCACAGCTCAGTTTTCTAATCTTCAAAGAACAGATAATTTTGATGTTAATTAACTTACTATAAACCATGGGGGAAAAAAATGAAAGCTTCTCAATTTATTTTATGAAGCAGGCATAATTTTAATACTGAAATCTGATTAGGATAATACATAAAAGGAAACTGTAGGCCAATCTTACTTACAGCTATAGATGCCCAAATTCTAAATAAAATATTAACAAATAAAATCTAGTGACGTGGCCAAAGAATAATACACTGTAACTAAGTAGAATTTAGTCTAGAATTACAAAGCACAACATCAAGAAATCTATCAACATAAATACCTCCATCAATAAATTAAAGGTGAAAAAGCTTATCATGCTATCAATAGTTCCTGAAAAGGCATTTGATAAAATTCAGCTGCCATGCCTATTTAAGCTTTATGGAAAATAAGAATAAAATGACAGTTGTTAGATATAAAGTTTCTATCAAAAACCAATAGCTAATATCATTCTAATTGGAAAAATACCAAAAGCATTTTAATTAAAATCAAGAACCAGACAAGAATGCTCACTATTGCCATTTTAATTAAATATTTTCCTAGAGATTTAGAGAGTCAGACAAATATAATAAGGTAAGAAAATGAAGTGATTCATATAAATTTTGAAAAAAGAAAGTATTGGAATATTTCTTTTTGCTCATGCTTCTCTCTTTTTTTCCAGATTTACACCTGCTATTACTATTTAACTTTGCCTTGGATATGTTTAGGAAATACAGGAAGAACATAAAGTTAAGTAATTGATATGAATATTTGACAGTATTTTCTTCCAACCAATGACATGATTGCATTATTAGAAAGCCTAGGACACTGTAGTTTAAAAAACGAAAAACAAAAAACAAAACAACAAAAAAACCCTCAAATTAATGAGGAATTTGGTAAGATAGCAAGACCTACAAAAATGCACACAAAAATTAGTCACTTCTCCATACTATAGTATGTTCATCAAAAACTAGAAATGAGGGGCGCCTGGGTGGCGCAGTCGGTTAAGCGTCCAACTTCAGCCAGGTCACGATCTCGCGGTCCGTGAGTTCGAGCCCCGCGTCAGGCTCTGGGCTGATAGCTCAGAGCCTGGAGCCTGTTTCCGATTCTGTGTCTCCCTCTCTCTCTGCCCCTCCCCCGTTCATGCTCTGTCTCTCTCTGTCCCAAAAAATAAATAAATGTTGACAAAAAAAAAAAAACTAGAAATGAGAAAAAAACTCAATTAATTTTAGTGGCAAAATCTTTAAAATATTGAAGGAAGAATATAAAAGAAAGGTAGAGAAATATGTGAAAAAAAAAAGAAAATCTGAATAAATGTTAACACCATTTGTTCAGGAGAGTTAATATCACAAAAAATTTATTCTCCCCCAAAATATAAACATAATGCAATCTCAGTCATAATCCCAGAAGGTTTTTGGACTGTAAATAGATTTTATTTTGAAGTATAGTATACATACAGAAAAGCACTCAAATCATAAATGTGCCCTTGTAACTAACATCTCCATAAAGAAATACAGTATAACCAGTACCCCAGAACTCCATCATCAGGCCTCCTCCTGGTCCATACCTCCCACCCAGGGGATCTACTGTCTTGACTCTTAATACCATTGACTTATTTTGCTTTCAGCAGTTTTGTTTCTTAATTGGATAAATGCACTTAAAATTTACATGGAGGCACAAATGTCCAGAAAAGAAGAAAAATAGGAAAAAGTGTAATGCTTTGGGAGGATTAACATTTTCAGATATCAGAACACTCCAAAAAACCATCGTCATCAAATCAAATCATTGTGTATTAGTACAGGAAGAGAAGGAGAGGAACAGGATAGGGGATTGAAAAAAATCAATCCCAGGACAGGAGATCATTTACATGACAAAGCTGATCATTTAGGTCATCAGGGAAAATGATACTAGTTCAACTTACGATTCTCCAAAAGAACAAACTGAATCCCATCTTATGCCATAGATAAAAACATTTTTTTTTTTTTTTCAACGTTTATTTATTTTCGGGACAGAGAGAGACAGAGCATGAACGGGGGAGGGGCAGAGAGAGAGGGAAACACAGAATCAGAAACAGGCTCCAGGCTCTGAGCCATCAGCCCAGAGCCCGACGCGGGGCTCGAACTCACGGACCGCGAGATCGTGACCTCTCTGAAGTCGGACGCTTAACCGACTGCGCCACCCAGGCGCCCCACATTTTTTAGATATATTAAGGACTTGTTACATTTATATAAAATAAGATAGTAAATAGCTTAGAAGAAAAATCTAGGTTAATACACGGATCGGAGAGGGGATGGGAAACTTAGAACCTCTGAAAGAAAAGACACATTTGACTGATTTAAATTGGAAATGCTTGGCAAAATATGATAGCCAAGTGATGATAGGTTGGGGGGGGGGAGTTATACAGATGACAGAGAAATGATAAATAACAATAAGATAAGAAGAGCTTACTTCGCTTACGTTTCTTGAAAAACTAATGGATCCAATTCACAATCCATGTCAACACGTTTTAAACTACCCTTGTTCACTGTTTAACTTTGGAGAAATGAGAATGTTTAGAAAGAGATAGAAATGGTGGTTGCATAAGGCAGTGAATGTAACTAAATGCCACTGAATTGTTGCCTTTAAGTTGTCAATTTTAGCTTATGTGAATTTCACCTCAGCAAATTATTTACAAAAAATACCCTCTGTCTCCCAGCCTGAAACTTTTGTATCTATCTCACTCTCAACTCTACCAAAAATGTTCCTCCCGTGCAGGCCATAAACCCCTTCTGAGGTTCCCTCTCTCTTCCTTCCCATGTTTCTGGTCCTGTGTCTCTGTACCCCCTCTCCCTAATCCAGATCTCAGAATCCTGGGTCACAGTCTGGCAAACACAGAATTCTCTTAGGGAAGCTCGGGGTGAGGGGAGGGACACATTTTCCCTTAACAGGTGGTTGGGAATGGGTGAGGGAAGGCTGGGATTACTCATGAGTAAATTCTGTCCCCTTCACATATGTGAGTCTAAGGTAATCTGGGGACAGGCTGCCTTCAGCAGTCTGCCTTCCCCCCACACCCTAAGCCCCTGCCCCCTTCTGTCACCGCAGTTGTTCTAAGAGCTGGAAAGTCAATGCCTTGTGGCTGGGAGCTCCAGTCTAGGTTACTTTGGATGGGGACAGTGTACCTCCAGCCCCGTCTGCCTTTGGCAGCCTCAGTCTTACAGAACAGGTGGTTTTGTTTTTTTGCCATTTGATACACAAAATTGTACCCTTTACTGAAACAGCCCCAGAGCTCAAGCACAACAAGTACAGGCACAGTGAGATGGCATTTAATTAAGATACAGAAAATATAAGCAGTAGACATCATGAAGGAGCAGCAAATTGCCGCAAAATAAACATTCCAGCAGCCACTGCCATTTGGCTGCTCAGTGACAGAGAGGACAAGGAGACAGAAGTGTCCCTGGCTGATCTGCTCATCCTGCTCACCTACAGCAGGGCAGGAAGGCAGGAACCGGACCTGTCTGCAGGGTCTGGGGCCCCAAGGCTCCAAAATGGGTAACTCCACAGCTGCCTCTCCTCCTCTACCCTTAATGCAGGTGCATTTCCCTGGGCTCTTCACATAGGTCAGCTGTGTTTTAGGGAATCACTCTACTTACAGTATTACCAGTATCATAGAAAATTTTGGAAAGCCATTATGGCACAGTAAAAAGAATTTTCCACTACCTGTCCCCCCCCCTTTTTTTCTAAAGTCAAATTAACTTGGCTTCAAAGCCTGGCTCTGTCATCAACTGTGTTGAATGTGCACAAATCACATGAATTTTCTAGATTTCGTTTGCTCATCTCTGGGGCCAGGTAATTGGTTAGAATAATGTAAAAGGTTTATTGGGAGTCTTAATTCACTGGGGACATAAATATGAAATGGTTGTACTTTTCCTAAAATTTCTCCCAAACTGTACTTAGGTCAAACCCTCCATTTCTGGCTGAGGAGAAGCAACTTTTACAGATCAGCCCCATTCCCTAGTGTTTCAGTCACCTTTTTAATATTAAAGTTACTTTTAGTCATTAAGATTTTGCCTTGTTCCTTTTAAAATTTCAGTCTTCTATCCGTTTCAAATAGTTTTCCTTCCCTTTTAGGATTGTCAGATAAAATATAGAATGCCCAGTAAATTACAATTTTAGACAAATAATTTTTTTGTATAAGGATATCTCATATAATTTCTTTCTTAAATCTGACAGTCCTACACTTTCTCCTAAGCACAGGATATACTTTGGCTTTAGAAAAGTGGCTCCCAATTCAGGGAACCACTACTCATTAACAATTTCAATGCCTATAGGGTATATTGTCAGTGATACGGTAATAGCATTGTATGGTGTCAGATGGTAGCTAGACTTTTGGACAACATAGCATAACGTAGAGGAAGTTGAATAGCCACGTTGTACACCTGAAACTAATATGACATTGTGTGTCAACTATACTCAAAATAATCTTTTTGTTTTTGTTTTTGTTTTTAATTATTTTAGAGAGAGAGAGAGAGACTGAGAGAGAGTGCAATGGAGGGGCAGAGAGAAGAAGAGAGAGAATCTTGAGCAGGCTTCATGCTTAGCGTGGAGCCCTACAAGGGGTTTGATCCCACAACCCTGAGATCATGACCTGAGCCAAAATCAAGAGTCGGATGCTTAACTGACTGAGCCATTCAGGTGCCCCGAAAATATTTTTTTTTTTAAGAAGGAAAATGAATGAACTTCTTTAGACATAAGACAAGTATAGGATAGTTGTTGCTATTCCCAAAGGGAGAAATTAGAAGAAATAATGTACCAGTCCCAAGCAAGTTTTACATTGAGCAGGGCATAGGGGTGCCTGAGTGGCTCAGTCGGTTAAGCATCCGACTTCAGCTCAGGTCATGATCTCACGGCTGGTGAGTTTGAGTCCCGCGTCAGGCTCTGTAGTGACAGCTCAGAGCCTGGAGCCTGCTTCGGATTCTGTGTCTCCTTCTCTCTCTGCCCCTCCCTCACTTGCGCTCTGTCTCTTAAAAATAAATAAATATTTTTAAAAAATTTTAAATTGAGTAGGGCACATTTCATCAAAAGTCAAAGCTTAAAAAAATAAATAAATAAAACTTCAATACCTGGGTTCCACTCCAGACCAGATCAGTTACATCAGAATATCTTGGCTTATCAAGAATTTTATTTTAAATTCCCCAAGGGATTCTATTGTGCAACCAGGGTTGAAACTATTGCTAGGGTAAGGGTAGTCTGGCTTCCTCTTGTCTTGCCAACATCTCCTCCTTCCCAGCATGCATTGCTTTGGTGTTGCAGGGAGGAGAAAGGGGAGTCAGGTCTCATCTTACCAGACTGCCTGTTGTCAGATGGTAACTTTTTCTGTTGGTCACCCCAGCTCCTCCATTTGACATCGACAATCCATTAGTTCCCTGTGTAGGGCAGGTGTCCAATATGGATTCTCCTGTGAGGTACATTTGTTGGTTCTTTGGTGGGCCCTGTGAGGGTCTTTCTTCTGCCTGGTCCCTGGTGTGGGGATGAGATATTAGTTTGCCTTCTCCAAACCAGTCTCTTGCTGTTGAGTCCCCACCCCTGACTAGACAGCCTTCCAAGGGGGAGGATACTGGCAAGATCACATAAACCACACCACCTTGTGCAGGGACCAGTTGACCAGCAGGGCTTGTCTCAGTAAGCCCGTGGGGTCTCAGCTGGACTCCAATGCCAGAGTTCTCTGAACTTTTAGAAGTGGGATACTTAGGGGCACCTGGGTGGCTCAGTCATTTAAGCATCTGACTCTTGATCTCCACTCAGGTCATGAGATTAAGCCCTGCATTGAGCTCTGCACGGACAGCATGGAGCCTGATTGAGATTCTCTCTCTCCCTCTCTCAAAATAAATAAAGAAATCTAAAAAAAAAGAAAGTGGGATATGTAGCACTTGATCTCAGGTGAGGGCCCTGGTTCCCAGTCCCAGGATTCCCTCTGCACCCACCGCCATGTTACGGGCATCATAGCTAATGTTTGTTGAGATTTTCCATGTGCCAGGGGCTGTGCTCAGCTGTTTCAATCACGATCTCTTTTAATCCTCACAATGGGGCAGGGAGTTAGGAATCATTTCCTCACTTTCAGATAAGTAAATTTTGGCTAAGAGAGTTTAAGTAATTTGCTGAAGGTCATCCAGCTAATAAGAATCAGAGCTCAAACTTGACTCCAAAGACCTTGCTTTTGCCACCGTAATTTATAATACTCCCACCATGATATAATTTATGTGTGAAACATCTCTGTGTGTCTAGTACACAGCAGGCACTCAGCAGATATTAGTTCTCATCCTAGATAACCCTCAAACTGTCACCAAGCACACTTTTATAATGTTCCGTCCCTGTTACTGAGAAACAATTTAAAGCTTTTTTCATCACCCCCATGTATTAATCTGTTAATTAATTCACTCATTTAAAACATATCATATGTGCCAAGATCTATGCTTCTACTTAGAAGATAAAAATAATTTAGCATTAGTTTTTTGTGGCTGCCACAACAAATCAGCACAAAGTCGGTCTCTATTTTTTTTAAGTTTTTATTTAGATTCCAGTTAGTTAACGTACAGTGTTATATTAGTTTCAGGTGTAGAATTTAGTGATTCAGCCCTTCCATACAACATCTGGTACTCATCACAAGCACACTTCTTAATCCCCATCATCTATTTAACCCACCCCCCTTCCCACCTCCGCCCTGGTAACCATCAGTTTGTTCTCTATAGTTGAGTCTGTTTCTTGGTTAGCCTCTCTCTTTTTTCTTTTCCTTTTGCTCATTTGTTTTGTTTCTCAAGTTCCACATATAAGGGAGATCATATGGTATTTGTCTTTCTCTGACTGACTTACCTATCTTGGTATTATGTTCCCTAGCTCCATCCATGTTGTTGTAAATGGCAAGATTTCATTCTTTTTTTTATAGCTGCATAATATTCCATTGTATAAATATACTACTTCTTTATCCATTCATCAGTCAAACTCGGTCACTTTAAACAACAAAGATTTATTCTCTCACGGTTCTGGAGGCTGGAAGTCTGAAAACAAGATGTCGGGAGGGCCGCACACCTTCTAAAGATTCTGAGGGAATATCTTTCTTTGACTCTTCACCCCATCAGTGTGAGTAATGGGGAGTTTCTGAAGTATTTGAAACAAGGAAGAGTGACATGATGAGATGTTAGAAATACCACTCTGGAGTGAGGTCGGGGAGACAGGAAGGGAAGTTAGCAGGTAGCCTGGAACTTCTAAGATTTCATAGACTACTACTGCTATTATGGCTAGTAATATAATGATAGCAATAGCATTATTTAAATTTGTCACCTTTATTATTTTTGCCAAATAAGGATTAAAGGGAAAACAAGATTATTTAAGATTTTATTTATTTTTGTTTGTTTTGTTTTGTTGTAAGATTTTGTTTTTAATGAAACACATTTTCATACCAAAAAAGTATGAAGGACAATCTCAGATTAGAGGTAAGTTCTTTGTTTGTTTGTTTGTTTGTTTATAGCTTTTTTTATTATGGTAAAATATACATGACATAAAATTTACAATTTAACCACTTTATGTGTACAGTTTTGTGGTATTAAGTACATACACACATTGTATGACATTCACCACCATCCCTCTCCAGAACTTTTTCATCTTCCCCAGCTGAAACTCTGACCCTCTTAAAGGCTGACTCTCCCATCCCCCATTCCTCCAATTCCTGGGGGCCATCATTCCACTTTGTCTCTGTGAGTTGGACTATTCCAAGTACCTAATACAGATGGAATCGTACGATATCTGTCCCTTTCTGACTGGCATATTTCACTTAGCATAATGTTTTCAAGGTTCATCCATGTTGTAACGTGTCTGAATTTCCTTTTTTAAGGCTGAATAATATTCCATCATATGTACATATTCCATGTTTTGTCTAGCATTCATCTGTAGATGGACAGTGAGTTTGTTTCCACCTTTTGGCTATTGGGAATAATGCTGTTATGAACATGGATGTACAAATATCTATTTGAGTCCCTGCTTTCAGTTCTTTTGGGCATCTGCTCAGCTGTAGACTCCTGGAACCTATGAGAATTCTATGTTTAATTTTCTGAAGAGCCCTCATACGTTTTCCACAGTGGCTGCACTATTTTACATTCTTTCCAGCAATGCACAAGGCTTCTAATTTTGTCACCAATTTCCATATCCAATTTCCATATCCTCACCAGCACTTATTATTTTTTATATGTATATTTTAATAGTGGCCGTCTGAATGAGTGTGAAGTGGCATCTCATTGTGGTTTTGATTTGTATTTCTCTAATGATTAGTGATGCCAAACATCTTTTTATGTGTTTATTGGTCATTTGTACATCTTTGGAGAAATGCCTGTTCAAGTATTTACCCATTTTTTAATTGAGTTGTTTGTCTTGTTGTTGTTGAGCTACAGCACTTCTTTCTCCAATTCCATGGGTTGCCTTTCATTCTGTTGTTAGTGTCCTTTGACAGCACAAAAGTTTTTCATTTTGAAGTCCGATTTTCATTATTTTTTCTTTTGTTGTCTGTGCCTTTAACATCATATCCAAAAAGCATCTTTGTCAAATCCAGTGTCATGAAGCTTTTCCCTATGTTTTCTTCTAAGAGTTTTATAGTTTTATTTTAATATTTAGATCCTTAATCCCCTTTGAATTAATTCTGGTATATGGTGTAAGGCTAGGGTCCCACTTCATTTTTTAACATGAAGATATTCAGTTTTGAATTCTCTATTGTAAATAAAATTAGACTTATGGGGAAAATTATTCCATTGTCTTTAACTTTATTTGTCCCTTCAGATTGGTACAAATTTCACTAGGGTCTGTGGAATGATACCTGGAAACTCCAGTCTAGGAGAAAGACAATGATGGCCTGAACTAGACATGAAGAGTGGGGTGGGGTGGGGTAGGGTGGGAGAGGTGGGGCTCAATTTGAGAGCTTTCTCTAATACAGAATCGATAGGATGTCATGGCTCATGGTATATGGAATGTGATGAAATTCGGGCAGATGTCTGTTTGAGTGACAGGGCAAATCATATTGCCTTTAATACTTGAAGATAAAATAAACCTTAAAACTGGCAGCCACATTATAATCCCTCTTGAAGAGCAAAGAAATTTTGGAGAGCGTGGGTGGCTCAGTTGGCTAAGCATCTGACCCTTGATTTCAGCTCAGATCATGAACTCATGGAGGTAAGCTCCATATCGGGTTTTTCACTGAGCACTGAGTGTGTGAAGCCTGCTTGGGATTATCTCTCCCTGCCCTTCTCCCCTCAAAATAAATAAATAAACTTACAAAAAAAAAAGAGCAAAGAAATTTCTGTTTAGGAAACATCTCTAGTCATTCATTGGGGGGTGGAAGGAATAAACCTAAGCCTTGGTCTGAAGAAGGCAAGGGAAGGGTGAACTCATTTGCAAAGGAAATGAGAATGTTTTAGTTTAATGGAACAGGCGCAGAGGGAGAGGTGAGGGACCCAGGAAGATGAGGGAGAATAAAGAAGATGCAAGGAAGTTGGGACTGGAGGAAGGTGTTGAGTATGATGGTGGAAATTGTGCCTAAGGGGGAAAGAGAGCCAGATTGGAAGGGTTGCGCAGAGACTTGGAAGAGCATGTTAATATCTCATGTTGCTTGTTGTTCCTTGTGATCTGTAGCCACCTATACTAGCCTCAATTTCCAGTAACCATCTGCACAGACTCTGCCTTGTGGTACTAGTTCTTTGGGAAGACAAGTCAAAGAAAAAGGGAATATGTACCTTTATAGATCCAAAATAGAAGAATAGTAAGTGAGGTGCAAAAAAAAGCTCTTTTCTCCCCATTAAACAAAATGTTGCTCTTTGCAAGCCTGAACCGATCTCTGTGGCAGTCGGAATGCATAACGCTGATGAGCGTACAGTTGGTCCCTCCTCATCTCTGAAACAATCACTGAGACAGAGAGGTGAGGTTATGCTCTCATATGACACGGCCTACCCCTGAGGTTAGGAGCAGGGCCGACCCACCTACCACACCAGCTGGGGATGGTCCCTCCTTCAAGTAGGTGTACATGTCCTTGCTGTCAGCATTTCCTTCTCCTACCAACCTGCTGAATAGTTGCTGGTTTATTCCAGTTGGTTCATGGATGTGAGCCCTGACTCCTGGCTCCACCCCCACAGTCTTGGTGCTTCCTAGGACACAGCTCTCTCCTCGTGCCCATGGCACTGGGCTGTCTCCTGATTCTCCTTGTCACATGATCTGCAAGTAGAGTAGCATCAGGGAGGCAAGATCCATTATAAACATACTGTGAAAAAATACATGCAGGTGGCTTAAGCCACACTTCTTATGCAGCAGAGCTTTGCTTTTCCTTTACGACTAATAAACTCCTGGTGAGTGGGACAAATTCGTGAGAGCCCAGCATATGACCCCCACTCCTTACCATCTATGAAGTTTGGGAAGACCCAGCAGAGAGAGGAGACAACAGCACCCCCCCCCACCACTACTACCAAAAAAAGAGCAAGAGACCTGAATGACAGAAAAGATTAGAAGCTATTTGTCAAAATGCACAGCAAACAAAAGGAAATTCTGCAGTGAGAAATGTTCCTGGGCCACCAGCTTTTGAGGACCAGAAGGCTTACTTCTGCTACAGACGGCACACCTCTGTGGGGCCTTCTTCAAGTGCAAGCTGAACAAAGAGGAGATGGCTCCAATGTAACCTGACTTTGGAAGCAGAAACAGGAAAATAATGGATATTGGAAATCAAGGAATGGGGACATTGAATGATGACAGGATAGAATGTGCCTTCCCCAAACTGGAGACATTTCCAAGAAGTTGGCCACCTATGGAGTTGCTGTAAAGTATCCTGGATCTTCAAGAAGGTATTTTGTCAGTAGAGACTAGGCTGAAATGATACCATGGAGTAGATTAGTGTCTTCATTTTTTTAAGATAGATTTTTCTGTCATAAAAAGTGACAGAAACAAATGAAACGTATAAAGACACTACTAATCTAACCCCATCACCTAGAGACTGTAAGCAACTTTTTGGGTGTTAAGGTCTTTGTTTCATCTGTGCATGTATAGAAACCCTCAAACTTTCCTTCCCCAAATTAGGAAATCATATGGCATATTTTATGTTGTAACCTGCTTTTTTCAATTAAAAATATATAATGATGTCATTCCATATCAATACACATAGTTTCATATCAGTTTTTTAAAATTTATTTTGTTTATGTATTTATTTTGAGAGAGAGACAGCACAAGTGGTGGGGGGGCAGAGACAGAGGGAGAGAGAGAATCCCAAGCAGGCTGCCAGGGCAGAGCCCAACGTGGGGCTTTAACTCTCACAAAACCTTGAGATCATGATCTGAGCTGAAACCAGGAAACCAAGCTTAACCGACTGAGCCACCCAAGCGCCCCAGTTTCATATCACTTTTAATGAATGAGTAGTTTTCATTCATATGAATTTAAATTATTTAATTCCCTCTGGGTTAGAAATTTGTCTTTTTGCATTTTTTAATCGTTATAAACAATATTATGGTAAAGTCTTTGCTGATAAAACTCAGGACACAGCCATGATGATTATGTTAGGATAAATTCCTACAAGTAGAATTGCTGGAACAAAGGGCATACGTGTTTTTAAAGAAGTTGAATAGTACTGCAAATTCCCTTTGTGAAGGTCGTACCGATTATACTCCTGGGTCCTGCCGGCAGCGCCTACACACTCCTGTCTTCTTACATTCTTAATAAAGTGCACCTTACAAGACATTAATTCAGGAGAACACTCGCCACGCTAATTAGGCAGATTTGAAGGGAATCACACATCAAAACTTTATTATTGCAGTTTGCTTCCATAGTCAGCCCTCCACACCCCTGGCTCTCTCTCCTTGCTTTCTCCTTGGCATTATTTGGGTACCCATCTCTCTCTTGCATGAGGCTTAGCTAGTCTAAGGGTAAGGAACATGTCTGAGGCAATTTGTAGTCTATATCCCTGAGGACCTAGCCCTGAGTTTTGTTTGTGATTGATTTGTTAAATATTTGTTAACGTACATGAACAGAATTCAAATATGTAATTTAGATCCAGTGTAACTCAAGAGATAGAAAGTGACACAGCATAGGGGGAAAAATAGCATTCTGTAAATTATGAGGAGAATGAAAAGGATAGTTTTATTTCGAAGTCCAAATGCTGCTTAGCAAGAATCCTTACCGCTGGGTTTCTAACAAAATCCTTGCCAATGTTGCCCATAGTTGACATACTCATTTAGTTCGTAATTCACTTGTTCAGACTCTTATGAGCAGCATATTGAGCACCTAGCACACCGGGGACATAAAACTCAGTCACCGCATGCTCAGATTTTACAATGGATTTGGAAAGTGGAAGCATACGTATTGATGCATCAACAGTTATCTAGCAATCTAGCACTCGTGATGTGCTCATGGGATACAGAAATAAATGATACCTAGTCTGTGACCTCTAATAGTTTACAATCCCATGGAGAAGAGAGACTGTGGACAAATAATTTCACCACTGTATGATTAGTGCTCTTCATATGCCAGCACTGTGTCAGCAGAAGGCACTGTGGTGTGTGTGTTGCGGGGGGTGGGGTGGGGGCAAAGCATCAACTTCAGAATCAGACAGACCTGCATCTGAGTTCATGACTGTCTGCTTTCTAGCTCTGTGTCCCTGGGCAAACCACTTAAATCTTCACTTTTCTTACACCAGGCTGAATGCACAGATTGAATGAAATAATGTGTGTGAAGGGCCTTCAAAACCTGTAGATGGTAAATGATTGCTGTTAGCAGGACGTGGTCAGGGAAGGAGGGGGTACCGAGACTGGACCAGGAAAGCAGATGTGACGTTATGGGGCATAAATCATAAAGAAAGGCATTCATGCAAAGGGAACAGCATGTGTAAAGGGGGGGGCATGGACACCACTGATGTGTTTGGAAGGTTATCATAGTTTCATGGTATTATACCAAAAAATAAGAA
The DNA here is from genome assembly GCF_022079265.1 of Lynx rufus. Lineage (NCBI taxonomy): Eukaryota > Metazoa > Chordata > Mammalia > Carnivora > Felidae > Lynx > Lynx rufus. The sequence continues at coordinate 10,151,285 of NW_025814841.1, read as the reverse complement.
ACAAGGAAGGGCACAAAATGAGCAGGAAGACGTTGGTAGAAGACCGATCGCAGGAGGGCTTTGTATGTCATAGTGAGAATGTGGATATTTCTCTCTACAGCTGTGTTGTCCAGTACAGTAGCCACTAGCCACATGTGGCTATTTAAATCTACAAGAACTAAAATAGAAATAAAAATGCAGTTTCTCAGTCACATGAGTCACATTTCAATGGCCAGTTTCACTAGGCACATAAGGCTACCATATAGGACCGTCCAGGTGGAGAACATGTCCCTCACTGTAGAAAGTTCTATTGGACAGAACTGCTCTGGAACCTTTCTACTCAAAGTGGTCAGCAGACCAGAAACGTTGGCCTCACCTGGAGCTTGTTAGAAATGCAGAGTCTCAGTCTCCACCCCAGATCTAGTGAATTAGAGTCTGCATTTTAACAAGCTCCCCACCTTCCTCCCCCACCCCACCGTCGGCAATTCACGTGTACACGGAAATTTGAGGCGCACTGCTCTCTGGAATGGGGGGCCATTGATCCATTTAAGCAGAAGCAGCATGGTCAAACTCGCATCTTTTTCTTTATTCTTTCCATTCCTGTCTCCCCATTCCGCCCCACTCCCACCCCAACCACCACCATTCTACTCTCTATCTCTGCAAGTAGAGACAGAATTTTCTTCCTGTGCTTGTCTTGTTTCACTTATGAGCATAATGTCCTCCAGGCTCATCCATGTTGTCACAAATAACAGGGTTTCCTTCTTTTTGAATGCTGAATAATATGTATATCATATTTTCTTTATCCATTTATCTCTCAATGGACACTTAGGTTGTTTCCATACCTTGGCTATTGTGAATAATGCTGCAGTGAATCTGGGAGTGCAGATATCTCTTTAAAATACTGACTTTGTTACCATTGGAGGTAGCATAGCTGGATGTTCTATTTGTCATTTTTTGAGAAACCTCCATACTATTTTCCATAATGGTTATACCAATTTACATTTCCACCAACAGTGCACAAAGGTCTCTTTTCTCCACATCCTCGCCAACACTTATCTTTTGATAACAGCCACTCTAACAGGTGTGAGGTGGTCTCTCATTGTGGTTTTGATTTGCATTTCTCTGATGATCTGTGATGTTGAGCATTTTTCATATATTTCTGTATCTGCTGGCCATTCGTATGTCTTCTTTTGAGAAATATCTCTTCAAGATCGTTTTCCCATTTGTTAACTGGGCTATTTTTTTGCTGTTGTTGTTATTGAGTTGTTTGAATCTATATTTTAAATTAACCCCTTATCAAATCTGCAAGATTTTTCTCTCATTCTATAGTTGTCTCTTCACTCTGTCGATTGTTTCCTTTGCTATACTGAAGATTTTTAGTTTAATGCAATCTCACTTGTCTATTTTTGTTTTTGTTCCCTGTCCTTTTAGGGTCATATACAAAAACTCATTGCCCAGACCAGTGTCAAGGAGCTTTTTCCCTATGTTTTCTTCAAGGAGTTTCTTCTAGGAGTTTCAGGTCTGACATTTAAGAATTGATTGAAGAATCCACTTTGAATTGACTTTTGTATATGAAGTGAGATAAGGATCCAATTCCATTTTTCTGTATGTAGATATCTAGTTTTCCCAGGATTACTTATTGAAAAAACTGTCCCTTTTCCCATTATGTGTTCTTGGCATCCTTGTTGAAGGTCATTTGACCATATATGTAAGGGTTTATTTCTGGGTTTTCTATTCTTTCCATTGGTCTTTATGTGCGGCTTTATGCTAGTAATGACATTGTTTTGATTACTATGTCTTCAGAATATAGTTTGACATCAGGAAATGTGATGCCTCTACCCTTGTTCTCCTTTCATAACACTTCTTTGGCTATTTAGGGCTATTTAGGCTATTCTGTGATTCCCTATGAATTTTACGATTTTCTTTCTATTTCTGTGAAAAAATGTCACTAGAATTTTAATAGGGATTGCACTGAACGTGTAGATCCCTTAAGGTAGGATGGACATTTTAACAATAGTCATTTTTCTGATTCATGAACATAGGATATCTTTCCATTTATTTGCATCATCTCCCATTTACTTCATCAGTGCTTTCAAAACCTGCATTTTAGAAATGTATCCTCATAGAAGGATAAATAAAAGGAGAGCAAGACTAGAGGAAGAGACACCAGTCTGGAGACCCTAGCAATTGGGCTGCTGTTTCCACTTTTGAACAAATTGGAAAAAGTCACCTCTTCTTTGTAGAAGCAACCTACAGAGGCTTGGTGAGTAGAGTGCAGGCCGGCTTTAAGCCTTGCTCTGGCACAGGCACCCTGAACACCGTGCATGAGCACACACGAAAGCACGTTGGCAATTGTCCAGGCGTGTGATGAGGAAGGCCTAAACAGCACAGACCGAGGATGTTGATGAACAGTAACAAGGCACCAGTCTATGGGGTGTTGTTTTATAAAATGCCATGTGCTGTGGGTGGAAAGGGCAGAGGCTGTCATGAGAAAGTAAGGCTATGTCCCACAAGGACCAATAAGGAGTGCTGGCCTTTTCATGCAGTGCGCTAATGGGCAGCCCTGTTCGGTAGTGTCCTGGCTTCATTTCACATCAGGAAAGTGATTAAACTAATTGCCTTAAACCAGTGCTGCATTTCATGTGTATAATACCCATAATTTGGGGTTTGAATATATTGTGGTAAATTATACTAATCACAGGAAAACTTCATTAAGCTAATATAGGTTTATTCAAAAGAGTGTAGTTTTAAGCAATCAGTATTCCCTAGTTTAAATGGTGCCTTCTTGCTTTATAATAAAAGATACTGAATACTTCAAAACTCTGTTAATTCAAAGTCCATTTTTCTACAATAATGGAAGTTTGAGAGAATGTTAACCCATTTGGAGTATAGTCACCTTTTAAAGCATGAGACATGATGTTAAAAAAGATTAAAAACAAAACAAAACAAAAACCCCAAAACACCTAGGAGCAACCTTAAGTGGAAAGAGTCTTTAAAATTCAGTTCTCTCTATTCTGAATCCTTCTGGATTTCTCAGACAGGCAAATTTTAATTTATGCACTTCCAATTGCCTTAGATAATGAGTTGAAGCAGAGAAAATGTCTACCATTTGCTACACAGGCTGTACACACACACACACACACACACACACACACACACACATACCCTGTACTGGCCAGAGCTCCGGCAGGAATTTGATGGTATACTCATTCATGGTCGTTGAGTATATTTAATAAAAGGGTCATGTCTAGCATGTGGGTAGGGGCTAAAGGGAATTAACAAGGACAGCAGCACTCTGGGGCTAGCCACAGCTGGTAGCTGTTACCACCCTAGGCCAGAAGGGGAAACAGGAGAGGGCACTTTCTGAAACTCTGTGAGGGTAGCTGCAAGAGAAAGCTGACCACAAGAAGCTTTGACCTTTGGTGGAGGGACGCAACCAATTTACAATGACCTGCCAGCAAGGGAGTTGAGGGGATTTATACCCCAACCTCACTCTGCCCTTCCTGTCTTCTTCTCCTGGCACCTCCCATTGGCCAAAACTAGTATATGTTGCCAAGTGGTAAAGACAACCATTGCTGCAGTCCCTTTAGGGGAGGCTCCCAAAACACAAAGCAAGGTAGAGAAGTGCGAAGAGTGAATAGACAGCATCCAGCACATTTCACAAATGCATGTGTGCTTATACACAAACATACAGCTTACATTTCCATAACACCCTACAGTAAGCAAGTACTTTCAAATATTTTTTAAATATACACCTGACTCATAGCAGGTGACTGACTGACTCCTGCCCCCCCCATATATACACACGCACACACTGAATAAATCAATGAAACATATTTTTTGCAACTGAGCTTTTTTATTATTTATAGCAATTAGGTTTTTAATATATTTTTTATTATGAAAAAATACACATGACATATAAATTACCATTTTAGCCATTCTAAAGTGCACAATTCAGTGGCATTAAGCACTTACATGATGTTGTACAACCACCATTATTATCTAGTTCCATAACTTTTCCATTACCTCAAATGGAAACCCCATACTACAAATTTATTTTTTAAATGACAGACTTATTTTGCATGCAAAGATTTGTGAAAGGCTAATGGCATATAAGATCTACTAAATGGTGGGACAATTTTCTTAGTAGTCAAGGATAAAAAAAAAACTTCAAAATGCTCTTATCTATAGAAGCATATTGAAATACACAGAGTAGTTACACAGAGTTACATAGAGTTAACATACTTAGAGTAGTTACTTCTAATATAGAACCTGGATATTTGAGGAAGTAACTTCCTCTTGATTACTTTGATTGATCAAGGTGGCCAGAAAGTCCATCCATTTTTCACTTCAGTTTGTAGAGAGGCTCATGCCTTGATGGCACCTCCTTCTTTCCTCTCCAAAGATGAAATAGCCATTTTCAATTCCCAGGCTTTGCTGATGAGCCCCAAATAAATTCCCGAAGTGTTCTGAGCAATGTAACTTCAGTCTCAGTCAGCCTGTTGATGGCAGATGGGATGTCTTGTCCTGGTTCTGCTGTTCACTAGCTGCCTGGATACAGGCTGGGGGCAATCTGGCCTCCCTTATCTCTAAAAAAAATAATAATGGCTCTGGACTTTGATCCCTAAAGCCCCTGACAGCTCTAACATCCCTGTTACTCTAGGCTCTGCCCCAAAACCTCCAAAGCTTCCAGTGGAAAACACTCTTAGTACAAGCACTTCAAATATCTGAACACACAGTATTCACCCTTCTGATGAAACAGCCAGTGTGGAATTTGACCCTTTCAACAAATCATGGATGTGAAAACCAATGTTCTGTGCGTATAAAGCCAGGCGGGGACAGGTTTAGCACTTAGAGAAACAAGGAAGCCAAATTCATTGACCAATAGAGTTTTGAATGGGTATGTTAATGATATAGAGATGCTAGCTCTGACCTTTTCTCAGAAGCAGCTTCCCCATTGGAGCTGGCAGACTACCACTGATCCATCCCCACCTGGTCTCCTTGGTAACCAAGGGCCTAGATCTGTGAGGTGTTTGCAGAGCATCTGGGCAGGCAGCGTTAAGGTGCAGGCCACTGCTATCAGAGATCGAGCCCATAGCCTTGGCTTTTGAAGACCCTAATCTAATTAAAGAATTGGCAGCCTTTCGTGAGTTCAAGCCCTGTGTCAGACTCTGTGCTGACATCTCAGAGCCTGGAGCCTGCTTTCGTTTCTGTGTGTCCCTCTCTCTCTGCCCCTCCTCGGCTCGCACTTTATCTCCCTCTGTCTTTCAAAAATAAACAAACGTTTAAAAAAATTAAAAAAAAAAAAAAGAAGAATTGGCAGCCACAGGCAGGGAGGTGGAGCACCCAGTAATGTTGGTGAGTCAAGTTAGCACAGTGATGGAGAACACAGGCTCTGGAACCATACTGGTTGAGACTAAATACCAATGTGTCTCTTACCAGTGGAAGAACCTTGCACAAGTTTTAATTTGCCTTTCTGGGACTCAGTTTCCTGATTTGTAACACGAACTGAATACAAGTAACTTCTTCATGCAGGTGTTGAAAGGATTAAATACATTTAAATACTGAAAGTACCTAGAGTTGTATACAGCAAGAGCTCAATATGAACCGACCAGCAGTAGTAACAATGCAATGATTATGGAACACCAGTAAAAAAAAAAATAGAGCTTTTTCAAAATGACCATGTGCAGAATTGTTTTAGGGAGATTATAGGAAAGATGGTAGGACTTCAAAACTGCAGTTGGAAAACCCTCTGCTATGTTCCCATAACAAATACACAAGTTTAGACAAACAGGGCAGGGATTTGAACAGCAGCAAAAAATCGAGAAGGTCAACATCCGTGGCTTTGGCATCAGATAGATATGAGTTGGCATCCTAGCTCTGTAGATTAGTAGCTGTGTGAATTTGGGTAGCTCAATCTAAGCCTTGCTTTCCTCAAATTACAGTAGGGAGAATAGCAGTACTACCCTATAGGGTGGTGCTAATGATTTAGGGAGAATGCATGAAAAATGCTCAGCACACTGCCTGGAACGAAGCAAGTGGTCAATAAACATGAATGACTATTATTACAAGGTCCAATTGTGTCCCATTAGGCCCCGGTTTTCTCCCATATCCCTAAGTTTATATCTTTATTCATTCATTTCATCTGTCAAACATTGGTCAGTGCTGTTGTGTCTGTCACTAAATGGATTCAGGGAGCTCAGAAATAATGATGAGGTGAAGTTCATGCTCTTGGTCTAGTCTGGAGGTGATTCATAGATCCACCAAGTAACAGGAGAGTCACCTTGGGGCACTCCTTGCACAGGTGTGAGATTACAGAGAGGGGAGCAGCGGGGCATGGTTGGGGTGGGGGTGGGCAGTGAGGCTGTTCAGGACTAAAGGGGGCACCTAGAAGATGGTCGTAATGGCTGAGGAGAGGCAGTGGTGTCCAGCGGTGAGGATCTGAGACCTTCATCTCAGACACCCGATGCTCTCAATCCCAGATCTGCCCCCATGAGCTCATGTGATCTTGCTTAAGTCACTTTATCCCTCTTTGCCTCAGTTTCCTCAGCTGTAAAATGGTGAAATGATAATACTTAGAGAATTAAATGCGTTAAAAACCTGTGAGGCACTGAAGAGCACCTAGATTGTAGTAAAAGTTACTATTACAGCATGGGTAAGAGAGAGGGAGAATTTTTTTGGTAGATAAGATATCAGGACCTTTGCTTTTTGGCTTGTTTTGGTTTGCTTTTTAACTAGATATGCCCATGTAATGCTGCCACTGGGCCCCTCAGAGTCTAGAAAGATGGATCCTCTTAGTCTATCCCCAGTCTTATTCGCGGCTTATCAAAAACACGTGTGGCTCCCAAAGGTTGGTGTAAATATTTATTTACCTTCTCTTTGGGCCACTTTTCAGCAAGTGCTGCCTCAATACTACATGGCCACACAGAAGCCGCTTCTCCTTGGCCACCTACCCTTTCACTGTCTCCACACTCATCTCCATTGGGTTCCAGCCCCATCCTGTCATTGCTCCTGGGCGGTGGAGCTAGTGAAGGCCATCTCTCAGGTCTCCCACCATTCCTTAACCGGGGTCCTGTTTGCCTGCGTTTATGTGGCACCCACCACATTAGCTAGCCTCTTTCAAGCTAAAACCAATCACTTCCCATAGTATTTTATTGTAAGTAGACCCCCCCTCCCCACTAAGGGAGAACCGGGAGGGACCTTGGGGGTGGACACAGTGTTGAATGTCCAGAAAATATAGTAAGAAATTTCCTGCTCAATTCCCCACTCTCAAGTCTGGCATAAAGAATGTTTCATGGCTTTCTTTATACGGTCACCCAAGGCCAAGCTTAAGCCCCTAAAGCGGAATTTAGGAGGGTTAAGGGTTTGACAGAGGGCTCACATTGCTGAAGAGCAGCTGGATAGAAACATCACCCGCTGCCCCCATTGGGATTCTGATTCCAGCATCATCAAAAGTCCTATCATCCCAGCGACTCAGTGAGCAGCTCCGCACAGTATGTCACCATGATGCTCGTCGCTGGATGCATTTGGCTTCGCTGGCCATATGGCAGTGTGGAAGAGCTCCTTTGTAGTTTGATGGTCTGGAAACAACCAAGTCTCTCCTCACATTCTGTGTTGCTGGCTCATTTCTGTTTGGGAAGAGCTAATGCTGCCAGGGCTTACCTTGTCCTTGACACTGCTGAAGGAGCCTTACGAATGGATCCTTTTCATCTCTCAGGCACAGATATCTTCACTTTATAAGGCAGATGGGTAGGGAGCAGTAGTTCAGAAGCACTTAGCAATCAGCAAGCAGGATTTCTTGAACAACAAATATAAACACTCCAAATGGCTCAGTCTAGTGGGGGAGAGAGATGAGGAAAATGTCAATCACAGGAAAATGGGAAAATACATAGTGGAGGGGTATGTGGGAGGCCATGGGAGCTAAGAGAGCCAGAAATAGTTTCCAAAAGCGAGATCAAGTTGAGTTATAAAAGAAGAGTATAATTTCTAGAGCACCTGCTAAAGCCAGGTCTTCTCCTGGATATTCTACTTACAGTATTTTTATTAATTCTCTCACCAAAGTCACAAAACTAATGATTAAAGGAGCCAGGGTTTGAATCTATGTCAGTATGAACCCAAACCCATTCTGCTCCATCCCACTGCTAAGGAACGAGGCAGATCTGGGCAGGTGGCTGGAGGATGGGATCCTGGGCCAAGGAGTAGGAATCCACCTCGGACTTCACGTCAGACAGAAGGGCAGATACAGGAATCCCTTCCCATGTCTGAGGCAGGTCCATGGCATTGTTGGTTTCTGAACCCTGAAGTGGCCTTAGAATCTTTCTCAATCCAGCACTCCAGGATCAGCATGAGTCAGATTTGAAACTTATTTGCCACATAGAAGAAAAGAACAGATCTGGAAGAGCCACAGGGGTTTCTAAAAGAATGTCATAGAGCCAGAGGTTCAAAAAAGATGATTTGAATTTTCTCAAATTCTCAGTTGAGAACTTAGGGAGAAAAAGGTATTAACCTGAAAATCCTACCACTAAAAATTTGAAGCTAATGCTTACCCAAGGGGCAGGACCTGAGTTCAAGGTCAGAATTTTTTCTTTTTCGGTCATGTGCTGAAATCTCACCATTTGCCGCTGATAAGCACTTGCAGACTACCCCAAATTGGGACTCCAGAATGATACTGAAAGCTTAGTTAAGAAGTGCCCAAAATTGGGCTTTGGCATTGAAAACTTAACAGCCGAACAGATTCATACCAGCTGCTTGCTCTGCTTTCCACTAATTAAAGCACTCTGTAGTTAAGAAAGATGGTAAAGGCTGCCCAACTCGGGCTGGGGCATTAATGTGAGGCTGAACTAACCTGGAACGTCACTCTGACCCAGCCAGAACTTTGATTAAAAACCTGCAACATTTTCTGCCTCAGTGGTTTTTGAGTACTTGGCTGATGTCTGATACCCAATTGGGATTAATCTCCACATCCTATTAAGAGGAACAACTATTTCTCAGGTAGTTGGGTTCTTTTCCTGGCTGCAATATCTTTGTAATATCCTTCCAGCAGCTCCTGTGGGCTTAAATATATGACATTCAAAAAATAATATGTAAATGAATTTCTATCCATTTCATCAAGAGAGTTGTTTTCTCCATTTGTAATCGTTTTTTTATTTTTTATGACTTTTATTCTTCTTGCAGGAAACAGAAGTAGAGGTGCATTCAGGCCATGTGTGTAATTTTGGGATCAGCTTTCTGTAATGAAACTGGGAGCAAATCCCAGATAAGAGCCCCAACTGTTTCAGAAGAACATTGCAAAGCCCAGCGGTCCCGACCAAGTTGTCACACACAGAGCAGAACTATCGATGAGAGCCATACAACATCTGTTGCCCAGGTAACCATCAATCCACTAAGCCAGGCCTGAGTCATAAATGGCATGAAGAGGTCTGCTAGCATGGAAGGCAGTATAAACTCTTCTCGACCTTTCTCCACCTCCAGTTATGGCCCACGGCTGCCATACAAGGTTAATAGAAACCTACACTCAGACCCCCAAAAGACCTAAAAGACCTCTTTTTTTCCTAGCCTTCATTCTCAGATTCTTGGACCTCCATTAGTCTTATCACAAAACCTCCCTAGATTCTTTTCAATGCTTAGCACATTACCAGTGCTAAGCAACACTACTCAAACTTCCAGCCTGCTGACTGGTACGACATTGTTCACCCCCCATCGTCTGGCCCCCAGCCTGCATTTTGAGTAGCACTGAACTAGAGCACCTATTCCTCAGGAGCCCTGTGGCAGCCCACCAGGGCTCACACACTTATCGTGACTTTCACTTGGAACTGTTGGGATGGGAGAACCATATGGGTCTCCTTTCACGTGCCCCATCACATCCAAGATGCTACACACCAATTCAGAAAGAAAAATGAATAAATGTGCCTTTGCCGAGTAACTAGATCTGGCTGTCTAAAAACATTCCTAGGTATATTTCCAAAAGAATTGAGAATAGGTGTTCAAACAAAATCTTGTACACAAATGTTCATAGAAGCACAGTTTTCCATAGCTAAAAGATAAAAACAACCCAAATGTCCATCAGTGAATGAATAGATTAACAAAGTGTGGTATACTCATACAATGGAATATTATTCAACCATAAAAAGAGTGAAGTACTGATACATACTCTGACATGAATGAACTTTGAAGGCATTATACTAAGTGAAAGGCCAGACACAAAAGGGCACATATTGTATGACTCCATTTATGTGAAATATACAGAAAGGTAAGTATGTAGAGACAGAAAGCTAAGACTAGTGGTTGCCAGGGCTGGGGGAAGAAGAAGGGTGAGGATGTTGCTTAATGAGGGTTTCCTCTTGGGATGATGAAATGTTTCGGAACTACATAGAGGTGATGGATGCCCAATACTGTGAATGTACTTAATGCCACTGAATTGTACACTTTAAAAATGGTTAATTCTAGGGACACCTGTGTGGCTCAGTTGAGCATCCGACTCTTGTTTTCGGTTCAGGTCATGGTATCGTAATTTGTGGGTTCGAGCCCCGCATCGGGCTCCGTGCTGACAGCATGGAGTGTCCTTGGGATTCTTTTTCTCTCCCTTTCTCTGACACCCCCCGCCTTCCTCTCTCAAAATAAATAAACTTAAAAAAATGATTAATTCTATGTTATGTGAATTTTACTCAATTTTTTAAAAGTCTAGCATAAGAACATTTATTAAAAAGTAAGGCAGAAAGGATACCACTCATAGCTGCACCATCCAAATCCAAATACTGCTCACATTTTCTTCCAGTTTATAGTCCATAGTAATAATTTATATTGCATATGTAATTTATATTTTATTTTCAAATTAATGTTATTTCCAAAGTATTATCTACGGTCTGTATGTTTCATGAGCTTAAACTCCTCGGTAAATTTTCTAAATATGTATTTTTTTAAATGTTTATTTATTTTTGAAAGAGAGACAGAGCATGAGCAGGGGAGGGGCAGAGAGAGAGGGAGACACAGAAGCCAAAGCAGGCTCCAGGCTCTGAGCTGTCAGCCCAGAGCCCAACACAGGGCTCCAACTCACAGACTGTGAGATCATGATCTGAGATGAAGCCGGACGCTTAACTGACTGAGCCACCCAGGTGCTGCTCTTAATATGTATTTTTTTTCAAGTTTAATTATTTTAGAGAGAGAGACAGACATACAGAGCATGAGCAGGGAAGGGACAGAGGGAAAGGGAGACATAGAATCTGAACCAGGCTCCAGGCTCTGAGCTGTCAGCACAGAGCCCAATGCAGGGCTTGAACTTGTGAGCCACAAGATCATGACCTAAGCCAAAAAGTCAGACGCTTAACCAACTGAGCCATGCAGGTACCCCAATATGTAGTTTTTAAGTTGCTTCATAATATCGTACTAATTTATACTGACACTGCAATATATGAAAATCCTTGTTAGCCTTGAGTAGCATTGATTAGTCTCCCCCAAAAAGAAAAAAAGACACTATTATGTGGGTGTTCTAATAGTTTTTCATTTGATTGTTAGTAAGATTGTCACCCTACAACTTATTTCTATTTTGAAGTAATAAATAAATGGTAGACACTTCTGTATGCTTTGTCTTTATTAGAGTAGAGAGTAGCTAGTCATTATTTTGGGGGGTAGAATCCAGTGGCAAATGCTTTAAAAGACTACACTAGACACAGTTATCCCTGAAGGAGGAACTGGAGAACTAGTAGGTTAATGAGCCCAAATTATCTGGAATGCGATACTGAGCAGAGGCAGGAAATATGAAACATGAAAGATAAGAACATAAAAGGTAAAATTTTAAAATTCCAACAAAAATCAAATAGGTTGTATCAGTGAAGGATTTGACCTGGCACAATAGTGGGAGGTGATGAAATCCTTTATAAGGCTATTGCCTTCCTGTGTGATGCTGGAATAGGTACTAGTCTAGCCCCTATGGCCAGAATAGAGAGTCTCAGAAATAACAGAAATAACACACCGGCACTGGTATATATCCTAAGACGTAGGCTGTTTGGTCTCACACATGGTTCCCTCATTGTACCTCGAGGCGTGGAGAGGGGAAGAGTGACAACAGGAGCTGGGGCCACTTAGTCTTTCTTCTCCAGGAACTAATAGAGATTGAATTCTGTGTCTGAAACTTATAAATAATAGCACTGTAAATTTTAAAAATTTTAATCATTACTATTACCGTATTGAGATGCTACTCATGTGGAAGTGTGGCAGAAAGCCACCAATGTCACACTAAAATGCTGAAACTTGGCTTCTTACTAAGTTATTAGGGACAAGACATAGGACCACCATTATCAACTGGCTTGGAGCCCTTGCCTACAACCATTCTGCTTCTCAACATTGTCACCTTGCTAAAGCATCCTTTTTTAGGAATGCAAAGAATGGCTGGAAAGAAAAAAAAAACAGAGAAACCCTAGGATTACAATGAACATTGCCCAAGATTAATCTTGTCTCTGTTCTTTCATAAATCCAGGTGAGAATCCCACAAATTAACAAAGACGGTAGAGGGTGATAGTCTGTCAAGATGTAGGATGCCCATACCTCTTTCCAATTTTAGAGTAAAAATACAAGAAAAAATGGGTTCAACATCAGTGTGCAGAAGGGGAGGCTGTGATTGAACTGTGATGAAATGTGCTGAACTAATGGATGCATGACAGATGGGCTGCACTTCTGGCGAGAACAAACTACATCCTCAGTGGTCAGTTTTCAGTCCTTCAATGTCTAATTGGGATGCAGGGCAGTGGTTTTCACACTCTACCATTCAGACCATAATGTCCTAGAGGCCAATCCTGCCCTTCAACCAGAGCAACTCTGTTCACATCTGTATACATATTGGAGTTTTATTAAGATGTTGCTTGGAAACAGAGTCCTAATTTTAAAGTTCACTTCTAATTCCCCTGATATAAAAGAAGAACTGTGATATACACTCTATAATCAATTGGCTTGAGTCCTGATTTTAATTTCTATAAGCTTGTTATCTTAAGCTGGCTACTTATTTTTGTTAATGTTTATTTATTTTGAGAGAAAGAGAGCATGCATGAACTGGGGGTGGAGGGGTGGGGGTGGAGAGAGAGAGAGAGAGAGAGAGAGAGAGACCCAAGCGGGCTCCAAAGCGCCAGTGTAGTGCCTGATGTGGGGCTGGAACTGTGAGATCATGACCTGAGCCAAAATCAAGAGTAGCACACTTGACTGACTAAGCCATCCCGGTGCCCCTAGGCTGGCTTATTATTTTGCTTCTCAAACTCCATACCTGAAAAATTAGAATAATACTTGATTCTTCACTGAGGGTTTTAGGGATCACTAATGTGTGAAAATACATTTTGTAAACTGTCACCATATAAATGTTAAGAATTATCATCTAGCATCAGTGATTGCAAGACTGTGAGAAATGAATTTAGTTTAACTGCTGCCACAACAGACTATAAAACAGGACAGTAAATGACTGAGTTAACATTAGCACAGTTTTTCTATTTGGAGGGATAATATTTCAGAAACTAGCCAATGGAAACAATAAAGATTGAAAATAAAAGGAACAGAACTTCAGGGATCTGTAGGACAACACCCAAAGGTCTGATATTTTTGTCATCAGAGTCTCAGAAAGGAATGAGAAAGATATGTACATTTAAAATATATACACACAGGGGCACCTGGGTGGCGCAGTCGGTTAAGCGTCCGACTTCAGCCAGGTCACGATCTCGCGGTCCGGGAGTTCGAGCCCCGCGTCAGGCTCTGGGCTGATGGCTCGGAGCCTGGAGCCTGTTTCCGATTCTGTGTCTCCCTCTCTCTCTGCCCCTCCCCCGTTCATGCTCTGTCTCTCTCTGTCCCCAAAATAAATAAAAAAAAAAAAAAAAAAAAACGTTGAAAAAAAAAATAATAAAATATATACACACATTTGAAGGTATACTGGCTGAAAATTTACCAAATTTGATTAAAGACATAAACTTATAGATTCAAGAAGCCCCAAACAAAAGAAACTCTAGGAAATAAATGCTGACACATATTAGAGCCAAGCTGCAGAACTACTAAAAATAGGGAAGAGAATATTGAAAGAAACCACAGAAAAAGGACTCTTTACTTGTAGAGGAACAATAATTTGAACAACTGTAGGTTTCTCATCAGAAACTGTGGAGGCCAGGAGAATTCTGGCCTGGTCCACAGGCCAGAAGCTGTGGAGGCCAGCGCATTTTTAAAAGTGTTTAAAGAAAAGAATTGCCAACTTAGAGTTCTATACACAATGAAAATATCTTTCACAAATGAATGCAAAATAAAGACATGCCAATTACTAAATTAAACCTCATTTAAAATGAAGCCTGGAGGCAGCAGGGGGAGCTCTCATGCTCTACCACCCCTTGTCAATTGCAGACCCCAACAGAAAGAGACTACTTTGCATTCCCAACAGGAAGAAGCCTATACTTTAATGCCCCAGCAGGAGGTTTTCTCCTTGCCTGGCAACAGCCCAGCCAATGAGAGACAGTCACAACTCAGCCAATGAAAAGCCACTACATTTGGAACTCCCAATTTACTCCAATGAACTTTTTGTTTATAAGAGCCCCTCCCAACCTTCCCCCCCTTTCCTCTATCAAAGAGTCTTTCTCACTTTTCTCTGAATTTGACTTTGGTTTTGCTATAGCTTGCATGTCTCAAATTGCGATTCTCTGCTATTCCTGAATTAACCCCCCCCCCTTTTTTTTTGCTAGTAAAATAAGTGTACAGTTTTGCTTCGAAGGTTAGCAACATTCTCAGGGGTAGGAAACTATAGAATTTGTTGCCAGTAGACCTGTTGTAGAAGAAATGCTAAAGGCAGTTCTTCAGATTAGAGAGGAAATGATGCTAGAGGGAACCTTGAAATTCATGAAGGAAAGAACAACAGAAATGGTAAATATTTGGATGAATAGAATAGATTGAAGCTTTAATATATATATGACAGTTAAAAGCAAAAATTACAACACGATGTGATGGGTTTTGAGTGTAGCTGGATGTTATACATATCACAACTGTAACATAAAGTGGGAGAGTAAAGAATAAAGAGATGTATGTGATGGCAAGTTTTCTAAATTCCACTTGAAGTGCTAAAATAGTTATTCTTAGTAGACTGAATGTTAAATATTATAGTGTGATCTATAGAGCAACCACTAACAAAACTACACAAAATATAGTTAAAACTCAATACATAAACTTAAATGGAATACTGAAAAATATTCAAATAACCCAAAAGGCAGCAGGACAGGGTGGAGATCATGAACAAAAATATAGAAAACAAATATAAAGTGGTATACCTAATCCAAATATATCAATAATGACATATAATTTCAATAGTCTAACTACATCAATTAGAAGAAAGAGAATGCCTTAATAAATAACGGAGCAAGACCCAACTATATGTTGTCTACAGTGAACTCACATTAAATATAAGGGTATAGGTTAAAAGAATGAGAAAGGTGTATCATGCAAACATTAATGGAAAAGAGCTAGAATGACTATTTAAAAAAAATTTTTTTTCAACGTTTATTTATTTTTGGGACAGAGAGAGACAGAGCATGAACGGGGGAGGGGCAGAGAGAGAGGGAGACACAGAATCAGAAACAGGCTCCAGGCTCTGAGCCATCAGCCCAGAGCCTGACGCGGGGCTCGAACTCCCGGACCGCGAGATCGTGACCTGGCTGAAGTCGGACGCTTAACCGACTGCGCCACCCAGGCGCCCCTAGAATGACTATTTTAATATCAAAGTAAATTTCAGAGGAATGAAAGTTACCAGGGATGAAAGATGAACATTACACAGTGACAAAGGGGTCAGTTCACCAAGTAGATATGACAAGTCTCAATGTGCCTACAACTAACAAAAAATCTCAGAATATGGGAAGCAAAACTGATAGTGCAGAAATGAGAAATGGAAAAATCCACAGTTAAAGCTGGAGACTTTAATGCTCTCCTCTCAGCAACTGATAGAACAAGTAAAGAGAAGATCCACAAGGATATAGTAGAATCGATCACCACCATCAACCAACGACATCAAATTGACAGTTACACAATATTCTACTCAAACCACAGAAACATGTAAATTGTTTTCAAGTGTGCGTTGAACATTGACCAAAACAGACCATATTCTGCACTCTAATGCAAACTTTAATGAAGTTAAAATAAATCATACAATGTAAGTTCTCTGATCATAATGAAATTAAATTAGAGATCAACAACAGAAATAAAACTAAAAATATCCAATACTTGGAAATTACAGAATACACTTCTAAATTATCCATGGGTCAAGGAACAAGTTTCAGGAGAAATTGGAATGGTGCCTGAGGGGGTCTGTCGGTTGAGCATCTGACTCTTGACTTTGGCTCAGGTCACAATCTCACAGTTTGGGGATCGAGCCCCACATTGTACTCTTTGTTGACAGTGCGGACTCTGCTTGGGATTCTCTCTCTCCCTCTCTCACTGCTCTTCCCCACCTCTTAAGATAAATAAGTAAATATTCAAGAGAAATTAAAAAATATTTTGAACAGAATGAAAATGAAGTTACAACATTTCAGTATTTGTGAGATGGAGCTAAATTAGTGCTAGATAAGTGGTGATTCTCAGTCTTGATTCACATTTGAATCCCCTGGAAAGCTTTTTAAGAATACTGATTCCTGGCCCTCCCCTCCTAGACCAATGACATCAGATAATCTAGGGGTGAAACCCAGGCAAGAGTATTTTCACAAAGCAGCCCCAATGATTTTAATATACAGTCACCATTGAGAACTACTATCCTAAGTGCTGCAAAAGTGATAGAAAATACTATGGGAACCCAGATGGAAAAGTTATCACTGCCTGGACCATGGTGGATGGCTTCACAGAGGGGTAAAGGATAAGCAAAAATTTGCCAGGTTGGGAAGGCACAGGGGGGAAGGTATTCAAGCATGGGGAACAGCATGGACCAAGCTACCCAGATATGAAAACGTATTCAGGGAATGAAGTTCAATGGATAAGGCATATCTGTTGTGCTACCTGACACACACGCACACACACACACACACACACACACACTCTCTCACACACACACACGCACATATGCTTGTATATATATATATACACAACATATATCATAATTAAAATATGACCTTATCTCCTACTGTTAGAGTGAAACTTGCAAATGATCTAAATTTACCTAAAATGCTACATCAAGAAAGGAGAGAAAATACTTCGCAATAGGTTTTTATTGGGGAGAAGAAATCTCAGGAGTACAAAATTGCTTGAAATTTTTTGCTTAAACCTCAGTTTATAAATAGGGATTTTGATATTGTACAAAACTACAATAGCAGAAACAGTCACTAGAGCAATATAGACCACTAGAATATAACCTCAGGCACCCTGGACTAGTTTTTTTTTTTTCCTTAGACATTTGTTCCCTCCCTAAGCTTTCCAGTTTCATTTCTTGCTGTTCTCCGTGTCACACCACTGTGTACTTTATTCCTTAAGAGCAGAACACTGCAGATTCACCTTCCCATTTCTTGTTTCTATAACTTTGCTCATATCATACTTTTTGCCAAGATGGTCCCGCTCTTTGCCCCCACCTGACCCTGATTAACTCCTACTCATCCTTTATACCTTGGCTCAGAAACCATCTCTTCCAGGAAGCCTTCTTAGAAGGAGAGTGCTTGGGTTGGGCACTGAAAATCCTTGAAGATTCCTGTTTGTAAATTTGGGATGCTTTGTATTTTTCTGCATTGTCTTTGGATGTGCATTAATGCTTTATGATTTTATTCCTTTTTATTTCTAGAGTGTAGGTCTGAATAAGATTCAAAAGGTTTAGGTCATTTCTGAGACTGTGGAGTGGCTGGAACCTTTTGTTGCCATTATGTTGCAGGAAGCAGCTCTGAAAGACTATAGCAAATGGGTGTTTGTTTTTCTTGGGTATTCTAGGAAACACTTAGGAGGGTTTTTGAAAGCAAAACTCTTAACGGTGGCAGGTGGTGTTATTCCAGAGAAGAAATTACGCATTAATAAGGATGGTAATACTAGAACCAAACACATATCTCCTCTCTGTGTTGGGACGTTGCTGGAAGGATGCCAGGGTGTTGCATGGACACATCCTAGGCTCTCTAAGAAATACAAAATTGGATCCCAAGAGGACCTTTCAGGGAGGAAGAAGTTTGTCAGCCATAAAGCTTTTAACCAGAAGTGAAAACCCGACATAAACATTGATTCTCTCTCTCCCTGGAGTTCCCTATGGCGGGAGGGGGTAGAGGGGAGCGAGAGAGTGAGAGAGAGAGAGAGAGAGAGAGAGAGAACAAAAGCCTCAACAGAGAAAGGAAATGAACATGGCAGTGAAGTAAATTTTTTATGACGAGGCATTATAACTATCGTTTAGGACAAGAATTTTTGAACTGAGCACTGCCCTGCTTAAATGAAGTCAACATGTAGGTGCAAACAGGAGGCTGTGCTTGATAAGACGTTTCGTGAAAATGAAGTAAGCTATAGAATACTGTATGTAATGCCATCCTACCTCCATTTAAAAATAGGAACAAATGCTGCTTACAAAGAACATTGTGAGGAATGTCATCAACATTTTAACAGTGGTTGTTTGGGATACTGAGACTACAGTTAATTGTTTCTGCTTGCTTGCCTTTTTTGGTAGTTTCTACATTGTCTGTACCGAGCACATACTGCTTTTGTGATATAAAAGCAGCAAACTTAATTAAATAATAGTAAATAAATAGTGATAAAACATGAGGCGTGTGTTACAGGGACAGAACAATTGGCCTGACGAAGGTATTAGACCACTCAAGCCATGAACTTGCAGAACGAAAGCCTGGACAAAGTAATTTCTTACTCTTAGCCAATTTGACAAATAAAAAGATAACTCGGTGTTGTTAATTTTTATTACTTTGCTACCAGTGTTGTCGAAAATGTGTCTTTTGGAGAAAACACCGAGAAAGCACTTTGGGGATCTGCCATTCAGTATATCATCAAAGGAGACACCCACAGTGTCCTCTGTACACACAAAAATCACACTTTTACCCTTGGTGAACTTTCATTAACAACTGCAGATGAACTTCCAATGAATGGGTAAATAATGTTCATGAAATTCTACGTTCCACTACAGAATCTTAGCCTTATGCAGGAGCTCTGAACTCAGCATGGACCTGTGGGTGGTAGGTGAGGTGAGTGGGCTCTGGAGAAAAGCTGACAATCCAAAGAGAAGAAGGTGGTTGACTGGCTACACTTTGCCACATACAACTGGTATACCAGGTAACTCCATCTCTGCCTTCACATTCTGCCACTCATCTACGAAGGCCAACCATCTGCCCTCCAGAGACATATGGTAGACAGCAGTACCCAATCCTCAGAAGCAGAATCAGCCACTGATGAAGAGTCAGGGCTTGATTAAAAAATGACAAGGAAAACGAGATGAATCAAGCTTCATGGTTATTTCCGCAGCTTCTGCTCTCTGGTGTGGACCCACTGAGAGTTTTCCCAGAAAGTCAGAAGAATCCTTCAGTCCTTTAAAATCACACTGATGTGTCACTCTGGGGATCCCCCAGGAAGTCCTTACCACATTTTGAGCCATGACTCGCTGGCTTTCATGCCAATGGGGAAGAGTTATTGTCAATATCTGTTAGGCTCTTCCTACACCGATGAACCATTGAGAAAATGCTCCAGAGTTCCAGAACGCTGTTATCATAATCAGCGGCAGCAGCACCATTGTCAGCATTACTAACTTCAATTAAATTGACTGTGCAATCTTCATGGCATTTTATAGCTGTCCCTTGCTGAACCAATTTTCTAAACAAAATCTCCCTAGTCTGACGGTAGGATTGAATGAGGTTTTAGAACACAGCAAGAAGGCGTTGGCGTGAGCTTCGTGAAAGGTTTCCCAGGGTATGGAAGTGAAAAGTAGGAATACTTAAAACAATGAGGTGTAGCGATCACTGGCAATTTTTATTTACATAACTAATGCTCAATGATGTCAATATTTATAAAACCAATGGCTGATTTCTAGATTTATTTTCTAAATTATCACATAGTAAAGTCAACTTTTTTTTTTTTTTGGTGTACAGTGCTATGAATTTTAACATATGCAGCGATTCATGTAACCACCACAATAATCAGGATAGAGAACAATTCTATTAACCCCAAAAAACTCTCATTCTGCCCCTTTGTAGTCACACTCTCCCACCCCTGTCCCCTAAACACTGATCAGTTCTGTATCACTATAGTTTTGTGTCTTAGAGATGGTGCTATCCATGGAATCATGTGGTACGTAATCTTTTGAAACTGACTTCTTTTACTCAGCATAATGCCTTTCAGATTCATCCAAGTTGTTGCCCATATTAATAGTTTGCTCCTTCACTTTGCTGAGTAGTGTTCTAGTCTATGTATGCACCACAGTTTATGCATCTTTGGGGGAGGGCATCTGAGTCATTTCCAGTTTTTAGCAATTAAGAATAGAGCTGCTATCAATATTTGTGTACAGGTTTTTGTATAAATACAAGTTTTCATTCACGTAGGGTAAATACCCTGGAGTGGGATTGCTGGGTCATATGGCAAGTCTGTATTTAACTTCATAGGAAAGTTCCAGAGGGGCTGTACTATTTTGCATTCCCATCAGACATGTATGAGGGTTCCTGTTGCTTTGCATTCTTACCAGCATTCGGTGTTGCCAATATTTTTTTATTTTAACTGTCCACTGTGTAGTGACATCTCATAGTGACCTCAATTTGAATTTCCCTGATGGTCAGTGATGTTGAATGTCTTTTCTTGTGCTTATTTGCTCTCATTATATCTTCTTTGGTGAGGTGTCTGTTTGTCTTTTGTCTGTGATTTAACTGGTTTGTTATCTTGCTGTTGAATTTTGTGGATTCTTATATATTCTGGATATAAGTCATTTGTGGAAAGTATTTGTCAATGTATTTTCCCAGGCTGCGACTTGTATTTTCATTCTCTTAATAGTGTATTTCACAGACAAAATTTTGATGAAGTCTAACTTATGATTGTATTCTTTCATGAATCATGCTTTTGTGTCATGTCTAGGCACTAAGCCCAAGTTACAAATATTTACTTCTGTGTTTTCTTCTAAAAGTTACGTAGTTTTAGGTTTTACATATAGTTGTATGATCTATTTTGAGTTAAGTTTTTTTTTTTTTATAATTTTTTTTTTTAAATTTTTTTTTTCAACGTTTATTTATTTTTGGGACAGAGAGAGACAGAGCATGAACGGGGGAGGGGCAGAGAGAGAGGGAGACACAGAATCGGAAACAGGCTCCAGGCTCTGAGCCATCAGCCCAGAGCCCGACGCGGGGCTCGAACTCACGGACCGCGAGATCGTGACCTGGCTGAAGTCGGACGCTTAGCCGACTGCGCCACCCAGGCGCCCCTTGAGTTAAGTTTTGTATAAGGTGTGCAGTTAGGTCAAGGTTCATGTTTTGCCTATGAACGTCCAGTTTTTCCAACATCATTTGTTGAAAAGACCATCCTTTCTCCATTGACTTGCTTTGCACCTTTGTAAAAAAATCAGTTGGCTTTTGTATTTGAGTGGGTCTATTTCTGGACTCTTTATTCTGCTCTATTGATCTGTGTGTCTATATCCCTTCACTAATACCTTCACTGTCTTGATAACTGTAGCTTTAGATCAGTCTTAAAATCAAGTAATGTGGTTCCTGCAACTGTACTCTTCTTTCTCAAAATTTCAATAACCAGTTGTCAGTGAACTTTTGCTATGAATTCTATACCATGCCAACACCTTTAAAAAATGTATTTATTTATTTTGAGAGAGAAAGAGAGACAGTGAGCAGGGGAGGGGCAGAGAGAGAGAGAGAGAGAGAGAGAAAATCCCAAGCAGGCTCCACACTGTCAGCACGGAGCTCACACATTGTGAGCCCAAGTCAAGAGTCGGATACTTAACCAACTGAGCCACCCAGGCGCCCCTACCATGCCAACCCCCTTACGTGAATTATCTCATTTAACCTTCACAACAAACTTTTAAGGATGTGTGGCAGTTCAGGTTGCTAAGAAGCAAATGTCAAGGTGGATTTAGAAGTGCAGGGGAGAGGGAACAGGAATAACAGGGAAGCCTTCAGATCATGATCTGGCCTGACACCTGTGCAAGGAGGGGAGAAGGTAGGGGGCTTGAGTAGGAGGATATACAGACTGTAGCACAGCTCTGAGAAAATCTCATCCACGGTTATGGCGGAGGGAATCCAAAGCAAAACTTTCCCATTAGAGGAGTCCCCTGTTGGGCTCTTGCACCCCGCCATGGCTGGCCATTGGCTAGGGGCAGCCTTGGGTAAGTTGGCCTTGGAATGCTTCAGGGGAATTAAAATCCGGAGTGATCTGATCCCAACTCTTATTATTACCTCAAATGCAAATTTCATTTCACGGTTAATTTTAATGATAATATTACAAATGTGTAAAATAACTTGAACCCTCCCTTGCTCAAAAATGGAGTTCCCAAGGTAAATGGAGTTAGAAGTTTTATAGAAATTTTCTGCTCGGGCAAGATCCGAATATGAATAAAGCTCAATACAGTGCTTTTTTTGATGACATTTTGATCCATTTCCCTGGGCACAGTCAGGGCCCTGGGCTCAGATACTTTTTCTTGCTCTGGCTTCTTTTTAATTGATGTTTCTTTCCTTAATACTGCTGCTTCTTCCTCTCCTTCCTTTCTTATCCCTCCATACAAATTTCTTCAGAGATCAAAGTCACCATCCACTTACATCCTCCTGTCTGGTTAACAGAGCGCAGCTGTCTTCTGCTCCATTAAAACACCACATTTAGAATCTCTTGAATCAGTTCTCCCATTTAACATTAAAGTGCTAAAAGTGGAGGCATCTGAGTGGCTCAGTTGGTTAAGGATCCAACTCTTGATTTCAGCTAAGGTCCAAAACGGTCCCATGATTTCACAGTTCATGGGCTCAAGCCCTGTGCTAGGCTCTGTGCTAACAGTGCAGAGCCTGCTTGGGATTCCTCTCTCCCTCTCTCTCTCTCTCTCTCTCTGACCCTCCCATGCTTGTGCATGCTCTTTCTCTCTCTCTCACAAAATAAATAAATAAACATTTTTTAAGTGCTAAAAATGATGTGGCCTCTATGCCATGTCTGTTATTGACTGTCAAAACCATCACTGCACTTTGACACTCTGTGGGCATCCCCTTGAACATTTTAGAGCATTTCAGTTTGTACAAGACATTTTTAGTGTGTTTTAAATATGTATACTGATCAGCAGCTGGCAAGTCAACACCCTCTCTCCACTGATTTTTCACTGGTCTTTCTATTCTTTACTAAAAGAAACAGTTACAAATGTAAAATTTCTTTCCAGTAATAGCAATGATAACATCAGCTTAAATATACATATTCTCTTTATTTTGGAATGTGCTTCCTTCTCTTGATGCTAAAATGAGTCTGTGAGTCTGTGAGGGCCGGTGTTATCATCCCCATTTTACAGATGAGGGAGGCGTGGCCTAGAAAGTTACAGTGACATCCACTGTGATGGAAATCGAAGTTTCATGACTCAAATCATTTGCTCTCTTCTCTATACATGAAAACTTGTATATGGCGTCATAATATGTAAACATAGAAGATACACAAATCTTTTAACAAGTAAATAGTTGATAGAAGGTTTTGAGTGTTTGTGAACATGAAACATACAAGGCATATACGTGTTTATGTAGGAGCCTAACCAACCACAGTAATGAGAGATTGACCCAGGCAAGGTTCACAAACAGTTGAATGAATGAATGAATGAATGAATGAATAAGTGCATGTGCATGCATGAGAGCCTGCCCCAGATCTGGGCAAAGCAGTGACTGCCAGCATAGGGGGTCAGAGGGTAACCACAGAGCTCTGCCTGTTCCAGAACATCTCTTCCTGTGTCATGACGTCACATTTTCTTCCCACTTGCCCTGAAAGCCTTCCCAGGTGGCCTCTGCTAAGAGTCCAGCAATGAAGGTAGAGTGTTTTCCCCAGCCCTGGACAAGCTGCACTTATATGATCTGAGGAGAAATACAATGATGGATTAGCCTTCTCAGTGAGCGCATCTATGCCCACTCAATTCATCCAGAAAACATATTGATTTCCTTCTGTCCCCCTCCCTGCTATCACCTTCCCATTTAATTCACCTCATTGTCTATGTGTTTGTCTCCTTCATCATTGAGTAAGCAACATGGCTTCAGGAGCACACTCATCCATTTTCATATTCTAAAGTGCCCATTGCAGTTCAAGGTGTAGTTAGCATTCATTAGGCAATTGTCCAAATGAAGGAATGAGAGCTCTGTGTTCAACATTAGGGTTGGGTTTTCCAGAATTCAGATGAGGAGGAGGAGGAAGAAGATGATACCAGCTAACATTTATTTTTTTATTTTTTAAAAATTTTTTTTTTCAACGTTTATTTTATTTTTGGGACAGAGAGAGACAGAGCATGAACGGGGGAAGGGCAGAGAGAGAGGGAGACACAGAATCGGAAACAGGCTCCAGGCTCTGAGCCATCAGCCCAGAGCCCGAGGCGGGGCTCGAACTCACGGACCGCGAGATCGTGACCTGGCTGAAGTCGGACGCTTAACCGACTGCGCCACCCAGGCGCCCCACCAGCTAACATTTATCAGCACGTATCATATGCCTAATTCTCTGCTATGTCTTTTATACACACAATCTTAAGGAAGCGTCACACAACCCTATGAGGTAGGAATTTCTGTTAGCCACTTACACATATTAGGAAACTGAGGCTTATTGGAGTAAAGTAATCTGCCTAAGACTGCACAGTGAATATCAGGCAGAAATATGTCTCTTGGACTCCAGGGAGCATAGTCTTAACTTCTGTGTTATCCTGCTGGCCATACCATCCAATCCAGAAAGCAGATTCACGATCCAGATCATGGTCTTTCAAAGAAGACAGGAACGATTCCTTGCAAAATCTGGGAACTAGGTCACCTTAGCTATGGGCGAGAAAATAAATTAAGTAGAGAACAGGGTCTCATCTTCAAGATTAGTTGTAGTAAGGAGATGAGACCAGCATACATATTACTGAGAAAGTGACCCAGACACATGAAACTGCCTGTCTAGATATCCACCAGCTACACCGCTACCAGGTGGGGAGTGTACCCTATGTGCCCCCCCACACTATGTTAAGTGCTTTATATCATTTTATTAATAATCCTCCCAATGATCTTTAAAAAGTACATATTATCCTCAGTTTACAATTTATAATTTACAATTTACAATTCTAACTAGAAATAGTAAGTCATTTGGCCTAGATCACAGAACAAATGGTGGATTTGGGCTTTCAAGCCAGGTCACAGGACTTCAGAACCCAGAATAGAAACCCCATTCTCCATGTACTATGAATCAGGAGTGGTAGAGATCCTGTGGTTATGCCATAGGAGGCGAGTATTTCTAAAACATACCACTGAGAGGAGACGTCTTTATGGAAAATGAGAA
This sequence comes from Lynx rufus, assembly GCF_022079265.1. Taxonomy (NCBI): domain Eukaryota; kingdom Metazoa; phylum Chordata; class Mammalia; order Carnivora; family Felidae; genus Lynx; species Lynx rufus. Next base: position 10,125,899 of record NW_025814841.1, on the reverse strand, counting down.
TCCTTAGAAAAAACTTATAGATCTGCTACAAACTACCTCTTTCAGATTAGTAATAAGTCAGTCAGCATCTTACAGGCATCCGGCATAGAACAGATAAACATTTTATCTTCTGCCCAAATATGGTGGGTCTGTGTGAGGGCCGCATGTGCAATGGACACAAGGCCATGCACGTACTGTAGCCCAAGGACTCTGGAATTCTGCCATATGGGTAATAGAATGATAAAAATCAAGTCCATGATTTCATTGGGGGCTGGCCCTGCTTACAAAAGTAAAAAAATTGTGTCTTGGAGACTTATTCTTCGATGTCATTCTGCCTGTTTTGTAGTAGCAGAATAATACCTAGTAAAGTAACTAACATTTTGGAGCACTTAGTAAGTGTGTCAGGCTGCATTCTAAATAAGTTCTGCCTGAGTTATACCTCATTAACTCCTTACAACTAGCTATGAGGTAGTTGGCTGTCAACAAGGATGTATTGAATAAATGAGTCCTATATGGATTAATCTGTGGCTTGATTTTATTTCATGTAACAATATGTTTGGAGCTATTTCCAGGTCAAGATGTTAGAATCTGCTACATGGTTTTAAATGGACATACATTACTCTATAGTATTGACATACCGTTCTATATATAACCATTCTCCTGTGTTTGGATGTTTAGGACATTTCTATTGTCTTTACACAAACAATAATCCATTGAATGTTTTTGTTCACACTACCTTGTGTACATTTGCCAATGTTGCTGTAGGAGAGACATCAAAAGTAGCGTGTCATTGTTAAAAAAAATAAAACTAAAATTCTGAGCTTTATTAATTATTGAGTTGCTAAAACAACTCTAACTTCTGACCTAAATGGGTTTTGGGAACATTCTTCATCTGTTTTAATGTAAAGCTGAAAAACATCTTTTTGGAAGATGGGAGGTATAAATTATAGGCCTTCTATTTTAGATAATAGACCAAAAAGCTTTGTATAATCATAACAGAGCTATAAAATTCTATTCTGTTCTTCAGCATGAGGCAAATAAAAAATTTCAGAGTAATGAATATAATTTGGGGTGTGTTAATGTCAAATTCAGGCTTTATATCTTACAGTAATGCCCTTCATTGCTTATATTTTCAATGTATTTTTGGTAGATTTATTTTTAATACATGGAACACCAAAATATGGGGGGATGGGAAGGTACTAGTGAATCCTCGAGTGCTTTTTTTTTTCTAACTTTATTTTGCAACTCTACATATTTTGCTTCAACTATTTTCTAAGTAATTGAATTAGAATGCAGTTGGTAGAGAGGGGTCAGTAGGAGGTGGGGAAATAAAGAGCCAAACTAAGATGTTACCTGTGGATCGGGGCACCTGGGAGGGTTGGCCAGTTGAGCCTTCAACACTTGATTTCAGCTCAGGTCATGGTCTCATGGTTGTGGGATCCAAGTCAATGTTGGGTTCTGTGCTGGGTGTGGAGCCTGCTTGGGATTCTCTCTCTTCCTCTTTCTCTGCCCCTCCTGACTCGTTCTCTCTCTCAAATAAATTAAAATAATAATAAATAAATAAAATGTTACCAGTGGGGCACCGCTCCTATTGACAAGGCTCCTAGACTCTGAAAGAATTACACATAAGCAACTCAAATGTCCATCGACAGATGAATGGATAAACAAAATGTGGTCTGTACATACAACAGAATATTACTCAGCCTTAAAAGGGAAGGACAGGGGCGCCTGAGTGGCGCAGTCGGTTGGGCGTCCGACTTCAGCCAGGTCACGATCTCACGGTCCATGGGTTCGAGCCCCGCGTCAGGCTCTGGGCTGATGGCTCCGAGCCTGGAGCCTGTTTCCGATTCTGTGTCTCCCTCTCTCTCTGCCCCTCCCCCATTCATGCTCTGTCTCTCTCTGTCCCAAAAATAAATAAACGTTGAAAAAAAAAAAAAAAAAGGAAAGGACATTCTGTCACATGCTACAACATAGATGAACTTGAAGGACATCATGTTAAGTGAAACAAGCCAGTCACGAAAAAACAAATTCTGTCTGATTCCACTTGTATGAGGTATCTAGAAGAAGTAAAACTCATAGCATCAGCATATAGAATAGTGGTTGCTAGGGGCTGCAGGAAGGAGGAAGGGAAGAGTTTTTGTTTAATAGACACAGAATTTGTTTCACAAGATGAAAAAGTTCTGGAAATCTGTTTCACAACCATGTGAGTATACTCAGCACTAAAGAGTAAATGTTATGTGTGTTTTACCAGTTTTAAAAAATTAGAAATGGTCTAACCCAGACAAGAAGGAATCTGCTAGATTTTGCATAATTTTGACTTTGAGTAACCTACCTTCTAGTGCTCATATTTAAAGATGCATTCTCAAAATTAGTTGTCTGGGATAGGCTAGACTCCAAAAAGTTTACCTCAAAATATAAAATGACTAAAATACAATAGAAGATCATTTCTCTCTCCTGTAACAGTCCATGGCAGGTGGTAAATAAATGTTTATTAAATGAATGAACAAATGTGTATAGAAGCCATAGTACCCAGATATAAATTCAGTGTACAAACTCAGACGTGGAAGAAATGTGATTTGATTCTTCCATAATTAAAATTCAGATATATTTTGAACCTCCCTTCTGTTTGGTTAGGTGGCCAAAACTACATCTGAGACAGCTCCTTGCCACTCTGTGGTAGACAGAATAATGGTCCCCTAATGATGCCCACATCCTAATCCTCAGAACCTATGACTATACTACCTTATATGGCAAAAGGACTTTGCAGATGTCATTAGAGTAAGAATCTTGGGAGGGGGAGACTATCCTGGATTATCTGGGAAGCTCCAGATAATCACCAAGCCTCTTATAAGTGAAAGAGGAAGGCTGGAGAGTCAAAGTAAGAGAGAGATTTGCAGATGCTACCCTGATGACTTTGAAGAAAGAGGTAGGGGCCATGAACCAAGGACTGTGGGAGGTTTCTAGAAGATGGAAAAGGCAAGGACATAGATGATCCCCTAGAGCCTCTAGAAGGAACCCTGCCTACCTAACACCTTGAGTTTAGCCCAATGAAATCCATTCAGACTTCTGACCTCCAGAATTTATAAAGTCATAAATGTGTGTTGTTTTAAACCACTAAGTTTGTGGTAATTTGTTACAGTAGCAGTAAGAAACTAATATACACCCCACAGCCCACCTTGCTAGCAGTGGTATCTAAATTCTGGATCGGGGAGACAATAGTGACACAGGGACTCAGAGTAGGGACCACTTGGATTTGAAACTCAGCTCAGTCACCCGCTTACTTTGCAACCTCAGTGAAGTCATGTAACTTCTCTGTGAATGGCTGCCTCATCTGTGAATTAATGTCCGCATCTGTCAATTGGGAATAAGATCAATACTTAACCTCATATAAGGTTATTGTGAGGAATAAACATGTCCATTTAAATAAAGAGCTTACAACAGTGCTTGGCATGCAGAAAACACTATAGAGGTATTAACTATTACCATGGTTACTCTTATTTATCATCTGGCTCTAGGCCTTGATTAGTCCATGCTGGTTCCTGCCAAGTAAGCCCTCACTGCAGACCATAGGCTGTCCCAGCTCTGCTTGTATTTCAGTTAACTCTGCTCCCAAATGCTCCCACAGCTGGAAGCATGATGCTGATTCCCATGCCAATCTGAGACAGAAGAAGTTGGTGCCCTCACCCCAATCCCTGGGAAACCCTTTTATTTGTTGGTTGGCGTGTTTGTCCCTCCCAGCTTCTGCTGGTGCTTTGGCTGAAGGGTGACCCCTGCAACCGGGTCTAGAGGATTGCCCTTGGGCAATGGAAACCACCTTACCCAGAGTTAAAATGCCCTCTCTCTAGTTCAGAAACCCTGGGGAAGGGTATAAAAGTCTCCCTTGACAGACTGCTGCATAATTTATGCTCCAGAGCTTGAAAGGATCTGGTGGAAGCCACATTCTTGCCCTTCCCTACCCTGCTGTCCTCACTACATGACAGATGCCTCCTGAGAGAAGTCCCCCCATATATCACATTGTGAGCTCTGTTGTGAGCTCTGTTTCTAGGGAACTTGACCTAACTTGTGGTCTAAGTCCTCAGACACTTAGTAGGGGCTGATGAACACCTGGGAGGTGGTAACAAAGACCTGTGGGATTGCAGGGGAAGGAGAGCTTCAGGCTAGAGGAGCAGGGAACGGTCTGCTCATAGAATGACCTGAGCCCACACTGGGCCTGTAGGCACCGAATTGAAAATGCATACTTTTAGACTAGGCTTTACTCTATCGGCTACCTTCAGGTGTCATTGTGTCCCACACACACAGAATGTGTAATGCAATTTTCAACCCAACCTTAATTGTCACAGAGTCAATTTGTTTTTCAAAAGCAATAACACTGCTACCCCTTAAGGCCTCCTTATGTCCTAGATGTTAAAAGTAATACTTAAGAGCTCAAAATTTTCCTGTACCTAGAAAACAAATAAAAAGTTTCTAAGACAAGTAAAATTATGTTTATAGTTTTTCCTGAATAGATTTTAAAAAGAAAGAAAAAAGACCAAATAAGTCATTAAATTTTGAAACATCTCAGCAATTCATACTATTATCTTTTTGTTTTATTTTCCCTGTAGGTCATATGCTGCTTAATATATAAGCATTTATTGTCATAGCATCTCAGTACTTTATAATTTTACTTCATTACATTTTCTGTAGTTTACATGTTTATGTTCCTTCCTGACTTTCCCCTCTATCCAAGACAACTCCTGCCCCCATTTAAACTCTTCTTTCTCACATCATCTGTACAATGGTTCTTGAAACACCTTTAAAAAAAATAACTGTGGTCATTGGCAAGCTATTCTGGGAGTTGTAAGAATATCATATGGGTTCACTGAAAAAAGCACTCACTTTATGTTCCGTTGGAGGTGTGGACACCATGGTATTCCCCTGCTTTTCAAAAGTTCTTGTTACCCCACTGCACCTACTTTAGTACCTGTTTTTGCTACCTGAAAGAAACCTGAAGGTTTTCACTTTTATGAAGAAGGGTGAAAAACAAAAATAGTGTGTAGGGTTTTTGTTTGCTTGGTGGTGGTGGTGGTTGTTGTTGTTGCTGTTTTGCAGGAAGCCCTTATAGAGGCAGCATGCACCCTGAGCAAGGAGAGCAGCCCCACCGAGCTCCTTCTCCAAGAACCACACTCAGAATCTCAGTATCATGCTGTCATAGCTTTGAACTGTGTCTGTGGGCATCTGTGCTTTATCTTGATTTATTTTGTGCATCCATTAGCAAGATATGTCCTAATGTATCAGAAGAGCCGAAGAGAGGTTATTTTTTGGGTCCGGGAATGCTAAAAAAAATTTCCATGTAAATTGATGATAGTTTCTTCCTTACTTTATACCATTTGGCTTACAAAAGTTTTCATAGGAATGCTCTACTTTTGGGAAGCAGGGGAATCCTGTAAATCTAAAGGGCAGTGTCTTCCCAGGACATGAACCTGTTCAATGAAAGGACCCCAGCAAGGACCAATCCTTTGCCACTGAATAGGATAAGAAGAATGGTAATTAGTGACTCTCTCCCACCCATTTCCTTTTGTATTTCATTCATTCTTTCTTTTTTTTTTAATTTTCTTTTTTCTTTTTTAAAATTTACATCCAAATTAGTTAGTATATAGTGAAACAATGATTTCAGAAGTAGATTCCTTAATGCCCCTTACCCATTTAGCCCACCCCCCCCACAACCCCTCTAGTAACCCTCAGTTTGTTCTCCATATTTATGAGTCTCTTCTGTTTTGTCTCCCTCCCTGTTTTTATATTATTTTTGCTTCCCTTCCTTATGTTCATCTGTTTTGTTTCTTAAAGTCCTCATATGAGTGAAGTCATATGATTTTTGTCTTTCTCGGACTAATTTCACTTACCATAATACCCTCCAGTTCCATCCACCTAGTTGCAAAAGGCAAGATTTCATTCTTTTTGATGGCCAAGCAATACTCCATTGTATATATATATACCACATTTTCTTTATCCATTTGTCCATTGATGGACATTTGGGCTCTTTCCATCCTTTGGCTATTGTTGATGGTGCTGCTATAAACATGGGGGTGCATGTGTCCTTCAAAACAGCACACCTGTATCCCATGGATAAATGCCTAGTAGTGCAATTGCTGGGTCATAGGGTAGTTCCATTTTTAGTTTTTTGAGGAACCTCCATACTGTTTTCCAGAGTGGCTGCACCAGCTTGCATTCCCAAGCATTTCATTCTTTCTTATCCACTGCCTTCTTAACTTTTCTGGACAGTTGTCAGAAACCAAATGAACCAAACTGAAGTGTGGGAACTACCTTCAAACTTTCTTGGTGAGGGAACAAACCCCCTCCAGTCCTGCCAGGTGACTGGCCTATAGAGGTTGGTCCCCCCACAGTCCCTGAAAGGGTGCACATCCTCCCCCAGGACCAGAGGTGCTTACGCACGAGAAGGGGGTCTGGGGAGGGCTAAAGAGAAGGTTGCCCTCGCTTGCCCCTCTCTGTCTACTTCTTGTTTAGAAACATACTGGCATACACATGTTTTGACACTTTCACATTGAGAATCTCCAATGTAATTCTTTGCTTTTTGCTGTTTTAGGGTTTAAGTTGAAACTTGAAAGGACAGAAAAGATACTTTACTCCTTCCTCTCATTTCTCTCTTAAAAATATACAGTAATATGTGCTTTGGGACTTTTGTATGGTCTTTTCTATAAGTTTCTGCTTTAGCCTTTTTAGTTCTAAACCAAGAATGGAGATAGACCAGAATCCAGATGTCTTACAAATTACTTCAAGGGGAAATGAGGAATTGTGCTAGTAAATATAGCATGTAGTAGTTAATCATACTGAACTATTTTTATTTCCAACAAAAGCCTTGTAAAATGTGCTGGTCATCTCCATTTAATATAGCAACGAAAACAGATGAAAAATGGAGTGATTTGTTAAAAACTCATCACATTCATGGCAGAGGCAAAGCAAGGAAGCAATAACTCTTTGATCTGAACCCAGAGAGCTTATATAGCTTCCAGTTTAATGGGGGGAAAAGTTGAGTACTCATCTTTGAACATAAAATGAAAACAAATATAACTTCTAGTGCATGTACTAATTCTCAGAGAATACAGCCTCCAGTTTTAGAGTTTTAAAGTCTATTCCAACATTTGAATGGTTTTAGCACCAGCCTTAAGTAGGCTTTCATTTAGATTGTTATTAGCAACATTCCTATACAAGAGATTGTTTTAACTAAAAGGAAATTAAATGCTTATATATCTTTCCCCTGTCCCCACCCCTAAATGCACATTGCTATTTCCTATTGTCTATAAAGGCAATAAAAACATCATGAACAACTTCCATCTAACACTGATGTGAGCCTTTATGACTCACTTCTTGGATACTTACCTCCGGAGCACTAAAGCTGTACAGGAGAACCATAACTCAAACCCTGTCCTTAAAAAACAAGTGTCCTTTAGCCTGTGACAAAGGGTCTACAATGGGAATGTTAAAGGCAAGCAAATTAAGAGGTATCAAGAAGAAAATTTCACCAGAGAGAAAGAGCATCAGAATATAGTAGAAAGAGATGAAATAATTTATGGTCATTCTTCCTAATTTTCAGGTTTGGGTAGGTTTTCTGGCTTATTTTTATTCTAATACTTTACAAATATGAAGACAATTACCACTTTTATTACTAGATAGAATATCTACCCAAGAGGGTGATCTTGTATTTGAATTACAGGAAGGGCTTTATTGGTGTTCTATTTTCATCTTGTAATTAGCTAAACTAGAACTACAGCCTATTTAATTATTTTTGCTTTCCGTTTCCCTGTTATCTTAAAGAAATTTAAAAAAACCTAGGAGTTAGACTTAAATTCATTATGTCCAATTTATTCTCTGATTGTTACTGCTGTTGTTATTATTTAAAACAACCACAATTCCTGACTCCATCCATATATTTATTCCCTCCTCTGGGTTCATTAGGGCTAAAAATAGATTGGGTTAGATTTAAATTAAATTAAATTAATGCAATAATTTTTCAACTGAGAAAAAGAATCGTCAATATTCTCTATGCTCTTAATGACCCCTGGCATTACCACATCAGGGCTATGACATGGTCCAAAAGATAGGCAAATGTTTTCTAGGCTGGTAAAACTTTTTATGGAATCAGGTGCAAAACCTTGATCTGCAACACTAATTTAAACTACTTTGAGTTTATGATCTTTGGGGAGATTTGTGATCCACGTGCAAACCGTTATTACAGTAAATTAGTTCCCAGTAGGGGTTGATATAAGGAAATGAGCATGATTCTATGACTAGGCAGAGGGAGAGTCTAGCAAAGATAGTCAAGGGTTGGAATGAGAAATGTTTTCCCAGAGATATCTTAAAATGAGTCAGATATTTATTTGTCCTGAGTGGTTCAGTTGAAACATCTCTGGATGCTGACAGATTATATAACTCTGAAGGCTCTTCCCGTTTCTGCAATCTGATGATAAATCTCAGAGCAGTACATTAGATTTGTGTTCTCACAAATGGGGGATATGGACTTCTCCCCTTTGACTCCAGTGAAAAAAATGTATGTTCAGAGATTGTCTTCTGAGGCTTCTCTGTCCCTCTTCCTGCCTGAAGACAATGAAGACAGATATAATTACCTATAAAGGGGGAAAAAAAATGAAATTGGATCCCTACCTCATACCAACACAAAAATTAATTCTATGTGGATGAAAGACTTATATGTCAAATGTAAAACTTTAAAACTTTTAGAGTTCTGTAGGTGAATATGTTTTTGGACTATGGATCTTTTAAACAATCCATCAGATTGTGCTGGCCATAAAATAAAATAAAATAAAAGCTTGAGAAGTTCAACTATGTTAAAACAAAGAACTTCTGCTCATCAAAAGAAACCTTTCAAAATTGAAAAGATAAGCCACGGACCGAGAGAAGGTATTTGTAACACACATAACAGACAATGTTATTGTTAGAGCATATAAAGAACTCCTTCAAGTTAATAAGAAAAAGACAAAAAAATCCAATAAAATAATAGGCAAAAGAAATGAAGAGGCATTTCATGGAAGAGGTAAACAACCAAAACACATTTGAAGAGATAGATACTCAAGCTTATTAGTAAGAAGAGAAATGTGAATCCAGACTAGGAAGTAACCATTTTATACCCATTTAATTGACAAAAATTAAGAAATATGACAGTACCAAGTGTTGGAAAAGATATGAGTCAACAGAATCACTTGTACATTTCAGGTAGGAGTAGAAATTGCTACATGCATTTGGGAAGATAATTTGGCATTATCTTGTAAAGTCATATCTCATCACCTGGTAATTCTATTCCTAGGCACACACTTGTGTACCACCCAAACATTCTTATTTTTAAGAATACCGCCCAAAATATGTTCACACTAGCGGAACAGATATGATTTATGTATGTATACATGATATATGATATGATATAGCAGAAATCATTCTGTGGCATATTCATCCAATAGAATGAGTAAACTATAACTACCCACAATATGGATGAATTTTAGTAACATATTGTTGAGTGAGAAAAGCATGTCCAAGATATAAAATGAAGCAAACTAAGCAGCATATTGTTCATGCATATATAAAAATAATAAAGACAAAGTGCAGGATAATGGATGTTTCTGGAGTTGAGGTTGATAACACATTGGTAAGTTTAATTTTGAGGATAGGTGTTCTTAGATTGGATGGCGGATTCATAGGTTTTCATTAAATAACTAAACAAAAGCAAATAAAAAAATAAATGAATGAAAAGAAAAGATAGCTAACCCCAGACCAAAGATGAAAGTGTTCATTCACCAAGGATTATGATTAACCAGATTTTATATATATGAGGTCTCCCTAAACCCCCAAAAGAGAATAAATAAAAATAAAAATAGTGATTTCATAATTGGTCTTATTTGTGCATTTATAATCTTTCAAGGATTACTACAAGTTTCAATCCGTAGATGCTACAATTACATAACGGTATTTTTACCCACCTCCTCTGACTTTGTCTCTTCTTAGTGTTTCATTTTTAACTTACAGTTGGAGAAATGGGCAGAAGAGAAAATACTTAAATGTTTTTCTCGAAAATCAGATAAATGACTTCCTAGATTTTATCTCTATAGCCAACAAAACACCGGTGCACACTTCACCCTAATTAGCAGCAATTACATGTATAGTTCTTTTGAGCTTTTCATTTTTGCCTATGGGGCTACTTTTTTTCTTAATCAATTTTGCTAGGGGGTTAATACTTCCATTAATCTTTTCAAAGAACTGACTTTTTGCTTTGCTTGTTTTCTCTATTTGGTTGTCTATTTTCTATATTATTAATCTTGACTTTACTATTTCCTTCTTTCTACCTATTTGAGTTTACTTTGCTTATCTTTTATACCTTTTTTTTTTTTTTTTTGAGAGAGGGTGCAAGCGAGTGAGGGGCAGAGAGAGAGAATCCCAGGAGGGGCAGAGAGAGAGGGAGAGAGAGGGAGAGAGAGAGAGGAGGGGCTCACCCAAGGTGGGGCTCTAATTCATGAACCCTGAGGTCATGACCTGAGCTGAAGTCCGATGCTTAAGGACTGAGCCACTCAGGCACCCACTTTTATACCTTTTTAAGATTGGAAATTTAAGGAGTTGGTTTTAAGCCTTTCTTTGTTTCTAATATAATCATTTAAAGCTAGACATTTCTCTCCCAATACTGCTTTAGTTATATTTCACAAACTTAATACATTATTTTCATTTTAATTTCAGTTAAAAATCTCTGTAAAGTAGCTTGTGATTTCTTCTTTGGTCCACTGGTTATTTAGAAGTATGTTATTTAATTTCCAAATGTCTAGGCCTTTTCTAAGTATCTTATTATTATTACTTTCTAACTTGTTATTAGTTTTAAACTCATTTCTACTGTAGACAGAAAAGATATTCTGTAAGATTTAAATCTGAAATTTACAGAAACTTATTTTATGACTCGGTTTATGGTGTACCTTGGTGAATGTCTTATGTGCACTTGAAAAGAATATATATTCTACAGTTGGTAGGTACAGTGTTCTACAAATGCCAAAAAGGCTAAGCTGATTGGTAGTTTTGTTTATATCCTCTATATCCTTACTGATTTTTAAATCGATTTATTATATCAATTACTGAGAAGAGAGTGATAAAATATCCAACTATGATTGTCTTCCTTAAGTTCTGTCAGTTTTTGCTTTGTGTCTTGAAGCCCTGTTATTAATTCATATATATTTATGTATTCCTGATGAATTGACACTTTAATGTTTTTCAGTCTTTTGTAACATTGTCGGAAGCCCACTTTGTCTGATATTAATATAGCTACCCCAAGTCAAGTTTCTTAGGTTTACTGTTTACCAAGTATATTTATTCTATACTGTTATTTATAATCTATTTGAGTTTTCATATATAGAAGTGCATTTCTTATAATGTGCCTATAGTTCAGCCTTACTTTCTAATTTTTTTTATGTTTATTTATTCGTGAGAGAGAGAGAGAGACAGAGCACGAGCAGGGGAGGGGCAGAGAGAGAGGGAGACACAGAATCCAAAGCAGGATTCAGACTCTGAATGGTCAGCACAGAACCTGACACTGGGCTCGAACTCACAAACCATGAGATCATAACCTGAGCTGAAATCGGATGCTCAACTGACTGAGCCACCCAGGTGGCCCCAGCCTTACTTTTTAAAATCCAGACTGATTTCTGCTTTTAATGGGTGTGTGTTGTCCATTTGAATTTAATATAAGTGTTGCTAGTGCTGGGCTTAAGTTTACCATCTTGCAATTTTATTTTTTCTGTCACACATGTGAGATAGGACGACCATCCTAGGAAACACATCAACCCTAGGCATACCGTAAGAGTTGGTCACCCTCGGATCACAAGATGCATCCTTACCTTATCAATTTCTAATTCAAATTACTATTGTACCTCTTCATATAAAATGTAAGAACCTTATTATAATTCCATTTACTACCTCTCCTCCCTTCTTTCTGCTATTGCTCTCACGGATTTTACTTACATATACATTATACACTCCAAACTAAATATATACTTACTTTTGCTTTAAACAATCAGTGTATTTTAAAGAAATCAAGAGGAGAAAAAAAGTTCTTTTTTAATATGGTACATTTATTTACCACTCCTGGTGTTCTTCATTCTCGCCTGTAGACTTAGTTTCCATTTGGTATCATTTCCCTTCAACATGCAAAATGTCCTTTAATACTTCTTACAGTGCCAGTCTGCTGGCAATGAATTCTCTCAGCCTTTGCTTGTCTGAAAATATCTATCTCATTCTCATTTCTCAAAGGCAGTTTTACTAGCTATAGAATTCTGGGTTGACAGTTGTCTTTCACCCCTCTAGCACATTAAAGATAATCTCCCACTGTCTTCTGGTCACCAAAGTTGCAGAAAAGACGTCATCCTACATTCTTATTGTTATTCCTCTGTGCCTAATGGGTCTTTTATTTTTGACTTTTTAAAAAAGTTTATTTCCTTATTTTGAGAGAGAGAGAGAGAGAGAGAACACATGCACAAGTGGGGAAGGGGCAGAGAGACAGAGAGACAGAGAGAGAGAATCCTAAGCAGGCTCCATACTGTCAGCATGGAGCCCGACATGGGGCTCGGTCTCACAAACCATGAGATCATGACCTGTGCCAAAGTTGGGCACTTAACTAACTGAGCCATCCAGATGCCCCTTATTTTTTACTTTTTAAAGTTTTTCTCTTTATCTTTGTTTTCATCAATTTGACCATAATGTGTCTAAGTGTGGTTTTCTTTGTATTCATCCCACACACTATTTGTTGAGCCTCTTGTATCCAATTTTGGAAAAATTTCAGCCACAGTTTCTTCAAATATTTTTTCTATACCCCTTGCTTGTTTCTCTCAATCTCTCTTTTTCCCTCCTACTCTCTCTTTCCCTCCATCCCCATTACATCCTCTCCCCTCCCCTCTAGTCTCTTTTCTCCTTTTCTTCTCTTTTGGGGCACTAATACATGTATTTTATTATTTATTTTATTTTTTAAAAATTTTTATTTATTTATTTTGAGAGAGAGAGTGTGTGCAAGCAGGGGGAGGGGCAGAGAGAAAGGAGAGAGAGAATCCCAAGCAGACTCCAAGGTGTCAGTATTGACCTGGGGCTCGATCCTATGAACCATGAGATCATGACTTGAACCAAAATCAAGAGTTGGGCTCTTAACCTACTGAGCCACCCAGGTGCTCACAATATGTGTATTTTAGATCACTTGATACTGTCCCACAAGTTACTGAGACTCTGTTCACTTTTACTTGATTTTTATTTTTCTGATATTTTACTTTTCAGTTCTAGGATTTTCATCACACTGTTTCTTATGATTTCCATTTACGTGCTAATATTCCTTACTTATTTATTCATTATGTCCATCTTTTCCTTCAAGTCCTTGAAATACGTATAATAGCTATTTTCAAGCCTGTATTGGGTAAATCTAACATCTTGGTCACCTCAGAGTCTATTTTTTATTAACTATATATATTTCTTAATCATTGAATCACATTTTTTTTTCTATTTCTTTGCATGTCTAGTCATTATCAATAGTATTCTGAATATTATGGGTGATATGTTGTAGGGATTATTTTGCCTTCCTTCAAAGAGCGCTGAATTTTGTTCTGGCAGGCATTTACAATATTATTAGATCTTCATTTTCCTGTCAGGCTTGATTTTATGCTCTGTTAGAGTGATTCTATTTTGATTTTATCCTTAGTCCTAGGAAATGGCTAGAGTTTACTCTGAAGATGTGGTATTTCTCTGGTTTTAACTGATTGTAATGACATCCCTACTCTGGCTGGGCCAGGACTCCAGCATTTTCCATCACTGTAGGATGTCTAGCATCTTTATTCTGCCTTTAGCTTCACACTAGCTGTCTTCTACTAGGCTACTAGTACTCTCCAAGGATCCATGATGAATCTCCACACAGACTTCTGGTGTCATCCTCTGTGTAGCTGTATCCTGTCCAGTACCCTGCTCACATATCTCAGCCTTTTGGAGCCCCATCTCTCATCTCATCTCCACAAAAAAGCAAGACTCTCTTTGGGCTTTCCCTCCCTAAGTCGTGATCCAGAAATTTCTCCTACACAGAAAGCCAGGGTAGCCATGAGTGTCCCTTTGTCTGCTTCATTTCTCCCAAGATTCACAATCCTGCACTGCCTGTTATGCAATACTTTAAAACAGCTAGTTACCTCATATATTTTGTTCAATTTTATAGTTGCTCATGATAGGTGGGCAAATTCAGTAGCAATTACTCCATTCTGGACAGAAGAAGAAGTGACATTACTTGATTTTTATAAGCTTTCATTTTGTTTTAATAAAAATTTCGAATTTTTATGGTGTTGCAAAGCAAATTGAATTATGACTAACATTCACAGTTCAGAGATCTAATTTCTCATGTTTTTGCAAAGCTGTCACATCTCCAACTGCTGTAAGTTTTTTCCCTTTCATATGTGAGAATATTTCTCTGGGACTTTTGTACCTTCCTCCACCCCCACTCGCAGTGCTCCCCTTCTCATGCCACTCTGGGGACCCTAGCCCACATGTCTTACCATCCACATCTTCTGAAATATTCATCTCAAAACTTGAATACCCCAAATCCTTAAGAGCTTTTAAAAGTCCAGGGTCCTGGGACGCCTGGGTGGCTCAGTTGGTTAAGCTCCAACTTTGGCTCAGGTCATGACCTCACAGCTCATGAGTTTGAACCTTGTGTTGGGCTCTGTGCTGTGACAGCTCAGAGCCTGGAGCCTGTTTCTGATTCCGTGTCTCCCTCTCTCTCTGCCCCTCTCCCACTCGTGCTTTGTCTCTCTCTCTCTCAAAAATAAGTAAGCATTTAGAAAAAAATTAAAAGTCCAGGGTCCAGTCACCATTTGTGCATTATTAAAATGCTTCTTGAATCTGTTCATATTTTCATTCTAAGCCCTATTTAGGGAAAAGATCTCCAGTATGCAATTCTTATATTTTTGTGTATATTTAGAATTTTTTATAACAAAATATAGCAAAAATAAATAAATTTCTAAAAGTTCACAATTCTCTGTCATTAATTTGTTCTCTCAGGGTCATAGAACTATCCTCCAAGAACTAAATAATGCCCTTTGGTTCCAAATCCAGAATTTGATGAACAAGTCTGACCTCTCTCCAAGATTACTTTCATTACTGTATAAATGTAAGTCACTTTCCTACTGTCCTTTATCTTTTTAAAAAAAAAATGTTTATTTTTGAGAGAGAGAGAGAGCATGTAAGCAGGGAAGGGGCAGAAAGAGAAAGAAAGAGAATCTCAAGCAAGTTCATCACTGTGAGTTCAGAGCTGATGTGGGCCTCAAACTCACGAACTGTGAGATCACGACCTAAGCCCAAATCAGGTTGGATACTCAACCAGCTGAGCCACCCAGGTGCTCCCCCCACCATTTTTTATCTTATCTGAGCTCTACTATTTCCTTTAGTTTCTCCTCATTTGATAGCTCTTACATCTGTGGTCCGTTTGTTGTTTTTCTATAGAACCTTCAGATGTTCTTTATGCCTCTTTCAGAAGCATAGTAACCCTAGCTGCATCTGATACTCTAGGCAAGCATCCACCATGGATATGTACAAGAAGAAAATAAACATCACCCAGCAAGGAGGTTCTGAGCTTACCTTGAGGTCCTCTTTGGCTTGAGACACATAGCAATGACAGATAAAAAATATCCCAATTATGTTCTCTGATGACAATACTAGTCATTTGGCACTTGATTATAAAAAAAAATAGATTAAAAAAACCTACAAATATGGAAACTGAAAAAACACATTAAAAATAAAACTGGAAACTCCCTCAGTGAAATATTTATAAATTTTGCTTAAGCCTTAAAAAAAAGCTAACAGGTAACTAATGGAAGAACTCAACTATGGAAGAAATTTCAGAAGACTTAAAACTTCCAGACACACTGGGCTGGGAATCCTGGCTCTCAAACTCACGAGTTGGATCAATTTGGGCAAATGATGGTACTCCTAGAGCCACGGTTTCTAGTCTGTTATACACAGGCATTCCTTGGTTTGTATGATATTTTCCCTGAAATGTTCACCTTGCAAATAACTCTTGCTCCTTAAACCTTTCTGTTCTCACTTAAATGGGCAACAAAACCTGGATCTGTTGGTCTGATGCCACAGCCCAGACCAGCCACTCTGTTATAATTTCAGTGATTTATTTCCTTTTAGAAAATATAACAGCTTAGAAGAGGCCACCAAAGTGCCAGTCCTTAACACACACACCCATTTATACCCTCGATTCCCCCAAGGAGAATCCAGAAGATGGGCCATAGAGTGAGTGTCTGTAGGGCAGAAGACACTTTCTGCTCCGTGTTGGCATGCTAGGTCTTTCTGATCCCTTCTGCAGAGGCCAAGGAGGGGTAAATCTTTCCTGATCTTGAGGCTGAGGACCAGGGAAGAGAGAAGCTTCCTTCAGGTGGCCTGGCAGGGAGGCAAGAGAACTGATGGCATGCCTGCCAGTCAGTGCAGGGACACATGAGCAGAACCCCTTTGCCTTCCTCCACCTGTGATTTCCATCATAAGGATATTCTCTGATCAGCTACATCTGAGACCAAACTAGCCAACAAAGAAATATACCCTGTCGAAGCAGTAGGTATCCAGCAGCCTGAGAGAGGAAAACCTACCAGATCATATACCTAAGGAAATAAAACTCCTAGAATAAACAGATGAAAACATTAGTTTTTTTTTAAATGTACTTTAAGAACACAATTGCATCTGCAAATAAATAATATTAATTAGTAATAAAACATAAGATTTCCTGATAAAAAGTTCAGAAGGTAAGTTAAAGGAGAAATGCTTACCACTGTTAAGATCTGAATAGCAGTCTGGAAATTCATGAACAGGAGCAAGCAAAAACATGGGAATATGGAAATCATGTCAGAAAAGATAAGAGACTTGGAAAATATATTTAGGACATGTAGCAAACAAATAGTAGGAATAACAGACCAAAAAAAAAAAAAAAAGGAGTTCTGGAAAGAAAAAAAAGGAAAGTGAGGAAATTTTAATAATAAAACTAACAAAATAAAACCAAACAAAAAATTCACAATTAAACAAACAAACAAGGAAACTTTTACTTGAGCAGAAAGACCCAAATCTGAAAACTGAAAGGTATATTGATGAGAAATCACAAGGATGTAGGTATATCCTGGTAAAACTCCTCAATTCTAAAGATAACTGGAAAATCTTAAAAGCTCTTAAACTGAAAGAACAAATTTACCTAAAGGGAAAATGCATAGCCTCAAGTGCTTTTATTATTACAAAATAGACAAAAATAAGTTAGAATTCCATTTAAGAAATTTAAAGAGATCAATTTTTTATTTTTTTATTTTATTATTTTTTATTTTTTTATTTTTTAACGTTTATTTATTTTTGAGACAGAGAGAGACAGAGCATGAACGGGGAGGGTCAGAGAGAGAGGGAGACACAGAATCCGAAGCAGCTCCAGGCTCTGAGCCGCCAGCCCAGAGCCCGACGCGGGGCTCGAACTCACCGCGAGATCGTGACCTGAGTTGAAGTCGGACGCTTAACCGACTGAGCCACCCAGGTGCCCCAAGAGATCAATTTTTTAAACAAAAGAAAGGAATGAGAGAATAAACATAAAAGAGAAAGCAAATAAATACAAAAAGAGTAAGGCTAAGTAAATGTAAAAGTTACTCTAAAGAAGATAGGTAACAGAAAAGATAAATCTCCAGAGCCAGATGAGAATCGTCAGAGACAAGGTAAGGAATGAAAGAAGAATGCAAGAGAAATTTTAAGAATCATAAGAGAATGTTCATCTCTCTAGAAGCACATATATATGGCAACAAATTTTAAAACCTAGAGGATAATAATGACTTTGTGGTGAAATACGAACGAAGAATTGACCCAAGAAGAAATAGTAATCTTAAAAAGACTAATTATGGCAGAATAAATGGTGGTAAAAGAGCTAACGTCTAAACAGGTACCAAGATTAAGTGGGTTGGTGGAGTGGTGCTATCTAATCTCTAAAGAACTGATTCTTTCAGTGCTGTTCAAATTATCCCAGGCCAGAGAGGAAATATAGTCAGCCCAATTTTAATGCCATAGCCTGATCAAGTAGAAAGTGGGATGAAAAAGTTATAGAGCTATTATCACTTTCAAATAAGATGCACAAAATTCTAAGCAAAATACTAGCAAATATTAGCAAGTTCTCAAAAATAGATGCAGTAAGATCAAGCAAGTGTTATTAAAGGAACATGAAAGTGGATTGCTCTTAGAAAATCACCCTCAGGGAACATCAGCACAGTCTAGTACATCAACCAACTAAAGGATAAAGCCCACAGAATCATATTAATAAATCTTGGGAAAGCTTTGATAAAATTCAACAGCTATATCTTTAAAAAATTTTTTTTAATGTTTATTTATTTTTGAGAAAGAGAGACAGAGTGAGAGCAGGGGAGGGGCAGAGAGAGACGGAGATACAGAATGTGAAGCAGGTTCCAGGCTTTGAGCTGTCAGCACAGAGCCCTAAGCCGGGCTCAGAACTCAAGAACCGTGAGATCATGACCTGAGCTGAAGTCGGACACTTAACCAACTAAGCCACCCAGGCGCCCCAATCAACAAGTATTTCTAATAAAAACTCATTAGAAGTAACAAAAATTTTGGTCTATTGAAGACTATCCCAAACCAACCACAACCATCATTTGAAATGATAAGACACAGTACACTAAATTGTTTTCATTAAAATCAGAAGCTAGAGTGGGATACTTGTTATCACCATTTTTCTTTATAACACTTCTGTTGTTAAGTAGCTGGCATAGATAGGCATTAGAGGAGATATTAAACCACACTCTTTGCTGATGATATAAATGCACACCTAGAAATCCAAGAAACTCTAGTAAAAAAATGTACTAGATTAAAGAATTTTTAAGATGGTAGCATACAAAGTAAATATTAAAAGATAAGACAGTTTTCCTCTAGCAAAAGGTTCCTAAATGAAAACAGGGGAAATCCTGTTTCCCTGTTACTCCTTGTAATAGTTACAAAGTATATATAAATAATGGAAATACATATAAAAAGAAGTTAACAGGATCTATAGGAAATGATAAAACCTTATTAAATAATAGTTAAAGATCTGAACAAGGTTGTATGTAATATTTTCTGGTTTGAGAGGCCATACTATCATGAAAAATGTGAATTGTTGCAAAGCTTAGATGGATTTCAAATGGAATTCTAAAATGGTTTATTGTGTCTAAAATATCCTAAAATTTATATGGATAAAAAGGTACCCCCAAAATATTCAAGAAAAACATGAAAAAGAAAAGAAAAAGAAAATAGTGTGTGGTGAGGAAGAATAAAGAGATTGGAAATATCCCAGGGTCCTATATCATCAAGGTAATCGAATGAATATGGCATGACATGAGAATAGACACATAGATCTGTGGGTGGAATAGAGAATTGGAAGCAGACTGCACTATATGTAAGAATACATGTAAGATGCATTAATACCATAGTTGTCGATGGATATATTAATAGCAGTCATACAAGAGCTCTGACAAGAAGTCATATTATCATGTAGAAAAATGAGAAGAAAATAAGGACAGTTTACAGAAGACCGACTCCAAGTATAATAAACACATGAAAAGATGCTCTAAAGCACTAGTAGGCAGGGAAATGTAAACAGCACTAGCTTTCAGCTGTCACTTCATACTTATCAAATTGGCCAAAAAAGAAAATTAATACCAATTGCTGGCGAGGAGTGGAAAAAAGAAAAGGATACTCTCAAACATCGCTAGTAGGAATATGAGAACTTTTTTTGTTGTTGTTGTAAAACTGTCAAACAACATCTCATAAAATTAAACACATTTATAACTCTCCAACTCAGCAATCCTACTCTTGGGAATCTAGCCCACAGAAAGAAAATCACCATTAATTGAGGAAATATATAAAAGGTATTTCCTGTAAGATTGTTTGTAGGAAACGACTGGAAACAGAAAGAATGCCCTTTGCAGGGATACGGCTGGATGAAGTATGAAATACCCACACCAAAGGGAAATAAGAAGCCATTAAAAAAATGAATAAATGTTCTGTCAGGTGACTTGGAGGAATTTCTACAAGATGAAGAAGGTGTTTAATAGTAAAACACATAAGAGCAAAACAAAAAACTCCTGTGTCATGGATGTGTGTGTATGTCTATTTGGGTTACATGAGAGGGGACAGAAAGGAGATGATTCATTCACATAGGTCACGTTGGGTGTGCCTGTGGTGAATAGGGGTTGGGATGGGGGGGGTGTGGGGGAAGGACCAGCTGGTTTTGCAGTGCAGCACTGGGATTAATTCTGCAGAGAACCTTCCATCTTCTATCATTGCATTACTAATAGCTATAAGAAGAAAGCATTTTTCGTTTTTTTTAATGTTTACTTATTTTTGAGAGAGAGAGAGAAAAAAGACAGAGAGACTGAGCGTGAACCAGGGAGGGCAGAGAGAGAAGAAGACACAGAATCTGAAGCAGGCTCCGGGTTCTGAGCCCAATGCAGGGCTTGAACTCTCGACCAGTGAGATCATGACCTGAGCCAATCAGATGGATGCTTAACCGACTGAGCCACCCAGGCACCCCAGCATTTTTCTTATTTCTATCTTAATTCAAAGGGATGATTTTTTTGTTTGTTTTCACAACTTAATTTTCTTCACTTCTATTTGAGGATTTGCAATGTTGGAATTTTATACTCTTTCTCTAGGTTTTTATTTGGGTTTAAACTTGTGAAGGTGCACTTTTTTTGATTTTTTTTTTTTTTTTGAAGACTGAATGATGGGTACTTTTGTTTCCTATGTCCTCTTAATGCTATTTGGTCTGTTTTGTTCATATTTTTTTAGCCCCACAACATAACATGTTTCTACAAGCAAGTTTTACCAATACTCAAATATTCTATACTAGATTATAATTCATAGGTGAGCATTAATTATCCTCAAGATCTGTTATTCAGTCTAGGAGACTCAGGGAAGGCTACCTGGAGGAGGTGTGTGACACACAGGAGGCACTCAGCTACTTGCTAGTGAGGACACTTCTAAATTGACACTGAAAGGATACTTAGGAATTAGCCAGGCAGAGAACTGGGAGAACTTACAGGTCATTCCAGGCAGAGGAAATATTACTAATGACAGCTGGCATTTATAACAATTGGCATTTATTGAGACAACCACCATTTATTGTGAGTTCACTAATGTAACTGGCTAAATACTTCACATGAATTAGTTCACGCACTCCACACATTCACCCTATCATCTCCAATCGATAGGTGAGGAAACTGAGGCTTGCTCAGGTGTCAAGGCCTCGTAGAACACAGGGAGAGGTAGAACTGGGATTCAAACCCCAGGCTGTCTGTCAACAAAGCCTGAGCTACTATGGATTGTTGTGTATGGACTCCAGTAACAGCAGGTGTAAGAGCATGCCTTACGTCTCCTTACTGTATGGAGTGACTTAACAGCTTACCCGAGCATCTGACCTGTTTCACATTTCATTACCTGAAAGAATGTAGTAACATTTGCATACCTGGAAATTTGTGCACTTTGCCTTCTAGATATCTTAGAAAAATATTCAATGAAATAATTCCTTGAATTAACCTGTAGGTGATCCCACTATGAATACTATTTTATTCAGAGAAGTATCAATGTATTCTATGCTGCTTTTAGAGTTTTTAAGATACCTAGCTCTCCTGAACATGGAAAGCATTTCCCCTAAGGAAATTCAATAATTAAAACATCTTTTCTTTAAAAATGTTTTTCCCTACCAATCTAGTTTTTAAAAATAATTTTTATAGTTGTTTGCCTTAATTAAGACTGTTTTAAAAAGAGAAAAAAGAAAAAAAACCTGTTCTTACATATATATGCTTTATAAAGCACTAAATAGTGAGGAATTCATTTTGCTCAGAGTGAAGAGTGTCCAAACTCTGATTCATTTTCATCTCTGTCTTTGTCTGGGATCATTTGTTGACCAGGAACAGAAGTCCTCTTAAACTAGCTGAAGAAAAATAAAAAAAATTACCTTAAAGGATATCTCACAGGCCCTAAAAGAATAAATTTAATTGGAGTCTCAAAAGAGCTGGAAAAGGAACAGAAAAAACAAAAGTCAGGGACCTCCGTTTTTCTGGAACCATGTGTCTTCTATTTCTGCTTCTCTCTGTTTACCCACTTTATTCTTTCCACTGCACATCAATCAGCCTTTTCTATTTCATGGCACAAGGAGCCCTTGACAGTTTTGGATGATTCCCAGGTCAATGTACAGTTGAGTTCAACTCCGGGCTCCCTGGATCTGAAGGGTGGATCTGATTGGTCAGTGGTCACTAATAAGTTGCCTCTCCCCACACAGGGCCCTGGGCCACACAACTGTGATCAAAGAGGTGTGAGACCATTTAGTATACAGCGTGTAAGGCTCTCCTTCAGGGCCTTGGAGAGGGTGGATCCCTAAGAACAGTGAGGAGGGTTAGAGCTAGCTGCCCTCAAAATCATAGCCTCCAGATAGTAGTAACAAGAGTAGTAGCATTTTACATAAAATCAGCTGGGATTATATTTTCCTGTTCAACTGGATATATGCAAATGCAATGCGAGTAACTTGAAGATACCTTTGTGGAACTTTCCTGAATTCATATATCCAAGTATGACTCTTAGGTAAATGTCTGATGCCCCAAAATTATGTAGTCTATAAATGATGCTTTCTTTAAAATTTCCATCCTGGATTTTACGATGCAATTTGACGTGTACCTTAGTCACAGACTTGTAATTCGAGGTCAACTCTTAAGTTAAAAGTCAGCCAATGTCCCTGGCAAAGGAATGATGCAAGTGAATGGAGAGAAGAGTGGAAAGGCTGAGGGTAAGAAGAGATTTTTTTGGATTGCCTGTAGATTTTCATCATGGCCTTAGTTCAGTTGCCATTATTAGCCTGAGTAATTAACAGCCGGCTGGCTGGATTTCCTCTTATTCTCAGGTTCTGTCATCTTTCAAGTGAATTTAGCCAGGGCTGATCTTACTGAATAGATTTCTCACCTAGACCCCGGTAAATTCCAGGGAATGGCAAGTGAAAAACAACCAAAGACAACAAAGTGGCATCTTTCTCCCTTTGCAGTGTCCTACTCTGACAGCTCACCTTGGGCCACAGCACCTGCCTGTCCATGGCGATAATGTGATGTCATTAGGTACCATAATGACAAAGTTCCAGTGTGTCAGCTTAGGTTAAAAATATGTCTCTAGTAGCTTTCATTTCTATCATCTCATGTGTTCTGTTCCTTTTAATTCACAGTGCCCTTCCCCCCATTATTTACATGTCTGCATCGCTGTCTTAAAAAAATTTTTTTTAAATGTTTATTTCTTTTAGAGATAGAGACAGAGACAGAGAGCACACTCCTGATCAGGGGAGGGCCAGAGAGAGAAAGGGGGACAGAGGATCCAAAGCAGGCTCTGCTTTGACAGCAGAGCTC
This sequence comes from Lynx rufus, assembly GCF_022079265.1. Lineage (NCBI taxonomy): Eukaryota > Metazoa > Chordata > Mammalia > Carnivora > Felidae > Lynx > Lynx rufus. The sequence continues at coordinate 10,102,473 of NW_025814841.1, read as the reverse complement.
CCCATTTGGAACTTGAACTCAACGAACCTTGAGATCATGACTGGAGCTGAAGTCTGACACTTAACTGGCTGAGCCACTCAGGCACCCCTGCATCTCTATGTTTATATTCTGTTCATCTTCTATATTTTCTTGTGAGATTCTTGAGGTAGGTTGTTTATTCTTTCAGCAATCAGTGAGCTATTTGGGAAGTGATTGGTTTTGCTATTTTATTTGCTGTGCCCCTTAAAGCACAGCCCTCGAAAGGAGGGCATGAAAACATACACAAGGGAGAAGCCTTTGGCTTTAACCACTTGCTATGCTTAGTGTATTAGATATATGCCACAAAATTCCACTGAATTTTATTCAGTTAAAAAAAAATTACAGTTAGCAAGACACACAAACAGGCTGCTATAGATTGAATGTTTGTGTCCTGGCTCCAGCCCCCAACCCCCTGATCTCCAAGGTGATGTTATTTGGTGATAGGACTTTGGGAAACGATTAGGTCATTAGAGTGTACCTTCCTGGATGGCTCTCATGCTCTTATCAAAGATGCTCCAGAGAACTCCCTCACCTCTTCCACCATGTGAGAACACAGCAAAGAGAGCCATCTGTGAACCAAGAAGCCTGCTCTCACCAGACACTGAATTTTCCAGCACCTTGATCTTGGACTCCTCAGCTTCCAGAACTGTGAGAAATAAATGTGTGTTGTTTATGTCAATGATATTTTCCTTATAGCAGCCCAAACAGACTAAGACACGGACATTCGTCATTTCCAAGTTTAGACATGTTCCTAACACCATTGGACATCTCTTGTCCCCTCCCATCACCCCCCACTCAGCATGAGGCAGCTTTTCTGTACTCAGCCCTTAGGTAGGTGCTCTTCCTATTAGTGCCTTTTATGCCTCCAGATTATCCTTCTGGCCAGACCTGTTAATGCATTTGCACACAGGATTTGAATATTTATTTGTTATCAAATACCTGATACTGTGTGACTCTCAAAAGCGTACCATTCCCCTTACCACGCAGGCTCTCAATGCTTCAGGATCATTTATAAAAAACAAATCACTGAGGCTCCCGTAAACACCAAGAGCTTAGGTGTATATGTCCCTCGAACAGATGCATGTACTTACTTATTTTTATCACTGTGTGCCCAAGCTGAATCAGAGAGCAGCCACCGTGCTTCTTGTTAGGTAGATGCCCCAATAAACAGCAATAACTCAGAGAGCCAGTAAATGAGTGCATTTTCCCCTTTCATTAGAGTTCTAATTTATTTGATGTTTGTAACTAATGGGGAGAAAGGAGGTGTGAGACTGGAGAGCAGGCTAGATCTCTTCTGGGGGTAGAGGTAACATTTTGTGGCTCTTTGTATTTCCATCACACTGCTTATTTTCCTTTGGAAACTCCTTTCAGAAGTCCCTCTCCCCCCATTTCATGAAATTCTTCAAACCACAAGGAATCCATGTTAAAAATATGGCTGTAGCTCATTCTTCCAAAAACCAAGCTGGACCCACATTGACCCCACAGTTGCCAGCTCAGTTTCTATGGAATCAGAAGCATCTGATGATACAACTTCCAGTCTCCTGATTTTTTTCTTTTTTTTCCCCCCTCCTTTGTCCACTCTTGTATTTCTCTACATTACCTTTTGGACTGCCAATGCCCTAGATTTGCCCATGGGGAGCTTCGTGGATGGCACTCAGCAGCAAAGGGCTGGATGCCTCTGAGTTTGAGCTATAACTCTCCAGTTTTCTAAAGTTTTTTTCTTTGAGATTTATTACACTGAAAGGTTACTAAGACACTGTAATTCTCAGAATATGACTGTATTTTATTCTAAATTCAAAAATTACCATGGCCTCGTATCTATGTGTCCACATCTATGTATCTTAAAAGCTGACAATTCTTATGCAGTATAGATTGGGTTTTAGATCAAAATTTGTTCAATAAATATTTATCGTGTGTCTTTACATACCAGGAATGAGAATACAGTGGTGAAAAACAGAGAGGTCCCCGGTCTCCTGGAGTGGGCATTCGAGGAGAATGGGTTCCACAATTCATTTACTCCATAAGTCAGAGAGAAAAGCAGTGTTAGAAACTGGAAGGGAATAGGTATTTGCCGTGTTCTCTAGTACACATACCATGGCCACAGATTTGAAAAAAAGTTTTCATCACAAAATATTTCAATTACTTCTATTCAGGAAGTACATGCTCATTATTTTCTTCAGACTAGAAATTACTTTATCCCTCTTTTCTTTGAAGTTCTCTTAAATCTGTTGTTATTCAGTGTCTCTATCCAATTTCTCGTCAAATTGCCCTATTTGTAGCTTCCTAACGTTAACACCTCAATGCTGAAATGAAGCCTATAAAATGACTGAGGGGCTTAAACTGTGTGTGAGGCAGAACTGGTATTTAAGTCCTTAATGAAATTATGAGCTTTGAAAGTGTTGCATTTTGAGTTTACAGGGGTCACTCCTCTTTTTTTTTTTCTTTTGCAGAGGGCGGTTAAGGAAGGGTGAGGAATACTCTTACTACACATTTATTACATTTATTGTCTTCTCTTTTAAAATACAATTTTCATGAACTTGTGATTTATGAGCAGTTCACACTGCTTGAAGGCATCTGTAAAGTTTGTGTATGTTTTTCCAACTCCCAAAGCAGTTTCTTTCTACTGGTCTAATTCTCGCAGGCAGAAAAGCTAAAATATGTCTCTCATTGCTTCCCGGATCTCTTGCCAGAAAAGTGAAAGGGGGCGGGGGACAAGAAAATAGAGAAGAAAAGAGCATGAAGGTGGAGAGAGGGAAAGAGGAGAAGGAAGGAGAAAAATGAAGGAGCATTGGAGCGCTGGAGCACTGATTGCGGACCAGCAGATCCAGAGCGGCCACAGCGCGGAGCCACCGGCGCCCACTGGTCCCCAAAGCTGCCAATCGAGGCGTAATCCTGTAGGAATTTCTCCCGGGTTTAGCTGGGAGTCACATTGCCGCCTCCTCTCCCCCTGACGCCCGGAGGAGCTGGGAGAAGCAGGCAAGGGAGGGAGGGAGGGAGGGAGGGAGCGGGAGGAGGAGGAACGGAGGAGGAGGAGGAGGAGGTGGAGGAGGAGGAGGAGGATCGGGGGAGGGAGGCGGCGGCGGGAGAGGAGGAGGGGCGCAGCCGCTGAGCCACTAGCCCCGCTCGGACGCGCTTCTCTCCAGATACTCCCGGAGCTCCAGCCGCGCGGACCGCCCGCCCTGACCGCTCTGCCCCCAAACTTCAGCTGCAGCTACATTCCAAGCCATCTAATTTATTCCTCAAAACCAGCAACTGAGCCGCGACACTGGGAAGGAGTCCGCGGAGGAGTAAAACAGCAGCAGAGCAAGAAGAGCTCTAGAGAACAGCCTCCCAGGAGCAACAACTCAGCTTCGGGAGTGTAGAAACCAACAAGTGAGAAAAGCGCCGCATTCCCGGGGCGCAGCCGCGGGCGGCGAGAGCAGACGCAGGAGGAGCCAGCTAGCGCCCCTGAGCCGGGAGCCCCAGTCCCCGAGCCCAAGCCGCGGTCGTTGCGGCTGCTCTGCCCCGGATCCTTCTGTACCGGCTGCGCCGGGCGCTAGGCAGTAGGCTTCGTTTCGCCCTCGTTGCAAGCGGCGGCTGGGAGCAGCCGGTCCCCGGGGAATATGCGGCGCGCTTGGATCCTGCTCACCTTGGGCTTGGTGGCCTGCGTGTCGGCGGAGTCGGTGAGTGGGCCAGGAGGGGGAAGCGCGCGCCGTTTCGGGTGCTCGGGGCCGCGGGGAGTCCGCAGCGCCCGCGGGCAATCGGGCAGCGCCTCCTGGGGGATCCCTATCCCCGCTCCCCACCCGGACCTGGCGCTTGGTCCCCGGGGATCTACTGGGACAAATGCGCTCGCTCCTCCACCACTTTCCCCCTTGCCTTCCCTTCCCGCAAAAAAGCGCTGCTCGCCGGAGTTGCCGCGAGGTCCCCGGGGATGAGGGTGCGAGAATCGCAGTTTTGTCTAACCGCAGAGGCCCGTGGAGTCACTCGCAACTTCGCCCTCGAGGGGTCTTGCTGCCTGGCCCGAGAAGGACCTAGGGAAAGGCGGGGGGGGGGGGGGTAGGGGGTCAGAACAGTCGGATGGCCGGCGAGGGAACCCGTCCCCTCCGCGCTCTGGGCGAGACCCAGGGACAACCTGGAAACTTTGGGGTCCTCTCCTCCACACATCACCCCCCACGCTAGCTTAGCTTTCCTACTCAGTTGAATGCAAATTCTGGGGAGGTGGGGTTCCAATTTAAGAAACCTGAGAGTGTCCGGGGAGGAAAGTTGCAGAAGTTCTTTTGTTTGATGTTCTCTGTGGTTGGGGCCAGGTAGCAGACACTTCGTGGAAAGGCTACCCCCCCGCTGAGGCCCAGTCCCGGGTCCCGCGAGGTGCGCGGAACGCGCCGGAAAATGCTGGGGCCCGGGGCTCTGGAATCCCAGTCCTGCGGCGACCCCTCCTCCTTGAGGGGCGGAGGGCGGCCCCGCGGGCCCTTAGGGGCAGGAGGACATTTTAATACGGATTATCCTGGAGTGCGGCTTGCCGGACCTGGCCGGGTGCGGGTGACACCAAGCTCGGCCTCGGGTCGCCTGGCCATCGGGGACCGAGGCTTTCAGCCTGCCACGCTTGTCCTCGCGGGCTCTGGCAGGGGTGCTTCCGAGGGCCGGTGGAGTTTCTTCTCCCGCCCGGGTCGGCTGCGGGCACCCAGCCTCCCTCCGGCCGCGGCAATGGGAACTTGGATTCTCCTCCTTTGGGTCGAGTTTCTGGGGCTGGAGTTTGTTTCCTACGTCGCCCGATGAGCGCCCTCTAAAGGGATCTGCCTCCTGGGCTTTTCTGGTCGGTGGCGGCCCCTACCTGGGCGCCCCGAGCTTTGCCAGGCTAAGGTGGAAGCCTGAGCACCCAGATACTGTCTGCAGCCTCAGTGCGTTCCCGGGCTTTGGTGACGGAGTGCAGCTGTTTCTGACCTTTTTTAGCTCCCCATACCTCCTCCTTTTGCCACCTAGTAACTTGTCCAGGGATGGTTTTGTGAATTTTTCCTCCTCGCCTTTGGAGTGTTACTTCCCTCTCCCTTCTCCCTCTTTTTGGAGTTGAAGCAGCAGTTCAGGAGTTGAAAACCTCTTGGGCACTGAGCAGCAGATGGGCGTTTTCCATCAGTGTGGGAGCCGCTGTGTGTGCCAGCAAGGTCCCCAAACGTTACTTGAGATTGAAAAGCAGGTAGAATTGTACACTGTACACAGAAGAGATGAGTATTTGGGTGCTTGGGCTGTAAAACAGAACTGCGAGACTTATCAGTATTTCTCTTTGGCAAATGATGGGCTAATCCGTTGGGACTGGTAATCTCCCAGCCAGTTATGAACTTTGACTCATTGTACACAAAAAGGAAGAGATTCTCTGTTTATTTCAGGGGAAAAAAAAAACGTTATTGCTCATCTCGTTGCAAAACAGGGCAAAGGGAGAACTCCCTCTAAAGGTTTTCAAGAGAAGCCTGCCTAAAAGGCTGTACAGGGGTAAGGAAGTCCTTCTTTTGGTCAAATCCTGTTCAGGATTTGCCAGGAAGTGTTTGGGGATTCTCCAGAAAGAATGTCTCTATTTTCTGGTTCTCTGGATTTTTGCATAAATCTGATATTGCTCCTTAAGGAAGCTTTGTGGCTGAACTGTTTTCCTACCTGGTGACACCTTTCCCCTGAACTCTCTTTGTGGATCTAATATTTTTCATTTCCTACCAGGATTAGATGCTTTCCCAGTGAGCTCCTTCACTGTGGTCGATACTCTTTTCAGTAATTGGACTACCATCCAGAAGGGTGATTAGATATTTTTAAAATGTCAACTTGGAGACTCTAGCAGAGAATCTTTGTTAGGCTGTTTCAAAGCCCAGGATGGCCACTAGTCCATATCAATTACTTTTTAGTTTCTGTTTCATGTATAGCGGCATGAACGTAGGTGAAGTTGATAGACTTAATTTTTTAACAATTAGCTATTACAGCACGTTATTTCCAGTACCTCGTATTTTAATTTGAAAACTGCAGCAGTTTTCTGGGAATTAGAAGTAGTTAGAGGTCTTCCGAGCTTTAAGTCTGTCTTTGTAAAAAGGAAAGGAAAAATGTCTGCAGTTATTGAATTCTTGAGTTTTATACTAAGCACAAGGCAAGGTGAGGGCGAAGAGGTTCTTAGCAATGAAGGCTCAAAGCTATCTGTGAGAAGAAACTGTGGCCCTTCCTTTCTGGATGCTGGAGACAGCAGTGGTGATGCATTCATACTTTGCACCAGCAGGTTAGGGCTTTTGCTGCGGGAACACCATGTGAGGGGAAAGACTGAGTGTGGCGGTAGTGATATGCTGCTGTTTTTCTATCCATTTCTTTTTTTAATGTGACTGTTTATCTTTAGAAATAATATATTGCAGACTGCTATAAACACATAATTGGAACTAGAAATATGTTTAAGAAGAGGAAGTGTTTTGAACTAGTGGAGTTTTATACACGTTTCAGTGTGTGTAAATTAAAAGAAACTGTCAAGTCATTTGGACCCGTGCGTTACCTCTCAGTGCATTATAAAAGGCAGCCTTTGGAAAGTTTGCATTAGAGAGAAAAATAGAATTGGAACCATATAACCTTTTTCAGTTCTTTAAAAAAATATATTTTGGCTGCTCTAGTAATGAAACAAATTACTTTTGCTGGGGAATTTTATAGAATTTCTGTTTCTCTTTTAGTGGTGTTAGCAGTAGGTAGACATCATTGGAGAAAGATCTTGTAAGATGGTTGTCCTAAAAGGAATTAGAGTTTGCTCTCCAATTCCTGTTCCTGGGGCCTGGTACATCTAGTTTTGAAGGGCTGTGTAACATGATTACTCACATAGCACCTTGAATAATCATTAGTTTGGAGAGGATTTCAAAAGATTACCTAGTTTTTTTCCTGGGCAGGACTAATTCTCACGTCTCCAGAAGCCCTGGGAGACCTGCCTGGTCAGCCACAGGTGGCCTGGAGTCTCCTCAGGTTGGCAAAGCCCTGAGGCTGATCCAGCCACCCAGAATCCCGACAGCTCTGTCATTAAGGTTTATAAGGAGTCTGGTCAAGCCACTGTGCTATTTGGCATGTCAGCTGGCAGTGATCCAATAGGTGGTATAAGGAATGTCATCTGGGTTTAGATTCTCACAACACAGTCCCTTTTCAATACTGCCAAAAATCCAACTAAATGATCTTGCTCATCATTTCCTTCTTTTTTTTTATATTAAAATTTGTTTAATGTTTATTTGTGAGAGAGAGAGAGACAGAGACAGAGTGTGAGCAGGGGAGGGGCAGAGAGAGAGAGAGACATAGAATCCAAAGCAGGCTCCAGGCTCTGAGCTGTCAGCACAGAGCCCGACGTGGGGCTCGAACTCAACGAACAGTGAGATCGTGACCTGAGCCAAAGTCAGAGACTTAACTGATTGAGCCACCCAGGCATCCCTCATCATTTCGTTCTTACCATGGAAGAAGACCTGCCATTTCTGCCACCATCAACAGTACACTCCAGTATCTCACAATCACCTAATTCTTTCATGGCCCAGAAGCCAAAGTAAACTTTTAGAGGAAAAAAAAAAAAAACCCAAAAAAGCAGGAAGGAATGAGGAAGAGGCTTTGATGAAAATAAGCTAGTCTTATTTACTTTTTTTTAGTTGTGCCAATACCATCATCTTCATTCTAGGCTTTTGGATTTGAATTTTGAAGACATCTTTGACTCATTCCACTTTGTTGACGTCCATGTCCAGTTGGACGTTAAATCCACCTATGTGGTCATTCCACAAACACTGTTCAGCACCTACTGAATGCCGGAGAGAAAGCATTGAACAAGCCAGGCAAACTCCTCTGTGTTCTTGGAGCTCACATTCTAGTGATCCAGGTAGCTTCCTCTTTAGTTTTGTCTTTCTTGGGACCTGTGCCTTTATGTCAGCAGCTTTTTAGCTGTCCTTCCTGCCCGGATGTTCACCTGCTGTTTGATTTATCCTGTACCATTCTGATGGTGTTCCCATGGTCCTCAAACCTCCGTGTTTCCTTGTTATCATGGCATGGAATCTAACTAAATATCTCTGCCAGGTTTAGAAGATGCTCATAATATTGCTCTTTCCTATTTCTTCCCCCTTGATCACTCCCATCATGTCTCCCAGCACCTGCCTGCTGGCCTCACTGTCATGAACACTCTTGGGACACAGCCACCTCTTTAGTGTTTCTCCTTTAACATTCTGTTGATTCAGACCCAAGCCCCAGATGGCTTTTCATGTTTGACTGAGCCCTTGTTTTTATCTTTCTGTAAACGATACAGCAGACTAATGATGAGAATCGTTGGAAGCGTGTAAAAATACAGATTTCAGGGCTTCCTCTCGGACTTACATGATCAGTAGCCTGAAAGGGGGTGGGGTATTTTTATGAAGCATCTCAGATGATTTTAATGAATCAACCACATTTGGGAACCACTGGTCTGGGTCACATACTTTTCCCCTTCTTATATGCCATTCTGTGTTGGTTGGTGGGCTCCTGGCAGTATAGAGCTGTGTGACCTTGGGAACCACTGTAAACACGAAGGGCTTTGGCATGGGAGGCGGACAAGCTGGGTTCACATGCTGGTACTTTGCCACTTACTATAGTACTTGGACAAGATGCTACAACTCCAAGTCACTTGAAAAAATACATATGTACATGTGTATAATTTGGACCTGAATGCCTTTATGACATGATTATTGTGGGCATAAAATGAGGGTGCATAGGAATGGTGGTTGAGGCACAGAAAGTACTACGTGGTTTTTTTCTTCCTTTCTTGGCCTCTGTTTTCTTGTCTATGAAATGTGGGAGCTGTATAAGATGTTCTTAAGCCCTCTGACATTCTAAGAGGTGAATTTTCTCTTCCATTGAGATTGATGCCATATAAGGGGAGGGCCCTCTTTTCACACATTTCACCCCTGCTCAGTGCTGAGCTTGGTAAATAACTGTTAATGATCCATACTTAAATGCAGGTGCCCGTGGCAAGGGCAGTCAGGATCCATCATTTCTGCTGAAGCTCAGCTTTGCCCTGGCCACTGAAAGCAGTGTGTCTGGGATCAACTGAATCCACCAACCCATGGGTGTACCTGGGCTAGTTTGCCAGTTTTGACTCACTAGACCTCAGTTTCATCAACATTGCAGTGTTGGCATGAAGAGTAAACAAGACAAGGTCAAGTCCTGCAGTCATTGGTATACATCCATGCTTCCTCCTGTTTGGTTCCATTGAGATTCTAGCAGACTGGAAGGAGAGAGTCATGTCTGTATTGCATGCTGGAGTGAAGCTGGTCATCTGAAAGGAGGTAGCAGGGCTGGTGAGGGAATGTTGGGCAGTGGGGGTGGGGGGAGTGGAGAAAGAGTATTTTTTGAGAGTAGAAATGCATGAAATTTCTCCTTTTAGCAATTTGAGTTTCGGTTCCTACTATTAAAAAATCTCACTGTGTTTTGACAAGTCTGTTTCTGGGGCCGCATTAGTTTTAGCAACAAGGCTGGAGGGGTGACTGCCTCTGAATAGCAAAGAACGCTGTTGAAATAGAATTGTGAATGTTTTTCTTGATTATCTCAAAGAATTGGTAGGACTGGGAGAAGGGGAGAAACCTTGAAGTCTTTGGAGATTTCCTATTTGAATTTCATATCAGCAGAGAGAGGCCAACTGGTATGCACTCAGTGATGTGAGAGCCAGCTCCTGGTCTTGGACTTCAAGCTATGGAAAATGTTGTTAAAGACAAGGCACGTTTTTACATTTTTTTCCTCTGCTGTTCAATTCGTTTTGTCGAAAATGTCACAAAGATGCAGAAAGCGTGCCCTTTACAAAGCATTTGGATGTTTATTTTCTTTGATGATTATACAGGTATATTAAATACAAATAGTACTGGTATTTAAGGAGTATGTGCAATTAATAGAGTTTAGTCTCATGATAAGATGACACATGGAATGAGATACTCTTAATCTTAAGGGAAGATTATTTTTTTCTAGTTCTTACCAAGAAAGAGTAAAAGTCAAATATTAGTTTTGTGTGGTATATTATTAAATATAAAGACAGCAGAAATAAATGTACAATATTTAGGGCAAAAGTGAGGTTTTGCATACATGCAGTTCATTATCTTAATCCCTGTGGGACCTCAGCTTCCCTGTGTATAAAATGATGGAGTGAACTAGAAGAATTTTCTGTCTTTAGCATTTAGTTTTTCTATATGCTTCCGGGTAAGATTGGAGAAATGTTAAGATTAACTTAATCAATAAGTAATTATTAAGCTCCTGCCAAATACTTACTATTTTATTACTGAAACAAGGAATTCATTCACATTACTGAAGGGTAAGTCATTTCCAAGAGCTGATGGTGATCAGTTAACTTGAATGGAGTGTTCATCATGTACTGGGATTATATACGTTGCTCTGAATGTTCATGATCTAGTGTTTTCTCATATATTTTCTGATACAAGCCAGTGTAGCATGAAGTTGATGTGATGGAATTCACTTTCAGTCTCGACAGAAGAAAACATAACTTGTTGATATAATTTGGGGGCTTTTTTTCTTTTAAGTTTATTTATTTATTTTGAGAGAGAACAAGAGCCTGTGAGTGGGGGAGGGGTAGAGAGACAGATATTCCAAAGCCTCCCGACATGGGGCTCGAACTCATGAACCATGAGATCATGACTTGAGCCAAAATCCATAGTTGACACTTAGCCAGTTGAGCCACCCAAGCACCCCAACTGACACACCCAGGCGCCCCTAATTTAGAGGGCTTTTTAAAAAAAATTTTTTTAATGTTAATTTTTGAGAGAGAGACAGAGCATGAGCAGGGGAGGGGCAGAGAGAGAAAGAGACACAGAATCTGAAGCAGGCACCAGGCTCTGAGCTGTCAGCACAGAGCCCAGTGCAGGGCTTGAACCCATGAACCGTGAGATCATGACCTGAGCCAAAGTTGGACGCTCAACCTAGTGAGCCACCCAGGCGCCCCTTAGAGGGCTTTTTAAAGGCATAAGTCACTGACGGGTCTCAGGCTTCTCATTTGGTTTCTGGCCTAGATGCCCATTTCTAGAGAGGGGACTTTAACTGGTGCCTTCCCCTCAGCTCCTCTCTGTAGCACTGGAACCCAGTGTAAGTGCTGTGGTCACCACAAACAAGAATCTAAATTAGCAGGCAGTATGGTAGACCGGCTCAGAGCCTGGTCATTGGACGTCAGACTTGCCTGGGTTTGAATCCCCTTCACTGTGTAACTTGAGACAGTTTTCTTAACCACTCTGTGCTCAGTTTTCTCCTCTATAAAATGGAATATTCTAAACAAGATTTTTAGGATTATGCGAGACAGAATATGTAGGAGCTTTTAACACATGTTCATGTTTTATGTCATGTGTTAGTTACTATTTTTCTGATTCATGGTTTTCTGCCTCCTTAAAGAGTGGGGGCTTTGTACACTACATGGGCTTATCTGAGCAGCTGCAGCCCAGAGAGTGGCCCAGGAGATGAACGATTGAGCCTGCTCTTTTTTCTTTCTCTTTTTTTTTAATGTTTATTTATTTTTGAGAAAGAGACAGAGATGGTGTGCGAGTGGTAGAGGGGCTGAGAGACAGGGAGACACAGAATCCAAAGCAGGCTCCAGGCTCTGAGCCATAAGCACGAACCGCGAGATCGTGACCTGAGCTGAAGTCGGATGATCAACCGATTGAGCCATCTAAGTGCCCTGAGCCTGCTCTTTCATAGCTGGGGTTCTCTTTGCTGATTTGAGGAGGCCTAGCTCTATGTTGAGACATTGGAGATATGTTTGGATTCAGCTTTTCTCTAAACATGGGTGATGTGAGAGGATATGTCATTAGTTATTTCTGAAAGGGTCTTTGCAGGAACTAGATGAAGCTGTGAGTGTTAAGATGTGAGTGCCCATTTTTTCCAGTAATTTTACCTTTTCAAATCTATCCAAAGGAAATAGTCATAGCTGGGTAAAATGTGTTTATTGAAGATTTATTAATAATAGTTAAAAAATGGAAACAACTTGAGTGTATAATAATAGATTAGTTAAATAAAAGAGTCTAAATTATACATTAAATATACAGCCATTAAAAATATGTTTGAAGAATGTTTATAACTTGGAAACTGTTTATAATAGACAAAAAGTCTGATAAAAAGCTATATATAGTGACACTAAGGTTATATTAAATAAATTTATATGTGTATGCATAGATCTGTACATGTGATAAAATGCACAGAACTAAATATATGCATCCACACAGATACAAACGAGTACAAGTGAAATTTAGGAACTCTGAATAAGATTAGTGGATTGTGTCAATGTCAGTATCCTTGTGATAGTCATGATAGTTTTATGAAATGTTACCATTGGCGGAAACTGGATAAAGAGTAGAAGAGATTTCTTTGTATTATTTCTTACAACCGCATGTGAATCTGTAATTATCTCAACAAAAAAAAATCAATTTAAAAAAATGGCGCCAGATGCAGAGAGTTTTACAAGTACGTTCTGCCGATCCTTGAAGGAGTAGATAATAATTGTTGTTATAGAGCTTCCAGAATGGTAGAGGCTGTTCTTCATTTTATCAGGTTAGCATTACTGTATGTCAAAATCAGACAGGGAGGGCATAGGAAACAAATCTACAGGCCAGCTTCACTTATGATGCCAAAAATTTACGTATAACATTATCAAACTGAAAATGGCAGCTTACTAAAAAACTGATGGAGCCAAATAGAGTTTATCCAAGGAAGGCTTCAACATCAGAAAAGCAATGCAGTCAACAGTTGAAGGGAGATAACAATATAATCATCTCAATAGATGCAGGAAACATCTGAGAAAAGATTGTAAAAATGTTAATACAAGGGTCTCTAATTTCTGGTTAACTGAAGGTTTACTATTTAGGGTTAGTACATCTGTGCTGATGGCTCCGATTCACTTGACATGTTTAGCAACCAAAAGATCACTGTTTACTGAGTCGTGAGGCAACAGTGTCTAGTTGCCTGGGTGACAGGTGTGTGACAGTGCAATGAAGTGTGGGGTCATAACATATGTAGATTCTAATCCATATGAACTTGTAGTTCTGGCTTTGCCGAGTTTCAGTTTTGTGCTCTCCCAAATTAAGATGACACAGGAGATGGTCTTCAGGGTTTTGGAATCCAGTGTATTGGGGTTTGGTTTTCGGTATTACCACTTGAAATCCACGTGACCTCGAGGAAATTTCTTATCATTTCTGACCTTGTGTTTTCAGTGTAAGACCGAGAATTATAATATTTTGCTTTTTGGTTATTTTGAAGATTAGCTTCAATAATGACTGAAAACTTCTAACGTGCTTTAAGCACATTTGATTCTCTTTCCTTCTAGCTTTAAATTTTGTGATTCTGGAATACATTCTACATGCATAAATATGTATGCATATGTTTTTTTTGTTTCTCACTTGCATTTTGACCCCTGACACCAAGGGCTATGTATTTTCACAAATTTATGACCAGTTTATTTTTTACCAGGCAGGGTGTGATGCCGAATTATACTTTCTTTCTGCCATCATCTGTTTCCTCAGTTACATTCAGCTAAAGCTCAAAAGAGACTTGCATATAAGTTGAAAATTTAGTTAAGACTTCATGAAAGCTTCATGAAACCTGACACAGTACTTGGGATTACCATTGTAAATGCTTACAGAAGGTCAGTATTGGAATCTTATGCTGTAAACCCTGATTTATCTGTTAGGTTTGCTAATGAATTAAAATCTTAATTTTATTTCTGCCCCGCTTTGAACTCATTTAGATAAGAGTGGTGAGTATTTTTATTTCATAATTTGGGCATCCCCCTGCCTTTTGAAAGTTCACATTAGGCTATTGCATTTTTACGTAAGACCTATCTTAGTACCTGTTTTCACTAACTGAAAGAAATCTGAAGAGAATTTTCGCTTTTACGAAACAAGGCAAGAAGTGAAAATACGTTGAGCGTTTGTTTTGTGGTGAGCCATTATGGAGGTGGCATGTACCCTAAGCATCAAGAAGGGCACCGCCAGTCTCCTTCCTGTGGAACTACACACAGCATCTTCGCATCAAACCACTGCAGCTTTGAACTGTGTGAGCATCTGTGCTTTATCTTGATTCATTTTGTGTATCCATTAGCAAGATGTGTCCTAAGGTACCAGAAAAGCCTAAGGGAGGTTATTTTTTGGGTCTGGGAATGCTCAAAGGTTTTCCCGTATAAATTACTGGTAATTGCTTCTTCGCTTTCTGCCACTTTGGCTTACGAAAGGTTTCATGGGAACTCTCTGCTTTCGGATAGCGGGAGGAAACTGTATTAGATTTGATTAGATTTTGTAATGGTTCTGATTGGTTATTGAATGAAGTTTTATGTTTGGTAAGTCAATCAGTTAAGACTTAAATCATCTTGGCACATCGACCAAGAGCAAAGCTCTTTGCTGGTCTTGCAAGGTAAAAAAAGAAATTACGACATGATACCTATCTTTAAGCAACTATCATCTACCTTTTGATTATTTAGGGGAATTGAAGATGTATTGGGCCCATAGATAACATGTGCATTATATGTATCAGTCTGAATCTAGTTAGACATACCTAGCAATCAAAACTGCCAAAGAACTATATCTACAATTGAGAGGGATAAGAAGAACCCCTTGTAGAAGAGAAGTCACTGCTTTCCCAGAAAAGCAAAAACAAAACGTTCTTTGAAGTGGCATGATGTGTTGGAGAAAAATAATTCTATTCATGACCTGAAGACATTTGATGTTCAAATTTTTTTCTCTTTCCCCATCTGTTCTCTGAGGAAAGACATCTGGGTATTAAGATGTATGAAAGACACAAAGATTAAGAAATTGTTTAGAACCTGAATAATTTCTTCGTGTTTGTATCCGAGGGGAAAGAAACCTTACGTTTCATATAGTCTAATTTTCCATACTCTATAAACTTGGGGCTCTGACAGGTGAGAACTGGACCTTATGTGTTTGGCTAAGATCAAATCGTCTTAACTGATGAATGAAAGAGGTATAAAAGTGTCAGGATGATTTTTATTTTATTCTTTTGGACTCTGCCTTTTCATTATGTAACAATGGATTTAGAGCTGGAATTGACTTTTTTTTTTTTTTTTTCAACGTTTATTTATTTTTGGGACAGAGAGAGACAGAGCATGAACGGGGGAGGGGCAGAGAGAGAGGGAGACACAGAATCGGAAACAGGCTCCAGGCTCCGAGCCATCAGCCCAGAGCCTGACGCGGGGCTCGAACTCCCGGACCGCGAGATCGTGACCTGGCTGAAGTCGGACGCTTAACCGACTGCGCCACCCAGGCGCCCCTGGAATTGACTTTTAAAGGGAAACCCATCAGTATTTGTCCAATATCATATAGTTAGTGGTAGAGCTATATATTGGACCTAGGCCATCTGATTTGTTAATATTTTTTTTTTTTTTTTTACCATAAAACATTCCCTTTCTGGCTCCTTCTTCTCCTTCATTGTGCACATTAATGATTAGCACCTAATACACTTACTTCTGGCCCATGGTTGGTACGTAAATGCAATATCAAATGGAACATACATTATATGTTATATGCTCTGAATCAGTGTGGTTAATGTGTTCTGTGCAAAATGAATAATTTAAAATGATGTTTAGATAATTTTTTAACTTGCAGCAAAACTTGTGCTCTGGTGGACTCGATTATTATCCACAAACATTTTGGCTAATTCAAGGAGGAGAACAGAAAGCACTAGGATTTGGAGATACCAGGGGCTGACGTAAATCCTAGGAAGATTGTGGAGACTTGTAGACAGAAAAGGAGATGAAAGTTTCTTGGAGATAAGAATCAAAACTAGAAGCAAAGTCCTCATGAATTAATACCACATTTTATGGGATTAAAAAAAGCTGCTATGGTAGGTTGAGGGAAGAAGAGCGTTCCTTAGATTTTTATACTAAAAATATGTCAGTGCTTTCCTGGAAAAGAGAGGCTGAGGCACTTCTGATCCAGGTAGAAGTACTTTTTTGCTCAGTTCCTTTTGCTGGTGTTGGGCGTAGGGTCATCTTTTCTCCCAACATTTTTCTCTTGAAAACATTTTTGGTAAATCTTAGCGTAATAACATAAATATATTTGCCTCATAATTTTTCAGAAAATTAGTCTGTGGGGTGGTATTTTTAAGAAATGAATTTTATTGGGGCGCCTGGGTGGCGCAGTCGGTTAAGCGTCCGACTTCAGCCAGGTCACGATCTCGCGGTCCGTGAGTTCGAGCCCCACATCGGGCTCTGTGCTGACAGCTCAGAGCCTGGAGCCTGCTTCCCATTCTGTGTCTCCCTCTCTCTCTGCCCCTCCCCCGTTCATGCTCTGTCTCTCCTTGTCTCAAAAATAAATAAAACGTTAAAAAAAAAATTTAAAAAAAAAAAAAAAAAGAAATGAATTTTATTAAAGGACACTAACATTGAAAATTACTACACAGACGTCCTACTATGTACTTAGAGCCATGATAGGCACTTTCCATTCTTGTCTGTAATTGTCTCACAACTGCCAGGTGGCATTTGCCACGACTGCATTTTATGTGGCCTAGCAGAAGTTAGATTCTCATGTTTTGGGGGCTTTTTTTTTTTTAGCTTTAAATAGCCCTGACATGATACTATTATCTTTCAAGAGAGCAGTGAAAGTATTTAAATGTATAACCAGTTTTTAATACGGTCTAACAGGTGTAGCTCAGAAAAATGAAGTGTCACACTTCATTTGCATTGGTTGTCCAAATACTGTAGGTCACCCATATTCCTTTTTTTTTTTAAGTTTATTTATTTATTTTGAGAGAGTCACCAGGGGAGGGGCAGAGAGAGAATCCCAAGCAGGCTCTATACCAGTAGCACTGAGCCCCACGTGGGGCTCGAACCCATCAAACCCACAAACGGTGAGATCGTGACATGAGCTGAAACCACAAGTTGAACACTTAACTGACTGAGCCACCCAGGTGCCCCACCCATATTCTGATTTCTTTACCCACGTGGAGCCTATTGCTTTGATGGCTTCTCTCCATAAGCTTGTGTCTGGTAATGGGGGAACTAAGGAGTAGAATTCACAGGGTCTCTTTAAATTCTCAGCTCTGCCAATGTCTGGCTGTGTGACCTTGGGCAGATTACTTAGTCTCTCTTTGCCTCAGTTTTCTCATCTGTAAAAAGATTCGTCACAGTAGCCACCTCATGGTGATGCTGTGAGGATTAGTGAGTTCTTGCATGTCAAGCATTTAGAAGCGTGCCCGCTGTGGAGTCAGCACTGGTCTCTGTTGATGCTGATTGAAATGGACGGCTGATTAGATGTGCTGATCAAAGAAGAGAGGATCCTCTTCGGAGGTTTTGAACCTGAGACTGAGAAAAATGATGGTGCCATGGACCAGATGGGAAAGAAAGGATAGGCTGATTTCTTTCTTCTTTTTTTTTTTCTCAATGTGGCTATTGTGTTTTGGTGAAAAGAAAAGGTATTTTAGCCTCTCTAGCTCTTAGCTCTGGAGAGTGAGGGGCATGTTCTAGATCACTGACTCTCACCCCTTCCTGCTCATTAAACTCATCTGAGGAACTCTGGAAAGCTCTGTATGCCTGGGCCCCACCTGGGACATCAGACTCCATAGGGGGTGGGGCCCAGCTGGTTGTAAAAGCTCACCAGGTGATTCTAGCTTCCAGAAGGTTTGAGAACTGCTCTGGGTGCCTTCATGGACTCCTCCAGCTTAGAGGCAAATCTAGCAGGTAAGATTTTGTCTTCTTCTTCTTAAGTTTATTTATTTTGAGAGAGAGCGAGAGAGAGAGAGAAGGAAAGCATGAGTGGGGGCAGGGCAGAGAGAGAGGGAGAGAGAGAATCCCAAGCAGGCTCCTTGCTGTTAGCTCAGAGCCCGATGTGGGGCTCCAACCCACGAACTGTGAGATCATGCCCTGAGCCGAGTTCAGATGCTTCACCAACTGAGCCACCCAGGCACCCCAAGATTTTGTCCTCTTAAACCATGTTTCCTATTGCTTGTGACCAAGCCCCATGGATTGCAGTGGCTTCCCAGGACTGTCCTGCTGCCCGTCACAGTCCAAAGCTGTATACAAGAGGATATGCTTGCTCCCTTCGGGATTCTTCCTTTTCTACTCTTCTCTTCAACATCTTTTTCTGTTGGCTCATACTTTTCTGATAGTTTATGTTGGTAGATTATGATACATGCTCTTTACACAGAAGATTATATACGTATAAATTCTTTCTGAGGATGTCTTTAAAAAAAGGAAACATTTCCCTTTCCTTTCAAAAACTTTCCTTAGTGGAACAAAGGATGCTTGTCCTCCTGGCCTGGTTGCAGAAAAGCATGTTTGGTCAGCTTATTAGATTTGCCTGAGTTCATGCTTTGAACAGAGAGATTGTGTTTTCCTGATTGGGAATGTGTCCTAGAACTTGTCTGAAGTTACTGATCATGTATAAGCCCCACACACGTGTCTTAATGATGGTCCTTTTCTTCAGTTTATACTTTATTACTTCAGCTCAGCTACTTGGACCTCGTTCAAGTTGAATTAGTTCCATGGAACTCTACTGTTTCCGGGGTTGAAGTAGGGAAGAGCGAGTGCTTTTGGCTATCCTGTGAATAAGACGTCTGAGTTGTCTTTAGTTCTTGCTTCAGTAAAAAAGCAGCGGCCCATTATCTAATCTATTCATAGTTTACTTTGTTCAGATATCTAATTTGGGAACATGTTTGCCCTCACTCAATTCTGAAACACAATTTTCCATCCCTTGAATAAAGGGGGCTATCTTTAATTGACTCAGGAAAAAAAACCTTGTTTAAGAATTCTAGAGTTTTCAAAGCTTTTAAAAATTGCTCTGCAGGATAACATTAAAGTGCTCACCCTTTAGAAACTGCCACTCAACATGTATCTGTCCCACAATGGAGTTGGAAGGAGGATTATTCTGAGCAAGCTGTTAAAATAAACCATTTGCTAGGATTCATATGCTTTTAAACCTAGTAAGTCTGTAATATCTAGAATGAAATTCAGCATTGCTGGGTTTTTTTTTTGGGGGGGGGACAATCGGTGTAAATGTCTTTCCAAAGCATGAAGCGTACATGTAGACTAATCTTAGAAATTAAGGGAGTGGAAATGTGAATTCTACCCCCCCCCCAACCTTAGTGTGTCCCTGACACATAGATGTTGCAGAGCGCTGATATAATACAATTTGTACATAGAAGTGTTTGTTCTCATGGGGCGCCTGGGTGGCTTAGTCAGTTAAGCTCAGGTTATGAGCTCATGGTTTGTGGGTTCGAGCCTTGCGTGCGGTTCTGTGCTGACAGTTCAAAGCCTGGAGCCTGCTTCAGATTCTGGGTCTCCCTCTCTCTCTGCCCCTCCCCCGTTCATGCTCTGTCTCTCTCTGTCCCAAAAATAAACGTTGAAAAAAAAAATTAAAAAAAAAAAATTAAAGAAGTGTTTGTCCTCAGTGGAACTTGGAGTCTATCGGGAGAGTCATTAACCCAGGCATTAGGTCAGTTCTCTAAGTGTGGACAGGTCAGCAGTATCTGCATCACCTAGGAACTTGTTAGAAATGCAGCTTCAGGGCCTGACTCCAGACCGACTGAGTCAGAAATCTGAGAGTAGGACTCTGCTTTAAAAAGCCCACCGGGTGATTCTGTTGCATGCTACTAGAGATTGAGAGCTACTGAGAGTGGTTCCCACCCCTGCTGTCCCAGACACTATTGAATGAGAGCCCCTGCTTGTGGGGCCCGGATATCAGCGTTTTGTTTTTGTCTTTTTTTTTCTGAGCTGCCTTGGTGATTCTAATGTGCAGCCATGCTTGCGGGCCGCTGCATTAGGGCCTCGCTACTCAAAATGTGGACGCCAGACCAGCATGAACATCACCTGGGAGCTTGTTAGAAATACAGAATCTCAACCCCACCTGAGACTACTGAACTGTAATTTGCATTTTAACAAGGCTTCCGGCAACTCATAAGCACATTAAAGTTGGTGAAAACAATATAGAAATAGTGAGTTTTCTTCCTAGAAGCCAGTTCTAGAATGCCCTTCATTTACAAGTTTTGTGAGGTAGGCAGCACAGCAGCTTTGTTTGGCTTCTGCCTGGTGTTGACTCAGGGAAGCTGGCATCGATCCGGGGGAGACAGTTGGCATGGTAGCTATTGCTAAAAGGACCTGGGACCCTCGGGTGTAACAACAGCCCGTAAGCCGTCATCAAGGGAGTGATGGCAGTTAAGACACTTGCAGGTGCTAGCAGCAAAAATCCCAACGCAGATTGGCATGAAGAAATCAAAAGGAACATTGTGGCTCAGGTAATGGGGGAAGTCCAGGAATGTGAATAAAGGAAAAGATAAATCTGTTTATCTTTGGCAGATTGGTAAGTGCTTTTCTTTTAAAATGTTTTCAGTGAAGTGGTTTGCATCTTTAACTGCTAAAGATTGTATAAATAGAGGCCTTTAGCACATCAAACAATGGTGAGTGCTACACAAAGGATGAATTGCTGTGTTTACCCTCTCATTTGCAAGATTTTGTTTCCTTCAAAAATATATATATATGTGTGTGTGTGTATATATTATATACATATATATGCTATATATATATATATATATATATATATATATATATATATATAGGTATCTTACTCATTACAGAGAGGATTTGAGGTGATTTCCATGACTGCATACCTTTTCCACAACCTTTAGAAGAAATTATATAAATGGTTGAATTATACTCCTGCAACCAGAGCTTTCTAAAAGCTTACCGTGTAATGTTTTTCGAAAAAAGTTTTAACAGTCTTAAATGATAGAAAAATAATACATGATATTCAAAATAACATGCTATTTGCAAGCTTCTCAACTGAATGCTTATTGTCCTTTTAATAAAAATGTGGACTGCAGGCACATTTGATGTAAATGAATTAAAAATTTCATTTGCCCAGAACTTTGTGTATTATGTTAATATGATTTACCCAAAACACTATTGTTGGTTTAATAAATATTAAGAGAACATTTGTGAGTTGCCTCCTGGTGTTTGCTGTTTCTCTCCTTGGGCATTAACTACTCTTGTGAGTCTTTACCAGGCTGTTTTTGTTGTTTTGTGCCTTGAGGTATAAATAGAGGCAGAGAACCCGGAAGATTCAGACAAATTCCATACCATAAACTATTTGCAGATGTGTTTAGTATTCATTCAGGAGAATTAGTCTATTTAATATAAAATTACTTTCTTTTAGTACTCTAGAAGTGCCAGAGGTTCAGTTTTTATTTTACTGGAAATTTCAAAAGCAGGAGTAAAAAGGTTTTCTGGGGGTGCCTGGGTGGCTTAGTTGGTTGAGCATCTGGCTTCGGCTCAGGTCATGATCTCATGGTTCCTGAGTTTAAGCCCCGCATTGGGCTCCCTGCTGTCAGCGCGGAGCCTGCTTTGGATCCTTGTCCCCCTCTTCTCTCTGCCCCTTCCCTGCTCGTTCTTTCTTTCTCAAAAAAAAAAAAAAAAAAAAGAAAAAGAAAAAAAAGAAAACAACAACAACAACAAAAAACTTTCTGGAAAGCATCATCATCGACGAAACACCAGGAAGATATAATGTAATGACTTACATTTGATCCTTTGTCTTCCTGGATCTTCCTTCTTTTGGACAATCAGGAGTGAAAGGTGTGGAGGCTTTTAAAGGGGCAGATTTTGATTGAATGGAAGGAAGACCTTTCTAAAAAGTGGTCACAGAGGGAATAGACCACTTCAGAAGTAGCGAGGCCCCACACCTAGAGGTAATAAGCAAGCGTGTGTTTGGCTGTTTGACATCTTCAAAACCTCAGCTAGCTGGGAGGTTAGCTGATGTTTACAGCTTCCTACTAACCTTAGATTCTGTCGTTCTTACCGTATGTTGAAGTTGAAGGCTGAGCCACTTAAAATATATTTTGTTTCCTGTCCTGATAACTTGGCCTGACTGAAACTAGACATCAGGTTTGGCCCTTGGTTGAAGGAGTATGGCATTCTGGGACAAACTTTCTGTAGACTAACCACAAAACCTCTCTTTGCCCAATTCAGGGGACCGTGTAATTATTGAAATTTGGTGTTCTCCAAACTTCAAGTGGCCCTGACAGGTACTTAATCAGGTGGAATAGCCAGCTTGACTGATGTGAGCCAGAGAGATGTGTACCTGGGAGATAAAGTTGCAGTGGGTGGCCTTGAGGGGGTAGGAAGAGAGCCTCTAGAGGTGGAGAGGCAGAGGGTCTCTAAGGTCACAGGGAAAGGGGCCACTGGCAGAAGTTTGGGAGGTACCTTTGGCCTGCTAAGCATTCATTCTTCCACTGGTTTGCCACACCACACAGACCGACAGGTCGAGGGCAGTCGTGTCGTGCCATGATCACACATGACCCATGGTTCCTAGCACAAAGCTTTCCTCGTGAGGCTCAAGCAGCCATTGTGAAAAAACAAGACTGAAACAAATGGTGCACAGGGACTCTGGGTTAGGAGCCGTTTCTTTACGTCTTTTGCCCAAATAGCATGCACTGTGTGTTTCCTTCTTTATCCTGGGAGAAGCAAGGGAATAGCAGACAGGTAGCCAAAAGACTTGGATTCTTGCAGCTGGCCTTCCTCTCTGACTCTCGATTTCAGCTTAGGTCATGATCTCTTGGTTCCAGAGATCTAGCCCCTAGTCGGGCTCTGCACTGGCAGCACAGAGCCTGCTTGGGATTCTCTTTCTCTCTCTCCCCCTCCCCCACCCCTCCTATGCACACACGTGCTCTCTCTTCTCAAAATAAACATTAAAAGAAAGAAAATTTCCCAAATGCCTATAAAATTGATGGGAAGAGTTATTTATTATGAAGCAGGTGAAAAATGTGATCATGACCTGTGATCTGACCCACCCCCCCCCCCAATACCCCCAGTTTCCAGCTCATTAGCCCCAGGCTGCCAGAGGAAAGGAGCCTTTCCAGGCTGATGGGCCTAGTACAAAGTGCTGTCCTCACCCTGCCTGGATTTGAATTTTCTGGGTGGCAGTGGGATGGATTTGTTAAAAAGGCACATTCTTGGTTCTGACCTTAGTCCCTGTATTTGAATGTGGTCAAAATGTACCGAAGTTACAGAATAACTGCTCTGGCTGAGTGACCAGAAAGCTTGGACTAAGTTTCTGTGGACCCCACTTCTATGCTCATCTTTTGGTGCTTTTAGTTCCAGCTCTGAGGTCCTCTACAAAATGCAAAATTTGCCACTGAGCTCCGGATCAAGACCTACATTATTGGGAAAGCGGTCATTTCAAAAAAGTGCAGTTTATCTGGTCATGCAATAGGCTGAATGTCAAACAGTATCTTTTATGCTACTTGCAGTTAATGTACCTAATATTTAACAGCTCTCTTGAGATTTAACTCCCATGCTACAAAAAGTCACCCACTTAAAGTGTACTGTTGAGTGGATTTTAGTATTATCACAGAGGCATCGGTCACCACAGTCTAATTTTACAGCATTTTCATCATCCCCAAAAGAAACCCTGTATTCGTTAGCAGTCGCTTCTCATTCCAGTCCCCAAGCAAGTCCTAGGCAGCTACCCACTTACCTTCTGTTTCTGTAGACCTGCTTATCCCAGACCTTCCGTGTGAACGGAATCCTCCGATGGTTGGTCTCCGTGACCAACTCTCTTCACTTAGCATGACGTTTTCAAGGTTCATCCACGTCTGAGCGTGTGTCAGGACTGCATTGCTCTTTATTGCTAAACCACACCCCGTTGTATGGATATGCCAAATTTTGTTTAGCCGTTCGTCAGGTGATGGACATTTTGGTGGTTTCAACATTTCGGCTATTAGGAGTAATGCTGCTTTGATCATTCACGTGCAAGTTTTTTGTGTGGATGTATGTTTTCGTTTCCCTTAGGTCATGTGGTAACTCCATGTGGAACATTTTGAAGAGCTGCCAAACTTTTCCAAAGTGTCTGTAACATTTTACGTTCCCGCCACAGTGCACAAGGCTTCCAGTCTCTCTACATCCTTGCTCATGCTTGTTACTGTCTGTCCTTTTGCTTATAGTCATTCTGGTGGGTGTGAAGTGGTATCTCATTGTGGTTTTGCACTTACCTAATGACTAATGATGTTGAGCATCTTTTTGTGTTCCTATTACCCATTTGTGTTTCCTCTTTGGAGAAAGGTCTTTTTAAATCCTTTGTTTTAAAATTGGGTTATCTTCTCACTGAATTTTAAGAGTTCTTTATATGCTCTTAATAGAAGTCCCTTATCAGACAATTCATTGATATTTTCTCCCATTCTGTGGGTTGTGTTTTCATTCTTTTGATAGTGTCCTTTGAAGCACAGAAGTTTTCAATTCCTATCAAGTCCTATTTATCAATTTTTTTTTCTTCTGTTGCTTTTGGTGTTATATGTAAGAAACTATTGCCTAACTGAAGGTTGCAAAGAGTTATTCCTGTGTGTTCTTTGAAGAATTTTGTGGTTTTTAGCTATTACATTTAGGTTTATGATTCAGTTTGAATTTTTGCATATGTTGTGGAATGAACGTTCATTCTTTTTTTTTTTTTTTTTTTTTGCATGTGTTATTTAGTTGTCCCAACACGTTTTGTTACAAACGCTGTTCTTTGCCCCGATTGCATGGTCTTGGCACCCTTGGTGAAAATCATAAATGTAAGGATTTGACCATAAATGTAAGGATTTATTTCTGGAGTCTCAATTTTATTCCACTTATTTATTTACGTGTGTGTGTGTGTGTGTATGTACACAAACACAAGGGCATGTTAAACTTGGTTGTGAATGCTGTCTTTCCTTTGGCTTCAATTTAGGCGGATAGGAAATGGAACAAAATTTACAAAGTAGGAATTTCAGACATTAACTGCATAAGGAGACTTGGCCATGAGGTCCCTCAAGCCTCTGTTGAGTCCACTTGCCAGGGATACAGAGAGTAGGTAGCCGGGTGGTTGGTATGCTTCTCTTTTTATTCCTTTCTCCCCCTTCCTCCTGAAGTGGAGTATGTTGTGGAATGTTTTGGAGTGGGGCACATTTTAGATCTGTGGTCTTGGCTTAGCCTTGCCGGTCAGGGCTTGGTTAAGTGATCGTCAGGAGATCTGAATCTCCTTCACCCTGCATATGGATTCTTGGGCCTGAAGCCTTTGGCTGTAAAATGAAAGAGCTTGACTAGATTCTAATGCTTCTCCCCCAATACCCCAATCGACTTGAAATTCTGTGATTTGTGTGCCTGGCCAGCCCCTAAAAAGTGGTACATCTCCTCATTGTCCTCTGTACATAAAACCAAAGGAATAAAGACCCCTTATTACTTTTACTCCTATTTTCCTGCTGATTCTGGTAGGAAGAGGCTGGGAAACAAACAAATAGTGGGAATGAGTGACTAGCCCTCCTGTTATTTAGTGTAATGGTATAAAAAGCCTAGTCATGTGCTCTTAATGTTTCTTGGTTATCTTAATGTTTAAAGACGGAATGCATGACATAGCGAAAGGAAAACACAAGATTTTGCTGTATGCAGTATGCTTCTGCCTTGTGGATATAGTTGGAGAGACTGCCTTACCCTGAGAGCAGTTAACTACAGATAAAGAGTGAAACTTACTTCAGAAATGTCTTAATTTTATTCTTGGGTTCCTGGGAATTTAGAAATATAGGCTTTTAATTATTCACAGCTGGTGCATGAATAGAGTGGTAATAATAATTAGGAATAAAATGGCTCACCTCTTAAGCTGTTGGTTTTAATCCCCTAAATTTTTTTGATCTGAAGTCTTGAAGTCTGGCAAAGTCTTGAAGTCTGGCAGAGTTTTCAAATGGAATATTTGGAGGAGGTCCATCCTAGGTTTTGGTCAGGAAGTATGCAAATCTGCCTTGTCTTGCTAATTTGTTACAAGGGTTTTGATGGTTTGATTCTCATGCCTTCCAACGAAAAGCACACGTCACACAAAGCTAACCCACACTTAACAGAATTTATCTGGACATCCTCACTGCAGACCCCCGTTAGGCGGAAACCAGAAAGAAGTACCATCAGCCTGCATCAAAGTATATGGGGCACTTGTAGCTTCCGATGTGGTCCTCCGCAGCAGGACCATTTCTGCTGGAGGAACTTGGGCTTGTTAGGGGAGAGAGCCTTAGCTTTAAAGGCTCTTGTGAATGGAGGTTGAACCAGGTGCTGCCCTCACAACTTCCTTGGGATAAGAAGAACTCTTTCAATTCTGATAGTAGTCTTAAAAATCATAAAGCTGATAAAACAAGATATTTACAACCCCCTTTTTATAAAATCCTCAGATTCCAAAGTATTAATACAGTTTATTGGAAGAGTTTACTTCCCATGGTTTCTTAATGTTTCATCAGAGACATGTTTCAAAATGATCAATATTTATTAGAGAGTAAGTATAAAAAATAGCATGTGTTCTTGAAGAATGATTTGGATTGAAGTTGTATTCTGAGAAATTTTAAAACAGCACAATAGATGTTTTCTTTTTAATGTTTACTTATTTTGAGAGAGAGAGAGGGGGAGAGAGAGAGAGAGAGAGAGCAAGCAGGGGAGAGGCGGAGAGGGGGAGACACAGAATCTAAAGCAGGCTCCAAGCTCTGAGTTGTCAGCACAGAGCCTGATGCGGGGCTCGAACTCACGAACCACAAGATCATGACCTGAGCCAAAGTCAGACGCTTAACTGACTGAGCCACCCAGGTGCCCCAACAAAATAGATGTCTTATGAGAACATGTAATTGTATCAAATTATTACCTTGGCTACTTGGGGAGAAGAAAAAGCTCAACTTTATATTTCTTATGTCAAGTTTTTGATCGCAATTAACTTTGCATTATTTTAGAAGTAGTCGTATAACCTTATTTGTGTGAACAAATTGGTACTTTTCCTAACTAATGCTGGCCGCTAATTTGGCTGTTAGTAAATAGTTATTAACTGAAACTAAGTGATTCTCCCAATACATCATCTTTACCTTTCTCCCCGGACTTCCTGGAACAAGATGACTTTTGTCAGGTATAGTTGATAGAAGAATCCTGCCAGGGAGACTTTGCATTGACAACCTTTTTACACTTGGAAGCACACCTTGTAAAAAGCTCTCTTGAATCACAAGTGGAACCCATTTTACGAGGTTAACCTGTTTAAGTCACCTTATATTTCCAGGAAAACAAGATAGAATTATTTTTACTTTAGGGCCATGGCCCTTCAGTGAAGAGAGGCTGTGACTTCATGGAAACACTAATCAGTATTAGAAATTAGTGTGATATCTATAAATTCAGCAGTTTCCAAATGGGTGGTTTTTGCTACTTTCCTCACTTTTGCAATTTCATGAAATCTTGTTTGTCAGAGTGAACAGAGGAGCAGTAATAATTCCACTAATAAGGAGTTCTCTATCCCTGCCCCTCAAAGAGCCTCCTTTCCCATCCCAGACTGTTTATATATGATCAGCATGTGGACACCGTGCATGCTTATGTTTTAAGTATTTGCTTCTGGAGAGCCAGCTTGAAAAAGCAAAACAGAAAAATCCATTGGCGTTTTGAGAGTTGAATCCGCAGAAGATGTTGTTTGCAATGTGCCGAAAACATAAGGTCCAAACAGCCGGAACAGGCCTGGTGCCAGGCAATTTCACTGTGAGAGAAAGAGGAGGTCTGAAGCAGTCCTTTTAGGATTATCTCCAACTCAGCAGCTGCTGTCTGAGTTTGATTATGCACATCCTGCTCTGGGAGACCTGCATTAACCCTCGGGGCCCCTGGGGAACATCAGGGCTGTCTTTTCAACAAAAGACTCTTCCCCTGGACACCCAAGGGCAAAAGCCAAAACAGTATGGAGGTTAAAAGAAGGTGGAGCTTTTGAAGATTGAATTTGAGAGAACAATCTAGGAAGAAGGCTGTAGAATTTCGGGCTTGCAAGTGCCTTTTAAGTAAGACCCTTTAATTTTACTGATGGGGAAGCAAAGGTGAAGCTGAGTGACTCTGCCCAAAGAGAACTAGTCAGAACCAAAATTCAGGACTCCTCATTCTCTGGTTAGAGCTGTTCTACATCCTACCACATTCTTTTTTTTTTTTTTAATTTTTTTTTTTTTTCAACGCTTTTTATTTATTTTTGGGACAGAGAGAGACAGAGCATGAACGGGGGAGGGGCAGAGAGAGAGGGAGACACAGAATCGGAAACAGGCTCCAGGCTCCGAGCCATCAGCCCAGAGCCTGACGCGGGGCTCGAACTCACGGACCGCGAGATCGTGACCTGGCTGAAGTCGGACGCTTAACCGACTGCGCCACCCAGGCGCCCCCATCCTACCACATTCTTGATGACCCAATTCTCATGTCAATACAAACCCTACCCTTTCGAAAACTGAGGACGAAAGGGAAGAAACTTTAAAAAAAGCATTTTGGAATTTTGTATTAACCACCTTTTATAGACTGTCCAGGCATATTCAGGTTTTCTTTCCAAGCAGTAGTGTTTTATCATTGTGCAAGTCTTAGGTGAGCAGCAAATACATTATTCCAGTAAATTCTATGCATGATTCTTAAATCATGTTGGGAGGTGTTGGGAGGCAGAACAAGCATATTGGAGAGAGGTGTTGGGAGGGAAAACTGGAAATGGGAAGACCACTCTGGAAACTAGGAAGGATGTTGGTGTAATGAATCTTTTGTTCAACTATGGCGGTCTGGAGCAGGGCTGCAGCCTCTGAAGATTTATGGCCTCCAGTCTGGAGAAGGTAGGTGGGCTCACATTATCTGTGTTGAGGAGCCTGTGTGGGGTCTTTGAGCCTAAGGTTGTCCAGGTAACAGAAGGCTTTGTCCAGGTAACAGAAGGCTTTGTCAAAGAAGATGGCCATCTCGCATTCTTTGAGAGTAATGTGTTGCTGTTTATTCCACGTCTGTGTCGGGAATTGAAAATTTTCCCTGCTTTGTGGTCAATAGGATCCCCAGTTTTCTTCCTTTTAAAGGCTGGGAACATAATTTCTCTTGGAAAAGAATACGTTAAATCCAAGGATATCACCCAAATGGGGGAAGCGCTCTTGCCAGTTGAGCTGAGTTGTTTGATATAATGGAACTATTTACCATTGCTGACCTAAAAGGTATTGATTAAGCAAGAGAGAAAAATCATGATGCTCTTACTCATTCAAATTCCAAGTGAATCTGGAATCTGTTGTTACATGTTTTAACAGTGGGATTTTTTTTTCTTAATAGCAGTGTTTTTAATTGCTTTATTCATCTTCAAAGGTGAGTGTGAGCTGAGTGTCCTTCTGTGTCCCCCATCCTTTCTACCAAGCTTGAAAGAAAATGTTACATTTTGGATACTCTTTTGAGATACGGTGAATGTCTTTGTCTGCATTTATTCCTCTTCTAAGATTTTGGTGACCTCTAGCTGTAAGTAAAGGGGAAAAGAGAGGTCTGGAGCGCACAGAAGGAGGAGACCTCTCAAACTGGCAGTTGTAAGAGTTCTTTCAGAGCTGTGCTTTGGGTAATATTTTTTATTCAGTGGCCTAATTAGGATATACCCATGTCTGCTTAGTGACTGAGCTTTTCGAAGTACTGTTGGCCTGAGTCTTTCAAGTGTTGACCAGATACTTTTACCCTCTCCTCTGACGGGAGACGAGTTTGGGCAGAAGGGAAAGCTACTGTTGTTTTTGTTCTTCACCAGAGACCAACTTTTTGGATACCTTTGGAGAAGGTATCAAAAGGTGGTTGGTTAATCCTTTCCTCCTTTGTTTCCCTTAATGGAGGATAGCAGTGGCTCTTTGTCCCCATTGAGAAACACTGTGTCAATGCTGTTAGAATGTTGTAATGATGTCAAAAGAAGTAACTAAAGTGATTTTTCTCTGTAAGAAGTTATTCCAATTTATATGACCTATTATAAAACTTTTTGGAGAGCCCTTTGGACAGCTGTGGCTGGGAGAATAGATTAAGGACCTGTGATCTGTGTTTATTTCATAGTTATGAAGGTGTGCAATTGGATGTTTAGCAAAATGGGCGGTTTCAGGATATAGGGTGTAAGATAAATCCTCTGTGTGTACTGCTTCCAAATCCTCACCTTGACCAGAAGTAACAGTCTTCAGGTGGTAGCTTTCTCTAGGCAGAGGATCTATAGGTCTGTTTCTGGATTAGTTTTACACAAATGAAGTTCTCTCCTGCTGTTCTTGCCTGGGATTGGAATTTTTCCTTTTCACTGCTTGTCACTTGGCGTTTGAATGGAAATATGTCCTTCCTTTCAGAGCCAGAAGATTCTGGTTAATTCATCAGGAAAAATTTCTCCGTGGAGTTATTAATTCAGCTTCTCCATAGTATAGGGCTCACACTACAGTGATAAACCTCTGAATTTGAAATCTCTTCTAAATATCTTTTTTCCTTCAAAAAAAGAAAAGAAAGAAAGCATACAATGCATTTCTGAGCAGCTAAAAATCCCACATTGTATAGCACTGTCATTCTCTATAATCTCTTTTTAGAAGATTCGGTGGTGTTTTGCTGCTTGAGCTCAACTACGTTAACATGAAGTTTTAGGCTTTTGAAGTGTAGAAGTGGTTCAGGATTAATAACCGGAAGACCCTTTAGATTCTCTTGAAGAAGAAAGATGAATATCTGGTGAATATACATGAATATCACATATTTGAAAATGTTATTTATGAATGTGCCTTGTGAGTTAAGCTTGCCCTGGTGGGCTGGGCCTCTTCCAGGGGGAGTGTTTGGACTCCAAGGTGCTTTGAGAGAGGAGTCTTTCATTCTTGGCATTCTGGGGGAGATTTACATCTGTAAGCCGGATAAAAATATGTGGAAAGGTGATTAGTTTAATTGGCCCAGTGTTATAATTATCCAGTAGGAGGTGACTGTGGGATGGCTATTATAGTCCAAAATGCCTGGTAGGAAGGGGAGGAGACTCATTGAGAGAACACCAGCAACATTATAAACGTGGTTTAAACGTACACTCAGTAACAAATTACCGCCTAAGAAGGTAAGAGGAGTTCTTAACTATTTGGGACAAGAATCTATCCCCACAAAGAGGTGGGCTTTTTTCAAGGATAATTGTGGGGGAATTCTAGTGATTTTTCTTTCCTTAAAATAGTAACAGGATTTAGGGGAAGTAAACTCACTTGAAGTGTTTGTAACATTAAGACCATCATTCTACAGTTGTCGCTCCACTCAGGGTGGCCACAATGGTGGTGGTGTCTTAGCCTCTTTCAGAAAAAAAGCCCAGTGCAGGGTCATGTTATAAAGTGGAGTATTTTTCTTTGACATCAAAGGGCGGGGAATGTTCTGCAGACAGTGAGCTAAGAAGTAGGGAGCAGGCATTCAGTACTTGTGTTGGGAAACTATGTGTGGAATGTCATAGTTCATGGACCAGGGACCCTGAAGTGAATCCAGGTGCCTGCATGGTGCTGTTTTCCTGGAGCAAAATGACTGTAGGCAGAAATTGCAGCCAGATGAACCAAAAATAAAATTGATGGCTTTATTGGACATTCTTTTCATGAAATCTAACTTTCTAATGTGCACATATATCACTCTGGGGATGTCATTATAAATGGCTGACCTTTTGTTTGGGGGAGCTGCTGTTCACTGTGCAGCTCCACTCAGCTCGGCTTTGATTCTGGCCCACATCTGTTGAACATGTGAAATGATGTGTGTGTGTGTGTGTGTGTGTGTGTGTGTGTGTGTGTGTGTGTGTGAATTTTCCCCCCTCTGAAGCACACTGACAACTGACTAAAAAGATTTAATGAAAACCAGTCAGAACTAATTTCAGTTAGATATTCCAGCTTAGGGTATTAGCTCTTTTGGTTTCAGATGTAGAAGTTATAGCTTCCTTAAAAGTCATGGTTGAAGGCAGGAAGTCTCCTTGGACCGGGAACTGGGTTTCTTTGTCTTAGCTTGCCCCACTGCTGCCCCGGGTTAATGATTGCAGGGTGGCTGGGAATAATGAACCAGTGCCGCAAAGCTTGTTATCAACACGCTTGAGTGATACTTAAAAATCTTTCCTCTTCCATCTTCCCCCTTTCTCATAGAAGTCAGAGCACTGCTGTGGTTACACCTCATAAATACTGCAGACCCCATTGGGCTATCGAATGGGACCTAATGTAGTGTCATTTCTGCACTTCAGTGGGTGGTTCTTATTTTTGTGTGGTTTACTGCTCAATCTTGCAACGATGTGATGTTTGAGAACTTTCTAACAATTATTGTTCTTTTATGGAACCAGAATTTGAGTGAGACAAGACTTTGACCATTATTTAACAGGCCACCTAGATTTCCATATGAGCTTTAGAGGACATGTCTGAGACCATACCCTACTGGATCCCCAGATCCTTTTTTTTTTCCCCTTGTTTTTTCTTTTTTTTAATCCGAGGTTACTCCTAAGCCTTCTGAATCTGCTGGGGGAGTTGTGGGACTGGCCTCTGGCCCGAAGGGGAGAGACAGGTATCCTTTGAGAAGGTGGTGGCTCCATACAACAGACTTTTCCTGAAGGTTGGGTGACTGCAGTTCTAATACTTGGGCCTGTTTTGGATGTCAGAGTCATATTCTTCATTTTTGGTGACTGCTGCTGATGATTGGCATCGACCCATCCACGATTTATCTCGGCAGCTAGTATGATGCCTGACCTACGGTAGATGCTCAGTAAATATTGGTTGACTGAATGTAACCTCCAGGGGTAGAGAGGGAGGCCTGGTGACATGTGGGGAGAATGACCATGCTTGGGGATAGGTTCACGAGTTTTACTATTTCTGCTTCTGATGTGTTGGAACCCACCCTCTACAGCAATAGAGGCAAGACTCTAATAGCATAAATACCACTAGAATCATTCTGTTTTCCATTACTGTCGTCCCTGTCACTGCTTGTCTGCCACAGGAGAGTCCTAACTGTTCTCTCTGCCTCTGTCAGTGCTTTAACACTAATCCAGCTGTCCAGCTCTCATCGTTGTCTTCATCCTTCTAAGACAGAAATCTGATCAGGGCACTCTCCTACTTAAATGCCCTGCCGTGGCTCCCTGTTGCTTCCGATAAAATCCATACTTTGTTAGTGGGTCACACGGGGCCCCGTGTGGTCAGGTCCTGCATGCTTCTGCAGCATCAAACCCCAAAGTCTCTCTGCACCCTGTATGTAGTGTGTGCAGCCCTGCCGGCTGGTCAAGTGGGGGCTCTAATCTACTAGGTGGATTTAGAGTCCTGGGGTTTTAAAACCAGGGGATTTTAGAACTTGCATTGAATGTTCGGAACAGGAGTGGAATAATTCATGTTAAGTAACCAGGGAAAATTGAGATGTTAAGAGATCTTTGCATGTAAGCCTTCAAAAATCATTTTAATAAAAAGTTTGTTTTTCAACTGATTCTATAGTTCATCTGGAAGAATACATGTGTGTGTATAGGTTCATACACACACACACACACACATATATGTGTGTATATGTATATACACACACACACACACACACACATTTTAATTTGGAGAAAGAATGAGGCAAAGATGTGTACCACTGGAGATTAAAACATATTATAAAGCCATAATAATAAAAGATGATGGGAGTGTAAAAAATATGCAATCAGACAAAATAGCACGTCTCAAATCCTCAGTGTATAGAATAATAGGTGATAAGTCATTGGGGGAAAGGTACAGATTATTTGGTAAAGAAGGTTGTAAAATTGAATACCATAAAAAAAAAAAATCTTGCCTCAGGTCATATGCCAAGATATCAGTCATGTGAATTGGAGTTAAATATGTTTTTATCTTTATTTTTATTATATTTTCCTTTTTAACATTTATTTATTTTTGAGAGAGAGAGCGCACGTGTGAGCATGAGTGGGGGAGGGGCGGAGAGAGACACACACAGAATCTGAAGCAGGCTCCAGGCTCTGAGCTGTCAGCACAGAGCCCTATGTGGGACTCGAACCCATGGACTAGGAGGTCATGACCTGAGCCGAAGTCACACGCGTAACCGACTGAGCCACCCAGGCATCCCTATAATTTACTACTCTTAATTATACGTGTCTCCGTATACAGTAATGGCAAAGAGATAAACCTTTGGGGAAAGCATGCCTTATCAAGGGGATTTATGATCCTTAATATCCTAGACCATATGAGGTATCCTGTGTAAGAGACAAGCTGTGTTAGACTCCAGCTTCTGAAATGCTCAAATTCACAATGTGACTTTGAACAAGATACTCTCTGGGCCTTGATGTCCTCATCTGTAAAAGGAGAGAGTTGGGTTAGATCAGTTTACTGGGCTAGATTCCAGTTTACTCACTGGGATACCCTTGCACACTGTGCCAAGATTCAGATGCTCCTTGGCCCTTAGGGTAGCTGGATGGAGCCTAGGGGTAGCTGGTGAGAGCATGGGGAGGAGGCCACAGATCTATCACCTCTGGCCAAGAACAGCCATTTGTTTCCCCCAGGGAGTTGTGCAAATAGTACCACAAATCACACTTAATGTTTGAAGCCTGTATGAGGTGAGTTGCTTTAAATTCAAGAGGTGAAAACTAGGTGGAAAAGGAGATAATTTAAAATATAATGGACCTCTCATCTTTCCCACTCAATATTCAATAGCCATATTAAAAAATGAACAGAAGAAAATACATCAAAATGTTATCAGTAAGGGGCGCCTGTGTGGCTCAGTGGATTGAGCATCGGACTGATGAGTTTGGCTCAGGTCATGACCCTCGCAGGCTCTGTGCTGAGTATGGAGCCTGCTTAAGATTCTTTCCCTCTCCCCTGCTCACATACTCTTTCTCTCTCTCTTAAAAAAAAAATTATCAGTAATTACAGTAATCACTAACCTGGTGGGCTTATGGGTAATTTTTATTTTCTATTTATAATATCCTATATCTTTCAGATTTACTAGGTTAAGAGTGGGTTAAATTTAAAATAAGACTTGTAATTGAAAACCTCACTTGTAGCCATATTCAGAACTCCATGAGTGACCACTGTGGCTGTCAGTGTTAAGATTCTAACAAAAATAAAATGCCAAACCTGGACTTACTTCTCATGTAAATATCCTGGGGCACTTTCATACCCTGGTTTCTTGCCCAGTGCTTATTTTCAAGGCTGCTTTAAGATCAGCAGTAACCTTTGAGCAGAAAGCCTATCTGTAGAGTGTGTTAGAAGCCTTCTCCTTACTCAGAATATCTTATCTCCAAAGTTGTCTTCCTCCCAGGTTTTCTTCCCAAATGCTTTCTTCCCTCTTTTCCCCTTCCCAGTGATCCCTCCAATCAGGGAATAATCCTTCTTTCTTTGTTCTCCTTGATCCCCAGGGTGTATAGAGTTAGATGTCCCTTGTGCCCTCTTAGCTAAGCGACAGAGATTCTGTTTTTAATTTGTCCCTTATGTACCACCCTTCTATTTCCAGTATTGTTTTTTCCTCTCCCAGGTTCCTCTTGCTTATTTGCATCTTTCTGGTAATGAGTTGCCTACAACTTTCAGACTTGTAAGGGGAAGGTGGGGGGCAGTGGTGAGAGCAGGGAGTGTAGGCTTTTTTTCCTCCCTTTTGTTGGTTTTGCTTTACTCTGTGGATAAACACTATACACAGTAAAGGTGTTTAAACCCTATTTTTTTCTGGCTTCTCAAACTGGTACTTTTCATTGACTGTAAACATTTTAAGTGTCTAAAACCTATGATTGTTTTGTGTAGATGGTGGAGGTAGTGGACACATGGGGAATTAGAAGTGCCATTATAATTCTTTAGCAAAATTTTAGAGTGATTAATAGTGAGGCCAGCATAAATAATGATGTATGGTCATTATTTATAGAAGTTAGAATATACTCTGGTGTTTGTATTAAAACTATGCTGAATACAGATAACTTTTATATAATACCTTAGGATCTTGTAGTGTGCCTTGACATTCTGAATATAGATATTAACTAAGTTATTAAGTAATAGGAATTTGTAATTGGTAAAATGCTAGTAAACAACATTGTAATTATAGATTTAATTTTTATAATGTTGATTTCTTATAGTGGTGCCAGGGCAGTTTGAGCCATTGTGACAAATTTGTTGAGTGCCTCCTAATTATAAAGTATGCTCTGCAGTGTAGATGATAGAATCACCTAGTTGGCCCAGGCAGTAGCTCCGACTTAAAATTACAGAGTTACAGAATGTCTGAATTAGCATGGACCTTGTGTCCCTCTCATCTAGTGCTTCCCAGCCATTTTCCCATCATGGTGTACCTTGAAAAGGTTTGCATAGCTAACTGTGGGGAAAACAAATGACCTCTTTTGGCTGAAGGTGATGGATCTGGGCCTCCATTGGGGGCTCTGCCCAGCTGCCTTGAGGGCCAAAGGCCGTCAGAATCTTGGTGCAGCTGGGAAACTGTAACCTAATCTAACCCTCCCGATTTATAAGTGAGACACCTCTGTGTTTACACAGGAGATCCAGAGAGATAAAGTAGCTTGTTCAAGGTTACATAATGAATTAGCGATGTTATAGTAGTTAGAATTTGAGCATTTCAGAAACTTGTGTCTCAGTAGGACTTTCTTTTACATCGGATGCCTCATTGTGGTCTTCTTCCAGGACATTAAGAACCATAAAAACATTTTATGGGGCATATTTTCCCAGAAGGTTTATCTCTTTGGCATGTTTTATACAGAGACGTATATGATTAAGAGTCGAAAATTATATATTTCTTTCGCACAACCTGAAGACTAAAAGGTTGTTTTTCAACAACAACAAAACTAAGGTCACGAAACTAAAAACAGCCTAGTGTATGTAAAAAACAACCAAATATTTACACAAATCAAGAATGTGCTCAAGGTATAAAACCTGTATGCTTGGGAATTGTCTTGCTTTTCAAACTCACTGTTTAAACTCCTTAAAAACACTAGGAAACTGGTTGTCTGGCATGGTTTTATCATTGAGTTCTGGTAAGTTCTGTATCTACCCCATGATATGATTTACCAGTTCTATGTAATGGTAGCCTGGTTCAGTCTTACATACATCCATGTGTTATCCTTCACTTGATCATTCCTATCCATAGCTGTGGCAGACCTAGTTCTGCCTCTGAGAGAGGGATGCATACTGGAACATGGCATCTTGCCTTCGGTTCCTTGACTGAACTACAAACTCTACCAGTTAAGTATTACATTTAGGCAGCTTTATGAAACCTAGGAATGGCTTTTTCATGCAGCTTAAAGGCATGATGTCGAATGGCAAAACGCAAACAGGAATGATTTGTGTTTGTCAACCAGGAGCATTTATGGAAATGTCCATGAGGAATACTGCAGTAATCTGATGATATGGACTTGCCCCTTGAGAAATTTAATTTATGGGTGAGAAATTTGAAAATAGAATGGCTTATTCCAGCTTTCTCATTTTGTTTCTTCATTTAATTTCCCTCTCTCAGAGGCAGAACTAGGTCTGCCACAAGCTATGGATAGGAATGATCAAGTGAAGGATAATTCTTCACTGCACTCTGAAACATGGATGCTCCCAGCTAGAGGTTGCATTAATGGCTCAGTGCTATTTCTTGAGTATCT
The DNA here is from genome assembly GCF_022079265.1 of Lynx rufus. NCBI lineage: Eukaryota > Metazoa > Chordata > Mammalia > Carnivora > Felidae > Lynx > Lynx rufus. The sequence continues at coordinate 10,065,184 of NW_025814841.1, read as the reverse complement.
GCTGGATGGGGGACACCATCATATTTAAGTGCCTAGTGTATGCGTGGCAGGGCTTTAGATGATGTGGATGCAGCAGTGACATAGGTACAGTCCTGGCTTCATGGAGCTTGTGCTCAATCTCTGTGGATACTCTGAGAAATATGAAGATGTACCAAGTCAGGAGGGAATCCTGGCCTCTGGGAGCTTGCTTTAAGATTGATTACCTATGAGCTTTTCCTCCGTGGTGATTAGACAAAGAGTCTGATGTTGGTCAGAATACTGGAAACCTGACTGTGTGTTGTGTTTTTGAAAAGCTCTTAAGACCTCAGTCTTCCTCACTGAGGAATTTTATACCAGAATCTTCAGTAGCCAGTCCAAGCTGACCGTGGCAGTCTGTAATAAAAGAGCTAGTTAATCAAATATAATGCTTTATGAAATAATGAAGGTATATGTCATCAGTACCTTTGTGGGGCTCTATTATGAAAAATAATACAACGTGATTAATTCTGGGGACACTGTTAAAATTTTAGGGGGCTGAAAAGATTGTCTGTGACAGTAAGAATTTTCCTCCTTATCAAAATAATTTATAAATGGTACAGAATAGGAAAGAGGACTAGTGGTCTGGCAATTCTAATTTTTTTTTTTAAGATTAAGAAGAAAAAATAAATCTGATCTTAAACCCCTTGGAATTTGAAATCTTGCCTGTGTCCTAGAAGCTTCTTGGGTTGCTCGGGATCCCCAGCCTAAGGTTTATGTCATTATGGCTAATGTCATGGTGTCTAGGTATCTCAGAGCTGACACACAGTTCTCAGGAAATTCTGAAAAGAATATACTTAAGGAGCAAATGCATGCAGTGGGGGTACCCTTTAGGGCTAGCAGGGTTCTCTGTTGGGGGACATAACAAATCAGGCAGTCATACGGTGTCCTGTCAAAAAGACTGCATAGAAATCAGTGCCTTCACGTTCAGGGATGTTAAAAAAACATTACTGACTTAAAGATTTTTCTTTGGGACATGTTGGTTATTTTTTCTGGTTTCAAATGCTATTTTAATGAGTCCAGTACTTTGTAGTGGGGCTATATAACCTATAGCCATGAATTTTAAGGATAAGTTAGGGGAAAAAAGTCCGTTCTTTCATTCCTTGAGGGCTAATGCACTTAAAAATATCTGTCAGCTTCGTCTTTAAACTCTTTTTATTTAAAGCAACCACCGACTTCAGGCCTAATTGGTTCCTGAACGTTTAGTCTTGAGGCATGGCCATAACACAAACTCTTATTTCCTGTAGGCTGTGTTAAATGTAAAGCTTATGTTTTATATTGGGCTTCCATTCCTGGAAGTTTGTTTTGTGATATAAAAATACATATGAAAATATACAAATGTACTTTTTTTTAAAACAAATATTCATTAAATATTTCATGCCAAAGATACTGAAGATCATAAAACATTCTGTAAATGCTACTTTGGGGGAATTTTTTTCTGTTTAGGCTGAATTGACTGAAGCTTGTTAGAGTCCAATGTTTAAATCTCCCTAGAGCAAATGTAGGTATTTTTCCATTGCTTCAAGGATCTTTAAATTTTGTCACATAATAGGGTTATCTGCCTCAAATTGTGTTGCGCATGAAAAGTGTAGAAATGCAGCTAAGTTTCTTAATTACTAAAAGTTGAAGGAGGGACAGTTGCCATGGCAACTTCTTCAGCCACCCATGCTCTGATATTTCAGAAGGATCTTCTTAGCTGAGCTCTGAATGAAATATTAAGAATTCAATCAAGTCTTCAAGATGCAAAGAGCAGTTGCTGAAGCAATTGATTTGCCGTAAGTATAGTTAGATCAGACATCTGGGTCTGTACCGTCCCCAGCTGAGAGTCAGCCTTGCCAGTCCACTGACCAAAGCATTGACTTTGGATGTAGTCCTTCGTGGGCCTGATTGCCATCCATTTTGCTTATCCCTGTGTGGCTCTCATGAAAGGCAGTTGCAAGTTGAGCTGTCTTTGGAATTTGCTCCCCAAACATCATTAAGATGTTCTCCTTTAATCTGTATGTGTTTGTGTCTTAAGAAAGAACGCAAAATACAAATTTTGACTAAAAGACCATTTTCTGGTTTTTCTTTTAAACAAGAGGACAAGGTGGTGCCTGGCATTATCTCATAATAACCAGTACCGACCATAGAATAGCATGTGTCTGTGTCTACATGAGCTGTTGGAGTTCCTGCAGAAAAGACATTAAAGGAAGATCTTTTATCTCGCATCTTTTCAAAGATGAAACGCATCTAAACGTGAATGACAGGGTATGAAAGTGTTTTCTTCAAACATTTTGGGGCACTTGCTTTTTTTGCTTACTGACCTCAACGAGATTTTGTACTCTATAGGGTTGCATACATGGTAGAGTATGTATTTGTGGATTCATGCTATGTTGACTCTGATTGAATTTGTATTTAAAAAATTACTGAGTTAGCTTAAGAAAGGAAGAGAAACAACAATCTTGCTTTATTGCTCATTGTCAGGTAAACATCAGTCTATAAATCAATATGTGTTAAGTATAATAGATATTTACCTAGCAGTGTATACCACAGGGATCAAACGGAAATATGAGGAATGATCCCTGCTCCCTTTTTTTGCCTGGTCTGATTTCCTGGCCAGTTATTAGTGATTAAAAAGCAATAGTACATAAATTAGATTTTCACTAAAATGCATTCTATTCACATTCTTTTCATTCATTCAGTTTTCCTACTTTGCATAACATTTCTGGAATTCGTAGTCTAATGGGTCATTGCCCAAGTTTTCCAATTTTCTAAGGTGTCATATGTGGATCAAGGTATAATTTAACCCTTTCCTACCCTTAGGACGTCCTATGATAGAAATTAACAGAAGCAGTTCTAACAGGTTAATGTGGTTGGGAAAATGGGGCCATGTTGACAGCAAGAGTTGACAGAAGACATGCTTTTAAAACAAGTCATTATATTCAACCTTATTGAGATAATTAGATTAAGCCCCTAAGAAGTTTTAGGGAGTAAGAAGATAGAGTACAGTTTTTATTATGAAAATCATGCGTGCTTATGCATTTCTGATGTTCATTCAGAATCTCAAGATGGCGGGAGGAAAGAAAATGGAAGCTTCTGCCAACTACAGCAGTAATGTCTTGAAGACTATCAGAATTGTACACAGTGGTGGTTTTCAGTGGGGCCTCCTGTGCCCACCAGCCCATCTTGGGAGGTCACCTTGTGGTGACAGTTGCTGCCCAGAGGCCTTTCCCCCTTCTTTTTTAAACTTCTGTGGCTTTGGAAGCCAGGATTTGAAAAGGTTTAGCAGTGTTTGTTCATTCTGTAGTGACTTTCTCTTTCCAGATAAAGAGGCTATCTTCCTCGCCTTTATGAAAATAGATTTTACTCATGCATTGAACCTGTAGTGTTAAAATAAAAGCTGATAAAAGCAAGATAATTTAGGGGGAAAAATCCCAGATCATCAAGTGAGTTACCAACTTATGCATTCTCCTGGCATGGTAGAAAGTAGAAGAGAGCCTTGGGAAGTGTTGTCTTACCAGGTTTTTTTTTAAATTGCCAATTCGTCTGTTTTTCTTAAGACATTTTAAATATTCTAGCCCGAACAAGAGACTTGAAGTTCTCTCAAGTTTGAAGAGACTGTGTCCTAGTCTCTGAAGTATAGTTAGTTCATTGATTAAAAAAAAAAAATACTCTGGGAAAACAACACATGGTATATCCATACAGTGGAATATTACAGTCTTTAAAAAGAATGAAATTCTGACACACGTTACCATGTTGGATGAACCTTGAGGGCATTAAAATGGCCAGTCTCAAAAGAGAAGTATTGCATGACTCTACTAATTTGAGGTACCTAGAGTAGGCAAAGTCATAGAGACAGAAAGTAGAAGGGCAGTTGCCGGTGGCTGAGGGAGGGGGAAAAAAGGGGAAGCTGTTTAATGGGCTCAGAGCTTCAGTTTTACAAGATGAAAAATGTTCTGGAGATGGATGGTGTTGATTGTTGTAGTTCTCTGTGAATGTATCTAACACTACTGACCTACACATGTAAAAATGGCTGAGATGGTAAATTTTCTGTAGATCTTAACTATAGTTTTTAAAAGGTATTTATGAGCACCTGATTTTGGGGTTTGGGGAGTTGATTATACTTGTGACTGACCCAAAAGCCCCCAGCCTTGAGGGGGCTCACAGGTCAATGAGAGGTGAGGGTGCAAAGCTGCTGGGATGGGGAATCCAAGGTCATGTCACGGTTAAGGATGCTTTGGTCCTAAAGTCGGGTGACCCTGACCCAAGCCATGAAAAAGGATGTGAAATGGTTCTCTTTGGAATTCCCTTTTCTACCCACCTTCTCTTCCCAACACATAGCCCCCTATGCTGTATCCCTAAACCAGGACCTTGGGTCCTTTAACCAGCTTCTGCTTCAACTGGATTGCTTTCTGCTCTGCTTCTCAATCCAGCTTGGCTCTTCCTCACTGGCCTGTGCTTTTAAATCCCCTATTTGATGTGCGTGTATCTCCCATTTACAGCCCGCATCGTTTTCTTTCTTGAACTATGAATTCAGAGAGGACGTGGGCTGTGTACTTTGACCTTTGCAGCACCGAGCACAGTAAACCATACTTAATGAATGTTTTGGACGAGGATGAACCCCTGAAGTTGGAAGCTGACATTGCTAATGCCTATTTAATTGAAGGTTATTAATGCCTCTTTAGCAGTGAAGGATAGTTCTGTTTCCAGCAGGGAACAAATGAGCCCTCCAAGCTTTTTCCAGTGGTCCCAAAGAATTCACAGTCAGGTATTACCCCAGTACATGCTGGCCTGGACTCCCCATCCCAGAGAGGGGTGATGGGGCAGTGGGACAGCTTCTATTTCTTGTGCAGGGTTCAAGGATGGGAACTCAGGGCTGGGGTAGGTCTGAATATTTATGTTCTAGTTCAGCCTATTAAATACAAGATTTTCTTTCTCTTTCTCAGTGAATAGGCTTTTCTTTCTCCCCAGAATAATAGTTGTAAGTAGGGTCACCATATGTCCCAGTTCCTGCTTTAATTATGAATACCTCCCCCCTCTCATTCTCAAAAATGCCCTGGTTTGGATAATTCATATTATCACTCCAAGAAGGCATATGTAGGAAGAATCAGTTATTAGGGGAAGGTGGGGAGAAGTAACTTGGGCTTGCCAGACACTCAAGAGGTGAGGAATTTAAGAAAGAGCTGTGTAGTCTCACATGTTGGATATTCTTTGGATGGGAAAAAATATTTGGCTTTTAAATTATATGCATGCTAGTGTAATATGTTAGAATTTGAAAGTCTTGAGGGCAGCATGGGATCAAAGGATTTATTTTAATTAGTCATACTATAGAATCCTTTAGTGCAGGTTAACAGGTTAATGTGTTTACTTAGAGCTTTAAACATTTTTATGGCTGATGGCAGAAGAGTTCACTGCCATGTACAAATGTGAGTATATACCTTGCATTCATTTCCCTAACTATGAAAATGAATTCCAGCCTGCTGAAATTCTGTTTTCTATGTGTATGTATTTAACTAAGATAATTGTATAGTGGATAGTCAATATTGAATGACCTTAGCTATTAAGAAAAGCCAAGCTGGTCATGAAGGAAATTAGGTAGGACCATATTAATATCTTTATATTTGTTAAGGGAATACCGTGTAAACTGAACAAAGTAAGTTTTTAATGTTTTTTTTATATATTTTGAGAGAGTGAGAAAATAAGCGAGCAGAGGAAGGACAGGGGTTGGGGGAGAGAGAACTCCAAGCAGGTTCAGCACTGCCAGCGCAGAGCCCGATGTGGGGCTCGAACCCACGAACCGTGAGATCACGACCTGAGCTGAAATCGAGTCGGATGCTTAACCAGCTGAGCCACCCAAGGGCCCCCAAAATAAGTGTTTTTTAAGCAAGTATCATTTAGGCAGTTTTTTGTTGCAAGTTTCAGTTTAAAGAGGTTTGGGCTAATTTTCTTGAAGGAGATGTACCTGTTTAAGTAAATGGAAAGTCTAGCTGCAAGGTGCCTTCAGGGTTGTTGATCCAGCAGCCCAACTGCCTTAGCACTTTTCTGTTTATTTCCTTTCTCTGCTCTGGCATCTTTGGCATCTGCTTCAGCCCGAACCTGGCACTCCTTTCATTGTGGACAGTCATCGTATTGAATTTTATTTAATAATGACTGTGTGTACTTAATTTTTTTTTTTTTAATTTTCAGCAGACCCAGTGATATTACCTTATATTTTGAAAAGAGCTTTTTGCAATTTTACCAAGGACCTTCACATCCGTCTTGTTGGATCAACAAAAAGTCTTACTCATGGAAGAATTACCATTTGTATTTTGCATGTGAAGAAAGGAGAGTGTGAGTGACTTACTCAAGGTGTTACAGGTGGCAGGAGGAACTTGGACTTCGACCCAGGTCTTCTGACTTTATGTCCATTGCTCTAGCCGTGATGTTCCCTCTGACTTCTTCTCGCCCAGTTTATTTCAGAAAGATCTTTTTTTTCCAGTTGGCTTTCCATTCAGACCTAGTTTAAGGTTGTGCCACACTGTTCCTTTTTAGAAAAGAAATAACCTGGGTGCCTTTGGGCTGATAGGATGTGGTCTCCCCATCAGCAAAATCACGGTATTAATGCAAAATTATCTCCATCCTATGGGCATACCCAAGAGGGGCCAGGGGCCTCAGTTCAAATATCCTCTTGATGGCTCTGTTTCCATTGCCATTGCATTTCCAAGAATGGAAATAGGGATTTTTTTTTTCATCTGTGTCCTTTAGCTCTTGCCCTTCCTGCTGGACTGTCCTGTCCATTCTTACCTCACAGACTCGTTCCGCATGAACCCGGTGAAAGGCTACTGCCTCAATGCTATTTTCTCTATTCTAGTAATCCCTCTCTTGAGCTCCTGTTGTAGCGCCTTGACTTTCTCTTGTGACGCTTACCACACACACACACACACACACACACACACACACACAGTTTTGCACTCTAGCTATCTGTCTTTATTACATTCCTCACTCAAGCTTGGGCTGAGCTCCTCAAGGGCAATGACCATTTCTTATTTATCTTGGTGTCCCCATAGCACTTAGCACTTAGGTTTGTGTTTTGTTTTGTTTTGTTTTGGATAAAGGAGAGTTTTAGAGATGGTTATGCCCACTGTGATAAGATTTGAGGATTGCAGAAATTTAAAACACATGGATATTACGTGGAGCCTTATTATCGGTATAATTATCACCTAGTTTGTGCATGATTTGAAAAAGTAATTGCGTGTTTTTATGCAGTAGGTTATCACGTACAGTTTTAAGTCTGCCCTAGTTTTTATGGGCCTATTATTTCATTACATTGCTTAGGTGTTTTTCAGAATGCTGCTGTCAAGGGAGAGAGGACATGTAGAGTTGAGGTCCTTTGCAGAAGCTGGGTGAGCTGGCTGCTCAAGCTGCTGCATATCCTGTTAGGCTAAGCCGCGGCACAGCTGTCCCCGCCTGACCAGCTTTTCTTTTATAGCTTGCGTTCACTGCATTGGCTGAGAGAACAAGTTTGAAGACTTTAATTCTCCTCTGCCTGGCCTCAGATTCAGAAGTATTTTGGAGGACTTTTGGAAAACCCAGTGGACAGCCTTTGGGTGGTTTTGGGAGTTTCCGCTGTTTTATGTAGACTTTTTTTTTCTTTTTTTAACGTTTACATACTTGCATTTCATCCCACATTCTTCTAATTCAGTAGAACTTGGATTGGTCTAATAACTGGTGTTTTTAAAAACCAGGCAATTCTGATCTGAGGTCAGAGAAGAATTCTCCTTGGGAGATACCAGAATTGATCAGTGTCGGGGACAGAGTATTGAGATAGACCTTTTAAAATGTGTAAGATTTAGGTAGGTGGAGAGGTGGGTATTTCCATGTACAGGTAAGAAATAGAACAAAGTCTAGGGTGAGAATGAGTGTGTCCTGTTAGTGAGGGTGGGCAAGGAGGATCCTAACCAGGCTTCCATGGAAGACTGCTTGAGAGCAATGGTTCTCAAACTGTGGGTACATAAGTGTCCAGTGAACTTCTGAAATGTTCACATTCCTGCATTCTACCCCACCCTGAAATTCTGCCAATTTGGGGTGTTCTGAGGATTAGGGTGTGGCCTGCGCATCTGCATTTCTAAACATCCCACTGATCTTGAACACCCCAGAGGGATGGAACCCTTGCTTCATGGAGTAAAAGAGGATAAGCTGGCAGGGTGGTGGGGACTACGTTTAGGTGGTCCTTCCATTTTTGGATTTATGGTGGGGAGACTAGAGCTCCAGCTGGAATGTCTGTCCAAGGCTGCTGGTCACCAATGCCCCTGGTGTGGTGACACATGCCTGAGGGGACTGGGAGAAGGGAGGATCAGGAATTAAAGGGTAGAACTTTTCTCACAAGAAGGTACAGACAGCTTTAAAAGGAGTTTCCTCTTCCGTAAACCGCTAAGAGATTGTAGAGAAAATTTCCATTTAAATAACCTGTTGAAATTTTTTAGTAAGTTAGCCTTTTTAATCTACCCCTCTAGGAGGTTCCACATAGTCATCCAAAATAGCCCAGTCAAAGACTGGTAGAGTCTTGGGGTTTGACTTGGAATCCATGAACCCTGAATGGCCCCAAGGACTTCACATATCAACTCCCAGAAACTGCAGTGTTTTGTGTGGACACACATTTTCTGGGGAGAGGGTCTATAGTCTTGGTCACAAACTCAGAGGAGCCCTTACTGGGATCTTGGGTAAGATGATTTAATATTTGGCTGATGGGTTGGCTTGCTTTCTCTCTCCTGTCTCTTTTTAAAAATCTAAAACCAGTTCCTGGTAGTGGAAAAGATTAGCCAGAAGAACAAAGAAGACTCAAGTCTGTTGGATGGAGCGATAGTGGAGCCCTAGATTTACCTACAGAAGCCCTTCCATTTGTTTTTGTGTGGGTGGGCATGCCATCATTAATAATAAATCAGAGGAAGAAAGGAACAGGGAGCTTTCTGTAGAATGTGTGATGAATTTTTCTGTTCCTCATGGAGCAATTTCGGTGGTCTCCGCCGAAGTACAAAGAAAGGGCTATTTTAACAGCGAGGAGGCAAATTACCGGTTATTACTATCAAGTTTGGAGCTGAGGAAAAAAGCTGGTGTGTGAAACAGAGCTACGTGTGAATGGATTTCTCAAGTGTTTCATTAAAGATTCGTCGGAATGGTTAGCCCTCTAACCATCCTAGAGTCTCTTCTTCCTTCTGATTCCTTTGTGGAATTAAGAAATGCTTTTGGGAAGAAGGACTAAACAAGCCTTTTGTTTGAATTTCCATATATTGATTAATGGGCCCAGCAAAGTATACTGCTGTGAATTCCCTCTGCTGATGATGGTAACCATCACAAAGAGCAACGCTTTTCCTGAACTGGCACTTTCCACACAGCCTGTAGGCTGCTATATTGGGTGTGACCATTTTTAAAAAGCCACAGTGCAGAATGAAAATGGGCCATTTCGAAATGGCCTTTTGATTTGCAATACCTTTTTGTGTCAGATTGAATGGTCTCATATCTGAGTTGAGGGGAAAATGCAGGCTATTTTCAATTTATTATTGTGTCTTAAAAGTTTGATTTGACCATGTTTCAGTGGCAGTAGAGGTCTACTGGCATCTTATGCCTTGGTTAGACATGTAAAAATCTGGTTCATTAGCTTACCTCTAAAAGACTTCTACAGTCACTTACACAGTGTGAGTCAGTCAGTATGTATGGATCTAGAATGCCTAATGATGACTCAAGCTCACCCATACACTTGGGGACCACCTCCCCGCCAACGCTCTCTACTGTGCTATTTATGGAAGAAGCCAATCAGCAATTGTTAGGTGTCAGCCCGGACAACAGGGTCTGGATTCATTTGCCTCACCATGCTAATCAGTCCTGCAGCCAATCTGGGCTCTTCTTAAGACTTGCAGATGGTGATAAACTGTGTCAGATGTATCTGGGTAGGGTATGGTTCTTGCCTGCTGATTCAGGATATCAGGGTGACTGTTACGTAAAAGTGTGGCGTCTGGGCTTAAAAGATGCCTTCTTTTCTTAATATCTGAGTGGATTTGGTGTGGGTCCTTGTTTGAATTTCTATGCAAAGTTTTAATGCAGCTTTTATAGATGTTACTAATAGTGGTAATAAAGATAGTTGAGATATGAAGTATTTGTGTTTTCCCAAACATGAAAGGTAAAGGAGGAAGAAAGTTCCAAGAGTCCCAAGTGCTTTTTGTTGCAGATTTCTGATGTGATTCATCCTGACAGAGGGTATTCTTCTCACCTCAAGGCAGTCTTCAGACTGGAGTGAGCCTGGTGTCACCTTCCACCTGCTTTAACCTCTGTTTTAGCCCCTCATGTTAGGGCTTCCTTTTTTAGTTCTTGAAGTGGCAGGGATATTCCTGAATATTAAGGACCTACTGGAAGTAGCTAGGACTAGAAATGGATGAATGAAATTCCTGGTCTGAGCCTTCTCTTTAATAGATTGCCAGTTTTAACATTGAGAATCTGCTTTGCAGTGAACACAAAACAAGGAATTTGCAGACTTTGAAGGCTGCACACTTCACAGTCTTGATGTCCATTTTGGTTGGTAAGTAGGACCGTGGCAGTAAAAGAGCTCTGACCCCAACTCTGCGTGGGAGACATAACTTCCTAGAATGTCCTAGAAAACAGTGCACATGTGAAGCAAGCATTCTATTTAATGAGTTTTTGCAGCAGATTGTGTTTGTATAAAATTTTCTCTTATCACCGTTCTGGCAAATAGAAATCAAATGTGCCTATGTATCTTTTATCTCACATATAGCAAATTACATCTGTCAGAAACATTTCTTTGGTAGTCCAAGTATATGAATCTAAAAACTGAGTGTTTAACAGAACACCCTGATACTGAAATCGAGACACTCAGTTTCTTAAGCAAATTTTAGGAAAATGTGTTCTTTACGAACAATTTCGGGAATTTCCAAACTTTCCCCCTATTTTCCTTCTTTGCATTGCTCACCCTCCTCCAACCAGAGGACTTGACATAGGGGTGTGTGTGTGTGTGATGGGTGGGGGGGGGAAGTTGGAAGAACAGGCACAACCTTTTTTCCCTTAGGTTTGCCTGTGTTTCCTATTCTTGAATTACAAGCCCCCTGAGAAGCTCTGAAGACTCGGACTTTGAGGGTGTCTTGCAGGATATGGGAGAGGTTGATGTGAATAACAAAAATCGTACCTGTTAACTCTGAATATGGGACTGAAGCCTTGATCTCGGAGAACTGTCCAGCAGCTGCCAGGAACTGAGCAGCTTTTAGAGAAATGAGTGGCCTATCAGCTACTGAGAGAGAGGAAGTTCCTTCCTAGTAACAGGAACACTGAGAAGCACTAATCTAGCTTAATATAGCTGGTATGCAGAACCAGGTCTAGGTATGAAATAGAACCAATTATAGGTATATAACTACTATAGCTGGCAGATAGAACCAGTTGTTCTTCACCTAGTAGGTCTTTGAAGCCAGTAATTTGGGGGGATGTTTATTATTGGCCCTTTGTTTCTCCTTGTTTAGAGGATCTTCTTGGGCTGATCTTTGTGCCTCCCATCAAGGAAAATAGAGCTTTAAAAATCCTGTCAGTCTCTCTTCTGAGAGCTGGAACAATCAGTCACATGTCTGCACACCCTGAAATGCCTTTGTGTAGGGATTCAAGAAGTGTTTACCATTGAATTTGATTTCTCGAAATTTAATGAGCATTGTTAAAAACAAGATCTATTTCTTTATGTGGAACCAGAGCCTAGAAACCTTTGTAAATGTAGTGACACGTATACTATCCTTTCAGGTGAAAATAGATAGAATAATTTTCAAATTCATCAGTTTTGAAATCCGGTTCCCCTTTGGAGATGGTTTTCTCTTTTAGGTTTGAAACTTACACTCGGGCTTTCTGGGTCTCCCCAGTGTGGTACTTTCAGATACAGGCAGCACAGTGTGGGGACCTCTCTGTTTATATGAAAATGGGAACCTAAAAAGTTCGGCAAAGACCAATATTGATGAGTAAGTATGCCGTATGATGTAAAAGTTGAAATAAAATGGAAGATTGGATGGCTGGCCCAGTCTGAGTCTAGGATTTTGGATAGAAGATAGTTTAATTCAAACAGTTGATGTATGGAGAATGCTGACCATCATTCCCAGAGAGAGAGAAATTCCACTGACAACGAAAGTTTAATGGCTGACAGTTCATCGTTACTGACACAGCACTTGTGTCAAAAATGCTCATGAAAAAGGAGTTTCAATACTCCTCCTTTACGTGTGTATCACATGTCTGTTGACTTGGGCTGATTCCCACCCAACACACAGGTCCTGGGGAAATCATTTAGTAAGACAGCCTGAAACAAGGCCCCTGACCTCCCTTTTCTAGGTACGTTTTATTAGAAAATAAAAAATGTTCGATTGAAGTATGCCGCAGTGATTCTTAAACTGGCCAATCGTGACCATCTAGTGCCCTCTGTGATTATTCCTCTTCAGTCTCTAGAGCCCCCAGAAGCCTCGTGTGTAGCTTTCACTGATGGGTGAGAAGAGTCCAATTCCTTCCTGTTGATGGGTGTCCTGATCTTTTTTCTAGTCCTGGTTTGACAAGTCAGCTCTTGGTTCCTACCCACACTGTCCATGATCCTGTGTCTGACAAGGCCCCCAGGTGTACACAGCTCACAAGTCCCTGTTGAGGAAGACTTGGAACTTGCTCAGCCGGGGATTACCATGCTCACCCAAGTCCTGTTGGCGAGCAGGGCTGCTGGAACAGTGGCTAACTGTCTGTGGGGAGCTTCTACTTCATTCAGTCCCTTCTCCCAGGGGGCATTTCTTTGGCCTATTCCTAGCCTAGGCAGGTGGTGTAGATGCAGAAGAGCCCTGTCATCCCCTTGCTCTGGGCTGCATCACCTTCTTTCTATAAGCCCCCAGAAATTCACATCTCACCCACTAATTGAGATTAAGCGAGCAAGTCTGCCCGTGGTTATAATTTTCCTAATTAAACCCATCTCTTCTTCATGGGACAGTATAAAACAGTTTAAAACAGACCATTTCCTCAGTAAGTAATTACTAATAACTAACACGATGTATTGCTTACTTTGTGCCAAACTGCTATTCTAAGCAATCTGTGTTTGTTAGTTCATGGAGTCCTCCTGGCCATCTTAGAAGGCAGGTATACTATTTTAGCCCCAGTTTATAGGTGAATTAACCAGAGAGACACAGAGTGGTTAAGTAACTCACCCAGGTCTGGTGGAACCAGAAATTAACCCATCTAAAAAGGGCTCCAAAGTCTGGCCCTTTACCTACTGTACTTCTCATTAGGAAGTGTAGGCTAGTTTCAGGGTGCTTAATTTTGGATTCTGATGGGCTTTTCAGGTGATTGAATTTGATCATTTATGAGATAGGAAGGTCATTTCTGAATCTTCGGAGGAGAGCTGCCAAGGAAAAAGATGTGATTTACACAGGGCATTTGGCAGACCCCAGTGCTCTGGGACTTTTCTCTTCTTGCCCTCTGAATCCAATGCTGTGAGCTCGGATGCCAAGCCCTCTTGTGACCATTTCCTTTTTCTTGGAATAGATGTTCTCAGATATCTTCATCTTCCTTCAAATCTTCTTTTCCTCTTTCCTTTTTCTTGAACAAGATCAGCCTGTGTTCATTCTTAGGGTGCAGGATATATGCCCCATGAGTCAGGACTTGATTGGTGGGAAGAGATGCCAGTTCTTGCTGCCTCCCTGGAAGGCTTGGATGTCTTCTGGTTTGGGGGAAAGTAACAAATCTTTGAAGTAACCTACTTCAGCATCTGGGCCGTTTATATCAAAATCAAAGAAGCTGGGCCACATTGGTATGTACTTTTGGCTTGCTTCTCCCGCTAGGTGTGGCCCAAACCCCTGCTTTAGCCAGACCCTGTTCCAGTTAATGTTTGAGGCTCTAGGTGAAATGAGGAATGAGATACAGATTCTAGTATCTAATATGTAACTCTGGCTTGTTTTTACTCTGAGCTCCGTCTTGGGATTATATTCTATCCAGAAGCCCCGAGAAACTTCTTTTCCTCTTTTGTTTTGATATATTAAAGTTCTTGAATTATATTCCACATTATTGATCTTGGCAAGTGTGGGTTTTGAAATTGAGAGAGAAGTAAATGGTGCTTTGTTGTTACTGTACATTTGTTTGAATTCTATCCAACGTCTCCAAGGAAGGAATCCTATCAAGCCAGTCTTTTGACATAAAATCAGTTTGTGCTTTGCCTTTTTAAAAAATTGATTGATTCATTCAATCCGTTTGGTGTGCGCCGTGTCTGTTTATTCTGATTCAGTATCATTGTCAAGTCGTAAGTTTTTCTTGAACAGACTTTTCTAGTAGTTCCACTTACAGACTGTCTTCCTCTTCATTCAAGACTGAAAAGGACAAAGGAGGTTTTAGGTTTTTGTCACTGAATTCTAATAGGATTAAAAATAGTGTTCTACTGTTTTTGAACCCTCTCCATTTTTTTTTTTCTTCGTTCTGTTGTTCTTTAGAAGAGACACTTTACAGGTGTTTAGTATATTTGGTTAACTTTTCATAGAGCATGGTATCCCCTCCCTGCCGTGTTCAGAGAATTGGAATGATGAAATTCCTGTGGAGTCTTGAAGCATCTTGCCTTTGTTACGGAGTAATGCTTCTCTAGTCATTAAGCTTATAAGAGTTTTCTGGTATTGAATGAAAAGGAATTGTAGGTATTTCAGGAATTCTTGATTAGCTATTTTTATAATCAGACTGATGAAGAGAAACCAGTTCTCATCTTGGGGGGGTTGTATAAACTACAAGTTTCAGATTTTAAAATGATGCAGACATCTGACAGCCTGATTTTATAAAATGCTTTTACACTGAGGGGGGAATTTGCCAAAAAACATAAAATAAGTTTCATTTGATGAATATTTGGGAGAAAAATGTGTTTTGTGAGGCATCCTTTGAAAATAGACTCCAAGCCCTATAAACCGGGATGAATTTCAGAAAATATCACAGGCATTTGATTTTGATATAAGTAATCTATAAGTATATGTATCCATATAGGTTGTATAGGAGAATGCATTTTTATAAAATTGTATACGGTTTGGTTATTTTGATTTTTAAAATTTAAAAATTTTTAAAATTTAAAAAAATTTAAAATTTTTTTTTAAATTGAAGAGACCTCCAGCAATTGTAACTATAAATGACTGGAAGGTATATGTTTTAATATATAAGTTGCCTAGTTCTTGCTTTTGTTTTTGTTTTTTGTTTGTGTTTTGAGTCATTACTCTTGCCAAGTTTGATTGCTTTAGTAACTTCCTTTTCAGAAGAGATAAGGGTAGTAGGAAGTTGTAGAGATAAGCTACACTTATACCAACATCAGTTTTAAAGCACCTTCCTCTTTTTTTTTTCCCTTGGTATTTTTTTGGAGGCAAGAACTGCACACACCAATAACAGAGTAGATAATACAGCCGTTTGTCCATCATAAACAGTCACAAATCTATTCTTCCCTTTATGCTTTATTGCTCTACTTTAGAATATTGCCTTCAGACCATGAGAGCTACTTGTATTTTCAACTTATTTGCGTTTAATTTTATATAAAGATTCATAATCTGTCTGGTTTGGCTCCAAGCTCTCTATATAATGAGGTAATTGATTGATTACCCACAATTCTGGATTTTTACCCAGGATATTTTTCCTAAGGAGCTTTACGTGGTGATTATTTAAGATACAAGATTCTGGTGTATTGAAATATAATATATAGGAGTATCTGAGCAGCCTGCCCTCCATTTGTAAAGGGTCATCATGCAGATTAAAATCCAAACTTTATTAAAGTCTCGAGTTCTGTGAATATCATTCCCTTCATTGAAGCACAAATATGAGAGCATTACTCTTAAAATGATATCATCTTTGGGCACATGTTTCCTAATTAAAAGGAAAAAAGTAGACTTTGTGCAGATCGTGGTTTATGTTCCAGCCCTTAATTAAAAATAATCTTTAATCTTACAATGCTGTTAATTTTCCAGATACTTTACAAAGCAGTTTCACATACTTTTACCTAGTTCATTCCTCACAGGGGTGCTCGGATATGGGTGTTCGTGTCTTCAGCTGACACTCTGAATGGGACAGAGGCCAGGTTGAATGCCACCAGCCTGTTTTTGAACTGAAACTTGGGCCTTGGGTTGATTTGGGATCCAGCCCATTTTCTAATGTGCCCTGCAAAGCTCTGTGGTTTTGATTTTCCTCTTTTTAATGCTAAGATAAAGACATATCCTCAAGGCACTACTGGTCCCTGTCTCCCCACCCCATGTGTACCCTGCCCTCGCGCCATTCAGTAGCCAGCAGCAGCCTGACAGCTTTCCTGAGCTTCTCCTGCAGATTCCACTTCCTCCAGTGGGGGGGGCGGAAGGGGGCAAAGGGTGGTTTGCATAAGTGGCTGTCTACCTGTAGCTCTCTTCTCTCTCCTTGCGCGTCCTTCTCCCTTTCCTTCCTCCCCCACTGAAGGCTGGTTGTCCTTCAGGCCTCTGCAAATGTTTTTTTGACCAACCCTCCAGCCCCCCACCCCCACTCTGCATGGTCTTAACTCTGCTCCTCTCTCCATGAAAGCAGTTACCTCTATGGGCTATTTTTCTGGTATTTGGTTGCCTCCCTGATTAGAGCAAGCTTGAGAAGCATGGGGACTTTGTCCAGTTTTGCACCCTGTGTTGTAAATGGAATTCATTCCCACGTGACTACAGAAATTCTACTCGGAGACACAGATGCAATTAAAGGAGTTGTTACACTCACAGGTCCTAGAAAGGGGTGGCAAGCCATGCCATGCAGAGGGCCATGTGAGTGCCCAGGAAGCAAGCTCAGCCAAGCAGGTGGGGAGCTGGAGAGAATGAAGGGCAAGCACCTTCATTGGACTCAGGATGGAGCGTACAAGCAAAGGCTTGAGGAGATTTCACTGGTGCATTTGGATGTCACTGGGTCAGAGTGGAATGCAAGAAGGAGAACTTGTGGCAGGGACCAGCCTCATCACACTCTTCACTGGACGCCTGAGCCAGGATACCGACATCCTATTTGTAGGGATGCAGAAGCATGGGGAAAACAAAACTCTAGTTTTAAAAATCTACAGTGCACTCCTATTCTGTTCTCAACCCTGGCACGGTGCTTGGCACATAAGAGGGCTCACGTGTCTGGATGAATGGACCGATAAATGAATGATAGAGACTTTGTCTCCTTTCTTAAGCCATTAGAATAATGGGGAGCCTGTGAGCTTCCATTAATGTCCATTAAGAGGAACTGGTAGAACACTCAGATTTGACCAAAGTAGAACTCCTTTATTTTGCTTAGTCCTAATAGCAATCACTTGAGTGGGGGACAGGGCGTGAAGTGCTGTGGCTCTTGGTTCTCCATCTTAGCATTGCTTCATGTTTACAGAGCAACGAGGATGATTTAATTAGTTACTGGAAGCCCCCAGGTAAAAGCACACAGATAACAAATATTAGTATTTATTTAGGGCAGCTGCATAAACATTGAAACGTGAATGTGTGTCACTGGTGGAGTTTAATAAAGTGGGCTAGATTTAAAGTTGTTCTCTTTGGTGTATAATGCTTTCCGGTCTTAGAAATTTTCAAGAATGAGGCCACTTCTCAGTTACTCTGGACAAAACTTACTCTTCAGATTTAATAGCATTTTCTGCACCAGTCACCTTCCTTTGTTCATCTTTCAAACTCCCTTTATTGACCTACAAGTTGAGGCATCCGTACAAATCCGCATACTTCTTTGCTGCAAAGAAAGGTTTGAGATAGTATAAATTTTCTCTTGGTCTAAGAATAGTATATTTCCAGGTCGAGCTACAATAAATCGTCAAACCTAGTAAAAGCTAGACCTCTCAACTTCCTCCTGGGCTTGCTTGTTAAAATATAGTTTGTTTGGAGTGAATTCTCAGACTGTCATACACATATATTCAAATGTGATTAGGTGACATGCGTGGACATCCTACTTGAACTAGAAAGCTTATGATGTGGGTTATTTTTGTAATGTTATTTCCGATTTCTCGCCATTACGTTCTCTTCTTTGGGGCTGATTTGAGAAGTTAACTATATATAAACCAGCTGTGGTAAGACATTTTATTATGTTTAAAAGAAAAATGCTCCTTCCTGTTTGGTTATGCAATCCCCCCCCACCCCCGTGCACACACACTTTTAAGCAATTTTAGGATTATTTTAGTATCGGTTTTGCCATGTGTCTGGTCAGTTGGTGTCTTCATAGAAGAATGGTGCTGTTTCTTGCTGCATGGTATTTTTATCTGTTTGATACTTGCCCCAAACCCAAGAACATGATACCTGTGTTGCGTAGTAGGAAGGTCCTGAAATGCCAGGCTGGATTTTTTTTTTTTTTAAAGAAGATACATAAGTACAGGAAGAATACAAGTACATTAAACTGATCCTGAGGATAGATGTCAGGGCATGTCTAAACTTTTTCTACACTCAGTGTACTTTGTAAATAAAGCCCGTAATTGGTATGCATGAGTAGTTAGAGCAGTTCTAATTGCATGAAACCCGTCTGAGAGAAGGGGCCATTCTGTTTTTGGCGGTTGAAGAGATTATAAGTGTAGGGTAGAGCTGTGTGTCATTTAGAAATGGTTTGCTAGGGTTCAGACATGCTGCTTTTCTGGTGGGTGGAGATGGGGTTGAGAGGAAAATGACTAGATTGGCCCTGGTTCTTGGGAAGGGAGAAGGGAATCTGCAATTCCAGCTCAAGAGTTGGGTAAGTAGGAACAATGCTTAGGCTAAAGAGATGGCTGATGGTCTTGTGGCAGACAACTGACGGGCCTTCAGTGGGTAGGTATTGTTGCCTCTGTGAATGCTTGTGTTGGCCGTGGTCTTCACCTACACCCTTGACGTGCGTGGAAGAGTTCTTTTCAAAGTAAACATGACAAAGAATTTCTGGATTTTATCTCCTGAGATGGGCTTAGGGTTTGTTGATGAACGTTCCTGACACTTAGTGGGTGCTCTGAAATATTTAGTGACTGAATGACTGAATGTAATTTTTCAATGGGATAAGTCCATGTAAACCAAATACCCATTTTTGAAGCATTTCCACAAATCTAATGAAACTTCTTACTGTGTGAATAACTAAGTGATATAAATTAGTCAAGCACTTCAGTGGAAAACTCTGAAATCAGTGCATTCATTATCTTCAAAATCCCATATAAAGGCAACGTCCGGAGTATTTTATGAATTGCTAGTGGAGGAACTGGTTTATTTTTTAGACTGTTTCTCCATGACTTCTTGGAACTGCGGAGTTAAATCTCCTCATGGTAGTCTAATGGCTAAAGTTATCTACTTCATGCTCAGTCTGGGGGTAACTGCTGCTATGTGGGGTCTCCCCAAGGAATAACAGTGGAAACAAGGTTGCATCATTTGACACAAGAGCCAGTGGGGACCAGGTGGGATATGATGACAGGAGAGGGGAGTCAAGGCTGAATGGCCAAGGAGGAGGGGAAATCTGAGGTGGGGCTTAAGGGATCTAGGATTTTGACAGCTAGACGGGAGAAAGGAAGGGACTGCTGGAGAATCTCTATTCACTTGGAGATGCAGTTGAGTGTGGACAGTGAGCATGGGTGACCACCTTGTGCAGTTGTTGGTAGAAGGTGGGAAATGAGGTGGAGTATGGCGCCAGGGAGGGGGTTTGGGATTTAATAAGATAAGTAATAAGAGGCTATTGAAGATCTCTGAAGAGAGAAGTGGAGAATGAAACCATGGTTCATACTTCTCTAAGTTAGAGTGCAAATAAGCAGTGCAATCATCCCTGTTTTATAGGAAGGCAGATTGATGAAACTCGAGAGTTCTTCAGCTGAATTCTCACCACGTTGGCTCTAGTCCAGGATTACTAAGCCAACTTTTCTCTTCCAGTTATTACCAAACTTTCCAGTGTGAAATGAATCAAATACTTGGGGAAACAAAGCACCTGGACTTATATGAAGCCTTTATAGCTTCACATAGGACCAGATGCGAGTTTTTAAGTTGGTATTAATTTTGATCTTAAAGATGACAAAGTATCACTCATTCCCCCCCCTCAATTTTCAGTTGGTTTAACAGCCTCTTTGAGATATAATTCACATACCATACAATCTCGCCATTCAAAAAGTATACAACTCAGTGGTTTTTAATATATTCAGAGCTATGCAGCCATCACCACAATCTAATTCTAGAATTTTTCCATCAAAGTTCCCTTCCCCACCCCTCCCAAATCCCTGTATCCATTAGCAGTCGCTGCCCCCCACACCCCACCCTGCAGTTTTCACCTCCTTTCCCCCCACCCCTCTAGCTCTGGGCAACCACTAATAAAATTTCTGTTTCTATAGTCCACTTGATTTTTTTTTTTTTTTTTAACCAGTATACCAAATGTTACCACGGACTTTGGCATCAGGCAACCTAGGTTCAAACCCCAGTTTACTAGTTCTGTGACCTTGAGAAAATTTCTTAACTTTGTGAAGTCTGCTTGCATCTCTTTAAAATGTGGATAATATCTACTTCCCAATTGGTGAAGACTAAAGGATATTTATGTGGGTGTGTTTTGTGAAGTGCTACAGGAGTTAATTGCTCCACAGTTAATTGTTCCACTGAATTATTAAAGGGTATCAAATATTAATCCTTTAAAATAGTTGGTGGGACATAATAGAATGCATAACAAATGTTTGGATGTGACGGGGTAGATTTTTTGTTGTTGTTCCTGTGACTTCAGGGTTTGACTTTCAGGATGGAAGACGTATTTGTGTTTCCAGGTATAACCCAGGATGGTAGTACTTAAACTATTTTTGGATCACGAGCCCCTTGGAGAATCTGATGAAAGCTATGCACGCACACTTGATTTTATTTTTAAAAAATCAGGAGGTTCGTGGATCCCTTAAAACCATCCCTACACTCCCTACCTACCAGGTTAAGGGCCCTTGGTCTTTTAAAAGAGAGATAAAATGATGCTTCAGAGCTGGAGCGAGCAGTCCGGCACATCGACAGGAAAACACAGCCATCAGCCAGAAGTGTGTTTACTGTCCAGTTCATGACATCCATGTAAAAGTGTACATGTGTTTGGCCAAGCAAGGTGGATACTGATCTAGGCACAGAAATGCACCTACATCTCACATTGAGAAGTAATCTCTGGAAGAGCTGGCAAGAGGAAGAATAAGCGACCAGAGTATCTTTCATATTGCAAGTAATGCCCCTCCAGCCTGCACATTTTAGAACCCTTGTATAAACTAGCATCACATTCCGAAAGGACCAGTGGGAAGTGGTAATTCACAACAGCCTCACTTACAAGGTGAGTGGGATGGCCTTGATTGAGTTGATTCTCCAGATAGCTGTTACTCACAGGCCACTCGATAACACTGCTGTTTATCTCATACCTGTTAAATGGCCCGATGGTGCAGCATCCCTCAATGGATTCTTTTTTTAAGTTTTTTTTTTTTTTTTAACATTTATTCATTTTTGAGAGGCAGAGAGACCGAGCACAAGCAGGGGAAGGGCAGAGAGAGGGGGAGACCTTGAATCTGAAGCAGGCTTCATGCTCTGAGCTGTCAGCACAGAGCCTGATGTGGGGCTCAAACTGACCAAATGTGAGATCATGACCTGAGCCAAAGTCAGATGCTCAACTGACTGAGCCACCCAGGCGCCCCTTCTCAATAGATTTAATAGAGAAGTTCTTACCATGTCTACAAAGCAGATTTCTTCCTTACCAGTTCTGGTTTCCTGCTTACTTTCCTTAATTTGAAATGCACTGTTACGGGAAGTTGTTTGGGCACCCGTGGTAAAAGGATCAAACTAAGAACAGATCTCAGAGGTTTGGGACAGGGAGAAAAGGTGGGGTGAAAGCCAAACGAAGAGTGGCCAGGTGGCCCCTGTCAAATAAGAAGGAAGATCCCACATGCTGCACAGCCTTGAGAGAACAGTCCTTTATCAGATCTGTCTTCTGCAAATATTTTCTTTCAGTATGTGGTTTGTTTTCTTATTTTCCTGGCAGTGTCTTTTGCAGAGCAGAAGTTTTTAATTTTAATGAAGTCTATCTTATCAGTTATTCCTAAGCAGTGGATCCTGCTTTTAGTGTTGCATCTAAAAAGTCATCGTCCTGGACCATATGAGTTCACTTGTGTGGAATCTAAAAAAAACAAAACAAATGAATAAACAAAAAACAGAATCAGACCTATAAGTACAGAGAACAAACCGATGGTTGTCAGAAGGAAGGGGGATGAAGGGTTGGGCAAAATGGGTGAAGGGGAGAGGCTGAAGCTTTCAGTTGTGGGATGACTGAGTCACAGGAATAAAGCACAGCATAGGGACTACCGTCCATGATATTGTAATGGCATTGCATGGTGACAGACAGTAGCTACACTTGAGGTGAGCATGGCATAACATTATAGATGTGTCAAATCACTATGTTGTACACCTAAAACTGATATAAATTGTGTCTACTATGCTTAAATAACATTAAAAATAAGATGTCATTGTCATACCCAAGGTCATTTAGATATTGTCCAGTGTTATTTTCTAGGAGTTTTATAGTTTTGTGTTTTACATTTAGGTCTGTGATCCATTAAAAAAAAAAAAAAGTTTACTTATTTATTGAGAGAAAGAGAGAACGAGCACAGAGCCTGATGTGGAACTTGATCTCATGACTTTGAGATCATGACCTGAGCCAAAATCAAGAGTTGGAAGCTTAACCGACTGAGGCACGTAGGCACCCCGATCCATTTTTTTTTTTTTAACGTTTGTTTATTTTTGAGAGTGAGAGATAGGGTGCGAGCAGGGAAGGGACAGAGAGAGGGAGACAGAGAATCCCAAGCAGGCTCCACACTGTCAGTTAAGAGCCCGACTTGGGGGGCTTGAACTCACGAACTCTGAGATCATAACCTAAACTGAAATCCAGAGTCAGGAATTTAACTGACTGAGCCACTCAGGTGCCCCTAGGTCTTTGATCCATTTTGAGTTAATTTTTATAAAGGTCTGTAAAGTCTATCTGGACTTGTTGGTGTTTTGTTGTTTTGGGAGTTTTTGTTGTTTTTGTTTTTTTTGCAAGTGGGTGTCCAGCTGTTCCAGCACCATTTGTCAAAAAGACTACTTTTTTCTCCATTATATTGCCTTTAGTCCTTTCTCAAAGATTGGTTGACTGTGTTTATGTGGGTTCATGCCTGGGCCGCAGCTTTTTCGTGATGTAAAGATTACCAACCGGACAGAGGTGGCATCTCCAATGGGGCTGCTGCCTTGCTTGCCCTTGGCAGGGTTTCTGAAGGTGATGGTCTGCCTGGGGAGCTTGGATGGTAGGGGGCTGGCATGGAGGGCACTCCCTGTGGGTGTCAGTAGCTCTGCAAGTTTGAGAAAAGGAGTCCTTGTTTTCAGAGTGAAAGGGAGAGGGTCTGCATTACTGGAATAACGGTGAGTCCAGTCCTCACCTCCTCCTCTTCTGCAGGCTCCTCGGCCCTAACATACTCATTCTAACTGATAAGATAATTAGAGCAAAATTTTGTGTAACCACTGGAACCAGGGATTCCATTGAAACAAATATAATTGGTAATCCTCACCTTCAATTCTTCCTTCTAGTGAAACCTACAATAAAATTAGGGATGTTTTCAAGCAGAGCTTTTGTGCTTAAATTACCCCATTTCTCTTTCCTTAGCTGTAGGCTAACCTAAATTCCCTCTTTCCCAGTGGGGGACTTGGATAGTTCTCCTGTAGAGGCCAAGGTTAATTTAGTGATGTGTTAGTGACTGGGAGAGGGGACATGTTCACAGTAGAGTTCCATTTCTTTCTTTCTTTATATTTCTCCCCAGTAATAACACTTAACTTTGTGGCTTCAGACCATCGTTTTCACACCTGTCACCCCAATTTGTTTTTCTGGCTCTGTGTTCTTTTCTCTCGCACCATTCCAGCCACCTGATGGACATTTTCCCTTGGACACCCTGTGGGTACCTCAAATACCAAATGCAAAAATCTGCCCGTCTTCTCCCAAACTTAATTTCCATTGCTGTGTCTGTAAATGGTATCAGCAAGAGGTCTCTGTTGCCAAGTCGTATTGGAGTTTCCACTGCTGACATTATATAAATCTCTCCCTTGGCCATATTCTGTTGCCTTGCTCTAGATTAGCCTTCTTGACAGTCTTCCATCTGGCCTGCCAAACCCAACCTTCTAGGGTCTCTTTCTTGCTCCCCAAATTTTCAAGAGCTCAAAATTTCCAGTTAAAGTTTGGGCTTCCCAGGCTGGCACTCAGTCTCCTGGCTTTCAGCAACCTTCATCTTTTCTAGTGCCCCCCGCCCTCCGCCCTCATGCTCTTGGCTTCCTAACTAAGCCAAGTTCTCTTCGTGTTCTCTTAGTCCTTCCATTTCCTGTAAATATCTTCTGTGTTTTCACTCTTATATCTTTGTTCTCAGACTTCTAAGCTAGTGGTCCTCAAACTTTAGTGTGCAATGGGCCCACGTGGAAGGCTTATGACCACATAGATGGCTGGGCCCCATCCCCAGATTTTGATTCAGCAGGTCTAGGGTGGGGTCTGAGAATTAAGTCCTAATAGGTGTCTGTCTGATGCTGATGTTGGTGGTCCAGTAACCCTACCTTGCATCTTGAGAACCGCTGTTCTAAGCAGTTTTGAAAAGCTGGATGTAGAAGTAGTATAGTTCATACTTAATACATTTAGGCTAGGGGATAAATTTAATTCCTAAGGAGGCCATTAGTTATTCAGATCTGTGAATTGGAGTTTATGTACAAAAGTGCTAAAATTATGTTTTTGAGCTCAAAAAAATGTATATACTTTAAGCTCTTAATCTGTGCCAGCTGACAGGCCCTTTGCCTGTAAAAGCATTGTTAAATTAAGGGTTATACTTGTGTTTCCTCTCTACATATTGGATGAGGATACTTGCCATATTTATCCGTGAGCCACCGATGACCACACTCTGTCATTACAGACCAATGGGCCGTACAGCCAGTCAACTGCCAATTACGAAACTACAGGCCTGTGTTTCAAAAGCGGTTTAGCCAACCTGTGCCAGCATCTTGGTGGTTCCTTCTGTGACCAGCCTAGGCATAGTCTTGTAGCATGTTGTAGCTTGATGACTTGGTAATTATGACCTTTTTTTTTTAAAGACTCAGGTGTCCCCAGTTGTCCTGGTGAGAAGGCTTACGTTGTAGTTTTATTGTTAAATGTAGGCATCATTTCCCTGTCTCATTCAAAATGGAAATGTAAGCCACCTGTACCCCTCTGTGGGGCTAGGAGAGGAGGGCCAGGAGGGCACTGTGGCCATAGGTCCA
The DNA here is from genome assembly GCF_022079265.1 of Lynx rufus. Classification (NCBI taxonomy): domain Eukaryota; kingdom Metazoa; phylum Chordata; class Mammalia; order Carnivora; family Felidae; genus Lynx; species Lynx rufus. The sequence continues at coordinate 10,039,973 of NW_025814841.1, read as the reverse complement.
TGGCTCCTGCCTAGGCCTATGGGCTATTAGAGGCACTTTCATGTTTTTAACTTTGCAAGGGCATGTTCAAGCATGAATGTGATTTGAGTAGGGCATTTAGGACTCCTTAGAAGGTAATCAGTACCTCATAGAAGAGCTTTCACTTCTGTGCTCATTTGGGTTGCATTCTCCTGGCCTCAACTACAGCCCCTTGCACACAGAACTGCGTGTGTTGGTTGCCTATGGCCTAGCCTCAGAGAGAGAGGGAAAGGACCTGTAACTTAACAGGGCTTCTTTCCTGAAGGATTCTGAAGTGAAAGCTGGAAGAGTGCTTTCTGATTGGTGAACGTACCTAAGGTATTTCCCTTATATATCTGGACTTTTGATATCTAAGTGAAATAAAACTTCCCAAGGGAATACCTTGAGATTCATCATTTTTTTCCCCCTGTGGTTCATCTTACAAGTTTTACTATTGCTGGCAGTTAAGTGATGAAATTAGCCCTTCCAGCACTTTGGGAAGAGTACCTCACCCCTCGTTTTTGGAGTTGAATTTTGTGGTCCTTTGGAACACTGACTTACTTGTCTGTTGCCATATCTGAATTCATTCTCTGTACCTTCTTCACTCTGCATCGTACACTTTGATAAGTTAACAATAAGATATCCTTTTCTGCCCAGGCGTATTTATTTATTCTTTTAAAGTCATGCATTGAGGAAAGGAATTTTTAGGAAAATTGTAATGCATTAAGCATGTGCATTAAAGTTATGAGATGTATCAGGTATTTTAGTTATAGTTCATTATGAACAGATACCATATGAGCAAATTCTATGAATATTATGCATGAATACACTAAGCCCTCTTTTCTGAAGTTTGTTTTAGAAAGGAGATGCCCATTTAATATTGGTCTGGTTAAGTGAGTCGATATTTGCCATTTGTGAATTTTCAATTTTTAAAAAATGTTTTCATTTTTTTCTAGAGATGAAAGTTTTATTAGAGATGTTCCAATCCAATCTCTTGTTTTATAGGTGAGGGCAGTGAGGTCCTGATAAATCATACCGACCCCCAAAACCACCTTGAATCTGACTTAGGTTTTGATTTAGAGGAGATCTTGGGGTCTTGTGGGATTATCGAATCTTCATTGTTTTTCTGTGCTGAAGAAGTGAATTTATGTTAAGTCTTAGTTTAGTAAGTTTTGGATAGATATACATATGTAAGAATATAACATATATAAATCTCAACAAGTGTATGCATATGTGGTCTTGTCTATAAGGATAGAGACAAAGTGGGAAATAGGGTGGCGAGGGTAGAGAATTGAACATCTGTGACCCCGGCAGCAGCCTCTTCTGTGACTACAGTGTTGAGTGGTGCCTCGTGGCTGTGTCTCAATTTTCCCTGACCCCAGTAATACCTACATCACACATAGATTGGGAAATACTGCATTTTCTTCAACAAGGGCTAGAAATAACTGATTGGAAAGGCCACACGGCCAACTGCTATGAAGAATATGTAGACATTTGAAATGTAATGGTGTTTCCCCTGCAGGTGGGAAGGAGGGGCCTAGGGATGGATAATTGAGGAATCGATGAGTTGGAAGTTTTGGAGTTGAAATTCTGCAACCGGTTGAAATGCCTGAGTTGCTACCCCACAAAAGAGTCATACTGTTAGTGAAAATGCAGTGGGCATCCCAACCACAAGAACTGAGCCCCAGTCTTCTTTTCTGCCCCTTATGCCACTTAGTAGCTGTGTCATCTTGAGTAGGACCCTCGACTCACATCCTTTTTGACACTGATGATGTTGACTACCTGGTCTACCTTACCTGGGTGCAGTGAGCACCCACTTTCCCCGGATGACATAAACGTGTGTCACAGACATAAAGCAGCAAAAGGAGATGTCTGGTGTTTTATCATTATAATGGTTATATTATTTTGACTGTTATATTGACTAGTTTTTATTGTGGGTTTCTTAGATTCTTCTCTTAAAAATATATGGAATTTTACTTTAAAAACACATTTCGTGTAAGAACATTGGAGTTGACTTTGGTAAATGAACTTAAACACTTAAACTCTCTCATGGCCTTTAAATATTTCCTGACTATTTAAGGGAGTTTAATTTGTCCTAATGCTGTAGAGTTAGGAAACCGTTAATGGTATTGTAGCTCCAGAAGCAAAGGCTGCAGCTAATTTGTTAGAATGGTAAGGATTCGTGTGAAAGTGTTTTCAAGAATTCTATTCACAATATTTCTGGGAAAATAATGAAATGTGAATAATAACAGATTCTTTTTTTTTTTTTTTCTGTTGAGAGAGAGCCAGCAGGGGAGGGAGGGAGAGAGAGAATCTCAAGCAGGCTCCACTTTGAGTGTGGGGCTAGATCCCACGACCCTGGGATCATGACCTAAGCCAAAATCAGGAGTCAAATGCTCTCAACCGGCTGAGCCACCCAGGTGCCCCCGTAACAGGTTCTAATTGGGCATGTTTTACCTGTCTAAAGAAGTTCCTATAATAACTATTGTACTCACTACTTTTATATCAGATACAACTAAAAAGCATATATACGATACCAAAAAGTGTTTTAGCTGGTTGTGCTTAGTTTCCCTGAGATTGGTGGTCTCTATTTTTTTTTTCTTAAGTCATTCTGACCTTGCAATATGAGAAAGATGTTTATAATTTTTATACTTTAATCCCATTGTGAGCATTTATATTTTGGGAGCGCTGAGTGTGTGTGTGTGTGTGTGTGTGTGTGTGTGTGTGTGTTTAAGTGTGTCTTTATTTATTTTCTAAAGTTTACACAACTGAAAATGTTTCAGTAAGATCTCATGACTATAACACGTTGTATCGAATGTCATCAAAGTCTGACTTCCCAGAATTCTGGTAGCAAGAAGATCGGGAAGAATTCTTATTTCTCAATTGCACTTTGAAGAGAAAATGGAGTCTTATGAAAGTCTTAAGTTTTGGCACGTTCTGTCATCTTTAAGAGTATTCACAAGAATAATTTAGTTGTCATAACTTATTTTTACCAAAAAGCCTCATTACCCAACTGTATTCTGAGAAGTGGAGTGGGAATAACATCTATTGAGCACCTACTGTGTGCTAGGCACCGTTATTTCCTGGATGGGTGGTCTAATCTTTTTTAGAAGAAGGAACTCCTGTAAGGTGGTGTAGTTGTTCAAACCTAAGTCTGCTGCACTTTGGAAAGTCCATGTTTTTCCCACTGCTTCCTTATAGAGGCATAATTACGGACTCTTATCTAACATGCCAGTGGAGCTTATTCTAAACTTAGGGTTGCCTCTGTTTTCTTTGCTTTGTCTTACAGAGTTATCGAGATAGGAGCCAGGTAAACCCTCTGTCTGCAGCAAAGCATGTGGGTTTTTCCTCTCTTCCTCAGAAGTTCTTAATTAGTCCTGGCACATCTTGTGGTGAAAGAATACATCTTGTGGGGGTGGAAAATGAAATGTTAACTGTAATGAATAAACTTGTTGGCCAGCCCAAAGAGTTGGTTTTTAAACAAAAGGCGGAGCAGCTCGAATGAATTTGTTTTTCATAATGGGCCTTTAAAACATAACCAGAACCTCTTGGAGATCCTAAACAATTGTCCAGTTGCTGAAACGGTTGGATTAGTACTTGGCGTTAGAGCCCTGAAGCTCCGCCTGTGTTAGCTAGGCAGGTAAGGTGGCCGGAGGGGTGGGTAATACATGTGGGTTAGAAAGTTCAATGACTTGCGTAAGGGAAAACCTGGAGGTGGGACTGGTGCTTGCAGTTCCCGGTTCATAGATGGGAAATGAATTCCACAGGGACTGAATTGGAGCCCTCTTTTCTTGTATCTGCAAGTTTGTAGAATGTGAACTGATCAGATGCTATGAGTTGAGACTGGGTCTGCGGGAGCCAGAAGCTGGTTCGTACAGCCCTGGTCTAGCACCATAGCTCAAGTCACCATTTTGAAAATGTGGGTCTTTAGTCACAAGGGAAAGGAGGAGAAAAGCAAATTCATTCAGTAGACAATTATTGAACATTTTCTGTGCTCAGTAGAGAAACAGGTGGCATGGGGAAGCATTCATCTCTTTGGGGTAGGCAGATATAAGTCACAGTGTAATACAAGTAAGAGGCATAAAGAGAAATGGGAAAAGTCATTATGTAAGCACGAAAGGGTGAGAAGTTTCATGTGGCTGGTGCTTGGGTAAGAGTGGTAGAATGTTCTTTCATGCCCATTCCCCCTTCTTATAGTCTCAGCTAGATAGTCTTTCCTCCATGAAGCCCTTTCCCTGACCTCTGCCCCAAGACTGGGGTAAGTTCTCCTGTTGTGGGTCAGAGCATATAGTGGGTCACCCTTGGCACGTCATCTACCCCCTCGATTATAACTGGCTCCTACCTGTCTCCTACCTGACTGTAAGTTCCCATGAATGGAAGAACCGTGTTGACACAGCGCCCAACACTTAATAGGTGCTTAAAATATTGGCTAAATGAAATGAAGCTCTTAAGGGTGAAGTCTAGTTGTGGAGGGCCCTGTAATAATAGATCTTTATTGATAGTTTACTATGTGCCAGGCACTGTAAAAAGTGCTTGGCAGGTATTAACTCATTTAATTTTTAACAAACTGGAAAATAAGTGTTGTCATTCCATTTTATGGATGAAGAACCTGAGGCACAGAAAGTTGAATGTGTTCTCAAGGTCACTCAGCTTGTAAGTGCAGGGCCTGGCTCAACCCTTACCATTTGGATCTGGAATCTGGCTCTTTCTGGCTTCCTGTCTGTCTCTGGCTTGCCCTGCAGGGGAATTTAGACCGGCTTCTGGAGGCGTTGGGGCTGTTACTGCTGTAAGCAGGAGAGTGTGTGAGCCCATGCCCCCTGTGGTAAAGTAATCATGGTATTGCTGTGTAGATGAACTGTTCGAAGAAGAGAGATGCCTGGAGCAGTGAAGTCACTCCTAAAATGGCAACAGCAAGACATATTAGTGTGATTTATTGACCTAACAGACAGAGCACTTACTATGCATCAGACACTGTTCCAAGGACTTTACAAATATTAACAGATCGAATGCTCATGGGCAGGTCTCTTAGGTGGGCATGGTTACTATCATTTCCCTTTTGTAGATGAGGAACCTGAGGTTCAGAGATGCCCCACAGCTGGTAGGTGAGGTGGCAGGGCCAGGCAAGTCTGGTTCCAGGCTCTTCCCTACTTTCTCTCATGCTGCCACTGAGTCGTCTTGTTAAAGGGAATGATTACTAAGTAGTCACTGGTGATGTTTCTATCACAAATAGTACAGGATCTCAGTGATATTTTGGAGACCGATCTTTCCATTTCCAGAAGAATCTGCTCCAAAGATCTTTGTCTAGAAATATATATGTGATTATATTCTATTTAATCTATGCTTGGTTTAGAAGGAAAACATACACATACACACAGACACTGGTCTTGCCCTTGAGGAACTTCTATTCTGCTAAGGGGACATAGGAAAACAGACATATAAAAAAATTTTTTTTTTCATATAGAGAAAGATAAGTGAAAAAGACAAAGTAACCCGGTAGGTACATATCCTGTTACGTAGTGCTATCCACTATGGTAGCCACTTGACTGCCACACGTGTCCATTGAACACTGGAAATTTGGCCAGTCCATATTGAAGCCTTTTGTAAGTGTAAAAAGTACACTGGAATTCAAAGACTTAGTATGAAAAGAAAATTATAAATCTCTTGGTTCTTACATTGTGTTAAATTAAATTTTTATATATCAGATTAAATAAAACTTACAAGAAATAAGTGAAGTAAGCTAGGCACAAGGAGACAAATACTGTATGATTTCACTTATGGGAGGAATCGTCAGATTGCTAGAGACAGGCAGTAGAATGGTGGTTCTCAGGTGCCCGGGGGTTATGGTTTGATGGGTAGAGTTTCAGTGTGGGATGATGAAAAAGGTCCCGGAGATGGATGGTGGTTATGGTTACCCAACAATATGGATGTACTTAATGCTACTGAATTGTGAACGTGAAAATGGTAAAATTCATGTATGCGTTACCACAATTCTTAAAAACAAAAAATGAATTTAACTTAAAATTGGACTACTAGAAAACTCAAAATTCCAGATGTGGCTTGTGTTCTACTTTTATGAGACTGTGCTGGGAAAGAGGGATGGGTAAGATGGTCAGGAAAGGCTTTTTTGAGGATATCCTCAAAAAGAGAAATGAGTCCTCTGAACTGAGAACGAATTGAGCAGACAGAAGCTTGAGGGAAATTTTAGGTAGATGAAGAGATGCTGCAAAGGCCCTGGGGTGGGAACAAGTTTGTATGTTTGGGGAGATAGGGTGAGAAAAGGATGCTAAGTGGGGAGTTCTAGATAATGCAGTCTAACAGGCCATGGTGAAGTGTTCAGATACTACTTCAGCTCAACTTGAGAACAAAGCAATAAAAAAAAAACCATAAATTCTGTATAAACTAAATCATACAGAATTGCTGATGTTTTTGACCTACAAAATGGCAATTTCATCTGATTAAACCTGATATTGTGTTTGTAGTTTGGAGATTTGATCTTTTATATGCCTGGTCTGCTAGCAAAGAACACACTTTATTGTTTTCTAATAATTTTTGCATTGCTAGGCGTTCAGAAGACAGCACCCCCTACCCCCACCCCATTGGCTTGTGGATCACCATGCCTGGCAACAAATCTGTGTTGAAACAGAAGAAAACCTAGCTGACCACAAACTAAAACTGTCAAAAATAATAAAAAATCTTGTACTACCTTGAACATTTCCTATCTCATAAACCTCCCTCTTTGTCAGCTTGGTGGTTATTTGGAACCCAGAGGGAGAGATAATAGTGTTGTTAGCACGTTTGGATCTTGTCTCTGTCAGGTCACGGCAGCATTTATTATTATTGCACAGGTAGACTTTTTCTTCTGGAAAGGTTTTGGCTCTGGACAAATGGAAGGGTTAGCATTCTCAGTAGGGGGAGGGTCGTTAGGAAGGTAAGTTGGGGGTTGTCCTTGCATTGAAGGCCATCAGTGCTGGCTCAGGTAGTCTTGAGGCCGTGTTCTGTTTCCCGGGTCCAGCTTGCCAGCCTCATTGTGTGTTATTACTGCCTTTTCCCGAGCAGGGGCCCTGAGACAATGAGAGGTGACCCCATTGGAAGTGCTGCAGAATGAATCTTTTTCTTAATAGTCCTTGACTCCAGAGCCCCTGGTGGAAAATGTTTGTTCATATTAAAGGGGAAGGTGGTTAATGCCTAAAATCTTTCATGGAAACATTTTCTGGGCTTTGAAACATCTCTGGCCACCTGCTGGGGAGTGAGTCCAGCCAGTGATGATGATTTATCACCTTGTGCTCTGTTCTTTGGTGGAGGAGTTCTGTGTCCTATTTGAACTCCTCAGTGAAACGGTCCTAGTGGCTCTGGGCATCTCAGGTGGCATGAGGAGGAGAGGTCATGACTGTGGCTTCCCAAGGCTGTTTGGAGTTTAAAAGTTGAGTGGATACTTTGTGCTCCCCTGAGATGACTAGACCTCTCATTTCCCGAGAGCCTAGGTGCTATGTGGGCTGATTTTCTAAAACTAGTAGAGGTATGTTCTGTCCCTTTATTGTGTAATTATTGATATCTGAGCCACAAACCAGAAATCCCTCTGGATTTTTCAGCTCTGCATATATTGTGTTCATTTCTGTGGGATTACTGTTACCTGTTTACCATCAAAAGGTCAATTAACAGAAGTCATTAATTAATTCAACACTTCCTAATCTCATGAAGAACTCCTTATTCCGAGAGGTTTTTATGGAGATGGAGTGAGGTTAAGACTTAATTACAAAGCCTACAAATCCTTTCTTCATTTATTTCTCAGCCCTGATCAGCTTCGTTTGTTTTTCTTTGGTTTTGCTCTAGCGAAGGTTTGCCTCATCGTTGTGACCACTGGCTTAGCTGTGACACTGACTAACAAAGCTGTGTGACCTTCCTGCAGGTGGCTTGTGTTTGGGGAGCAGTCAGTGGCTTTTTTAACACGGCACCTGACCTTCCCCAAAGAGCGAATGCGTCTACACAAACATAAATAATCATTTGTGTTGGGTTTTTATTTGTCAGCTTACACTGGCCGTTTCACAGAGTGCATCTCCTTGGTCTTCCCGTGAAACCCCGGCACTGGTGGCTTGATTATTTTCTCCTTTAACCCACAAGGAGACTTGTCTTCAGAGTTTCAGTCCACATGGATTCTCTTCCACCTCCCCGCTGCTACCACGTTGTCGAACTTTCCGGCACATGGCCAAAGGGCTACATGAACCCAGTCATTCAACAAACGAGGAGAAAACTATCATCTCTCAAGTATCCTTTCCAGTTCTTACTTTAGTAACCCCTACTGGCACATCCTCCTTGCTCATTCTCCAAATGTCTCATGTCTCAAACACAACTTAACGTCTGACCACACCCCTGCCTCTTCCTACATGCCTGAGTCCGTGAAGGACCTACCCTTACTTGGGGGCCCAAATCAGAAACCTGGGTGTTCTTCTCAGACTTACTTATGTGGGTGATGGTGGGCAAACCATGTGATCCCCAAGGCTCAGGGAGCTGTAAAATGGGGATAATGTGATTGTCCTGCCTTGCTGGCTATAGAGAGTATTTTGGGGTCTTATCAACACACAAATACTCTATAAGGACAACAGCTATTGTCATAAAAAGAAAAAAACCCAACCTTACGTCCTCTCACTTATGTCCTCTCACTTATTCTGCCAGTTTGGAGACCCTGTAGATTTTATCCACATTAATACTGTTGACTTCATCCTCTCCTTTGCAGTCCGTCTGCCTTAGATCTCTTCCCTAATTATAAATTATAGCCATAATCGAACTCATCACCCTGACTGCAATCCAGGCCCTCCAGTGCATTGTCTACAATACACCAGGCAGATCTTTCCAAAAGCAAGATTTAAACTTCTCCTTGAAGTCCCTCATTTCCCTTACAGAATAAATAGAAATCCCCTAGTTGCTCCCCAAAGGCCCTCCATGATCAACCCTTTCTACAGCCTCTTCTCACACTGTCATTTCTGTTCCAGCACACATACTCTCCCCTCCATGGTGCAGGCCTGGGACTCCCCTGGGTTCTCCATCCTGTCTTGGACTCTTAAATGCCAGTGTTTCCTGTGCCTGTTTCTCCTGTCTTCCTCATTCCCTCCGCACCTCCTCCCTTCTGCCTAGCTAGACCAACTCGCCTTTAGCTCTGTGGTCTCAGCACCCGGCACAGCACCCTGCACGTAGTAGGGGTTCAGTAAGTGAATGAGTTAACTCTTGGCTTAAGTAGATACAGAGTGGTCAGCATCTTTAGCCTCATGGGCCCCGCGTCTCAAGTCTGTAGCCTCTCTGGAGGGTTGGCTAGGGTAGACACAGTCTGGGTCTTCAGGGGAAGACTCTGGGTTGGTGGCTGAGCCACCAGGAGATGTGGAGTGTGCACTCAGGAACTTGAGGTGAAGAGAAACGAGATCACTGTCACCACACTTTGCCTTATCAGCAGCAACTGTCCCATCAGGGATTTATCCAGAGTTGCCATGTGGCTATTCAAAATTTAAACCATAATGGCCCCTAAATACCTCATGCAAAAGCAATCGTCTTTCCCCCCAAGCAACATCCAGCTAAGAGTGGTTATCTGTGGTTACCGGGTACAAAAGCTCTGATAGCTGAAAAGTAGCAAAGCCTGACCTACTGTCCACACAGGCTGTAGGGTCCTATCCTGTTGTGCTAGGAACCACACCTGTCTCTAGTCATCTGACAGCTTTCTGTGGAAGGTTTTGAGGCACTAGTCTGGTCTTACTGTTGTTCTGTGAGAAAGACATTTAACACCTCCCATCTCTACGTTACGCTTTACTTCTTGGGGAAACTCAAGAACCATGGGAAAATGATTGCATTACATGTATGTTCTAAACAACTCGAAATCCAAACCTGGGGGATTTGCTTTGCTCCCATAAGATGCAAAGCCTGCTAAATATGTTTCCTGGGTGAGTGTTGATGTATCTGACTTTAGTGCTCAGATTATAGGTATGTCTGAAAAAAAGCCACGTGACCTTGGCTTTGTGTCTTGTAAATGTACGTACCTGCAAACCTGTGTCACAGAGAATGCTGTGACCAGGGAAGAGGGTTTTGTAAGACTCTGGTTGCTCCCTTTATGTTTGTTGCTCCCTTTATGTAGTATCTACTGAAGTAGAACATAATCAGAAAAGTACACAAATCAGGAGTGTATGGCTTGAATTTTCAAGGAGCCCTTTTAATATATAAGTATGTAATACATTAATCATTTAGTGTTTGGTGCTACCACCAATTTCTTGTTTGATTAATAAGGGGCTGATGAGAATGGAGATAGGAAGGAAGTTCTGAATTCTGTTCGTCTGACACAACTGTTCAGCGACTTTCCTGTTATTCACATGCTCAAGAGGCAGAATTTTGTTTTCCTGGTGGTAATATCTGAGTTACTCACAGCCTGTAATTTTTACCTCCAATCCTGTTTCTTGAATGAATTCCATTAAATCCTTACACGTAAAAATGGTCTGTTCCCATCTCTGTGTGTCAGATGCTTATTTGTCCAGTGAAGGATCACCTAAGAGTCTAGCTATACATGCTGTTCTGGTAAGTCCCTTACCTTGATTGGTTTTGTTTTCTCCCCTTACTCGTATATCTTCAAAGGTGGAAACCCTTTCCCTTTGGAACTGTAGTTTATCTTTCAAGTTCATAGCTGCCTTTTCTTCTAGAAGACCGTCTGATCACCTGTCTCCCTTCCCGTGCAGTCTTTTGTGGATCCAGGTAGTTTAAACCACCTAAAAACAGGCTGGTTTAATTTTCAGTGAAGTTCAGCTCACTCTTCCGTCTGGCATGAAAAGCACGTTTTCTTGTCCCATTAGTGAAGAACTGTTTGTCTTGTGATCAGCCTTAGTGTCCCCTGGAAGTTTTTTCAATTAGCATTCCCTCTCCTCTCCAACTTTTTCATTACGAAAATTCTAAAACACACAGAAGACTTGAAAGAGTAGGACAGTCTCTTCCACCTACATTCAATAATTGGTAGTATTTTACCGCATTTGCTAAACTCTCTTTTATATAGAGATTTTTGTGAGTCGTGCTGTTGATAGCAAATGTTAGTCATCTGGATACTTCACCCCTGAATACTTCAGCATTCCCCCCTTTAAGAACAGTATCTTCTCTAGGAAAGTTAATGATGAGTCTAGGCTATTTTCTAATAGCCAGTCTGGATTCAGATTTCCCCAGTTGCCCTAAGTATGTCTCTTTCAGTTCTTGCTTTTAAACCAGAATGCATTGGAGTTTTTATCCCCTGCAATTTATTAATGCATCAGAGAATACCCCAATGATTTTGACCACGAAGTTGGGCAGGGGGGAAATGGTGCAGCTCATTACTTAATACATGAACACAAACAAGCCATCCTCCCAGGAGAGGACTGCACTTGGCCGCCTGTTCTTGGCAGTTTGCTTCCTTGCTTGATGGCAAGAATGGACGAATGGGAATGAATTCATAACACTGTCACTACTGTGAATGGGCCTTATAACTTCTAGAAATCTGGGAATGTCTCATTTGTTTGGTGAAGCTAATTGAGTTTGATGCCATGGGGGTGAGGCAGCCAGGTACACACATTGTTAGCAACTAGGAGCCATCTCTTGTGTGCTGGTTTGCCAAAAACCTGTTGTCACTCTAGCAGGAGGCTTAGCTCCGGGCAGAATATTTGGGCAGGCTTCAGGAGTTCTCCAGGGATAGGGACTTCATGATAATTAATAGACTTTCTTATTTAGGGGGAGGGGGCAGGGGAGGACTCTTTAAAATTTGTAGAATAATTTTGGTGCACAGACTCCTCCAGCCTTCCCTTTTACCTTATTATTGGGTACCTTTGTGTATGCAGTCATCATGGAGCTGGTGTTGGTACGTTATTGTTAGCTATAGTCCACAGTTTATGCTAAAGTTCACACTTTGTGTCGTACAGTTCTGTGGGTTTTGACAAATACATAAGGGCATCATGTATCTACATTCATACAGGATAGGTTCACTGCCCTAAAAATCCCCTGTGTTTCCTCCCTCCTTCTCTGGCAACTCCTGGTCATTTTACTGTTTCCATAGTTTTGCCTTTTCCGGAATGTCCTGTAGTTGAAATCTTGTAGTATGTAGCCCTTTCACATTGGCTTCTTTCCCTTAGAAGAATGGAAGTTCTGCATGGAAGTTTCCTCCATGTCTTTTAGTGGCTTCAGAGCTCATTTCATTGTTGGGCTGGACCATATTTTGTTTATCCATTCACAAGCCTTGATGTTCTATTTTTAAACAAATGGTAACACATTTCAGTGCATAGTAGGTATTTGACAAATAGTCATTAAATGACCTAGTTAGAGCGAATCCTTAATTCTTCTGACAGGTGTATAATGCCCAGGGAGAGTCGTGATGGAAAAGGCAATTATGTTGTTAGGCCCTGGTTTCTCCCAATGTGCAGTGATTATTTAAGGAGAGCACTTGTCCCTCAATGGCTTAGCCTGGCAGCAGTAGATGGCTTCCAACAGCAGTTTAAAAATTCTGTCTAGAACTGCACTCTCCAATATGGTAGCCATTAGCCACATGTGGCTATTTGAATTTAAATCGATTAAAAGTAAATAAAATAAAACACTCAGTGCCTCTGTTGCACTAGCCATGTTCCCACTGCCTGGTAGCCATGTGTGGCTAGTGGCTACCATTTTGGACAAGGCATGTATAGAACATTTCTGTTAATTGTACTGTTACATGTATAGTAAATTTCATCAGATAGCCCTAATCTAGGGCATCCAAATAAAAGGATGGGATTGGCATTAGCTGACCAGGAGACTGACTCTAATTCTGGTTTCTATTTAATGCCTGAGTGTTTTGTGCTGCAATGGTTTTACAATGGAGGAGAGGAAGGCCAGAGATTTGTTTGCTGGAGGAAAGTTGCTCTAAATAACAGACTGGGGATAAAAAGGCTGCCCAGGCCAGTGAAGCTGTGAGACCCTCCTTGTGTGGAAGGCCTGGGAGGTATGGCTTGACAAAGGTTTAGGCCCTTGATCAGCCAGTGTTAAGGAGTTTTACAGAACCCTCAGCTCTTGCTTATTTAGTTTGGTGAAAAAGCGGGGGCCCTCTCTAATTTGAAGGGTTGGGGTGGGTGTGGAGAGGGAGGTAAACTTCTCAACTAATAAATTTGCAAAGCGTATACCCATCCCTTCAGTAAACCCCTGTGGTCGTTGGATGCTGGGAACAGGAAACCTGAATGAAGATCAGATACTTACCACAGAATCATGGTTCACTCCCTTGAAATTAAAATTATACTTCCTTGGGAGCAAAGCAAAGGGCAGCTAAGTTTTCTTGTTTTTTTGGCTTTATTGCCAGCTCTTTGGATTTGACCAGATCTCATTTCATTCACGTGGTAAGTGCCACGCTGACACAGTGTTACGGGCTGTCTGCTTGGATTCCAGTTCTGTATTCATTTTATGTAAGGCGTTTTAATAAAGTCTGGGTTTTTTTTTTCCTTCTAAACAGAAGTACAGATAATAGGACGTTACATTAAACTGTGCTTTTCCTTAATGTCTAATCTAGAAATTGGCTGTTGAGAATTTTTAATATAATTTTTAAATGAAATGCCAAGTTGTCCTATCTGCACATTATAGTTTTAAACATTGACTTTTCATTTTTTGGAATATTTGAGTTTCTAAGAGGCCTAATGTGGAAAGGCAGATTTGACAGAATAATAGATCTACCATAATTCCTGGGAAAAGACTTGAAATATTCTGGTATTTGGAAGTTCAGTCAGGATGTGACCGCTTTGGAATCACGACTGTCTATAAACACAGGCTTAAAATTGATAGTTTTCTCTAAGAATAGGCATAGGGAAAACAGCATATATTGTCTTGCAAATAAAGAATTGGGAAATGCTAGAACTCAAATGAAGACAGATTTCCCTTTAATCTTTAAGTTAGTGTCACCTGCTAAAAGACTCTTAGTTCCTGATGTTTAATCAGTATTTAATAATTATCAAATTTGTTCAACTGACTTTCCTTTACAAAAAAAAAAAAAAAAAATGTTTGCCCTAGAATGAAAGGCAGGATAACAGATGGGTTTCTTATATCTGCTATGGTTTTTATTTAATTTGAAAAAATATATTGTAATTTAGATACTGTTTCATGTTAGCCAAGTCTAGAGAAATTGATTATGGGTTCTTAGCACAGGATTGTTTTCTTAAAAGCCGTGAAAGGGGAAGGAATCAATATTAGGGCTTTCCAAGTGGCAGCTTTTTACAGAGCGCCCCCCCCCCCAAAGCACGATTGATTACAGCTGCTTTTGTAAGAGATTTAAAAAGAACAATCTGTATTAAAAACATCATCTTTGGTACGAGCTTGCACAGTTCCAAATGGGTTTCCATGGGGGCTGTGCTGCAATGTGACTGCGTGAAGGGATTGTGGCCGTCCCCGGCGGGCCAGGGCAGCGAGGCAGAGGAAGGCTATTAGGTGAGGAGTTGCTGGCATGCATGCCAAAGAGGTTGCCCCGGCAGCTGCAGTCATTCAGGCCCGGATTCTGCAGTCTCCAATGCAGGAGGGGCAAGAAGTGAGTAATTTTTCGACAAGTGGTGTGTAAGGTTAAGCATCAGAAAAAGAGAATCAGCAGGTCTGCTTTTATTCCAGAGCACAGGCCAAAGGCAGGTATGTCCAGCTGAAGTTGGGAATCATAGAAACCAAGATCTCCACAGCACTCCATATCCCCAGCTGTTTCCTTGAGGCCCATGGACATGTCTTCATTGGGCATCTATACATATGTGCCATGACTGAGTTATTCCAGGACTGCACACGGATCTCCTACCAATTAAATAATAAACACTCTGCGGGCAGAGGCAGGGTCTGGAGGCAGGGTGCCTGGAACAGTCCAATCTATTAGAAATTGGTCCCATCTCAGAAGGCTTGTGATGGAACCCAAGTGAGAGACCATTAATGTGGACCCGGCCCCTGGTGTTTTTCATTGTCCTTGAGACTGCACTCTCTAGGAAATGAAGAGGTACAGATAGCCCTGGTGGCTTGCATTCTGAAAGGAGTGGGACGGACTTTTTATATAGACTTTGTCATTGGTTGTTTCACAGGGGCATTTGTGGGAATAGAGGTGGTCCACTAATTTGGGAAGACTTGAAGATCCTGGGGAATGTGGGAATTTTTAGAAACTAGTGTTAGGTGTAGCATCATCAAGTTTTATTTGGCATTCTTGGGTGGAATCAGCTGGTGGGCTGCTTTTCCTACTGGATTCACTTGGAGAAAAAACAGATTTCCTTGAGATGGTCTGATGTATTTTAACTCATAACTATTTCTCTTCTTTATCTACCATATTTTTAGAAAACTAAGCGCTATGTCTCTTATGAAATGGTGCTTATGAATGTGTGTTCCAGCTGAGACTTTTAATGATCACTAGTGAATCAGCCTCCTGTGGGGGCAAAAAATAATAACAGTATGCTCTTTTTAAATAGATACAAAAGCCCTTCTTAAATATTATTTTTTAATTGAGCAGGTAATTTAACCATCCTGCAGGCTGTCTTCTGCCTCATCTTCCACACCCCTCCTAACAGTAGTGCACAGTTCCATCAGCAAAATGTCAGAATGTCTTTTCCCATCTAGATTCTGATAGACGTAGATCAGAAAGACAGAAGGCAGCTCTAGGTTACCTTTTGGAATTTGGGGAGCTTTGGTCAGATGTCCGTTTACAAAGCCAATAAAGTGTTTATTGTTGGTGGGGAAAGAATAGGACTCTTTCTTCCTCGTCATTTGGCAAGTCCGCAAATGTCATCTTCACGTAAATGACTCAAATACAACACTTCAGCATACCAACAGGAGCACTTTCTAAAATGTGTTTGCTTAGAGGTGGTGCAGGTCATGTGACACACATAAACGCACTCCGTGAGGCACATGCTTGTGTCCAGCAGCTCATGCTCCTGCCTCAAGTGCTATGGTATAGCCTGGGGAGGCTCCATTTCTTGGAAAATTTCATGCAGAGTCTATGATGGATTTCATAATAGACTCTAATGATATTCTTAAATCTTTTTTTAAAATTTACTTTAACATTTATTTATTTTTGAGAGAGTAGTGAGCGAGCAGCGGAGGAGCAGAGAAAGAGCGAGACACAGAATCCGAAGCAGGCTTCAGGCTCTGGGTTTGAACTCAAGAACCACAAGGTCATGACCTGAGCTGAAATCGGACGCTTAACTGTCTGAACCACCCAGGCGCCCCAATATCTTTAAATCTTATCCTCGTTTCTCTGTCAAGGAAATCATTTCTTTAAAAGCTGCTTGGCCCTCGCCTTTTTTTTTTTTTTTTCCCACTTGGTTAAAAAGTTTGGTCAAGAACAATTCCTTTATATGATAAAAAGAAATATGGGGCCTGGGGCTATGAGTCTTGGGCAGAATCAGGGTGTTTTTTTCCAGCAGGTATCAGGAATGTGAATAATCCCTTGGGCATACAGTACAGCTGCTGCTTTGAACTCGGCCCTGGGTCTTAAAAGCCAGCTATTCAGAACAGCTTGGCTCTAGAATGAAATCAGTGGTCTTACCGCCTTTGGATTTATCCCCTTCTTTCTTGTTTTGTTACTTTTATTTAGAGAAGTGTGGACACACTTTCAGTCTTCCAAGATAAGAAACCAGCAACAAATGTCATCGTTATTGAAAAAGTCCTCCTAGATCAGGCAATCATTGTGTCAACCCAAAGGCTTTCTGGAATTAGCAGGAGAAGCAGAATGCAAGGCTCCCCTTACAGACAGATAAGTGTGGTAGAACAGACTCTGAAAACCAGGAGCGATGTGGAATATTCAGGGGTGCACTTGGCCTGTCGGCCCTGTAGGCATGTCAGGGCTCAGCGTTCCAAGTTCAGGTTTTGTCCTCTGTAGGCAGGGCCTAAGCTGGAATGGAAGCTTGTGCACTGGGAAGCTGGGCAACCTCACTTTGACATGGAGTGGCTTCCTTGCTTTAACCTAGGAGCAAAGAGTAGCTAATGAGATGGGTAATTAAACCCAGGAAACTTTAGAACCTGGAATCTTGTAATTGAATATCCATTGTGCTAGACCTTTTGCTGTTGTGACCCCTGATGAAATGGATCGGGTGTAGACCAAGCACTGTTGTGTCATTCTGTGGCACTTTTCTGAAGTGTGAAGTTTTCTTTTTAATGCTTGTCACTTATACACCTATATAATTCCATGTTTCTTTCTTTAGATTCTAAATATAGATATACAGATATGTATGCACACACATGCGTACGCACTTGTCAATGTTTGAATGCGTGAACTGTTAAGTAATAAGTTTGTTTTCAGAAGTTCATTTGTAGTATTGATGTTTAGAAACTAGCCCCTGGTTATTTGTGACTGTGACTCACTGGTTTTGTGCTTTCTGAGCACTTAGCACCATACGTATATATGTAAAAATGCACAATAATATCATTTAGGAAAGAAATCACTCATAAGCCACCACCATACCCTCACCAATGAACTCTCTTCATTTTCCATTGCCCTGCCAGTGTTTGGCCAAATGATATGAAACTTTAGCGGAGTTGTAATATTAGGAAAAATTAAAACAATACGTGCTTTCGAAATTTAATGTGTTGTCTAAACATTTTTCTTTGTTGCTCTGTGGTATATGATTTTTAATGGCTATGCTGAGAAAGTTAATCTAGCACACGTAATTTACAGAGCTCCCCTGCTACAGTTGGCCTTTAGGTTGTCTCAGTGATTTTACCTTTAATGCAGTAGTAAACACCCTAACTTTTTTTCTTCTTAGGATATTTCCTTAGGATAATGCCTGAGAGTAGAAACATCTAGATTTTGTATCTTTTTTTTAATGTTTACTTTTGAGAGAGAGAGAGAGAGAGTGTGTGTGTGTGTGTGTGTGTGTGTGTGCGTGTGCACATGCACAATTGAGGGGCAGAGTGAGAAGAGGACAGAGGAACCCAGGCAGGTTCTGCTCTGACAGCAGAGAGCCTGAATATGGGGCTCGAACTCACAAACCATGAGGTCATGACCTGAACCAAAACCAAGAGTTGGATGCTTAACCGACTGAGTCATCCAGGCACCCCAAGATTTTCTGTCTTCTTAAAACACATTCCCTGTGTGCTTCCCAAAGGGCCTGTGCCAATTTCTGTTGGCATCTTTTAATTTTTTTAAATATTTATTTTTGAGAGAGAGAGGAAGACAGAATGTGAGTGGGGGAGGGGCAGAGAGCGAGAGAGACCCAGAATCCAAAACAGGCTCCAAGCTCTGAGCTGTCAGCACAGAGCCCGACACGGGGCTCGAACTTATGGAACCGTGAGATCATGACCTGAGCCAAAGTCAGCCGCTCAACCGACTGAGCCACCTAGATACCCCTGTTAGTTGGCATCTTTTAAATCGTCAAAGTGTCAGTACTCAAGTGTCCCGTATTCCTAGTAACATTCAAACTCAGGGCTAGGTGAGCCCTCTGAAGTACAGGCTGAGCTGGAAATTCCATCCATCAGCTGTTGCTAGCTAGCCTCAATGCAAGTTGGTTCTGGGCATCAGCTGGAGCCTGGGAGGGTGTGGTCTACCCTCTGGACAAAAGGTCTTTCCCCATTTCCTGTCCCATAGGCTTCCTGTGGCATTCTGTCAGCCCCCGTGTAGGGTGGAGAATATATGTGTTTGTGCCTTGGGACCTAAAATTGTAACAGTTGAAAACCCTTAGAGTGAATTATTAAATCTAAACCAGAGCCTGTTGGCTTCTTGTGCTTGACTGGGAGTCTGTTTCGTTATGGTAGTTTTTACAAAACACTTCTGAGTAAGAAATAAATGCCAAATCTTTTTTTCCCCCCTCTCTTGCCAAACTCCACCAGGAAACAGAATCTCGTTATTTCAGTTAGAATATATTAATACTGACCCTCTCCAGCAGTTGGGACTTTTCAGGTTAGGATCACACGGCTTCTATTTTTACTCTAGTCTAAACTGTGGTCATATGGATAACAAAATAAATACTGGAATATTCTAGTTTAGAGGGGGAGAGGCGGCAATGCTTATAATAACATGGCTACAAACCTCTTGCTTTCCTCTGTTTGATATTCCAAAAAAGGAAGAAAGCACAACTTGGAACACATCTGTAAGTAATGAACATTTTCCTTTTGTGTATCATGCATATTCAACATAATCCCACTCAAAATCCCAGCATTGCTTTAATATACATTGCTTCGTAGAGCCCTATTTTTGTTGCCAACAGATTTAATTCAGGACAAAGCTTCTTCCCTTCTCTCTCTGGATTAGGAATATGAACCCTTTACCACAAACAGAAGGAAGAATTGTTGGTGTGTAAATTAAAATAAAAACTTAAAAAAAAAATTGGTGTGTCCGACTTCCCTCCCCTCCTCTGCCGTGCCCCCCTTCACTTCCTTGTTGCCTAAGAGGAAGACTGGTTTTTGTTTAGCATTAGCAATAAACCAATTTCAGGAAGAGTATTTTTTAAAGACATATTGATTAGGGGCGCCTGGGTGGCGCAGTCGGTTAAGCGTCCGACTTCAGCCAGGTCACGATCTCGCGGTCCGGGAGTTCGAGCCCCGCGTCAGGCTCTGGGCTGATGGCTCAGAGCCTGGAGCCTGTTTCCGATTCTGTGTCTCCCTCTCTCTCTGCCCCTCCCCCGTTCATGCTCTGTCTTTCTCTGTCCCAAAAATAAATAAACGTTGAAAAAAAAAATTAAAAAAAAAAAAAATAAAGACATATTGATTGAATTTTTGTAATTCCAGTGTTTCAGAATTCAAAAGCTAGAAAATCTAACTGCTTTGAACCACTTTCAGTTCTTTTTTTTTTTTTTAAGAAGAAAATTTCTACCATTAAGTACACTCAGTGTTACTGTAAAAAAAATTTTTTTAAACGTTTATTTTTGACAGAGACAGCATGAGCGGGGGAGGGGCAGAGAGAGAGAGGGAGACTCAGAATCTGAAGCAGGCTCCAAGCTGTCAACACAGAACCCGAACTGGGGTTCTAACCCACAAACTGTGAGATTGTGACCTGAGCCGAAGTTGGAGCTTAACCAACTGAGCCACCCAGGTGCCCCACTCAGTGTTACTTTTTAAATGCTCTTCAGCCATTTTAAATGTTCTCCACAGATCAAAACTGTCTCTGGCTCATTGGAGGCATCCTTAATGAGTTGGTAGTTTCTTCTAAGGTCATACTTATCTTTATGGCTCTTCTCACAGTATAAGGCAGAAGTGCAGATTGCCCTTTTTAAAGAGACCATGTAAGACAATGTTGATCTAATTTTCCCAGATGTGAGGTAACCAGGTAATGTCATTAAAAAGCGTGGTTATTTCCTTTCCCCAAGTGGCTGTAAGCTTGGGTTCAGCCTTTCTGAAAAATGTGACATCTTCCTCTGTTGAGCCTTTATCATGTGTTGTCTCTCAGAGCACAATGATAGGTCTGGTAGAGGATGCAGAAAACAGCAGACCGGGTCCCGATTCTCAGACCGCTTCAAGGAATGTACATTCTAAGGAGTGAGATCAGATTCCCACTCTGTTGAGGCATCCAACAGGAAAATCCCAGCCAGAGTGGTAATTCCAAATGAGTGGTTGGAACTTGAAGAACTGTAAATAGATACCGTAGGAATTCTGTCATATGCTATGGCTTGGTTTGTTTCAGAAGGTTCATGGAACAAGTTGGATTTCTCCATAGTTGCCTATGATTTTACGTTAATTTGTTTTAAATTTGCCATTTTTATGAGCAACATCCTGCCTCACACTTCATACCTTCATGTGATTCTTCCTTCGTAAAACCTAATGTTTTTTTTTTTTTCAGAATTTGGGTTTATTTTCCTAATACGCACAAGTAAATAATTTATAGGCATACCTTGTTTTATTATGTTTTGCAGGTATTATGGGGTTTTTTGTTTTTGTTTTTTATGAATTGAAGTTTGTGGCACCTCTGCATTGAGCAAATTTATCATCACCACTTTTCTAACAGCATTTGCTCACTTTGTGTCCCCGTCACATTTTGGTAATTCTTACAATATTTCACACTTTTCATTATTATTATGGTGATCTGTGATCAGTGATTAGAATTCATTGAAAGCTCAGATGATGGTTAGCATTTTTAGCAATCAAGTACTTTGTAATTAAGATATGTACATTGTTTTAGACATAATGTTACTGCACACTTACTAGACTCTAGAGTAAACCTAACTTTTATACGCACTGGGAAACCAAAAAATTCATTTGACTCTCTTTATTGTGATATTTGCTTTATTGCGGTGGTCTGGAACCGGACCTACAATATTTCTGAGGTATGTCTGTGAATCCATTCCTCACTTTATGGAAGGTACCCTAAAGTTTTTCTTAAAGTAAAAGGCATTAGCTTTCTGGGTAAGTAATTAAGGACTAGTATAGGTGTTTGAAGCAGTTCTAAAGACCTTTCTTGAGGATTTCTTAAGTAGGGGATTTACGAATTTTCTTTCATGTGTGACCTCACCTTTGACCTTGGCTTTTGTATGTATTATATACAGGATGGTAGAGTAAGCATGGGACATGATTGGGTTCCAGGTAGTTAGTTGTCTGTAAACAAACCCTTAAAATAAGTGCTTGTAAATACAACAGTATTTGCTTGTAAGCTTATGTAACAAGCAAATGTCACATACTCAAGGACAGCAGTATCTTTTTCAACAATAAACATAGGGTTCTTTCCTTCTATTACATCTTTGGTTTGGATGGGACACTTGAGAGAGATGAAGGTATTACTGAAAATGAATGGCAATTGATGGTCACGACTCCAGGGATCCTTCATATGGGAAACTTACAGGACATTAGGCAGAGAAGAAACTGTTAAGCTCGAACTCTAACTCTTAACATAGAATTTTCTCCCTATCTATGATGCCAAGAATACTAGTTCTGAAAGATGTTAAATAGATACCCTGGAGGGAGGATTTCCATGGCTAAGGTTTGTAAGTGCTGGATCAAGCAGGGTTCAACGTGACTCTATTGGAGTTCTTCTCGTGACCTTTATTATGATTAGGTGTGAATCACAAGAAAAGCAGGTGAGACGTTAGGCACAGCATGGCCAGCACCCTCAGTGAGCATACAATTTGAAGTCCAGACTTGGATAGGAAGCCTGCTCCCCACCTCTGAGCTGTAGGTCTTTGGGCAAGCCTCGGGTCCTTGGTCTGCAGTGGAGATTGTTGAGATGATTAAATGTGCCAATGCTTATAAAACACTTAGCACAAAATGCCTGGCACATAATAAACACGTAACAGTCACCTACAGCTAATCCTTTTGAACCCCAGGCTGAATGGGTCTGATATCTTCATGTTCTGGGGAATTACAGTGTAATAGAAAGAACCTAGAATTAGGTGTCTGAAGTCTTGGATTTATCTTTGGCCACCAACTAGACTGAACGATTTTCAGCTACTTTACCACTGTGATACTCTGTTTCTTCACTTTTGAAGCAAATAGATGATCTTGATGCCTATAGTGTCCAGTCATGCTCTAAGATTAATATCCCTTTGGGCTTTACCTAAGCCAGAATTGGCAAGTTCACCTTAAGGACAAGTATACCATCTCTGAGTGACTGTATGGGAGAAAATTTTAATTATTATTTCATTTACGGTGTATGTTAGCTATTAATAAAATAGTTTATTAAGTCATCTCTGGAAAGATAAGCTAAAGTTAACAGCCAGTTTGGCACTTTATAGTCACTATAAAAATTAATATGCATTTGAGTCTAAATTGGGACAAATGTGCCTTTATCCCAAAACTAAGAGAAGAGTATCATCTAAGTGTTTGTTTTCTATGGTATGATACAGAATGCAATATTAGGCCACATGAATATTTTATTTTTATATCCGAAGGCTACTTTTCTGAAGGTCAGTTCTGGGGTGTCTGGTATCCATGAATAGTTAGGTTTTCTACTTTCTGACTTTGTTATTAACCTAAGTTTAAACCGTAAAGTGAATTTAACACCTGCTGCTTTGAGCTCTAATTATCTTGACCACTGTTTATCGCTTGCACTAGTTTAAGGCACTTAGAGAACATTCATCTAGTAGATAAGGCAGTGTATCTTTCAAGGAAGACCTCAGATTTCTAAATAACTGATTTCCACACTGGCAGTTTGAAACGTAGTATTTGTTCAAAGTAGGCTTTATCTACGTGAGAAAATCCAGTGCGTAGATTTGTTCAGTTGCTATGTCACAAATTTACTTTGCTGAGAAAGTAGACAGGTTGGTGATATTACTAAAACCAAGACTGGTCCACTGGATGGTCTTTTATGTGTTGAATTAACATTTCTCTGTTCATTTATATTCTAGATACAGTTACAAGTTTGGGCTGAATCGTGTTCTCAAAATACTGGTTTTCATCATCCTCAGGCATGTAAGACCTAGGTCACCATTGCTTTCCTCAATTTGCCATCCTGAAAGGAGTTTATTTCCTCTTAGAGGCATTACATAAAGGAAATCGGTGTGACCGCATCTCTTGAGTATGTCGTGGAGCCTGGGGTTGGGTAGAGGAAGTGGCAGCAGCTGATACTGAAGTGCAGGTGAGGCCATATGGTGAAAGCACTTCTTTCAAGGCTAGGGAGTTTTTATTTCATCCTGTAAGTGACAGGGAGCCAATAAAAGGTTTTCAGCTGGGAGTGACACCGTCACATTTAAGGGTGGTCCCTCTGCAGAGAATGGATCCAAACACAAAGACGTAAGCAGTGACCAAGTAAGGAGGCCTTAGTAGTTAATGGTCCAGGCCTGGTATGATGAGGTTGCTGTGATTTGGGGGCCAGGGGAGGGATGGAGTTAGGGTGGAGGCAGGTATGTATCTTGCCTTCCCTGAGGCATTTTGGGGATGCAAAACTGAGTCCAATGTGCATTCTCCTCTGGGAAGAACTGCCTCCTCTCTGCAGGCAGTTCGGTGCTCCGGGTTCGGTGGCTGAAGGTGTCGTAGAGTATCAACCTCTATCTCGGTTTGCAGTAGATTCCCCCCCCCGTATACCAGGCGGCTTTCCACAACTTCCCTTTGCTCTCCTGTGTTCACATCTTGCATCAGCCAAGGGGGAAAGGTCTGAAAGACCAGCTCTATTTTTCTTGCAGCTCGTACTCTGAGCCCTCTTAGCCAACATCATTGGCACAGCCTCACAGAAATGGTCAGTCCCAAATTAAACAGCCTCGTTATGAAATCCTCCAGTTGGCCGGCTGCTCCGAGCTGCCGGGCTGTGTCTACGTACATTCTCTCCCCATTCCTTTTGTCCAGTGGCTCTGTCTCCTTGAACAAGAAAGTATTCAGAGTATGTCCTGGGGTTTTCTGCTTAGTGAGGCAGACCACCTTTGGCTAGGTGTAAAAAGAAGTCCTCTTGAGTCACCCCTTTCCCTGGCTTTCGAGAGATGCACATCTTCTTTCCCCAGGGGAGTGGTGGTGCATAATCCATTTCTCTCCCCAGGCATGTTGACTGCAGAAGTCTTCTGCAGTGTGGAGTCTTCACAAAAGACATTTGTCATGTTTGGGAAGGTGTTTTTTATTTAAAGGAAAGACAGTGGAGGTATTCTTTGAGCATCATCTGCTACAGTGTGAAAAGGGCCCTGCTTATTGTTCATTGGACTTTGTGGAAGGATTTTGGTAATTCCTCCTATGCGCTTGGCGCCCCTGACATCAGAGCAGGTGATAACTTTTAGTTTGAGGTCATAATTATGGGCACCACACTGGAGGATGGAGGAGAACATACAAGTAGCTGCCCTCGAGCACATTAAATATCCCATTGGCCCCACGACCATGCTGGAGCCCCGCAGACCCCGATTGGCTGAGGGCAAGCCAGCTTCTTCAAATGCGCCCAGACTTCTACCCCAAGCCCTGTGGCGACTCGGGCCTGACAACTTCCTCGTAAGGGTTGTCCTGGGGAAGTCTGTTGCTCGTCAGGGTACCCAGTGTGGCTGAACTGTGAGGTGGCCAGAATCCCCTGGAGACGTTTTTGGCCCAACTGTCTGTTCATTGTGACAGATGTATTAGTCCGGACAGCCGCCGCACCTAATGAATAGAAACGCAGTTTACCCGTAGGGGTTAAATATCTTCGTGTGACCCATGCCCCATCAAACTTCTTTGACAGAGCCAAGAGGAAAATGAAATCAATATGAACAAAAGACAGATAGGTCTCTAAGATGTGAAAAGATACTTTTACTTACTTTTCAGACTCTGGGCTACTTAAATAGATGCAGTGCAACATGTATGGCAAGTTTGGGGGCAGATGATCGCCCAGGCTTAGAATCGAGAGATTTTTAACCTTAGGAATCCTGGAGGTCTTGTGACATGTGTAAACTCTGAAACCTGAGTCAAAGGCCAATTTGTTTTAGGTAATCTCAATGGACAAATATTTATTGAGTGCCCATGTACTTTGAGAGAGGCAGGGAGCATGCTGGGTCATTGAAGACCTGCCTTCAGCAAGTTGGACCCAGCTGAGGCGCAAGAGAAAGTGTACATGAAACAGTGAGAAATGGCAGTAAGAGTTTAGGGCTTAAACTGTTCATACCCTATAAAATCCTCTAGCAGCTTCTAGCTAGATGCCGTACAGGGACGGGGAAGTCAGAACCTTTTTCGTAGACAGGATTTGAGAGAAAGAATGAGAGGGTCCTCCAGACGATGTTCACAGGACAGAGTTTAACATAAGCAGCACTGAAAACTGTTCTTCGGTGTGAGCACAAACAGCCTAAGCAACGTTTGCTGAGCACCTAGTGTATGCCAGGAGCTGTGATTACAGGGAGCCGAGGTGGATTAAAGATGAGTGTGGCACCGTCCTTGCCTCAAAGCCGCCGAGAGTCTGATAGGGGTCAGTTGGGTTGATTGTAGAGCTGAGGAATGTGGGCCTCCTGACACGCTTCACAAGCTTTGGGAATTACTGCCTGGAAGGGTGATGATGGCCTTGGAAGCCAGTAGGATGCAGGATGGCCTCAGATTGCAGAGTTCAGCTCTGACCATTCTACCAGAAAAATTCCAGCACGCTCTTGGCTCAGGGTGGTCACTCGATGCCTACAAGCCAACCCACTGGAAAACCAGTCCCTAAGGTTTTAGTTCTCGATGTGCCGGTGTTGTGGCTCACACAAAACGAGTTCCCATACTTTTCCATCAGTTGGCACTGAAGCCTGGTGGAGAACATGGGCTCAGGTTTAAAATGCTTCAGCTTCTTGAGGCAGCCACTGAAACCCGAGAGAATAAAGTTGGTCCTGTTACGGAGGGCTGGACCCATCTGCCCTCTTAGGAAGGTTCCAGTCACGGCGACCGCTGGAACACAAAGTTTTATTTTAAGAGGAAATCTAATGAAAGCCAGTGTAGTAAGGAAAGCATTTTTTTTTTCATAATTCCTGTTAGGAACAAACATTCAATTTATATTTAAAAATAGGACAATAACGAGTGTTGCCCATTTCTAAACACAAATGTTGTTTAGAATCTGACAGTCTGCTTTGTTTCTCGGTTTTCATGAGATACTGGTGGTAAAATATCAGTTTACTGAAACCATTTAAAAAAAATTTATACGTCTACTCTGCCTCCAATTCATGCGAGTACTCTTCTGGCAAGATTAGGGTGAATTTTAATACTAAAACTCTTACTGAAGAGCCAAGAAGCCGGGGAGCTGGTATACTTAGCGAACGATCCCTCTCTATATGAAGTGTGTGATTTGCTGTTTCCAAGTGCCAGTAATATAAAAAGAATGTGCTCGTGTGGGTTTATCTGCATTTGTCATTAAGGCTCTGCTAAGCCAGTGAGCCCTAGAAGCGGGCTTGTGGGGGCTTTTGCCCTTGTCAGATGAACCCCACAGGCACTGCTGCTCACAGGGTGCCCTGCCTGGCGTCGGCATGGATCTGGGCTGCCTGGACAACTGGGAAGCTCTTGGGTGTAGTGATAAAGGTCTGAGTGTGGCCAAGCCTGCGAATATTTGCAGGGCCTTGATGGATCCTTGGGTCATGATTTGGCAGAAGTGTGGTAATACTATTGTATTCATCCCCAAGAAAGTCTTAAATAATTTGAATGGTTGGTAAGTTTCCCGGTAAGGAAGCCTCACAGTGACCCTGTGACAAAGAGAATGCCTGAGCTGGTGACCCTGTAACAAAGAGAATGCCTGAGCTGGCTTATAACTAGCCCTGGGACCACCAAACTCGGGCAGCTTTAGTGGAATATAATGAAATAAGCCCCTGATAGGTGCTTACGTCTCTGAGCTGTTTGGTTCTCCTGGATTTTAGGCTACATAGGCTTCCTTGGGGGGCTTTTGCCTGTGGTTAGCCTGTGACTTATCAGGATGTCCTGAGGAAGGGGAGGGTGGAAATGTGGGTTCAGAGGATTGGAAGAGAGAGAGATAGTCACTGTGGTGTAAACCTGAACAAGTAAGATAAATGAGCACGTTTCTTGATCTCACCATCCTGAATCCCTTCTCATTCTTCTCTCAGAGAGCAGAGCCAACATCTGATAAAGACATGTACCTCGACAACAGCTCTGTTGAAGAAGCTTCAGGAGTGTATCCTATTGATGATGATGACTATGCTTCTGCATCAGGCTCAGGTAAGGCTGGCTACTTCCATGCCCACCTCCGTTCTTTGTGCTTGCACATGCACCCACACCCATGCACATGCATAGGTGCACATGTGTGCGTGCACGTGCGCGCACACACACACACACGCATTCTACTGGAACTCACTTCAAGGAGGCAGGCAGGATGCAGGGTGGTTAAAAAGTCAAAATGCCTGGCAGCATATTCTAGCTCTCTGCCACTTAAGCTGTGAGATCTTGGGAACGTATTTGACTTAGCTGAGCTTCCGTTTCCTCATTCATAAAATGGGAGGTAGTAATAGTCTCTATCACGTAGGTTGTTGTGAGGATTAACGGGGTGAACATATCTACAGCTCTAGGAGTTTAGTGCTTGGCAAGTAGTCAGTGTCCTGTTAACATTAGTTTTGATTTTATTATGAAGGCTTTCAGAGTGGTAAAAGTGGAATCTACCCTTAAATCCCTCAAATGCTAGTTTCATGAAACTACCAATCCTGTGTTATAGATTATGGGTGGGACCAAGAAGAGTTATGCCTTCTTACTCAAAAGTGGGAGGGAGAACGTAGCAGCCAAATAAAATCATGATACTGTGATATCCTTACTCCTCTGGTGTATCACTTATCTAGTAGCTCAGTAATGCTGCATAACAAACCACCCCGAAGCGTAGTGGCTAAAAACAACAATCATTTTTTTAGCTTATTATTCTGTAGATGGCAATTTAGGCTGGGCTAACTGGGTTCCCTCATGTGTCAGTGGCAACTGTAGGTTGGGTATGCAGCTTTGCTGATCTGCACTGGGCTCTAACATGTCTTTGGGGCAGACTTGGCTCTGGTCTACACAGTCTCTCATCCTCCAGTGGGCCAGCCATTTGTTCAGAGGAGGAAGCAGATATCCCAAGAGGGCAAGTATAAGTGTGCAAACCTCTTGCACACTAAGCTTAGAATTGGCACAGCATCACTACCACGTTTTATTGGTCAAAGTAAGTCACAGGTCCAGGCCAGACTCCAACTCTTAATGAAAGGATGTACAAAGTCACATTGCAGAGGATGTGGATATGGGGTGGGGGGTGGGTAGTAAAGGATTCTGGCCATTTTTGCAATCTACCGTAGTGATAAATGTTTCACCTGTACCAGGAATGCACCCCCCTCCAAGAAGCTGGGAAGGAGGAAGAGCTTGTGCATATATTCAACTAACAATCAAGTCAGGAAATTGTGGTCAGCAGTGTGCTAGGAAAGTCTTCTCCAAGACCCTTCTTGTTTTGAGTTTTCACTGTACATTCAACAGATGGCAAAAGTTACCCTGAATGTGGATGTCTGTAATCAGATTAGCCTGGGCTTCAGAATGACCAAGAACAAACTAAAATCAATTGTATCTTTGGTAGAGATCTACCTATATAGGAGTGTTTTAAGTTGGAAAAAAGCAAATCTGAGAAAGACAAGAGAGGTGGTGGCTGACCTAGTAACAATGAGCTTACAATGCAATCTGAATGTAAAAATAGCCGTCGTTATTCTTGGGGAAGTGATATATATCACACATGCAGAATGAGTGTGGAAAGAGTTGTTCTCCGTGGCCCACAACACTATTAATATCTTTCACTCATGGCACCTCTTTTCTTCCTCTAGCACCTCAAAAGTGCTTTGTAACTGTCATCATCAGAGTATCCTGGGAAATAATAACTACGGACCCCTTTTTCCCCCATTTCACAGATCTTAGAACCCAAGAGTTGTTAGATTTGTAGCTATTGTTCAATCACTTTGCTGACTTCTGCCAAGATTGTGCTGAAGTTTAATGTAAAGAAAGCAGGTACACAGCCCTGCTTCTCTGCCACCCTTGCAGATGAAAGGGGTCTGGAGTGGGTCATTTGAAATCCTGAATACATTAATCAGATGGATCGAGCTAAGGCTTGCTTCCACCTCGGCTCCAGCCCCGGGCAGATCACTGCTGCAAAGAAGTGCATCATTCTGGACTTTGGAAACCTCCTTATGCTGCTTAAAAGTATATTGATTTGCAGCTTAAAGGTGGTAGAAGTTGTAACCAAAATTTATAAAGCACTTCCTGCGTGTCAAGTACTGTTCCTATACTTACAACATCTACGTAAGGGCAGATTGTTATTGTCTCCACTTTTCACATGGGAAAGCCTGAGGCACAGAAGGATTGAGTAACTTGCCTCAGATCGCACTGTCAGAGTAATGGAGCTGGGGTAGGGACTGGGGAGTTGGGCTTGAGAGTGTGTTCTTTTTTGCTCTTTTGTTGTCCTGCCTTCTTGTGTCATAATACCCCACTCTAGAATTAGGCCACCCTGCCTAGCTGATGCCCAATCCCAGCTGGAAACTGGGATCCTCTCCAGGGTTTTGGCCATTGTTCCTTCTGTCCTCACTCCTATCTTAACTATCTAGTGGCAAAGCAAATGGACTGGAGGAAATGGCTGGAGGCCTAAAGGGTACTTCCTGGATGAAGAGATGGGGCCATGCTATATGTGTGGACTCAAGAATGGGCATTAATGAATATGAACACTCCGACCATTCACTTAAATATTTCATAGGCATTCACTGTATGCCAGACATAGTGCCTTGTTCTTGGGACACAGATGAGGAAGACTTGGTCCCTGTCTTCAGGGGACCAAGCACCTGAAAGAAATGTAAAAATGAGAAAAAAACAATTATAACACCATGTCAGGAGTGATATAATATAGGAAAATGCTGTACAGCAAAAATTTGAGAGTTAAACATAGTATTCTGGTGCTATGGAACATACATACCTTGGGGCACCTGGGCAGCTCAGTCAGTTAAGTGTCTGACTCTTGATTTCAGCTCAGGTCATGATCTCAGAGTGGTGAGATTGAGCCCTGGGTTGGAGCCTGCTTAAGATTCTCTCTCTCTCCCTCTGCCTGCGTGCCTGCCTGCCTGCCTCCCTCCCTCCCTCCCTCCCTCTCTCTCAAAAAACAAAAACACCCCAAAAAACTAAAAAACAACAACAAAAAACAAGGGAACACACATACCATCCAATGTCCAACTAAACCATCAATAAAGGAATTGGTCCTAACTCACAAGGACACACAAAACAGTAGAGGAGACAATAGCCATGATGTTTTGAAAGCTGGAAAGCAGATGGTCTTGTAATGGAGAGAGGGGATGACGTTGATTCTGAGAAAGACAGTGTGAGCAGTAGTTTCCCAGGTGGAAACGGGCTCTGGGCTGGGATGTCTCAGGCCAGAGAGAACAGTGAGAGTTTGAAAGTCAGGGATGACAGAGATGTGATCAAGGGGGCACCCGGGTCTCTGGTTCGGGCAAGAGGGTCAATGTACTTTAATAAAGATAATAAATACAGTAGAAGAACCACCCGAGGCAGATCACTCCTCTGTCTCTAACGTAAGAAGTGTTAGCTTGAGGGAGTTTTCTACTTTACACAATCTCCTCTCTCCTCAAAACAGATTCTCCTAATTCAGTGAGTCATATTTGTAACTGCTGTGAACAAAGGGGGGTCTTGAAAGCCCTTAATGGAAAATTTTTCATTTGGCATTGAAAAACATTTTTTTGCAAGGAAATGATTCATTGTAGGAGCAAATCAAGCATATTATGTGTCAAACTTTGACAGAAAATCAGGTAGGCTGTTAGAAACGAGAAGTGTGTTTCTAGAGCCATCATTATTAATGACACATTTACATACCATTTTATATGTACGGTGCTTCCAAAATATATCCCATTCAGACCTCTGAGAGTTCGTTCCTATCCCCACTTCACACACGAAGACACTGACGCCAGCATTCCTTGCCAAAGGTCAAAGCTAAAGATGCCAGAACCAGTCCTAGATTTGTTTTCAATGCCAAATCCCATATGTATTTCAGATATACTCTACCATTTCTTCTCTGTATGATGAGTGTACGTGCTAAAGTTGAAGGAGATAGTTGATAGAATAAAATATTTTAAAATGCGAAATTGAAAAACAAAAACAAAAGCAACAGCGTCCTAGCCTCTTGCCGTGTTTCCAACACAGCACCTCTTCCGAACTACTCATTTCATTTTACCAGGATCGCGTGAGGAATTTAGAGGTATTTGTCTTTCGCTCCTGTCTGAGGAAGCAGGTTAGAGTTGCAGAGTTTTGAGTTTGAGTTTGTTGTACATTTGACAGATGATCACCTTAAAAAAGAATATTGTATTTGAATGTCAGAAATTCTTAAATGCTATTCTGGTAAAAAGGCAAAAGTAAAAATAAAAATAAAATAGTGTCCAGGTGGCAGGCAGTTGGCGGTTAGTTACTCATTGAACAAATACTGGAGTGGAGCCTGTGGCTGTTGGGGATTCTCTTAGGCAATCGGAGAGCAAACAGATGCAATTCTTGGCCTTACAGAGCTTCTAGTCTACTAGTGGAGATTTCAGTCAATAGTTGTGTAAATAAATGCAGGATTACAAATTTGTGATAAATGCAATTACGGTAAGAAAAGTGGTACTAAAAACCATTTAACAGAGGACACTGAGGTAATATGGAAGAGAGGGAGGATAACATGGGGAATGACCTTGGTGCTAACGTCTGGAGGTGAATTAGGAACTAGCCAGGTGAGGGCTTCTGCCAGGAGATCAGGGACAACAGGGGAAAATGAGGCTCAAGGAGGCTGGAAAAGTGGGCCAGGGCTGGGCCCTGCAAGGCTGGGCTGAGGCATTTCCTATACATCTCGAGCAGTGGAGTGCCATTATAATGGTTTTAAACAGGAGGATGATGGGGTGACAGCCAGTTTGTGGGCAGTGGACTGAAAAGGGGGCTCTCAGAAAGAAGGCAGGACAGTGGCTTGTGGACAGTTTATGGTGGCATTGGATGAGAGTGGTGGCCCTGGGACTGTGAAAAGCTGTTAGAGTGAAGACATATTAAGAAAATAAAATTGGTAGAACTAGGGGATGGATTCAGTGTGGGGTAAGGAAGAGGAAGCCAGAGTTGTGACTTCCAGGAATGGGGGGTTCTGTTTGCTGCCCGTCAACACCAGATGACCACCAGGTCTGTAGGGGCAGAGGGAGATTGTGAGCTCTGTTTTGAACACGTTGGAGGTGGATGGCACCTTCGAGTCACTGGAGTGAAAATGTCAAGTAGGCCAGTGGATGTGTAGGCCTGAATTTCAGAGGAGCAGTTAAGCTAATGATATAAACTTAGGTTTTGTTTGTGTTTAGATGGTAATTGAAGCCGTGGCTGTAGGTGAGGCAGAAAGTGTAGAGTAAGAAGCAGCCTGGGGCTGATGCTCAAGGAACTCTGATATTTAAACTCTAGGTCAAAAAAGCCTGAGCCCGCAGAGGAGACTTAGAAATAGCCCAAGAGGTGAGGGGGAAAGCCGGGAAGTCAAGTCCTAGAAGCCCAAAGATAGTATATCAAGAAGGAGACAATAGCTGACCAGTGTCCAGTGGTGCTAGGAGGCTCAATTATATGAGGACCACTCTGGAAGATGCCTTTGGATATGGCAGCGTGGAGGACCTTGGTGACCTGATTAACAAGCAGCACTGAGAGCGTGATGACAGGGGAGGTCAGACTAGAGGGGGTACAGATAGCTGGTGAGCAGGGATGCTGATGAGGACCCACAGCACCACTGGAAAAGTCTTGGCTGTAAAAAAAGCAGAGAGCAGCAGTTCCCCTCAGAGAATAAAGGGCCTACTGTGGGAGAGTCTTCTCTTTCTGTTGTTTTGTTGTGTTTTAAAATGGAGAATGTAGGGGTGCCTGGGTGGCTCAGTTAAATGTACGACTTCAGCTCAGGTCACGATCTCGCAGTTTGTGAGTTCCAGCCCCGCATCAGGCTCTGTGCTGACAGCTCGGAGCCTGGAGCCTGTTTCGGATTCTGTGTCTCCCTCTCTCTCTGCCCCTCCCCCGCTCGTGTTCTGTCTCTCTTTCTCTCTCTCTCTCTCTCTCTCTCTCTCTCAAAAATAAATGTTAAAAAAAGTTTAAAATAAATGAAATGGAAAATGTAGCATGTTTCAACATAGGAAAGGAAGAAATCTCATGCACAGAAGAGTTTGAACATTCAAGTAAAAGAGGAGATCCTTGAGAGTGTTAGAACAATATTACAAAACATGCCAGGCTGCCCATGGATCCCTTGGAAATCACTTTATTGCAGTGAAAACTGCAGGAAAGTTAAGTGTGGAATTCGTTTTTTAAGTTTATTTGGGGAGAGAGCGAGCACAAGCAGGGGAGGGGCACAAAAAGGGAGAGAGAATCCCAAGCAGGCTCCGTGCTGTCAGCATGGAGCCCAATGCAGGAGCTTGAACTCACGAACCATGAGATCATGACCTGAGCCAAAATCAAGAGTCAGAGGCTCAACCGACTGAGCCACCTGGCATCCCTTAAATGCCAAATTCCTGAGGAGCAGGTATTTTGAAAACACATGGCCCTGTCAGTGTCCATCTTGAACAGTACCATTTGATATAGAAATCTGTGTTGTGATTCATGTGCTCAGCTCCTCTTTGCTTGTTTTTTTCCAGGAGCTGATGAGGACGTAGAGAGCCCGGAGATGACCACATCCCGACCACTTCCAAAGATAGGGTTCACTAGTGCTGTTCCCAAAGTGGAAACCACGACATGGGAGATCCAGAACAAGATACCTGCTCAGACGAAGGTGTGTTTGTTTTGCATTGCATTACCGGGTTATTGTAAGTGTTTCATTTTAAAAATTGCACAGAATGTTCCTTTTGAGAAGCCCCACTGAAAATTATGTGAGGACAAATGGTCGTTCATCATCTTGCTGTAAATGGCTCTTTCTTACTCTTTATGATCGTTTTGACGTTTACCCACCGACTCCTTCATTGTTGTTTAAATAAACGTTTTTCTTCAGAGCAGTTATAGGTTCATAGCAAAATTGAGTGGAAAGTTCCCATGTGCCCCCTGCCCTCACACAGACACCACCTCCCCCCCAGAGTGGTACATTTATTACAGTTGATGAACCTAATTGACACATTATTTTTACCCAGAGTCCATAGTTAACCTTAGGATTCGCTCATGGTGTTGTACCTTCTGTGGGTTCTGACAGATGTACCTTGTGCTGCCTCTTTATCTCTCCTGCCCCCCCCCACCCCCGGAAAGTACTGATCTTTTTACTGTCTTCATAGTTTGGTTTTTCCAGAATGTAATAGAGTTATCACTATATAGTATGTAGCCTTTTGAAATAGGCTTCTTTCGCTTAGCAATATGCATTTAAGGTTCCTCCGCGTCTCTTCATAGCTCAGTAGCTCACTCAGCTACCTACTACTACCTACTACTTTTATCACCCCGGCCCAGCTTATATATGGATAATTTTTATAGGGTGCTAAGGGTCTCAAAACCCAGTTAAGAAACAAAATTTTTTGTTTACTTGGACTTAAGCCAAGAAAATTTGTTTTCAGTTCATAAAGAATTTTTTTCTGAGTCAAAACCATTGTGAACTTTACACATGATGAAACGGGTTCTGGAATAAGGAAACTCCAGGTTCCTGTCTCATTCAGTTACTTCTTAAAGTCTCCTCAGGCCTGTCATCAGCAGAATACAGACTTGACCTCTTTCAGGGATAATGATGAACGTGGTTGCATCTCAATATATTCATTTTGAGGGCTGAGTTACTAAGAAATAAGGTCTTTGGATTTAGAGCCAAAGTACTAGTTGTTGAAAACTATGAGACTGGTGATTTTGGCCTTATTATCATTATATTGTAATTAGCCGACCACCTACTAGTGGGTAAGCTATTTAAGTTGGAAAATGCATATGAAAGTCTGAAGAAGGCCTAGGCTTTAAATCCTGGATCTGTCAAATTTCTTAGCTTCTGTGAGCCATTCCTCATGGGTCTGTGAGAAGATTAAATGTGGGTGGGTGCCTATAGTATGGCCCCTGAGACCCAGGAAGCATTCTGTAAGCCTTGACTGAATTTGGTTAGAGCAATCACCAAATAAGCCTTATAACTGCAGTAGGAGGCTTTGTAGATGGCCCAGGGCTCGCAGACTGCTTATGAAAACTTAGAAACACAAGTGTCCCCTTTGAGAGCTCCTCCATCTGTTGGTCAGAAATGAGCTGCTGCCAAGCTTTAGTAGGAGACAAGATGTGGAGGGCTGTCCCCTGAAGGTAGTGACACGTCTCGTCTGGAGTAAGAAGTGCCCCTCTACAGGCAGGAATGCATGACGGCTTCCCACACTTTCATGTCCCTCCCTCTGTGTCCCTGCTGCATGGGAACAGGACAGTGAGTGACAGAGCTGGATGCGTTTCTGCAGATGTGGAGGGGCCGTGGCCAACCCTCCTCACACTGGAGGATGCTCTGTAGGATTAAGAAGAACCAAATACTGTCAGTAGCAGACTGACTTCACAGGCCAGGAGAAAGGAAAAAAGAAGGTCCCTGAACACGGGCAGACATACTAGCGTATGCTGGCTCCATGTGCAGGAGCTGCTCTGTCAGTGCACGGAGTTGAACGAATGAGAGAAGAAGGAAGAAGGGGAGGAATGCAGGGTACCTGGTGCCATTGATGGGAGGATGGGGAGGGGGCCCTCAGTGTGGGTGGCACAGTTCTCCAGTGTGACTATTGAAAGATGCATTTGGCGTTCTGCGGTTTTATTTGACCGCTTGTCATGGCTGAATCTCTTGTGACCATTAGGACCCACTAGCTTGAGGCAAGAAACCCAGTTTTGGCTTTCAGTGATAAAAATTGTACCCTAAACAAAATCTAATGTGACAATCGAGTTCTGGTCAGTTGACAAGAACGAATTTAAAATTGATTTCAATTTTTAAAAATTGGCCTTAAGGAATTAATCGTGTCAGGTCTAGATAAAGAAGATAGATAGATGTTTGGCAGATGAGCTCAGAAATTAAGAATCTCCAAACATTTTAATATATGTATATTCCTAGTATCATTTATGTTCAACGAAGTGATTATTCATTGCTTCATGAGAGATTTATGGCATGCTACTCCTCATCCTAGGTACTGATAATGATACTATTGATAATTAATGATTTAATTTTCTTATAGTTCCATGGTACGGCTTAGTTAAGCATTGCCTCTAGGATACTGTTAATGTCAACTTTTGAATGGGTCTGACAGTGGCATCAACGTCACTGTTACAGATATCCTATCTAGTTTGTTGTAAATTTATATGACAGCAATGAAAAGAACCCAGGTGTTTGTTGAAGCAGAGCATTAGTCATCATCTTTTACTTCGGATACATTTCCAAGGCATCCCAACAACCAGACGTGGATGCAACAGATCTTTAATGGACTTCATTTAATCATCTGTGTTGCCTTTTTGTAATTTCATTTTGCACATATCCACAAGAGTTAAGGTATTTCAGATTAGTTCCATCCTGTGGAAATAATCCTTCTGAATCAAACCCCTCCTTCTATACAATAAAACATTTCAATTTAAAGGATAAATGTTCCATCCAGCACACCTGGAAGTCTGTACACTGATGGACTGTCCTTGTAAGAAGATGGCGGCCCCAGTTCAGTTTCTTTGGAAGCCTAGTGTTCAGTTCACTGAGGCAGGGACCAATACCTCACATACTCTGGAGTTCAGATGGATCCACCTGGTCTGGTTAGTGGTCCTTCCTGGATATACCAGTGACCTTAAGCCACCCCAAAAAGGTGAGGTCTTTCCTTTTTATGTTTAGACTTGAGTAGACGAGTAGCTGGCTCCCATTTTGGATGAACTCTGGCCTTCAGAAAGCAATCAATCACTTAACTGGACCACAGCTGAGAATCCTAATGAAAATGGACTTGGCTGTTTGTAGGCAGACTAGTAGAGCTGATAAGGATTATTGTCTATAATAATAGCCAATGCAGTTGACAGTGTTTTCATCAGTAGTGTCGGTCAAGTAGAACTTCAGCCTGGTAGTTAGAGTTTGCTGCAAGAATGTGGGTGTGATGTGATAAACACCTGAACAAGGCTGTGGAAATGGGGAGCTGAGGAAGACACCTAATATGAGAGAATGGTGAAAGGCAAGTTGGCAGGACTGTGGTATGGCAAAACATATGATTTGAAATGTGCTCAAATAACTTTGGGGGCCCCCAAAAAATAGCTGGTACCATTAATGGACATAGAAAAGAAGATCAGTGTTATTCAGTGCTACAGCCAGGGGTTAGTTAGTGTCCTGCAGGCTGCTGGGGGGTTGGGATTAATGCTGGCTGGAGATGAGCTTCTGAGAGTTACCATCTTGGATTTGAGCTTTAGAATTGTGGGATACCCAAGAAGCTGGGAGTGCACGTCACTGAACGGCCACGGACACCAAGGTGCGAGAAAGTGGTATGACTTGGTGTGGATCACACGGGAGCTGCTTATAGAACCCAGACTCCTGAAGTTCTAGTTCAGGGTTTGCTGAAAGTGTAAGGGTGAATAGGTAGAGGGGAGCATTACAGAGTAAGCCTGGGGAGCTACTCTGCAGAATGGTAGCAGGGAGAGCCTTGGAGAACACCTGGAGAGAAAGCCTGGGAGGAAGCTGTCATCCCAGAGCCCCATGTGGCAAAGAGATGAAGGAACAAGGAGACTTGGGGCCACGCTCTTGGGTTGGTGCAGCGAGAGAGAGTTGTAGCCTGAAGAGTGGTAAGAAAACAGATCTTATGAGGTGTCAGCTAAAACAACCTAACCATGTCATTAGGGTTATTACAAACTCATTAACCAGCTGTTTTGCCTATACCTGTGATGGGTGTTATATGAAACCATGAACAGCGTGGGTCCATCATAAAACTTGCCCATTGGTGTTTATTCCAATTATTTCCCACATTCATTGTTTGGAAAAAATAAACCTTGGAATATATCTATTGTATCTTCTTTCCAGCACATTATACAGATTTTTTTTTAATCTTTTCCTTTTTCCAATATCAGTCACCTGAAGAAATTGATAAGGAAAAAGTTCACCTGTCTGACTCAGAAAGGAAGATGGACCCAGCTGAAGACGATACAAATGTGTATACTGAGAAACACTCAGACAATCTGTTTAAACGAACAGAAGTCCTGGCAGGTGAGTAACCCAGTGGGGGCCTGGTGGGAAGGTCCTTAAATAGGCCTGTTTGGCTAAGTGATATTCAGAGGTGTAGGCCAAGCTTGCTGAATGTCACCTTCCTGCCGAGAGCAGTCTTAAGAGACAAGAGTTAGGCAAATGTTGTCTTTATTTTCTGTCAGCTCCTTCATCCTACCGCCTGATGCAAGAAGAGGAAAGTTCAGAACTGAATTGGTCCAGAACAACTGGGTGTGGGGGATGGTGGGACTGCAGCTCTATCAGTCCTGCTCCAAGTCATCCTGATGCCAAAATAAATTCAAGAGAAGGAAAAGTTCTTTATGGGGAGGGCAGTTGACACAGATAATGCCCAAGGCATCAAGAATGCTGTCTCGAATCAGAGCTTACCTGATGGAAGTATTATTTGATTTTAAAGGGGAAGATTTGCAAGATTTAAACACACTTAGTCCTCGAAAGGATAGTCCCAAAGCCAAGACTAGAAAGGAAATTTGCTCGCTTTTTTTCATATTTACCCTTACAAAACTTAAGTCAGTTATATCCTGTTATGTGTCTTTGGTGAAAAAGCAATTAGAAGATTAGACTATGAAATTTGAGTACTGAGAACACTAAGGAATTTTAGAGTATGGAGTCAGTTGAGGCCCCAGCCACATTTTTTCCTGCTGAGGCTTTTGGATGATATTAATACTAATCAAAGAAAGTATTGTACCTTCCTTGGGAATGTCAGATTGGTGTAACGACCCGGTTGTTTCATTGAATCTCGTTTCTAAATGTTTTGGGGTTTTTCAAATGGAGCCTTTTATAAAAGTGTAAACAGATTGGGCCTGACAGAGTTAATTTCTGCAACCTTTGAATCCGTCCTAAAAGTAATCTTCCTTTTTGGCGTGTTTCAGCTGTCATTGCTGGCGGAGTTATCGGCTTTCTCTTTGCAATTTTCCTTATCCTGCTGTTGGTGTATCGCATGAGGAAGAAGGACGAAGGAAGTTACGACCTTGGAGAACGTAAACCATCCAGTGCTGCTTATCAGAAGGCACCTACTAAGGAGTTTTATGCGTGAAACTCCCACTTAGTGTCTCTATTTATGAGATCACTGAACTTTTAAAAATAAAGCTTTTGCATAGAATAATGAAGATCTTTGTTTTTTGTTTTTCTCATTAAAGAGCCATTCTGGCACTTTAATGATAAAATCCCATTGTATTTAAAACTTTTCATGTATTTCTTTAGAACAACATAAAATTAAAACTTAACATCTGCAGTGTTCTGTGAATAGCAGTGGCAAAATATTATGTTATGAAAACCCTCTATGTTCATGGAATCGGTTTAAACTTTTATGCGCAAATACAAAATGATCGTTTTTATCCTACAGTTCGAAGATGAAAGCTGTTTAATTTGTGTCCGCGTGTCTCTGATAGACCTTACCAAGTGGTCTTACTTTGTTAATTTATCTGTTCCCCTCTCCTCTGCACTTTCCCTCTTGTCCCCTTGAAAACAAAACAAAACTCTATGCCTTTTGTAGCTGTTACGGTGCAATTTGTCTTTGGATAATTCAGATAATGGTAATTTAGTGTATATGTGATTTTCAGATATGTAAACTTTAACCTCCACTTTGTATAAATTTTTAAGTGTCAGACTATCCATTTTACACTTGCTTTGTTTTTCATTACCTGTAGCTTCAGGCAGATTTGCAACAGCAAATTAACGTGTAAAATTGGATTATTACCACAAAACTGTTCAGTCATAGCTATCTAATCAGATCTTCTTTTGGGAGGATTTGATGTGAGTTACTGACGAGCCTCAGCAAACCCAAAGATGCTAACAGTATTTTGAGAAGTTGCTGCAGATTCCTTTGGCCACTGTATTTGTTAATTTCTTGCAATTTGAAGGTACGAGTAGGGGTTTAAGGAAAAATCAGTTTTTGTTCTTAAAAATGCATTTAAGTTGTAAACGTCTTTTTAAGCCTTTGAAGTGCCTATGATTCTATGTAACTCGTTGCAGACTGGTGTTAATGAGTATATATAACAGTTTAAAAAAAAAGTTGGTATTTTATAAGCACAGACAATTCTAATGGTAACTTTTGTAGTCTTACGAATAGACATCAATTGTAATTTGGGAACATAAAAACTACTGAATAAATCATGTGGCCTAATATTGAAAATGTCACTGTTATAAATTTTGTACATTTTCGATCAAATGTACATCTCCCCTTTGCAAATGACCATCTGCTCTCAAGGATGATGTGGGTTTGATTTCTGAGTGTTCCATAGAGTGTCTGTAAATCAAAACCAAAGAGCTCATCGATGAGGCTGTTTATTACCAGATTCACTTCTGAATTGGCCAGAGGAAATCTGAATGTGTCCTGTGTGTGTTCGGGTGTAGATATTGGAAGACTGCCAGGGAAGGAATAGTGAAGTTGGCAGCCTTTGTAGGATAGCTGATGGCAACGTTGAGAGGGATGCCTGCTTTTGCAAATAATTTTTAGGAGTTAAATTCCAAAGAACCGAAGGGGACTCTCCTGATGTCAGTATCTAAGGTTTTGTCCTATAGACTGAAGACTGATTTACCTTGGAAATTGTGCTCCAAATCTCTCCTGAAGCTTAACGGAAGAACCAATAGACGGAATGCCATAGTTCACACCATAGGGAAGGGAAGAAGGGCAGGGAGGCTCTGTGCATTAAAAGGAGGGCCTCACTGCTGACCACTGAAATAGCTGCAAAGCAGGGGTTCCTGAGGAGGAGATGGAAGTATGAGGGTACCCGGCTGGGTATTTCCTTCGAACTGAACATTTCCTTTTCTGTTTTAACCATAAATTTTGTTTTAACGTGTGAGCCGCCCAAGTAGGAAGAACACCGCAAAAACAGCAACCCTTTCAATACATAATGTACTTTTAATAAAGTATGAATACTGCTTCATTTAGAGACCGTTTCCTGGAATTACCACATAACTCATTAAAAAAGTTTTTTTAAACAGCACTCGGAACAGTGTTTACTTAAATTCTTAATGGCCTTAATTCTCAAATTCCTGTCCCATCACTTACAGAGTCAATCCACTTTGGAGTGATTAAAAGGAAGTTCTAGCACCTTCTAAAGTTGCACAATATCCCTCGATTACAGAGGTTAAGAATGTAGTGGGTATACCTCTAACTGTGCAAAAGCATAGTGAAATTGAGTTCGTAGAATAACAACTGCTTGGAATATCTGTGCCAAGAAAAGAAAGTTTCTGGCAAATATTTTGTCACTGCTGTAAAGCAAAATATTTGTTAAAGTGCCAAAATAAAGTCTGTCATGCTGAAAGTAAAAAAAAATCATTGTATAGACTGACATCCAGTTTTCTTCAACTGTATGTTTTCTGCCTAGTTTTTATTTTTTATTTTTAAGATGCAGCGACTAGTACTACAAGAAGTGTTAGTAACGATTACCAAGTTCAGGAAAATTTTGGTAAAATTATAAACATTAAAGCCAATATGAAAACTTCCTGTTTCCTTAACCACATGTAAGTGATTTCCTTTGTGTGAATATGGCTTTTTGTATGAAAGGCTTGTAATATTGAAATTGCCCCATTTTTGGTGGATGGGGAAAGTGGGATGAGCTGATGTTGTGTGTTTTTGTTTTGCATTGTTTTTTTAAGTTACAGCTGCAGGTACATAGTACCTGAACTTCAGAATTAGGACCTGGTTAATAAAATTGTCATCTATTCACATTGGAAGTTGATAGCTTCAGATTGAATGTTTAGTGGAATTTTGGTGATTCATTTTTGCAAATTAGACAAAAGACCCTTGCTTATTGAGAATATAGTCTGATTTTGTAGGGTCTAGGAGATTAACCTAAATATAGTAGAACACAATTACCTAATTCTGGTTGCCTGAAAGAATGTGAATGTCCTGCAAAGGATGCTGGGTCCTTCAAGAACAGGGACAATAAATAGCAACTTCCTGGTTTTTAGGAGCTTACTTCTTCAGTGTCTTAGACATTTTGAAAACTTATAAGCATAGTGAAATTGCTTATGGTAAAAGCATATGGTAAATTTTTAAGTGAGGAACAAAAATATAAAACCTTAAAAATATTGCAGGGTGAATTTTATGACAATTGTCTTTACAGCTTTATTAGAATTCTATATGGGGTGGTTGAAAATATTTTTTAATATGATTTTTAAAAGACAATGACTTCTTAAAAATTTTTTTTAATGTTTATTTTTGAGAGAAAGAGACAGAGCATGAGAGGGGGAGGAGCAGAGAGGGAGACACAGAATCCAAAGCAGGCTCCAGGCTCTGAGTTGTCAGCACAGAGCCTGACGCAGGGCTTGAATCCATGAACTGGGAGATCATGGCCTGAGCTGAAGTTGGGCACTTAACTAACTGAAGCACCCAGGCGCCCCTAAAAGGCAATGATTTTAAGCAACATAATCTCTTAACTTGAATTTCTAGGTTCTAAGCCTCTGGCAGACATTAGTGAGACCCTAAGTGGTTTTCAATTAAAATTAACCAAGCCAGATGATAAGTGTAGTCTGAATTGAGTAACCATGGAGGTGTTTTTAGTGCTGATATTCTATTACAATAGTGAAAGTTGAGATTTTGCTATTTCTGGGAAGTCAGCTTTAGCAGGCATGGGAAACTTTAAAAAAGAATAGAAAAACTGTGTGCCAGTTAGTGGTAAAAACAGTATCAAAATGAATTTTGTCCCATGCTGTTTCCTAATTCTGAGTGACTTCACTCTTAGGATTTATGGTTCTAAGATTTCATTTCTTTTTGTTTATCTGTTGCATATGGTTTTTAGCAAAGCTTTTTCTGATCAAGGAACCATGGTGGCTTTGGGGGCAACTTGGTTTCCTGTGAATGAGCTGGAAGGATGTATGTGACCCAAGCACCAGTTCTAATGTACAAATGAAGTGAAAGCTTTAGGCTTTGGTATTTCTGATGGCACAAATGCAAGATTCATTCATTCCAGTTGCCTTGTCAAAGTAGCATTCAAATAACAAATGCTTGTGCAAGTCATCAGAGGTTTAATCAGATGTTTGCCTACTGAGTATGCCCTGGGCACTCTTCTGGAAGCTGGTGTTTAATGGTGAGTTAGATAGAGACCGTACTCTCATGGGGTTTGGAGAGGGATATGTGGAGGAAACAAAACTAGCAAGTAAGAATTGCCATTTGGTGGTAACTTCCACAGTGGATACAATGCAGACTGATGTAAGGGACCGAAGGACTGTATTAGCCAGCTAGGCTAGGTATGCTGTGGTAACAATCTCAAAGTCTCAGTAACTTGCAACAGCAAAGATTTATGTCTTGCTTATGCCACATGTCTGTGGGTTGGCAGAGTTCTGCTATGAATAATTGTCACCCTCAGCCCCAATCTCCGGTCAATGGAGTGCATATTATCTGGAATGCTGCTGGTCACTGTGGTAGAAGGAAAATCATGGTAAGCACACAGTGGCTCTTAAGGCTTCTACCTAGCAGTGACATATGTTACTTTCCACCCACACTTCATTTGCCAAAGCAAGTCATGTGGCCACAACTAACTTCCAGGGTGCAGAGAAGTGCAATCCTACTTTTACCCCAAAGGAGAGAGATGGGGTATTTGTGAACTGCTATGATTATTACAGCCTGGTTAGGAAAGATCTCTGAGAGGGTGAGGCCTGAAAGATGTGTGGCCAGTGGTGGTAAAATCAGGACATTCATCCCAGGCTGTGAGAAGCTCTAAGCAGGGAAGGAGCTTGGCATGTTGGAAGAACAGTAAAAAGGCCAACATCTGACCTTGGTAGTAGACCATGGTAGAAAAGGTGGGGTAAGAAGGCTGAGAAGTGTAATTGCCTCCTTACTGGTCTTCCTTCCCCCACTTTTGTTCCCTTAATTGTATTCCCCACAATGAAGCTAGCCTGATTGCTTTATGATGAAAATTATTTATGCCACTCTCTGCAATGGCTCCTATAGCACTTAGAATACAGTCCTGACTTCTTACACCTGCCCTCGAGATCTTCAGGACCTGACCCCTGGATAATCCGTTACGAGGAGACACAGTGGGGGAGGGGTAACATGGCCACTTAGGGGATCATTATTGTTACCTAGAGGAGAAATGGCAGTGGCTGAGCCTAAGGTGGTAATGGTGGAGATGGAGAAGAGTGGAGAGGAATTGTTTGGGGAGGAAGAATCAAGCAGATCTTGCTAAAAGGTTGGAAGAAGTAGGGAGTAAGGAAAGAAAGCAATCAAAGATGACATCCATATTTTTGACTAAGCTGAGTGAGTCACATTCTGAGAAGGGGAATATTGGGGAGTTGGCTGATAAGAGTTCCTTTTGGGTCAAATTAAGTTAAAAGGAACTATTAGACACCCAAGTGGAGG
Source organism: Lynx rufus (assembly GCF_022079265.1). Taxonomy (NCBI): domain Eukaryota; kingdom Metazoa; phylum Chordata; class Mammalia; order Carnivora; family Felidae; genus Lynx; species Lynx rufus. The sequence goes on along the minus strand of NW_025814841.1, from coordinate 9,995,289 downwards.
TGTCAGGTGAACAACTGAATGTAAGAATCTGGAGCTCAAAGAGGTCTGAGCTAGAGATATTAATAAGGGAATACTGTCAATCACTGGCCTGTTGGCACTCCCATTTCCTTATTTTCCCTGCTCTACTCTGTGTGGAAGCTGGAGGGCAGGGAGAGGGATGACCCATGCAAACCACGTTTCCCAAGCTTCCTTGCCAACTGGCTTCTAGGAAAGTTTGGCCAATGGAAGGTTACTGGCAGAAGACTACAGGTCAGGAGGAAGGGAAAAGTCAGAGTACTTTTCCCTGTCCCAGCTTTGGGCAGCATCTCTGGCATTAATGTATCTGTTCAATGGTTTGAATTCCCACTAGTTTAGTTTGTTCCTAAACTCTCATGAACCCCATCTTCCCTCTTGGTCTCTCCAGTCTTAGGGAGGGTAGCAGCTTCCTGCTGTTGCTATCTTGCCTGGGTTATTTTGCCATCCCCAGTTTGCTCTTAGAACTTTTCCAACATCTTTGTAACTAAGTCCCTGGATTGAATTCCTTCTATTGCATTGTCCAGCATGGGTTCTGTTTTCCTTCCTCGACCCTGACTGATGACAGGAATGAACAGTATATAGATAGTATTAAAGCCATGGGTCTAGATGAGATCATTTGGAGAGGTAAAAGATAAAGAAGGAGGATGACCCTGGGTCTGCCTTCTAGCACAGTCTGTCTTTTCAGAGGAACCACTACCAGATTCACTCTTTAGTACCAGTCACAGAATTGGGTTTACATTTTCACAGATGCTTAGCAGGGAACAACAATCTTTCATTGCAAGGGGGGGGGGAGGGGAATCCCCATCATGCATCATAGCTCATTTTTGAGCAAATTAATAAGCATAATGAAGTATCCACTTCTACCAGGTTCTTAATAACATACCATATGAACTGTTTTTAAAAGAAAATAAGTTAATTGGGCAGAGGAGAATTATTTGAATGTTCAGGAAATCTATTATTTGTGTTTACAATAGGAAAATATCAGCAAACAAAACACTCATTTTCCCACTTGTAGCCTTGTCCTGGGATCATTGAAAGCAGGATTTTTGCCTCCTTAATTACTTTCTGCTTAGGTAAATACCAGGGTAAGCTCGCATTTCCTCTGTCCAGACCAATTGCAAGGAAAAGCAGTAAAGAGGATACAAAACGTAGATGTACTTGGTTCCATGTCAGACCCAGAATTTGGGGATTGTGAAGTTCCCTTTTCTGATAACCCATATCTCAGTCCTTTCTTTTGTTAGTATGTTACCTCTTTTCCGCAGGTATAAAATAAAGATAACATCCAGTGCACTGGCTTATTGTGGGAATTCAGGGAGGCACATTCAGTGAGGTAGCTTAGCATGTTATCTGGCATCTGGTAGCACCTCAATACGGGACTATTTATTCATTCCTCCACAAAGTGTTTCCTGGACACTATGTACCAGGAATCGTTCCAGGCTCTGAGAATACAGGAACCAACAGCACAAATTCCCGGCTCTCAAGGAACTTACATTCTAGTGGGAAGAGGCAGACAACAAATGTGTAATGTGTTAACAAAAAGTCATTTGAGCAGAGGCTTGAAGGTGGTGAGGGATTGAGCCATGGTAGCTAGGGGAGGGAGGTCTGGGGTGCTGGGTAGTGTTCCTGGCAGAAGGAACAACAACTGCCAAGGCCTTGAGTGTGGCAGAGGAGCAAGTGAGCCAGGGACGAGAGTGCTGGGCAGTGAAAGATCCGTGGGCCAGATGGGGTATGTATGACCTCGTAGCCATTGTGATGACCTTAGCTGTTACAGGATTTTGAGCCAAGGGTGATATTATCTGAGCTAGACTTACAATTCATTCTCAAACCTTAGCAGGCATCAGAATCACCAGGAGCTCTTATTAAAACTTAGCTTTCTGGGCTCTGCCTCCAGAATTTCTGATTCTGAGAACCTGCATCCATCGACTTTCCCCATGTGCAGCTGCTACTGCTAATCCAGGGACCCCACTTTGAAGACGACTGCGTCAAAGGGATTGCTTTGATTATTGGGTTGAGGGTTGATTGGTTATGGGCGATGGATGTGGGCAAACACGAGGGCAGGAAGATTTGTGAGGCTCTTTCGGTACTCGAGGAGAGACCATCATTGTGGATGGAAATGGCAAGAAGTGATGGGATTCTGGAGAGTCAAGGTGGCCACAAAGTCTGGAAACCCAGGTGAATAAATAAATGACTTATTGACGTTGTAGTATGATACCTGATAACAATATGATCCATGTTTCTAAACTTTATGGCCACCCTATACTTTGACAGTGTAGCCAATAGGAATTGCTAGCAAACCCTGTGTGACACTCTTCTTCCAGATGGCCCCAAGCTCCAGACTCTTCCCATAGGCTATCAGAAGCCAGTCATTATTCAGTCCCCTATCAATCCCACTCCTTTCTCTTCACTCCAACCACCTTCAACATATAACTTGTTCCAGCTTTGTGTTATACACGCCTGCTTTTACCTTCAGTTCTAAGTGTGTTGAGGACCCAGATCAGGTTTGATTCATTTTGCTATTCCCCACCTGCCCTTAGTACCTAACCCGAGTTCCTAGCACTGGATGAAAGCTGCATGCACATATAGCCAGATCTCTCTTATTAGCCTTTTACTCAATTCCTCTCTGAAATCCAGTAAGGTCTCATATGCCTGGGACTTTCAGCCAAACAAAACAAAATGAAACAATCCATATCATGTCAAAAGTCTAAACAGAATTTAAATAAGTAGGCATTCACAGATATTTGTTAAAACCTTGGGCTTGAACTTCACCTACTTAAAACACAGAAAGTGCTCTGATGGGTTAATGGTTTTCTTGCAGATACGTTTTATCATTTTGTAGATAAATATTTAGCATTTACACAGGGTGCTGATTAGCGTTTTCTTTCTTTGTTCTTTCAACATTTCCGTTATTGTGCCACATAATCACCATGCTGGGTCCATGCTGTCCTAAGATCAAAAACTACCCTTTTTATGACCCTCTCTCCCATTTCTGTGAAAGAGCCTGGGCTGTAAACATGGTATGAAAAAAATTCTTATATGCCATCTTGATTGCTAACATCTGTTCAAATTTCCATTCATAAATTTAAAATTCAGGCTTCTGCAGCCATCTGTTTTCTTGCAACAATCTGAAAAGAAGAAAAGCCCAAGGCAGATGTGCAGGTGGGAGACGAGTTTCTGCCTGGCTTGGCCAACTTTTCTGAGTGTTTGCTTTGCTTCCTTTTTTCTCCCTAGCAGAGTACGCATGGCTTTTCTTGCTACAGGGTGGGATTTTAGTCTTGGTGTTGTTGCAGTTGTCTATTCTACTGGTAGAAGGGGTTAGGAAGTGGCCAGAGTCTTTTTTTATTCCCCACCCTTCTTTTCAGTTCACTGAATCATATTGACCCTATCTTCTGGATAATTTGGGAAAAAAAACTTTAATGTTCATTTTATCATCACCTCCCAATGCCTCTCTCTTTTTACTCTCTCTCTCCCTCTCTCTCTCTCTCTCTCTCTCTCTCACACACACACACACACACACTCACGAGTGAAGTGCTCATTTTATGAGCAAGAAGACAGGAATGGACATCTTCCTACTGACTTGCTTCAAGTTGCCTGGCAATCACAGCAGACACTGGAGAACTGGAACCCATTGCTCGCCTAGATCATAGGCAATTTTCTAGCTTGCTGGGCCGCTGGGCCTCTCATTGGGAATTTCTCTGCGGATTACTTTGGCATGGTTACTGGATATGATTTGGCAGCTGCAGGACCCAGATGCCAAGCTAGGCAATGGCCCTTTTTTATTTTGCTCTTGGCAGTGTCATCTATGTCTAAGGGACTGGGCTGCTTCTAAAGCTCCTTGGCATTCTTCCAATAGTGCTGTTGCAGCAACTGTGAAGTGCCTTCGAAAGCTGACGTGACATTTTGTGGGCCTGCGGGGCTGCTGTCCTCTCTCAAATGCAACTGAGCTTGAGACTCACTTTTAGCTCTACGTTATTATTTTGTCTAGTTTATCTGGAGTAATACATCCTCAGCAAACCACACTCAAAATCTATTTCACCTTCTAATGTCCCTCTCTGAAAACCTCCACAGAGTGTGCGAGGATCCACCCACCCCAAACCTTAAATAGTCCGGTACGTAAATTGGTGATTTGTGGGATCAACTTACTGGGTTGTATGTACTCATTTTCGTTCTGCTCTGACATTGCTTTTATATATAGCTCATGACAGATGTTCTGACCTCGCTGTGTGACCTAGAATGGGTCATTTAACCATTCTGACAACTTTTTGAAATGCCACAAGAATAGACAATGTCGAAACCTTGCTCATGCTTGCTGGTGTGTGGATCACTGGGGTGATGCCTGCAATGTGAGGAAGGACAGGGGCCGACGCAGGAATATTCGACTTAGGAGTTACCCATAATTCTGCGGTTGTCACCCCATTAGAGGAGCTCTAGCCACTGATTTCACCAGGCCCTCCCACATTATCCCCAAAGCCCCAGGCCGTCTCTGCCTCCCCCTTTGCTGTCAGAATCCCTGCCCCATCCCTTTTCCCCATTCCCTGGACTCCTCAGGGCTCAAGACTGAGAAGTGTCCAGACTTCAAGTTGCAAACCTTAGCTTCCAGCTTAGTGTCAGTGTTTAAAAGGGTCTGGAGTGCAAATGGCCAGTGCCCAGCTTTGGGGCTCTCTTCCTACTTCTCCATTCATGGTGACATCATTAATTGATCCCAGTATGCTCTCCTGCTAAGGCCAACTTCAGAATTCTTCTCCAGACAGCACTCCCTGTAGCCACAAGTAATTGATTGGAACCAGGTCAGAAGATGAAACCTATTCCCCATCCTCTACCCAGAGGGACACTGACCTTGAGGCCATGGTTGTTCTGAATCAGCCATGTTGTGAATTAAATATATTTGGTCTATATAAATAGGTTGGCTTAGGAACCAAACCTAATTTACAATATTGTTTTGGTGGAAAATTGATTAGAACTTGAAACACTGGCTTACAAGTGAACTTTTGGAAGGCAATTGGTATATAAATTAAAGTTCTCTCCTGTACTTTGTTATGTGCTGGTAAGAGTGACACCCTCGGTTGACAGAGTTTGGACTGCCTAGTTCTAATTCTGTCCATGGCTCTTACTGGCTATGTGACTTTCCACAAGTTAATTAACTCCTCTGTGGCTCAATTCCTTCATCTATACTATGGGGGAGGGACAGGATTACCCTCCTCCTAGGATTATTATGATGATTATTATGATGATTATTATGATTAAAAATTTATCATTTGTAGAGCATTTAGAATAGTGTGTAGCATACAGAAGGTACACTGTAAGAATTCATAAAATAAATATAGTAGTTTCCTTTTATTCACGGTTTTACTTTTTGTGGTTTCAGTTACCCATGGTCATCCCTGGTCTGGGAAGCAAGTGATCCTCCTCTGATGTGTTATCAGAAGGTTAACAATAGCCTAATGCTATGTCACAATGTCTATGACATTCAGCTTTCTTCATCAGAACACATTACATCATCTCACATCATCACAAGAAGAAGGGTGAGTACAGTAAGATATTTCGAGAGTGAGACCACATTCACATAACTTTTATTATAGTATATTGTAATTATTCTATTTTTCTATTTGTTTAGTTATTAATTTTGTACTGTGCCTAATTTATAAATTAAACCTTATCATATGTATGTTTGTATAAAAAAACATAAAATAATAGGGTTCAGTACCATCTGTGGTTTCAGGCATCTTGTGGGCGGGGGGGTATATATCAGGGGGACTACTGTCTGGGAAGCTATATCTGCTTGGTTTTTTTTCATTTTCTTTATAGAACAAAAAACAGATGATCACAAATTTTGTATTTGTATAAATGAGGTGCTATTGGTATCTATTAATAATTTATTCAGCACTTTACAAATATATTAACTCATATAATACTCCCGATAATCTCCTCCTGAGGCAGGGTATTAGTACCCATTTTGCAGGCAAGATAACTGAGGCATTTCTATATGGTATTTAAAATGGACTGGTACAGGGGTGCCTGGGTGGCTTAGTTAAGCGTCTGACTCTTGATTCCAGCTTAGGTCATGATCTCACAGTTTGTGAGTTTGAGCCCTACATTGGGCTCTTCACTGACAGCAAGGAGCCTGTTTGGGATTCTCTCTCCCTCTCTTTCTCTGCCCCTACCCTGCTTGTGCTTTCTCTCTCCCCAAACAAATAAATAAACAATAAAAAATTTTAATGGTCTGGTACAGCCATACACACCCCTTTGGCACCTCTCAGACACATATAGCAGAGTTAGGGACCCTATGCTACAGACAAGTTGCTTCAGACACTTTGCCCATATGTCTTCTGGAACATCAACATGTCCCAGCTGATACAAATGTGAGTATTATTTAATTCTGTTATTTAAATTTTATTTTTAAAGATTATCTTTTACTACTACAAAATCAGAGCCTGTCCATTGTCATACATCAGAAAATAAGGACAAGCAAAAATCACAGAACAAAAGTATCCCTACCCCTCAGTAAGTACCAGCGCTAAGGTTAGTATTTATCCTTCCAGAACTTTATTTATATTTCTCTCTTTTCTACAAAACGAGATCATGATATATACTACTGTTCTATTTTATTTCCTGTTTTTTTTCCTTTTCTGATCAATGACCTCCACTTTTCCATTTCAGCACATTTCATCTCATCTCATAATAAACGATATTTACATTGCCCGATTGTCTCCAAAATGTGCCTTATCACTGTTTATCCAAACCTGAGTCTCATCCAGGACCATGTTTGCATCTGCTTGTTATGTCCCACAAGCCTCTTTTAATCTACCCCTTTTTTCATGACACAAATTTATTGAAGAGACTGGGCCAGTTGTCCTGCATTCTTGAACTTTTTTTTTTTTTTAATTTGGAAAAGATCCCAAGTTTGCAGAAAATTTGCAGTAAAAATAGTTTTCTTTTCTTTTCTTTTCTGAAGCATGTGAGAGAAAGTTGCTGATGGGATTGATGCTCCATCATATCTGTTATTGTTATTTGCAATTTATTTATATCAGTATGGACTCACAGATTTCTATTTTATTTAATGGGTTATAATCAGTTACCGTCTTTATTTTCATGCTAATATTGTTCCATATTTGGCTAGTGGGAGTCCCTTCAAGCTGGCTTCTGTATACTTTGGGTGTGATGTGTTTCTAAATTCTTTGATTACTTTTGAACTTTTTGGTACAAAAGAGGTTTCAGGCTTATCTGGTGCTTTCCTTAGCCCAGTTCTGGAATCAGCCATTTATCCAAGATTCTTTTATGTTCTTTAGTGGAGAATAGTGTTTAGAAACCCAAATCTATGCCCTCAGTATGCTCATTGCTATTGGAGTGTCACTGCTCCCAGATCCTCTCAGTGCACAAAGCTGGGGAATGGGCAGATGTGTGCATGTACACTTTGACATTTAAAAAAAAATCTAACTGTCTAGCCATCTATCTATAATCTCTATCCATATCTCTCTCTCTCTCACATCTTAAACCCCTGTGTTCACATCACCAGCACAGGGTTCTGATTTTCTCTTGCCATATTTGTAATTTCCTTCTCCAATAGTGAGACACCTAGCTCTCATTGCTCTTACTATATTTATTTATTGAATCAAGCCAACTCTATGTAACCAACCTCCTATCTGCCTTCTGTACTGCTTGGGTTCCAACACCCCACACTGGATTGACCTACCACATGGATGCCCCATGTATGCAGCTTAAGTCCTGCCACCTCATACCAGCCCACCCTTCTTTGTGGGCATCCTCCTCACCCCATTGGTGCTCCAACATACCATACCAATGCCCCCCCTCCTATCCCATGTGAATGCTTTCCTCATCCTTCTAGTCCTCTGACACCAGGCTGAGCCACCTTGCTAAATGGATACCTTCCTCACTCTGCTCAGACTTCATTGCTTACACTGGGTTGCATCCCTGTGGGGAAGGGACACCCTCCTCACCTTGCTTTGGCTATGACACCCCACATGGGGTCACCCTCCCACATGGAGCCTCACCTTACTCTGTTCAGTTTCAACTCTTCACATTAGGACATAAATGCTCTTCTCTTCTTGGTCAGGCTACCATGTGCTAGGCTTAGCCCTTATATGGATATCCTACTACTCCCACTCAGGCTCTTGCGCCCTGCTCTGGGCCACCACAGCTTATTATCCCCCTAACCCCCAACACTAGCATTTTGCTTGCTCAGTTCCATCCAATGGCTTTTGCACAGATTATTCAAGAAGAGAAGAAGGGAAAGAAGAAGAAGAAGAGGGACCATATTTGATTCTGGAGGAAAAGAAGGCTGGCACTTTAGTTTCCTCTCCCACAAGTGACTGAGACCCCAGATGTATTCCTTAGTTACTAGCTAAGTTATAAGTGGTTAGTGGTAATTGCACAAATATATGAATTATCTTTTTGAGAGAATCAGGAAAAGGTTCCTATTGTTCTTTCCCAAAGGATTTGATGAGGAGAGATGCCAGGTCATTAATAATTAGTAGGGAACTGTATTAGTTTGCAAGGGATACCATAACAAAGTACACAGACTGAGGGGCTTAACCAATGAAAATGTATTTTCTTACAGTTTTGGAGGCTACGAGTTCAAGATCAAGGTGTCCACGGGGCTGGTTGCATCTGAAACCCTTTCTTTGGCTTACAGATGGCTGGCTGTCTTCTCTCTGTGTCTTCATACCATCTTCCCTGTGTGTATCTGTGTCCTACTCTCTTCTTTCAGTAAGAGCATCAGTCATACTGGATTGGGGCCCACCCTAATGATCTCATTTTAACTTAATTACCTCTTTAAAGATTTTTATCTCCAAATATAGTCACACTCTGAGGCCCTGGGGGTTAAGACTTCAACATATGAATTCTTGAGGGGACATAATTGAGCCCATTATAGGGACATATTCTCATAAGGCCTTACATTCTTCTTTTTGTGGTCAGAGTGTCTTATGCAATGTAGATTTTTAGGGCTTCTTTATTTGAATGACTAACCTCTTTAGAAAAGTTTATTCTTTCTTATCATTTCCCAGCAAAAATCCCTACTACCAAATCTGAGGAAAGTAGTATGAATATTTTGGTGGGCTAGGGAGGAGGTTTTGATCTCTGGGTTTCCTGAATAGCAAGTTGAAGCCAAGGGCAGGAACATCAAAAAGAAAGTGAACACGTACTAAGGGGACCTGGAAGATTGGTCGCAGGGCCCACTGAAGTAAACAAAATGAGTCAGTGGCTCTTGCTCTGGGACAGATGTCTGGCTCAGGGGCCCTGGGCTGGGTGCGGAGGTTGGAAACACTGGCCCATTGGATAAAAAGGGCACACTCCAGGATTTGGGGAGGAACTACATTCAGGGTAAGACTGAAATAGAAGGTCAGGCTCAATGTACCATGAAGTATCAATCCAAGGAGATCCAGGTACCAGACCACAGCACAGGAGTAGAAATAAAGAGCTAGACAAAGAGGGTTAAGAGTAGAAAGTACAATGTGGAACATGGAGCAGTTTTCTGAAGCACTGGGACATTACTGTAGGAGCTGTTTATAGGCCCTTAGCTGCCTGGCCATCCTAGAACTGTAGGAGCTGTTAGAGTAACCAAATCAAGTCAGGCACTTTGTAAATTAGAACTTTCTTGGACGCAAATGACAGACATTCTAACTCAAATAAGCTTAATTAAAAATGGGAATGCATTGGTGCATGTAGCTGAAAGGGGAAAATCTAGCTTCAGGCACAACTGGATCTTGGGGTTCAAATAGTATCATTACTTCCCATCTGATGTGTTCTCAACTCTGCCTTCCCCTTTGACTTGGCTACATTTTTTGACGACATGTGGCCTTTCTAGGGCTAGAAGAAATGTTTTCAAGTAGAGCAACTTCTACTTTCCTTCATCTCTCCAAAGAATCTCCCCTCTTTCTTCCATTGTGTATCCTAAATTTTAAGGATGACTCTAGAAGAGTTTGAATCATATACCCATTCATAAATCAATCACATAGTCAGAAAGATAGCATGCTCTGAGTGGTTATTCTGGTTCTGGTAGGGGCTAGGCACAACTGTATCAGAATCATGTAGAAAGGGAGAACTGAGGATCCCTAGAAGGGCAGCAAAGTGCTATTACCAAAAAAAGAGAGAATGGATGCATGGTGGGCAAAATCATGCATCCATCATAATCACCTATACCAAAACCAGGGAATGGACACATTTTACATGCCCAAGATAGCTTCTATCCTGGAATATTCTGTGTGCTAGATTACCCCTAATATGTGGGAGAATGACCCTAGAAGACTAGGTCTGAGGCTTCTATAAGACATCCTGGAGTTTCTTGCTGTGGCACTGGCCTCCTTCTGAGTCAGGCCCTATTAAACCAGTGTCTACTTTGTCCCACTTTTGCTTGTCATTTTAGTTTCCCCTAAGAGACTAGTAATCAGTTAGTTTGACCATAGCACATATAGTAGGCAAAGTACGTCCAAGTTTAGCCAAGCAGGGAAGTGAATCTTCAGGTGTCTGGTGAGATGTCTCCTGCCATAGAGGCCTAGGGACTGTTTCTGCTTTTAGGAGAAAATGTTATAAGCTATTACAAAATATGGGGAAAACGCTGGCTTGTTTTTTGGTGTATTCCATCCCTTTCTTCCGCCTTCCTTCCTACCTTCCATTTCTCCGACTATCTTCTATCATCTATGACACTTATACAACACTCATTATGTGCCAGGCACCATTCTAATATGCTTTTTACAAATATCAGCTCCTTTGTTCCACATAATTGTTATATACTAACAGTACCCTTTGTGTCCCAGTGGAGGAGAGATGTTTTCTTCCTCAGGCTTATGAAAGTCTACAAGTTGATCCTGAAGATTTGGAAAGTCAAAGTAAATCAAAATTTAAAATAACAAAGAGAAACTTAGCTCAGAACAAGTCAAGGTTACCCTCATCCTCCACACATACGAAAAGAAAATGTTAAATAAGTTTTCACTGAAGTATTTAGTTCCTGGGTCTTTTGAAAATCATACCTTAAGACACTCCTCTGAATTACCTCAACGTGATATAAGTAAATGGAATTCCAATCAAAGTCATTAAGGGTCTTCTATGTTCTAGATACTATGCTGAAAAATATACTTATTTGTCCTTAGTGAATGAGACACAGTTCCTGTTTTCATTAAACTTACTGTCTAGAGAATAATAGTCACATGTGGCAGAGGTTGATAACTATCTCTATGTTTATTCCATCCTCCTTCCTATTAGTAATAGAGTCCCCAAAAGTTTTAACTGTGCATATGGCTGCCAAGCTAGAAACTACTTTCCCTAGCACCTTTGTGATTAGATTTGGCCATGAAATTATATTTTGGCCAATCAGGTGTGAGCAAAAGTAATGTATACAACTTCCCAGTTACACTGTTTAAAGAATCTCCTTTCTCCCATTTCTCTGGTTTCCCTTCCTATAGATTGGAATGTACAGATATGGTGCTGGGGTCCGTCTTCAACTATAGGATAAGAACCATACTCTAGCAGCCTGTCTCAACTGGTTTCTGTAAGAGAATTAAGCCTTACAGAAAATGAGTTAAGTAACTCTTATCTCCATTATTCCAAGGATGGTACAAAGCTATACTACTCTAGATACCTAGGAGAAAAGTTAATTCATTAACACAGTGGATGCTTTAAAGCATTAAAACTTAATTCTCTTCTGAAAACTCCATTGGGAAGGGCTACTAAAGGATATTGGAGTAAAAAGACAGAAGGAACCTGGACTCCTGGAAGTCTACAAGGATCACAGCCTCAAACCCATTCTAGACTGCTGGCCCATCTCTGGGCTATATGAAAAAGAAATTGTCAGTACTATTGGAGCCACTATATTTGGTGGTCTTTTAAATAGCAGCTTAGCCTTTTGCCTATCTAATTTATACCAACAGGAGAAAGAGCATTGTTGTGGGACTCAAGAGGTTTGAGTTCAAAGAGCGATGTGATGTTGGGCCAGTCGGTCTCAATCTGAGAAGATAAATAAGGGCACTTTGGGTATTATCTTTGGCACAATCCTTTGGCTAAGGGAGGCCATCTGGACAGGGCAGGAGCAGGAGATTCAGGGAAAACAACTCAAAAGCAATGTCAGGAGGAGCTTTTACCATTTGTGTCCTTCCTGCCCAGTTTTGTCCTAGATCCCTCTGGGGTAAATACCCCTCTTTTTCATGAACCAAAAATTGAAGGTGCCAAAGAACAGAGTGGATGTGTAAAAGGCCGATCAGACCAAACACATATTAGCAAATGGCTGGCCTTTCTTTTGTGAGATACATCTTTCCTCAAAGACAAATGGCTGTCGTTGCCCACAGAGAGGGTGTTAATAGGCATCTTGGGACATGCATTCTGGGTTCTGCTGAATTTTTGTTTCTCTCCAATATGGTAACTTTGCAGCACCAAAGTCCAACTGTTGATCTCCCTCCCCATAGTTTTTATTAATACAGTCACGGCACACTAGATATAACTGCTAGTCAGAGAGGTCCTAATTAGTACTGGTGCCCAAAGTGCACACCCATGGACAATATCACATGTAATACTTGTAATCACTTAGAAGATGAAGGAGGTATCAATCTAGATTCTGTAGATGAGAAAACTCATGTCTGAAGAATTTTAAATAACTCATGGAAAGCCATGGAGCTATTAAGTGCTTGTCTGGCTCCACAATTGATATTCTTTTTATTATACCATGTAGCTTCTAAGTATTGAGTGAAAATGACCTCTGAGGTAGATTGAATAATTGACCCCAATTGTTCACCTCTCCCTGTATCTACACTCTTTAAAAGTGAGTTTGTAGTTCCTTTCACTAGGGCCATAATGTACTTCCTGGTCTCTTAACTTTGGACTTAGCCATCTAAACTGCTTTGGCCAATGCAATGGGGATGGATAGCACTATGTGCCTGTTCTGAGCCTCAGCCTTAAGAGACATCACATTTCCTGCCTGCCCTCAGTGGCTTCTGCCATTGCCATGGGAAGGAGATGCCCTGGATAGTCAACTACACCAAGGAGGATGAGAAGAAGCCCCCCTCAGGCCCCAGAATGAACAAACATGGAGCAAATCTGAGCCCCTTACAACAAGGAATTGATCCCAGTTAGATTTGCAGATTGAGGCAGAGCAATCAGCCAAGCTCAGCCTGGATAGGCCTGGCCAACCCGCAGACATGTAAGAATAAATGAATATGGTATTATAACATTGAGATGGTTTGTTGTATATACATCAATAGCTGACTGAGATGATCTTTTAGAACACTTCTTTAGCTACTGTGGAAACATGATTGCATTGTCCTGAAACTGGGATTAGAGGTACCATTATTTTGCTTATATAATACTTTAATGGCTCCCTGTAGCTTTTATGATTAGGTCCACACTCTGACCTCTAAACAGTCTTGGATCTGTTCCTCTCCTGACTATCTATAGCATCTCCTCCTCTACACACTCATTACATTGAATCCCCACATGGGTCATGCTGTTTCACACCTCCCTGTCTTTGTGCACTCAGTTCCCTCTTCCAAGAATGTCTCCTTCTCTGCCCAATTCTAATAATTCTCTAGTATCCATTTCCTGTGTAGTTTGTTCTGTGCCTCGCATTGTGCCACAGTTTCTACATTATAATAACCGTACCCACCTTCTTCCGATATGTAATCGCCACTGCCTGGACGCTGTTACCTTGGGTTTGTTTCTATCACCCCTCTTAGGAGATCAATGCCCTAACAGCACCTCCTACCTGGCCCACAGACAGTAGCTACTACTGAGCTTGTCATGAGAGAGTGCCCCTCTCATCAATGCATCCTTATTGCTTTGGTAAATGGTTGACTGGTGGGCTTTCTTGCTTTTGGTAACTTATGTATCTATCTGGTAATCTCTGGGATCTATTTGGTAATCTGTCTGGACTTTTGATCCATTCTTCCACCATCTGCATTGGCAGCTCTCGCATTTGTATTTCCTTTAGTGTGGTCCATCACTTTTTCCAAGATTCCTAAAAAGCTAAGTTAGCCACATATTAGATTCATTTTCTGAGGTCATTGCCTGGTATTAAATCCTGTGTCAGTGGAAAGTGCTACCAGAATTGACAAACTCTTCCTTATTCATCTCTATGTTTTACTCTTCTGGATCCCTGCACCTTTGAGGTCAGTCCCATATTTCCTGAACTCCTGCTGGTATATATTAGCCAGATCCTGCATCAACTTTGGGTTACAATCCCCTATTCTAGTACAAAGTCCAGCACTGGCCATCCAGAGTCCTAATCTGTGGATAGCAGCCCTGCCTACATAGAGAATTTTACTTTCTTTGAAGCTATCCTATAATGATTAAGGAGGGTCATCAGCTTTTTCTTCTCTCCTGTATAGGCGATGAAAGCCTCTTTATATGCTACCACAGGAGTGCTCTGGCTTCCACACTCAGCTTTTGATTATACATTAATCACTCTTGACCACTGTCTCTTGCCTGAGCACAGTCACTCAATTCCACTGTTCTTACAATTTCTTCCATCTTTCGGTCATGCATCACAACCTTTTTTTTGTGTGTGTGCTAAAAAATAAAGAAGTCCTCAATGAATAAGACAACCTGCAACAAAGGAAATTCTGGAAGAGGGCTAATAGCTGCGGGCTGGATGTCTGCCAGCAATACTCCAGAAGTGAAGGAAGGCATAGAGGCATGAGGCACCCTGGCACGGTGGAGGACTATAAGCAGTCTAGAATTGGAGTTAGAGCTGGAATCACATACTTAGTAGTATATGTCTTCTGAGAGTTAGTCTAGTTGTTATTCTACTGTAACAAGCAATCTTGTGAAGTCAGATAAAGCAGCTAGATTTCTTGCTCACGCTAGGGAAAAGCCATGTGCTTCTGCCTTTTTGCTTCTCAATTACTACCACCTCTTGTCACAAGAACAGGATAGAGAAGTATAGAATAGGGGCCCTGGAAGAATACGTAAAGCAGGGGCTTTATGCCAACATTTTAGGGATCTCTCAGCACCAGTTACTGATGCTCCTTGGTGTCCTCTCCTCTCCCATACTGCCATGTTCAAGGGTTCCTGTACCAGTCAGCCTTCGGGGAGACAAGAACAATGCCAATGACTACCGATTCCTCCCTTCATCACCTCTCTCCTTAAGGGGCAGAGAACTCAAGGAAGCTCTAACTTCCATTTCTAGGATTGTCACCACCCACTTTACAGCAGAGATTCAACTTTATTAAAGGATTCACTCAACTTATTAGCCTGTTTGAGAAGGTAAATTTTTCCAATATAAAGTAATAAGAGTTATTTCTAGAAAAAAAATGGAAATTTCATATACAGAAAAAGAAGAAATAAATGCATTCATCTCATCACACAAAGACAAACCATTGTTGCATTTCGGTACATTTTATCCTATGTTTTTCATGATTATTTTTTACATAGTTATAATCATATAAAGCATTTTTCTTGCTTTAGACTTTAACATAAAAGAAGCGTTTTTCCATTGTAATCCTTGTAAGCATAACATAAGTAGAACATTACACAGAAAGGAATGTATTACCTACTTAATCATATCCTTATTTAGGGGAAGATATACCATATATATGATATATATGATATGATATATGTAATATATATATATACATATATCATATCATATATATCATATACACACACACATAAAGTGCTACAAATAAGGCCTTTATTAAGGCTTTTAATTTAAAATTAATGCTGATATTTTCCATGTTAAGAAAAATTATTTGTAGGCCTAATTTTAAATTGCTGTATATTTCACTCTTTGAATGTACTGAAACTTGCGAGCTAGTTGGTATTATTAGTCATATGATGTATTGTTGGTGTTTTGCTATACCAAACTAATCTGTTATATATTTCGATGTCCTTAGAATTAGAATAGACTTCTAGAAGTACATTATTAGGTAAAAGAATGTGACAAAGAGTGATAACTTTTCAGCAAACCCATTCATTGTTTCTTCTTTCTGGGCACACAACTAGACCACATTTCCCAGTCCCCTCACAGTGAAATGTGCCCACATAGCTGAGTTCTATCCAGAGGAATGTGAGTTACTTCCAGGCATCCCCATAAAACATTACATGTACACTTCTCTATACTTTTTCTACTTCTGCAGACCCTGAACATCTCCATTGAATCGGGCCAAGGATCCATTAATTTCCAGATTCTTGAATGATTGTATAATCGTATAGAGCATCTCTCTTTCCCTCTCCCTTCCTCTGTCCCTGCATATCTCTCTGCTGTTCTTTCTCTTTTACACACACACACACACACACACACACACACACACACACACACGAGACCTGAAATAATTTAGGAATATCCTATGAACAAGAAATACTCTATTTTGTTTGAGCCATTATACTACATTTTTGGGCCAATGTCTCAGCAGCTAGTGTTACCATGGCTAAAAAAATGCACATTTTAAAATATCTTTGTATATTGGGTTATTTTTTGTACTTATTTTTAAACTGATCTAGAAATGTACAGCTAATACATATTCTCATCTGCAATGTATGAGAAAGCCCACATCATTGTCAGCATTAAAAATATATTTGGCACCTTGCATAGAAAGGTTTATCATTAACTTTGCCTTTTTTGATTACCAGTGAAATTGAATATTTTTGTTTATTAGTCATTTGTATTTCATGACATTTTTTTCAAATATGGAGGCTGTATAATTTTTTTTAAGCACTCAAATACATCTTTCTTTCTGTGATGACTTTAATTTTCTAATCTACATGTTTACACACAACTCAAAATTAATATTCTATTGACCTGAAGGGTCAGGTTTACTTTTTTTGGCTAATAATTTAGAGCTAACTATATTTTAAAGGTATAGTAATATCTCATGACCAATAATATCAAGAAAAAAATGAATTTGGTTCTGCAATTCTGGGAAAACTGAATTGTTAATCAGATAATTGCAGAACAGCATGTTCAAAACAAATACCAAGCAATTCCTTTGAAACTCTGGTTTGAAACAGGGCTACCACCTGGTATATTGTATATTTATTTGGTTTTGGGAAGTGTAATTTGGCTGCAATTCACTGTAATTAGGAACAGTATTATAATGGAGTTTAGCTCAACTCATGCATTGGCTTTGACTTACATGACATGTAACCATCTTGGGTTTCTTACATGAGCTGAATGTTTTCTTCCAAACTTGGTCTCCACCCTATATTTTTCACCTTGCACGGAAAGCTAGGAGTGGGGGAATGGGCAGTGACTAGGATTCTGGAAATATAACCCATTCCCCTGTACTTATTTTTACCTCTCTCTTCTTACATGGCTCTGCTAGTCACCTTTACCTTACCCTCATGGCTATCTTGGTTAACTAAGTCTCAGCTATTATTAGGACATACAATACAAACATTTATTGTGTCCTATGTGTCAGATACGGTCTTACATGATGAGAACACAGTAGGTAAAGGAATAAAGCAAAACTCCCCATCCTTGAGGGACTTCCAGAAAGTATACAATAGCATAATAAATAAATACTATTACATACTATGTTAGCAAATAGTAAGTGCTGTGGAAAAACAAGTAGAGCAGGGTAAGGGTAATTGGGAGTTCTGGGGTGGGGAGGGACTGGATTAAACTGTATTAAATTGGTGGTCAGTGTTGGCCTCATGGAGATGTAGAAAACTCTTCAAGAAAGTGAATGAGGAGAGATGGTCAACTAGATGTCTAGGGAAGATGAGTAGCCAGTGCAAAGTCCCTGATGCAGGAGTGTTTAGGGAGTAGCAAGAAAGATGGCAGTAAAGCTGGAGCGAGTAACCATGGAGAAGTGAGGAAGGGATGTAGGCTACATCATGCAGTATCTTGCAGGCCATTATAAGCACTTTGGCTCTTACTCTGGGCACAATGGGAAGCCACTGGAGGGTTTTGAACAGATCAATGACATTATCGGACTTTCACTGTGAAAAGTTCTATTCCTATTACCTATTGCTGTGCAACAAACCACCACAAATTTTAGTGACCTAAAACAGTTTATTATTTCTCATGGTTCCGTGAATTGGCTGGGCACAGTTGGGCAGCTCTTCCTTGAGATCTCCAGTCAGATGGCAGGTGATGCTGGCTGTAGGTTGGGTCCTCAGTTCAGGCATTGACTGGAACACCCTCATATAACTTGGGCTTCTCAAATATGGAAATTGGGTTCCCAGGGGCAGCATTGCAAAGGCGAGCATTCTATGAGGTCTTAAGTGGATG
This sequence comes from Lynx rufus, assembly GCF_022079265.1. Lineage (NCBI taxonomy): Eukaryota > Metazoa > Chordata > Mammalia > Carnivora > Felidae > Lynx > Lynx rufus. Next base: position 9,977,105 of record NW_025814841.1, on the reverse strand, counting down.
CTGCAAGACTTCTTATGAACTAGCCATTTTGCCTCATTCTATTGTTCAAGCAAGTCTCAGATGTTAGCCTGGATTCATAAGAAGGTGATTTAGATTCCACTTCTAGTTGGGGGGTGGCAAAGTCACATTGCAGAAGAGTACATGGGATGAGAGTAATTCTTCTGGCTGCTATTGGAAAATATAAAATGCCTCAGGGTCCCTCTAGCTGCTGTAATGAGAATAGATTGGGTGGTGAAGGAAAAGATGGGAAGGGGCATGGGCTAAGTGCAGTCTGTCTAAGCGGGTAATTGCAATAACCCAAGCAGAGATGATGGTGTTGTGATATGGTAACAGTAGAGATAATATAAAGTAGTCAGATTCTGGATTTACTCTGAAGGTAGAGCCATCATTATTTACTGATGCCTTGGATGTGAGTGTGAAAGAAAGAAGTCAAGATGTTAACAAAGTTTGTTCTGGGCAACTAGGATAGAGTTGCCAATAGATGTGAAGAAGATTGCAGGTAAAGCATATTTGGACATGATATGTTTGAAATGTCTATTAGATATCCACAGGGAGAAGTTAAGGTAGCAGTTGGCTATACAAGCTGAGAGCAAGGATGGAGAATATTTTAACATATTTAAAATACATTATGAGTGCTCTGTGAGTGCCTTCGAAGCTCTAAAATTCTGATAGATTTTTATTTGCCTCATTTTCCAATGCTATGTATGGCACTAATTACAATAGCCACAAACTACATACTTCCCAAATGTCCATCAACAGTAGAATGGACAAATATATTGTGGCATATGCACCTAATGGAATATATATAGCAAGGAGAATGAATGAATCATAGTTATGTACAATAATATTAAGTCTCTCAAACGTTTAAAAATTTTTAGATGTTTAATTGTAGTAAAGGCATGTAATATAAAGTTTATCAAGTGTACATTTTTAAGTACTGTTCAGTAGTGGTAAATATTCACCTTGTAATTCAACAGATCTCCACACCTTTTTCATCATGCAAAACTGAAAAACTATACCCATTAAACACAATTCCCCATTTCCCCCTTCAGCTAGCCCCAGGCAGACACCATTCTACTTTCTGTTTCTATGAGTTTGACTACTTTAGATACTTCATATAAGTGGAACCATACAGTATTTTTTTGCGTGACTTATTTCACTTAGCATAATGCCCTCAAAGTCCACCCACAATGTAGCATGTGACAGGATCTTCTTCCTTTTTAAGGCAGAATAATATCCTTTATATGTATATGCCACATTCTGTTTATCCTTCCACGGATAGATACTTGGCTCTTATGAGTAATGCCTCTGTGAACATGGGTGTGCAAATAATCTTCTCAAGATTCTGCCTTCAATTCTTTTGGATATATACCCAGAAGCGGATATCTGGCTCCTATACATTCTATTTTTACCTTTTTGAGGAACCACCATACTGTTTTCTATAGTGGTTGCAGCAGTTTGCATTCCCACTAACAGTACATAAAAGTTCCAATTCTTCCATATCCTTGTCAACATTTCTTGTTGTTTTTTTTTAATAGTAGCCATCCTAATGGGTGTGAGGTGGTATCTCATTGTGATTTTGATTTATATGTCTCTAATAATTAGTGATGTTGAACATCTTTTCATATGCTTATTGGCCATTTGATTTTTTTTTTTAATTTTTTTTTCAACGTTTATTTATTTTTGGGACAGAGAGAGACAGAGCACGAACGGGGGGAGGGGCAGAGAGAGAGGGAGACACAGAATCGGAAACAGGCTCCAGGCTCTGAGCCATCAGCCCAGAGCCCGACGCGGGGCTCGAACTCCCGGACCGCGAGATCGTGACCTGGCTGAAGTCGGACGCTTAACCGAGTGTGCCACCCAGGCGCCCCTGGCCATTTGATTATTAATTACCTTTGGAGAAATGTCTGTTCAAGTCCTTTGCCCATTTTTCAACCCAGTTGTTTTTTTGCTGTTAAGTTGTATTTCTTTATATATTCTGGGTATTAGCCCTTTACCAGATATATGATTCGCAAATATTTTCTTCCATTCCTTTTTTTTTTTAATTTATTTATTTATATTGAAAGAGAGAGGGAGGGGCGCCTGGGTGGCGCAGTCGGTTAAGCGTCCGACTTCAGCCAGGTCACGATCTTGCCGTCCGGGAGTTCGAGCCCCGCGTCGGGCTCTGGGCTGATGGCTCAGAGCCTGGAGCCTGTTTCCGATTCTGTGTCTCCCTCTCTCTCTGCCCCTCCCCCATTCATGCTCTGTCTCTCTCTGTCCCAAAAATAAATAAACGTTGAAAAAAAAAAAAAAAAGAAAGAGAGAGGGAGTGCACATGTGTGAGCAGGGAAGGGGTAGACAGAGACAGGGAGAGAGAGAATCTTGAGCAAGCTCCATGCTGTCAGTGCGGAGCCTGATGCAGGGCTTGATCCCATGACCCTGGGATCATGACCCAAGCTGAAACTAAGAGTTGGATGCTAAACTGACTGAGACACTCAGGTGCTCCTTCTCCCATTCTGTACGCAGAGATTTTTACTCTGTTGATTGTGTCTTTTGCTGTACAGAAGTATTTAATTTTGATGAAGTCCAATTTATCTATTTTTGTTTTTGTTTTGTGTGCTTTTGGTGTCAGACCCAAGAAATAATTGCCAAACCTAATGTCCTGAAGCTTTTTCTCTATAGTTTCTTGTAGTATTTTTATAGTTTTAGGTCTTACATTTAGGTTTTTAATTCATTTGGGTTGAGTTTTTGTATGTGATATAGGGTAAGGTTCCAATTTTATTCTTTTGCATGTAGATGTCCAGCTTTCCCATCATCTTTTGTTAAAGCCACTGTCCTTCCTCATTAAGTGGTCTTGGCCCCTTGTCAAAGATAATTTAGCCATTTATGTGAGGGCTTACTTGGCTATTATAGTTTATTGGTCTATACATCTATCTTTATTCCATCAAACATATTTTTAAATGAAAGAAACCAGGCACAAAATAATATGAACTGTATGATTCCATTTATATAAAATTCAAAAATGATTAAATCTAATCTATAGTGTTAGAAGTCAGTCTAAGGGAATATCCTTATGGGTGTGGGTGGCTCGAAGGGAATATGTGAAGGGCTTTTGGTGGTACTGGTAATATTGTTTTTTTGATCGGTGTGCTGATTATACAGGGGCATTCATAAGCAAAATTCACTGAGTTACGCACAGGTATTTAGTATTCACTTACTTCAGAATCTTGATACTATTTAATATAATCTTTTTTTTAAAAAGTAAACTCTACCCCCAATGTGGGATTCAAACTCACAACCCCCAAATCAAGAGTTACATGCTCTACTGACTGAACCAGCCAAGTGCTTCTATAGTATTTGATATAATCTTAATGAAAAACTGTTGCATAGGAATAGAGAACTATGATTACAAAAAAATCCATTGATCCTGTATTGCTTTTAATTATTATGACGCGTGTGTGTGTTTTCCCCTATTGGATTCAAACTTAGGCAAGATGATAAGAGTTTTGATATAAGTTTCAGACATTCACATTCAAGGGGACTTCTTTCTTTACACACCTGTCAAAGTAGGAACGAGTGGATGAAAGAGAATAAGCAATGCTTCATATTGCATTCTTTGAAGGATTGGGGTGTTGAACAAAAAAGAATCCAACTGAGTAAATTTGAAGATCTAATTGACTTTATTAAGTGATTCATGAATCAGGCAGTATCCCATCTAGCAAGTAGAAAGATGGTCCTGAGGAATTGTATAAAATGGAAGGTGTCTTACAGGAAAGAGGATAGGGTAAGGAAGTTATTAGAAAAGAAAAAAAAAAAAAGACAGTTTCAAGCAAGGTGACCTTTCCTTAAGGGGAAGGCAGGAGGTCTTATCATGCTGATGAATTCATCTTCCTTTTGAGCGGTGAGATAAAGAGGGCCTGTGTGACAGATCACCTCATTGGTGCTGACCAGAAAATTCCTGACTGACTTGTCAAGACTACATTTCCAGGGGAGGTTGAAACTGCAGTTAGGTTATGTATGAAGCCCTGGTTTGGTGACTTAGCCCAGCATACGTGACTCCATCTTGGGCCTGTTGGTTTTCTTGTTAACAAAGGTAATGTTGACTTTTGTTAGTTGAGGGATGGCATCTGACTAGAATACTTTCCTTAACTGTAATATTCTGGTAATGTCAACTTTGACAAAGAAACATTTTTATATAATGCCAAGCTAATCAGGATAGCTGCCAAAATAGAGACCCATCAATTATTCCTGTAAACCCATGTCAAAGGAAAAAGAGAGTAAAGACTTCTCTTCAATATATCTATATTAGAGCTCCCCAAACTGTGTGCCTTGGCATATTGAGTACCAGGAATGAGTTGCAAGTATGTGGAGGCACAGATTCTACTCAGCCCTCAAGATGGTCAAGCTAGGCTTGGGGAAACTGAAACAACTTGAGCTGGCCATGTCCTGCAATGAAATGCCTCAGTCCTTCATCCCAGCATGCCTTAAAGGTATCATCTTCTTTGCCATGATATGCAAATGGTTAGAAAGTCAGCAATGAGAAAAAATGGTAAGAAGGGACCCAACACAGCAAACAGTTCCACTTATAGAGAATTACTCCTCAATTCTGATAGTAACCCAGGTTAGTAGGATGTACAAGAGGGGCCTCTAGGAAAGAAAAGTTAGGTATCAAAGGAAGGCTCTAGAGTCAAACTACTTGATTTTGAATGATGGCTCTACCACTATCCAACTGTTTTTTGTAAAGTACTTGAAAGACAAAAAGACACTGCTCTGTGCCTCTGTTTACTCATCTGTGATTCATAGAAATTTACCTCCTAGAATGTGAGAATTAAATTACATTAGTTCAGTGTTTATCATATAGTATCAAGAAATATTAGCTATTATTAATATTGAGTACCACTGAGTAACATTTATTGAGTACCAAGCTTGAGTGCTAGGCTTACTAGGAATTTTTACAAAGTTTATTCAATCTAATCTGCAAAGTCGGTTTTATTATTTCCCATTTTATAGATAAGGAAATAAACGCTTAGGTTAAATGACTAGCCCATGGCTACACAGCTAATTAATGGCAGAGGTAGACTTTAACTTGTAGGTCATGTAAACCCATGGCCTTCAAATGTTTTTGCTAATATACTCCCTGGCACATTTTTAAAAAAACATTTACTTCTGTAATTTTATTGTAAGTTTAATAGCTGCAAAGAATAATGTTTCCAGCAGGTTGTAAATATTGATGTTTCAATACAAAACTGTTATATTACTCTTCTAAATGTATCCAATCGTATTTAAATTCTACAACGGTTGGTTCCTAACCATCATCTGTTAAAAAAAAATTCTTGAAAAACTCTTTGTAATAGTAAAAAAAAATTTACACTGTTCCTTTCTTTCCATGAAGTTGTTTTTCCATCCTAATGCCCCTTATCCAGAATTTTATCCCCCTGGTTTTTATGTTTCAAAACATTTTGTTGATTGCTCTATCATATTTTTTTCTCCACAATAAAAATACACATGTAAGTATAATTTAAATTTTTTTTCTATGTTACAGAGTTAGAACAAACAATCCTAAAAACTGTATGGAACCACAGAAGACCCCAATTAGCCAAAGCAACTTTGAATAAGAAAAGCAAAGCTGGAGACATCACAATTCCGGATTTCAAGTTACATTACAAAGCTGTAGTGATCAAGACAGTATGGCATTAATACAAAAATAGACACATAGATCAATGGATCAGAATAAAAAATCCAGAAATGAACTCATATGGTCAATTAATCTTTGAAGAAAGTAGGAAAGAATATCCAATGAGAAAAAGAACGTCTCTTCAACAAATGGTGTTCGGAAAACTGGATAGCAATATGCAAAAGAATAAAGCTGGACCACTTTCTTATATCAAACACAAAAATAAATCCAAAATGGATCAAACATCTAAATGTAAGACCTGAAACCATTAAAATCCCAGAGATAGTGACCTCTTTAATATTGGCCTTAGCAACTTCTTACGAGGTATGTGTCCTGATCCTGAGGCAAGAGAAACAAAAGCAAAACTAAACTACTGGGACGTCATCAAACACACACACACACACACACACACACACACACACCCAAAAAAACCAAAAAACACCTGTACAGGAAACAATCAATCAATAATCAACAAAACTAAAAGGCAACCTACAGAATGGGAAAAGATATTTGCAAATTTTATACCTGATAAAGAGTTAGTATCCAAAATATATAAAGAATTTATAAAACTCAACGTCCAAAAAACAAATAATCCAATTTAAAATGGGCAGACGATGTGAGCAGACATTTTTCCAAAGAAGATATACAGATGGCCAATAGACACATAAAAGATGTTCAACATAACTGATAATCAGGGAAATACAAATCAAAACTACAATGAGTATCACCTCACACATGTCAGAATGGCTAAGCTCAACAACACAAGAAACAGCAGGTGTTGGCCAGGATGTGGGGAAGGGGAACCTTCTTACACTGTTAGTGGGAATGCAAACTGGTACAGCCACTCAGAAAAACAGTATGGAGTTTCCTCAAAAAGTTAAAAATACAACTACCCCATGATCTAGCAATTGCACTACTAGGTGTTTACACAAAGAATAAAAAAAATACTAATTCAAAGGAATACATGCACCCTGATGTTTATAGCAGCATTATCCATAATAGCCAAACTCTGTAAACAGCCCAGGTGTCCATTGACAGTTGAAGGGCTAAAGTATATACATAAAGGTTATATATATATATATATGTGTGTGTGTGTGTATATATACACACACACACACATATATACGTACATATTTTATATACATATATAAATGTATATATATATATGTATATATGTATACATATATATGTATATATGTATATATGTATATGTATATGTATATATATATATATAATGGAATATTGTGCAGCCATCCAAAAGAATGAAATCTTGCCAATTGCAATGATATGGATGGAGCCAGAGAGTATTATGCTAAGTGAAATAAGTCAGTCAGACAAAGACAAATACCTTATGATTTCACTCAAATGTAGAATTTAAGAAACAAAACAAATGAGCATAGTGGAAAAAAAAGAGCGAGGCAAACTAAGAAACAGATTCTTAACCACAGAGAACAAACATGGTTACCAGAGGGGAAGTGAGTGGGAGATGGCTGAAAGAGGTGATAGGGATTAAGGAGTGCACGTGTTGTGATGAGTACCAGGTGTTGTACGGCAGTGTTGAATCACTAAATTGTATACCTGAAATATTACACTGTATTTTAACTAACTGAAATTTAAATAACAACTTTTAAAAAATTTCCGGTGTTACAATTTTTTTCTCTGAATTGAATTATAATAATTACTAGTGGTACATAATTTATTAAAATATAAATAGTTATACATTTAATTAACTATTGAACATAGATGTAAGATATTGGAACTGAATTTTCATGAGATACATGGGAGTCACAGGTGTTTATGGAACTTTGTTTAAAGGAAATACTAAAGTGTCCTCTAGCTTGGCTTCTGGGCCATCTTTCCTCTCAGGGCAATGCATTTTGGAGAGGCATCGGGTATGTGAGTGGAATTTTTTCTTTTGAAAAGTGGGAGAAAGGCAATTATAAAAGGCACCTTTCAAGCAAACCAACTTTTGGAAGGAGACAATATGACCTTTGAGATTCTGGATCTTGAAACTGGTGCTTTAAAACTCTCCATGCCTCTTGGGGAGCCCTTGAGCACTAAGATGACCACACTCCAGTTTATGCCTTCGTGCTGATGGAATTATTAAGAGCACCCCCTGTCACTCTCTAAGTATCTCAGTCTGAATAATCTCATTGGTCACCCCCTAAAGTATCCCTTCTGGTTTCCTAAAGGAACACATATTCACATTTAAAGACGACTCTTATAAACCAAGGGGTGCCTGACTTATAATCTCATTTTATCACCAGAATTGCCATGTGAGGTGTTTTTATTGTACTCTCCTTTTTGTTTTCTTTTTCTTTACAGAAAAGAAAGCTGAAATCCCAAAGAGTTTAAATGACCAGTCACAGCCAGAAAGTGGCTACACCAGACCCCAAGTCCTGGTCTCCTAGTCTTTAAAGTCTATGCTTATGATCAAGGCTAGTCCCTGGGTCTCCAGCACAAGGAACACTGCCTTGTGTTGTTGGTTCCCTTCACAGGCGCCTGAAGTCCCACTTCCCTGAAACTAGTTTAGGTCTGTTCATCAAGAGACTACCGTTTGGGCCATATTTCCATGCAAAACACCTCTACCCAGGCTCCCTTTCACAGCTGCCTTCACTTTCTCTTCATCTCTGTCCTGATTCTGTTCACCAGCATCTCTTCTCTGGGTAGCTACATACTATGCCCAGCCCGTTGGGCAAAGGCAGTCAGGGATATCTCTTCAAAATGCTAACTTCACCTGCTTACGCAAGTTTGGTGCTTCCCATAAGGATAAAGACTGAACCTTACCCAGATTTACAACACTCTTTTCAAATGTACATGTCAGCCCCACTGACCTTTCTTGTTCCTTCTCCAACCCCTACCTGCCTTGTCAATTGTTTGTCCCACACACATGTCCACCTCCCAAGCCTGTGTTCTATTTATATTTCAGATCTCACCTCAGTTCCCTAAGCAGCTTGCCTGGGCTTTGTGCACCACTCTCTGCCACACCACCTTGGTGTCCATCCAATGGTGTACTGGAGCCAACTGGTACAGCCTCTCAAAGCCAAGTGCTCACATCACCTCCCAACTCCAGCGTTGTGTGAGGTCATATTGGCATTTTGAAATTGGCCATGGAGAGAGGATTTATACCATAGAAGTTGGCAAATGGTACAAATCAGGTCTCTCTGGTTGGTAAACATTTATCAGCACAATACTGTGACTCTTCTAAGTTTTCATAACACTCTGAATACTATTTCTTCATTTATTCACTGAATATTTCCTCACTGCCTACTCTGTGTCAGATACGAGTAGTTGCTGAGAATATAAAGGTTGGCCAATCAGATAGTTCCAGTCATCATGGAGCTTACAGTGCTGAACGGGGAAGACGGACCTTAGTCAAATATTCACATATAAAATGATAACTTTGTTAAAAACAAAAAATGCTTTAAAAATGTATACTAGGATAATTGACCTAGTCTAAGAAGATTTTCCTGAGCTAAAATCTGAAGGATAATTTTGGGCTGAGGAAGGAACAAGGTGAAGGAACAGCATTCTAGGCCCAAGGAACAATGTGTGCTGTGGTCAGAGAGAGCATGAACCTCAGGAGTAAGGGAAAGAAGACAAGTGTGGCTAGAAGGCAGCCAGGAAGCTTGGTGGGAGAGGCAAGTGCAGAGCTAAGACCACACAGAGTTTTAAAGGCCCTATCAAGGAGTTTCACTTTTATCCTAAGAGGAGTAGAAAGCCACTGAAGTGTTTTCAGCAGGAAGACCACATGGTCTGGTGGAAAACCAGTACAACATGATGGTTGAGAAATCAACTTTGGAGCCAGGTTGCCTGGCTTGGAATGCTGACTCTGCCCCCTACTAGTATCCTACTAATTTTTCTGTGCCTCAGTTTCCTCACGGGTTAAGTGGTGATAAAATAACACATACCCTACAGGGCTGTTTAGGTGATTGTAAAGCTCTGAGAATAGTACTTGGCACATCATAAGTGCTATGGAAGTTCTTGTTCAATTAAATAAATAAAACCATCTTTGATAAGATAACTGAATGTCCTGGGTAGCCTGTGGTCTAATAGGGGATGCAGACATAAATAATTACAGCATGAACTAAGCACAAAATATATGGTAATACAAAGATGAGGAAGGGCTTGCTTTCCAGTGGCTATGATGAGCAGAATTGAGGGCATAAAGGACGTTCCAGTTGGAGAAAGCAACACTGACAGCCATGGAGATACGCAAACGTCACTGTACTCAGAAGCTGAAAGCCTAGTGTAGGAAACAGATGTGAATGAAAACCAATGGGGAAAAATATATGGTAGAAGTGTAAGTAAGGAGTGATTAACTTTAATTCCAAAGTAAATGGGAGGTTTTATGGAGGAGGGCCAAGCATCATGGTTGACTGCATGGGCTCTTGAATCAGGCCTGCTCAATTTAGAATGCTAACTTTGTGCCTCACTGGTTGTGTGATTTGACTTCTCTGATCCTTAGTGTTCTCCTCTGTAAAGTAGAAATAATAATAATACTACCTAGCTCATAAGAATTCATAGTGAATGCATAAAAGTCTTAGCATAGAGCACTCGATAAATATTAAGATATTATTACTATTACATTATGAGTTGAACCTTGAGTGACAAGAACTTTGATCAGCACTAAAGGAAGAACATGAGAAAAGGCCCAGAAGTTTAAAATCATCTGGCACATTTAAAGAACAGCAAGACAGTGCCACTTCAAGTATGGTCATCACTGCCAATCTGTGAACTGTTTTTACTGGTCCATGATGAGATAAATACAGAAATCGAGAGTAAACATTTAGAAGTTAGAAGAAAACAAAGACAAATGGAAAGAGTAACTTTATACTTGTACACTCATAATGAAAACTGGGGCTTGTAGTTTTTATGTCTTGTTTTTACTTTTTCTAGCAAGTTTTTAATTGTATCTTACAAAAATTACAGTCCATGACTGTTATAATAAAATCTTGTCCTTTGCCCCAGATAGTTTGAGAAAAAAGTAACTCAGTGAAGCTGGATAGAGCACCAAAGAGATGAACCTGGAAGAGTAGGGCCAAGATCACATTGTGAGGAACTTCAAGGAACCTTGAATGTCTCAGAGTTCACACGTTATACGTGGGCAACAGGGTTATTAAAATTTTAAAGAGACTGTTAATTGAGGGTTACACATATATAGGTATTACATGTTTTGCACCCCCCCCATGAGCATGTGGTTTTCTCCCTCTCTTTAAAAAAAAAAAAAAATTAAGTTTATTACTGAGAGACAGAGAGACACAGAGTCTGTGCAGGGGAGGGATAGAGAAAAGGGGAGACACAGAATCCAAAGTAGGCTCCAGGCTCTGAGCTGTCAGCACAGAGCCAGACGCGGGGCTCCAACTCACAAACTGCGAGATCATGACCTGAGCTGAAGTCTACCGCCCAACCAACTGAGCCACCCAGGCGCCCCTCCCTCTTTTTTCTTTTTAATTAAAAGATTATTTTTATTTTCTGGTTAAGAGGAGAGACCGGAACTCTTAATTGTTAAGAGAAGAGACCGGAACTGCTCCGTGTTTCACATAGGTGACGGTTTGTATTTGATGAGAGTGCAGTTAAACAAAGAATTTCAAATTTATCAAAACAGAAAACCTTGAAAACACGTGAGCACACACTTTGTGACCAGGAACGCCTGTGACTTGTTGAGATAAGCTACACCAGGTGATCAGATGAGTCTCCTTTCTTCTTGGGCACCCTCATACAAATAAGGCATAAACTGAAGATTATCGACTCTTCCAGATCTCCCTGCTTGGGTCACCTCCCCTGCTATCATCCTCACCACTTGTCCAGCAGTCCTTCCCGGCTGGACCCGGAAAATCACGGTTTAATAATCAGCATCTGACAGCTCACTAAGCATGGGGTTTCCAGGCTCCTTTAGCCAGGCTCAGAGACAGACAGAAACCGGTCATGTTTTCTGTTTGGCTTCACAGCCCCGTCCATCCTAACCTACCTGCCCGGCACACGCCACGTCTGCCACGTCTTATGTCCTACCTGAGGCTGCACCTTGGCAAACACACTGTGGCCCAGAAACCAGGCCTCTGGGACCCATCTGGGTCTGAGGGCGACTCCTGAGCCCCCATTGGCCATGTATAAAGAAGCAAGGGCTAGGGGCCTAAAACCCAGCGTGTGGCTCTCGATTTTCCAACGGGAGCCAGAACTTAGGTGAGGCTCCAAAGCGTTCTGGAGGTGGCATTCCGGCCCCCGCTCCTCGCCTCCCGCCCCTTGCACTACCCCCCCTCCCCTTGCCCCCCCTTGTCCCCTCCCTTCCTTGCCCCCCCCCCCCCCCCCCCGTCCTCCCCTCTTCGCCTTTCCGCCCGCGGCGCGGAGGGGCAGGGCCGCAGTCACCCGACGGCCGGGGACTAAGGGCCCACGGGCGCGTCAGGGGTGTGGCCGCCGCCACCTGAAAGCTGGGCCGCGAGCCTGGCCCCCGGCACCGCCGCCGCAAGCGCCGCCACCAGCGCCGCCGCCGCCGCCCCCGTGCGGCCCGCCAGGTGCGTTCGCCGCAGGCCCGCTGTACCCGCGGGGGGCCGGGACGAGGCCCCGGCGCTTCCCGCGGGCGGGCTGAGGGGGTGCGGGCCCCGGGGATGGCTTTCTAAGTCGCTCATTCGTGGGAGCGACTGACGGAAGGGGCTGGGAGGCCACGGGAGACGGGCAGGCCCTGCGGCTTCCGTGACGAGGGAAGTCCGGGCCCAGAAACGGGAAACCGGGAGCCGGCGTCAGGGAGGAGGAGGATTCTGCGGAGCTGTGGCGAGCGCGGCCCCTCCAGCCCCTCCGGCCGGCCCAGGCCGCGGGGCCGCCCTCCCCACCCCCTCGTCTGGACTGCACTCCCGGTTCCCCTGGGCCTCCAGGGCGCTTTAGCCCAGCTCCTTTGAGGAGTCTTTCGCCTTTTACCTTGTGCTTTCGCTTTTGGTGTGCACGTCTAGGCTCCACTCAGACTCCAGGTTCCCGGAGGGCAGGGCCTGTGTGGCTTGTTACCGGCGGGCGGCTCGGTGGTACTCCTTAAGTAATTGAAGGAATGAGCCAGGGCCTTTGAACTAGAACTGGTGCGTTAACACCTGAGTAAGTGCATGCGTGCCTGCCTGTGAAGTAGAGCTCGGTGAAGGAATGCACGAGTGGATGTAAATACTAAGTGGAGGCAGTGGAGACAGACTCTCAGCGCATCTTCTAGCGGATCGTTTTCCAAAAAGTTGTGTGAGTGTTGCTCAGGCTTTTTCTTGCTTGCGTTTTGCTATCTGGTGTGGACTTTTGAAGAATCATTGTCACTATAATATTATTCACTGTATTTCTGACAGATCAGGGTGAATCTAAAGGTAGAAACACGTGACTCTGCTTTTAGTAACTTGTCAAATCAGACATTTCTCTTGAATTCATGTTTGTGAAGAATCTTGTTAGTTTTCCTGAGACAAGTACTAGCGGATTTGTGAGTGACTAAAGGAGACTGAATGTAGCCCAGAGAGGAAAAATGAGAGACATCTGTGCAGATGCTTTGCAAGCTACAAGTGGTTGACTGCTTTAATACAATTGGTGACTGCATCAGCTCTATAGGTTTCCAGACTTGAGTTCCAGAAAAGCCAGATGACTTTGGACTTGTCATTTGATCTTTTTTAGGTCTCAGTTTTTTAACCTCCAAGATGAAGGACGGTTGGTGGGACCCCTTTCTGAGTTAGACTTCTAGGATTCTCTTTCGTTAGGTGTTAAAGGTGAGATTGTAGGTGACTTCATGGAATTCTGCTCACTTCAGCCAATCTGTTTGGGATTCTGTAGAATCTTGGCCCTACTTTCTTCTCTGCAAATTGCAGCTCATTCCTTATTCTCCTTCACATCTGTTACCAAAGGGCCTGGGAGCTCAAGATGAGAATAATAGACTCCGGGGTGGAGGCGAGAAAGAGAGGCAAAATTTTACTCTGCATTGCCAGAGGCTCCTGGGCCTGGGTCTAACTTGTTTCCAGTGCAACCCAGCCTGACAATGTCATATATCTCCAGTGCATCTGGGGAATTGTATCAGTATTAATTTGCATGCATTTGAAATTAGTTATTATAGATCACAACATTTTGGAGCTGGAAGGGCCTTGGAGATTTTTTAATGGCACTTAAAAAGTCATTTTACAAACATATTAAAATATTTTTTGCATGCTACATTTAACAAACTCAAAGTCCCAAATGTGTTAAGTAAAAGAAAATTAATGTTACCTACTTCGGTTCTTTCAAGTCTGTTGGGAGACGTGGAGCCAAAAGTGGTACTTGGTGAAAAAGACCAACTTTCTGGAACTCTTTTCCCAAAGAACCAGTTATGGGGTCATGAGTTGTTCAGGCATGGCATGTAACAAAAGTTGATATTTATGGGGCACTGACCGTGTAGCGTGCTGTTATATTTAATCTTTTTACTTATATTGCCCCATTTAATCCTACTATAAACCTAAGAGCTAGGTACTGTTGAAATCCCCATTCAACCTTCCGAAATAGAAACTGCTTGGAAATGGGAAAGTCAAGTACTCAAAATATAGGCAGAGGCAGGGTTTTTCCCGGAAATGTAGGCAATCCCTGCTAGGAGAGTCTGTGTGATGTTAGAGGATGGGGTCTCTAGGATATGTATAGGATATGTATATATGAACTCTGGGGCATTGTGAGTAGATGAATTTAGGGTGGGGGCTTAGGGGTGGAATGATTAAGACTGGATTGTAGAGAATTGGTTATTTCATTTTGAAAATTATTGAACTCCATTGGGACTCTGGTAGACTCTGATACTTTCCCTAAATGCACATACATCCTAATTTTAAACATATTCAGACTTTAACCTAATTTAGGAGTGTAAAATGGGTGACATCAAGAGCTATCATAAGCTTAAGAGCTTTGAACTTTGAGTACAGAGCATTATTATTTCTTAGGCTAGCTTTGGGTCCTTGTTAAGGCATTGCCTCCCAACCTCCTTTATAAGAATGACAACTCCTATTGCAGAAAAAGTACAACTGAGACTATATCCCTGTAATCCAGGGACAAGAATGCAGGATGGGTTTCCAGTACCTTTATAATTAATTGACGAGAGCAAAAGAGGAAGAGAGAGGCGCATAAAATAAATGGAAAATTATTTTTTTTCTTCTTTGTCAGTCACGTTTAGCTTCTGAGACCTATCAGTGGCCACTTGAAAAACTGAGAGCAGATGCCAGTTTGATTTAGCTCAGGAGGCCGAAACTTTCCGCCCCGAAGGCTGGTATGATAGAATAGGCCTTCCCATTGCTCACAATGTTATGAAAAAAGCATTAAAGCAACAATTTTTATTACTTGCCCTGGAGCTAGAGCTTTAAAATGTACTTTCTTCTCCCCCTACCCTCCCTAAACCACTTAGCTTTTAAAAACAAACAACCCATTCATGTGTTTGCCTCAGTCAGATTATTAGCCCTTTCTCTTTATTCCTGGGCCCTGTTTCTTTAATGCAGCAAAGAAGTTGGACTGGTATGCTTCTAAGTCTCTGGAATTTTTCTTTAGCTATTATTTTGTTTGTGCATGTTAATTTCAGTGACCATTTATTGAGTGTATCCTATGAGCCAGATTAAGATGTGTGAGATACTGAGTTTAAGTAGGAAAGTGACCATTCCACAAATAATTGAATCATAGGGTGATGTGAAAGTGGGGCCATTCATTCCACTAGCAAAGAGCTATGGTTAGAGCTGGGAAAGACTTCAGAGAGCAGGTGAATTCTGAACTGGATTTTGAAGCTTGAAGGCCAAGAGGAGGGAAGACGGCATTCTAAGTAGGAAGAACTACATTGGCAAGGACAAGGAGTATGAGGGTATGAGCACTCCCACTCTGGGGGAGAGACAGGGGTTCAGTGTGGCTGCAGTAGAGAGGTCTTGTGAGGATGGGGCCATGTTATTTAAGCTTTTTTCACAGCGTGGATTATCTTTTTTAGAGTGTATTTTTTTAAGCTGAATTTTTAATTAGAGTTCTATGATTGTATTTTCTTTAGAAAATAGCTCCAGCATTAATGCTCTGAAGGCACTGGAGATGGAAAAGCTAGAAGAAAGCCAGAAGAAAAGGAGGATGCTGCTTCTGTAGCACAAATGAAAGAGGATAAGGGTCTAAGTTAACACAGGTTTCGAAGATATTCAGAAAATAGAGAGGGCAGGATTTAATGACCAGCTGGAAATGGGAAATAAGGTTCGCGGTTTGCTTGGCTGGGTGAATGGAGATGCTACTAAAGAGGCTAATAAATATAAGACGAGGAAGATGTTTTAGGGGAAAGACAGTGGAGGCAACTGTGGAACATCTAGGGGAGGCTCCACTATACAGCTTTGACTGTAGCTATACTGCAACATCATACCGTCGAGACCTGCCAAACGTTTCAACAGGTCCTTAGTCTGAAAAGAAAAATCAATTCAATAAATGACTTGAAAAGAAGGAAAAAACCGCACTGGACTTGGCTAAGGAACATTGCATCATATTTCATGTGAATTTGTTGGAACTCCAAATCTTACGTAAGTTCCAGTGAAGGAAAAAAAAGTTGGACACTCAGACAATGAGGGGTTACCATAAGCCACCAAGAGAAACTAAAATAGAGCAATATAGATGGAAGTGGTTCAAAGGAACAAAGATAAGCAAATGGCTGGAGTGTAGCAGAGAGGACGGATGTCTGTAGACACAGGTGTAGGCAGGTTTGGAATACAGAGATTTGAGCTGGCTCTTCCAAATAACTATACTTCTTTAATGGTAAGAATACCACAGGCTTTGTTTTCTCCTCTTACTCAGCTTGTCAGGAAGAGACAAGTAGGAGATTGTTCAGAATTGCTGGGCAGAGGGTTTGATCTTTGCGGAGAAAGTGTTGGGAGACTTTGAACTAAGGGAAGAATAAAAGAGGTAGAATAAGATAAAATGAAAAGGATAATGATTAGGAGGTATTTTCAGAACATTTAACTAATTCTATGACAAATAGTCGCTAACAAAGGAAAAGGTAGATTGATATAGTATTCTCTTAGTATTGTGGCATTAGCCCTGCTTAGAAACAAGGATATATTAGCGTGGCATTTTATATTTAAGTGGAATTTTTACATTTGATTGTTACATGAACCCTTAAAACTAGGTGCAGCCAGGCACTATTATCTTTCTTTTATAAAGTAAAAATCTGGGTGTTAAGCAGGCTGTAGTTTGCCTCAGATCCCATGGCTGGCAAGAGCTCCAAGCCTTTGATGTCCAGTCCACTGCTCTGTCCATTGTATTAGAGCCTTGCTTTGCCTTGGAACCCTGGCCTTTTACAGTGTATCCCCTCTCCTCTACCATGTCACATCATGTAACAGTAAAGCAGATGCTATTTGAAGGCCAGCAAAGGCAAGATTTCTCAGGAGAGAGGCAGTGATAGAAAGTATCCTTAGCACAATTCAGCTGTATACTATAGGGATGGTCATGGATGGTTGTGTATAGAGAGTATCTGTGGAAATCTAATGATACTTTCAATACAATAGGAGAGTCTCCAATATGTCTTCTGATTAAATCTTCCATGAGGCAAATAACCCCTTTATAAAGTGAACAATTAATCACTCCTTACTGGCTTGTCTAGATAAATCCCGACTGTCAAATATGGGGTTTGCTTAAAGCAAGACACATCTGCAAAAAGCTACATCTATTTTGATTATATGATATGTTGAAGACTTTTCTAACATGGAAAAATATTTTCCATCAAATATGGAAATGGGGATCTGGACCTGGATCCCTTAATGATTAGAGACCAGTGAAAACATATTGCGCGTAATGATTTGCAGTTAAATCCATCTAGCTACCTTCACTGCTTACAAAGCATCGACAAGTAGGACATTGGTTGGGGTGAAGCCCAGGACTGGCAGTGCTCTGGTCTGATGGTGGGAACCACAAGAGACAGTCATGAATGTAAACGTAAACAGAATGGGCCAGAGTAGGGAAACCAAAAACTCTATGGGCCTTGAATTCCACATCATTAAAATGAAATCAAGTATAATTTAAAAGAAAGATTATTATACTAGACCCAGAGTTTTATGTTGATGAAAGATAAAATCTGTAAGGATGACAGAATAGTTGTGACTTTTTTGTGGGCCAAGCATTTAAAAATATTTATTCTCAAAACATATAAAGGAAATGGTCGGGAGTGCAAGAATATGGCCAAAACTTAAGGAGTACCTTAAGATCTTTTTTTACATGACAAATCAAGTAGACAAAAGACAAATGGTAGGATTGAATAATGTAACTAATGAAGTTGAAGAATATAATTCATAAAGATGAACAGGAATGTAGGAAGTTCCAATAATATGACATACCTAATATTAATAAAATAATACAATTATTTGTATTATGTATGAATATATATGGGTGTGATATATATATAGGTACACATACATAAATCTTATTTTTATTGTATATGTGTGTGTATATATGTGATATATATATATATATCATATATATACATATGTATGTTCTTTGAGGGCAGAACATGGAAGTCTGCACTATTCTGACATTTCACTCCCTACTTAGTCCAAATTTCAGGGTTTACCACTTAAATTATTCACCAGCACCCATGTTATCTAGAACATAGAATGTCTCTCTCTATATATATCTCATTTGAAGAAAATTCATTTCTTCCTTGGAACATTTGTGAAAGATTGTAAAAAAAAAAAAAAAAAAAGCCAAATGAAGATTTCAGTGAATTCTAAAGGCTTATTGGCCTAGTGCCTCAGTCCTCTGGTTTAGTCCATGTTCTTAGTTAGTTTTGTAATAGGTCGAAATGACAAAAAGTAAACATCTTTCTTTCATGATGCTGTTAAGGCACTCATGTATTCATCTTCCACCTTCATATACATTGTTCTTTTTGTGCCCAGAACATCATGTTGATATTCTATTACTATTATCAAAAGACATGGGATCTACGCTATCCAAACTAAATGCGTTTGTTACATTTGATTAAGTGTTCTCAATCATTAATTCCATGTGTATTATATTGCAAAATTGTCCATCTCAGACATCTGGCTCTACTTTTATAGGGTTTTTCTCTTCATTAGCTGTTCTGAACTGACGTTTATAGAAAACTAGTGGCCATAGGAAGAGTAGAGAATGTATGGAGGATCACCAATACCAGTTAGGTCCTTTGAGGGCAAAACATGGAACTGTGCACTATTCTGACATTTCACTACCTACTCAGTCCAAATTTTCGGGTTTGCCACTTAAACAAATCACTCACCGGCACCCATGTTCTCTGGAACATAGAATGTTTAAGAATATGGGCCAACTTTCCTGTGTTCAAATCTCAGCTCTGCCACCAACACCTGTGTGACCTTGGACCAATTACATATACTCTCTCTGACTCATCTTCTTCATTTGTAACACAAAGGTAATAATTAAACTGTGTCCCAGCCCTATTCCCTGGAACCCGTGAATATTATAGGTTATGTGGCAAAGGAGATGTGCAGATGGAATTAAGATTGCTAATCATCTAAGTTTAAACTAGGAAGACCATCTTGGATTGTCTCGGTGGCCCAATTAACAGTGGAAAGGGCAGAAGAGGAGTCAGAGAGTTAGGGAGATGTGACTGTGGAGAAGTGCCAAAGAGATGCAATGCTGTCTGCTTTGAAGATGGGGGAAGGAGGCCTTGAGACCAGGAATGTGGGTGGCCACACAGAGCTGGAAAAAGACAGATATTCTCTTCTAGAGCCACCAAAAGGAATGCAGCCGTGCCTGCACTTTGATTTTTACTTGGTGAGTCTTGTGTTGGACTTCTGACCTACAGAACTGTAGGTTAATACATTTATGTTGTTTAAGCCTCCAAGTTTTGTGGTAATTTGTTAGAGCAGCAATCGAAAAATAATGCATTATCCTGTAAATTTGTTGTAGGATTAAGAAATGTAAATAAACATCTAGGACAGGCCCGCCACATGGTAAGTGCTGTCATTATCAGCCACCATTATTATTATTCATTGATAGTTTAGTTTCCCTGGTCTTTGCTCCATTGTCATAGTTGTCTTATGATTATCTAAAATTGTTGGAATCCCCCGTGCCCTCAACCTGACCAACACTGGCCTGAGGTGTTTCTCACTCTCATGGCAGTCCATACTCAGTGTCCTGCAGTCTGTCAGAATTACCACATAGGTATTTTTACCAGTTATGGCTCCAGTGGCTTCTGCTCCAGCTAAGCAGATTGGGACTTTACCTGTCGCTTCAGATTTTAGGGTGGTGGTTTGCGCTGCAACCTTAGTACCCTGCTAGGTCGAAGGAAGGTTGCTGGTTTTCAGTTTGTTCTGTGTTATTTGTTGTCATAAGGGCCCGAGTGATGACTTTCCAGCTCTTCCGTGTTGGGGCCGAAACTAGAAGCGAGGTCCATGCTCTTGTTACCCCGTTGCTTGAAGAAGCTCCTCTGTCCTCAAGAGATCTTCATCTCTACACCTGAATTCTCTCTGATTTCTATTCTCTGGTTTTTAACTCATTAGTTTCATTCCCAGATATGCTGTTTCTGTGTTTTCTGTTGTGGTCAATGGCACCTCATTCTACAGGACTGTAGGTAATGTGATGTGTCTGAAATACAGGGTACAAAACAGCCTCAAAATGGGGGAGGTTATCCTTAACTCTCCCCTTTTCCTCAAAATTAAGAAGTCAGCAAGTGCTGTTTATGTCTACCTGTTACAGCTCCTGAATTTTTCCGTCTCCCCCTCCTACCATCCTTTTCTGTTGTTGCACTAGTCATACCCCTTACCATCTCTTGCCTTGGCTGGGCAGAATCTTTGAAACCACTTTGCCCTCCACACTGACTTAAGAGTTGGATCACAGGCTGGCTCATACTATTTCCCTACTCAAAAGGCCTACATTTTGAGAAACTGTCTGTGGAATAAAGTCTGAATGCCTAATGTGGCATGTAAGGTTCTTAGAAATCTGGCATTAAAATATATTTCTGGGTAGCACGTCTGGGTGGCTCGGTCAGTTAAGGTCTGACTCTTGGCTTCAACTCAGCTCATGATCTCGCGGTTCGTGAGTTTGAGCCCTGCCATCTGGCTCTGCACTGACAGTGCGGAGCCTGCTTAGGATTCTCTCTCTCTCTCTCTCTCTCTCTCTCTCTCTCCCTTTCTCTGCCCCTCCTGGCTCGTGTGCTTGTACTCTCTTTGTCTCTCAAAGTAAATAAACTTTAAAAAAAAATGTATTTCTGGGTGCATTCATGTTTTTTTCACTTACTGTATTAGTTCACCAGCACCACCACCACAAACTACCAAACTGCGGGACTTAAACAGTAGAAGATTATTTTTTCACAGTTCAGGAGTTTGGAAGTCTGAGATTATGGTGCCAGCAGGTTTGGTTTCTTCCCAGCCCCGTCTCCTTGGCTTGCAGATGGTCATCTTCTTGCTGTTTCCTCACACAGTCTTCTTTCTGTTCACACATATCCCTGGTCTCTCTCTGTGTCTAAATTTCCACTTGTTATAAAGACCCTGTTCAGATTGTACCAGGGCCCACCCTAATGCCCTCATTTTAACTTAATGACCTCTTTAGAGGCCTTATCTCCAAATATAGGCATTTTCTGAGCTACTGAATTAGGATAGGACTTTAGCATATCAATTTTGGTGTGTGTGTGGGTGTGGGGGGGGCACGGTTCAGCCCATAACACCTCCCATATTCCTCCTTGCATTCTATGTGTGTATCAAGTCACATCATGAGTGCATGTCATGACCTGGGAGGATTTTAAAAATAGTGATTCCTAGGCCAACCTAACTGTAGGTCCTGAATCAGTAAGTGTGAAAGGGGCCTGGGAATACATTTGTTGTGTGCATGTGAGTGTATTTAAGTTTTTCCCTATTGATTTGTAACACCCCAGCTTCCCCAGGCTCTTTATCCTTTCTGGAGAACATATTACAAATGTTCAGACTTTTGCTCATGGTTGTTCTTTAACTAAAAATACCCTGCCCACTATACAGCTATGAAAATTAATCTATCCTGCAAGGTCGAACTGAAATACCATCTTCTCTGTTATTTCTTCCTTATTTTCTCCTGTGACAATCCTGTAGTGCTTTAATCATTACTTTATTGTGAGTACATGAGAATTTATTTCCTTTTATATGATAGTCATCTGCCTTCCTCTTTCACTAGCTTCCAGGCCAAGGATGGCATATTCCTTATTTCTGTATATCTGAAATATTTACCGTTGCTCTGAACATAGTAGGTAATCAGTCAATATTTGTAGTATGAATAAGTGAATGAACTCATTAATAAATGATCAAAAGTTTTATGGCTTTTTATACAGTGGAGACCACTGGGTAAGGAAATAAGCTTATTGAATATGAAATGAGTAGCAGGATTTTTATTTTTGATGTGGGTTTTTTGGTTTTTTTTTTGTTTTTTTGTTTTGAGACAGAGACAGAGCATGAGCATGGGAGGGGCAGAGAGAGAGGGAGACACAGAATCTGAAGCAGGCCCCAGGCTCTGAGCTGTCAGCACAGAGCCCGACGAGGATTTTTATTTTTGAATTAAATATTCTTACATGATACGTGAACAATGTTTTCTTGAAGAAGGTATTTGAATCGGAAGAGGATGCAGTGAAAGCATCATAACAATTTGTGATAATGGCAGCTTTTTTTGCATTGCATTTTCCCAAGCAGACTGTGAATGGTTCAGTTCTTAAACATGAAAGGATTCCCCAGTGTCCGTGTGTAGAATATCCTTGTTTATCCTTCCAACTGAGAACTGCTTCCTTGTAGCTGGCATGTTAAGGTAAACTTGTTTGTTAGCTGAGCTAATACGGTGTGTTTTCCTGGGTCAATGAATAATAGAAATAATTCTTGAAATAATTGTGTCAGCTAAGACCTGGTTTCTGGGCAGGGATCTAGAGTCTGGCATTTTCTTTTTGTTAGTTTTCAAAAACTACTAAAACTTCAACACTATACTTTCTAGAGATGGAATAATCACCTCTGAAATCATTTCTCCAAAGCCTTTTCTGAACCAGGGCAGGCAGTTGCAGAGATTGGCAGGGGAAGGACTGATGTCTACTCATGGGGGAAGAAGGACTTTGCTTTGAAAACACAGATAAGCCTTTGGATGTGGAAATTTACAAGGCTCAGAGAGCCCCGAAACATCTTTAGAGGCCGAGCTCTGCAGAATAATGGGAGGCTGTGTGCTGGCTTGGCATTGGAGCCTGTCTGGCACCAACCACACTGTAAACAACTCTTCAGACATTTGCATCTGCATACATGACATTAGATTTTCAAAATGTCCAATTAAATACTTGTCAATGGGAGAAATGTTTGTTTCTTCAGCCGACCTGGTGTCAGCCTGGCCTTTCTGATGGAGAAGCATTTCAGCTGATACTGTTGTATGCCCTTCCTTTCTGGACCTGATCTTGTCCCTCTTGTTCAGACAGAATTCTTCCTGAAAGCCATGGAGACTGTGCCAAGCTGTGGACCATGGGATTAGGTTAGGTGACTAAAGAAAAATATTGAGGCTGTGAGTGCTTCTGAAACGCAGGAAAACCTCCTCGGTGCTTTAGTTTCTTTTGCATGGTTCTAAACATTTTGCGCTTGAATATTTATAAAAGTGGTAGCAGCTGAGAAAAAGTGAAAAGGGCAGTGCTGATATGTGGTGTGTTCTTTTTTTACTTAAATATAATTCTCCTAAGGGCTGGATTCATTTGCTCAACCTTTCAACACATATATTTTGAACAAGTGTTAACAGCGGTGTTGTGTGTGTATGTGCGTGCGGTGTAGGTACGTCCCTATCCTTGTGGACAGACACAGAAATATTCAGCCAGAAGTCACTGTGGTATAGCAACGAAGACTTTGGACATATGATATAGAAACACAGGGGAAGAGAGGAAGGAAATAAAGGAGAATCAAATTTAGATCATTTGTTAGAAAAGCTTGAGTGTACAAGGAAGTAGAAAGCTGTGTGACCTAAGCAAATTTCCCAATACTGGCCTCAGTTTATTAATCTCTAAAATAGGGGATATACTATCAAAAACGTCGAAGGTCGTCAAGATTAAATATAATGATTGATGTCAACTGCTTATAGTGGCACTTTCTACATTGTAAATGCTCAACAAATGTTAGCTAATAATGAAATACTAACCTTTTGGACAGAGGAGGTTTAAGCATTCCTGTGTGGTGAAGGGAAGGAGCCAGGAGAGGGAGAAAAATTAAACGATTGGTACCGTATGAATAGAGAATTTGGCTTTAGAAAAGAGGGTGGGCACATCCCTCACTGGAGCATGAGCTGGGAAAGACTGTATAAAGGGATAGAAAAGTTTTGACTTGAGGATGGAAAAAGTCAAGGCATCTCATGGTTATAATATCATATCCTGAGTTATGTAGAAGAGGAGAGCTTTTGCTGAGCATGAGGGGAGTAGGATGGAATTTGGGGCTTAAGGCGAGTGGAAAAACTTCGTAGCAGCTGCTACGGGGAATCTGATAGGGGTCAGTTGAAGATAAATATGAGGGGCCGAGCAATGCAGAGGACCCGGCTGAGATCAGACAGCCATAGTTTATAGTGGAGACATTTGGTATGATTAGGTAAATGTTGATGGTGGTATCACGGAGCAAGTAAGCACAGAGAAAATTCGAAATTAGTTTTAAGGAATAGGCAGGTAGGTGAGGAGGAAAGGCAGAGGCGTTCTAGGGTGCTAATGAAAGCATTTTGGAATTGTTAACCACCAATTGTGAACTTGGTTGTGAACCAAGATTAATCTTTAATGGTGAGTTGGGTGGATAGATATATAGTCAGACTGGAGATGAAGAGGTGTCTTAGTTCAGGCTGCTGTAACAAAGTTCCATAGATTGGGTGGCTTATAAATAATAGAAATTTGTTTGTCACAGTTCTGGAGGCCAGAAGTCTGAGATCAGGGTACAAGCATGATGGGTTCTGGTGAGGGCCCTCTTCTGGGTTGTAGACTGCCAATTTCTCATTGTATCCTCAATATAGCAAAAAAGAGGGTTCAGGGGCTTTCCAGTCTCACTTTTGTAAAGGCAGTAATCCCATTAGTGAGGGCTCTACTCTCATGCCCTAATTACTTTGCAAATGCCCCACCTCCCAGCACCATCACATTAGGGTTAGGATTTCAACATATGAATTTCAAGAAGACTCTTAACTTAGACAGCCAAAAGCAATCTAGCTGCTACTCTGTGCTGCATATGTGCTGAGTGATGGAGCTATAAGGTTGAAGGAAACACAATTCACTTTAAAAGCTCAAAACATTTATTGAGCTTCTAGTATATATTGGGTAGACAATCTATTTGACATCAATCTTTCCCTTGAAAATCTTTAAGGCTAGTGACATAATTTGGATAATTTCAATTTAAACTGTGGTAAACTTTGAAGGAGTTAAGAAGAGGGTGCTGAGATATCACGCAGCCTGTGAGAAGAGGAACCGAGTCAGGAAGCATCCTGGAAAAGTGTGTCTCAGCTGGCTCAAGATGATTATAGGATAGTGGGGGTGAAGAATGACAGAAAGAGAGAGGACAGAGCAGAGCAAGGGGATTGATGTGGCCAGGGCAGATAAGAAAAGGTTTCAAAGAGAAGGTGGTAATTGAGATGAGTTATGTATAACACTATTGCTAAGTGACAGAAAAAAAGAAGACCCGAATTAAAGCGGTGAACATTTTATCAGTAGGGACAGAAGGAAGAGATGTAAGAGGATGGAGTGATGAGATTTAGTGGCTGACTGAGTATGTGGGGGAATGAATAGATGATTTTGTACCTCATATTTTTTAAATGTTTATTTATTTATTTATTTTTGAGAGAGAGAGAGAGAGAGAGAGAGGTTGAGAGAGAGAACAAGTGGGAAGGGGCAGTGTGAGAGGGAGACACAGAATCCAAAGTGGGCTCCAAGTTCTGAGCTGTCAGCACAGAGCCTGACATGGGGCTTGAATCCACAAACCATGAGATCGTGACCTCAGTCAGCCAAAGTCAGATCGAGCCAGAGTCACATGTTTAACCGACTGAGCCACTCAGGTACCCTGATTTTGTACTTTTGAACCTGAATGATAGGACAATTATGATTTCATTAGCAGAAAGAGGGAAATCCTCTTTCTAAGTTAGAGAAGATTTGGGGGAAGTTGATAAGTTTGGTGATGTTGAATCAGAACATTTGGTTGTAAGTGAAAGCAATCCAACAAAAATGAGATTAAACTTGAAGAGGGAATCTGTAGCTTTCATAACTGGAAAGTTCAGAGATATAGCTGGCGTTAGGCATGGCTAGATCCAGGACACAAATGATGTAATATAGGCCCATGTCTATCCCTACTGTCTATATTTCAGTTTAACTTGACCTACTGCAGATAGGCTTTCAGTATACAGTAGGCAAAATGGGTGCCTAGAAGTCCTAGCAATCTCAGTGGAAACAACTTCTTCCCCCCCAACCCCTACATGAACAATTTATTTTACCTGTCTTAAATATAATTTTGAAAACATAAGTTATTATAGGGGCGCCTGGGGGGCCCAGTCGGTGAGGTGACTGATTAAGTCTTGATTTCAGCTCACATCATGATCTCGGGGTTGTGAGACCCAGCCCTATGTAAGGCTCCATGCCCAGCGTGGAGCCTGCTTAAGTTTCACTCTCTCTCTGTCTCTCTCTGTCTCTCTCTCTCCTGTGCCCCTTCTCTACTCGTGCTCTCTCTCTCTCAAAAAATAAATAAATACATAAATAAAACCATAAGTTATTGCAAATGTGCAATCTTCAATGTAGTCTGGTTGAGGGACAGAAATACTATAATTGTCTTCTAATAATTTGAAGTTAAGAGTATGTATGTTTTCCAAATTTATTTTATTTTCGTGAATTTGGAAAGCTATCGCTATTATTTTAAACATCTTTCTACTGAGTTTCTCAAATTTTTATTCCGTCATATATTTATACCATTTTAATCACCACCCCACTCATTGGATTTTTCTGTTACTTTTTACTGATTAGAAGATTTAAGAAAATCCTTTTTAAAATTGGATTTGCATTGTCTTCATTTGCCATTGCATTTACTGTAATTAGTGCAATTAATACAAATAATTCAACCAGCATTTATTCAGCATCATTTTTTGTTACAAATGCTGAAATATGGAGGAAATCAGAATACACAGATATTTAAAGCTCCTTTCAAAGCAGTCATGATCTGTCAGAGACAAAAATGCAAACATAAAATTCAGAAAAACTGCAGCGGTCTTCAGGAAGAAAATGTTCCTGCTTTCTTGAAGGGAGGCCTCAAGGGCGTCCCTCAGGGCAGAAACAGTGCAGTGGCAGGTCAGAGAGCAGGATTTGGGGGGAGAAGGAAGAAGGAGAATCAAGGCTGCCCACCAAGTTTTGAGCATTTGTATATGGAAGGATAGTAAGTTCTGGCAGAAATAGGGAATCTTGAAGGAAAGACTTTGGGGAGAGAAGATTATGAATTTAGTTAGGCTTTGAAAGGATCCACAGATAGAGGTACCTAGCAGGCATTTGAGAATGTAGGTCTGGTTCTAGGAGACAAAAACAGGGTTTAGGATTAGGTACCAAGAGACATGGAATATGATTAAGTTGGGCAAGAAAAGCAATTGGATAGTAGAATAACAACAACAACAACAAAAAATCCACTCAGGTAGATCTTAGAGGCATCTTATGTAAGCTTAAAAGGAACATTTAGAAAATAAATCCCATGCTAGAAGCACATCTGAGCTCACATCCTTTAGCAAGGAGAGATTCTGTTTTAAAAATGTAATTAAATTTATTCATTGATTTGCATTTATTTAAACAAACAAAACCTAAAGAGTTCACACATTTCTTTCCCTACTCTTCTACTCCTGCCTCTGGCAACCACTAATTTGTTCTCTGTGTCTATGAGCTTGACTTTATTGATTGATTAATTCTACATATAAGAGAGATCATATAGTATTTGTTTTTGTCTGTCTGACTTATTTCACTTGGCACAATACCCTTGATGTCTATCCATGCTGTTGCAAATGGAAGATTTCATTCTTTTTTTTAAAATGGCTGAATAATATTACATTTTATATATATATATATATATATATATATATATATATATACCTTAATTTCTTCATCCATTCGTCCATCAGTAGACACTTAGGTTGTTTACACATCTTGGCTATTATAAATAATGCTGCAGTGAACGTGAGGGTGCATATATCTTTTTGAGTTAGTTTTGTTTGATAACTACTCAGAAGAGGAATTGCTGGATCATATGGTAGTTTTATTTTTAATTTTTTGAGAAACCTCTGTACTGTTTTCCATAGTGTTTGCACCGGTTTGCATTCTCACCACCAGTGTACAAGAGTTCCCTTATCCCCACATCCTCAACAACACTCGTTATTTCTTGTCTTTTTGATAGTAGCCCTTCTAACAGGTGTTAGGTGATATCTCATTGTGGTTTTGAGTTGCATTTCCTTGATGATTAATGATGTAGTGCATCTTTTCATCTGTATGTCTTCTTTGGAAAAGTGTCTACTCAGATCTTCTGCTCATTTTTAATTAATTGATTTTTAATTGTTCTTTTGGTATTGAATTATGTGAGTTTGTATATATTTTGGATATTAGCCCCTTATTAGATACATGATTTGCAAATATTTTCTCCTATTCAGTAGGTTGCCTTTTCATTTTGTTGATGGTTTTCTTTGCTGTGCACTTTTTAGTTTGATGTAGTTGCACTTGTTTATTTTTGTTTTTGTTGCTTTTGCTTTTCACGTTAGATTCAGAAAACTCATTGTCAAGACTTATGTCAAGGAGCTTACTGCCTGTTTTCTTCTAGGAGTCTTAGGATTTCAGGTCTTATGCTCAAGTTTTTAATACATTTTGAGGTATTTTTTGTGTGTAGTGTAAAATAGGGGTGCAGTTTCATTCTTTTGTATGTGGCTATCCAGTTTTCCAAACAGCATGTGTTGAAGAGACTATCCTTTCCCCATTGTATATTTTTAGCTTCTTCGTTGTAAATTAGTTGACGATATAGGTATGAGTTTATTTCTGGTCTCTGTCTTCTGTTCCATTGATTTGTGTGTCTATTTTCATGTCAGTGACATACTATTTTAATTAGTTTTGTAATACAGTTTGTAATCAGGGAATATGATGCTTCCAGTTTTTCCTTCTTTTTCAAGATTGCTTTGTCTATTTGGAGTCTTTTGTGATTCCATATAAATTTTAGGATTGTTTGTTCTATTTCTGTGAAAAATGCCACTGGAATTTGATAAGAATTGCATTGAATCTGTATATTGCTTTAAGTAATATGAACATTTTAACAATATTCTTCCAATCCATTGTCATGAAATATATTTCCACTTATTTGTGTCTTTTTCTATTTCTTTCCTTAATGCCTTGAAGTTTCCATATATAGATCTTTCACCTCCTTGGTTAAATTTATTCCTAGTTATTTTGTTTTTCTGATACAATCATAAAAGGGGCTGTTTTCTTAATTTCCCTTTATGATATTTTGTTATTTCTGTATACAAATACAACAGAGTTTTGTGTACTGATTTTGTATCCTGCAACTTTAGTGAAATCATTTATTCTGACAGTTTTTGATGGAGTCTTTAGAGTTTTCTATATATAATATCATGTCATCTGCAAATAGGGACAGATTTACTTCCTCCTTTCCAGTTTGGATGACTTTTATTTCTTTTTCTTGCCTAATTGCTCTGGCCAGGACTTCCAGTACTGTGTTGAAACAACTTTTATTTGCAACATCCATATGTTTAAAAATATATTTTATTATTACTCAGGTGTGAAGAGCTGACAGATCAGGAAATGACTGCCACGGAAAAGATATTTTGTTACTCACAGTTTCTGAGAGGAGGGGCATGGCATGCCATGCAGGGCCACACAGGGAAGCACCAGGTAGGGCCAGGTAGGAGGCAGAAGGAGTGAGGGGAAAGCATGTGCAGAAGACTTTATTGTAGTTTTGGTGAGAAAGAATGGGTGACACAAAATAAACAGGCTTAGGATTGGCCATTTGGAATAATTTTAGTGGGTTCTCAGTTATAGGAACTATCTCAGGTTGTCTGGTCCCTGGCCTGGGGTTGGTTAGGGCAGAGGAATATTGGCTAAGCATGTGAGAGTTAGAGGAAATCTTTGGAGGGTATTGGTTTTAGATTGGTTGGTTTATGTATGAAAGGAGTGTTCACAGGGGAGTCTAAGAATCAGCTAACTCTTGGAGGGGCAATCAGTGAGGCCCAAGATGCCAGAGCATCAACAATATAGAAAATTAAAAAAAAAATGTAGTTAATATGCTATATTTCAATGTTGGTGAAAATTCTGATTGACCTTACTTGGGCCATTATGTCTCTGTAGTTTGGGTGTGGGATGAGAAATGGTACTGTGATCGAAGCCACCCTGGACCAGAGTGTGGGAATCAGGGAGGATGACCTTAAAGAAAAAGAAAACAGAAAATGGGGAAGTATGATGAGAAGCCAAAACCTATAGCTACCAGAGTCTACTATGATGTGCCTCTAGCCATCTTGGTTGAGATGACCAGTTCAAATGTAACTCTGGGCTTCTCGATTCCAGACAGATTAGTTTTGTTTAACAGCTCTTACTGCACAACATGTACTGCTCCCTGGCTTGATGTCTTCCTTTTTTCCTGCTTTTCTACAAACCTATAGAGTTCCTGAAATTTAGTGTCTAAACGTAAACTCATCATTTATGTTTTCTGATCCCCTTGACTAGGTACCAGTATTTTCCTCAGTGCCTGCAACAGAACCCTTACCTTGGTTTTGTTTTTTTTTTTTACTCTCTTCTTTCCCCTTCTGTAAAATCCTCTATCTTCTGAAATCTCTACTCAATTTAGTCCTTTCTTACCCATGTTTGCTACTGCCTTTCTAGTTAGGATCTTCATCACCTTTCTAATCTCTTCTCTTAAATCTATCTTTTAAAATATCAGCAGGTTTATTTTACTGGGGAAACAGCACCTCCAAAATCCTCCAGTTATTTGAACATTACACAGAATGGTGGGCACATGGCAATGTCTGAAGATCTAAATTCAAGTCACTCCATGTTTCATTTGGCATTTCATCAAAGGTATTTGGTGGCTTAAATGAGAAAATGCATGTTTGAAAAATCTTTATAAACTGTAATGCAGCTCAGGTGATGGTGATTTCTTTGCTTCTTTTTCTATACTGTGTGAATTCTGAGTCATTTTTAAACTCCGATTTTCAGCCTTATCTCCTCTAAGTGAATTCCTCTCTGTTCCACACTTGGACTGAGTTTGTTTCTATCTTCGTATCTTTCTCTTGTTCCCAGACCTGAGATGCCCTTCTCTTTGCTTTCCTTTCAGTCAACTAAATCTTAATTATCTTTTAAAGTCTGATAGAAGGTCTGCTTCTTTTATGCACTTTTTAAAAATTATTCAGGTCACCCATGTTCTTTTTTTTCTTACAGTTCATTTTCACTGATTTATTTACTCTTTAATTCTTATTTATCTTTTTTTGTCTTCACACTATATTTTTTATTTTTTAAATGTTTTTTAAGTTTATTTTTTAGAGACAGAGTATGAGTGGGGAAGGGGCGAAGGGAGGGGGACAGAGTATCCAAAGCAGGCTCTGTGCTAACAGCAGGGAGCCCAATGCGGGCTTGAACCCAAGAACTGTGAGATCACAACCTGAGCTGAAGTCAGAAGCTCAACTGACTGAGCCACCCAGGTGCCCTTCCATAGTATATTTTATACTCCTGAGGGCAGGAATCCTGACTTTCACTTCTTTTGTACCATGCATAGTTCTTCTCGTGTAGTTTTTAAATAAATAGTTGCTAATTAATTAATTGTTAATTGGGAAAAAGTACTAATCTGCAATAATTCCACTTTGGATATACTTTGTGAACTTCTCTTTTCCCCGTGGGAAGAAATAATTGTGGATTGATTAGACTGACAGATGCTGAAACAATTTAGTCCAATTTAACAAACCCTTCTTGAGTTCTGGAACATATGGGCAAGTGCTGAATAAACATTCATGTGTTCACTTATCCAGTCAACCGATATTTATTGGGTCTCCACCATTTTTCCCACACTGTGTGAATTACTGGAATACATGTATACTCTTAGACATTCAGACATTGAGAATATAAACATGAATATGACATGGTCTTCATTTTGAGTTTGCTTTACTTACATGACCAAAGATGGCACCATTGGATGATTATAAGGCTTTGCAGAAAAGTAAATGACATGCTGTGGACACACAAAGAAAGAAGTAATTAATTCTGACTTGGATAGTACTAGAAAGGATTCACAGAGGAGACAATGTTCAGGGAAAAAATGAAGCATGTGGGGAGGTAGCACTGACACTCATGTTTGCTTTGTGAAAATTTTGTACTTTACACAACATGTCATTAAAAATTAACATGCCGGAAAGTTTCCATTTCTGAAAAGATGGAGTAGATGTACTTTTTCCTATTTATCCTGCTAAGTGGGATAAAAACAACTAAGAACTCTCGGGGAAAAATGTATATATAAAACATAAGAAGACTGAAAGGTGGAAAGAAGGCAGACTAGCTAGGGACCTTGGGACCTGAGTTCCTTGGGTTTTCTTTTTGCATCATATACCTCAGACTTGGAGCTGAAAAAGCTAGCAACTTGGAAATGCCAGTGAGTACAGACCAAAAAAAAAAAAAGGGGGGGGGGAGGAAAAGCCCTAACAAAAGCCTGTTCTCTGTAGCCAAAGGACCAGGAAAGGGATAGTCTCTCAAGACAAAAAACTTAGAAAGTAACCATTCTACTCCAGTGAGACACTACAGAAAAACCATAGCTCTGGTGTGACCCATACCAACAAAAACAGAGAGGGTAGCGTAGGTTTCTGTCCTCACAAGGCTGTTACAGGGTATTCCAACACTCCTGCCAGGGTGGTATGAGGGAAGACCCAGCAGGGAGCCAGGAGTTTCATACCTACCACCCATTAATGAGCCTCCCCATCCCAAGCCTCACCAGTGGAGTAAGTAGAGACCATGTGGGGAGCTTGGGCTTGTAATGCACCCCTCCTCTTCCCTGATGGCGCAGTCTTAGAGAGACCCAGTGGAAAGCCAGGACTGTCACCGTTGGCAGCAGCAATGAGACCATCCCACTGCATTGTCAGTGGAGACCCTGTGGGGTATCTGGAACTCCCATCCTCACTCAGAATTTATAAGAAGAGTCCCTCTTTGAATGTCAGTGGAAGCCAAGTGGGGAACTCAGACCCACCTGTAACGGCAGTGTTAAGGCAGCAGCACCCCCACCCCTTCTCCTACTGCAATGGTATCAGAGAAAACTAGCTAATATAGAAGGTTTAAATTACACCCATGATCTTATAATATGAAAATTCCTGTGTTTCAGTTGAAAATCACTTATAACAAAAAGAGCCAGGGAGATCTCAAACTGAAGGTAAAAAGAAAATCAATAGATACCAACAGCAAGATGACAGAGATTTTAGGATTATCTGACAATGACTTTAAAATAGCCAAATAAAAATGCTTTAATGAGAAATTATAAACAGCTTGAAACAAATGAAGAAATAAAAAGCCTCGGAAAAGAAATAGAAAATCTCAGCAAAGCACAGTAAACATAAAGAAGAATCAAATGGAAATTCTATATCTGAAAAATACTGTAAGCAAAATAAGGATCTCAGTGAATGTGCTCAATAGTAAAATGGAGGGGCAAAAGAAAAAAAACCAGTAAACTGGATGATAGAGCAATATGACCAGCAGAAGAAATAGGTGGCAAAAAAATAAACAGACCCACAGGGAGCTATGGTACTATAAGTAAAGATATAACACCCATATCATCAGAGTCTCAGAAGGAAAGGAGGAAGAAATCGGGATTGAAAAATAACCCCCAAAGAAATAATGGCTGAAAACTTCCTAACTTTGATAAAGACATAAACCTTGATATTCAGGAAGCTGAACAAAATCCCAGTAGGAGAAGCCCAAAGAGATATCTGCCAACACACAGCATAATCAAACTTCTGAAAACTAAAGACAAAAAATCTTGAAAGCAGCCAGAGAAAAATGACATCTTAACTATTAGGGAAAAACAATTAGAATGACAGTGGCTTTCTCCTCAGAATCCATGAAGGCTGGAAGATTGTGGCACAGTGTTTTTCAGGTATCAAAAGAAAATAACTGTGAACCTGGAATCTTATCCCCAGCGGACATGCACTTCAGGAACAAATGGGAAATCAAGACATTCTCAGGTAAAAGAAAACTATCTTAAGCAGACAGACCCTAAAAATGACTAAAAGAATTTGTTTCAGCAAAAAAGAAATGATAAAAGAAGGAGCTTTGGAACTTTAGGAAGGAAAGAACATGGTAAGCAAATATACATTGGTAAATAAAGTTTGCTTTCTTTTTTTTTTCCTGAGTTTTCTGAATATGTTTGATGATTGAGGTGAAAATTGTAATACTCTCTAAATGTGATTCTGAATGTAGGTGGATAAAATATTTAAGCAACTTCTACTATAAACATGGAAAGGTAAAGGGATGTAATAGTAGGTAAGTTTACAATATGTTACTCAAACTGGTAAAAGGATGACACCAGTAGACTAAGATGTTTTATATATGTAATGTGATCCATAGAGAAGCCACTAAAAAAGCTATGTAAAGAGATATACTCAAAAACAAATCAAAATGGAATTCTAAAAAATGTTCAAGTAACCCACAGGCAAGCAGGAAAAAAACCCCAGAGAAACAAATAACAGAGGAAAACTAGAAAACAAAAAATAAAACAGAAGACTTAAGCTCTAACATATCAATAATTACATTAAGTAAATGCTATAAATACCCAATTGAAAAACAGATTGGCAGAGTGGATTAAGAACATACCCAACTATATGCCATTTATAAGAAACTCATTTCAAATATCATAGTATATGCAACTTAAAAATGAAAGGATGGGAAACACAAACAGTTGGTTCTCTGTATTTGTGGTAGCTAGTTAAGTCACTGTGAACACTGAATTGGGGAATACTAAATTGCTGCTCTTAGGGGAAATACAGAGTTAGGTTCCTGTGAGCCTCTGTTCACATTTTTGTCGACTGGTCAATACATATTCTTGTTTTATGTGTAAAGACACCCTACTGCATATATATTGTTGATCCATTAACTTTGAACTTACTGCCAACAGCACTGTGAGTCCTGATTCTAGCACACATTTTCTCTATAAGACATAACCTTCTTGATCTTAGGAATTGAAAACAGTACTTTAGCACTATTCTTGAGGCCATTTTAAGCAGGAAATCACTAACAAAAAGCACAAAAATGGGGAAAATGTGGTACTAAGTAGATTGTGAAGTGCATATTTGTTTATAGCTCGAGAGTTGAAATAAGAAGGCAGAGTATTGACTTGTTGGACTTTAGCTGGGAATATGTGTG
Organism: Lynx rufus; assembly: GCF_022079265.1. NCBI lineage: Eukaryota > Metazoa > Chordata > Mammalia > Carnivora > Felidae > Lynx > Lynx rufus. Next base: position 9,942,153 of record NW_025814841.1, on the reverse strand, counting down.
TCAGGCAACTCACTTTTTTGCTGCTCTGTGCATGTCCATGAGTGACTGCAAAAATACTGAAAGTATGGTTTTTGGGCTACAAGTAAATTTTACTGAGTGAGTAAATTAGCAAATATTGAATCCATAAATAATGAGAACTGACTAGATCATTATACAGATTAACCAAAAAAAAAAGCAGAAATAGCTATATTAATATCAGATAAAGTAAACTTCAGGAAAGAAAATTATCAGAGACAGAGAGAACATTATAGGATAAAAGAGTTAATCCATTAAGAGTACATAGCAATTCTAAATGTGTAGGTACACACACGCACACACACACACACACACACACACATACCAGCTATAAAACCTGCATAGAAAAAATTGGTATAAGTTAAAGGAGAAATAGACAAATTCGAAGTTGTAGTTGGAGACTTCAATAACCCTTTCCCAACACATGATAGAACAACTAGGCATAAAATCAGAAGATTATAGCAAAATTCAGCAATACCACCAACCAAAAAGATCTAATAAATATTTATAGAACACATCACCCAACAACAGCAGAAACTGTTCTTTTTAAGTGCCCATGGAGCATTATATTAAGATAGGCCATATCTTGGCCATAAAACAAACCGTAACAAGTTTAAAATAACTGAACTTCTACAGAATGTGTCTTTTGACCATAATGACATAAAAGTGGAAATGAATAGCAGAAAAATAACAGGAAAACCTACAAACATTTGGAAACTGAACAACACACTTCTAAATAACACATAGGTCAAAGAAGTCTCAAGAGAAATTTAAAAAGACATCGAAGAGAATAAAAATGAAAATAGATCAAAATCCATGGTACACACCTAAAGCAGTGCTAAGAGGAAGATTTATAGTACTAAATGAGCATATTAGGAAAGAGGAAAAGTTTAATATCAATATACATTCCAATATCAAAAACCTAGGAAAAAAAAATAAACCCAAAGCAAGCAGAAGGAAGGAAATAATAAAGAGCAGAAATCAGTGAAATTGAAAGCAGTAAGACAATAGAGAAACTTAAGGAAACAAAGAGTTGATTCTTTGAAAAAATTAATAAAATTGACAATACTCTAGCAAGTCTGACAGAGAAAAAAAGGAGGACTCAAATACCAATATCAAGAATGAAGCAGGAAATCACCAACTTCACACACCGAGAGCCTAATAAGGGATTACTGCAAGCAACTCTACATACATAAATTTGACATTGTAGAGGAAACAGACCAATTCCTTGAGAAACACAACTACCACAACTTACTCAACGTGAAATAAATGATTTGAATAGCCTTATAATGATTAAAGATATTGACTTTATAATTTAAAAACTGCCAAGAAAGAAATCTCTAGCTCCAGATGGTTTCACTAGAGAATTCTACAAAACATTTAAAGAATTAGCACCAATTCTATATAATCTAAACCAGAAAACAGAAAGGAGGGGAACATTCCCAGTTCACATTATGAAGCTAGGATTACTGTGATGCCAAATGGCAAAAACAGAACAAAAATGAGAACTACAGACCAATGTCCCTCATGAATATAGACATAAAAATTCTTAACAAAATATGAGGAAATAGAATTTAGCAATGTAGAAAATGAACTATACTTAATGACCAAGGGGTGTTTATTCCAGGGCTGCAAGTCTGATTCAATATTTGAAAATCAATGCAATCCACTGTATTAACAGACTAAGAAAAATCGCATGATTCTATCAATTGATGCAGTAAAAGCATTTGAGAAAATTCAGTACTCATTCATGATTAAAACTCTCAGGATGATAGGAATAGAAGGGGGCTTACTCAATTTGATAAAGAACATCCACAAGAAACCTACACCTAACATTTTATTTAATGGTGAAAAACTGAATATTTTTTCCCAAGGATCAGAATAAAGTGTGAAGAATTCGTCTATTTGATTTCATGCTTTATTGTAGAGCAATCAAGACTCTGTGGTATTGATGGAGGGATAGATACATAGATCAGTCAAGCAGAGCAGGTCTTAGAAATAGATCCATGTAAATGTGTCCAGCTAATTTTCCACAAAGGTGCCAAAGTGATCCAATGAAGGAAAGATAGCCTTTCCAACAAATGGTGCTAGAGTATTTGGACACCATCAGTAACATATGAATCTTGACTTAAGTCTCACACATTATGTGAAAATTAACTCAAAATGGATCATGGGCTTAAATGTAAAGTGTCAAACTATAAAACTTTTAGAAAAAGACAAGGAAAGTCTTCAGCATCTAGGTCTAGGCAAAGAGTTCTTAGACTTGACACTAAGAGCATGATCCTTAAGAAGGAAAAGTGACAAATTGGACTAAATCAAACTTTAAAATTTTTGCTCCGTGGAAGACCCTGTTAAGGGGATGAAAAGACAAAATATAGATTGAGAGAAAATGTTTGCAAATCACCTAGTTGACAAAGGACTAGTCTCTAGAATATATAAACTCTCAAAACTTAACAGTTAGGAAGGAAGCAGTACAGTTTGAACTTGGATAAAAGGCAAGAAGAAACATTTTACTGGATAGGATATACAGATAGAAAATAAGCACCTGGAAAGACGTGCATCATTGTCCATTAGGGAAATGCAAACCAAAACCACAATGGGACAGCACTTTACACCTATCATAATGGCTACAATAAATAATTACCACAGTAACTGCTGGCAAGGATGTAGAGAAACTGGATCACCCATACATTGTTGGTGAGAATGTAAAATGCTACAGCCATTCTGGAAAAGAGTTTGATAATTTCTTTAAAAAACTAAACATGCAACTACCAGGCAATCTAGCATTGCATTCCTGGGTATATATCCCAGAGAAATGAAGATTTATGTTCATACAAAAGCCTGCACACTAATGCTCATAGCACTTGTACAAGTAATAGCCCCAAACTGGAAACAACCGAGCTATCTTCTAAGGGGTGAATGGTCGAACAAATTGTGGTATATCCATTCAGTGGAATACTACTCAACAATAAAAAGGAACAGACCATTAATACAGGCAATGACCTAGATGAAAAAAAGCATCCCTAAAGTTACATATGTACTATTTTATTTATATAGCATTCTTAAAATAACAAATAATAGAAATGGGGAAGATAGTAGTAGTTGTTAGGATTAAAGGAAGAGGTGGTAGTGGTGAGGCTGTGGATATAGCTGTAAAAGAGCAACAAGAGGGTTGCTTGTGTTGATAGAAATGTTCTGTATCTTAACTGTATCAGTGGCAGTATTCTGGTTCTGACATTGTACCATAGTTTTGTAAGATGTTACATTGGGAGGAAATGGGTAAAGAGTACATGGGATCTCTCTGTATCTTTCTTGCAACTGCAAGTGAATCTACAGTTATCTCAAAATAAAAAGTATAATTTTAAAAACTTAATATACTTTAGTGTAGTTCCCTTACCTGTTGTTGATAATCTTAAATCTTTTTGTCAACCGATGATACACTGGTCAACAAATACTTATTCTGAATTTCTGCATTACATTCAGCATTTTGGGGCTGGAACTATTAGGAGTACAGGATATTATATTATTAGGAGTATAGAAGCATATGATTTACAGTACATACAAACTAAAGTGTGTGTGTGTGTGTGTGTGTGTGTGTGTGTGTGAAAAGCATGTGCAAATATATCTAAGGGGTAGACATAACTCTCTTCTTTAAATATTTCTTATGTTCCATTGTAAATTGTAAGAGCTATAGAATAAAGTGGTACTTGTAATCCTATTCAGCTCTTAACTCACCAAGAAGAAATCCTTTCTGAGGATATGTAGGTTCACTACAGTGCTAACCATTGTATTGTCAAATCCATCTGAATTATGCAAAACAAAAGAAAAACAAATGGCCTAGCTAAGGTTTGGCAGCTGCAATAAGGAACCTATCAATTTGAGGTTTGTTGTAATGGATTATATTTAAAAGAACATTCTTCCAAGTAATTCTAGTGCTTGGGATGAATGAAGAATCATGTGAACAATCTGCAACTCATCTCCAAAACTTGGGAAAAAAAATAAAATTCTTGCCAACTTTTCCTTGGTTCGTATTTATGTAATATATGAATGTTTAGCATTTAAAATTCTTTCCTAATTATCATTTCATTTGCCTGTAGAATCTCTTTGAAGAACTATTTTCACAACTAAATTTTAACTAGAATAACAATTCATGAATATGTTTTTCAGGGGTCTGGCAGAAAAATAGATCCTATCAGATCTCATGGTTTAAAGGAATTCTTACAGATTTAGGTGAAATAGATGAAGATTTCTGTCTTTATGGAGTCAGGTAGTTGTCTTCCTATGCAGTATCCAACACCAGCTTGCTGTGTAATAAAAATGAAACCATGAAAGCAACAAGGCAAAAGTAAAGCTTCGTGGAAGTCTGAGACCATTTGTGAAGCTGCTGTATTACAGATCACAGAGCAGGTAGTTAGCAAATGCCAAGTGCCTCCACTGGCAAGGCACCACTGCACCCCGCCAAGACTATCAGACTAGTGGCTTCAGGGGTCATGTGGTACGCAGCCTGGTTGGATGCAGCAGCCGTGGCCACTACGTGTTGTCAGTGCTCTAGGGACACAGGAAGCAGCAGTGAACAAAACGCATGGCAACTCCCACCCTCATGGAGTTTTCATTCAAGGCAGAAATATGCACAATAAGCTAAATGGATAAGTGAATTTTATATTATGTTTGGAAGTGACATGTTCTATGCAGAAAAATAAAGCAAGGAAGGAGGAAAAGGACTGCTAGAATTAGGGGGGAGGTCATTGCAAGTTTGAATAGAGTTGTCAAGGAAAGATTCATGGAGAAGTGAATTTTGAGCAAAGCCTTGGATGCACTCTGTTCCCTCCGGGTGAGTGTACAGGCAGAGGGAATAGTTAGTACAGAGGTTTTGAGGTGGGAACATTGGTTGTCAGCATGGAGGCCAGAGTGACTGGAGCAGAGGGAGGGAATAGTGGCGATGAGGTCTGCATGCAGCAGGGACCTTGTGGGCCACCCTGTGGATGGAAGCTCTTACTCTGAGCAAGATGGGAAACACTTTGAGAGCTCTAAGCAGGGAACAACATAATTTGAGCAGATAGCTTTGGTATGAGCACTACAGTGCCTTGCTAGTTAGGAAGCAGCTCAAATACCATATTGAAGCAATTCCGATAAAATGCTAAGTTAGGGTTGCGGTTGGGGGAAAGGGTGGTTGGAGTGAAAAACCCACAACACCTTGACAAGGCATTTCTTTCTTTTCTTTCTTTGTTTTTTAAAGTAGGCTCCATACCCAGATGAACGTGGGTCTTGAACTCATGACCCTGAGACCAAGACCTGAGCCAAGGTTGGACACTGAACTGATTGAGCCACCCAGGCACCCCACCTTGACAAGACCTTTCTATTATTTTTAAGAAAGTGGAGGTAGTGGCACAGAAGATCTAGTCTTGTAATACAGAAGTCTTATTTCTAAAATAATTGTTGGACAAAAACAATGAAACCCATCACAGGACGTCTATTTTAGTAGGTGATGCACTACATCTACTGTTAGCATGGTATCTTAAAACTTTGAGCATCACAAAATAGCCAAAGCTGGGATTGCAGCTTGGGTTCCTCCCACTGGAAAAAACAGCTGGAAACAGAAAATGTTCCTAAGAGGAAGGGAGTCTGAGAAGTAGACAGGACTGAAATACGTGAACTTTCCTGAACTTTTTGTCCTTTCCTTGATGATGTGCTTTAAATACTTCTGTGGGTTTATTGAGACTTTAATAAATACACTTCTTTACATCTTAATAAAGTCAGATCTACCTAGCTGAATAGCGTACTTTTGTAGCCTGTAATGTCTAAGACCTCATGACCTGACTACACTTTTATATCACTCTGAATTGGTATTACTAACGGTATAAATTTCCTTAAGAAATGCTTGTGTAGACTTTAAAATAATGAATAAAATAACACACCTGGCTAAGAATTATTGCATTAGATTCACATTTCTCTAGGTAAAGGTCTGTCAGCACATTCATTACAGGCACATATTTTCAGGTTGAAACTTGGCATAGCAGTTCTCAAGAAGAAAGAGATTCAAGTAAAATGTGAATAAAATCTTTCTTTTCTTTTGTTTGAAGGAGACATTCCCTTCATATCCTGATACAGCTGTATCCCACAAAACTTTGGGAATCTTGATTTTTGGTTTGTTTTTAGAAACACAATAAGTGCTTTTGAAAAACAGTTTATCTTTGGATGTAAAGGTAGGAAAAAAACCCTTTTGATGTTTGGCAACAGATTTGCTTAAGAACAGAAATGATTTAAAGGACTTTTAAAAAAGAGGCAGTGTTGTCTATTTTTTTTTTCTTTTGGAGATCATAATCACACTGAAAATTGAAACACTGATGCCTTTAAAGGTGCAATTTATCCAGCCTGTCCCCTGGAACAAAACAAGAATAACCACAAAGGCGACACCCTCTTTGGAAGAATAAACACTAAGGGCATGCATATTTGTTGAGAATTTGAGAAGATACATGAGTCAGATAAAAGAAAGTGTATCAAAAAGCTTTTACAATCTTTATAATTTTGAGGTCATATGTGTAAGTGAGATATCACTCAAAAAGGGTATATAGTAAAATGTAATTTTCCCTCTTCTTTCTTGAACTAAGTCACTGGATTTCTCACTCCACCGAGGTACGTCCTGTTCTCAGAGGCATCTCCTGTTGTCAGTGTCTTATGTATTCTTCAAGAGAAAGCATATTCTTTTTGTGTGTGTAGTAGGAATTTACCCAAGGGATACAGGATTGTGATGCATAGGGGCCCTTGTACCCCAATGTTTATAGCAGCACTTTCAACAATAGCCAAACTATGGAAAGAGCCTAAATGTCCATCAACTGATGAACGGATAAAGAAATTGTGGTTTATATACACAATGGAGTACTACGTGGCAATGAGAAAGAATGAAATATGGCCCTTTGTAGCAACGTGGATGGAGCTGGAGAGTGTTACGCTAAGTGAAATAAGCCATACAGAGAAAGACAGATACCATATGGTTTCACTCTTATGTGGATCCTGAGAAACTTAACAGAAGACCATGGGAGAGGGGAAGGAAAAACAAAAAGAGAGGGAGAGAGCCAAACCATAAGAGACTCTTAAAAACTGAGAATAAACTGAGGGTTGATGAGGGGTTGGAGGGAGGGGAGGATGGGTAATGGGCATTGAGGAGGGCACCTGTTGGGATGAGCACTGGGTGTTGTACGGAAACCAATTTGACAATAAATTTCATATTAAAAAATAAATAAATAATGATCGAAATAATAAAAAAAAAGTAGGTTACTATACATTTTGTTCTGCAACTTATTTTGTTCTTCTGGCATTTCATCTTGGAGGCTGTTCAATAGTTGTTCATAGAGAGCACTTCATTTTTAATAGCTTCATGTTCTACCTTATGGCTGTACCATAAATTACTGAGTCTACCATAGGCTACAGAGGGCATTTAGGCTTTTTCACACGTTTGCTGCTACAAACAATGTAATAGTGAAAATCTTTGTATGTAGATCAATTTGTCTGATTATACATGTAGGAAAATTTCTAGAAGATGAATTTTTGTATTAAAAAGAACATGCATGTCTATAGACTGCTCTCCATAGAAACTGTAGACTCCCAGCAGCGATATCTACTTCCCCTTTCCTTTGTCACCACAGTGTGTACCAAACCTTATGATCTTTAGCAGTCTGATGGACGGAAATGGTACCCTGTTTCAATTTGCATTTCTATCATGAGTGATGTTGAGAACATCTGTTCCTAAGTTTAAGAGTCATTTGTATTTTCTATGAAATGTCTGTTGATATCTTTTCTCTCTCTTTTTAAAGCATTATTGGTCCTTTCTTACTGATTTGTGAAGAGTTCTTAATGCATTTATGAACCTAGCCCAATATTTTATGATTTGTAAATATTTTTCTTAGTTTCTTAGTAATTTGTCTTTTGACATTTTTTGTTTTTTTGCTATGAAGAATTTTTTATTTCTATTTATATGAGTCAAATTTATCAGTCTTCTATGGATTGAGTTCTGTGATATAACCAGAAAATCTGTCACCACTATGAAAATATTTTTAAAAATCTTCTAATTTTATTATAATATTTTAAGAGTTTTCACATTTAAATATTTCATCTATCTGGGATTTATTTTGGTGTAACATATGATATAGAGATCCAACTTATTTTTTTTTCCCACTTAGCTATGAAGTTTATTGTTTTCATACCACTTGTTGAATAGTTCATTTTATCCCCATGGGATTCAAATTCACTTATCACATTTAAAATTTCTAACTGTATTTGAATCTGTTTATGGACCCTCTACTCTGTTTATCATTGGTCTTTTTGTCTGTTCACAAATCAGTAACTCATCATATTAAATATTACAGCTTTGCAACATGTTTTAATATTTTGCAATGCTAATCCTTGGTCATTTGTATTCTTTTTCAGAATATTCCTGATTATTCTTGCTTATTTTTCTTGTGAACTTCAGAATCAATTTGTCCAGTTTGAGACAGTGCAAGTGTGTGTGTGTGTGTGTGTGTGTGTGTGTGTGTGTGTGTGTGTATGTGTGTGATTGTTAAGTTTATAGATAAAAATTTAGGGAAAACTGACATATTTAATATGCATAATTTTCTTATTTTTGAACATGTTTCATCTTCTCATTTGTTAAATTCTTGTGTGTCCTTCAGTAACACTTAAGAGTTTTCTTCATCTATAACTATACATATTTCTTGTTATACATTTTTTAGCTATTTTATAACCTTTGGTTGCTATTTTTTTAATGTTTATTTATTTTTGAGAGAGAGAGAAAAAGAGAGGGCATGCACCTGAGCATGGGAGGGGCAGAGAGAGTGGCGGGGGGCGGGGGGAACAGAGAATCCAAAGCAGAGCCCCATGCTGACAGAAGAGAGCTTGACGTGGGTATCGAACTCACAAACCATGAGGTCATTACTGAGCCGAAGTCAGATGTTCAACTGACTGAGCCATCCAGGTGCCCCTTGTGTGCCATTTTAAATGTAATCTACTGATCCTTTATATCCACTAGGAGTGTTGTTTGTATTCATATACAGTAGCAATGTCACTGTGTTTATATTCATCCACTTTAATGTATTCTATTATTGATTATAGTTTCTCAGCGGATTCTCTTGTGTTGTCCAGGTAAATAATCATATTGTCTGAAAATAATGATAATTTTATCATATCCTTTTAAATTTTACCCCTGTTTTTGTTGTCTAATATTACCAGATAATTCATGGTGGTCATAGTGGACATTCTTCAACTTGACTTTAATAGGAATACTAATAGTGTTTTTATTAGGTAAAATATGATGGTTTTTGAGATACAAGAAGGATGTTTTATGCTAAGAGAGAATGCATTTATTCTTAGTATAGTATATGGTAAAAAAATTTTGTCAAAAAGATGTTGAATGTTATCAAAAGTTTTATTTCATAATCTGTGGAGGTGGTCATTTAATTTTCTTGGTTGCATGTTTCTGTGTGCTGTCTATCTATATTGGGGTTTATATCTTCATAAAGGTTATTTTGAGGCTTTCTTTTTTCCTGTGCTCTAAAACACTTTGGCAGTGGGGTTATCTGTTTTTGAAGGATTTGGCAAGATTTCCCTTGTGAAACCAACTGAGTGCTGAACTATCTTGGTGGGAATAAATGTTTGACAATTTGTCCTACTTTTTCTGTGGACATTGATCTGTTAAATTTTCTATTTCATCGGGGGTGAGATTTCTTAGAAAATAATCCATTTCATCATAGTTCTCAAATTTACTAACAATGAATGTGCAAAAGGGTGTTTTAGGATTCTTCTAATTTCTTCTTTTTCTGTGATTTTCTCCCCCTTTATTTCTTTCCTTCTAAAGAAATTAGGCAAGGGGCGCCTGGGTGGCTCAGTCGGTTAAGCGTCTGACTTCAGCTCAGGTCACCATCTCGCGGTCCGTGAGTTCCAGCCCCCGTCGGGCTCTGGGCTGATGGCTCAGAGCCTGGAGCCTACTTCCGATTCTGCGTCTCCCTCTCTCTCTGCCCCTTCCCCGTTCATGGTCTGTCTCTCTCTGTCTCAAAAATGAATAAAGGTTAAAAAAAAAAAGAAATTAGGCAAGCTTAAGGTTTTCTTTTCTATTTCTCTTCTCTTTCCATCTAAGAAATAGCCCTTTGATTTACTTCTTAGTTCTTGTATGTTCTGTTTTTCTAACTCATTAATTTCAAATCTATTTCTATTAATTTCTATTTTATTTTTTAATTTAATATTTTTATTCAAGTATAATTATCACTCAGTGTTATATTATTTTCAAGTGTATAATATAGTGGTCAGCAACATTTGGGGCACCTGATTAAGTCAGTTAAGCATCCAGCTTCTGCTTGGGTCATGTTCTCACTCATGGTTTGTGGGTTCGAGCCCTACATCAGGCTCTGTGCTGACAGCTCGGAGCCTGGAGCCTGCTTCAGATTCTGTGTCTCCCTCTCTCTCTGCCCTTCCCCTGTTCACCCACTGTCTCTCTCTGTCTTTTAGAAATAAACATTAAAAAAAAAATGCCATACATTTCTTGGTGTTGATCAAAATAAGTGTGCTCTTAACCCCCTTTATCTATTTTACCCCTCCACCCCCTACCTCTGGCAGTGATCAGTTTGTTTTTTGTATTTAAGAGTTTGATTTTTTGTCTCTTTTTTTGTTTTGGTTTTTTGAATTCCATATATGAGTGAATCATATGGTGTTGGTATTTTATGATATATGTCTTTGTCTTGGTATTTAGTTTGTCTTTCTCTGACTTCAATTAGCATTATACCTTCTAGGTACGTCCATGTTGTTGCAAATGGCAACATTTCATTCTTTTCTATGGCTGAGTAATATTTCATTGCAAATATATGCCACATCTTCCTTATCCATTCATTGATTGGTGGACACTTGGATTGCTTCCATATCTTGGCTATTGTAAATAATGCTGCAATAAACATAGGGGTGCATATATCTTTTCAACTTAGTGTTTTTGTTCCCTTTGGGTGAATAGCTAGTAGTGGAATTAGTGGATCATACGGTAATTTTATTTTTAATTTTTTGAGGAACCTCTGTACTGTTTTCCACAGTGGCTATGCCAATTTGCATTTCCACCAGCAGTGCACAAGAGTTCCTCTTTTCCCACATCCTCACCAGGACTTGGTATTCCTTGTGTTTTCGATTTTAGCCATTGTTGACAGGTACAAAGTGATCTCTTGTTGTGGTTTTAATTTGCATTTCCCTGATGATGAACGATGTTGAGCATTTTTTCATGTGTCTGTGGGCCACCTGTGTGTCTTCTTTGCAAAAATGTCTATTCAGGTCTTCTGCCCATTTTTAATTGGATTATTTGTGTTTTATGTTGAGTTTGTTTTGCACATGGTTTCCTTTACTGTGCAAAAGCTTTTTATTTTGCTGTGGGCCGACAGTTTTTTTATTTATTATTTTTTTATTTTTTATTATTTTTTTAAGTTTATTTATTTTGAGAAAGAGAGAGAGAACACAAGTAGGGGAGGGTCAAAGAGAAGTAGAGAGAGAATCCCAAGCAGGCTCTGCAACATCAGTAAAGAGCCCGATGCAGGGCTTGAACTCAAACTGTGAGACCATGACCTGAGCTGAGGTCAAGAGTTGGATGCTTACCCGACTGCACCACCCAGGTGCCCCTGTGGGCCAGTAGTTCAATTTTGCTTCTGTTTCCCTTGTCAGAGGAGACATATCTAGAAAAATGTTTCTATAGCCGATGTCAAAAAATTTACTGCCTATGTTTTTTTCTAGGAATGCTATAGTTTCAGGTCTCATATCTAGGTCTTTAATCCATTTTGAGTTTATTTTTGTGTATGGTATAAGAAAGTAGTCCAGTTTAATTTTTTGCATGTGGGCTGTCCCAGTTTTCCCAGCACCATTATTAATTTCTTCCTTTTGTCATCCATTTCTTTTTTTTTAACTTGAATTGAGTGCTTAAATCATATCTTTCATTCTTCCTTGTTTGTTGGTATTTTTAGCCATATCCCCTACATAATAGTCATCTTGTCTTTCTATATAGTTAAATCTATATATTGCTTTTCTTTATCATTATCTTTTAGATATCCTGCATTTTCAGTTTTGATTTCTTTCTTCTTTGATGCAAAAGTTAACAGAACTTTAAAAATATCCTGCTGGTAGAGATTTTTTGTTTCCTAGTTTTGTTATTTTTAAGTTTTATTGTGTTATGATCACAGATGTATATATTCCTTCTCCAGTTTTGGAACTTGCTGAAGTATTCTTTGTTCCCAAATAGTCAGTGAATTTACCAGTGAATCTTGGAAAGAAGGTATATTCTCTATTTTCAGAGTGTATTACTTAGGAATACCTTGTTTTATTTATATTTTGTATATTCTGTATATTTATACTTTGTATATTTTGTATATTTGTTATGTGTGATTGTTTTTGCTATATACTGGAAAAAACGAATTAAAGTTTCATATTGCTGAGATTTTATTTTTGAGATTAAAACTTGTATTTTCTGTAGGTTTTTTTAATGGATAGTGATGCTATGTTTTTGGGTACTTAGATATTCATAACAACTAATCACCATTTTGGCTTGTACCCTTTAATATCATAAGCAGTCTTTTTTTTTTAAGTTTTATTTATTTGAGAATGAGAAGGAGCGGGAGAGGGGCAGAGAGAGAGGGGGACAAAGCATCTGAAGCGGGCTCTGTGCTGACAGCCAAAAGCCTGCTGCAAGGGTTCAAACTTATGAACTGTGAGATCGTGACCTGAGCCAGAGTCAGAAGAGCCACTCAGGTGCTCCAGTCCTTTTTCATTTAATGCATTTTACTCTGCATTCAGACTCATCTGGTATTAATACCATGACCCTTTTGTTGTTGTTTGTTTGCTATTTTTGCCTTTGCCCTTCCTTTTATTTTCAGCCTCCCTGAGTTACTGAATTTAAGATGTTGGATTGCAGCAGATAGTTGGATTTTGCTTTTGAGATTCAGTCTAAGAGCCTTTTAATAGGTATGTTTAGACCATGTGTATTTATGGAATGAGTGGTTGGTTTTAGTTTTGTCATCATACCTTTGTTGTTGTTAAATTCACAACATGAACTGTACTTCTGCTTTGTGTGGTATGTGTATTTTTTGGTAATTTGGGAGATTTGTATTTTTGTTTTAGCAGTTATCCTTATAGCTGTATCTTTACATAGAACACTGTAGCACTGGGGACCTTGGAAACGTCCACTTCTTCCTACTACTCCCACCCCAAACTTGATGATATTGTATTCTTCATTAATATCTCTTTACATTTGAATATACATATAATTCTAACACTTGGTTTAAGTGGTACCTTTGACCTCAAATATATCAGGAATAGAATATTTTCATCAGGAAGTCACTACAAACTCATCTGGTGGCTGCTTAACCAATGAAGACATATGATATCTCAGTAATAAGAACTCAAGAAGTAGGATAGTCCTAGTGTCTCAACAGTGTCATCAGGGCCCAGCTTTTTATGTCCCTTTCACTTTGCAATCCTCAGCAGGTAGGCTTTTATCTTCATACTTATCTCTTCTTGGTTGCATTTATAGGGATAAATTTGCTATATTGCTGTGGCAAGAGCTACATAAGTGCTGTTTTGTTTTCTTATATATATATTTTTTCTGAGCAAACTGTGTAGCTTTATTGAGAGGATTTAAGCCAAATTGTCAATATAATAAAACATATGTGGCTTCAGCTTTGTCTTCTTTTTAACTTACAACTGTCCATCACCTGCTTCTGGAATTTTAGCAAGTGCTGGGTTAGGGTGGAGTCTTCCCTTTCACATCAGGGCCATCTCCATGCTCATCCAGTCTTTCCCAGACCCATTTTCTGACTTTCACTTTCCAGTTCAGGTTCTTGGTGCTCCTTCTTCTCTCTCTTGTCCAGGCTCAAAATCTGGATTCTCAGTTGTTGGTTCCTCTTGTTGTGATTTTTTTTTTCCACCTTGTTGCTGAGCAACAGGAGTTCATCCAGCTTAGAAGATTCTTTTTCATCTCCCCTTCTTCTAGATCTTGATCTTACTTGTGCACTCATATTTCGCAACTAAAACTCCTGGGAGGATGATCAAGTCTCAGACAGTGAGAAAGAATCCAGACAGTAAGATGTGACTTGCACAGCTAGGCACCCAGAACACATTCTTAGGTTTCTTCGTAAGAGGAAGGAAACAAATATCCTCTCATGTCTCACTGGCCAGAGTTGAATCACATGTTCATGCTAAAACCATTTACTTTGTGGGAAATCGATTTACCAAGGCTGGCTTAGACTGATCAAGGATCATTCCCTAGAGTTGGGGAAAGCCTCCTGGCTCTACCAACAAAAAAATCAGGGAAAGATTTACGTAGGTCACCATTGGTATCTGTTGCCTCTGCCTCTATGAGATGAGGAAATCAGCAGAAGTATACTGCTGCCAACTTTCTTGTCCCCTTGCTCTCTCAACTTTTGTTAATTATACATTGCTAAGTGTTAGGGCTTATAACATATCCAGTTCTTTTTTTTAAGAGGTATTTATTTATGTATTTACTATTTTTATTTCGGTATAGTTAGCATACATTGTTACATTAGTTTAAGACATACAATATGGTGATTCAACAATTCTATATATTACTCAGTGCTCATCAAGATAAGTGTACTCTTAATCCCCTTCATCTGTTTCACCCATCCCCCATCCTCCTCCCTTTTGGTAAAAACCAGTTTTTTTCTCTGTAGTTAAGAGTCTGTTTTTTGGTTTGTTTCCCTTTTTTGTTTGTTTGTTTGTTCATTTGTTTTGTTTCTTAAATTCCACCTGAGTGAATCATACGGTGTTTGTCTTTCTCTGACTGACTTATTTTGCTTAGCATTATGCTCTCTCGATCTATCTATGCTGTTGCAAATGGCAAGATTTCAATTTTTCTATGGCTGAATAATATTCCATTGTATATTATATACCACAATAGACACATGAAAAGATGCTCAGCATTACTTATTGTCAGGGAAACAAATCAAAACTACAATGAGATATTATCTCATACCTGTCAGCATGGCTAAAATAAAAAACACAAGAAACAACAAATGTTGGTGGGGATGTGGAGAAAAAGGAGCCCTCTTGTGCTGTTGATGGAAATGCAAACTGGTGCAGCCACTATCAAAAACAGTAGGGAGTTTCCTCAATAAATTAAAGATAGAACTATCACACGATCCAGTAATCACACTACTTGGTATTTACCCAAAAATATTAAAATGCTAATTTGAAAGGATTTTATGCAGTCCTATGTTTATTGCAGCATTATTTGCAATAGCCAAATTATGGAAGCAACCCAAGTGTCTATCTACAGATGAATGGATAAAAAAGATGTGGTATATATAACATATCCATTCCATCCTCCTGTAATCATACTATCTATATTTGTTTTGGTCTTAGAATTCACTGTACTGTGAATTTAGTACTACTATTAGTTATTTTAGCTAGAGTTTTTTCATTCATTTCTTGATTGGCTGAAGCTAATGTACTGGTTTCTTCCAGGTTAAAGGGGAGGTAGGGAATCAAATTCTTTGGGTTCTTGAATGCTCAAAGATGTTTGTCAGGTGTCATTATACTCAAACACCTCTTTTATTAGATATAAAATACTTGGTCGTAAAGTATTTCATTGAGAATTTTTCCCTACACAGGGAAAAATTTATGGATTTAATCCTATTCCATTGTCTTGATTATGCTGTTGGGAGATACCAGTTATGTATACGTTTGATTTACATTTTATAATGTTCATGCACATCATTTTGCTATAATTATTTGAAAAAATTTATTTTTGCTATGATCTCTTTTAACTCAGTTGTTTACATTTTATTCTGACTTTCTTTTTCTTATTTGTGTCATTTGTGATCCTTACTTTGTTTTCAGCAATATTTAGTCTCTTTGGGCTGTCTTTCGTGTTGATCTTCATTCTTCTGATGGTTTTATTTTTCTCATCTGTTTAACGACCTTGCTGATGCATAAGTCATCTCTTTCTATTGCCTCACTTAATTTTATTTGAGCGCTTGTATATTTACATTAAATTTTTGTTTCATAGAGGCATTTGTTTATTTTTTATTTCATGGTATTTTATTTGGCTACAATTTTCATCTGTTCTGTGGCAATATTTTTTGTATGCCTCCCCTTTTTTCCTGTTCTTTTTTTCCCTCTTTTTGTGGCTTGTATATAATTTTTCCCCCTTTTTAAGAGTTACCTTAAATGAGGCATGCTTTTTCTGGATCAGCTATTTGTACAAGATGTATAGGGGACAAGGATCAATGCTCCATTCTAGACTAAATAACAATTGTCTTTATGACATGAGGTTTATGTGTGAGTGTGTTTTTTAGTTTTTACTTTCCTTCTCACTCCTTTGTCTTCAGCTTTCTGACAACATGGCATTCACTTGTGATTTGTTATTCATTCCCAGCTACCTGCTTTCTTTTGTGCCAAGGTTTGTCTAAAACATCTCTCCTGCTGTCAGCTCATGCACCTAGAAGCATTATTCCAAAAAAAGGGATAGATAGTATTTCCTATGAGGGTGTCACACTTTGGTGAATGGTCCTCTGCTGGTTTTGTCTCAGATCCATAGCCACAGGTGCTCTCTTTTGATATCTTCCTGCAACCCTGTTTGAGCTGTGACACAAAGTTTACATGTCAACTGCAGGGGAAATGATATATACCTTGTTCTTTTGGATGCTGTAGTTGTTGACTTGTTCGGACTCTTACAGTTTCTCCTGATAATAGCAGGAATTAGGAAAGGCTGGCCAAGAGTCCTCTCTCCACCTGTTTCTACAGCCATGTTATGACTTTCTGTTCTCATGACATAAAGGTATGACTGCATCTGTGGTCTTTTATGAAACAATATAAAATGTCCTCCTAGTAACTGGCACCCTAAATCCAGGAAGTAACCAGATTTGCTTTAGGAATATGTATTTCTCCAAGGCAAGATCCATATAAATGGTGTCTTTATCTACAATGCCTAGCACAGTGTCTATTTTGTATATTACAGCCTCTGGGGGAATATTCTCCTAATGGAAGAATAAATATACAGAAGTGGCTTATATTAGGTTCCTAGAGCTTCTGTAATAAATTACCACAAAGTTGGTGACTTACAATAACAGAAATTTATTCCTTCATAGTTCTGGAGGGCAGACGTTGAAATTAAGGTGTTGGCAGGGCTTTGCTCCATTTGGAGGCTCTAGGGAGGAGTCATCTTGCCTCTTGCAACTTTTGGTCGTTCCAGGTGTTCCTTGGCTTGTGGTTGAATAACTCTTAGTCTCTATGTCTGTCTTCACATGGCCTTGTCCTGTGTGTTCTGTGTCTTCTCCTATTCTGTCTCTTCTAAGGACACTTGTCATTAAATTTAGTGCCCACCAGCTAATCTAAATGATCTCATCTCAAGATCCTTCATTATATCTGCAAAGACTCTTTCTCCAAGTAAGGTCCTATGCATAGGTTCTGGGGGTTTGGATACATACATAATTTTTTAGGGACCACTATTCAAACTCACTTTACTGGTATTTCTTTTTGTGTCATCTGTCTTCATTTATTCAACAGATATACACAAGCACTGCATTTGTGAATAACACTGTTCTAGAGGTGTCAGAGTATTGACTACTATTATTAGTATTGTTAGTATTACTAGTATTTCTCAAAAT
Source organism: Lynx rufus (assembly GCF_022079265.1). Taxonomy (NCBI): domain Eukaryota; kingdom Metazoa; phylum Chordata; class Mammalia; order Carnivora; family Felidae; genus Lynx; species Lynx rufus. Next base: position 9,924,505 of record NW_025814841.1, on the reverse strand, counting down.
ACTTAAAATTTAATTGAGAGCTCAGGAACTATATTTGAACAGTAGTATATATTAAACCAAAAAACAGGGGCGCCTGGGTGGCGCAGTCGGTTAAGCGTCCGACTTCAGCCAGGTCACGATCTCGCGGTCCGTGAGTTCGAGCCCCGCGTCAGGCTCTGGGCTGATGGCTCAGAGCCTGGAGCCTGTTTCTGATTCTGTGTCTCCCTCTCTCTCTGCCCCTCCCCCGTTCATGCTCTGTCTCTCTCTGTCCCAAAAATAAATAAACGTTGAAAAAAAAATTAAAAAAAAAAAACAAAAAAAAAAAACAAAGTAGAGTTATCCTGGTAACTGGTATGAGAATTCTTTTGCTGGGAACAATGTCTTTCTTGAGATGATGCTTTGATAAGCTTGGGTAGGAGTTAATCTTCAAGGCCTGGCTTGGTCCTCAGGTTTCTGAAAGAAGGATGGATCTTAAGGACAGGAGGGTCAAGAAGGTCATTGATGGTGACATGAGAGTTGGCTTTTAGAGAGAGGCAAGTCAAATGGGGACTTATGATGTGAAATGCTGTGTTCCATGCAATGGAACCCTTCCTCAATACTCTACAAATATGAGTAAAGCCATAGAAGTCACGATGAAAATTTGTTGAATGGATTTCCTTTGGAACCAGCGAAAGGATTGGGTTTTTTTTTTTTTTTCAGTATATGAAGTTTATTGTCAAATTGGTTTCCATACAACACCAGTGCTCATCCCAAAAGGTGCCCTCCTCAGTACCCATCACCCACCCTCCCCTCCCTTCCACCCCCCATCAACCCTCAGTTTGTTCTCAGTTTTAAAGAGTCTCTTATGCTTTGGCTCTCTTCCACTCTAACCTCCTTTTTTTTTTCCTTCCCCTCTCCCATGGGTTTCTGTTAAGTTTCTCAGGATCCACATAAGAGTGAAACCATATGGTATCTGTCTTTCTCTGTATGGCTTATTTCACTTAGCATAACACTCTCCAGTTCCATCCATGTTGCTACAAAGGGCCATATTTCATTCTTTCTCATTGCCACATAGTACTCCATTGTGTATATAAACCACAATTTTTTTTATCCATTCATCAGTTGATGGACATTTAGACTCTTTCTATAATTTGGCTATTGTTGAGAGTGCTGCTATAAACATTGGGGTCCAAGTGCCCCTATGCATCAGTACTCCTGTATCCCTTGGGTAAATTCCTAGCAGTGCTATTGCTGGGTCATAGGGTAGGTCTATTTTTAATTTTTTGAGGAGCCTCCACACTGTTTTCGATTGGGTTTTATTAAAACACACAATTATGTATGATTAAATGCAAGACAGTGATACTATTAATGAATCTTACAGTTTTGGAGAAGGGCAAGGTTTCTGTGGGTGGAGTTATCTCTAGAAAATGGATCTTGAACTGAAATTCACAGTCTAGGTGCAATGTGATTGAGAAAGAAGGAATTTCAGCAGTGGAAATGGCATTGGTAAAGGCAGGAATGTACCTAGACAAGCTCGAAACACCAGGTGAATGATCTGGTCTGGCTGGACTGCTTCAGGCTTTCAGTAGAAGTTCAGGATTGCAAATTTGTTTGTGAGTGAAAAATAGGACTTTCCTGAATAAAGCTGCAGTTCTAAGTATGGAGTGAGCCTTCCATACCTTAGCCTGTGAGGTTTTTTTTTTTAAATGTTTATTATTTTCAGAGAGAGAAAGAGAGAGAGAGAAGAGAGAGAAAATGAATGAGCGGGGGTAGGGACAGAGGGAAAGGGAGGGAGAGAATCCCAAGCAGGTTCCATGCTGTCAGCACAGAGCCGATGTGGGACTTGATTTCATGAACCATGAGATCATGACCTGAGCCGAAATCAAGAGTCAGACACTTAACCGACTGAGCCATCCAGGCGCCTCCTAGCCTATGAGTTTTTACCATACTCCACAGTTAGGGCCACCATTCATTTTGTAGTGAAATTTGGCCTTAACAGTGTTAAAAAAGAAAAAAAAAACGGACTGAGGGAATAAAAGAGATAGAGAAAAGCTAGTTAAGAACACAGAGAAGAAGCCACCAGAGGTGGGAGACCTATGATAGATTGGTGTCACTTAGGGCTAAAATAGGAGAAAGTCTTGAGAAGCGTGGCTTTAGCTGTGGGACCACATAGCTCAGAGAGGTGAACTCGGAGTTGCTAATTTTTGTTAACAATCTTAGCACCGTGGGTGTGTGATTGGTTGGAGAGCATTAAAAGTCACAGTGCAGAGAATTAAGGAGGAGGAGTGTGGTGAGGACGTGGAGCCTATTGAAAAGTGTAGTAGTGAATGGAAGGAAGCTAATGAATAGTAAGCCCACAGGTGATCCAGGCAGGTAACTCTGCTGGCAGGCAGGCAGGGGAAAGTTTTGTACCCACTGGCTGACACAGTGGGAGGAAGCAGTTTTGAGACAGGGATGCAAAGGGGAAGAAGGCTGAGATACTGGAGAAGGGGATAGGGCCAGGGCCAATGGTACCAGTTGGACTGAGTTTACTTGGCAGAGATTTTCTCTCTGGATCTCTCCTTCAGTAGGTGGTTCTGAGGGAGAATGCCAGAGAAGGGGAGAGCAGAGCCTTGACCTCTGAAAACCAGGAAAGTGTGGAGTCAGGGTCTTCTGTGCTGTGATGTATAGGAGAGGCTGAATCTTTGGGGAGATATGAATTCTGGCAGAGAATAGAGACCGAGGAAGATATTAAGGGAAAATATGGGTTGAATTTATTTGATTATTAAAGTTTTGATGCAAGAATCATTGAGTAAAAAACAAAACAAAGCAAAAAAACCAGCATTTGCAGAGGGAGCAAGCAAAGGAGAAGTGCCATGACGGCAATAACAAACAAATATCTAAGGGGCCAGTGATGAACAGATTTCCCACTTCACTTGGAAAATGGATGATGGGCAACACTGGCCACATCCCCATGTGTTGACAGCTGCAGCAGCTGAGTAGTGGCTTCCCCCTTCAGCCTGGGCAGGCATTGACAAAGAGGTATCAATCACCCCTTGTTTTATTTTAATTAATTTATTTAAATTCAAATTAGTTAGCATACAGTAGTATTGGTTTCAGGAGTAAAACCCAGTGATTCATCACTTACATATAACACCCAACAAATACCCTCCTTAATGCCCACCACCCATTTAGCTCATCCCCCCACCCCCTCCTCTCTAGCACCCTGTTTGTTCTCTGTATTTAAGAGTCTCTTATGGTTTGCCTCCCTCTCTGATTTTATCTTATTTTTTCCTTCTCTTCCCCTATGTTCATCTGTTTCTTAAATTCCACATATGAGTGAAATCATAATATTTGTTTTTCTCTGACTGACTTATTTCACTTAGCATAATATCCTGTAGTTCCATCCACATTGCTGCAAATGGCAAGATTTCATTCCTTTTTCAATCACCAAGTAGTATTCCATTGTGTATGGGTATGTGTGTGTGCGTGTGTGTGTGTGTGTGTGTGTGTGTGTGTGTGTGTGTGTGTATATATATATATATATATATATACATACATACATACCACATCTTCTTTATCCATTCACCAGTCGATGGACATTTGGGCTCTTTCCATAATTTGGCTATTGTCAATAGTGCTGCTATAAACATTGGGGTGCATGTGCCCCTTCTAATCAGTATCTTTGTATCCTTTGGATAAATACCTAGTAGTGTCATTGCTGGGTCATAAAAAATAGTTCTATTTTTAATTTTTGGAGGAACCTCCACACTGTTCTTCAGAGTGGCTGTACCAATTTGCATTCCCACCAACAGTGCAAAACTGTTTCTCTTATTTAATTGAGCTGCAAATAACTGGGGTCAGACACTTCCCCAGGGCGCAGTAAGAGCTGGCCAAACAATTCTATCTACAGTCACTCCATGCCTTCCCTCTCCCTTCCCAACCGATGAAAGAAGACATGAGGTAGAGAGGAGAAAGAAGACATTGTTATAGTTGTGAGATGCTGGCCAAACGGCCAAATGTTACAGTGTTCCCCTTTCTTCCCCACGGGGGCTTCCTGCCTACCTCAAAGTCCCATGAAAGGTGGACTCCTGGACAAGAACCTGGAGACATCACTGGAGATGGCTTCTTTCTCCTGGCTAGATGTTGGGTGAGATGAAGCAGCAGAGGCCCTTCTTGGTGTTCTCATTGGCATGGTGTGGAGCTAAATGTGGTGAAGGAAGGAGAGAGGTTGACATGGTTTGCTGTCAGGGCACATGTGAATGTGAAACGGGTGCCTGCTTTTTGCCTGGCTGTGGTGGTTTGCCAAAGCTGATAGAGAAGGGACTGCAGGGTAAGGTATCTGAGAAGACAGAGGAAATACTCCCCACCCCACATGGAAGGCCTAGAGGAGGACTTTCATGGTTCCTGTGCCGCCACGGGAGAAGCAGAGAATGCAGAATGTGGCTCCACAGGAGAAGTAAAGAATGCATGGGTTTTGGGGCTGATCAGGTGACATCTAGTTAGGGGATGTCCCATATGGCAAGATGGCTGAGGGCATGGATCCTGGCAGAAACAACATGGAAACATAGTTGCTCCCTGTCTGAGGGCATTCTCAGTCGTGGACAGAGATGGAGTGAAGCACAACATCCCTCCAGGAAAACCACATCCGCCTTCTGGGTTAGTGAGGACCACCAGCAGCAGAGAGAACCAGATCCAGCTAGAGAGGAAACTCCAATAGCTGTCCACATCTCGCAGGCAGCCAGTATGATATGTCAACCCCCGCTCCCTCTCAGCTTTCAGCCTCCACACAGTGGTGGACTTTAGCCTGGAAGATGGACGGGGGAGACACTAAGCACATCTCCTCTCTACTCAAAGGGTGGCGAGAGGAGAAGTGCTCTGACCCAAAGCTGGGCCATCCCTGGAGCGATGGAAGGAAAAGAGCTTTAAACTGGGTGCAGAACTGGAATTTAAAAAATAAATAGGTCTGAGTCTTAAATACTGAAATGGCACTCTTCTAATAACTGAAAATGATTGGAAAGTTGTCGAATCTGCCCAGATGTTATTAAAGAGACAGTAAAGTATGATTTGTTGTGGCAGCAAGGACTGGGGAAAATACAACCATTTCAAGTTTGTATTCCATTGAGTGCAGAGTGTACAATTACCTGGTTATATACAATATAGTAGAAAAAGTATGAGTATAGATATTAAAGTCAGACAGACTTAGGTTTGGGTCTTGCTCAGTCACTTACTTTCTACATGATTTTTGGCAAATTACTTTTCATATAGTTTCCTTAACTGTGAGATGGGGGTGGGTTGTAACATCAACCTCTCGGGGATTTGGGGGAGGAGTAAATGACATAAATTTTAGGAAGTGTCTAGTGTGATGCTTGCAGCGTAGATCCTTGAAAGGGGGAGTGATTATCATTATAAACTGGAGACAGCTCTGATAAACCAAGGACTAATGGCCAATGCAGCTATCAAGTGTAGTTTGCAGTAGATAGAGGTGTTGAATCTGATAAGTATTTGACGTTTTCTAAATCCCAAACTATCTTTCTCGATGAAGGCAATATATTTTCGAAACATTATTCTGCTTAATTTGGAAGTTTAAAAGTATCTAACTGGAAGCTAATACTTTGAAAACCATGAAAAAGGGCCTCTTGTCCTGATCAGAAAGATGAGGAAGCTCCAAAGAGGAGATCTGAGGCAGAGATTCTGCCAGCTTCAAAATGTGCCACACACATTTCACTGAGAAGATGCCCTGAAAAACATACTCTTGGCCTTCTGAGAGCGTTCCTTGGCAACCTTGGCAGGAGGGACTTTCATGTTGCCAGCTAAAGCCCTGGCACTCAGAGCTAGCTTGGGTGTTTCTGCTCCCGGCCCCTTCTCCATCTCCGACCCAAGGATCTTTTGTTTGTGCAGTGGCCATTGTATCTCTTCCCTTCTACTCGTTGGCTCCGGCCCAGACTTCCTCTCCACAGTCTCCAGCTGGGATACGCACATGGGAGGTTTGCTTTGAGAAGCTCCCACTTTGGCATTGCCAGTTTCTCATCTGGCTCCTCATCTCTCTGTTTACTTCGTCTGGAGGCTCACTTGTTTGGTGACCCACTGAAAACCAGAGTCGTGCTGGCAAGATGGTGACTGTGTAGTCCCTTGCTGGCGTGGAAAGGGGCAGTCGTTGCAGAGCTGTGGGATTAACACGAAGGCTCCTTCTGCCTGCAGATGGTTGGTTTGTCCTGGGCAGCAGCCTTCGGGTGTCCAGCAGGGAGAGGTGTTCATTCCAGAAGCTGATGAGTCTGCACTTGAAGGAAGTGTCATCCTAATTCCGGAATGAGAGCTGTTTGCCTGTAGGTCAGCAAACTCTTTGAGGGAGGAAGACTTTCCGATATCCTATGTGGGCCTCCAGGGAGTCTGAGGCAGGCAAGAAGGATTCAGTGAGGAAGAAGAAGAGATTTGGGGAGGGAGAGGGAGAGGAAAAAGGAGAAAGATGAATGATAGCTGCAGGTATTGAATACCCGTTCTATACTCCTCACGTACTTTTGCTGAAAGGTTAAGACAATCTCCTAGTGTTTTAGGCTTATTTATTTTGATAGCCGACACTTAGGTAATGCTCACTATGTGCCAGGCACTGCACCAAATACCTTATTGTATTAATTCTTTTAATCTTCACTACAGACCCCCAGGGTAGGTAATATTATCTTCATTTCAGGGAAGGGAAAGCTGAGGCATGGATCCATAAAGTAATTTTCCTTAGATCACACAGCTAGTACATGGTAGAACCAGGTTTCAGTCCCAAGAATTATATATTTTTTCTCTTTTCTTCCTTCTCTCTTCGCTCATACTGTAGACAAGTATCCTTTTCACGGTTCACTTACTGACACATTTTTGTGCCTTTTGAGGTGATTACTGTTTAACACGCTGAAGCACTATCTAGTATTCCTAAATGCAAGAAGGCTGTGATGTGCCTTACATAGAGAGTACCTGTGTTAGACAAACTTGGTTCAGGCAAGAATTAAAGTGCTGCTGGCTTTGAGTTCGATGTTAATGAATCAGTAGAATTAAATATGGTGTCTTTAAAAGAAACACCCATAAAGCAAGGTTGTATATTGATATGTTGACAAAAAGGTTATGATAAGAGGTTCACAGGAACCTAACCCTATATTTCCCTAAAAGCCATGGTTCAGTTTTCTCTAATTCATTGTTTGTGGTGACTTTATAGAATATAGCTGCCATGAATAATGAGACTCAGTTGTCTATCTTTTTCTACCAAAGATGCTAACAAGTATCCCTGCCACCTAAGTTTGGCTAGATGTACAGTTATCTTTCCAAGCAGTGTGGTCATTTTGCTAAGCACTGTCGCCACACAGATTTTCTTTCCTCCGTTCATAAAATCCAACACAGAGTATCTTACAAGGTGCCTGGCAAGTTGTTGGCACTGAGTGAATGCTCACTGAAAGAATGAGTGAATAAATGAATGAGTAAATGAATGCTTCAAACCTACAAGGTTTGAATAGTCTAATATTCTAAATCTTAAGAAATACATGAATGGGCCTGGAAATCAATATTTTGTTTCTTTTTAAGTAAGCCATAAAACTTTTATAGCAAGCAAGTTTTCCCAAGTTGTCTTCTGTTTGATTATCTGCTGTCTGCTGAGCACTGGCTCTCACATCACCTGTTTTATTATCCTCATATTCCCTACTATCTGAAATTATCTTGCTTTTTTGTCTACTTATTGTCTGTCTCTCCTCATGACAAGTACGTAGCTCCAAGAGAGTAGAAACCTTGTCTGTCTTTCCTCTTGCGGGATCTCCATCACCTGTAATGTTCGGTCCAATAGTATATGCTTAGTAAATGTTTGTTCTTATTTAATTATAACTATCATGATGCTATGCTATGAAAATCCTCAGAGATTTTGACTTACTGTGGGGAATCAGGAATGGAATGCATCTTTGAGGAAATACTGATTGAGTCAAACTGTAAAGAAGTAAGAATTAACTAAAGCTGGTAAAGAGGATACATTCCAGGAAGAGAGATCAGGATAAAACACGGCATGTTGGCATGTGTGAGAGAAAGTCAGTGTATCTGGAATCAAGGAGAAGGAGAGCGCATGAGGTGAACCTACAGGAGTAGAAGAGGATAGGACACTCAGGGATAAGGAGGCTGTATGTGGATTTGGAATTTCATCCTAAGAGCAGTGAGAATCAACTAAGGAAGTCAATCTTGCTGCTCTACTCAGGGGAGGGGGACAACCGAGTGTGTGAACGGTGTCACCATTCATGGTCTTGAAGATCAGATATTTAGTTTTGGAAATGTTGAATTCAAGGTTAAAGGGTCCACTTGAAGATGTCAGGTAGACAATTGCATATATTCATTTTTGGGGTTGGAGATGAATATACACATTTGAGTGACAGCACAGTAGACAGTATTTGAAATCCAGGGCATTGATGAAATTGTCTAAGGAGAGAGTGTAAAGTTAAGAAAAAAAGGGGATTTTATTCAATCTGAGCTTTGAGGAACTTCAGCGTTTAAAGACTTGATGAATAGGAGAGAATCTTAATTAAAAGCAGAGTAGGCTAAATTATGTATGCTTATTTCTGTGGCGTCTCTAAACAGTTTTGTCATCAGTTGCCCAAAGATAATTTTATACACCTTGAGCATATCTCTCTATTAGAACTCAATTTTGTATGTTTTAATCACAAATTTTCTTGTCTATTTCTTTTATTATGTTTGGGGTCAGAGGCTTTGTCTTTGAAAATCATGCTTGAAACCCTAGCACCTAGCACACTGACTGACTGCTTTGTTGGCATGAATATGTCTGTTTGAGTGGGAATAAAGATCCTGTTTAGGAAAGATGAGAAAGAACAGAAAGCAGCTTTCTCTCACATAGCTTATCTGTGTGTGAGACCGTAGGCTCTTTATTTTAAGCATTTTGTCAGTAACTGTGAAATGGTGACTTCGGGTATCAGCAAACAGATGGGAAACTTTCAGAGGGGCACAGGAATCTAAATTCTTCATTTAGTGCCTTTGCGTGGATTTGCTCCCATTCTCAAGACCTGGGGCTGCTAGAAATTATTCCCAGAAGCTGCTGCAGCAGAGAATTTGCTGTCCACCTCACCAATTTGGAGTTTGGCTTGCTCATGTCTACCAGTAAATCGTTTCCCTCTTTTCTCTCTCCTTCTTGACTGCCTACCACCACTTCCCTAACTTTAGCGCAATCTCTCTTTTTCTTTTGCCCAGAGAACCCCAGGGGTATGTTCTGTAATTTCAGGCATGATTTTACTCAGAAATTAGTAATATTTTTGTATTAGGGTGCCTGGGTGGCTCAGTTGGTTAAAAGTCTGCCCATTGGTTTCACCTCATTGGTTTCACTGATCTTGCAGTTCGTGAGATCGAGCCCTGCCTCAGCCTCTGCCCTGAGCCCACTTGGGATTCTCTCTCTCCTCTCTCTGCCCCTACCCCTTCCCTCTCAAAATAAATAAATAAACTTAAAATTTTGTGTGTGTGTTATTAACAACTCTCCTCTCCATTTTCCATTCTGAAATACATTATTCCATCTCATATTATTTTTACCTCTGGTAATGAGGTTTCTGTATTCTCTTTGATAACAGGTCTAATAGTAATGTGACCAGTGTGTGAAGACCAGTGGGTTTTCCTCTCCTCCCGCCATGCCTCATTCCTGCCTGGTGCCTGTGCTTGCTTAGCCTTCCATCTCTGTGTTTGAGAATCGGTTCTTCTTCCTGGGCTGAAGCAAACAGCTATAATATTATTGATCCAGTCCTTGTTGCCTGGACTCTCCTTTAGTTCATGATCTTGGCTGCCAGAATTTTCTTTCCTCAAGACTTATTGTTTGTTCTTGACCTGTGGAACTTTATGCCTACTTGACCTGTGGAATTTTTCTTAAGTCTTTGGTTTTGAACCAATGACTCCGTTCTTTTAAGCCAGGTGTGTGTTTTTCAGACTGTGTCTGTTATCTTTTGTGTTGCCTGTTATATTTCTCATCTCCAAGTGACTTGGATGACTGGACATTTTGTTAGTTTTAGGGAAAGCATGTGGCTGGAGAAGAGTGAGACCTAGCTCTTGAGGGTTGGGGTGAGTGCATGGAGGGTATTGGGGTGGAAAGCCTAGGTAAGGTGGGGGCTAAGCTGGAGACAGAGAGACAGACTTTCAACAAAATAAATTTCACTGATTTCAAATCAAGGTGAATACGAAGTTCTGTCTACATGAGTGAAGACCAATTTTTAAAACATTTGAAGGCACACATTCAAAATGACAGCTTAACGTTAAAATGGGAAGTTATGATTCATAAGCAGTAGTATAATTTTGAATAACATGACCTTATTCATTGACACTAACTGCTTTACATCTTCGGGTCTTATCATATTAGTACTGTGAATAAAACCCAGAAAAGTTATAGAGGAGGAAATGATTTTGACTTTTTTTTTTATTCAATAGTCATTACTTATATCCTTTTACAGTTTTGCAGATTTCAAATTGCAATAATAATCTTGCTATTCAAGTTTCCAATTTCTTACAACCATAACCTTCTGGAATAGCCCACAAATGTAGGAGAAAACTAAGTAAAAAGCCTTTGAAGTCAATGAAAATACTTTCTACAGGGGTGCCTGGATGGCTCAGTCGATTAAGTGTCCGACTGGCTCAGGTCACGATCTCACGGTTCGTGGGTTCGAGTCCAGTGTCAGGCTCTGTGTTGACAGATCAGAGCTTGGAACCTGCTTCAGATTCTGTGTCTCCCTACCTCTCTGCCCCTCCCCTGATCACACTCTGGCTCTCTGTCACAAAAAAAAAAAAAAATAAATAAACATTAAAAAAAATACTTTCTACAAAGCCCATGGCTTGACTCAGTAAGGCCAGAATGGCATTTCTTTTCCTATAGTAGGCTCAGAACTTATTTGATTTAGTTATGATCTATGGCAGTTTCTTTATTTCCTCCTGGAAACATATAGTTTTTACTTTTAATCTAGGAAACGAAAGGAAGCTGATAGATTTAGAAATAGCTTTTCACAAAGTTACAGGCCTTAAAGCATAATTGAAGAGAGACATTGAAGAGAACAGTGCTGTCCATTAGAAATTTCTGCAGCAAGACAAGTGTTTGTCTGCCCTGTCCAGGACGGTGACCACTGGACACAAGAGGCCATTAGGTGCTGGAAATGTGGCTATTGTGACTGAGGAACTGAATTTCATTTTTTATTTCATTTTAATTAAATAATCACATGTGGATAGTGACTACTATAGTAGACAGCATAGTTCTAGATAGTTGTATTAGCTTTCTATTGTGGCTATAAAAAAACCCCATAAAGTTAGGGGCTTAGACAACATAGTTTTATTATCTTATAGGTCTGTAGGTTAGAAGTCTGGCACAGGTGTCTTTGGGCTAAAATTAAGGTGCCAGCAGGGCTACTTTCTTTTCTGGAGGCTCTAGGGGAGAATCTATTTCCTTGACCTTTTTAACTTTAGGCAGCTGCTCACATTCCTTGGTTCATGGCCCCTTTTCTCCATTTTCATACAATGTTACACCTCTTTGTCCCCTTCTTCCATAGTCCCATCTTCCTCTGACTGTCCTCTTCGGCCTTTTTCTTCCTTTTTCAAGGACCCTTTTGATTCTACTGGGGCCATCTGAATAATTCAGGATAGTCTCCCTAATTTAAAGTCAGTTGGATAGTAATCTTAATTCTCCTTTGTCATGTAACCTGACATTTTCATAGATTCAAGAATTAAGAGTTGGACATCTTTAAGGGAGGCATTATTCTGCCTACCACATCATCTTCTAAATACGGAACCATTTAGTGAAAGAGTGGACTAAGCCCTGTGCATCTTTTTCACATTATTTGCTGAGCCTGTGTCTGTATTTCATGCACTTCAGTGCAGAGGTCTCACAATGATTCAAGAACAATAGAAATTTAACTCTGAAAGGAAACTTATATGATACATAGTCCAATCTTCTATCCCACACAGTAGTATTTTCTTCTGTGGAATCTATAATTCATTTGATTTCTGCCAGGAGTTTCCTATGAAGGGCACTCCCTACTTAGCAACAAAATCCGTTGCATTGTTGTATAGCTCTAGTCGTTCCGCTCTGTCATTCTATCATCCAGATTTTTATCATTTGCACACACTCACCCTCTGTTTTTGATTTCTGGAGCCATGTAAACCTGCTCTTCTTTTGCTGTTACCTTTCTCAGGAAATGGCACCACTACCCCCACACCATTGTCTGAGCAAAAATTTTGTGAGTCCTGTTTACTTTATTCCCCATATTCATTCACCACTATTGAATATGTTAAATGTGTAACTCCCCAAATGTCTCTTAGATCTGTCCACTTGTTTCATTTTAGTTATTGTACTTTTCATTTATAGAATTTAAATTTGGTTCTTTTTTATAGTTTCCGTCTCTCTTTTGAGATTCTCACTTGTGTATTAAGACAATATTTTCCTTTAATTCTCTGAATATATCTTCTCTTAATTCCTTGAAAATATAATAACTATTTTAAAGTCTTTGGAAAACCCAAACCTGGGCTATCTTGGGATCAGTTTCTCTTGATTACTTTTTCTTAACTATGTATTACATTTTCCTTTTTCTTTGCAGATCTAGCAATTTTTGATTGTGTATTGGACATTGTAGATGATACATTTTAGACACTGTGATATTATCTTCCTCTGAAAATATTTTCCTCTGAAGACTTATTTTTTTTAAGAAGGCAGTTGATTACCCTGAACTTGGATAAACTTGGGTTATCCTTTGCTGAAATGGTTCTGTGGAAACCTCTAGGTGTTACCAAAGCCCTTCTACCTTAGTGAGACTTAAGTTGCAAGTTCTGCTTCCTCTGAAGTTCTTGTCAAGGCTTAGGTTTAGGTGTTTCTTCATCAGGTCCAGAGTTCTTTGTACTCTAGGCCAGTATTTCTCAATCTTTTTTTCCATGATTATTCTCCCAGGAGACTTTTCAGGCATCCCACCCTCCAGTCATTAATTCCCCCAACCTTAATTCTTCTGTGAAGTTTCAATACCACAGATGTAACTATATATCTGTTTGTGTACTGTATAATTTATAAGAATTTTTTTTGATGATGTCACTTCTATTGAGAAAGGCTGTTCTAGAGGTGGTCCCTATTCCTAAGGTGAAGCCTTTCTGATGTTTTGCTGGATGCCCAGGGGATTAAATAGGAGTTGTTAATGAGACTTCTTCCCTCTTTCCTGCTGTGCCAGAATGCAGATATCCTCCACCACTATTCAAACCCTAGTATTCCTGCTCTTCTTTCAACCCCTTAGCAGCCACTCTCTGGGAATCTTAAAGTAGTTTCAGTCTGTGTGTGTACAGCCCAGCCCTTAGCCAAAGATTTGCAGGGCACCCACATGGACTTTTGCAATTCCTCATTGTACAGCTTCCTCCTCTCTGGTGCCCTGCCTCGCAGATTCCAACTCTTCAACCTCAGGTCTCTGACTTCTCAGTTCAGTGAGCCTGTTGTACCCTGCATGAATTCTAGGTCACTTCACTGTAGTTGGGAATTTGTCCCTGGGCAAAGAGCTGGGCATTTGGTGTCACCTTGTGAATTTTTCTTCTCTCAGAGATTGCTGTCTTATACTGTCTCTTTCCCAATGCCTGAAAATAGTTGTCTATTTTTGTCCAGGTTTATAGTTCTGTGGCCATTTATGGTGTGAGGGTTAGTCCTGTACCACTAACTGCATTCTTTCTGAACTCTCTTGGAAGCAGAAGTCCTCCTTCTACTTTTTGCAGTCCCTGTCCATAGCTAGTATAGGTGATAATCAGCCCATTAGGATTACATCATCAGCCTTTTAATGGGTCTCCTTACTTTCAACCTCCACACAACGTCCAGAGTGAACTTGTTAAATCACCCATTTCTTTTTGCCATTTCACTGTTTGAAACCCTTTGTAAGCATTCTGTTACCCTCAGGATAAAGTTAGAGCTCTTAAAAGTGATTCACAGGTCTCCCTTTATGATTTGCGTCCTATCTCCCTCTTTAGCTGTGGCTTGTTGCATTCTGTCTTGAACAGTTGTGCATGTCATACTGATCTTTTACACTTTGTCAAATGTGCAGTGGTGTTACTTGCCTCCCTGCCTTTGCACATTTACTTTCCTATGGCTGGAGTCCCCACTCTCTGACTCCCCATCTTACTTGGTGAACACTTGCTCTTCCTTTAGGTTGCACTAGAGACTTAACTTTTTTTTTTGAAGGCCTATAACAGATGAAACCCCTTACTTTATGCTCCATACACCACCACAGTGTCATTATTTAACAATTCTCATGTTTCTTTTCCTTTCTCCCATAGGAAATAAGCTCAGTAAAGGCAGGGATTTTATCTGCTTGTTTAGTGCTATATCCACAGTGCTCATAAAGCCTGGTGCATATATAGGTATCCAATTAATATTTATTGAATGAATGAATGAATGAATGGAGATTGTGTTTATTCCTTTTTTAATATGACTGCTCTTCAAATATACAGGATAGCAATTGTTGTTCCTTAGTCTTTACTTCTCTGGGCTACATTTCCAGAGATCATAAAGGAAAGGTTTAAATGTCTGTAGTAGGGTTTGACAAAGTACAGCTAGATCCAGCTTGCTGTTTTTTATAAATAAAGATTATTGATACATAGCCATGCCCATTTTTTTACATATTGTCTATGGCTTTTTCTTAAAAAAACTCAGAGCCACTTTATTTTAAAATTAGGGTCTACTAGTTTTTAAAAATTGGTTTCATTTTCAATATTCAGTTGACACCGTTTTTCAAGAATATCTCAATCATGCAAATTAAATGAAATACAGCAATGTTTTAAATGGCCTAAACGATCTGCCTGAGACAGGGTATCCTTTTATGAACCTTACACGTAGATTGAAAACTGAATCCTATTAATGGAGTTTTCTTATTTAGAGTGGTGATTTTTAAGCTCCCTTCCCTTTATGTTATTTGTTTTAAGGAATGGAATCCTTTCAACAAATGAAATCTTAGAAAGAAGACCAATTTGTAAAACATATAAAGGTTGCTGCTGTGGTTGAAGCTTTGGATTCCCTTTTCTCAGTCCCTCTTTCATTACTCCATGTCTATAGGGGCACCTTCGTAGTGTCCTCAAGGAGTGAAAACCACTGTGTAAGGCATCTACAGGAAAGAACTTTGAATTAGTCTGGTTAGCAGCTCCTGGCCCTGACATAAGGTATAAATGCTTTCTCACTGTCACTTTAGGTTTAGTCTCACTACTGTGTTCTGTGGTGCTGCCATCTTTATTTTCCCAACTGCTTGAGTCCTGACAGTTCTCTTACATCTCAGCTAGCTTGCTGGCTCAAGAAGCCTAGCTTGCAGCTGAATGTTGTGGAAAGGTAACTCTTGGGACTCATTGACTTCCAGACTTCTGATCTTTTCCCATATTTGGAGAAGTGGGATTATGGTGATCTGATCACGGGGTAGCCTCTTCTAATGAGGCTGCTCCCAGATCTTCTGAGTTTTCCAGAAAAAAAAGATAGATATCCAAATTTCTATATGAAATCTCCTGACCTTTTAATGTCACCAGTTGATTTTATATTTGGGAAAACACTGCAGGCCAAACTATATCTGACCTGGTTGCAGCACACAGATCACTCTTCTGTGACCTTTGCCTCAAACTTTGGCTGACCTGCCTTTTGCTTTGGCTATTACCTGCTCTCAGCCCCCTTCTGGCTGTTCCTGCCAAGGTGTCACCCACTCCCTGGGGTGACACTTCATTGAAGGGACTAACCTTCGTGTTAACCTTGAGTTGGAAGTGATCTGATATCAAGAGCAGGGAGGACAATGTCTGATTACTTAGACTTTGCATCACTGCTTGCCTTAAGTGCTTCTGCCAAATGCTGGTGCTTGAGAGGCCAGATTTGTTTTGATAATTTTAGTAGAAGAGAAATGTTATATGGAAGGATTTTTTTTTTAACTGTTGAAGAAGTAAGTATGACAAAAAGCCAGCATTTTGTGATTCCCTGACTCTCAAACCTGTTTTGTTTTGTTTTGTTTTTGTACTTTAGGATTTCTATGTTTGATCTTGATCTAATATTAATCAGAATTTAATTCGAAGCTGGATTTCTCCTCTTCCCTTATTCTAATAGACTGGTGGGCTAAAGAGAAGTTTGTTTGTTTGTTTGTTTGTTTTAATAAGAAAAGGAAGCCTTTAACCTTCTACCATCTTAGAAGTTTTCACTACCTTTTGATTCATGGATTTTAGGCAGGAGCATTTTGAGCATAGCCTTCTTGAAATGGAAAGCCTTTGCTTTCTTTTGGATTATTTGGCACATTCTGAAGGTGGATGCGGTCAGTATCAAGTTGGGAAACCAAGAAAAGCATTTCATAAATCATTATTTTCTCTGTTCTTGAATCAATATCAGACACAGATATTTTCAGAGCCAACCCTGCTGGTCTGCCAGGTGTGATTATGGGTGCAGTCTCTGAGACTGAGCTAGTGGTCTTCATTAGAGCGAGGTGCTAATGAGCACAAGGTCATGTGTTTGATCCCCATACAGGTCTATTAGCTTAGCCCAAAGAGGGATTTCTGGTTCAGCCAGTCTGGAAAATAACTATATGGTTGCAGACCAAGGAGGATTAGATTAGAGAGTGAGCAAATCCCTCACCACCAGGGGAAAAAGAACCCAAAGCACATGTCCTGCTGGATGTGATAAGTGCTATCATCTGTGAGTGGATTCAGCACCTATATTACCTACATGTAGGGAGAACTTGTGCATCACATAAAATACTCCAACATTCTGTGCATACAGGTTTTAAATAACCAACAGAAACTAATGGCTTCTCAGATATCTGGAAAGTGAAGGGGAATCTTATAGCTAATGAAGCTGGGATGAACCTCTGTGGTCAAGTTGGAACTCTGTGACTATGCTAAAGAGCTCTTAGGAGATTCCTTTTTAGGTGTGAAGCATGAACATACACACTAAGACAATTTTCTCTTCTCATGCAGGATGAGTAAAAGGGCAGGGAGACTTGTATGTGAGCCTAGGATTGCACGCACTTGTCCTATGGCTGTCTTACACATTCTGTGTATTTGCACACCCTGCTTTCACATTTCTTGAGTGTTTTCCTATGGAAATCTTCATTATAGGAAGGACAGTTTGAACTGTACCTATTTTCCAAGGGTAAGAACTTTTAAAATTATTTATATTATGGAAAATCTCAAGGTAGTGAGAATATAATAATGAATATCCATATGCACATCATCTGGATTTAATAATTGTCAACATTTTGCCATACTCGCTTTCTAATTTTTTTTTGGCTAATGTTAGGTCATTCCTATATATTTCTCTTAAAGTATGACTGTTTTCTTGCATTACCACCTACTATTATCACTCCTATTAAAATTGGCTGTAATTCTTTAATATCATCTACTACTTGGTCCATATTCACATTTCCCAGTTGTCTTCAAAGTGTCTTTTGTCTTTTGGTCAGTTTAGTATCTAATCAAAGTCAGTGCATTTCATATGGTTATGTCTCTTAAGTTTCTTTTTAGCTTAGAACAATCCTTCCTCACCCCTGCTTCTGTGTGTGTGTGTGTGTGTGTGTGTGTGTGTGTGTGTGTGTGTTTGTGAACATGTGATGTTGACTTGTTGAAGAGATCAACCAGTTGGCCTGTACTATGTCTCATCTTCAGGATTTGTTTGATTTGCAAGGATAAGTTTTGATGTTTTGCATTTGATGTTGAAAATGGCCTTGGGTCTGGAAATTGGTAACAGTTGGGAGACCCCATACACAGAGGGCCTTTGATAATGAGGGAGGTAAACAAAAAGGCAGGAGGAGTGTTCCATATTCCCATGTCTTGCTCCCTGCCAGAGCTGACAGATACAGACTCACAACATTTTTAGAAACAATCAGGCATTTTTTTCCTCTTGCTAGCACAGAGCTGGAGGATATAATGATCCTATTGGGTGTGTATTTTGAATAGTGTATCCTGAATAAAACAAGTTAAAACCAAGAGACAGGAAAACAAAAGGAAACTAAAGCTATGAGAAGGTCACAGATAATTCCCAGTAGCCTGACAGCTTGAATTTGTTCTCCTTTCTTGAAGTCTGCTCATCTCTCTTAGGGGTGGAGAGAACCTAAATTTGAAAGAGACAACTGCAGAGGACCAAGTGTCATGGGAGAAGCTGATGACAGACATTAGGAGATTAGACTTGGGAAGGAGACAGCCAAGAGGGAATCTTAGTACAGAGGGGCACATGGTGAGAGGGTTCAGCTCATCTCTTTTCCCCTTTCCTTCAAAAGACTGGTGGTTGTCGGTGGGCCCATAAAATCTTTTCCAATCTTAAAGGTGTATTTGGAATATTAACTTAATTCTTAGCATTCTTAACTTGGAACAGGGGTTCTGAGACTTGAATGCGCATTGGTATTACCTGAGAAGCTTTAAAAACTACTGATGTCTGTGTCCTACTCTCAGAAATTCTGATGTAATTTGTCTCAGATGTGCCCATGGCAACAGGATTTCAAGATTCCCCAGGTGATTCAGTGTGCATCTACATTTGAGACCAACTTACCTAGAGCAATAAACTGCATATGCATTGACCTTTAAAAAAAAAAAAGAAAGATGTACTCAACTCCCCCCTCCTCTATCAAACCTTATGGAATCCCAATGCATAAAAGAGATAAAAGTGGAGGTTCTTTGGTTAAGGTAGTGCTGAAACCTTGCTCACTGGGTACCATCTGGCATCCCCATTACCCATTTCTTTAAAACTCTCATTTCCTCCCTCTAACAGCATCTTCATGTAGCTAAGTAGACTAGATTTTAACAATCTAGACCTGGATTTGAACACTGGCTCTGTCAGTTAGCTAACTATGTGACTTTGAAAAAAAATTTTTTAACGTTTATTCATTTTTGAGAGACAGAGAGGGACAGAGCATGAGTGGGGAAGGAGCAGAGAGAGGGAGACACATAATCTGAAGCAGGCACCAGGCCCTGAGCTGTCAGCACAGAGCCCAATGCGGGGTTCAAACTCACGAACTTCAAGATCATGACCTGAGCTGAAGTTGGAAACTCAACCAACGGAGTCACCCAGGTGCCCCCTAACTATGTGACTTTGGACAAATATACCTAAACTCCCTGATCCTTGGTTCCTTTATCTCTTAATTAGAGATACTGCCTGTCTCACAAGTTGTAATGAGCAAAGTTGGATGTAAGGTAGTGTATTCTCAATAGAGGTTAGCTCCTTGGATAGTTCAGGCTTTCTGTGAGGCCATGATAAGCTTTCAGATTTGTTTTGGGAAGAGATTGATGGTTTGGTTTAATCTGTAATCTTTAGTTACTTTTATATTGCACCTGTATTATAGGATGAACTCAGATTCCCTCTACCCATGATGGATTTACAATTCTTGATTGATGTAGCATCATAAGAACAGATGGGGTTGGGGAGGAGTTGTTCACTGCTGAGTTCATGAAATGCCTCAGGAAATACTCTAACTCAGATGGACAATGAAAATTGATGGAGAGGCAATAATCACAAGTCCATTTTCATGTGGATGACTATAAAAAAAGTGGTATGAGTGTCCATAGTAATGGTGGTAGTGTTTGGGCTAGGGGGTTGAGGTGGGAAGGAGTTTTCTGTGAACCAGAGATACAGGTTCGTGGCTGAGGATTTTTTGATTGTTGATTTTTTTTTAAAGAACAATGGAATTTTAAGCAAGCATGAAAAAACATAAACATATTCTTTCCCATTTTGACATATTCTCATATGGTCAAAAAACCTTCTAGATAATATAAAAGCCTCACTTTTCCCCTTATGAATATCTTACAGTGTTGCTAAGAAGTGAAATTGACTGAGAATTTAACTTCCTCCTCCTTCTACTCCCTCCACTCTGCCAGACATTAGTAAGCAGTGAAGTGGCTAGAGGTGCCCAGAGGAGTGACCAGAGAAGTCAGAGGCTTGGGGAATTACAAAGTTAGATGATCTGTAATTGAATAATGTTGAGTAGACTGCACACCTCAGAGATGTCTAAAATCTGGTAAAGGAAAGATTCATTTGCGTTTGGCGTTGTCTCAGTGACATTGAACTAGTGAGTCAAGTGGCAATAGGTGGTATTTCTTGTTTATCTTTTACAAAGCTGGCATCAATTTCCACATCGTGTTATCTGTACATCCCTGACCTCCACAAAAATGAAAAATGCTTTTTGGTTTCCTGAGTATTTAAACAATGAAGAACCTTCCAGATAAACTTTCTTTTCTTTCTGGTATCTTAATAAATGGAGGAGTGCCACCTGAGTGTAGGTGTTTGGACCAGTAGGATGTTTGGTAGACTCAAGTATGGATTATATTTAGTCTGTTGAAATTTTTTTTGCATTATCTTATCCACATATCTAAAACATGTGGGTTTATTTTTAATTTCTGTTCCGTTTTTAACTTCCATCTAAACAGACAGATGAAAATTAAAAAAACTTTCATGAAGTAAAAAGTGAAAACAATGAAATCTCTTTTTGTAACTTAAAATTGAGACCAAGGCAAATTCTGGCAAAACTATGATCTGTCGCGATGGCAGCCTCTTTCTCATAGTGCCTTCCTGCTATCTGGCACCTCTACTCACATCCAGCAGCTCCACAGGACCCCTGTGTGGCTCCCCTGTGAGAGTGCATTTGTCCACAGTGTCCCATTGAGAGTGCCCCTGAAAGTCTACGTCCTTTAGCATTTCCCCTTCTGAAGAAAATTTCTATTTTTTAAAAAAATGCCTCAATGGTAGTGAGTTGTGTTAAGAATGTGATTAGAATAGTTCAGATCAAGGTATATGAGAATTAATCGCTGATAAGATTCAGTGTTTTATCCTGGTTTGAGTATATGCATTTCAAAAGGAGTTGCTTGTAAGGGGATGGAGAACTGTCTATCATGCTACTGGAAGTCAAAAGAAAGCTGGAGTAGCCATACTTATGTCAGACAAACTGGACTTTAAATTAAAGGCTGTAACAAGAGATGAAGAAGGGCCTTATATAATAATTACAGGGTCTATCCATCAGGAAGAGCTAACAATTATAAATGTCTGTGCACCGAATACGGGAGCCCTCAAATATATAAAACAATTAATTACAAACATAAGCAACCTTATTGATAAGAATGTGGTAATTGCAGGGGACTTTAATTCTCCACTTACAGCAACGGATAGAACATCTAGACAGAGAATAAATAAACAAGGGCCCTGAATGAGACACTGGATCAGATGGACTTGACAGATATATTTAGAACTCTGTATCCCAAAGCAACAGACTATACTTTCTTCTCGAGTTCACATGGAACATTCTCCAAGATAGATCACATACTGGGTCATAAAATAACCTTCATAAGTATAAAAGAATTGAGATCATACCATGCATACTTTCAGACCACAATGCTATGAAACTTGAAATCAACCACAGGAAAAAGTCTGGAAAACCTCCAAAAGCATGGAGGTTAAAGAACACTCTACTAAAGAATGAATGGGTCAACCAGGCAATTAGAGAAGAACTTAAAAAATATATGGAAACAAATGAAAATGAAAATACAACAATCCAAAGGCTTTGGGACGCAGCGAAGGCAGTCCTGAGAGGAAAATACATTGCAATCCAGGCCTATCTCAAGAAACAAGAAAAATCCCAAATACAAAATCTAACAGCACATGTAAAGGAAATAGAAGCAAAACAGCAAAGACACCCCAAACCCAGCAGAAGAAGAGAAATAATAAAGACCAGAGCAGAAATAAACAGTATAGAATCTAAAAAAAAAGAAAAACACAGTAGAGCAGATCAATGAAAGAAAGAGTTGGTTTTTTGAAAAACATAAACAAAATTGATAAACCTCTATCTAGGCTTCTCAAAAAGAAGAGGGAGAGGACCCAAATAGATAAAATCATGAATGAAAATGGAATTATTACAACCAATCCCTCAGAAATACAAGCAATTATCAGGGAATACTATGAAAAATTATATGCCAACAAACTGGACAACCGGGAAGAAATGGACAAATTCCTAAGCACCCACAACTTCCAAAACTCAAACAGGAAGAAATAGAAAATTTGAACAGACCCATAACCAGTGAAGAAATTGAATTGGGTTTCAAAAATCTCCCAACAAATAAGAGTCCAGGACCAGATGGCTTCCCTGGGGAATTCTACCAGACTTTTAAAGCAGAGATAATACCTATCCTTCTCAAGCTGTTCCTAAAAATAGGAAGAGAAGGAAAATTTCCAGACTCATTCTATGAAACCAGCATTACTTTGATTCCCAAACCAGACAGACACCCAGCAAAAAAAAGAGAACTACAGGCCAATGTCCCTGATGAATATGGATGCAAAAATTTTCAACAAGATACTAGCAAATCGAATTCAACAGCATATAAAAAGAATTATTTACCATGATCAAGTGAGATTCACTCCTGGGCTGCAGGGCTGGTTCAATATTCGAAAATCAATCAATGTGATACATCACATTAATAAAAGAAAAGATAAGAAACGTATGATCCTGTCAATCGGTGCAGCAAAAGCATTTGACAAAATTCAGCATCCTTTCTTAATAAAGACCCTTAAGAAAGTCGGGATAGAAGGAACATACTTAAACATCATAAAAGCCATTTATGAAAAGCCCACAGCTAATCTCATCCTTAGTGGGGAAAAACAGAGCTTTCCGCCTGAGATCGGGAACATGACAGGGATGTCCACTCTCACCGCTGTTGTTTAACATAGTGCTGGAAGTTCTAGCATCAGCAATCAGACGACAAAAGGAAATCAAAGGCATCAAAATTGGCAAAGATGAAGTCAAGCTTTCACTTTTTGCAGATGACATGATATTATACATGGAAAATCCGATAGATTCCACCAAAAGTCTGCTAGAACTGATACATGAATTCAGCAAAGTTGCAGGATACAAAATTAATGTACAGAAATCAGTTGCATTCTTATACACTAATAATGAAGCAACAGAAAGACAAATAAAGAAACTGATCCCATTCACAATTGCACCAAGAATCATAAAATACCTAGGAATAAACCTAGATTTGTTTAAGATCTGTATGCTGAAAACTATAGAAAGCTTATGAAGGAAATTGAAGAAGATACAAAGAAATGGAAAAACATTCCATGCTCATGGATTGGAAGAATAAATATTGTTAAAATGTCAATACTACCCAAAGCAATCTACACATTCAATGCAATCCCAATCAAAATTGCACCAGCCTTCTTCTTGAGGCCAGAACAAGCAATCCTAAAATTTGTATGGAACCACAAAGACCCTGAATAGCCAAAGTAATATTGAAGAAGAAGACCAAATCGGGAGGCATCACAATCCCAGACTTTAGCCTCTACTACAAAGCTGTAATCAAGACAGCATGGTATTGGCACAAAAACAGACACATAGACCAGTGGGATAAAATAGAAACAACAGAATTGGACCCACAAATATATGACCAACTAATCTTTGACAAAGCAGAAAAGAATATCCAATGGAAAAAAGTCTCTTTAACAAATGGTGCTGGGAGAACTGGACAGCAACATGCAGAAGAATGAAACTAGACCACGTTCTTACACCATTCACAAAAATAAACTCAAAATGGATGAAGGACCTGAATGTGAGACAGGAAACCATCAAAACCCTAGAGGAGAAAGCAAGAAAAAACCTCTCTGACCTCAACCGCAGCAATTTCTTACTTGACACATCTCCAAAGACAAGGGAATTAAAAACAAAAATGAACTATTGGGACCTCATCAAGATAAAAAGCTTCTGCACTGCAAAGGAAACAATCAACAAAATTAAAAGGCAACCGACAGAATGGGAAAAGATATTTGCAAATGACATATCAGACAACGGGCTAGTATCCAAAATCTATAAAGAGCTCACCAAACCCCACACCCAAAAAACAAATAATCCAGTGAAGAAATGGACAGGAAACATGAATAGACATTTCTCTAAAGAAGACATCCAGATGGCCAACAGGCACATGAAAAGATGCTCAACATTACTCCTCGTCAGGGAAATAAAAATCAAAACCACACTGAGATGTCACCTCACACCAGTCAGAATGGCTAAAATGAACAAATCAGGAGACTATAGATGCTGGAGAGGATGTGGAGAAACAGGAACCCTCTTGCACTGTTGGTGGGAATGCAAACTGGTGCAGCCGCTCTGGAAAACAGTGTGGAGGTTCCTCAAAAAATTAAAAACAGATCTACTCTATGACTCAGCAATAGCATTGCTAGGAATTTACCCAAGGGATACAGGAGTGCTGATGCATAGGGGCACTTGTACCCCAATGTTTATAGCAGGACTCTCAACAATAGCCAAATTATGGAAAGAGCCTAAATGTCCATCAACTGCTGAATGGATAAAGAAGTTGTGGTTTATATATACAATGGAATACTACTTGGCAATGAGAAAGAATGAAATCTGGCCATTTGTAGCAACGTGGATGGAACTGGAGAGTGTGATGCTAAGTGAAATAAGCCATACAGAGAAAGACAGATACCATATGTTTTCACTCTTATGTGGATCCTGAGAAACTTAACAGAAGACCATGGGGGAGGGGGAGGGGAAAAAAGTTACAGAGAGGGAAGGAGGCAAACCATAAGAGACTTAAAAACTGAGAATAAACAGGTTTTATCGGGGGTGGGAGGGAGGGGAAAGTGGGTGATGGGCATTGAGGAGGGCACCTGTTGGGATGAGTACTGGGTGTTGTATGGAAACCAGTTTGACAATAAATTTCACATTAAAAAAAAAAAGGAGTCGCTTGTAAACCCCAATTAATGCATATGTAAACAGAGACAGTTTCAGGATTTCAGGAACAGATTTGATGGCTGGGGAAGAGTGGTGTGCAGTCTTCCATACAGACCCTCTTCAGATCTCAATGCAGGCTTTTTCTTTCAAACCAGTTTTGAAGATAGGACCTAATGAAGTTTTACCTTAACATCACTAAACTCCCTTTCTGTTATACCTCCCCATTGCCAGGGCATTTAAAAGTCCCTTTCGTTCCTACCAAAGACAAGAAGACATTAGTGACATCTTGGCTCCTGCCTGCTTGTGACTGTTCTCAGTATTGGTGAAGAGGTGAAATTTGTGGAGTGTAGGGATTTCAGTTTCTCACTTTGCATTCACTTAACAAGTGACTGTATTTATTGTGGCCTGTCTTTATTTCTCTTTCACCAGTTTTAACAATGAACTTTTTCAATCACTACTTAATGAAGATATGGGTAATAATGAATACATGGTTGAGTTATGTCTTAGAACAGCCCTGCCCAGTGGAAATATAATGTGAATTCCATACCTAATTTTAAATTTTCTAGTAGCCACATTAAAAAAAAAATAGAAAGAAATGGGTGAAATAAATTTTTAATAATATATTTTATTTCATTCAGTTTTTAAAATATCATTTCAACATGTAATCAATATAAATAAGGAGATATCTCATATTTCCTTTTTTATTCTATACTTAGTCTTTGAAATCTAGGCTGTATTTTACAATCACAGCACATAGCAGTTTGGAGTGGCCACGTCTCAAACGTTTAGTAGCTGAATGTGGCTAGTGACTACCATATTCATAGGCTTAGAAAACTTTTGAGTAAGAAGAGAATAGAATTGCGAGAGTATGCTTAGTTTTAATTGGGCTGTCTTCTTTGTGAAAAATGTTTAAATCTAAATGACTTTTCTTCCCAAATCTTGTCCTTTAGTGTTCTTCAGTTCAGTAATTGTCACCGACAGGCCTGCCGTGTATGGTACAGGTGGGACCACTGCTCGACTCTACAAAGTACGAATTGCAATGCATAGGGCTGTACGCAGAAGTGCTATGTCAGTACCTAGTTGTTCACACCAGAAAGGGAGTCATTCATGACACTTCATCTCCTTCAGCCTACATCTTCTCCAATTCTTTCACTAAGTTCTGTTGGTTCTGCCTCCAAAGTACATCCAGAAGCAGACCGCATCTTTCAGTCTCTACTGCCGACTCCTTAGAGAGGCTGCTACTAACCTGGATTACTGCAGTAGCCTCCAGCTGGCTCTCCACATGCACTCTGCACGGTCTCCACTCCATTCACCCCGCTGCAACCTGTGTTATAAAAGGCAAGTCTGAGCAAGCCACTCTCCCACTTAAAATCCTCTAACAACCTCCCATACTGTTAGAACAGTCCAGAATCCTATGGTGGCCTCTGAGGCCCTTTGTGATCTGGCTCCTATATGTTTACTACTTCTTCCCTTTTGCTATGCTTCTCTCTCTTCCTGTATCAGGATTCTCATACATCTCTTATTTGTATTTTTAATACTTGTTTGCCCTCTGTCTTTGCCTAGCTAACCTCTTTTTGTCATTTTGGTTAAATATGACTTCCTCAGGAACACCTTCTCTAACTTCCTTGACTATTGGGTGCCCATTCTGTGTTCTCATAATATCACTATGTTTCCTTCATAGCACTTATCACGATTTTATCTACAGGATTATTTGTGTAGTTTTTTTTTTAACATTTATTTATTTTTGAGAGAGTGAGCAAGGGTGAGCAGGGAAGGGGGCAGAGAGAGAGAGGGAGACAGAGAATCCCAAGCAGGCTCCACGCTGTCAGTGCAGAGCCCAATGCGGGGCCAAACTCTCCAACCATGGGATCATGACCTGAGCTGAAACCAAGAGTCAGAAGCTCAACCAACCGACTGAGCCACCCAGGCACCCGATTATTTGTGTAGTTTTAATATATTATATGTCTCCACCAATGTAAGCTTCATGAGAAAAGAGAATCGTATCTCCTTTGTTCATTACCTTTGTATCTGCAGTACTCACCCAGGGCCTGGCACATAGTGAGCCTTCAGTAAATTCCAGCTGAATCTGTAAATGCACGTGCTCAGCCTGTTTTTTAATAGCTTGGTAGCTCTAAGAGGCGTCTCAATGTTGCAGAACTTCTTATTGGTATGACCGAGTGTTCCAGCTTCTGTTTCATCATGAAGATTTTAGAGTGTATCTTTAAGAGGCTGTTTCCTTGGCATACTGCTGATCAACCTGGGGAAGTTCCACCGGCGCTGAGTTGATGATCACAGTATTGTCAGCTTAGCTTTGTAAAATAAGCATATTCTTTCCACTAACTTCTCCTGCCCCTCATACAGCTCATGTGGTTGTAGCACTGCTAGGTCACAGGTATGTGCACACTCAACTTTGCCATGTAATTCTGAACTTGTTTTCCAAAGTGGTTATGCCACTTCACACTATTGCCAATAGTGTGGACATTCTTTTGTGTCCTGTTCTCTCCCATACTTATCAGACTTTGTTTTTGCCAGTATTATGGTGTGTATGGTATCTCACAATTTAAATTGTAATTTCCTGATTACTAATGAAAGTGAACCTCTCAATTTTTTTATCCATCCTTCCTGTTTCCCCTCTGTTAAGTGACTTTGCCATTTTTCCAATAGATTGTTCGTCTTTTCATCATTGGTTCTTTGAGATTTTTGTATATTGTGGGTTCTAATCTCCTTTGATAGTATTTGTATTGCTAATATATTCTCCCAATTTGTGGAGTTTTTTTTTTTTCAGTCGATTCAGGCTTTTTATGAATCAAGATTATCAGCTTTAATATAGTAAAATCTTTTAGAGATTTTCCTTTTAAAATCTCATTTAAGTACGTTCTTCACTATTTCAATGTTATGAATCTGTCTAGCTTCATTTCACAAAGTTTGGTAGTAGTATTTTTGTTATCTTTCAGTATTTTTAAGTTTTAATTCTTCTATAACCTACGGGTAATTTAGAGGTGTGGTTTTGAATTTCAAACATAAACTGTCCTTTTATAGTTGTTTTTGCTATTTTTGCTACTGATTTTTAATTTAGCTATTTGTTGTTAGATAATGTAGTACATGAAGTACAGATAACCTAAAATTTGTTGAGATCTATTTTATGGCCTTGAATGCAGTTAATTTTGATAAAACATGTGTGCTTGAATAGAACGTATTCTCAAGTTGTTGGATGCATTGTTTCATAAATACACATATAAAATCAAGTCTTTTGTACTCATATTTTTATAGCATTGCTGACTTTTTTGTTGTTGCTTGATATATCAGTTACTGTGATGCATTAAAACCTTCTATTCAGTGGGTTTTCTGTTTCTCTGTAGTTCAAACATATTTTTGCTATAGATACTTTTGAATCCATGTAATCAAGTACAAGTATATGTAGAATTCTTGTGTGTTTCTAGTGAATTGAGTCTTTCATGTAATGATTCTTTCTATATCCAGTAATTGTTTTGCCTTTAAATCTATTCTGTCTGATATTAATATAACTTTACCAGTTTTTTAAAAATTTTTTAATGTTTGTTTTTGAGACAGAGAGAGACAGAGTATGAGTGGGGGAGGGGCAGAGAGAGAGGGAGACAGAACGTGAAGCAGGCTCCAGGCTCTGAGCTGTCAGCAAAGAGCCTGACATGGGGCTCGAACCCATGAACCATGAGATCATGACCTGAACTGAAGTCAGACGCTCAACTGACTGAACCACCCAGACACCCCTACCAGTTTTTTGATTAGTGTTTTCTTGATATATCTTTTTCTTAAATTTTACATTACATTTTTGTGTGTTAAGCTTTATATATGTCCTTTGCAAATAGCTTGGAGTCATATTTTATTTTTTAATTCAGTCTGACAACATCTGTCTTTTAGCCGGATAATCAAATCCATTTATATTGATTGTAATTAATATTATATTTGGATGCATTTCTTCCATCTTGTAATGGTTTGTAACTATGAAGTGTTGATCTGGATTTATCATATCCCTTTGTTGAAGGATGTCCCAATCACTGAACCACCCAATCACCTATCCATAGCCCATTATGATGGACTGTCCCTTTGGCCCCAACAGCACAGTGACTTGGGCTTAAATGGTACCATAAAATGATGCAGGAACTGGAGATGGTTAGCAGGGTGAAGAACAGTGTCAGGAAGAAAAAGTTCACCATCAGCATATATTTAAAGGACTATTGTATACATAGAAAAGGGGGATTAAAACATTAGCAGCAAACCACAGAGCTAGAACAAGTGAATGGAATGATACTTTTATTCATTGAACAACTGTTATGTACCAGGTTAATTGCTAAGTGCTGTTCACAAACCACTGAGATAGGAGGATCGTTATCTTCATTTTATATGTGAGGAAACTGAGGCTCCGAGACCTTAAAGAAGATCTTCACGGTCAAAAAACTAGTAAGTGGCAGGATTGGGAATTGCACACCATTCTGTATGATTCTATAACTCTTGCTTTGTTCACTGAATTATGTCACAGGGAGGTTAACTGTTAAACACCAAATAAAGGAAGAATTCTATTTTAATCAAAATTGATAAATATATAATGAATTATCATTAGGGGAAATGAGCATCACATCTTTGGACATTTCTAATCAGAGGCGAGGTGGGCATGTATTAAGACTACTGTAGTGGGAATTTTACTTTGAGTGGGAAGTTGTACTTTAGAACAGTTGCTTGGATTATATGACCATTAAGGTCTGTTTCAGTTTCCATCACCTTGTTGAAACTGTGCCAAAGCTTAACAAGTATATGCCTGTCAAAACTCCCCCTACTTTTTGAAAGTGGCTGCAATGTGAACTTGTCCTTTCTTCACTAAACTTCCTCAACTCACTACAGTGTTATATGACGTGTACAGGTGGAGGCTTCATAAAATGCTCTTTGATGGTAACTTGATGAAAGTTGACCTGGCCTGTTTAGATAGGAGAAAAATAAGTCATGTGCATTTTACAGAGTGAATGTATAGGTGCAGTATAAGGTTCGTTGA
This sequence comes from Lynx rufus, assembly GCF_022079265.1. NCBI lineage: Eukaryota > Metazoa > Chordata > Mammalia > Carnivora > Felidae > Lynx > Lynx rufus. The sequence continues at coordinate 9,894,859 of NW_025814841.1, read as the reverse complement.
TTTGAAATGCTGGAGCCAAGAAATGCAAAAGCTAAGAGACTTTACTGTCAACACACATCCTCATGCTAAAAATCTTAACAGGGGCGTCTGGGTGGCTCAGTCGGTTAAGCGTCCGACTTCGGCTCAGGTCATGATCTCACGGTCCGTGAGTTCGAGCCTTGCGTCGGGCTCTGTGCTGACAGCTCAGAGCCTGGAGCCTGTTTCAGATTCTGTGTCTCCCTCTCTCTGACCCTCCCCTGTTCATGCTCTGTCTCTCCCTGTCTCAAAAATAAATAAAACGTTAAAAAAAAATAAAATAAATAAAAATCTTAACAATAAAGCCATACCTAATTTCAAATGTGAACATTTAAAAAAATGAAATATTTGAGAGATAGCTTTTAGTAATTAGCTAGCTTACATTGGGGGAAAAACGTATTTCCTTTGTCTCTTGCTTTTTTGGTACATTCTGCCTAACCCTAGAAGAATAAAAAAATTAATTTCTGTCAGTAATCTCATCAAGTTCCCCCTCCCTCCCCCCACCCTGCTTCTCTCCACCTTATTTTCTTCATCCTCACTGCCATTCCATCAGTAACCACTTCCCCTTCTTTTAAAGTCCGGCCCACACCATATTTTTTCCAGATGCTTCTAATGACCTGTGCCCCTCTCCCTGTACCTGTACCTCTCCAAGTATCCAAGTGGAAGCTGAAATATATGGAAAAGGATTTTCCACATTCTTGACTTTTGAGTAGTCCTATTAAACCTTGCAAAAGCAATTTCGCAACTGCTTTCTGTATCATCTCTCTGGGTGGGTAGGAAAGATCTCATTATAGCTTTCTGACACATGAGGAAACTGAGGCATACAGAAGCTGTGAATTGCTAAGTAGTTGGTGACAGAGTTGAAGCATCTTTCAGCTTTACAGCTCTAGCAGCCAAATGTTATGTTCCAAAATATTTCCCATGAGTTTCTGATTCTTGGAGTTTAAGTTACGTGGCATGGCTGATACCCGGGGTTTAGTGTACTTGCAGTTGGCTGAGCTCATTATTTCAATAGGCCAACAAAGTGCTACTCAAAGCCTACTAAATGTGAACACACTTTGAAAAGGGCCTACTATTGAAGTGAATGTGCTGTCACCGCAGCATGAGACCAAAAAAAACACCCAAGAAAATTCTTGCTTTCAGAATTTGACTCTTTGTTGCTATAGATTGGTTGTTTTCATTTCCTCTAGTTGGCCCACATTGACTGTGGATTGTTTTGGGCGTCAGACATTTGTAGCATAAAGATTACTTGGAATTGGGTGCCCAGGGTTCTAATCCTGGAATTTCTGGAGAGAAGATTCATCCCTTTTATTTCCTGGCCTCAGCTTTCTTGCCTGACAGTTGAGGGGTTTGCACCAGGCTGGTGATTCTTGGAATATGGTCTTTGGAGGATCACATGTATCAGAATCATCAGGGCTGCTTTGTTAAAAGTCTGAATTCCTGGACTCCACCCAGCCCTACAGAAGTGGAACCTATGGGAGTGGGACTTAGTTATTTAATTTTCAACAAACTATGTATGTGCCCTGAAGTTGGAGCACTGCTGGATAAGGTATTCTCAGGTTTCTTCTACTCCTGACATCCTATGATTCTGTGAGTGAGAAAGACAAAGAAAGAGCAATTATGTATTTAATTTTGGCAGAAATTTCTTTACTTTTCGTGTGTGTGTGTGTGTGTGTGTGTGTGTGTGTGTGTGTGTAAATATTTTTTTGACATACTAAAAGCTGTATGTTTTTAATATATACAATTTGATGAGTTTGGAGCTAAGTATATGCTTGTGAGACCATCACCATAATCAGTGCTATAAACATATCCATCACCTCCAAAAGATTCCTCTTGCTTGCTTGCTCTTTTTCTTTCTTTCTGCCCTCCTTCCCCACTTCTTTTTCCTTTCCTCCCCCACCCCACTGTTCCTTCCTTTTATTTTGTGATAAGAACACTTAGCATTAGCAAATTGTTAAGTATATAATACAGTATTGTTAACTACAGGCATCATGTAGTACAGTAGATCTCTAGGACTTATTCATCATGCATAACTGAAATTTTGACACTTTGACCAACACTGCCTCATTCCCCCTTCCTCCTCCCGTTCCCCGCCCCCCCAGTAACCACCTTTCTTCTCTCTGCTTCTATGAGTTTTACTGTTTTAGATTCCTTATACAAGTGGGATCATGTTGTATTCCTTCTTCTGTGTCTAGCTTATTTTACTTAGTATAATGTTCTCCAGGTTCATCCATGTTGTAGCAAATAACATTTGCCACATTTTCCTTATCCATTCATCTTTCTATAGACATTTAGGTTGCTTCCATGTGTTGGCTATTATGAATAATGCTGCACTGACCTGGGAATGCAGATATCTCTTCGAGATTCTGATTTCATTTCCTTTGGATATATACCCAGGAGTGGGATTGCTGGATCATATGATAATTCTTTTTAATTTTTTGACTAACCTTCATACTAATTTCCATAATGGCTTCACCAATTCACATTCCCTCAAATAGTACATGTCCTTACCAACATTTGTTATCTTTGCCTTTTTGATAATAGCCATTCTAACAGGTAAGAGATGATACCTGATTTTGGTTTTGATTTGCATTTCCCAGATTAGTGGTGTTGAGCACTTTTTCATGTACCTAATGGTCATAATTGATTACCCTTCTTAATGTCAAAGACTCTAGTTGTTTTAAATTTGTCAGAAATCAACTCATTAGCATGTGATGACAATATACTATTTTCATTATTTATGTCTGCTTCTCCCAGCTCATCTGTTTTGATCCTGTTTCTTTCCTGCATAGCTGGAGCAACCTTCAGTCTCTTCTCATTCAAGTCTATCTTTTATGCTGCCATCAGTTTTTTTTAATCTAATGAATAACAAACACTAAGAAATCCCTCACAGAATTGATATGTAATTTCTTTGTGTTATAATAACATTTAATTTCTTAGCATGTCTTACTAGACCTTTTTAGGTATTGCATCATAACTTACCATTGGAGTTTTAGCTCCCCAATTTTCACCCTCATTCATCCAGGAATCCTTCGATTCTCAAACTAGTGTAGGTAACTGATTGCCTAGAGTCATCTTGTTTTGTTTTGTTTTTAAATATGAAATAGCTTTATATTTTAATCTGTTGTTGGATCCAGGGACAAACGTATACACAGAAACTATGCTAAAACATTAAACCATAAGGATTTCTTTTTTAAAAAAAATTTTAACGTTTATTTATTTTTGAGACAAAGAGAGAGCATGGACGGGAGGGGGTCAGAGAGAGAGAGGGAGACACAGAATCCAAAGCAGGCTCCAGGCTCTCAGCTATCAGCACAGAGCCTGACACGGGGTTCGAACTCACAGACCGTGAGATCATGACCTGAGCTGAAGTTGGACGCTTAACAGACTGAGCCACCCAGGCACCCCCCATAAGGATTTCTTAATAAAGAAAACAAGCACAGATTTAATTTGGCTCCTTGAGCTTTTTATTTAATACTTTTGTGTATTTTTACTGTTTGCCATTTATTGCTTTTAGAAAAACTGAAAACAAATAAAAGAAATATTTGTGCAGGAATAACTCAAAATTAAGTCTAGTCTATATAATTACTTTAGAAAAAACATTTGTTGCAGCAAGATTGTAACAGCTTTCCATGCTATGATTTAAAAAGTGAAATACCTTGATTTGGTGTTCTCTGTGAACAGTGCTGAGTAGCAGGGACTATGTCCTTGTGGTTCTGTCGTTCTGGAATGCCTGTCTGAAGCTTCTTCTCTTGAAAAACTTTTACTCATTGTTCAAGATCCAGTGAATTTGTCACCTTCTCTGTGAAGCCTCCTCTGACCCCTACAGATAAAATCACCTGCTCTGTCCTCTGTATTTTCCATGTTACTTGGGATATTTGTCTGTACTTCTTTGTCATTGATGTTGAACTGATGATGGTGATGATGATGATGATGATGTTTTTGTTGTTTCTGTGCTGCTTTCTAGGTTATATCTCATTCAGCTTTATACCTAAATGCCTGTATGGGGTCTGATAAAAAGTTGATGTTCAAAAATTGATGTTATATGAAAGCCTTATTTTGATTTAGGTATTTGTTCCTCAAGAAACTTATCCTTCTTACCTTATTTTGTAGTATCTAGAACACAGGTTCTTATATGTACCCATTTGGCAATAACAGAGTGGCCAAGTGATGTGGCTTCTCCCCTTGCTCTGGGAAGTAGTTCAACTCTGTCAAAGAACAGTCAAGAAAAATTCATGTGATGTGATGATGGCTTTTTGAAAAGCTTGGAAAACTACCTTTTTTAGTTTAATAGACTTGTGTCTGTTCGCAAATCTAGATTGGGGCCAGTGCTCCGATATGTCAATCAGCTAGGTTTGGAAGTCAGGAATATGTAATTCTTCATTCTGATCTGAAAAGTGCTTGGATGAATTGTCAATAAACAATGAAGACCTAGGATTGAATGTAAGAGGGAGGAAGAGGCTTGCGGCTTGGAAGGGGTACTCTTCTGCCAGTGTGGAACCTGGACTGTAAGAGGCTTAGTTAGGTCTGGTGAAGAACTTGAGAAGAAAGGAAGTACAAGGACACAGTAGTCAAGATAGTACTTTAGTACTGGGATTGGCCTGGGTTTGAGGAAACAGGCACTTTTCACTGTTAGTGAGGATAGAAGTGTAAATTGGTACAGCCTTTCTAGAATGCAGCTTTGCAATGCGTATTAAAAAGCTTAAAGGTTATACTGTCTTGTATTACTAATTCTACTTCTAAGAATTTTTCTTAATGAAATAATTAGACAAGTGTACCACGATGTTTGTACATGGATATTTATTTGGATCCAGTCTAAAAGGACCCCAAATAGAGAATGATGAAACAAATCGATTCATCTATACAAGGGAATTTTATATAGGATTGAAATAATGTAGAGATATATTTATGGAGAAGGAAAGAGGTACATAATATATTGTCAATTTTTTAAAATATAATTTATTGTCAGATTGGCTTACATACGACACTCAGTGCTCATCCCAACAGGTGCCGTCCTCAATGCCCATCACCCATTTTCCCTCCCCACCCCACCCCCGCCCTCCCCACCCTCAATTTTTTCTCTGTATTTAGGAGTCTCTTGTGGTTTGCCTTCTCCCTCTCTGTTTGTAACTTATTTTTCTCCTTCCCTTCTCCCATGGTCTTCCGTTAAGTTTCTTAAGATCCACATATGAGTGAAAACATATGATATCTGTCCTTCTCTGACTGACTTTTTTAAAAAGCTGTCTATGAGGCCACAGGTCCATTATGATTAATTTTTATAATGTATAATATATATATTGGTACCAAACAACTACTGAAAGTTATACAGAGAAGTTTTTTTCTTTTTATTTATCTTGATGTTTCAAATTTTCTACAGAGAGCACATAATACTTGAGTTATAAAGGGATAATAATTTTTTTTCAAAATTATTACATATAAAAAGGATAATTCCTTCAGACTGGCATTTTCCAGACTGAATGCATAGTGGTTGGAAAAGAGTAATTGTAACATACATTTTAGCATATTAAATACTGAGTGAGTGGGCAAACAACTTTACTCCCATTTTGGTAGTAGTAGTTCTTCTTAGGGAGATACTACTGAATTTTATTCATTCATTTTCCACTAGAACTGCTACCATGGGATAGCTGCTTTGATTCCTGAGATCTTTCCTTCTTCCCTGGTTTTCAGATACCAGCATGAGGTTACCTCCCTTCCTTGGTTGAGACTGTGCTCCTTTCTTTGAGTGCTGCTGGTATATTTCTGGCTGGTCGTTAATTCTATTTGTTCATTTCATTAAAGGTTTTGAGAGTCAGTTTTCATGACCCCATATCATTCCATTATTTTATCCTGTAGTCCTTCCAGTGCTATTAGGTTTAGAAAATTATTCCTCTATAAAATCTGGCAAATACTTACCTATTGTGTTTCAAAAACATATTTTCATTTAATTCTAAATTTTATTTGAAATCTATTTTGTGTGATTGAGGTGAGATCATACTTTTTTTCTCCCAAAATACTTAGCCAGTTTTACCAAACCATTGATGGAGTAATCCATTTTTTTCCATATTGGCTTGTGATATGTACTTTGTCATATATTAAGTTAAATAGATAAATAGTCCTGTTTGTTTTGTTGCATTGAAATATTGGTTCTTAACACCAGCATCATACTGTTTTGACTATTAAAGTATTAAAATACAGTTTAACATATATTTTTTCAATGCTTTTATTCATTTTTAAGAGAGAGAGCATGAGTGGGGGAGAGGCAGAGAGAGAGGGAGACACAGAATATGAAGCAGGCTCTAGGCTCTGAGCTGTCAGCACAGAGCCTGATGTGGGGCTCAAACTCGTGAACTGCGAGATCATGCCCTGACCCAAAGTCGGACGCTTAACCAACTGAGCCACCCAGTTGCCCCAAGTTTAACATCTAATTTGGGTATATTTACACTGGTTTTACTTTAAAAAAATATACCTATCTTCACACACAAGGATTGACACATACAATACTTAGCATTATGTTAAAAATGTAGGGGCGCCTGGGTGGCGCAGTTGGTTAAGCGTCCGACTTCAGCCAGGTCACGATCTCGCGGTCCGTGAGTTTGAGCCCCGCGTCGGGCTCTGGGCTGATGGCTCAGAGCCTGGAGCCTGTTTCCGATTCTGTGTCTCCCTCTCTCTCTGCCCCTCCCCTGTTCATGCTCTGTCTCTCTCTGTCCCAAAAATAAATAAACGTTGAAAAAAAAATGTAGATTTTCTTTGGAATGTTTGACATTTTCTATTATTTTTTTCTACCCCTCTGAGGGCATGTTCTATCTTTCCATTTGCTTAGGTTTTTTTCTTTCAGTGTTTTGCTTAAGTAATTTATAGTTTATTTATTATTATTAAGTTTAAGTTATAGCTATTGTGAATTGTACCTTCTCCTCATTACATTTTCTAATTATTTCTAGTATATACAAAACATAATTTGGATATATGTTTTATAATTAGCCAATCTGTTAACATGTTATTTTAGTTGTGATAGTTTTTTGATTCTCTTATATCATCTTGTGCAAATAATCAATAATTTCTATTCTCTTTTCAAATATTTATATATCTTGCTTCTTTTCTTGAACGTTAGTTGGGATCTTGGACATCCTTACCTTCCTCCTGATTTTAATGAGAGCAGCTTTAGTAATTTGTTGCTAAGAGGTACTGGCAATTAGTCTAAGAGATGCGGAAATATACTTTGCTTCCTAGTTTACTATGAGAGGCTTAAAAATCAGAAAAAAAATGTTGGATTTTATTAGGCGATCTTTTGTCCTTTTTTGACAATTATGTGCTCTTTCTTGTTTGACCTAGTGATGTGATGTGTTATATTAATATATTTTCTAATATTAAGTAATCCTTGCATTCCTGAGGTAATCCCTACTTGATTGTGCTGGCTTATTATTTTAATATACTTTGACTTAATTTCACTGGCTCCTTATTTAGGATTTTCATATTGTATCTATAAGTGAATATTTTCTGGAGTACCATTTTTTGAAGTGTTTTGTAAGAAAGAATATTATGAGGAAAAATATAGTTCCATGGTCAGATGCATTTGAGAAAGGCAAATTAAAACATTTAAGCAAATTTCTTTGCTTCTGGCTTCTCAGAGAATTTAATATGCTAATACATGCTGTGAATCTCTGAGAGTGTTTTCCAAACTAACCCACAATAGACCACCCTCCCTCAGAAAGTGAAGCTAATTTCCACAGAAACCTCTTTGAAATATACTAGTCATTGTCATATTTTGGCATCAGAATTATGTTAACTTCACAGAGTGAATTGGGGTAGCTTTTCATAATTTTATAAGCTCTGCAGTAGATTATAGAATGTGGATATTAATCAATTTCTTGAAAACTTGAAAGGCCTTGCCCATAGCATTGTCTGGGCCAAGAATCAGTGTAGCAAATTGTCCCTTGGTAACATTTGCACTGTCTTCCATGGATATTCAGCTTTCCTATCCCACTGAATCAATCTTATTATTTAATATTTCTACAAATTGTTCACTTTATTGAGATTCCCAGTTTGTTAAAATATAATTGTGGGTACAATTCTCTTAAATTATTAAGGCATGTTGACTTACCTGTTGATAAAAAAAAATGAAATGAGGCGATCTATGCCTAATGTTTGACACACAGTGCCTGGCACTTAGTGAAGGGTGAACTCTTATTTCCAATCCCCCCCTTTTTAACTTTGTTTCTTTCTTTTGCATTTGGATTTGTCACAACTTTGTCCATTTAAAAACTCTTTTCCCAAATTACCACCTGTTCCACTTGTTTCCTTATCTCCTTATCTACTCATCTATTTATCGTTTCATGATTTATTAGTTTTCTGCTTCGATTACCATTTTAGTCTTCCTGCTTGGCTTGCTGTTGTTTTGCTTTCTCTTCTAGCTTTGTGAGTTGATGGGTTCATTTAAAACAAAATTCTTGGCTAGTAATGAAAATATTTAAGCTATAAATTTGATTTAAAAATACCTCTGTATTTTGTGGTCCTTCGTGCGTGTGCTGCAACATTCAGAGAATACAGAAGGGCTCACAGAGAAAAGCAGGTCTCCTTCCGTCTCCTGCCCCAGTGTTCTAGGGCCTCACCAGAGGCAGCCCCTGTTCCCAGAGCCCCGGTCATCCTTCCAGAGTTACTCTAAGTGGATTTGGCTTTTGAGTATTGCTTTGTCAGGAATGCTTCCATTTTTACTTGGTTATTATTTTCATTAGGTTTAAATAGGCTCTACTTTTAATTTAAATTTCCCATTTGATACAGTAATAGGAGAGTGGCTTTGAAACTCTTTTTCACAGGATATTAAGTTATTTTGTTATTCATTTCTACTTTTATTGCATTGTGATTAGAGAATGTAGTCTCTAATTTTATATGGTTTGGAATTTATAGTGTTTGAAAGTCCTGAGATTTACCATGTGAGCAATTACATGGTCAATGTTTAGAAATATTTAGATATTTAAAAATGTATCATCTCTAAAGGCACAAAGTATATAATTATTATTTTAAAATAAGTTTTATTTATTGTGGCTTACTTGATCTATTATTATAGAATGTGATAAATTACTTCCCTACTCTCAAGTTGAGCTTTTGTGATGTTTATTTACATTCCTGATAATTTTTGTGTTTTATATTTTATTCCCTAATATTTGTAGTGTAAGTTTGATGATTCTCATATGTATTCTGGATAGTAACTTTAGTTCTTTTAAAAAAAAGTCCTGGGGCACCTGGATGGCTCAGTTGGTTAAGCAACTGACTCTTGAGTTTGTCTCGGGTCACGATCTCATGGATGGTGAGATCGAGCCCCACATCTGACTCTGTGCTGACAGTGCAGAGCCTGTTTGGGATTCTCTCTCTCTCTCTCTCTCTCTCTCTCTCTGCCCCTCCCTCCCCTCCGTCTCTCTCAAAATAAATAAACATTAAAAAAATTTTTTTTTAATCCTGAAAGTAACACCTATGCCAGGAAGTAAGAATTCAAAGAGGATGGAAGGACATCAAATGCAAAGTAAAATTTTCTTCAGACTCTCCACCTATATTCCACACTTTAGTGGTAGTTACTTTTGAATATATTTTACTATTTTTATTTCTTCTGGTAGTTACTTTCATAACTCTAAATAATATATTTATATCTTTCATTCTTAATTTATTAACTATAGATATTATCTATGCTTTTCAATATGAAAAATCGGTTTCAGTTACTTATACCCTTACCTCTCCTTCTCAAATCCATCCCATTATTTTTTTCATAACCTTTACAATTTAAAAAAATACTTAAGCTCCAACTTCTTGTTTCATCAACTTAAAACACTTTTTGGCTCTTTGATACTCAACATCAGGAAATGAATTTCCCAATCAACATCATTTGCACGTCTCTTTCTCTACCATCCAACTTCTGTTAGCTCTGTTATCACTTTTATATGATCAAGGTTTAGGGCATTCTCTTCTTTAGTTATGAAAAATCTTCCATACTTTGTGAGTAGGTTGACTCTGAAAGTTAAAAGCTGATAGACAGCATTTTTATATAATAGTGATGTAAATATTCACTACATATTTGGTAGGAATATTGGAATATTGAGAAGGTAATGCAATTCAACACCTATGCCCCTTGAAGGGGGAATGATCCAAAGGTCAAGGATAAATGGATTTTCTCTCTTTTAATATCCCATCTATTACTCAGGCTCATAACCATGATTTAACTTGTTTCCTATTTGGACTGTTTTTAGAAAAAAATTTTTTTTTTCTGGAGTTTCTAATTGTCTTTCTTCTTGACAAAAGAAATACATGCCTTTTCATCATAATAACTAATATCTTGCAACTGTTAGTCATAGTATTTGTTGAATGCTTTAGTATGTATTGACCTATTTATTTCTTGATATGTCTAGAGCTATCATCCTGGGATTTTTCTTCGTGCCACTTCTGGATTAGTTCCATTCTTTCTCACATCCTGTGTATTCTCTTTTTTTTATTCATCCCCTCAACCCCGGTGGTACATATTGAAGTGATTTTTTTCCCCCAGAAGATGCACGTTGACAGTAAACTTTCTGGGTCCATGCTTTTCTGAAAGTGTTATAATTTGACCTCATGCTTGACTAATATTTTGCTAGGTGTAGAATTATAGATTTAAAATATTTTCCTCTTAGCAATTTGAAGGCATAGCTCCTTTGTCTTTTAAAATGTACTTTTTCTGGTAAAAAGTCTGATGCCAAGCTTATTCTCTTTACTTTCTAGGTAAACTGAATTATTCCTTCTGGAAGAGTCTAAGATTTTCTTTTTAACTTCAGTATTCCATGTTTTCCCAAATGTGTCTAAGAATTGCTTTTTTATATTCATCCTGATGACCATTTCTAGGTACTTTCAGTCTAAATACTGATACCTCTTCAGGTTTGAAAAATTTTATTCTATTATTTCTTCAGTTATTTTCTGTTTTTATTTGTTTCTTTTTTCTACTATTATTTCAGTGGGTTTTAAGATGGGTTATTTCAGATGGATTTTAGGTTTTTAGGATATATAAGTAATCAGGCTGCTTCCTGAACTGGATGTCTGCATTATAAATTTTTTCAATATTAAGTGATCATTTTCTGTTTAATAATTTTTGTATCTTATGTAATTTTTGCATCTCATTTTTGTTTAATTATGTTTTGTATTTACAATGCCATTTTACCTTTTTTATACTTTTTCCTGGGATAGCTTGATTCAATCAATATATTAGTTTATACCTCATTTTCCTTTAGGTTTGTCATTTGCAAACAGCATTGAGTTGGATTTAATGCTCACCACCAGTCCCTTAATACTGTGACTTTCCTCTTCATTAGTTTATAATTTTGATTAGACCTGCGGTCAGAATGTCCTTAAGTAATATTCTTAGGAAGTGTAGATATGTCATAATATTTGCTGAGTACATTCACACCTGAAAATATTGTTCTCATGCCTTGGGACATGCACTATAACTTAATTGGGTGTCAAATTCTTTGGGCACAGATTTTTTTTGCCTCTAAAATCTCTTTATAAATTGATGCCTGTTGGGGCACCTGGGTGGTGCAAACAGTTAAGCGTCCAACTCTTGATCTCAACTCAGGTCATGATCTCACGGTTTGTGAGTTCAAGCCCCGTGTCCAGCTCTGCGTTGATGGTGCTAAAACTGCTTAGGATTCTGTCTCTCCTTCTCTCTGCCCTTCCTCTGCCTGTGCACTCTCTCTCTCTCTCTCTCTCAAAAACAAAACAAAACAAACAGCAAAACTTAAAAAAATCGGTACCCATTGGTTCCTGATGTTTAGTATGGGGAAGTCTGAGACCAGCCTTTTGCTCAGTTCCTCTCTTTCCTTTTGTATTTCCCTTCGTAGCAGTCGTTCTGTGGCCCGGATCCATGTGTTTGTGAGTGATTGTTTTCACATTGAAATTCAGAAATTTGTCTAGATATTATTCTTTCAATAATTTTCACTCAAACCGGAACACTGTCTCTTCATTTTATCTCTTCTCCTTACGTTGAGAAGTTTTATTTGATTTTTGTTTTTAATCCTATTTTTTCACTCCAGCATATCTATAGTAGGTTGGATATGTATTCTCTATTCATCCTCCTCACCATCTCCTTTCCATAGCTTCTGTTTCTCTGTGTTCTATGAGAACTTTCAACCTTGTTCTCTGTATCTCTGCTGTCCATATAGTCTGTAGGACCAGCAGTTTCAGCATCGCCAGGAACTTGTTAGAAATGCAGAATTTGGCTCCATTCCAGAACTGCTGAATCAGAATTTCTATTTTAACAAGATTCTTACGTGATCCACGTCCGCTTGAAGTTTGGGCAGCCCTGCTCTATCACAAATTCTGTTTTCTACGATGTCACTCTGTTCTTCATTGTTGTTAATATGTTTTTAAAATCAATCCTGATTATATTTTGGGTTTTCTTATATTTTCATATTTTAGCCAGTTCTTTTGCGAGTTTGTTCTCTAATTATTGTGCTCTGATCTTGTTTCATAGAGGTAGTGAGCTTTCATATCTCTATGAAGACAAGAAGATATGGTTTTATTTTTCACCTGTTTTAGAAAACCATTTTTAGAAGTTTCTCTTTCTTTGAGGCTTCAGACTATTATCTATTTTCTCTTTGGCTGGAGTTTTTTCCTTTTCTTTCCCCATAAACTCATTGTTGGCCCTTTTTCTACCCTTTCACTCTTGAGAGAGATCTTGTGATATCTAGTCAGGTTTTGTGTTTATTAACCAAGAGAATAGGTGAATTATTTTTCACTCTACTTGCTTCTTCTACTCAGATTTAACCTAAAAATTTAATTTGATGTTTCCTTTTTTTTTTTTATGTCTAACAGGCATTTATCTATCATGGATTGGAGTGGAATTAGGAATACAGTTAATATCCTCCTAATAAACTCTTGCATTTTTTAAAACTATAAGGTTACATACAATTTCCAGTTACTTACATAGCACACAACACCAAATATTCCTTCACATGTCCTCTAGAATGTGAATTCTCTCTGTCTTTGCGCATATTTACAGAGCTTTTACTAAAAAACTCAGCTTCCACCTTTATTCATTATCTTGCTAAACTGGGAGAGCTGAGGTCTCTTGGCCAAAGGAGAGTAGGCAGAGCTGACGGGACAAGACGGTTGGTTGGGGTGGGGCTGCACGACTGCACGAGAGTCCCTGTAAAAGTGGATGCTGCTCCCCATCTTTCTGACCACTGCAGCCCCTAGGTTCTGAAATTTGTTCTGAAATTTGGTGTAGACTCTGGGGGTGATAAAAATCTTTTCCTACATTCTTTGGGACCATTCTTACTATCTGGTTGTGAGGATGAAACACATGACGTATGGTCTAAGAATGTACTTCTTAACCCGCTCCCACTGATGCTGTACTAAATGGAAATTTTATGCTCATAGTAAATGGCTCTTCCTTCTGATCTTTGGCATTCTGTATTTTCCAGTTGTGTGTGTGTCTGTGTGTGTTGCATGTGTCATTTTTATCATGAGAAGTAAGGAAAAGCCCTATCATGCACATCTAGCCTGTTACCATGTTAAGATGTTAAACCATTAGCCCAGTTACTGAATTTGATGAGCGAGACATCTCAGGTGGTTTTTGGTTGTCTATGTAGTTGTTGTTGTTATTGTTGTTGTTGTGATTATTATTATTATTTTGCTTTTCATATTTTGTGTTTATTTTTGTTTTTTAATTTATCCTTAGGGGCTGAATCCTCTCTCACTAACTCATTTTTTGTCCTCTCCCAACCTTTTTACTCCAGAAGTCCATTATGAGTCTTCTTACTGCTTCTATGTCCTAGCTTACCATTTGCCCACTTGTACTGATAATGACTTCAGGTACTGTATCACCAATTAGACTGTGAGCCACTTCCTTGAAGGTGGGGTCTCAGTCTTACCTCATTGTATTCCCCATATGGTAGATGTTGAATACGTATGTACTGATCAGCTGGTCAGCTTCGTCAGGGGATAGGAATGAGCTCCTACTCCTCCATTCTTCCACCCAAGCTACACCCTGGAAAAGGACAGAGTTTGAGCAGTATTTCCTATGGAGACTTTGGAACCCAGACAGCTCCTGTGGTGACCTCATCTCCTTGCTTCCTAGTCTTTTGCAGGGGGAAATAATGTGCTACCTAGTCGTGTCTCCTGGGACCAAGCCAGCGAGTGTGCTGTTCCAGAGCCCCGCTGGAGGGGCTCCTTCACCTTGCTGCATCTCTGTCCTACCTTTAAGCCACCTTCAGGGGCCTCAACTTATTCTCTGGTTTCCTTTCCTCCCTTTTGCCCAAACCTCCAGTGAGAGAAGAAGAGATTTTAGTATTAGAAAAATGGGCTGTTGAATTCCAAAGTCAGAAATAGACCACATAAATATGTATGAAGCATTAAAACCCTTCTTTGAAGTGTGATTTCCTGACTAATGGATGCTTCTGGGTTGATTTTTTTTTTTTTTTTTTTTTTTTTTTTTTTGCACTCAGTTAAGCCCTGTTCAGACCAACTTGCTTTTTGGGTGAACTTAAGAACATTATGATTAGCGTCCATTTCTGCACTGTGTCTTTCACAGAGTGCTTTTGTGTCCGTTATTTTATTTGATACTTCCAACAATGCTGTGAAGGATGGTGAGAGTTTATTCTCATTCCATTTTGTGAATGACGGGAAGATTTGTCCAAAGTCATGTGGTGTCTAAGGGCAGCATGCTGATGAGAGGCCATGTCTTCAGCCGGTAAGATGAGAGCACGCTGTTTATCCCTGTTAGTGACAGGAAATGATTGCTAACATTGAGTATTTACAATACACCAGCTGCTGTGTTAGGCACTTTGTATATATTTTGTCATTTAATACTGTTTGGTAACCCTGAACAGCAGGCCACTACTATTAGCCCCCCATTACACACAAGGAAACTGCAATTTAAAGAGGTTAGGTAGCCTGGTCAAGGTCACACAGCTCGTCCTGGTGGAGCTAGAGTTTGAAATCAAGTTTCCTTGATTTCATAATCCAACCTCCTGGCTACTTGACTTCCTCTTCACTTTATTGGTCAAGCCAGCATCGCTTTTAAAAGCCTGTTTCGTTTCTTCTGATTTCCTGAGTTGTGATTACAAACCCCATTCTCCTCCCTGTGACTCCTACAGGTCTGGGGCTTACTGTCAAGGGCAGGAATGGGAGGTGCATGGACAACAAGGGTAGAGCAAGTGAAGGGAACAAACACCTGCTAAGCAACTATCATATGCCCAGTGGCTGTTAGAAATCTGTTTCATAAGAACTCTATATGTCTGGTATCATCATTCCCATTTAATGGAGGAGGAAACACAGATTCAGAGAATTTGTGCAAACTTGTAAGTAGAAGAGTCAAGACTTTTGCCCAAGTCTACCAGTGATGATATTCTAAGAGTGAATGAGAAATATTTCTCAGAGGCCTAAAGAGAACTTTAACCAACAGAGATGAATTTAGCCCCTGCTGGTCATAAAAGGCATTATAGTTGATATTCTGGAGCCCCATAGAGTACTCTGTGAAGGAACTCATAAGAGAATCCAAAGAGAAGAAAAACTGTGTTTTAGGCTGCATTGCTAGGCTTATATCACAATGCCAGCAGGCCTTTGACTGAAGTACATAGGAACCGTGATTTAACCAGCAAAACACACTGGTAAACATCATAATGACACACACATTTAGGAAAATGATGTTTTTAATTTTAAATGCTGTGCAGCCTTGCCTTATATAGTCAATGCTAGGAAGTTGTGGTATACCAGGAAATGGTTTACATTTTAGGCTTCAGGCAAAAATATGGAACTTGTAATTATGTCAGAGAGAGGCAAAATCTTCCAACAAGAAAAACTAAAGCTATAAAAGTCTCAGTTAGGATATGTGTCAATTAAACTGTTGTGTGGCTGAGCATTCTGCCTGAAACTTCATAGGGAATAAGCAGCTGCTAGTGACTTTTGAGTAAAACCCTCCCTTCCAAATCTTCAGTTCCCTGTTGCCAAAGTGCAGAAGCTGTGGGTGACAGGTGTTTTCCTGCTTTTTCTAAGGCCTTCTTGGTCTGAGGTGGTTTTGAGCTAGGAAAACTGGCTTGACTGGGTTTTCAGCTCAGGGGAAGACAGCTGCGTGTCTGCCTCTGATACCCACAAGCCCACCTGAAGTCTGTGATGCCGATCAGAAGCCCATACGCTGCCATGAAGATACAGAGCCTCACACGTGTGACTCGCCACCTCCAGGAGCTGGGCTTTCTGCACCTTGTACGCAGCATCCCTCAGTTTCCTCCCCTACAGCCCTGGACTGACTTCTCCAGTGGGGAGCCCCTTCTGTAGGCTCTACGGGTGAGCAGGGGAGTGAATGCCTTGCCCCAGGGCACTTGAGTGGAGGGTTAGAAGGATGAGATTGGAGTTTCTTCTTTTCTTTGTCCTTCCTCGCTCTGAGAAAGGTGGCCTAGACCACAGCAGTAGTACAGAGAACTGGCTCTGTGGTCCCTGATCTGGGTGCAAATCATGATTCTGTCCCTCATTTACTATATGACCTTGACCTCGTCATTTATCTTCTCTAAGCCTCTTTTCCATCTATCACAGAGTTGTTGTAAGGATTAAATGAGATAATATGATATTAAGTCCTTAGGAATTGATAAAGATTAGATATTATTATAACTGTTAACCTCCATTAATAGCATCAAACCTTGGGGCTAGTCAGGGCTCAGGCTCTTTACTGTTTGTGTGACAATATATTCATAACCAACGTGCTATTCCAGCCCTCTCCTCAATGCGGCAGAGTTAACTGGCTTACTTAGGCCTTGAAACAAATGGAATTTATCAGCTAGCTGCAGACCCTCATGTGCTGCTTGTTCTTGATAGCAGGGAAGGTCTGTGCATGCCTGGGAGAAGGGCCTTGTCCAAACTATTTGCTCAATAGCTGTGTTATCACACTGTCACGTGCTGGTGTGGCATTATAGGAAGTGTATCCTGGATGTTTATTATATGTTATTTTTAGCTGGAGTTTATTTTTCTAGGGAAATAAGAATTTCATGTTTTAGAATTGACAACTATTCTGTACAAGTAGTTTATGTCCACAGAAATTCCAAGTTCTTATCTTTTATGTTTGGTCCCAAGGCAGTGTGTGTGTGGTGGGGGGGGGGGGGGCTGAACATTGGAACCCAAAAAAGCATGGTCTTAGGTGGGTCAGAGCGGGGTTCAAATGTCAGCTCTGGTATGTACCAGCTCTGAGAGCCTTAATTTCCTCATGTGTGAATGCAAATAATACCTATCTAATGGGATTTAAAGAGAAAAAAAATATTGCAAAATACCTATCTCATTATGCAATGCCTATATATAGCCTCTCAACAAAAGTTAGTGGTTATTTTGGGCAGATACAAACATCCTGTAAATAAAATCCAGTGGCTTCTACTTTTTATTCTTTAGGACACTGTGTTTTTTTACAGAAACATCTTAGAAACCACAAAGAAAGGTGATGAGGGACTAAGGAAACAGGACCCAGGATCCTTGTCCCCTTCAAAAGGAGCTCTGCTTTTATCTGTTCTCTATGTAGGTGCTGTGCATAAGTGTTTTTAAAGGGAAAAATGTTTAAAAGGTGATTGAAGTCCAAGTTATCCACTTTTCCTTTATGGATCATCCTTTCAGTATTATATCAATTTATCAGATTGTGTACTTGGTATATGTGTAGTTTATTATACGTTAATTATACCTCAGTAAGATGCTAAAAATTTTATTGAAAGCAGTTGGACTAACGGAGTGAAGAATCAGAGAATAAGGTGAAAAAATACAGGAGGGTTAGCCATCAGCTTTCAGGCCTATTTGAATGTCCGCTATCTCAACAGCATTGGCGGGATTGTTTTTCTTGTATTCTTTAGGCAGTCGGAAGACTGAGAAGAGATCTCTCACAGTGTTGGTAGCCCTAAAATACAGCATGGAACCATACAAATGCCAAGACAAATTGAGAAAGGTTGAGCTTTTTATAGATTTAAGTACCTTTGAATTACATGCATGTTCAGCGTGGTTCTAGTTGCTAGAGGCTACTTTTTTTTCCAAGTCCACAATTTGCTATCCCCATTGGGTATGGAATTCAGTAAAACTAGCTTTTGTGCATGCCTTTATTAAAGTCTGTACCTAGATGTGTTTGGAACAAGGGTGAACAATAACTGGAAGCAGATTTACTGCAGTCTGGACTCAGTTGTTAGGCTGGCTTCTTTTTGCTGGTTTTCTGGGTTGATTAGACTTTGCTCACTGATGGGGCTTCAGGGGTCACAGCTGAGGCAGAGCCACCCTGCTCTGGACTTGGACTTAGTACAGACATTCCTGGTGGTCAAGTCATGTATTTTCTACTTTGGAAACAGGCATTGGAACAGGATTGCTGGAACAATTGCATGGGTTCTATGGTGCAGAAACCATAATGACTTCCAACAACATGGGCTAAGGTAATTTGGCTCTCTTTTTGTTCTCATCTCTAAAAGAAAGAACCCACCAAAGTTCAGAGCATCTTAAACATTTTGAAGTTGTGACATTGAGTGTGAATAATTGGTGTCTGTGGGACCCTGAGAGTGAAAGCAGGGCTTACCAGTGTTTCTCATTACTTGACAGAAAAGGACCTGGAAAAAACCCAACATTCATTTTCAACCAGGGAATAGCGAGTACTACAGAGCTGTATAGTCACTTGCATTTAAACACCCTATTTTACAAGTCCATAACTATGTTCCACAAGGCAGCATTAGTACCACGGAGACCATGGAGGAAGAGTTTGAGAGGATGACATGTATAGTTTTCATAACTACTCTTTTTCATTTCACTAAGCGCTTGGTGAACTTAAAATTCCAGCAGTATTATTCAGAGACGGCATGGGATGGTGGGTTCTCATCTCTGGCCCAGCGTTCCTCGAGCATACATAGACCAGGCTTTGTACGTAGCACTGAGGCATACTGAAGGCGTAGCCTCTGCCTTCAGTGAGCCCTCAGTCTAGAGACAGAGACCCAGAAATTAATAGGAATTACAATGCAGAATGTTATGTACCGTGGAGAAAGTACCGTGGAGAATGTTATGTACCGTGGAGAATACAGCAGTACGAAGGGTCCCTCAACCCAAACTTTGAGGGTCAGACAGGGCTTTTCAAAAGGTGAGTCAAGTGAAAAACAGGGTTCTACCTCTTACTACCCAATTGACCATGAACAAATCATGTTCTCTGAGCTTCTGCTTTGGTAGTAATAATATCCCTCAATGGTTGCTTATGAGGATTAAATCAGATGATATCTATCTATCTATCTATCTATCTATCTATCTATCAGATGAGATAGACATGTATATATGAAAGCACATAGCACAGTCTCTTGCTAGGGCAAAGGGAGATGTTGGTTTTCTTCCTTTCTCCTTCCCTCCTGCCTCTGTCAAGTGAGGAACATGACTTCCAGAGCAGGCTATCCAGAGGCAACTTCTGGAGGGTTTTCTGTCACTTGGTATTTATCTTCCTGCTTCCAAATCATTAGAATCTTTTCCCTCTCATGCCGGTCTGGGCTGTGCTCATGCACAGTACAAGGTGTTGCATGTCCTGCCTGTGACACTTCATGAGGAGAAGTGGCAAGCCTCCGAGCAAGTGCTGGAGGAGAGAGAAGATGGGGAACAAACGCAGCACTGTGGGGCTGTATGGGACAGAAGAACAGTGTGGTCTTTGAGTAAGGGAGGGGCAGGCAACAGCCACCATCTGAGAGATCGTCCTAGTCCTTTCGTGGAGAGAGGAGAGGAAAATCATCTTCTAGTAAGAAATCAATGTTGCTTGGATCTATGTGTCTTGCAAGTGGTACAGTGTTCCTACTCTTGGCCACGTCTAGCTACTATAAAAGCAAATCGGGCAACGGCTTTTGGAGGACACTCTGACTGGTCAGCAGGGAACTCCCAATGCATGGAGACAGTGCAGAGAACTTCCCAACAATCTGGGCTTGTTGTGTTTCCCCCCACCTGCCCCGTGCTTCCTTTTGTTCTTTTTTCTGCGTGCTCTTTCCTTCTGAAGATGATTTTGCTTTTTCCAAGCCCAAATCACCTTCTCATGTTGCAAATCCACCTAACCTTCAGCCTTTTTTTTCTGCACAGCTGTCACAACAAACTTCCCCTCATCTGCTACTAAATGTATCAGACACTGTGGTGCAGGCTGTGAGTTGCCGACTCATTACCCGGGGGCTTTCCAATAGAATCTGATGTTATCCAAAACTTCTCATCTGTTTCAAAGGGTACAATTTCCTGCATTCTCTGGAGGGAAATCAAACGCACTACATTTAGGAAATAGGCCGATCCTTCACAGATTTAGTAGACCTCTAGGCAATTATGGGGTGATTATTCCAAACTGAGTGTTTCCTCACCTCATTTCCTATAACAATGACTTGGGTGACCTGACTATGGGCTTTTCATCTTTCGAGTGAGAGATTGGGAAGTAAGTCACAAAAATTGAGATAAGCTGTGGTTCCTTTGATTTCTCTCTGTCCTCCTCCTAAGCATCTTCTGCCTCTCCCCAGAGGGAACCAGTTCTCTTCCCCCTACTTCTTTTGCTGTCTCCGTCTGGGATCCAAGAATCTTTTTCTTTAAGTCTGTCTTCATAATCCTTTAAATCATACATTTTATCTCCTGATGAATGTGATTCTCTTTTTAAAAATTGCTTCTTGGATTTTAGAAATTGCCCATTAAGAAAAATCACTCTCAGCTGGTTCCTGTGCTTCTGTATAGCTCTTTTCAACTCACTCCTCACCTCTGGACTGGGGTGTATTTTCCCCCACGGCCTTTGTTCCACACTCCAAGCTCATCTCTCGCTAAGTGTCTCCCTAATTCCTTATTTTTTTTTCTTTAGGTTACCTTTTTAATTTCCTGCTGTCAAACATCTGCTGTATCACCTTGCTTTCCCCACTTCCTAGAAAACTTGTTTTATGAGTGCTCTTTTCCCCAGGATAATGTTGCTTGCTGTGTACTGATGCAGTGCTACAATGGTTTTATTTTGCATTGACTGATTAAGCACTTTGAATAATTGTTTCAGCTCCATTACTGTGAATCTATTTGGCTTAACTCTTTTCTTTTGCCACCTTTGATTAATGTCTGCCCATTGGGACAGAGAGGAATCAGTGCATTAATTTCCCCTCGACACCGTTGAGAAATGCTCTTTTTCCTGTGCAAGAGCCCAAAGCAGCAGATGCGCGCTGCCATGCAGGAGGAGGGAGCTTGTGCTGTTGTAAAGTGAGAATGTGTGTGCTCTCAGCCAGTGTTTGCTGATGGTACTATGTGGCAGCCATCTCATAGCAGAGAGCAAATGTTAGGATTTGGGGAAAGGCAGACCGACGTATCAGATTTTAAAACGGACTGGTGAATCTCTGTTAACAGTGGATAGCTGCATGGTATTTTCTTTTTAAGCTCGTGAAACTTAACAGCTGTTTAGCGAAGCAGTATTTTCATATATGTCGGTTTGACAGGTTTAATAGCAAATTTTGCGGTAAGTGGCTTTCTGAACAGGCCTCCCTGGCTTGGGCTGTAACAAGAACTGCGTTTGCAGCAAGATTCATTGAGGGTCTTTCTGCTTTCGTGTTTATGGGATGGGGGAGTCTGGCTAAAGCGAGGGAAACTGAAAGGTATATTCCAAAGGAAATTACTAATAACTCTACCAGAGTGTTCCTTGGAACTTGTTATTAACCAGTTCAGGGAAAGATACATGGGGGAAGCACGCTGTTTAGCAATAAAAACACATTAGTACAGTCAGCTTACTGTAACCCTATATTGGTGAATGGTAATTAAATCTATATATCTCTGGCTTTATAGTTTTCTGCAGCTGACTCTCTGGAAGATTTCTGCACTTTGTCTGATTCAAGGAAGGCCATATTCTCTCCCCTGCCTCTGGAAGAGGCTGCTGTGCCTTGTAATAGCTTTTTAATATCACCAGATCGAAGACAAATGCTTCGCTGGTTTTATTGGCAGAAATAAAACACTTCCTATTACTCTTATGTTGGGGGTCCAAGTCCTAGAAAACTAGAACTTTACGAGGCTACAATCCTATTTCCTTTCATCCCTTTTTTCAGTTCTTCTGGATCGTAGGGCCTCAGAATTGCTAATGTCTAGGGTTACCCACTTTGTATTTGGCTCCAAAGGGTATAAACTGCATTCGTCATGATTTATCTGTGTTTTTATTGATTACATGTGCTTGTTATGGCTGCTGACTGGGCATGCGCATTTGTGGCCGAGTCGCAGATCTGAGACCCCTGTTCTCAAAAGCATCTACCCTCACGGTCAGCCTGGCATCTTTAGCTAACAAAGGGACCAAGAGCAGTCTTATAGCCTCTTTGAATTTCAGTACAGATTTTGCAAGCCAAGGATACAAAGTTTGTCTGAGGGTTCATGGTTGATTTCATTTATTGGAATGTTAATCATATTGTTTTACTTAAGCAGCATGTAAGGGAGCTTTACATTTATTTCTCTTAGTCCCATCACGATGTAGGTCAAAAGTCAGTTACATTCGGCTATATGAACAAAGATGCCTACAAAGAACAGTAGGAATTTAGGCTACGTTGTTTTATACACTCAAGAAACTTGAAAGGAATAAAGAAATCTAGAAAAAGGATTAGTAGAGTGAGCCCAATTAATTTTTTTAGAAGGTAAACTCAAAAACTGCTCACTGATAAACAGTAAAATGTCAGGGACACAAAATGAGTCAGCCTGCTGGCTCATTGTTGATGGGATTAGGAGGGGTAAGAGAGAGAAGGTCGCTTGATATCTGTAGAGTCAGGGCATGAGTGATCCAGTGTGGCCAGTGGGAGGAGAAGGGTCTACTGGTAGACATTTCCCAGCAGGGTGTCACCCCCACAGCATCTTCTTCCCAGAAGGGGACTGCCAGTCAGTGTACCACTTACCCTGCTCTCATCACCTCACTAACCAGCTATCTCTGTACTAACTTCCAGAACCAATGGGGAAGAAAGGAAATTTCATGTACTGACTTCTTTGCCTGGCTGCAGGATTTGCCTCTTTCTTCAGTCCTCCTCCCTTGTCTCTAGAATGCCCATGCCTTATTCAGGATGACATGTTCAATGACAGAGACATTGGAAATGAAGCCTCTTTAACCATGTCTCCTAGAAAAATAGTGATGAAGCTATTGGATACAGGGTGAATCCTAGTCTAAGTTGGTAGGAGAGGTGGGCCTGGGACACTCTGCTCCCTGTCTTAAAGTTGGACTGGTTCTGGTTCACTCCTGTATGGTTTTTCCCAGAAGTACAGATAAGTATTATGATTTAAAAAAAAAAAATGTTTAAAAAGGCGTCAGGTAGGTAGCTTTTTTTTTAAGCTTCTTATTTTGAAATAATTATAGACTTACAGGATGTCACAAAAATAGTACAGAGAGACCCTGTTGTGTCCTTTACCCGCTTTCTACAATGGTAACATCTATGACTATAGTATATCAAAACCAGGAAATTGCCACTGGTAGAATCTATAAACTTCATTTGCATTTCACCAGTTTTTATTAGGGACTTTCAAAAGACTTCAAACTCTTTGGAGTTTGAAAATTGAAGGTGCAGTGGGAGCAAAGGTTCTTCTCTGGTATCTTCCTTTCTTTCTATCTTGCCCTCCTGTCTCCCATCATGTGAAAAGTAGATACTAGAAAACTTGCATCAACAAATACAGTCTGAATGCTTACTCTAAAAAGCAATACGTTAGGTTCCAAGGAGGACACAAATGCTTATAAGGAAAAAATGGTCTTATATCTGGGAGTTATCTGCTTATACAGAAAGGTTCAGCTCAAGACAGTACATATGACTAAGCACATGAAATGTATTCAGCACTTTTCTTTGAATTATAAAGAGAGGAGAGCTATTCTTCAGCTTGGACACTCACTCCTCCCCAACCCATACACCTACTAGGTCTTAGACTTTTCCAAAACTAATTCAGGTATCACCTCCTGTATTTCCTACCTATGTTTATGGAGTACTTACTAAATGCTAGATCAATGCTAGATCTTA
Source organism: Lynx rufus (assembly GCF_022079265.1). Lineage (NCBI taxonomy): Eukaryota > Metazoa > Chordata > Mammalia > Carnivora > Felidae > Lynx > Lynx rufus. The sequence goes on along the minus strand of NW_025814841.1, from coordinate 9,870,899 downwards.
GAGGCTCAAAGATGTCTTCTATGCAGGCCCTGCCCACATTGAGTCCACAGTTTAGTGGGAGAGATACACATTTTGAATATAAATATTTTGAATGATAATCAGTGCAGCAAAAAGAATGCATCGGAGGACAGGAGGCTGGAGACAGGGAGATAAGTTAGGAGACTGCTATGGTGGCTCAGGTTAAGGTAATATGGCCAGAAGTTAAGCTGCTGAGGAAGACTTAAGGGGAAAGATGGGTTTGGGGGATTTTTAGTAGTTAAATTTGATAGCACTTAATGATCAAGTGGCTGAAGGGTTTAAAAGAGGGTGAGATGGCCCAAATGGTGCAGACGATAGGTGATATAAATGCCAGGCATCAAGAGTGGGCCTTCAGGGAGAGGAACTGACTTGGGGGAAAAGTCATGAGAAGGGTTTAGATATGTTGAGTTAGAGGTACCTATGGGCATCCAAACTAAGAGAACTTATTAACTTGTAGGTGAGTTCTTGCCATGCATAGTATTGAAGCCTTGAAGTGAATGACCTTCCCAGTTAGAATGTGTAGTAGGAGAAAAAGGTCAAGGACAGAGCCCTAGGAAATAAGCTTTACAGGGGAGATGAAGAAAAGAGGCCCTACAAAAAAAAAAAGGTTGAGAAGGAGAGCAGAAATATTGGAAGAAGGGTGTTTGGAAAAGGAGAGGCTGCTCATAGTGTTAAATGTTTCAGATGTTACATATGATAGGAAATGAAATGTCTTCATTGGATTTAGGAGCAAGGGCATCCATAATGACCTTTGAGAGTTCAATTTCAGTTGACTAGTAGAAGGAGACAGAATGGTAGATTCAGTAGTGGTTTTTGTATATGAACCAAGTAAGTGTTTGGTATAAGGTGATTTAGTCAAGTGCTAACATGGACTGTAAAGAAAAGCGTGACTCCTATTAAAAATTTAAGAAAATCCACAATAGAATGTTAGAGCTGAAATGCAACCCCTAATTTTACACATAGAGACTTACAATAAATTGTCCAAAGTCATGCATCTAGAGAGGGATAGCCAGGACCAAGTTCCAAGTCTCTTGACTCTCTTTATGAAAGGAACTTATGGATATGCTACAGTTTAAAGGAGCAAATTAATGTCTGATGCAAGAAAGGTAATCATGAAAGTGATGAATCAGAGGCGTATACTTCTGTTGTGAAATATAACTACTTGTGTGATGAATCTATTCATTTGTTCTATAAATATTTATTGACAGGTATTTTGCTATTTGCTTAGTATATGAAATAAATAAAACACATTCCTTGCAGAGAACATGCTTGGTGAATTTTATAAAAGTAAAATATTATCACTATTAGGTGATGTATAGTCCAGCGGGGTGACAGACACAAAAGCACATAGCATACAGTGCATTGTTGAAAAGGCAGCAAATAATCCTTCCTGGGAGTTGGAGACCGAGGAGCCAGACCTTGCATTATGACTGCAACTTCTCCAAGTGGAGAAAGCGTGAAAGGGCATTTTAGCAGAGGAAACAGCATGAGCAAAGTCGGAGAGGTATAAAGACTGTTCTGTGATTTCCAGGACTGGTACACAGCCTGTTGGGGCTTTGATATCGGGGCGAGGGAACAGCAGGGAATGATCATGAAGACTGCCATACCCATAACACTGAACAATGAACAGTGGGGAAACAGATGTTATAAGCCAAGGAGTCATTCGATTTGGGTTTAAAATAACTCTAGTGGCAACAAGGAACATAGGTTGGGAAGGGACCTGACTTTAAGGCAGGGATATGAGTGAGGAAGTGTTTCAAATGAAGGATAATGAGGTTCTGAGCTAAGTGATGATAAGTTGGAGAGGAGGGAAATTAGTCAAGAAAGAATTTGAAGGTGGAATTGCAGGCAGGACTTGCCAACTGTTTACCTGTTCTCCCTGAGAGAGAGGCAAGAATCCAATAGCACACTGCAGTTTCTAACTTACTGACTAGGGCAGGGAACAAAGGAAGATCAGGTTTGGAAGGGAAGATTCTGAGTGTGATGTTGGCTATTGAGAACCTAGATGCATACGAGAAGTCTAGGTAGACCATATGCCAGATCTTGGACCTTGCTTCTGGTATTAATATAAATAATATATTCAATTATGGATCCCCCAGAAGCCCCTAAAGTAGTATAGCAGTTGGAAATGTATTCACAACTGCAATGAACAGAGAATCCAACTCACAGTGGCTAAAACAAATGGAGTTTCTTTTTCTCACCTAACAAACAAGTTGGTGGTGCTGGTGTTGGCTCAGCTGCTTAGTGATGTCAGGACCAGTTCTCTTGGATTTGCCCTCATGGTTACAAAGTAGGAAATGCAGCCCTAGAATTGTGGCCACTTTCTTGTCAGCTGCTTCTGTTTGGGTCTCTTTGAGTAGAACTGGGTCACGGGGCCTCCTCTGGCTGGAAGGTAGGCTGGAAGAGTGAGGAATAGAATTGTCAAGTTCACTTAAATTACAAGTTCATCATCCTATTAGATGCAATGCCCCCTTTTCAAAAATAATGCTTTAGGGTACATGCTTTATTATTCTGAAGAAGCATCATAGATAATCTGCTTATGCATATTTTCAATTAAATCAGTATGCTATCCTAACTGTAATGTAAAGGAGAAATTAAAGGAAAGTAATTTATAATAAAGTACTTCAAAATACATACGCAGGCATGACCCCACTAAATGACATAATGAAGTAGTCCAGTGCTTACATAGTGAATGTGACAGCAGCAGATGTAGATGGCCCAGGGGTGTGGTGGTGGTGATTCCAATACCCGAAGCAGTGTAGTCATTGGTGTTTTGCTGAAATGAACAGCCCACAGTAAAGTTCTGAACAAAAGACAGCATAGTCCTCCCTTGATATACATGGTAATTGCTTTCTTGTTTTTTTAACTTTTTAAGTTTATTTCTTTATTTTGAGACAGAGAGAGAGAAAGAGAGAGAGAGAGCATAAGTGAGGTAGAGGCAGAGAGAGAGGGAGAGAGAATTCCAAACTCCATGCTGACATAGTGCAGAGCTTGACGTGGCTCTTGAACTCACAAACTGTGAGATCATGACTTGAGCTGAAATCAAGAGTCGGATGCATAACCAAAGGAGCCACCCAGTTGCCCCTGATAATTACTTCTTGAAAAAGTTAACTTGCATTAAAGCTGTACAAAAACTATTTTTATATATACAATAAAGTTAGGTTTAAGGTTCAGATAATAGGTTTCTCATGTTAAAAAATCTGTGTAGAATGTTGGAGAGTTCTTAGTATACATGATTGTACCCCACATCACAGTATGTCTACTATCCCTGGCCCCTGCCAAGTAATTACTAGTAGGATCCCTATACTCTCATGACAGCCAGAAATGCTCCTCCTCCCACACGTATTTAAAATGACTCCTAGGGGTAGTATCATCCATATTGGAAACAACTGCTTAGATTAATGGGGCTGGACTCTTTGCATTCTGAACAAAATTGACGTTAGGTTGGCAAGAAAAAAGGGGAATGGCTATTGAATAGGTAATTAATAGTGCCTGCTAATAGTAGGAACTTAGTTTTTGTGTCTTCTCCAAATTTTTGCACAATTGCTGACATGTTGTAGGTTCTCAGTAAGCTTTCTTGAATGGTTGAATGAATTGGAATATAAGCTATGGAAAAATGGAGGCCCAGCATTATTTGAATTGTGAATTAAATAAAGGAAAGGATGATCTTCCTTAAGATGGCTAACGGGCTAATCATCATAAATCTAGGCGTGTTAGTAGGAGGAAGTGAGCTTTGACATGCAAATGTCTGTGCCAGGATTTAAAATTTCTGGTCTTTATGTCTGCTACATGCTTTAGAATGAAGACTAAGAGTTAAATTTGTATCAGTGAACCCTGTTCTTCAATGGAAAATTTAGGGGAAATATTTAAGTTTTCATGTAAGTAGTATATTCAGTCTTTAGAAGAAAAAGTGATACAGTTAAAAATCAGTGAGAGTCTCAGTCCCTAAATCTTACTCTTCTTTCATTGCACTTTCTTTTCATTGTGTTCCTTTCCGCTTCACTTAATCTATTCATTCTGCCATTTCTATCATAGCCTGAGACATTTTTAAACAATAATATTCTAGGAAAAATATTTAGAAATCGAAGCAAAGGATTTTGTTTTGTTTCCCCAAAATATAAACCTATTATTAGAGAGAAAATAATTCACAGTAGGAGTAAAGTTGGTTTTGCTTTAGTTTGCTTCCAGATTTAAGTAGAAAAGAATGAAAATGACATTATAAAGAATTTTATCTCTTTTTATGAAAAAGATAATCTGTAACTATGGATCATGAAGACAATATATGAAAAGCAAGTCATTTTCAAATAGTGCTCCCAATTTCCTTTGAATATATAACTTTCTGAATTCAAAGTCATGATACAGCATGGGTTTAAAAATAGTTGTTTAAGATTTTGAAGGGTATAATATTTAATATTTTTACAGTTTGAATTCAAGTAAAGGAACAATAACGTCAGCCTTTTGTATATAAAAATAAACAGTATTGTTAGAAAACATGCAGTTCAAGTTTAGACGTTTCAAATGTCCTGTAATTGTTCAAGAGTGCAGGAGATTTTTTTTTTTTTGTCGGATTACTGGTATTTAGGAATTTTATTTTTTTCTAAAACAATTTTTTTTTAACATTTATTTAGTTTTGAGAGACAGAGAGAGAGTGCGAGAGGAGAAAGGGCAGAGAGAGAGTGAGACACAGAATCTGAAGCAGGTTCCCGGCTCTGAGCTATCAGCACTGAGCCCCACATGGGGCTCAAAACCACGAACCATGAGATCATGACCTTAGCCAAAGTTGGATACTTAACCCACTGAGCCACCCAGGCGCCCCTGGAATTTTAAACGGAAGAAAATCTTGAGTGTTTTTTTAAATAAATTGCTTGATTAATGCATCTCTTGTAAGCATGGGTTACTTTTCCCTCAGTGAAAATTCTAAGGAATAACCAGAAGATAATAGGTAGTGGCTTATTTGAGGATTTTGAGGAACCTCAAATGCTCTCCTTGCCCTGATATGGAATCTGGGTGAATTCTCTGTGCTGAGGAGACAGGAGGTTGTGAGGATAAGAAAGAAACTTCCCTTTCTTTTTTTCTCCTTCCTCCTTCCCTCCCTTCCTCCCTCCTTTCCTTGCTTCTTTCCTTTTCCTGACTGCATGAGGAATGGGAAAAGTTCTTCATGTCCCCTGTTACAGTACCCTGGGGCATTTTGCTCCATGTGTGTTGGAGCTTCACCAGTAGACCTTCTCAGTCAGACCCTAAGGAATAATTCCTTCCTATCACTGCTGTATCTTCCACCATTTCCCCCCTTTTGTCCAAAGCCCTTTTCTACGTCTTTTCTTGGGTTGTTCTTCAGTGCCACTCCCAACTTCTTCACTGCGCATCAGTACCCTTTAAACCTCAGCTCAAGCATTGTCCTCTTAATCCCCTCCTCCCCTCTGTTCTCACAGCACCTTGTCACTACCCTAGTTACAGTAGTTTGTACATTTTGTCTTCCTCTTTATACTTGGAAGCTCCTTGAGGATGTGGATATTCTCACACATTTGCATCTCCAGTGCTTAGTAGGTGATCAATAAAGTTTTGTTAAATGAATGGAAAGATGAAGTTATGACCCCAAACAGAATACGGTTTGCAATTAATAAAGAGGCAATGTTTGAGATGAGTAGTACTACTTGTATTTGTTGATCACCATAGAATTATTTTCTCCCTTTGCAGACTATAAAAGAATACTACGGTAGCTTGCTTAATTTTATTTCACTGAAATGACTGTGTAGGGATATTTGTAGTTCTGAACTAGGGCAGACTAATAGCCCTTCAGATCAACAAGATACTCCTAGTGATACCACAGGGTTCACTTGGGTCAGTGACGAACCAATGCTTTGTGGTAGATTAAAATGACGTCCAGTGATGGTATTCACAATTTTATCAAATTCTCTCTTTTGTTGGAAGAAACTTTTCATAAGTTTATCACTCATTGTGAAAAATTGTATATTTTGATTTTTCTCAAATTGCCTGTGAGCTACTCGGACCATCCCCTGGTACTAATATAAGATTTGGTGAGTAGGTCTGTATTTGTGTTATCAAAGTCCTTCTTGATTTCATACACCAAAATATTTCTACTTTTGTACTATGTCTTTTCAGACTGAGGAGGGCTGATGAGAGAGAGGGAGAGAGAGAGAGAGAGAGAGAGAGAGAGCGAGCCCACAGGTGGGGGAGGAGCAGAGGCAGAGAGAGGGAGACACAGAATCCGAAGCAGTCTCCAAGCTCCAAGCTGTCAGCACAGAGACCGATGTGGGGCTCGAACTCACGAACCATGAGATCGTGCGTGACCTGAGCCGAAGTCGGAATCTTAACCAACTGAGCCACCCAGGCACCCCTACATTGATCATTTTCATTTGAACTGACTCTAGGTCCAGAATAAATTTTTTGATATGTGGTGATCACATATCAATTAATGTGTGAATTAGGAGAGCATTTCCTCAAGATGTTCTTGATCATTGGCCTTTATATAGCCTCTGTGTTTCACTATTTTAATTTGTATTTTGAATCTCTATTTCTTGCTAGGAATGTACAAATTATGTATTGGATTCCATTATTTGTTTTTAAAGTTTTATTTATTAATTTGAGAGAGTGTGTGCAAGCAGGGGTGGGGCAGAGAGAGAGGGAGAGAGAGATTCCTGAGCAGGCTTTATGCTGACAGCTTAGGTTCCCCCAACAAAACAGAAAATTTGATAAAATCATGAATGTACAGTCACTGGAAGCCCCAATGCAGGGGTCAATCCCGTGAGCCATGAGCTCATGACCTGATCTGAAATCAAAAGTCAGATGCTTAACTGACTGAGCCACCTAGGCACCCCTGCATGATTTATTTTTAAATTACATATTATTTACAGTGTTTTTCTTGCATGGAATGTGATATAGTGATATCTTTTTCTATTTTTGTTACCTCTCCAACTATATACTGTTAGTAATAATTATTATTTTCTACTATTTATTAACAAAAACATATCTCAGTTGGGCTAATGTGCCTTCCTAAAAACAACAATAATAAAAGATTCTTGCAGTGCTCTGTTGGAGAGGTATATAATTATGTTCTTTAGCCAAGAATTACATCAGTAATTTTCAGATTATGTTCCAAGGAAAATCAGGTTTAGGATCAACTAGTATCTATTTAGTGTTTACTTATGTCAAGTGTTCTTAGGTGATTTCTCATGTAGTTTGTTGTTTTGTGCCTTCAATCTTGTAAATTTTCTAAAGTACTAATATTACAGTCAAGGAACAAACTGATCCATTGAAAGTAACAAATAATCATCTTTTAAATTAAATTACTTTTAAAAATAAGCATTTATTACATTTGTAGGATTTAAAGACAAAGTATAGTTAAGATATTACGAACAATACTCAAAGATACTAGTTTCTGTTTTAAAGTAATTACATCATTTTTTCATGTCAAAATTAATTTAAATGATCACATTAGAGAGCAGTTAAGTCTTATTATCAAAATGGCATGTTTTCTATTAATTCAATTGACATATATGCACAAAATGTAAAAATAAAAGATTCAGGCACTTATTTTATGAACATATCTTCTGAACAGAATGTGACTGAGGGATGATGTCCCAGTGGTCCCTCCAGGAGGGTTCCCTTCTCTTCCTGTGGAGCCTTTCCTTGAGTCTCTCTTGAGTTGTCACATCTTCTCCATGGCTTTTCATGATTTCTCTTGTTCTTCTCTATGTTCTAGTGATATGGTGTTGAGACTATTTGAGTACATATGTTATATTAGAGTTATTTGCTTCTCAGACTGCACTTGAGTGTCCATTGAATTTCTATTATATGTAAATGCATACAGCTTCCTGTAAGAAAACAATTTTTAATCCTCTGGCAAGTCTGTACTAGTTGGTCCAGTTACCTGGTTGATTGTACTTGTTGGTTTATCTGCTACCTGGGAATCACAGCACAGGCCCTGTTTTTACAAAACAAGTGTATGGACTAGGGATTCCTAGGCTCTCCTGTATCTCCAAAAAATTGCCATTATATGATTCTAAGCCATTACTAGAATGTATGTATTATGAAATAGTTAATGTCTATGGGATGCTTAGAGAATTTTTAATGAGAAGTAGATACTTATGGTTAGTGTTAATTGATAAATATGTTATTAGCCTTTCCTTTTTTATTTGCACCAACAACACATTGAAAGAATGTACTTCAAGAATAAGTTGCAATCTGGTGAAATATTTTCATGGTTTAATAAAATTTAGCTTTTAAAAACAAGCATCAATAATAGTGACTATAGAAACCAAGAACCTATGCATATAAATAGTTCTAATAAAAAGGAAAGCAACAGCAATGTATAGTTTTCATAATTTTTCAAAACATTTTAAATATGATCACAAGTTTTTATTCCCTCAGCTTCTTTGTATAGGAGGAAAGACAAGACTCTAAGACCTGGAGAGATTAAGGGTTCCTTCATTCCCTAAATGAAAATGTACTGTACCCTATGCTTACATAGGGGTACAATGATTGAAGGTACAGTGATGAATAATTTACCCTACTTGACTTTGAGAGTAGGAGAGGCAAATTTATAAACAAATATATTAGTTGGTAATGTTGTTAATTAGGGAAGAAGCATGGAAAATGGCACAATTAACTCTGCAGTGGTGTTTGGTGAGACTCCGCACAAGAGGTGATTTTTAAAACATTTTCATTAAAGAATGAGTCTCTGGAGACCTTTACCAGGAGCAGAGGAGTAGGGTGAGGAGAAGGGCCTTGGGGTCAAAGAGAAGGAAAATATGCAGAGATCTAGAGTAATGAAGGGGCCTGGGTGTTAGAAGAACAGTGTCAAGTTCAATGCAGCTAGAGCATTACTGTCCCATATAAATATAAGTATGTAAGTTAAACATTTCTAATTTCATATTAAAACATAAAAGAAACAGGTGAATAATATTTTATTTAACCTAATAATTATGTTGTTTTTCATACTTAAATATGAAGTATTTGGTTTTAAAGATTAAATCAGGTATATATTTTACCTTAAAAAATATCTCAATTTGGACTAGTCCCCCATTTCAAATGCTCGGTATATCTAGAAGCTTCCCTAAGATATGTGTGTGTGTGTGTGTGTGTGTGTGTGTGTGTGTGGTGTGTGCGCGCGTGCATGTGTTTGATAGAGAGAGAGAGAAAGAAAGAGGAAAAAAGGAAGAAGGAAAGAGAGGAAGAGAGAATGAGAAAAAGAAGGAAAACATTTGTGTGCTCCAGAGGGGGAAGTAGAGAGATGAGTTTGAAGTGGTTGTTGGAGCCTTATTTTGAAAGGCCTTGTATGCTGGCTGAATTTGAAATTTACTCCTATAATATAGTAGTTCATGACTGCGATTCTCAAATTATCTCTGGTGAAAGACCAGTTTTTAAAATGTCAAATTTATTAGACTTTTGCAAAATACAATAGCAGTGAATTTGAAAAATGAAATAGAAGAGACACACAAAGAGAAGCACCACTTTTTAATCATAGGTTAGACAAAGGTACAATTACTCAGTCAATTGTATATAAAGATGTCTAAATCAGTGCTATCCAATAGAACCTTTTATGATGATGGAAATGTTTTATCTGTGTTGTCCAATATGGTAGCTGCTAGCCACATGTGGCTATTGAGCATATGAAATGCAGCTAGTATGACTGAAAAGCTAAATATTTTATTTCATTTAAATCAGTTTAAATTGAAATAATCACATGAGGCTATTGGTTACTTTGCTGCACAGCACGGGATGTGTTTGCTCTTAACCTCTGTATTTACTGTAGATTAGTGAAAAACAGCTGTGGACTGGCATTGGCCCTCAAACCATACTTTCAGGCATTTAGAGCATGGACTCTAGAGTGAGAAAGCCTTTGTGTGTCTATGGCAAGTCACTTAATCTCTTACTACCCCAGGATCCTCTTTTATAAAATGAAAGTAATTTTAAGAAATTATCTCATAGAGGGGCACCTGGCTTGTTCTGTCAGAAGAGCGCGTGACTCTTGATCCTGGGGTCGTGAATTCAAGCCCCATGTTGTAGAGATTATTTAAGTAAATAAATATTTAAAAAAAGAATCTCATAGAGTTGTTGTGAGGATTAAATGTGGAGCAGGTGGGGTTAGAGAAAGCACCAGGAAAAGATAATATCTGCAGTGGCCTTGATGGACGAGTTCAATAGGCAGATAGGAGAGAGCATATCAGGTACAGGGAACTCTAAAACCCATTTGGATCATACTCTATTAAGAGGGAGGAGCAGCAGACAGTAGTTTCTGAGCCCTGTGACTGCTACACAGTGGAAACAGTTTCTTCCTCTCTTTCCTAGTTGTTCTATTTTAACCTCTTAGCATATTTTTAAAGATGTTTATTTATTTATTTTGAGAGATCACATGAGCAGGCTGAGAAGGGGTGCGGGGAGGGGAGGAGCACAGAGAGAGGAGAGTGAGGATCCCAAGCAGATTTTACTGTGTCAGTACAGAGCCCAGAGCCCAGAGCCCCTTGTAGAGATTGAACTCACAAACCCTGAGATCATGACCTGAGACGAAATCAAGAGTTAGACGCTGAATCAACTGAGCCACCCAGGCACCCCAACCTTTTAGCATATTTTAAACTGGATTACTAGGTAACATGTGATTCTGTTGTTTTAATAAATACTGCATATTAAGCCAATCATTGTCTCTGTACATTTTCATTCCTGCGACTTATGGTGCCTGCATTTGATGATGGAAGTTGGGCAGTGGTTGCGAAGAGAAGGGGACTCCTGTTTGAAAAGTAGTCCCTGGGGGACACCTGGTTAAGCTTCCCACTCTTGATTTTGGTTTAAGTCATAATCTTATGGTTCGGTTAGTGAGTTCGAGCCCCACTTCGGGCTCTGTGCTGACAGTGCAGAGCCTGCTTGGGATTCTCTCTCTCCTTCTCTCTCTGCCCCTTCCCAGCTCATGCTCTCTCCCTCTCTCTCTCCCTCTCTCTCTCAAAATAAATAAATAAAACTTAAAAAAATCTATTATAAAGAAAAGAAAAGCAATTCCTGGGTTATGGGCAGATAGCTGTGAGATTCTTTCCCCCTAAAACATGTTTTTTTTTTGTTTGTTTTTTGTTTTTTGTTTTTTTTTGTTACTTACATAGATTATTTTAGGAAGAAAACCAACTGGAAAAATCAATGAAGTTCCTTCTTCTCACATTTGTTGGTGTTGTTCACCTTTTATCCCTGAGCTCTGGGAAAACGATATATAAGAATGACATCTCTCAGAGGTCTTTTCAAGAAATTAAAGAAGAAATAGCCAGCTATGGAGATGTTGCTAAAGCAATCATCAACCTTGCTGTTTATGGTAAAGCCCAGAACAGATCCTATGAGCGACTGGCACTTCTGGTGGATACTGTTGGACCCAGACCAAGTGGCTCCAAGAGCTTAGAAAAAGCCATCCAAATCATGCACCAGAACCTGCAGGAAGATGGGCTGGAGAATGTCCACTTGGAGCCGGTCAAAATACCCCACTGGGAGAGGGGGGAAGAATCTGCTGTGATGCTGGAGCCAAGGATTCACAAGATGGCTATTTTGGGTCTTGGAAGCAGCATTGGGACTCCCCCAGAAGGTATTCTTTGTCTTTTCAAGTCAATCTGCTGTGTACTTTATAAAACTAACGTCATGTGATTTAGTTGATTATAGTATGCATGATTCGTATTACAATTTAGATGATAAGAAGGAAGATAAAAATCGTTTCTCATTCCACTGGCTTAATGAATTCTCTGCTCTTGTATTTGTTGTTCTTCCTTCTTCCTTTCTTCCCTTTCTTCTATTTCTTTCTGAAAGAAAGCTGACTGTGTAGGGTTGCCTTTTAAATGAAGATCTACAGCTGTTGGTCCACGATATCTATCAGCCCTATCGCTTAACAACTTATAGCTAGTACAATATTAGTTTCATTCTCCAGAGCATGGAGATAAGTGTGCATAGGATAGAAAAACTATAATTTCCTCCAAGCAACCTCAATGTGCAGAAATTTTTAGAATTAACGAATTAGGGGGCTTCTGGGTGGCTCAAGCAGTTAAGCATCTGACTTCAGCTCAGGTCATGATCTCACAGTTTGTGAGTTCAGGCCCCACATTGGGCTCTGCCCTGGTGATGTGGAACCTCCTTGGGATTTTCTCTCTCTCACCCTCTCTCTGTGCCCCTTCCCCACTTACGTTCTCTCTCTCTTAAAATAAATAAACTTAAAATTTTTTTTAAAAATTAAAAAAGTGGTGTGCCTGGGTGGCTCAGTCTGTTGAGCATCTGACCTCGGCTCAGGTCATGATCTCATAGTTTGTGGGTTGGGGCCCTGCGTCGGGCTCTGTCCTGCCAGCTCAGAGCCTGGACCCTGCTTCAGATTCTGTGTGTGTGTCTCTCTCTGCCCCTTCCCTGCTCATGTTCTGTTTCTCAGAGATAAAACGTTTAAAAAAAAGTTTAAAAATTAAAAAATAAAAAAAAGAATTAATGAGATAGGGAACAGATTTTTACATATGGAATTGATTTGAGTTAATTACTTTTACAGAACCTGAGGACTCTAATGGAAGGAATTATCCAGGGGAAGTTCTGCCTTTACTTATCAGCGCCCTAGCTCAGCTCCAACAGACAGTATAAGTGACTAGATCAGGGATATATAACCAGTCACCAGTGAGCTGTCAGTCAGTCTTGGACCAATCGTGGACTGTTTTCCTGTGGACTGCTCATGGACTATTCATGTATTCTTGGACTATTTAACTATGACAGAGGAACTATTTTATAGAAACTAGTTAACATTCTCTAAAAAGTTTGTAGAAAGTTTTGACTTTCTCTAATGCCAAAAGAAAGATCCAGTATAGAAGTAGATGGTCAGGTTAAGAAACAAACAAACAAACATCTTTTCTGAGGTATAATTCACATACATAATATTCACCCATTTAAAATCTACAATTCAGTGGTTTTTAGTATATTCACTGAATTGTGCAACTACTGCATGGTCTCATCACCCTGAAAAGAAACTCCATACTCATTAGCAGTTTCTTTGCCTTCCTCCCTTACCTCCCTCCTAAGCCCAAGGCAATCACTGATTTTCTATCTTTATGGATTTGCTTATTCTGAATATTTCACATGAACATAATAATTCACCATGTAGTCTTTTGTGCTGTTTTTTTTCATGTAGCATGTGTTCCAAGTTCATACATTTAGCATGAATCAGTACTTAATTCATTTTTTGTTGTTGAATAATATTCCATTTTTGAGTATACCATATTTTATCTATTCATTCATCAGTTGGTAGATATTTGTTTTTCTTATCTTTTGGCAATTATGGATAATTCTGCTAAAAACCTTCGTGTATAAGTTTTTGTATGGACATATGTTTCATTTCTCTTGGATATATGCCAAAGAGTGGAATTGCTGGGTCATATAGTAACTCTGTGCTTAACGTTTTGAGGAACTGCCATATTCTTTTCCCAAGTGACTGTACCATTTTACATTTCCATTAATGTATTCTAATTTTCACACATACTTCTCAACACTTGTTATTATCTGTCTTTTTGGTTATGACTATCCTAGTGGGTATAAAGAGATATCTCATTGGGGTTATGATTTCCATTTCCCTAATGATTAATGATGTTGAGCATCTTTCCGTGTTCTTATTGGCTAGTTGTGTATCTTTGGAGAAATGTGTATTCAAATCCTTTGCCCAATTTTTAATTATGCTATTTGAATTTTTATTATTGAGTTGTAAAAGGTCTTCATATATTCTGGATACAAGTCCCTTATCAGATGTTTGATTTACTAACATCCTCTCCCATTTTATAGATTCTCTTTTTGCTTTTTTTTTTTAATGTTTATTTTTGAGATAGACAGAGGCAGAATGCAAGTGGGTTAGGGGCAGAGAGAGAGGGAGACAGAATATGAAGCAGGCTCCAGGCTCCAAGCTATCAGCACAGAGCCCAATGTGGGGCTTGAACCCATTAGCTGTGAGATCATGACCTGAGCTGAAGTTGGACGCTCAACCAACTGAGCCACCCAGGTGCCCCTCTTTTCACTTTTTTGATGGTAATATTACTGCAGAAAAGTATTTAATTTTGATTTAGCACAACATATCTAAATTTTTTGTTGTTGCTTGTGCTTTTGGTGTTATATCTAAGAAAGCTTTGCCCCAACCAAGATCACAAAGATTTACTCCTAAATTTTCTTCTAAGAGTTATATAGTTTTAGCTATTACATTTAGGTCTGTGATAGATAATTTTTATCTATGGTGTCAGGTAGGAGTACAACTTCATTCTTTTGCATGTGGTCATTCAGTTGTCTCAGCATCATCTATTGAAAAGACTATTCTTTCTATTCTTTCCTTATTGAATTGTGTGTATTACATTAATTGATATTCAGATATTAAACCAGCTTTCCATTCCTGGGATAAATCCCACTTGGTTATGGCATATAATCTTTTTCATATGTTACTGAATTCAGTTTGCTAGTATTATGTCTGGTAGTTTTACATCTATACTCACAAGGGATATTGGTCTGCAGTTTTATTGTTATTATTATTTTTTGTGATATCTTAACCTGGTTTGGTATCAGGGTAATTCTAGACTCAAATAATTAATTAGAAAATACCACCTGGTCTTTTGTTCTTTGGAAGAGTTTGTGAAAGATTGACGTTAATTCTTTAAGTTTTTTGGTAGAATTCACAAGCCATCTGGTCCTGGGATTTTCTTTGTGGGAATATTGTTAATTATTAACTTAATATCATTCCTTGTTATAGATCTATTCATATTTTCTATTCTTGAGTCAGTTTTAGTAGTTTGTGTGTTTCTAGGAATTTGTTTATTTTATCTAAATGATGTAATTTGTTGGCATGCAGTTATTTATAGTATTTCCTTAAGTATTGGCATAAATATTTTTAGTTTTGTGAGGATAAGGATCTAAATTGTTATTTGGTGTCACTTGTTTTCATCCTGAATAACTCCCTTTAGTTTTTTAATTTTTTTCCCCCAAAGCAGGTCTGCTAGCAGAAAATTCTCTAACCCTTCATCTATTCTTATTTGTTTATTGAATCTTAATTTTTGAAACATAGTTCTTCTGGATATACGATTCTTGGTTAACAGTTTTTTACTTTCAGTACTTTGAATTTGTCATCCATTGTCCTTTGGTCTCTGCTGTTTCCGATGAGAAGTCAGTGTTAATGTTATTGGGATTCCCTTATATGTGATTAACCGTTTTGCTCTTACTGATTTTGTTTTCATTTGTAGTTTTCATCATTTTGATTCTGATGTATCTAGGTATGGATCTCTTTGCTTTTATCCTGCTTGGAGGTTGTTGAGCTTTATGAATGTGTCAGTTAGTGATTTTCTTCAATTTGAGAAGTTTCCAGCTATTATTTCTATGAATATTTTTCTACCCCTTTTTTGGTCTTCTGGTCCTTCCACTGTCAGTAAGTGGTGGGACACTTAATGGTGTCCCACATTTCCTGAGGTTCTGCTCATTTTTCTTCCCCTTTTTTCCCCTTTCTTTTTAGGTTGTATAACCTATAGCAATCTATCATCAAGTTCACTTATTCTTTCTTCTGCTAGTTTAAATATATTGTTGAGCCCCTTTACTGAATTTTTCTTTTCAGTTACATTAATTTTCAACTCTAGAATTTTTTCCTGTGATTTTTATCTCTTTATTGATATTCTTATTTGCTGAGACATTGTCATCATAACTTCCTTTAATTCTTTTAAGTATGGTTTCTTTAAGGTCCTTGAACATATTTATAAACTCAGCTGCTTTGACGTCTTTTTCTGGTATGTCCTACAACTGGGCCCCCTCAAAAGCAGTATCTATTGCCTGCTTTTTATCCAGTGTATTGGCCACACTTTCCTATTTCTTTTAATGTCTCATCATTTTGTTGTTGTTGTTGTTGTTGTTGTTGTTGTTGTTAAAAACTGAACATTTGAAGTAACGTATTCTAGTGACTCTCAATACTGATTCTTCTCCTTTCTCCTCTCCTGCCCACTGGAGGTTGATGTTATTTTTCTTGTTTTCTTTGCCATTTATTTGTTTAATGATTTGATTGTACTATGTGAAGTCTATTTCTCCCACAGTGTACAAATTCTGATGCCCTTGTGAAGAATGCTTTTATTTTCCCTTTTTTCACTTTTAGTCTGGCTCATTAGGGGTCAGCCCTTGATCCACATAAACTACTTACTAGTGAAATGTTGTGTGTAGATCTCATTAGTTAGTTATATTTTTACCCTTTATTGTTGGGTGTACACATGGCTTGGGGGCTGTTGTTAAAACTTAAGGAGTTTATGTTTTTGCCCTAAGTTCAGCCACAGCCCAGTAGCTTGGAAGTTCCCTTTACCATCAATCTTGAGAGGGCAGCCTTGGGCATGCACACTCTTCCAGCCTGCTAGGATGCATGTAATTTTATTAAGTCTTGCTTAATAATATTTTCCTCTGTATCAGAATAGCTTGTTTTTCAGCATGTGTTTGGTCCGAGGGTGTGCTTAAGCCTCTTGTGCCAGTGAAGCTTCTGCCCTTTGTTGATGGATCTGTGTACAGCTTGGGGAATGTTTTCAATCTAACCCATGTCCTGTTTTCATTGTTCCTGAGTAGGAACATGTGCATAGCTTTTCCAGTCACCAGGGTTTACTGTGTGTTCCCAGGAGGGCTTTTCTTGGTTGTTTCTTTTCCTGGTTCTGTTAAACTTCTGATTGCTGTGCCATTTTGCTTGGTACCAGCAGTATCATAAAGCTTCTAGCACTCCTTTAATTGTTTTCTACCAAACTCTCCATTGTTTTGAACAACACCCTTAGGCATGGAATTCTCTATGTTCTGCTTCAAATACAATCACTACCCTGGGTAAGAACTGCAAAGCTCTTTTCTTTGCTTGCCTCTTTTCTGAGAGAACCTCTGTGCTAAAGTAGCACAGGAGTTAGGCACAGTAATAATGGCCTACTTCTTCCAGACTGATATCCTTAGCAGGTGCTAGAAGGGGAGGGTGGTAGCTCCTGGTCTTCTCAGTTTGCTTCTCCCAGTGTGGGACCTCACTATGAATAAGCTGAAGACAGACAGTGATGATCAGGGTCCAAGTATTCTTGGTGGCTACGCTTAAGGTAGGATTTCTAACATGTGAGTTGGGGCTGGGTAGAGGAATAGGGCCTCAGCCCTTTTGGAGTGGAGTGCTCATAATAGAGTTTTTGTAACATAATAGAGCTGGGGGTGGGAGAAGGAAGCAGGTCATGGCCCAAACTCTATAGACTCTCATGATTCTAACTCAGATTTAGTAGTTTTTCTTGAATGAATGTTTCTCCATTTGCTTTATGCCCTTAAGACAGTTTTGAGAGACTTTAAGTGATTTTTTAAAAAAAATAATTTTTCTTATTTAAGTTTTGTAGAGGACAGATCTGCCAAGTTTCTCATTCCACCTTTCTGGAAGTACCATTGGGATAGTCTGTTTTGATTTCTCTGAGACTGCATGAATAGGTGATTTGTGAGATATTAGGGAACCCTTAAACTTGGGTTCTGTAGTGTCAGCCAGGTGTTTTGTTCAGTTGCCTCTGTTATACACTAATCTGTATTAGGCACCAGACTTTACATATATATACATATGTATATGCACATGCATATATGTACGTATATGTATGTATATATGCACACAAACACAACACGCATGTAGATCTATTTCTATCTATCTAACTATATAAATAGTCTGTATAACTTTTTTTCCTTTTTAAGTTTTCCAAACTACGTTAAAAGACCTAGCTATTTTTTTCTTTTTTACAGATGAGAAAACCAGAGGTGAGGTAGTTAGCCCAAGGTTACACAACTAGTGAGAGGCCAACTGTCAAACTCCAAAGTCTGTGCTTTTAGTTACTAGACTGTATCGCCTCATATACAAATACTTGTATGTTATCTTCATTTATAAGTTTTCCCTTTTTAGTCGTCTGACTGAAGCAGATCTGTCTCAAAAGTTGCTGATACCCATACTGTGACACAATATATTGGTGTCTGCACCTTCTTTTTGGACATGTTTCTCATTCCTGTTTCTTTCTTATCCTCATTTCTCATTCTGTAGCTGGGCCTGATCTTCCCTGGCTATCTGCCTGGTATTGAAAACTAAGCCAAGTTACTGATTGCTCCTGGGGCTTTCAAAACCCAGGGGAAGTGAGTTTTACTCACTAGAATCTATTGTGGTGTTCCAAGACTCACTTTCACCCCACTCCTTATTCCATGGGGCTCAAAGTAGATAAACAGTTGTCTGGCAACTGGGCTATTTTCAGCTCTGAGGACACTGGAGAGTTAGTCTGAACCAGGTAAGGAGAAATTCCCACAGGAGATAGAGTGAAGTCAGCATAAAGGGACCTCTGTATGCAGGTAGTGTGGTACAGAGCTCATCTCTTAGGAAACCCATGTTATGTCCTTGGTTCAGCCACCTACTAGTTGTGTGACCTTGGTCCAGTCTTTTGATCGTTTTGGATCTTAATTTTATCATCTGTAAAATGAGAGATGTCTGACATTTGAATCTGTAAGGTTTCTTCCAGATTGAAAAGATTGTGATTTTTATGAGAATCCACAAGGGATGAGTGAAGCTAGAGTTCACAAGAGCAGGGGTTCTCCCAGGCATATGCTCTGGAACAGATTTCGTACATAACCAGAGATGATTTTCTTTAACTGTCCAATCTTAGAGTTGAGTATGACAGTGTGTGTTAATGTATTTGTGTGTCAGGTTAAGGCTCTGTGAATTATCTGTGGATAGTTGGAAGGAGACAGATATGCAAGTAGGCCAAGTAAGACAAGATGCTGAGCGAAACTTAGAAGACAGGAGAAACTATAATTTCAAATCAATCCTGAGAGAACATAGCAGACATCAGATTTAAATGGACTGAGTGAAAGAATGAGAACCAGCAGCCAAATCCAAGAGAGGCTGATATACGGGCAAGAAAGCGGAACTTGGGCAGAATGTTGTTGCCCCTCCTCAGTACACATAATTCTGTGGGTCTCATTATATAGTCTCTGAACCCCAAATAGCAGATTATTTAGTACTTATTAGTTCTCTATGGAGACTGACATCTCTGTAGAGGTACTGGGCTTTCCCAGAATACTATATGTTGCAAATTGTGTTGGGAGCTCCTGAAAAACCAGACTGAATTTTATCTATCTCTCTATCCTCGGCACCTAGCACCATACTCAGCGCTTATTCATTATTCTTTCAGTGTTTGAGGAACAGTGAATTATTTTAGGTAGATCTTTCCTTAGACTATTAGTGACTTGTAATAATAAAAAGTAGTGCTTCCTTCTACTTACTGATGTTGTTGACCCATCGTAATTTGCTTCGTAATTGTTTTCTGATTATAAAATCAATCTTGCTCATTACAGAAAACATGTACATAAATATAAAAATAATAATCATCTGTGATCTTTTCTCTCAAAGTATTTCTAGTGTTTTTATTTTTCTCTCTAATTTTTCCATATGCATATATATTTTTGTTTTATAAATTTGAGATGAAACTATATATATTTGTGGCCTTTTATGTCATATATCATAGACATTTACCACATTTAATAAATATCCTTTGAAATAAATGTTAATGGTTATAAAACACAAATATACAATAATTAACATGAATAAAACCGTTATTGGAATCTCTATTATTTCCTTTTTCCTTTTTTTCTACTGTTTCAGATAACATAGCTATACAAATCCTTTAATACAGATAGATTTTTAAAGGAGAAATTTTTATATTTTTTATGAATATCAGAAAGAGAGGAATGATAGGGATATTCTAGGGAGTCTTAAAAGGGTGGCAAAAAATAGCTTTGAAACTGCTCCTATAGATACAAAAAATGCAAATAAAATTCTTAGAAACCATTTTTTTGTCCAAATATTTTAAATTATGTGAAATGTTAATATAATAGAATTTATATAACATTATATATAATATAAATTATTTATAATACAGTGTATAAATATAGTCTATTTAATTATTCAAAATTTTAATATAAATATTGATATTTTAAGCTCTTGATATATTTGTTAAATTGTTTTCCAGAAGGATTATGCACATCTACTGTCTTGTCAGCAGTGTATCTTAATATTCTAATCCCTGTGCATTCATATGCATTGGATATTTTTTTTTCTAATCTTTGCCATTGTGATGGGCTTACAATGATATTTCACTGTTATTTTATTTTGTATTTCTTTGCTTATTGGTGAGACTAATATTTTAATATACTTATTGTTACTTGTATTTTTCTTCTTCAGATTATCTGTGAATATCCCCTGCCCACTTTCTATTGGTACTTCAGTGATTTTCTAACTGATGTATAGGAACTCTTTACATAGTAAATATTTAAATTATTTGTCACCTGATTCAAATTGATTTTTTTAAGCTATTGATATGGTTTGTATTGATTCATTATCTCTTTTTTCATGTTTTCTTAAGAGTTTACTTATTTCTCATATATGAAGAGGGCTAACTGGCCCTGGAGTGCATTAAAAGATTGTAAAGCAACAAAGTTGCCTAATTTATGCTCCTTCTGTCCTATCAAAGTGCTCTAAGATACAGTTCTTTAGGTCAGTTTACACAGCCTTTGGAACATTAACATCATGGTTTGCAGATTGGTGGGAACTTGATCTAGAAATGGCACTTACAAACTTAAGAATCCAGTCTGTCTGGCCTTAGATTTTGAGCTGAGTGCCCTGATTGGTACTTCTGCTGGGTCATGTCAAACTATGTGTACCTCATGACTTTTCTTCATAGAAATGATTTAGGAGTGGGAGGAAGAGAGGTAGAGATAGCACTAAACTGGGCTTAATGTGTAGAATTGACTGACAGTTAATGTTTAGTTATGGAACCACTCTACCTGGTTTAAATTTAAAGTAAACATGGGTATATTTTAGGATTTTAAGGTTTTTTTCCCCCCTAATTATTGGGAAATCTCATAATGCAGACTTTAACTTGAACTTTTCAGGAATGAATTTGAGAACCATTCTGTAGAAACAAACTACCAAGACTGCTATTGCTTTTCTTAGATTGAACAATGGCTTTTATCATAAAGTTGCTGTAGAAAATCCAGACAGCGCCACAATTGTGCTTGCCTTGGAAATAGTAGAAGCAGTAGAAAGAAGTCTTCACCCAGTTCTGCTTTCCAGATCTTGTTCAGGTGCATAGAGTTGGTGACACTTAAATTTACTTCTAGAACCCTAGCTGTAGGAAGAAATTTAGTTTGTAGGTTTTTAGTGTTTATATACAATAAAGACACATTTATTTATTTTTATTTTTTAAAATTTATTGTCAAGTTAGCTAACATACAGTATAGTCTTGGCTTCAGGAGTAGATTCCTGTGATTCATCACTTACGTATAACATCCAGTGCTCATCACAAGTGCCCTCCTCAATACCCATCACCTACCTCCTCCACCCCTTCCACCCCCCACCCCTGTCAACCCTCAGTTTGTGCTCTGTGTTTAAGAGTCTCTTATGGTTTGCCTCCCTCTGTAACTTATTTTTCCTTCCCTTCCACTATGGTCTTCTGTTAAGTTTCTCAAATTCCACGTATGAGTGAAATCATATGATATCTGTCTTTCTCTGACTGACTAATTTCACTTAGCATAATACCTTCCAGTTCCATCCACGTAGTCGCAAATGGCAAGATTTCATTCTTTTTGATTGCCGAGTAATACTCCATTGTATATATATACCACATCTTCTTTATCCATTCATCAGTTGATGGACATTTGGGCTCTTTCCATAATTTGACTATTGTTGATAGTGCTGCTGTAAACATTGGGGTACATGTGCCCCTATGAATCAGCAGTCCTGTATCATTTGGATAAATTCCCAGTAGTGGTATTGCTGGGTTGTAGGGTAATTCTATATTTAATTTTTTGAGGAACCTCCACACTGTTTTCCAGAATGGCTACATCCCCACCAACAGTACAAAAGGATTCCCCTTTCTTCACATCTTCGCCAACACCTGTTGTTTCCTGAGTTGTCACTTTCAGCCACTGTGATCAGTGTGAGGTGGTATCTCAGTGTGGTTTTGATTTGTATTTCCCTGATGATGAGTGATGTTGAGCATCTTTTCATGTGTCTGTTTGCCATCTGGATGTCTTATTTGAAGAAGTGTCTGTGTATTCATGTCTTCTACCCATTTCTTCACTGGATTATTTGTTTTGGGGGGTGTTGAATTTGGTGAGTTCTCTATAGATTTTTTGATGCTAACCCTTTATCTGCTATTTCATTTGCAAATATCTTCTCCCATCCCATCAATTGCCTTTTAGTTTTGTTGATTGTTTCCTTTGCTGTGCAGAAGCTTTTAATCTTGACGAGGTCCCAATAGTTTATTTTTGCTTTTATTTCCCTTGCCTTCAGATACATGTCAAGTAAGAAGTTGCTGCAGCTGAGGTCGAAGAGGTTGATGCTTGTTTTCTCCTGTAGGATTTTGATGGTTTCCTGTCTCACATTTAGGTCTTTCATCCATTTTTGAATTTATTTTTGTGTGTGATGTAAGAAAGTGTCCAGTTTTATTCTTCTTCGTGTTGCTGTCCAGTTCTCCCAGCACCATGTGCTAAAGAGACTGTCTTTTTTCCATTGGATACTCTTTCCTACTTTGTTGAAGATTAGTTGGCCATACATTTATGGGTCCAATTCTGGGTTCTCTATTCTATTACATCAGTTTATGTATCTGTTTTTGTGCCAATGTCATGCTGTCTTGATGATTACAGCTTTGTAATACAAGCTAAAGTCCAGGATTGTGATGCCTCCAGCTTTGGTTTCCTTTTTCAACATTACTTTTGCTACTTGGGGTCTTTTGTGGTTCCATACAAATTTAAGGATTGTTTGTTCTAGTTTTGTGAAGAATGCTTAGAATGGATGTTAAATGCCAATTGTCCACATCCAACACAATGCTCATTTCATTATGCCTCTTTGATAACAATATGGTATGAAGTTTTTGTTTTGTATAAATAAACAAGTAAAAAAAGATAGCTACTGGTTGTATAGTACACATAACACCACCAATAGCAACTTGGTCCTCTGTAACAAATGAATTATAGTGGCTCTAAAAAGACTAAAAAGAATATGAGGAGAGTAATCATGGAATGAAGTGGGGGCATATCTCCCTGGACATTCTGATGGATTGAAGAGAAATGTTCTAGGCTGATTATGAAATTTGCCACATAAATTAAAGTAGGTTTTCTCCTTCATCTTCTCTGCTGTTTCCCCCTTATCTATTTTGGATGCTTCTCTTTCCTAGGCTTCATCTTAAATGTTGGTGTTTTCAGAGGTTTCTGCCTGTAAACATTTGCCTTAAGTAATATGATCCAATTCCATGGCTTTAAGTACCACCTATATACTTACAATTTTTAATTGTATATATATATATATATATATATATATATATATATATACACACACACACACACACACACATATGTATGTATGTGTATATATATATACACATACATACATATATGTGCCTGACTTCTGTCTGTAGTTCCAAGAACTACTGGATGTTCTAGTAGTCCCACAAATTCAGCATCTTTCTCCCCTCAGTTTCTCATATTTGTTAATGATGTTGTCATACACCCAGACACCCATGCTTAGAGCATCTAATATCTGAGATGGTATCTTGCTGTCATGTTTTTATTCTCTGCCTGGAATGCCCATATGTAAGGATTCAGCTCAAATGTCTCCTCTATGGAGACTTTTTCTGTGTTTGCTCATCTCCTTTCTGTACCCTATACATGCTTTCTCTACTAGATAGTAAGGCTCTTAGAGTCAGAGATTCAAGTTTCAGTGGTTCTCAACTTCAGGCCGTTGTGCTCCCCAAGGGAAATTTAGCAATGTCTGGACACAATTTGATAGTTGTGACTGAGAGGCAGTACTGCTTGAGTTTAGTGGGTAGAAGCCAGGAATACTAATAAGCATCCCATAATGTACAGAACAGGTTCTTTTTCCTCCTCAACAAATAATTATCCATTCCAAAGTGCCAGTAGTGTCGAAGTTGAGAAAATTTGCCCTAGTCCTTAGCATGGTATCTCATGCACAAAAAAGCCTCAAGAAATATTAGTCGAATGAATTAAGTCTTTGCATTTATATTGCTCCAACATTCAGTTGGTCACCAAGTCTTAAATGTCATGTGTGATTCCTTTTGTCTATCTCACTGTAGCATCAGAGTTCAGGACCTAACATCTCCTGACTAGTGTTATAATCATCTCCTAATTGATCTTCCTGACCCCAGTCTCAGTTTGATCAATTTCAATACTGCTGCTTCAGTTGTCTTAGTAAAATATGGATCTCATTATGCCATTCCCTTAAAATTTTTCATTGTTCAGGGTGTAGTTAAATTCTTACAACCTTTAAAAGGTGACCCCAGGCTCTGTTTCTAGGTTTATGTCTAGTTCCTCTCTAGCCACACACCTTAGGCTGAAGCTACATGGGCCTAACTGCTCTTGCCTTGATATGTTCACACTTCTTTACCTTGAAAGCTATTTCTTGGGCCTCTGGCTAACTTAACCTTCACCCTAACCCTAAACCTAATCCTAACTCAGCCTAACTCAACTCTTCCCTGCTTGGAGAATTCCTACTCATTTTAAAGACTCATTTAAAACGGATCTTTTCTTTAAAGTCTTTCTTGAATCCAAACCTAGTAAACTTAATTGTTCTTTCATCTCTATTCTCTTAGCACTTTGCCTATATTATGCAATGATCACAATTTATTGAAGTTGATTATTCACAGGGTTCTCTCTTCTGAGAAATTGTGACCTCCTCCAGGGTAAAAGCCACATCTTATCTTTGTATCTCCTTTAGCGATAGGCTCAGTGCCTGGTAGGTAATAGATGCATATTAAATATCCATTGATCTGATGATTAGATTGTGAGAAATATCATACATTTAAAAGGGATATTTAAAAATTTATTCCTACTCAAACAAGCTTCCTTTAGCCCTACATGATTTCCATAGGTCTTTTATGTCCCTGTCATATCCAAATAGCATTGAGTTTTGGTGTGCATCGAAAGTAAAGGCACATAACAAAAAGAAGGGAAAATAAACATCAATGAAATCATGATTGGGTTGTTTGCCACAGTCTATTCTTTCTGAAGATTTAAGCAGCATGGATCAGAATGTCTAGAAAGGTGCAGTTTAAGCATATTCCAAACTCTTATTGTGTTCATCTCAGAGGAACTTAAAATAGCCTTCCTGCATACTCTTAGCACATCTACCAAAGAAAGACATTCTCTACTTATAATTTTGATCCATTTCTTAGTGAAGTGCTAACTACTTTGTGCACAAGGCCCCGTCATCAGAGAATTAGTTATTTGAACCTGTCCTTTTCTCCTCCTTTGGTCTCATCAGGGAAACAGCATTTTCAGTGTCCCCCCCCCCCACACACAGGGATTTATCTTTGTCTAATATCTCATCACAGTGTGAACAAGTGTTCTAAAGAGCCTGTATCCACAGGTGATTCTTGGAATTTGCAGTTATGGGATCAGCTGAAGGATCCAATTCCAAAGTGTCAGAGGTTACAAATTCTCTCTCTGCGTCAAGGCAGGAGTAGGGATGAGGAGGAAGGGGGTAGGGGTCAAAGGAACTCACATTTATTGAGTGACATTTATACGCTAGTCATCACACGATTCTTTTACTTATAGTATCCTTTGGGCTAGGTATTGTTCATATCTTACAGGCGACACGCTCTGGGAATTTCAGCACTTTGTCCAAGGTCACGCAGCCAATATGTGGCAGAGCCTTATCCCAACTCATGCCTTCTTAAGAGGCTTCCTTCTTCACCTTGCCTCGTGGACATTTCTGCCCACAGTTCTCATGTATTAATATTTTCCTTTTGGCTGTTTCCTTAAGAATGGGACTTCCACATCTATCTCCTATGTGGTACACTCTCATACAAACACAGCTTAAAAAGCACAAACCATACAACAAAAGCATTACTGAATTTTATTGCATCAGAATTAAGAATTTCTAACATGAAGGATACCATGACAAAAGCTGTTAGATGACAAAATGGGAAAATATCTTAACACTGTCTAAAATTGTTATGGGATTAATATGTAGGCTATGAACTATTGGAAATCAATAATAAAAAGGCAGTAGCCCTAGTAGCAAACTGGACAAAGGTTCTGAATAAACAATTTAAAGAAGAGGAACCATAAAAGCTAACATGTGTATAGAGATCTCAACTCATTAGTAATGAGAACAATGCACATTTTGAAAAAAATGAGATCATTTTATAGCAAAGATGTAAAATGTGTTGGTGGGGCTGTGAGGACATAGGAACCCTCATGCACTGATGGGTGAGCATGAAGCATGGTGCCACCATTTTGGAGAACATACTGGTAGTATTTAACCAACCTAAATATATTTTTATATTCAATTACCTAGTATTTCACTTCCGTGGTATATTTCCCAAAGAAATTGCCATTCAGTTACCTATGGGTATATATACAAAGATAATTATTATAGCCTTTTTTGTGGGGGGTAGGGTCCATCTGGAGGTCCCTCCCTGAGAGAGTAGACATGTAAGATGTGGTGGATGCCTCCCAGGGAATGTTTTACAGAAGTTAGAAGCAACAGACTAATATATGTATAGCAACATGGATGGATCTTACATGCATAAAGATGAATAAAAGTAATAAAAAGTAGAAAGAAATACATAATACAATTGCATACATATAAATACAATTTTGCATGCACGTAGAATTATGTTTCATATTTTCTAAGAAGACATAAAAGAAAAAAGATCTTAGAATGGTTGTCTACTTAAGACATGGGGTGGAGGTGGGAATGAGGAGCGGGAGTGGGGTTAAAAGACAATAAATAAGTTTTAAAAACAAGCAAATAAAACAAAGAGATTTGCCTTGAATAGGCCAGTGATGATGGTATACTATGAATTAAAGAGTATAATTAACTCAAAACTCTTCATTTGATATTAAAAGCAAAAATCCACTTGCTGCTTGAAGCATGAAGTTAAGGAAGGTATTTGGGTAGTTTGTCATTTTCTCCAAGAAGAAACAAAGCTGCTTCTCTTTTACTTTTTAAACATTATCTGGTTCCCTCTTCTCCTGTAATCTTATGACATTCACTTAGATTTATGCTTATATAATGTGAAATCTTGACTTTTTACTTACATGTTTTTAGTTGTCATACAATATTTATCTTTGTTATTGTTGTCTTAGTTTCAAAGCTTCTCTGGAGGCAGGGATGGAGTTTCTTTCCATTTGCTTTGTGGAGCCTTTAGTGTAGTTGGACATTTAGATTGCATTAGTTATATTCCCAATGTTTAATTTTATGAAAAATCTTCCAGGAAAAGATTTTCTTTTGAGATTGTAAAAGTATGGATGATGTGCTCTGTAGACTTACTGATGAAATAACGTAGGTTGATAGTACCCAGGTATCCTTTTTAATAAACACCCTTATCCAGCTCGTATTTCATCTTTCCTTCTCTTTAGCAAATCTAATTCCTTTTTCCTAACAAAAAATATCACTGGTTAATAACTATAAGTTTTTGATAACTGATGTGAGTGAATTTAAGAAATGTGTTCAGTAATCAGAAGGTTATACTTAATATTGAACTTAATCATGTAGGACTAGGAAATTTCTTCTCGATAGCTGGGATTCTCTATGTCTCTCCTTTTTCTCTTTTTCTTTGTGTCTTTGTTATTTACTCTGCTTGTCTGTCTCTTTATCTGTCCTTCTCTCTACTAACCATCTCTGCCTTTCTTTCTGTTCCTCTTTTCATCTCTCGTTTCTTCCTGTTTCTTTCTTTGGTTTGGACTCTTGGTTTTTGTCTCTTTTTGTCCTCTGCCTTCTAGTTTCTGGTTCATAGACTCATCACCAGGGTAGTCCAGAGCTGATGTATTTGCAGTTATGTCAGATTATTGCTCTAGATTTAATTGGAACTTCTATCTTTTTCTTAGTCCATGAAAGTCCTCTTTGACAGTCTAATTGTATTCTTAGAATTACAGTCCCTGAAGCAAGCTGGTGAGTGCATATTTTGTACTCAAAAATTTTGTGATGGATTTCATTGAAAGTGGTTTCCTAAGAATCAGTGCCATTTTGATGGCCATTGGGTAAATGCATCAATAATATCAATTAACTGAAGGTACTTTGATTTCTCCAGGGGAGCTCAATAGGACAAGGCCTTATGGTACTCCTTACAGTCTTGATTTTCTTTGTGTTAAAAAATTGCATGGGAAATTTCCAGGAAGTTTCAGAGCTTTATGTCATTAAATTGAAACCATTTTTCTGAAGAAAACGTTAAGAAACTTTGTCTTCTTTAGAAGTAGATAGTTTTAGAGATTTTGCATTAACTACCGGTAAATGTGTTAGATACTCAAGGCCTGATTGAAAAAGTGGGTGATCATTAAACCACTGGGACCAGATGACATCCACCTAGTGATTTTGAAGGAACTTGTCAAAACTTGGTTAAATTATATTTAATCTTTGTTAGTGGCTATTGGGCTTAAGAATTGTCAGATTTTCCATGGGACCACATTCTGTAGGAATTCTTTCCAGAAGATTTTGAGAAGTACATTTTGTAGGTGATCATTACTTATTTACTTCATACGATATACATGACAAGGTAATGTGTAGGGCATTTCTGAAAGATGCATATAGATGACTTGTTGGGAGGAAGATGATGTCTGAATAGTGGTAGAAGCCTAGGATAGGGCCAGAATGGATTTATAGCCAGTGGGAACCATTGCACACTTATAAATAGGGGGATTTTGGGGTAAACAGTTTTTAGAACACATTCTTTCGGCTCTGTGACAAATGGACAAGAAAGGAGAAAGACCAGAGAGAATTCAGATTTGAGGGACTAATAATTTGGAGTAAGGGCTTCAGAAATGGAGAACCAAATATTATTAAATAAAGATCAATTAATACATTTTAGATATGAGAGATGAGGAATGGGAAGAATCAAAGATTACAAAGTTTTCAGGGCTCCTGGGTGGCTCATTCAGTTGGGCGATTGACTCTTGATTTTGGCTCAGGTCATGATCTCATGGTTCAGGGGATTGGACCCTGCATTAGGCTCTAAGTTGTCAGCACAAGCTTGCTTGAGATTCTCTCTCTCTCTCTCTCTCTCTCTCTCTCTCACTCCTCTGTCTCTCTCTGCCCTACCCCACTCACACACACACACATACACACACACACACACACGCACGCACTCTTTCTCTCTCTCTCTCTCTCTCTCTCTCTCTCTCAAAGAAATAAATATTAAAAAAAAAAGATTACAAAGCTTTCAAGTCTGGTCTTAGAAAAACCATAGTGGTATCACAGAGAGAAAGACTGAGGAGGGAACTTGACTGAAGACAGTGGACTAAAGGGTTAGTTTTGAATACACTGACCTTTTGATGTTGATTCCATAGAAACAGTCATGTTCTCTTATACCACATCCCTGAGTGCCACAAAGTGGTAATAGTGGAGCAGAGTGTTCACTGAGCCCACCCATGTAGCATTTCTTATTTTCTGCGGTTAAGTTCTACAAACTATTGTATCCTCTGTTGATGCTGCCACAACAATGATTCCTGTTTATTTCTCTGTCAAATCACTGGATGGTGGGCCTGATTCAGACACAGGATGCCTATAATCTCTGTCTCCCCAACTCCTCAGGCAGCACTGGCCACTTTACTGATGCTCGACAATTGTTTACTGTATTGGCATCCATCGTACACCCAGCACAAGGTGAGGTGGCAATGATACACAGGTGAATCAAACAAGGGCTGTTGTAAGTAAGGTGGGAATGAGAAGAACAGGGTTAGTTCTCTCTGGGGGCTGAACAAACCCTTCAGAAGGACATGACATTGAAGAATGAAGGATTCATTGGTGTTAAGAAAGGAGAAAGGGGACAGGAAAGAAGACAAGCAAAGGGATGAAGGTGTGAAAGCATAAGATGTACTTGCCCAGTGACTGGAGGAGCAGATTCTTGGTGAGAAGATGGAAGAGGATGGTGATGGGCCTGGAAAGGTACAAAAGGTAGACTGTAAAAAACTTGCTTAGGCTGTCTTGTGTATTCCTACATTTCTTAGGACAAAAATTATTTCTAGGGTGAGGATAGAAGGGTAGGGGATTAGATGGTAACCTCATTTTGTACCTCTTAGTAGAAGCATAGAGAACTAGGAGTAAAGAGTTTTGAGTTTTAATCTTTGCTACTAACTACTGTCGAGCACGTCAAAGTTATAAAAATTCTCTCAACTACCTGGGGTCAGTTTCTATGGTACTTATAAATATTGTTATTGACACTTATATTTGATAGGGGGATTTATGAGATTTTTTGAGTAAGATTTTTGGTTTTTAAAAATCAAATAAACCAAACAACAGTTCATACTCTCTCGATCACATGGGATCAATGAAATAATTGCCTATCTTAACTTCACAGGCAACTGTTAACCTCATTTCCTACTAATATTACTCTCCAGCATTTACAAAATGCTGCCATTTTGTAAACTGTCCCTGTCAGTCTTACTATGATCCAAATGACTTTAAAGCTAATGCAGCTTTTAGTGACAGAACTAATTTGCAAAATGTGTTTCTGTTTTTTGGAAACTCAGACTGCTGTATTGTGCTGTTCCGGAACCTTACCTTTCAAGTGCATTTTCACTACTTAATCTGGGGGACATTACCACAAAACATTCAGTGTTTTGTTTTCTAAGAAGGCTCTTGGTTTTCTCTCTCTCAGTTCATGGAACAAGACATTTGCCCTCAGACTGCATTTATGCATTATTTTCATCTTGAAGAGCATTTGTTAAGCACTTATCTGTGGGAGCTATGGGTAATATACCTGGTCTGAACAAAAACTAAATCACTAATGATGTGCAAGCAGGAAGTATAAATTCCATACAGTCTCTTAAAATAATATTTTCCTGGTCATGAAAGTAACATTTATTTTCAAATGTAGAAATTTGAAAACTAAAAGCACAAGTAGGAAAATAAAATGAAATTCGCATGAAATTCTGTGTCCCCTCTCTCTCTGCCCCTCCCCCATTCATGCTCGCTCTCTCTCTCTCTCTCTCTCTCAAAAATAAATAAACATTAAAAAATTTTTTTAAATAATAAGTTGGAGGAGATTTGTAACAGTGGAATACTACCAAGCAGTTAAAATGGATGAATTAAAATGACATATATTATATATATATCAGCCTGAATTACTTTAACAAACAATGCTGAATTTTAAAAAGTGAGTTGAGGAAGCATAGGTACATATGATACAATTTATATGTAATTAAAGAACACACAAGTAATGCTATGTTTATACATTTCTATGTATTGAAGGTATAAACACATGCATAGTTTGAACACCACAGTTAGTAAGTGTTATCTCTGGTGGAAGAAGAGAATGAGATGGGGGAGACAAAGCATCACGCAAGTTGTAATATATGGGTATTTATTTAAAGAAAATAAGAACTGAAGCAAAGTTGACAAAATATTGAGATGTAAGGAGGTTGAAATATGTTTATGTTATCTCTATTATTAATGTAATTAACATATTCATGATTCATTAAAATAGGGAAAGGGGGGCAGAGAGGGTTAATATGTGACCACAATAAAGATATTCTAGCAATGCAAGGGAAAGTAAGTACTTACTGTACCACTGATCCCTGGCTCCTATTCTCTTTGCCAGAGAAAACCACTCTGAACAGTTGCCCTTGAATCCTTCCCATGATGGTCTGTGCTAGAGAAGCATATTGTATACCCATTCCTTTTCTACTTGCACTGTTAATGCTCTTTGCTCTTTTCACCAAACTGTACGTATCTTGGAGATCATTCATCCAACAACTTCTGGCAATTTTGTCTCAAGAAACTTTTGCTTCATGAAGGTAAGTACAGCTGTAGTTTCCTTAATGCACAATTTTGGAATGACTGATCTAGGATACAGAGCATCAATTTTAGATACAAAATTGTAAAGACAGATTGTGTTCAGACCCAGATCAATCTTGAAAACAAAATAATGTTTATATTCAGATTTGTAAAGCTCTTTTTCCATTTCAGGTTGTCAAACAGTTGAATATATTAAGCCTGAGACCAGAGACAATGTCTGGGTGAACATATGTGAGGGATTCACACCCCTAAAAAATGTACTTTTCATGTCCTTTAGCAAAGTGGGGGTTCGGTGCTGTTTCTACTTTTACAGGTTATTCTGCGGGTTGCTGTTGAATCCAGATAATGTTAATTTTGTCCTCATTTGTATTCTATTCAGTTTTACCAAACTAAATGTTTGTTAGTGATTTTCAGGAAGGTTGGTAAGATTGTGGCAATATAGCTATTATTTATGAAAATGGAGAAAAACCTCCTTTTAAATTACCTGAATCTTTTTTTGAGCTAAAGAAAGGAAAATAAAATTTATAAAGTAGTGAAGTGAGGCTTGACAGTTGAGCTGTAGCCGCCAGGTATCTGTCCTGGCTCTGACAGAGTTTGTTGTGGGATCACAATGAGCCTGGATACACAGGGCATGGAAAGTCCCTGATCCTTGTCATCACAGAGTTTGGCTTGTAGCCCTCGCCCCTCAAAGATGGAGGCTTCTGGCATTTCTGATAATATTTTCTATTCCTGTTGCTCCTTGGGGAGAGAAATCCAATGTATTTTTTGCTAATATTTTCTAGAGTTGAATTTGGGAAAATCATAGGATGAACTCCCCATGCAAGTCCTGTGGGAAGAAAGGTACTTTCTTTGTCAATCTAATTATACTTCAAACATCCACCTGTTTACTTCTTTGTGGTGCTTACAAGACATGGAACGAACAGGAATTTAGAAAGTCTAGGTGGGAGTCCTTTGTCATTATGCCTTTCCAGGATCTCATGTTGGCCAAGATTCTTAATTTTTTTGAGCTTCGGTTTTCTCATCTTCAAATGGGCCAATATTACCTACTTCAAAAGTAATAGTTGAAATATCTGACAGCCAGTCTGGCTTGGCTATTGGCCAGTCAAACAGATAACATATGCATCTGGTCAGGTTGTCCCTGACCAGCTGACTATCAACCATGACAATCTTTCAGAGTTGCAGGGAGGATAAAATAGGATCATGAAAACTCTGAAAACTGGAAGGGTGAATACACTCTGAAAATGGGAAGGGTATACAAATCTGTGTTATGAATGCGAAATTCATGAGTTGGGGAGGGCAGTTGAGACATGCTTTGGGCTGTGCGACCAAAAAAGAAGTGTCTTTAGTGAAAGTAAGCAATTATTGGCCCACAGTTTTAATTTATTTAGAAAGCAGTTTCCTATGAATATATGCTTACTATTCAACCGAGCAATTCCACTCCTAGATATTTACCCAAGAGAAATGAAAACATATGCTTACACAAAGGCTTGTATGAATATCCACTGTAGTTTTATTTATAATAGCTAAAAACTAGCAGCAATTCACATGTTTATCACTTGGTGAACAGATACGCACAATGTAGTGCATCCTTACAGTGGAATACTGTTTAGCGATACAAAGGAATGGAGAACCGACAGACAGCATGACCTGGCTGAATCTCCAAAGAATTGTGCTGAGTGAAAGAAAATAGAAAACATTGTATACCATATGATTCCACTTATATGAAATTCTACAAAAGGCAAAAGTTTAGTGACGGAAAGATCACTTGTGGCCAGGGACCAGGGATGGAAGAAAGGATTGACTGCATGAGGGAGGCATGAGGGAACTTTTTGAAATGATGGAAATATTCTGTAGCTTGTTTGTGGTGGTGGTTGGTTACATGACTATATTTGCCAAAGAATATAGTCATGTCTATTTGTCATAGAATTGTATATAGAAAGCTGATTAATTTTCTTGCAAGTTAATTATACTTCAATAAAAACCTGATGAAAAAATTGAAGTAGGGAAAAATAGTTTGCTCAGGAAAAAGTAGAAAATGTAGTGTTGAAAGAGAAAGGAGGAATATTCTATTACAAATTAAATCCCTGTATAGTTTATATATATTTCCATTTAAGCTTTTGAGTAATAAATTTTTCAGCCTCGTCTCCTGCACTGAGCCTTAGTCTCTGGTAAGACCGAATTTGCTGAGAAGTCCTCCATATCCATTGTGTTGTTTCTGTCTTTGCTATTGTTCATTTATGCTGACCACTTCCCTGGATAGCTTCCTCCCCTGCCTTCAGTGGGACTCCCACCTCCTTTCTCCCTCACTGGCTGACTCCTACCTACCTGAGAGATTCAGTTCAGAATGCACCTTCTCCATGAGCCTTTCCTCGATATCTCCGCACCTCTGCACATTGGGACATCTTAGCGCTTAGCACAAAGCTATCCCCGTCTGTTAGCTTTATCATTGCATTTACCAGATTACACTATAATGAGTTCTTTATGAGTTTGTCTTCAAAAAAAGATGGTAATATTTTAGAGATAAGGCACCATATCTTACACACTTTTTATCCCAAATTGCTGATGGCCAGTGAGTGTTTGAGAATGAATGAATGGGCGTGTCTCATGGAATTGTGGCGAGGCAGAGTAAGATACTGAAAATAATGGAAAAGAAGGAAATCTAGTTGAATCCCAGTCTCTCAGTGGTTAGAGTGACTTTGGACAAGTTGTTTCATGTGTTAGCCTTCATTTTCTCTGATGAAAAGTGAGGGGAATAGTCCTGTCCACTGGATAGGATTGCTGTGGGACATGAATAAAAGGACGTATGGTGAAGTACAGAATAACACAGTTTGCACACATAAATGATTATTATATTATTGGAATAGAGCAGTTTCTCAGCTTGAGGATATAGTGATTCAAACCAAACCAAAGAGGTAAAGTCTATTCACCTTCAATTGTTTACATGGAGCCTCAGCATAACATTGATACGTTTACATGGCTCCTTGTGGCATCTAGTTAGAGCTTCCTCTGTTTGTGAGAGACATCTATAGACTTGTCAAATCCAGTTACTCTTGTGTTATTTTGCACAGAAGCAATTCCCAACCAGTCTATAAAATTTTGAAGACATGGTTCCTGTCTTATTTATCTTTGGGTCCTCTAAGTTCTTAGTACAAAGTATAACACCCAAAAATGTTAAAATAATAAACCAAGGAGAGCTTAACACAGAAGGATAGAGAAATGTTATCCAGTTTTTTTTTTTTAAGAAGGCTGCATTTCACAGGATCCCCCTTAGGATCTCTTGTAGGGCTGGTTTAGTGGTGACAAATTCCTTCAGTTTTTGTTTGTTTGGGAAGACCTTTATCTCTCCTTCTATTCTAAATGACAGACTTGCTGGATAAAGGATTCTCGGCTGCATATTTTTTCTGTTCAACACATTGAAGATCTCGTGCCAATCCTTTCTGACCCTCTTCCGTGGGCCTCTCGTCTGCGCTTGGCTCCGGAGACTCTGTTCTGCTAGTCTTCTGGTGGTTTTCTGGGTTAGTTAGGCAGGTGTAGGTGGAATCTAAGTGATCAGCAGGATGTGCAGTGAGCCCAGCGTCCTCCTAAGCCGCCATCTTCCCTCCCTGCAAGAAGGCTACATTTCAAAATAAAATTGTAATTGCATCTCATTTTTAGAGTCTGCTCAAATAATTTACCACAGAAACTTTCCAAGTTTAAGCTAATAAAATGTTCTGGATCTTAGGAGGTCTACTGATGTCTTTGGAACTTTGTAAGACTAAAGAATTTCACTGTATTAGGATCCATTTTCCACAAGTCTTAAAAGTGGTAATCTTTATAGCATCTCATAGACATTTTCATCTTAAAAAATAATATCTTACCTTGATTATAGAACGAAAGGGACTATGTCATATTTTTAGGTGACAGAATAGGTACTACACCCTTGATTCACTCTAATTAGCTAGCCGACATTATTTTTAATTTTTACTAACCTTATTGCTATTCCTTACAACAAAAATGGGATAAACCTAATTAGGTGTATAAATTTTGAGGTACATTAAGAGTTCATCAAAAATAATATTAGGGATAATATGACTTTTTTCAGACACAGGATAAAAATAAATGAAATTGACAAGAAAATGTGAGAGATACTGAAATACTTTACTGGTGTATTATGAAAATATTTAAATTTATGAGATAGAATTCTAATAGAAAGCAAGAAGTCTTTATTATGGTCATTATTAATAACTGCATTTCTACTTCAAGGTGATTTAAACCTATGTTCTAATCTTGGTGAGCAATTTAAAATCATTTGCTGCCTTGTTCATTTAACCTTTCAAATATGTCAAGGGCCACTAACTTCTTGCAGCATTTATAGATATTTATCCAAATGTGTTTTTGGTTAGGACGTGGAAATATTTGGGGAATAAATCCAGTACTTGTGCTTATTTACTTTACATAAATCGCATTTTCCCATGAGTGACAGTATAAATGGGAATAAGTGGAAAGAAAGAGGAACTTGAATAGAAACCAAATGTTTGTTTATGGGCTTTATTTAGGAATCCACATCAGTGACTCTGATAGTTGGGATATTAACCCAATGATTCCTTTTCTTTGTTGATTTTTATTTTCATATACCATTATACATTCTTATGAGGCAATTCTCTTTAGAATACCCAAAGAGAGATACTACATTTTTACCAAATGGGTTCTTTTCAATATTCAGGATGAAACATGCAGCATTTGCATTTAGGAGTACTACTTTTTTCAGTATAGCTTTTTTTAACACAGGTATTTTTCTGTTCACATCCTGTACCCCCCTCCCTCCCCAACCCCCCCCCCCCCCAAATCATCATAACCTCTCAGAGTTTCATATGCTTTCAAAATGGTTTGGTATCTTACTGGGTTATATGCTATAGCAAAAATGTTTCCCAGCCATTCATCTTTAATTACATTTAAACTTACATTAAAATTTAAAAGGATTAAAAGCACTTTAAAAAGTACTGTGTCTATTCACTAAACAGCATGTATTAATTTATAACTGTTTATTGAAATAAATGTGGTTAGTCTATGTCTCTTGCCTCATGCATAATAAAAAACTTCTCTTTTTGAAAGTAATTGCCATAAAATACTGCTTGAGGGATTGAAATGCTGGTGTGATTGGGAGGTAGTATCTTTGCTCTTGGGCAGACTATTTTGAAGGTCTCAAGTGCAAACATGAAACTGGGTAAGGGTAGTGAGGTCAGAGAAGGACAGAGCGGTTAGAAGGGATCCTTAGATAATGAAGTCCATGAGACCAGGAATGGGGTCTTCTCAATCTTCTGTAAAGTCCTTAAGTGCCTGGTGCAGCACCATTCACATGGGAGGAAAGGACAGTGTTGCTACCAGAACAGTCAAAAGAAAAACAAATCTGAGGTTGGTCTTAGAAAATGCTGAGTCCCTCTCAAGGTTTTCTTTTTTCTTTTCTTTTCTTTTCTTTTCTTTTCTTTTCCTTTTCTTTTTTTTTTTTTTAAATTTTTTTTTTCAACGTTTATTTATTTTTGGGACAGAGAGAGACAGAGCATGAACGGGGGAGGGGCAGAGAGAGAGGGAGACACAGAATCGGAAACAGGCTCCAGGCTCTGAGCCATCAGCCCAGAGCCTGACGCGGGGCTCGAACTCCCGGACCGCGAGATCGTGACCTGGCTGAAGTCGGACGCTTAACCGACTGCGCCACCCAGGCGCCCCATCTTTTTTTTCTTTAAAGAGAGAGAAGGTGCACACTCGGGCACACGCGTGAGTGGGAGAGAGGGGCAGAGGATGAGAAGGAGAGAGAAAGAGAGAATCTTAAGCAGGCTCTGTGCTCGGTGTGCAGCCTGACATGGGGCTCAATCTCATGACCCTGGGATTATGGCCTGAGCCAAAATCAAGAGTCAGATGCTCAACCAACTGAGCCACCCAGGTGCACCACAAGGTTTTCCTCTCAAGCCGGGCTGGTGTCTGTTACTTCTTCTCTTCATAAAAAATAAACAACATATTCATTTTAAAGAAAGCTAAAATATTTGTCATTAAGCTAGACAGTTCTTTGGGCTCTGATTCAAATAGAGTGAGAGACTTCTTCCTGTGATTTTGGTCCTGTGGGGTTAGGACAGAAGGATATGAAAACTGTGATTTCATTTGGTTTCTCTCCTACTCAAACCTCCAGTGCCCCTCCCACCTTTCCCACAGTGACAATAGGAGAAAGTCCAAACACTTTAATGTAGGTGGCAGGTGGAGGCCCTCTAAAATTTGATTCCAAACTAAGCATAACCTTTACCATTCTCCAACTTGAACCTCAGTGTGGCTCTACCATTATTCTATTTGGTCAAGAGATATTCTAGGCATTTCTGGTGGGAAGGAGAGAAAAAACTAAAGCTGGAAGGGGGTGAGGCCTGGGGCTTATAACAGAGATTAGTATCCAGATCACTAAGTTCAGGGGGACATGGAGAACTGTAGTGCTGTTTGCACTGATAATATTTCCACAGTGCCTTTCTAAGGTGAGGAACAATGCTTGTCTAGGTGGGTGTGTTCAGATAATGTGTCATTTCTTGACTCCAATCTATCATTTTACTTACAAATTAGGACATACTCTGTGAGCTGATGTATTAGATTTTGGAAAAAGGAGTCAATCCCAAAAGACAAGTGGGAGTTAGGTGAGAAACTCAGGACACCAGACTGTCAGTCTGGTATTCAGGGCTGGACTTAAGTCCTACAGGAAATTACCATGAAAACCAGGGCCTGGGGAATGTTTGGCCTCAGTAGGTGAGGGATAAGCTGGGAGTGGTTCAGAAGATGGCCACTCACATTGGCACCTAGGATTTTTTTTTTAATTTTAAAAAAATATTTACTTATTTTTGAGAGAGAGAGACAGAGCACAAGCAGGGGAGGGGCAGAGAGAGAGGGAGACGCAGAATTCGAAGCAAGCTGCAGGCTCTGAGCTGTCAGCACAGAGCCTGACGTGGTACTTGAACCCACAAACTGTGAGATCATGACCTGAGCTGAAGTTGGATGCTTAACCGACTGAGCCACCCAGGCACCCCTGGCACCTAGGACTTTTATCACCCCTGGCATTCAGACAGCAGATAAATGCATCATACCATTCCAGACATTTCTCTGGCATACTGTGAGGGCCCCGGGTAGGGCAGAGCCTATAGATGAATGGCTTTTGACAGCTGGACAGTGCAGGTTCTTTCAGGGATTGACACCCACCTGCTCTGGGTCCTACGGGCATTATAACGTCTCTTATGGTATTTGGGTAGTCATATATTGTATGCAATCAGTTATTTCATCACTATGTTGCTTCAACCTAAGAAATGTCTTACATGTATTTTTCATTTTCTTTAAGTCTTACCCAGGTATCAAGCACTTCTTGAATGAATACTACATTTTTGGTCATTATTCTATCTACTACCTAAATCAAGGATGAGACCAAACAATAAACCCAAGTTCATTTGAGTTAGCTTTAAGTTTATTTTTTTTTATTATAAGATTTTTTTTTTAATTTTTTTTCTTCAACGTTTTATTTATTTTTTTGGGGACAGAGAGAGACAGAGCATGAACGGGGGAGGGGCAGAGAGAGAGGGAGACACAGAATCGGAAACAGGCTCCAGGCTCTGAGCCATCAGCCCAGAGCCTGACGCGGGGCTCGAACTCACGGAGTGCGAGATCGTGACCTGGCTGAAGTCGGACGCTTAACCGACTGCGCCACCCAGGCGCCCCTATTTTTAATGACCATACAATCAATCTATTAGTTTCCTTAAGCTTTATTTCTTCCCCTGTTAGTAGAATACAAAACTACAGGGACTCTGTATCGCTTAGACTGGATTGTAAATGCTGTGAAGGCAAATAGCACTTTATTATTCTGATTATTTTGGAAACAACACATTTTTCACTAGAAAGACTAGAAGATGGAAAGCCAAAGGTTTGTGATGGGATTCTGGATGGATGTATGCTCCTGGGGAGTTTTTATTCTGAGTTATGAAATTCAGGCTACTTTGAAGGAAGCAGTCAATTTGCTTTGTAAAATTAGTTGTTAGGGCTATGTAAGGGTTAATGAATGAAACATACTAATCTGAATCTACATGTGTGCATTTATGTTGATCTTGCCTTCAACATATAAATTATTTCAATAAATGATTTTTAAATCCTTATCATTCTTTCCTTTCTTGAATAGACTTTTGCTGAGCACCTGCTTTATGCCAGCTGGATGCATATACTGGTGGTATAGAAATGAGTAATACACAGTTGCTGATATCAGTGGCTTATAACCCTCCACAGGCATCGTATGACTCACTACAGGGAATACAAAGATGAGTCCTAAAGCAACTGTTGCCTGGATAAAATAAAGTATATTCATACAATAGAATATTATTTGGCAATAAAAAGGAATGAAATATTGATGCATGCTAAAATATGTATGAACCTCAAAAACATTAGGATAAGTGGAAAAAGCTAATCACTGCATTTTGTATGATTCCATTTATATAAAATGTCCAGAATAGGCAAATCCATAGAAATAGAAAGTAGATTAGTTGGGGGGGGGGGGGAGTGTTGATGGGGTGTGTCTTCTAATGGTGTGGGGTCTGGCTTGGGATGATGAAATGTTCTAAAATTTATTGTGGTGAAGGTTGCATACCTTTGCAAATATACTAAAAACTACCAAATGGTACATTTTAAGTGGGTGAATTGTATGTTAAGTGGATTTAACCTCAATAAAGCTGTTATTAAAGAGAGAGGGAGGGAGAGAGAGAGAGAATAAGTGAGTAAGGGAATGAGTAGATAGGTCTTCCATAAAATATTCCTATGAGGGCATATTTTATGGGAGGGTGATAACAGGATATGTTTTATTTTTATATTGATTATCTAATTTACACGATAGTATCAAGTAGAGGTTCTCATTTCATCTTCACACCATTGTTGTGAATTTATTATATAGATGAAGAGACTGAAGGTTGGAGACCTTAAGTGACTTGCCAAA
This sequence comes from Lynx rufus, assembly GCF_022079265.1. NCBI lineage: Eukaryota > Metazoa > Chordata > Mammalia > Carnivora > Felidae > Lynx > Lynx rufus. Next base: position 9,830,118 of record NW_025814841.1, on the reverse strand, counting down.
GAATGTACAGCTTAATAAGCAGAATGGGTAATTAATTAAACTCATTTTTTAGGAAAGCGGAGCATGCCTACTGAGATTAGAGAGTAGGAACAAAGATAAGACAAAGGTAGAGATACTTAGAATTCTCAGATTCCAGAAACTCTTATAGTCCAAATCACATTTTTAGCACTGTTTACTGTTGTGCTTTTGTAGACTAATGTATTAATATATTAATGTATTTTTTTGTAGACTAGCTAAGTATTTATATTTTGAATTCCTTGAGGACAAGGAAATTTCTATATCTTTCTGATCCTTTCCAGTACATGTGAGGCCTTGAATACTGTATCCTGAAGAAAATCAGAGCTCAATGACCACCAACCAGTGGACGTATGGTGGTCTTGGATGCGGACATGTATTGTTGTTAGTCACAATTTTCTAAGGGGATATTGATTGTCTTGTCAATATGGATTGTCCCGCTTTGAATTGACAGTGTGGAATACACATTCACTCCAGGTTCTTGATAGGGAATCTATCCTTTAACTCTTTGTTTTTTAATTCTCCTCAAATTGTTCTTTTTGTTTTTTTCCCCCATTATACCCTCTTTGTTTCTGCACATCAAATCACGCAGCAAAACCTATTGATTCTATTTCTAACATATATTGCAAATTCATTCACTTCTTTTTTCCTTCTATGAAATTAGGCCAGACCACCATCATCTTTGTCCAGGTCTTTCCTTTCAATGGGCGTCACCCCTTCAAGTATCTGCCTTCTTTCCTCTATACCTGCAAGACCTACATTCTTCATATGAGCATTCTATCATCTGCCTCTATGCAGGTCCTCCTGCCTAGAAAAATTATCATCACAAAGAGCTCTCTTGTAATATACATGTAAAAAAAACCCATTCATTCTTCAGTTAGATAGGAATGATAGGAAACTCAAAATAATAGTAGTAGCTTAAGCAGGATAGAAGTTTCTTTCTGTCATTTAAAATTCTAGGTAATTGTGATCCATGGGTTAGGAACCCGGAGTCCTATCCAAATGTTCCTTTTCAGCTCTACCTTATGGCAAGACATCATCTTCCATCTGCATTTGAATGACCAGGAAGAAGTCAAGGGGAAGATAAAGACATGCGCCCCCACCCCCAATTAGTAACATGGTCATACCTGGCTACAGAGAAGATGAAAAATGAGGGTTGTTGTTGTTGTTGTTGTTGTTGTTGTTTGTTTGTTTGTCAGGTAGTCATGTTTCCATCAATATTGAAAGGTTCTATTACTGAAGGAAAGAGAAAGTAGATATGGGGGAAAGGAACAATGCCCCCATATGTTATATTTGTGGTAGAAATGGAGTCTTGTCCCTTATTATATCACATGGCATTTTCCTTATGATGACTCACAAAATAACTTTCTTCTTAGAAAATTTGTGCTTTTCCTGCACAAGTGATTTGTATTTCTAATTTGTGCCTGATTATGTTTGACTCTTTGCTTTGTTTGCCAGGTGGTTTACAACTAAACTTACAATCCTCTCTAGTAACTGCACAAACCTTATGACATGTATTTTCTTCTATATTAACCATGGCATTATTTTATTTTACCACACTGGAATTCTCTACTTTCTTCATTTACTTTTATTTTTTCAATGTATTTTTGTACATCTCCTCAAATTCTTTTGGCAATAAAGTTGGAAACAAGTAAAATGCAATTGTGCATAAATAAATAAAATACCCTGTGTTTAATGAGGGTTATGAAAGCATTTATATCATAGAGTTGTCGAGAGAATCAACACTTAATACAAGTAAAACATTTAGAACAGTGTCCGACATACTATAAAAACTACATAAATGTTTGCTCAGTGTTCTTCTTATAATTAAATCTTTTTGAAGTGATCATCAAGTAAGCCTGCTTGAAGAGATAGAATACTCTCAAAGTATGTTAAATGCAGAGGGAATGGATAAAGTTATGTATTTAAGCGCTATTCATCAATGATTATTTTGTGTCTGCAGATTATAATCTGTGTAGCAGCTGACAAATACATTGTGCTGTGCTAAGATAATATGCTAAAAATCTTAGTAGAGATGGTCTTAAGACAGTTTATGTGTTTGGCAGTTAGGCATCTTGTAGACACAAACATATGAATGACTAACTGGATTCAAGTACCAGAAGGACTGTTGCTCTCTCTCTCCCTTTCTCCATGTTAGGGATAGGAAGTTCCCATCAGTTATATCTGGGTTTGAATCTTAGGTCTGCAGCTAACCAAACTCTGTGAACTAGGTCAAATCTCAATTTTTATCTTAGTAAACAAGGATTATACCTACCACATAAGGACATAGAGATTACATGAAATAATTCATGTAAATAGCTTTCCATGGTGTCTGGCCAGAGTATGCGTATGACAGTTATTCCTGTTATCATCAGTTTCATACAAATCTTTTGAACTGAAGAATTATTACTTTTCACTTCTCGGATTTATATTGAGTATAAACAAACTTGATTTTTTTCTTTAAATATTTCAAAATCCTGTCCTACAATCTGGCGGGAAGTCTGCAAAGGCTTACATTTTTACTTTCCCATTAAGAAGTTGTATGAAATAGTGACTTCTCAGATATGGTTCAAGGGTAATAAATGGTCCGCATGGGCTTTGGGGAACCATGCAAGCTATGGACTTCTGTTTCATTAATGTTTCTATTACCATAGCATTTCTGCTTAAGTTTCTGGTATGGATTAATAAACTATCAATGGTGTTAAATGGATGCCTGTTTTTCATTAATTGGTAGCTCTTAGAAGCTCATCAAAAACTTCCCATTCATTTTGTTGAATTCAAATGGTTGGAGATGAATGGCCTGAGAGCCTCTTTGCTCTGCCAAAGTGGATCATGAAAAATATGGTCAATTTAATTCAACACAGCAAATATATATTGAATTCAGAATATGGGAAAAGCATTATACTACATATTGTGACAATATCAAGAGATATCCCCTGTGGTGGCCATCTGTTGTTTGCTACCCAGCATCCATTTTCCCTTTGTCTGGGACTAGATGGCCTTCACCCACTCCCAGACATATGGTTTGGGTGGGATTGGCTCCTTACCCAAATCTAGAGGTGGGCCTTCCTTGGCTTAAGGTAGTCAGCACATCCCATCCCAAGACCATAGTTTTGGGTTCAGAGTGGGCATATAACACATGGTTTTAAACAGACTTGTTTCCTGGGGCTCTGGAAAACTGAAGCTTGCTTTTTTCCCGTGGGAACTTCTGGAAGAGACACTCCCTCTTTCCTCGGGCAGTATAAGAATGTCAGGTCTGGGAGAACCTAGAGCTGTGAAGGGCAAAGCACCACACAGATGCTTAAGGTGAAAGGGGCAGTACCAGGAGCCAGGAACTATTTGAGGCCAGCGTTTCTATGGGTCACATGAGCTAATACATTTCCTTAAGCCAGGTGGAAATTTCCTTAAGCCAAATGGGGTTTCCTATCATTTGCAAGTATGTTCTTTGATCTCAGCAGTTAGAAAAAAGATGCATGATAGCTGCAACCCAAGTGTTACAATTATTCTAGAATACGGATTCATATATGTAAGCAAACTTGTTATAGGGGCTAAAATTATTATGGAAACAAAATTAACCAATGGCAAGTATATTGAAATACCTTGAGAGAAGGGATCATATCTGTCTTATTTAATATTGGGTCTTCTAGGACCATTCTTAGCACATAATTAAACTCTCAATATATGTGGATTGAATATGTGATCTCAGTGCTATGCTAGGTTCTGTGTTTCCCACATAGAGGAGACCTTCTCCTTTGGGGCCTTCCTGATTATGGGCTTTACTGGCCATAAGCTGTCTTTTGAATATACTTATATATATATTTTTTAATTAATAAAATTTATTTTTTAGGGCAGCTTAGGTTCACAGCAAAATTGAGGGGAAAGTATCCAGAATTCCCATATACTCACTCCCCCTGCACATGGATAATCTCTTCCACTATCAACATCCTACACTGCAGTAGTACATTTGTTATAATTAATGAACCTGTGTTGATACATTATCACTCAAACCCATAGTTTACATTGGAGTTCACTCTTGGTGTGTATATTGTATGGGTTTTGGCAAATGTATAATGATATGTGTCTGCCATTGTAGCCTTGTACAGAATAGTTTCATTGCCCTAAAAATCCACTGTGCTCTGACCATTCATTTCTGTCTCTCCCTAATTCCTAGCAGCCACTAATCTTTTTACACCATAGTTTTGTCTTTGCCAGAATGTCATATAGTTGGAATCATGTAATCTTTTTAGATTGGTTTCTTTCACTGAGTAATATGCATTTAAGTTTCCTTCATGTCTTTTCATAGCTTGATAGCTAATTTCTTTTAAACACTGAATAATACTCCATTGCCTATAAGTACCACAGTTTATCTGTTTACCTAATAAAGGAAATCTTGGTGGCTTCCAAGTTTTGGCAGCTTTGAATAGAGCTGCTATAAATATCCGTGTGCAGTTTTTGGACATAAGTTTTCAAATCCTATGGGTAAATAACCAATAGGTGCCATTGCTGGATTGTATGGTAAGAGTATGTTTAATTTTGTGAGAAACTTCCCAACTGCCTTCAAAAGTGACTATACCATTTTGCATCCCCACCAGCAATGAATGAGAATTTCTTATGTTCCTTGTCCTTGCCAACATTTGGTGTTGGTGTTTTGGATTTTTGTCATTCTAATACGTGCGTGATGGTATCTCATTATTTTCATTTGCAATTCCCTAATGACATATGATATGAACATTTTTTCATATGCTTACTTGCCATTGATGAAGTGTCTTTTTAGACCTTTTGCCTTTTTTAAAAAATTGGGTTGATATATTGGTTGAACAACCTATATATTTTAAGTTACAAAAAAGTTGTTTGGGTTTGTGGTAGCATTGGTTTGTGCCTCATCACAGAAGGACAGGATATAGGACACACGGGAAGTGTGCCATCCCCACTCCCCAATTCCCTCAAATAGAGTACATTTTTAAAGATTTCAAATTTGCAGGAAAGTATCCTCCACTCAGATCTAACAAATGCTAAATTATGGACATATTTGCTTCATATAAAAAGACACATACACATTCAAATATACTATTTATTTATTTTATTTTATTTTTTTCTTTGAATGTTTATTTTTTGAGAGACAGAGAGAGACAGAGCATGAGCAGGGGAGGGGCAGAGACAGAGGGAGACACAGAATCCAAAGCAGGCTCCAGGCTCTGAGCTGTCAGCACATTGATAAAAATTTTTAGGTGAAGAAATTGTTTGTTTGTTTGTAATGCAGTTGAAGCTGCCTTTGTACTTCTCACCAACTGTTTTTCTTTTCTTTCTTTCCCAGGGTAGTTACTATTCTGAAATTGGTATTTATATTTCCTTTGCATGTATTTATACTTTTACTTTTTAGTTTTTTTTTTTTAATGTTTATGTATTTTTGAGAGAGAGAGAGAGCAAGAGAAGGGCAGAGAGAGAGGGGGGACAAAGGATCCAAAGCAGGCTCTGTGCTGACAGCCGAGAGCCTGAAGGGGGCTTTAACTCACGAACCTTGACATTGTGACCTGAGCTGAAGTTGGTAGCTCAACCGACTAAGCCACCCAGGTGCCCCTATGCTATTACTTTGGATATATGTGTCACAAAGTATATATAGGATTGTATTCCGTATTTTAAAATGCCCCATTAATGGAACAAATTGTTTTGAACAATGCTTCTTTTAAAAAAACTCTTCTTTTTGTGATTTATCTGTTGATACATGTGGATCTAGTTCATTCAACAACTGTATTCTTTTCAATGACTGTATAAGAATTTACATGTCCTTTTTCTATTGATGGACACGTTCGTTCATTGTTTATACTTTTATTAAGCTGTTTTTACTTGTATTCAGTTAAAAGTAGTGCTAAAATATCTTTGTACATTTCCACAGGGCACACATGTGAGAGTTTCCCTAATATCTCTAAAGTTCACATTTCAGTTGGGCATTAAGACATCTTGAACTTTACCTGAAATTGCTAAATTTCTCTGTAGTGAGTTTGTATCAGTTTATACTACCATTATCAATGTATGAGGATTTTGTGGTCCCCAAATCCTTGCCAACCCTTGGTATTGTCAGATTTATAAATTTTTCCTTAATTTGATGGATGTGAAATATTATCTCACTGTGGAATTAGTAGATATTAAACACTTTTTGCTTATTTTCTTTTGGGTTTCTACTTCCATACATAGCCTACATATATTTGTTGACCATTTTCCTATTGATCTGTTTGTCTTTTCTAGATCTCCAAGAGTTCCTTGTATAATTTGGAAACTAAGCCTTTATTAGTTATATGAAGAGCAAATCCCTTCTCTCAGTCTGTGTCACTTAACTTTGTTTATTAGGTGTTTTTCAAGAAGAAGTTTTTATATTATTAATTTTCACTATAGTCAAGTTTAAGAAACTTTTCATTGTGATATGAATTTTGTATGTTTTTAAAAAGAATTTCCTTCCCTAGTCTGATGTCATAAATATCTATTCCTATAGTTTCTTCAAAAACTTTTTTTTTATTGCGGTGAGAAACATGTGACATGAAATTTGCTACCTGCACTATTTTTAAGTGTACAGTTCAGTGGAAGTAAGTGTATATACATTATTGTGGAAGCAGAGCTCTAGAACTTTTTATCTTGCAAATCTGAAAAACTATACCTATTAAACAATAATTCTCCCTTTTCTCCTTCCCCCAGCCCCTGATAACCACCATTTTAATTTCTGTGAATTTGACTGCTTTAAATACCTCATATAATTAGAATCATACAGTGTTTTTCTTTTTGTGATGGCTTTATGTCACTTAGCAGAATGTCCTCAAGGTTCATCCATGTAACATGTGACAGGATTTCCTTCCTTTTTAAGGCTGACTATTATTCCATTGTATGTATATATCACATTTTGTTTACTGTTCATCTGCTGATGGATATTTGGGTTGCTTTCACCTCTTAGCTATTGTGAATAGTGTTGTTATGAATACGAGTGTACAAGTATCTCTTTGAGACCCTGCTTTCAATTCTTTTGAATATACACCCAGACATGGGATTTCTGGATCAGGTGGTAGTTCTATTATTTTTTTTTAACATTTATTCATTAAAAATATTTTTTAAATGTTTATTTATTTTTGACACAGAGAGAAACAGAGCATGAATGAGGGAGGGCCAGAAAGAGGGGGGGGGGGCACAGAATCCAAAGCAGGCCCCAGGATCTGAGCTGTCAGCACAGAGTCCCACACGGGGCTTGAACTCACGGAGTGTGAGATCATGTCCTGAGCTGAAGTCAGATGCTTAACCGACTGAGCCACCCAGGTGCCCCTAACATTTACTTGTTTTTGAAAGATAGAGAGAAACAGAGTGTGAGCAGGGGAGGGCCAGAGATAGAGGGAGACACAGAATCCGAAGCAGGCTCCAGGCTCCAAACTGTCAGCACAGATCCTGACACGGGGCTTGAACTCACGAACCATGAGATCATGACCTGAGCTGAAGTCAGATGCTTAACTGACTGGGCCACTCAGGTGCCCCATGATAGTTCTATTTTAGTTTTTTGAGGAATCACCATACTTTTTTTCCATTTTTCATTGCATCATTTTACATTCCCACCAACAGTGCACAAGGGTTCCAATTTTTCCACATCCTCGCCAGTGTTTGTTATCTTCTCCTTTTTGGGACTAGCCATTATAATGGGTGTAAGGTAATATGTATTATGTTTTTTGTGTGTGTATTCAAATCTCTTACCTATTTTTAAATCAGATTATTTAGCTTTTGTTGTTGTTGAGTTGTAGGAGTCCTTTATATATTCTGGATATTAACCCTTTATCAGATAGATGATTTGCACAATTTTCTCCCATTCTGTAGGTTGCCTTTTTACTCTATTTATTGTACCCTTGGATGCATAGAAGTTTTTAAGTTTGATGTAGTCTCATTTGTCTATTTTTGCTTCTGTTACCAGTGCTTTTAGTGTCATATACTAGAAATCATTGGCGAGTCCAGTGTCATGGAACTTTCCTCCTATGTGTCCTAGGAGTTTTATCATTTCAGGGCTTGCACTTAGGACTTTAATGCATTTAACGATTATATATGGGGTAAGATAAAGGTCCAGTTTCTCTTGTGCATATGGATATCTAGTTTTCCCAATACCATTTGTTGAAGTGGTCTTAGCACCTTTGTCAAAGATCATTTAACCATACAAGCAAGAATTTTTGGGGGGGCTCTGTGTTCTATTCCATTAGTCTATTTGTCTGCTTTATGCCAGTACCATGCTGTTTTGATTACAGTGGCTTTGTAATGTGTTTTGAGATCAGGAAGAGTTAATTCTCCTGTTTCTTTCTTTCTTTCTTTCTTTCTTTCTTTCTTTCTTTCTTTCGGGGTCCCTTGAGGTTTCAAATGAATTTTAGGAAGAATTTTTCTATTTTCTGCAAAAAATAATGTTGGGATTTTGATAGGAATTCTGAAGTTTTTTTTAAAGTTTATTTATTTTTGAGAGGGGGACAGAGAGAGAGGGAGAGGGGGAGACTCCAAGTCAGGCTCCACACTGTCAGCGCGGAGCTGGATGCGAGACTAGAATCCACGAATGGCCAGATCATGACCTGAGCCGAAACCAAGAGTCAGACACTTAACTGACTGAGCCACCCAGATACCTTGGGATTCTGAATTTTGATAGGGATTGTGAATTTCTAAAGCTATTAAAGATTTTTTTCTCATGTCTTTGATATTTCTATATTTATTTTCCAATATGTAGAAGGTAAAGGTTAGTTTTATATTTTTCTAGCGTCATCATTGAACAATTTATCATTTTCCCACCAATTTGGAATGCTATCATATCATATACCAAATTTTCACATATGGGTGGATCTATTTCTGGAATCTATTCTTTTCTATTTATTTATTTTTATTTCCAGGTAGTAATATCACAGTAGTTATTTCATTATTAAAACTCTATAATAAGTCTTACTATCTGGTAATACACTCCCTGTGTTCTGTTGTTGTTGATGATGATATATTCCTGGCTATTTTTGGTCTTTGTTCTCAATATGAATACAATAATTTATTTTTTTCCTCTACTATATTTTTAGTTTTTTTTTTAAAGTTAACTTGTAGTTTCTGTTGCCATTAATGATAACATAATTTTATTTCCTAATCAGAGTCTCTCTGATACATAGGATATTTGGATTTTTCTATACTAATTGCATGAAAGCAAAACTGGTTTCTCTATAAATTTCTTTATAGATTTTCTCAGATTATTTACAGATGTCATTCTCAAATAAGGACAATTTGTGTCTTTCTTTCCAGCCCCTATGTATTTGATCTCTTTTTCTCAATGCTTAAGTGTTTGATTTCTTTTTCTTACCTTACTTCATTGGTAGGAATTCCAGCATATTGTTGAATAGAAGTTGTGATAGTGAGCAAGCTTCTTTGTTGTTGTGTTCTGATCTAGTACTTAAAATATAAACTTGCAATGCCACTGCCACCTTGGGTGAAGTCTGATATGACCTTGAAAACCAGAAGATAGATTATTATTACTACTCCCACTTAAAATGGTTCAGTTATTTCCAGCTGCCTATTGGATAAATGCCCAAGTTCCTTAAAGGGGCCTAGGAGATCCTGCCTAACCTTGTCCCTCCCTCCCTTCCTCTCTTACCTTTATCTTAGATCACTCTACATTCTATCCTGGTCTTCTTTCAATTCCTTGCCCTTCATCTCACTTCAGAGCTTTGCATATGTTATCTAATCAGCCTGGAATATTTTGTTTCTCCCCTTCTACTCTTCTCCACTTAGTTAACGTTTACTCATCTTTCAGTTTTTTAACTCAATGTGTCTTTCTCTTAGAAGATTTCCAAGATCTTTGTCAGACCAGAACAAGTCTCAAGGCTTTCCATTTTAGACCATCCTGTTTTTCACTTATTAAATTGTATAACTATTAATACATTTGCTGTTTTTGATGGGTGCCAGTCCTTTCCACTAGAATGTAATCTTCATTAGCGAAATCACTATATCATTAACCAGATGTTTAGCACTTTGGAATGGCCTTGCACATTAGAAGGGCTCAAATACATTTGTTGAATGAATGAATGAATGAATGAGTGAGCGAATGAATGAATGAATAAGTAAATAAATAAATGTAGGTGATTATCTTTTCTAAGATGGAAATACACTCCCCCCGCTTTAATGTCAGTTATTTTAGTTGAGTCTAGTTCGATTCAACTGTTTACTGAATCAGATCAATATTTGGCTGGGAATAGCCAATTTTGGATATTCTGAGAGCCACCCAAAGCCTGTGAATATGTGAAAGTTTAAGTAAATGATACTTATTCATCTGTGAGCCTTTAGAACCCCTTTGCCCTTCCTTTCCACTTCCTAAATCCAGGAATTTGTGGAAAACAAGATGTGGGACTCCTCTGAAGGTTTTCGGCTGCCTGAGGAGAGGGTCCCAGACAACATGCAAATACATGCTGATTTAAGTTAATTAGGCTGGAAGCTATATGGGATGAGTGACAGGAGCATGGATTTGGAGTCAGTCTGACCTGGATTCAGACCCAAGTGTTGCCACTTGATAGTTTGGTAAGACATTTGAACCTTCTTGTACCTAATTGAAACTTCTTACCTTCTCACCTATTAAATGTGGTTAATGTTGTTATGCTTAAATCTCTTCTGCTTAAACTGTATGGTGATGGCTTTGAGTTGTAATTGTAACAGGACTGACATTGATAGTTGGATGTGCGTCCTTACAGCCCATGGACTTTGATAAATAGCATCCAGGAAATTTTCATGTAAGTTCTGTGGTTCTGTTTCTTCCATCATGTGTCTAGAATCTTCCAGTGGCAAATTGCTATGTCAAACTGAATTATGAAAGTGAGTCAGGTTTCTTCTTATTGAGGGCAAAAATTCTGTTTTGCTATGGTATTTTTTTTCTCCAAGTTTTACTTCTCTAAGAACAGCATAGGAAGTTAACATTTCAAAACATAGCTAAATAAAAAAGCCCATTTTGGAATGCCAGGCTGTCATAGAGTGATTTTATCTCTCTGATATAACACTATAATAACATTATTTTGTAGTTGATATAAACATAAGCACACCAGTTTTTATCATTTTTGCCCTTGGTTTTTGGAGATGGAATTTAGAGGCAAAATGCATTTAGATATGAAATATTGAAATCTATTGAGAGTGTATAGAATTATTTAATAGTACAACAGGACTGCGTGTTTCTTTTAGAAGTGACATCAGGTGGGTTAGCTAACTGAAGCTGCCAAGACTGTATTTTAATGATCTCTAGGGTTTATCTCTTATTTAAAATTCTTTGTCATTTAGTCTGCATGTGCTAAATCACTGACACTTGCTAAATTCTTCTTCAGATTTGTTGGTTTTCTACTGTTTGGTGCTGATCATTTGATCACTTTGATATATGACAAGAGGAAGAAAGTAGTTATCTAATTTTCACTGAACAGTCTTCCCTAAGGTATTAAATATATTCATTCTATATCTTATCTGTCATCAGATATAGATTGTGAAATGCTCTGATAGAAGCTTTAAATTCAGGGCTCCTACTTCAGTCAGCTCTCACTCAGTATTACAGTAACAACCCCCAAATTTCTGTGGCTTGGACCCCCCTAAGATTTATTTCTTGTTCACTTTGAATATAAGTTTATAAAGTTGGTAGTGCCTTTGCTTCTGCCTCAAGTATCTTTTTCACTGCAGGATCCAGGCGGAAGGAGAAGTCTTCATCTGGGACACATCATTCTTGTGGGTGAAAGAGACAATCAAAGCTCGCAGTGGCTCATAAAGTTCCTGCTCAGCTGTGACCATATTCCGTCCCTATGTGCATTCTACTGGCCACAGCAAATCTCGTGGCCAAGCCCAGCCTCAGTGTCTTCTTCCAGGAGGGACACTGCAGTTTACAAGGCAATTGATTGGCATGTGTCATTCTCTTACAGGAAAGGGGAGAGAAAATAACAGAATATAGCATTGATATAATTTTAGATAGGGCTGCTAGCATCTTTTTCTGTCATGCCCTGTTCCTCTGATACTTCCCTGAAAAGTCCCTTCCCTGCTCCTCTCACCCATTCCTGCATCATTCCTATACCCTCTGTTGCCAGGTAGACCCATAAAACCTTCCCAGCTTCTCTGCCCAACCTGATAATGCGTCTTTATAACATAGTGCTTAAATGATTGCTTTAGTCAACACTGACACAGCCTCTGGAGTTGTCTGATGTAATAAAGAATAGCTTTGCTCTGGGGCACCTAGGTCGCTCAGTTGGTTAAGCATCTGACTCTTGATTTGTCTTAGGTCATGATCTTATGGTTTGTGGGATCCAGCCCCGCATTGGGCTTCATGCTGGCAGCGTGGAGCCTGCTTGGGATTCTATCTCTGTCCTTCCCCTGCTTGTGCTCTTTCTTTCTCTCAAAATAAATAGATAAACTTAAAAAAAAAAAAAAAAGAATAGCTCTGCTCTGCTCCAGGTAGGCTCCATATTTGCTGAAGATATATCCATTATTTTTGTTTTATTCCTGGTAATTACTTTGAAGTGAAATTTTATTTATTTTTATTTTTTAATTTTTTAAAAATTTTTTTACCATTTATTTATTTTTGAGACAGAGAGAGAGCATGAACAGGGGAGGGTCAGAGAAAGAGGGAGACACAGAATCTGAAACAGGCTCCAGGCTCTGAGCTGTCAGCACAGAGCCCGATGCGGGGCTCGAACCCACGGACCACGAGATCATGACCTGAGCCGAAGTCGGACGCTTAACCGACTGAGCCACCCAGGCGCCCCTGAAGTGAAATTTTAAATAAATCAGATAATTACTGCTTATATCTATTTGACATATGTCCAAAGCCCTTATATACCTTACTCCTCTTTTTGTCTTATAATGCTTTATAGCACACAGAGCAATTTTTACCTCAGTCAACTCATCCTCATGCTCACAAGAATCCTGGTGGGGTCAATATTATTGTGATTCCCATTTCCAGGCTGGGAAAAGTTAAGCAGCCTATTCAAGATAAAAGGCTAATGAGCTTTCTAGCCAGTATTCAAGCCAGGTTACATACCAATGGGCGCTTTTTGTTACTGAGAAAGAAATACCCTGTTTTAAGCATATCTGGAAGAATGCTTATAGTAAATACTTTGTAAAGAAGTTTTAGAGTAAGATGATTATTTCATGGATAGGATTCATCTTAAGATTTAAAAAAAAAATAAAAGCTTCATTTTGAGTGATCTGATTAATAAATTTCAGTTTATATACAACTTTCCCCAGGAAAGCAATCATTATATAGATTGGGCAGTATGGTTGTGGAGTACAACACTCTATGAAGCCACTTTGCCCATCGCAGTAAATGGTGTCCCCTCCATACTGCTGCTCAAAGGGGTCCACTCTCTTCTTTCCCTCCACTGCCTTGCCCTCATCCAACCACTATTGCCTCTCAACCAGAATGTGGCAGCCATCCCCTAAATAACCCTCCATACCTTTTCTTGCATCTTCCAGGCCTTCCTCACACCAAGACTGGAGGTATTTTCAAAGTATAAATCTGAATTTGCCTGACTTTTCTCTCCCCACCCAGATTCTTTGATACAGCTACATGGCTCCCATGTGATATCACCCCACAAACTGCCAGCCTTCTCTTGTGCCATTCACTCCCCCTCTCTGTGTCTTTAATCTCAGTTCTCTCTTCTCCTCCCTAGTCTGTTAGCACTCACTTCTCAGGTCCCACCTTCTCAGCAGAGCCAGCCATGAGCCCCAGACCACAATAGCTAGTCCTGTGTCAGTGGAAATGCAGCCAGAAACTCACCTCTCTACCCCTGCCATCACTAAGTCCTGTAGATTTTCCTGCTTAAATATCACTGGAAGCTGACTGAGATACATAGGGTATTTCAGCCTTCATTTTCACAGATGTATAAGATGATAATGTTTTTTATGGAAGTCCTCACCCACCCACACCAGTCACTATTACAAGAAGATACTCAGGGGTTGAGGAGAAAGCAACCAAGTTCAAACATGTTTCAGAGCAACCATGTTGAAGACAATGCAAGTGTGTTTCAAACACAGTCCACCTCATGTTTTAGACTATAAATGCTCCCTGTGATAACTGCTAAAATTAATCAAAGCACCCCAAACTCTGACTGCCTTTCATGCAGTGGCCTTACCGATGGTGGCAGTTTGGCACCTAAGGGATCAGATTGCTAAGGGTTGGTCTGTGCCCCACGCTTGTTGCCGCCACATGTTGCAGAGTTGGGTCCTCGTACCCCTTGAGTGTGCTCCATTACAGGTTGTTAAACATGGTGGGCCCGTGGTGAGCATCTCTCCATTACACAACAAGATGTGTACGTTCAGTATCTTAGAGGTCAGGGTAGACAGGTCGCTTTGCTTGTGGCTCATCCTCAGCTGTCAGTATGGCAAGACGGCTTGTGGCACACTGCTCCATTGGGCAGACAGCTGCCTCTCCAGAGATGATGATAATCTACCGTGCCTGTGGGTTTTGATGCAGTCATGTCTGGGCTTGTTCTCAAGGTGACAGACCAGATTTAACTTGAGCCACATCTCAGGAGACAGTGTGGAGAGGGTAAGTCACATACCTGCAGCTATCGGTCGGGGTGCAATTTGCCTCTTGCTCTTCCCTCACTCTACTAATAGCTAAGTTTAATATTTTTTTCCTGAAGATTGTTTCAAGGAGACTGTTTTCCTTGCCTTCTTGGAACTCATAGAATGAAAATAGGGGTCCATAAATGTCTTGGTTAAAAATTAGAAGATTTTAGAGTATCTCCTTGTCTGTTTGGGGCCCTGGCAGGAAGCCTCCTATTCACTGTAAGTGAATAAATGTTTTCATCTATTTTTGTCTTCCCTTCTTTGCTCTTTTCCAGGGAATGCCCTTTTCTTCATTTTCAGGCTATTGGAAATCTTCTAAGGCTCACTTAAAGTTTCATCTTATAGGAAACTTCCTAGATTTCACCCAGTCAGAATTAACTTATTATTTGGTGAAATCTTCCTTTGTACTTTCATTTCACCTTGTGACTGCCTGTGCTGTTTTTAAAGTTCTTCTTTACCTACTTTTCCCTCCCAGATTTTCTAATTTTTAAGGATAGGACTGGAACTTAGTCAAATTCATGCTGTCCCCAATGCCCAGTACGCAGTTCCACTCAGTAGGAGGGCTGTAAATTTATTGAATGAATTTAAATCTTAAAGACTTGTTCTTTCATGAGAAGGACATTGCACAATTATAATATTCTCCATAAACAAATGGACACTCAAAAAGAAGTGCTCTGATGTTCTTTTTTCTGTCTTGCCATGAATTTGCCATTTCCTTACCACTTCAGTTCAAAACACTTGAGTTTCCAAGAACAGCTGTTTTCTCTTCTCCATAAGTGAGTTCAGGAAAAACCAGCCATTCCACTGGACCTACTTATCTTGTGTCGTGCACTCAATATAAGATTGTGTGATACGAGTAAGAAGCTAGGCTTCCTTTTGGGTGGGGCTCCAGTATTTCCTTTTTGGAGGCCAAGTCTTCTGAAATCAGAATCAATTTTCTAAAACATACCACGTTGAATTGAGCCCCAGAGATATGTTTTTCTGTTTGTAGTCTTTTCCTTTCCTTTTAATAATAGAAGACATTATAAACATTCTCACTTCACTGTCTTCCTATTCTTAACTGTTCTTGGGAGGAATCAAGTCAGAAGATACCAAGCTTGGAGTCTCTTCATCGCATTCTTCATAGAAAAAATGATCTGAGCCAACACCACAGCAGTCAGCATCTGTCGTCTCTGCAAGGAGACCACGGTGGTAATTATGCACAGGGTAGGTTGCTTAAAAAATAAATTGATCAATTTAAAAAATTAGGTGTGGAGAATAAAAGGGAACCTGAGGATTTTTACACTGTTTTTGTGATATAATCAGCTGTAGCCAAGAGAGTTGCTTTATAATGTGAATATTCTTAGCTTCAGTCACACATTTTCTTCAGAATTAACTATCATAATCCTTTTCATTACTCTAACAGAGTCTGATGACTCTTGTCCTAGAGGGAAACCTCCCCCCCCCCAACTCTTCTGTTAATAGATTGGGACCTAATGTGATCATAGTACTCTAATTTATTAGTCAGATCCTGGGTAGACTGAGAAAAATAACTGATAACTTAGACAGACTTTTTATATACTTTATTTTTCCTCTTTATTCCTTTTAAAATGAAAATACTGAGCTTTTCTTTTGATCTATTTTATATTTGTGAAAGAAGATAACAGTGCAGTAAATAGGAGGAGCATGACCCTTGGATTCAAATGTCAGCGTCAACACCTAGTAGTTGTGCAGATTTATTTACCTGCTTATCAGTATCCTCCCAATAACTACTCTGCAATTTCTCTGAGCATTAGTATGAACAATAGATATTCGAATATAACTATTATTATTATCGTCAATTTTTCTGACCTGCAGAAATACACATATTCCTTGGAAGTATACATTTTTGGAGAGTGATCAGGGATGAGGTATTATTATACTTTAATTTTTTTGTTTCTTTTTATTCATTCAGTATATGCATGCGTGTATGCATTTGTGCGTGCGTGTGTGTGTGTGTGAATTTCACATAATGTGTATTGGATACAATTTCAAGCACTTTGATAACATTAATGAATAAAACAGACAAAAATTTCTGCCTGCTCATGGGGCTTACATGATTGTAGTAGGTGTGGCTGGAAGCTGATAAATTCTATGGAAACATTAAACAAGATAAGAGGCTAGGGAGTTGGGAGTAGGTTGCAGTTATAAATAGGGAGGTGAGGGAAGGCCTTACTGTGAATACGACACTGGTTTTTTGTTCTTAGAGGATTTCATGTACTATCTTTGAGAATGGAGAAGGAAGATGAGAGCACAGAAAAGGAGTCTGCTGATTCATAGGAGAACGTGAGAATTTCCTTTGTGTAACATGTGTCAAAACACAAACTAATATAGAAAAGCAAAGTCTTCCAGGTGGGCTAGTTTTCTTTTATTCAATTTGAGCAAAAATCTTCCTGAAGTGCTTTTTTTACATACTCCACCTTTCCAAAAGATGGGTACTGAATACAGTCCACCTGATCTGTGACTGCTGCCAGGGGTCATCACCATGACCCTCACGCCTGTTACTGAACTGTCATGAAGCAAGGTCCTCAGGGTCAACAGAGATGCTTTCGGCTATTTGCCTACATCATGACTGAGTCGGCAGTGGTTGTCAGTTCTACATAGCAGCTACTACACAGATATGACTATTCAAATTTAAATATAAATTAATTTAAATAAATGATATTAAAAATTCAGTTTCTTAGTCACATTAGTCATATTTTAAGTGCTCATTTCCAGCATTGCAGAAAATTGCTAGCGTTTGTTATTTTACATGTTCCTGTCTCTGACATTGTTTTTTGTGGTACTATCAGCTTCCGACTCTGTCTCTTCCTTTTGACTTGTTGTTTCTCATGGTTTATAGGTTTAAATACTAGATTTAGAATTTTGTGTGAAGTAAGGGCAACGAGGCTCTAACAGAGAACAGAAGAGCATTCTTATGTTCAGGTCCTTGAGTTTTCATACTTAGAATGTATATTTCTATTCTGACTGCCCCAAGGCCTTTTTTGCTTGGTTATTGTTATGCAGCTGTGCTCTGGGTGGTAAGAGAATCATACTGCTGAGTTATTATGGGAGAAATACTATCAAACTTTAAAGGTAAAATTGCACTTTTATGGAAATGCTTTAGACCCTGTCAATGGTCCCTTATTTGGAGCAGTGCTATTCAAGGAGTGTTTATTGACCGACTGCCTACACATATGCTAAACGCTGTGTTATGTCCAGGAGATGCAAGCAAAAATGAACATGGCCCCATTCCATGAGATCACAGTCGATGTGGTGGAGAGAGTCAGAAATAGGCAGGGTTTCCAATTATCCAGTGCCCAGGTATGCCCAGGACACTCTGAAAGTCCAGAGGAGGGTGGTTCATAAGCCAGCCTTCCCCCAGGTGGTGGGAAGGGAGATGAGACAGGAGGTTGGAGGCCAGGGAACGCTCCCTAAAGAAGAAATTCTTAAGTGGCATCCTGGAGGATGAATAGGTGTTTGTCACATGACGGAGCTGGGAGAATGAGGTCAACAACACATGATGTTGTATGACATGTGATAGTATGAACGAAGAAAGACACTGAGGAGTGAACTGTCATGGTGAGAGTGGGGACTTTTAAGTTTATTAATGATGGAATTTCAAAGAAGAGGGAGCTTGTGTCTGTAGAGAGGGACAAGCTTTGGGTGGCATGTTGAAAAGATGGTTTTCAACAGAGCTGGAGGAGGGGCAGCGTGGGAGTGGTGACGTAGGCTGATCTGACTTCTCTGCAGTTCAGTTAATTCACTAGAGCAGCTCTGTGGAGGTGAAGTTTGAGGGAGGTGGGCTGGAGGCTGGGACACCCGTGGTGGCAGGTGGGTGGAAGAGGAGGGAGTTGTAGCAGTCCAAAAGGTCGCTAATGAGGGCCTGATGTGAGAGTGTAATGGAGTGGAGGAGAGGACCTGGGTTCAATCAGTATTTAAGCCATAATATCTGGATTCGAGGATAGATTAGACATGAGGGCTGAAGGAGAGAGGAGTCAGAGATGACTCTAGGCTTTCAGGAAAACAATTAATTTGAACTCTTCTTCCATGTTTATGGTGATAGGTTTTGACCTATAGCTTCTACTAGTGATTTGCATTGGCAACTGTGGTGTCTGGGTTGGGTTTTGGTTCTTCAGGACTCTTACCACTCTTTCCTTTGTTGAAAGAACTTGAGGCCTAGACTGTAGTGAAGTACTACCCTCCTATGACTTTAATTCTGCAACGGCCTATGAAAATTTATAGAAATTCAGCTTCATTTCTAGTGGATCCAGTCCAGATGCCAAAATTACCCTATTGCTGGGACAGTCCTTGGGTGGACCATTGAATCTGTTATTCATTAGGAACAACTGAAAACCATCAACAAAATTCTTGTACTATGCCAACAGTAACCCCAGTCAAATATTAAGGTAGCTTCCAGGTTTCAGAAAGTTATGAATCTCAAAATCTGTCTAGCTGAACTCTTACTTGTATGTTTCACATATTTATTTATCACGTGAAGGAGCTAGTGGCTTCCTTTTTATAATTGTACATTGCTTTTTTTTTTTAGATTATAAATTAAGTTCAGAGTTCTGAATGTTGGTGGAGACATGCTTAGAGATCTGTAGTCAGTCACTTTAAAGTAAAATCACAAATTGAGTCCAGATAGGAGAACCAGAAGCAGGAGTGGAGCTAGCCCAAAGGGTCCATTATAATGGGGCCTACGTTGAAAGCAAGAATTCTCTCATACCTGCAGTGCATTTTAAAAGGATTTTCCAAGTAACAGTTAATATTTTAATGGCATCTGTTAACCTTCCAGGAAAACCTAGTTCTCTAGTTTGCAAGATTAAGGAAGCACGCCAAATGCATGTTGATACTTCAGTTTTTACTGACATTTCATGACTGCATGGCTAAAGCCACAGAACAGTAGGCGCCTGCCACTTTCTTTTCACAGTTTTATTTAGTCGCTGCATCTGTCCTTTGTTGCTAAATACTTTTTCCTTGTCACTCAAACTGCTCCATCAAATTGGATCTTCAGTGGTCTGGCAGTTTTTGAATGACTTCTTGGAAGCTGTGAAACCCTGTTCCCTAATCAGGAAGATCTGGGCAAGTCTTCTGTTATGAGGAAAGATGGCACGTCTCTTCTAAGTGACACAACAGGATAATAGGACAATTACACAACATCTTCAAAATTTTTCTCTGAAGACCGGTGATGTGTTTTGGTGATGAACCAGTACTGTAAATTGAGAAGCATGGGAAATTTCCATATTCTTTGAGAGTGTTTTGTATAAAGGAGGAAAGAAAACAAGCTGACTTTTTATAATTCTTGGTAGAGGTTACATTAACTATTTGTCAAAAGTTGGATTTTTGAAGATTCTTGGCTTCTAAGAACATTCTTCATGAACTGCCATTCTTTGTATGATGTCAATGAAAGTTGTTTAACAACATAACAAAATAGCTTTATAAAAAGATAAATATGCGTTTCATTAATCCCAGGGGGAGCTTCTGAAATGCATTTTCTTTATAAATAATTAGTGTCATTCTGTGAAACTCGTGACTTCTTAGGGTGGGAAGGGGGAAAAATCTATCTTTTCAAGCAGTTTGTGATTTAGTACCAGCTGGTCGAGTGAGTTGAAAAGCCTTCTGAGTCGTATGCCTTATTATTTTGAATGCCTTTTCTCTCTCTTGGGAGACTAGCTAACCTCTGCAGTCTTTCTTCCATGGCAAATGGCTCTAAAACTTTGATCTTCTCAAACCAGTTTGCCAGATGTAGCAGGTAGAGCCTGTATGATCTTTTGTGTGCCAATTCAACAGGGCTGATTGGAAACCATAAGTTAATCCTGTATGATGTTTTTTCTAGGCATTACAGCAGAAGTTCTTGTGGTGACCTCGTTCGAGGAACTGCAGAGAAGGGCCCCAGAAGCAAGAGGGAAGATTGTTGTGTATAATCAACCTTATGTCAACTACTCGAAGACAGTGCAGTACCGAGTCCAGGGGTCAGTGGAAGCTGCCAAAGTGGGGGCTGTGGCATCCCTGATTCGATCAGTGACTTCCTTCTCCATCTACAGGTTGGTCACGATGTTCATTTGAAACCCTTTAAAAAAACCTGAAGATTGAGAAAAACCCATGAAAGAGAAACCCGTATGAAATAAAAACAAACCATTCAAATGAAAATACTGATTTGTTTACGGAATTTTCCCTCATTCCATATTTGGTCACTTGTTTGTAATGTCTCCTTTGGCCTTTTCAGGATTCCAAGCATTGTTTGTACATTCCTTTAAAAACCTTTCCACATCCGTGATGACCCCATAACATTCCTTATATAACCAATATGTTATGTATTTTCATTGGAGGGAGAACTGAATTCACGTCTGTGTTTCATCAAAGATTCCTAGTGACTTCAGAGGAAGCTAGGCCTTTTCCCATTGTTGCTAGAGAAGTGAAATAAAAATAAAGTGGGTAACGTGATGAGAGCTGTCTGTGGTGTAGTGGAAGGAGACTAGGGAGTAGAGGATCTTGGATACAGACCTCGCTCTGCCCCCAAACAAGTATGTGGCCTTAGGAATATTCTTAAACTCTGTGGGTCTTTGCATTCTCCTCTGTTAATCAGTGATGATGAAGAGTAATAAATTTACAATATTACTTTTAGAATAAATGAGATAAACTTATGAAAGATACTTGATTATCTGTAAAGGTCTATATAAGTATTTGATGGTATTTAAGGACAACGTAAGTTTTCCTTTTTCTTTGTATTTTTGATCGAGGTAATTGCAAGACCGTCAGTCTTAGGGTAAAATTCAGCCTTTCAGCGGATGAAAGTTCTGAAACTTGACCTGCAGACATTTGGCCTAGTTTAAAAGTTACATATGGTCATGCCACACATTAAGGGTGAAATATTTGATGGGATAAACATGGATAAAAGAAGCACCATTTTAGTGTTGTAGCCTGGTCTCCCAAAGATAAAAAACAAAACAAAACAAAGCTTATGGAAACAATTGCAAATCGGGTTTATTTGGGTTTCAAGATCAGATCAGTATCTATTGTAAGGGAAAGCTTATTTATTCTGCACAATTTTTGTTTGGAGCTGGAGACGCAGTTGCTTGATCTTAATTAGCACCCTACACCCTTGAAAATAATATAACTGATGAGACATCAGCAAATAGGAAACCAAGTCAAAAGAGAGTTGTCCAGAAGTGCAGAGAAAAGAGAAAAGGGACATTTTTCTTTAATGGGGATAAGATATCTTCCCAGGGACGAAGATGGGACATGTTAAAACTACTTGTGAAATGTTTTATGAGAGAAAAACTAGTTCCACTCATGTCATAGTGCTAAAAATAATGTGCTTTGTAGGGTGCAAAGGTTTAGTGACTAGTGAAATAATCATTGGATCCTATTCTTTTGGATGGTTAATCTTCCCAGGAGGGAAGTCCTAAAATGGCTAGCTTACTTCCCAGAATGCCTCAGTCACCCCTTAGAATAACAAGGGCCTCGGCAAGCTGTGGCCATTCACTATGATTTCACTGGTCATGAGATCTAAATTATGGAGCTATTGGGTGATTGCCAAAAATATTTATTTAAGAACTACTATTTATAAGACTAATAAACTCCAAGATGACTTAGTGTACTGCAGTATACTAGGGTTAATTGACATTTTTTTTTTCTGGTGTAATGACATCTGGAAACCCAGGCTATACCCTAGGAGCCCCAGAAAAATTTTGCCTGGCATAGGACATAGAAATGTATTGTTAGCCTTTAATATTTGGGATGAACAACTTATAGTGTATATTAAAAAGATGTTTTTCTTAATATTTCTAGTTCTAGACTGATTATAATCTTTTCATTGATTTTATAGCCAACCGTATTTCAATGGACTCTTGACTTTTGTAACTCCATCTTTTTGATATTTAAAAATACATAATAACATTGCCCTTTACCTAGTACTTTAGAATCTTTCACATATGTCATGTTACTCATTATGACAACTCAGTGGACCAAGCAGAAGGGGCATTATTATACCCATTTTACAGATAGGGAAATAAAAGTTCAGAGAATTCAGCATATTAACATGTTTAAGTATTACATTCTGAAAAATAAAAACAAAATGAAACAAACTCTTTTTCCACTAATAGCTAATTGTTTCTTAGAGCTAATTTTCCTTAAAGAGTATTTTGTATTCCTGTCTCTAATTCTTCACCTGTCATTCATTCTGCAGACCATTTTAATCTGGCTTTTGCCAATACTGAAATGGAACTTGTTAAGGTCACAAATAGCGGCCTAGTTGTCAAATATAATGGACATTTTCAGGCCATCATCTTACTTAACCACTCTGAAACATTTGTCACTGTTGACTGCTTTCTAAATACCTCTTCTGTTTGGCTTCTGTGACTTCGTTCTTATATTCTCTTTCTCTTTCTTGCTCTTACTCTTTCTCTCTTTCCCACTTACCCTCTTCCTTTTCTGTTTCCCTGACTTCTCACTCTGAACATTCTACCTGAGCAGTCCCATCGTGCTTGTGGCTTCAGCCACCATCTCTGCCTGTGACACTTTCCAAACCCACCTTTCCTTCCCATACTGTTGTCTGAGCACGGGGCCCATACATCCGACGACCTCCTGATCCTTCTTTTGGATGTTCCTTAGTTATCTCTTCAGTTTTCTTCAAAACTGAACTCACCTTTTTACCTCTTTATCCTGCACTTTCTACCTCAGGGAAGAGCATGTCATCTATTCTGCCTTCTAACTTAGATGGTTCTTGAGAACTTTTTTCCTCTTCCCTTATCCATCATTGCTGACAGTTACTATGCCTTCTAGGCTCTGCTCTTTATTAGTCATTTCAACAAATACATATAGAGTAGCCCCATTTCCCAACATGACTCCACATTCCTGTAGTCAGGAGTCACTGACACTTTCCGAATGCACCAGGTTTCCTCAGGATTTCATGACTTTGCATATGCCTTCTCCCCTGTAACCTTCTATCCCTTTCCTCATTGTCTCAAACTGTCCTTTAAGATTCATCTTAAATGTTTCTTTTTCTGGGGAGCCCTCCCTGGTATCTAGCTCCAGCCAGGGTGAGCCGCCTCTTTCCAGTATTTCCACATCGTTCTGTGCATACTCTATGTCATAATGTCTTGGGGGTAGATGTGATCCATGCTTTGGTAGGGTACACTAACTGTTGTATCAACTTCAAATCTCAGTCACTTAACACAATAGGAGTTGATTTCATACTCACATAATAGTTCTAAGAGGGTGTTTAGCAGGTGGCCTTCTGCTCCTTTCCATCAACTCTAAGGTCTCAGAGCCTTCTGCAGGATCTTTTACATCCAGCTGGCAAATAAGAAGATAGAGAGAGAAAGTTGATAATCAAACAGGAGGTTTTCCATGGCCAGGTCTAGACACGGCCTACTTCACTTCTGTTCACATTTCACTGGTCATAATAAAGTCATGAGGCTGGGAGATGTGGTGTGCCTTTATGTCCTCAGTGACAGGTAAACTGTCCAGTCCATCCTGATCACCTGACTCCATTATACGTTCCAGAAAGACATGGGATATCTTTCTCTCTTTCTCTCCATGTAAATATATATATACACACACATATATGTATATATGTATTTATATATATATACATATATATACATATACACACACACATATATATATATGTATATATATATTTACATCTCCAAATTCCCATCATCTAGTATTTTTGTTACATAATAGTCACTCAGGAACTGTTCTGTTGAGGGAATGAACTTGTTTGAGATTGTATAGTCAGTCACGGCAGGGCTTTCGTAACAAGCCAGGTGACCAGATTGCAAATGCTCTCTGACCAAACTGTATAACCTCTGGATAGTAAATACAAAACAACTTGAATTTTTAGGGCACTTTGCTCTGTACTTAAGGAAAATATACATGTGCCCAGCATGCCAGATTGTATCTTTTTTTCTGCCACAACTTTCATGAACAATGGTATTTTGAGTTGCTAGTTGAATAAAACAGCTCCCTTCTCTCTGACAGATATTTCACCCTTAAGTTTTATGGGGGTGGTGATACTGGATTCTGTCTAGGAGTGGTGTAGAGGTCAGCAATACTAGAGAACAGAATAGAAATTGTAATTAGTTTCTGCCTGACTTCAAAATTAGAGAATCCCCTAAAATGCAGAACATGTGTTTTACCAGTTTGATTTGACATTTGTCAGTGCAGTTAACAATATTTGTTAGCCATTTTGGAAGTACAACAGTCACATGGTTACATGACATGTCCTTAAGAGACATCTGTAAAAAGTCCGTTACTTGTTGCCTTCAATATCTCCAGGTTCATTGTTGTTATTTCTCTGCATTGCCATTGTCAGTATCCTTGTGCTCAAATTTACTTTAAGGAGAAGAATTTTTTTTTTATTGATGCTTTATAATGACTCTTGTTCACATTAAGTATCAACTGGGACTCTCATTAGATCTTGATTAGTTTTTTTGTATGTAAAATACCTTTTGCCTTTGTCATAGGAGGATATTTTAAGGCTAAGTGTAATTGTTAATTTAAGTTCTGCAGAGGAACCATTTGTCTTACGTTATTTTTCAAATTAATTATTTTCTTAGTAAATATTTATCGAGAGCTTAACAGTTGCTCTGAAATTGCCAAGCAGTAGGGTTATTAAAATGAATTAGGCATGTTTTTTGTTGCCCCTCAGAAATATTCTACCTGGCTAAAAGAGAAGAAGGTAAGCTTAAAATATAAATGACTAATGTAATCTATTTTATATTTAGTGCTAAATGAATGATTGGGGGAAAGGAATGAAAGAAAGAAATGAACATTTATTTGGCACCTACTTTGTATATCTTTGTGCATCTCTGAAGACTTAAATAGTTTGTTGCGATGAATTCTTTATGCAACCCAATGGAGGCAGATAATTGGTATGTCTCTTTTATTGAAAGAGAAACAGGTTTAGAATGGTTAAATAATCAAGTTACACAAGTAATGAAGGAACAAGGATTCATACTTAGAGTCTCTGGCTCTGAATTCCATGCGTTTTGAATTATACCAAGCAACTCGAAGAGCTAATGCTTTGGAGTCTAAAAGAGGTAGCAGAAGTCTGATTAGGTCTGCTTCATTGAGGATGTGTATTTGGGGTATACTCAACGACAAAGTTGAACTTAAATAAGAAAGGGAAGTGGAAAGACATTCTATACATGATCAAGGCAAGGAGGTGGGAATGCTTGATGAACTTGGGTAATACACAAGTAGACCAGTATGGCTGGAGCCAGAGGTTTCATTGGAGGTTAGAGAAATGTGATTAGGGGGGTGAGTGGAAGAGACCCGGTTATGAAGAATCCAGAATACCAGATTGGGGAGTTTTAAGTTTTATGTAGAGGAAATGGAGAATCATTGAATGTGATCAAGTTGGGGGGTGATGTTTTAGAGCAATATTTCTCTAAAGATAGTCTCTGGAACACCTCAGTCTCACCTGGGAGCTTGTTGATATGAAATTATCAGGCCCCACCTGAGACCCCTTAAATTAAAAATGCTTAGGGGTGGGGCTTATGGTTTAACTGGCTCTCCAGGTGATTCTGATGCATGTTAAAATTTGGGCGCTGCTGTTTCAGAATGGTGACTACATGGCCTGCTATGAAAAGGAAAGAGAGGTTAGTGCTCTAATAATGCAGATGTGAAATAATGAGGGCAGAGATGATGGCAGTGGGAATGGACAGCAAGAGACAGCAAGGAGGGATAGTATGAAAAAATGATCAGTACTTGGTTGTATTTGAAGGGGGGGCAGGAGGAAGGCTCAAAGTTTACGGTAAGGCAAGGACCAAAAGTCATGGGATGAATCTGTGTTCAGTTCAGCACAGTGTTTGAAAGTCATGAGATTTACATAAAAAATAGGAGTTTGTGGTTTTTAGGGAAAAACCGAATCCGGCAACATCTAGTATCTCCCATAAGGCAGACCAGCTGAGTGGATAAGCCACCAAGTCCTTTTAGTTAATGGGATGTACCCTCTTCAGTCTTTCATAGCTCCCCAGTTTCCCTACACCCAGCCTGGCGACTGGAGGAGGAGAGGGAGAGGGAGGAGAGGAGAGGGAACTGATTGGAGGCAACATGAGCAGCTTGGGTTTTAGACATTATGAGTTTGAGGCAACTGTGAGAAGTTGCGTTAACCTGGTTTTCATATTTTGTGAAAAAAAAAAAAACAGGTAAGCATTTCCATTTCTCAATTATCTCCTTTTTGGATCACCCAAGGCAATTTAAAATTCTAGGCTGGCTTCCTTGCAATGCAGTACACCTGGGGACTCCCGCCTCCTGCCTTCTCTACACACGAGCTCAAGAATGCAAAATGAGTTTCATATTAGCCCGAGTAAAATACAATTCAGAAAGTAACTCTACTGAGGCCAAACTGTCTGTTGTACTCCCATTGCCAAATACACATTTTTTTTCCTCGTTATTTTCTCCATTGCCCCAGATAATTGAACACAGACTATAAGTTTTAATCGGCTAAGGAAGCAAAAGGCTTTCCCTCCACTCTCCTGTGAAAACGGCATCACTACACTGGGTGAGAATTCATGGAGGCGGCGATGGCTTGTTGATCGAACTTGCTTTGTGAATTCTCTTGGTTTATGTTTTATATCACTTGGCCTTCGCGTGCCATATTGATAAGAAAAGTGAAGAGGAGGAGGAATAGCAGCAATCCAGTTTGAAGATGACTGAGATCTGATTGAATATTCAGCTGGAGAGAGAGATGAGTGAATCCAGGTGATGTGTTTGGAGCATCAGAGAGGGAGTGTTATACCATCTGGTGAGAGAGCTGCGAAAAAGTCTATAAATCACTCCTTATAATGATACTTAATTAATACAGAGTCGATAAATGACATAATTTGAAGCTCCAGTTGGGCTACATCGTAGAGTTAAATAGCTGCAGAGAGGGCTCTGATTAAAGCCATTACAATTTATAAAACATTCTTCATCTTAAAGCATCTTGATGAGATTTAACATGAACATTTTTGTAATCAGAGGGCCAGCTTAAAACATTCAGAGCAGAGGTGAAATGTCTTAAGAGGTCTGTTTTGGATGATTTTTGAAAGCCAGTTATTCCCAGGGAGTAAAAAAGCTTGTCCCCCACCCCCACCACCCATTGCTTTTTTAATGGGAGAAAATTAATGCTGCTACTTCACACTTAGACCATCTTGGATTTTTGATGTCCTGGTGGTTTGGTTCTTTGGCGTGACCTTAGCATAATTAGCTATCAAGCTTGATTTAAATTGTTGTGAAATATCATTGCAATTTCGGGGGGCATATGTGCCTGCTGGTGATTACAAAATAAGGAGGATACCACCGTGACTCAAATCGGTGCAACTGGGCCAGCCTCCATTAGTAGGTTCTTTTCCTGCCTTACATTGTTTTTGCTTAATTCACTCTGAGGCTCATAACAGATGCACAGTAATCAAGCAGAATGCCAATTTTCATCATTTATGCAGGTGGAGGGCCACTGTGCTCCCGAGGGGGGAAACCAGAGAAGACCCACACTGAACACAACATTTTTTTTCCTTCTCATCATCCCTTTCTTTTCCCTCTCTCTGCTTTTGAAAGGCAGATTCTTTTCAGAAGGCCTTTGTTAGAAATTCCAAAATGTTCTTTAATCACCGAAATCTTATTATTGCTTCAGGTAGTGTGACAGGCATACTACCTCCTAATGGATAGAATCAGGCAGTGACTCTGGAGCCCCACTTCTGGAGTCGTCGTGCCTGGGTCTTTGTTCAGCCACTTGCCACATGTGTGACCTTGGCAAACTGTGTATACACTCTGTGCCTCGGTTTCATCCGTCAAGTGGGGGAATTCAATATACCTTCTTCCTGGTGTTTTGTGAGCTTTTAAATGAGATATTAGTAATGCCTGACACATAGTTTTACATACATGTAAAGTGCTATTGTTATAGAGTCTTGTTAAATGATGACTGGATGTACTCATTAACTAAAGGAGGAAGGAAAGGAGGGAAGTGTGGAGCGACGGAGGGAAGGAGGAAGAAAAGAGAAGAAGGAAGAAAGAAAAGAGGGCGGAGAAAAAAAGAATGTGGTTGATCCCATATCACTGTTGTCACTGCAGCGCTCTGCAACCCTAACACCAGATTGTCACTTGGATCTCCATCTGTTTAGTTTGTCCAAACTCTGTCTTATGTGTTTGCTAGTCTGCTTCTCTCTCTGAATTGGAAGTTCTCCTGGGGACGTACTGTGTGTCTTATTCATGTCAGCGTCCCCGGAGCCAGGCTCAATGCCTGGCACACAGTAGTGCTGGAATGAATGAATGAAGAGTTAGAGGCAGCCTAGCCTATCTGGTTTGCTAACACGTAAATTCAAGGTGTCACCATTTCACATTGATAGAAGTTGAATAATACTATAGGTAAGGTGACTAACCTTTTGAATTGCTACTTATCAAAAATAGAATCTCTGGCGTCTGAGAGGAGACTATATAGTTATGTAAATTTTGGTAAGGTATTGCAAACTGCATATTACTATGGTGCTTTGTGAGGCTGCTATAATTAATGGTCTGTTTGCATTCCTGGTACTGACTGTCATCTTTCATCTGCTTATAACCTTGATATAAAAATTTGTTCTCGGCTGCTATTTTGCATTCATAATTTTAAAATGTATATAAATGTTCACCTTCTATCTTCCAGCTTTCTGATTATTGAAAGCACAAGCTTAAGAATCATACCACCGTGGCATGTTTTTCTGAATCTCTAGTGGTAAAAAGAAATTAATGCATTTGGAATTCAGGTTTCAGGATTATGACAATGTTGTTTGCTTATGCAGTGCCCTTTGAAAAATGTCTAGTGTAGCATATGAACCAAAAGAATCCCGAGTAGCCTCAAGTCAGTCTTTTACTATTGCAGGTGCCTTTGTTCTCTTCTTCTCTCATGAAAGCTAAAGTCAACTCTTAAAATCCTCTTGCTTCCATTGGCTTCTTTAGCTTTCTGGAGAAAGTGCCAACCAGAAGGGTCTACTAGGGAAATTTTGAAAGCTAACAAATATAACAATATATAGACTGGGATTTGGAGTCTGACAGACCTGGATTCAAATGCAGATTCTGCCACTTAGAGATGGTGTCACCCCCCAGCCTTATGTTTACTATTTAACCACGCTGAGCCTGTTTCCTCATCTGTAACATGGGGAGGATACTGTTTACCTCTAGCGTTGTTGACAGAATGAAATGAGATTGAGCACTAGACATGGAACCTGACACATGGGAAGCAATCAGTGAATTATAACTGACATACTATTTTGATCATGGTCACTGTCGTCATTAACATCATTAGGTCATGACAGGACTGAGCAGGTAGCTTGATCCGAACTGACTTATCTTAAAAAGCAACGGTTCAGAACTCTCCACATTGTGGGCTCCAGAGACCTTGGTTCTGATTATCTTCTGATTTCAGGAACTACTCTTGTAGTCTCCTTTAGTCTTTGGTTTAAAACTCTGCTGTTTGTCTTTTCTCTCTTCTCTGGCCTCACACTGAATACTCGATACTGTTCTTTGTGTGTAAGTGTTAAAGATGTGGTAACTCAGACCAGTGATCAGTGACCAGCTAATGGAGATGTAGTAAGTTTCTATTTTAAATGCTTTCCAGGCTATTTTCCACCTCAGGGTCTTTGCACTCATTGACCCCTTTGTCTAGGGAATTCTGTTTCCCCAGCTTTTTATATGGTTGACTCTCTTTCAACCTTCAGATCTCAACTGAGAGTTTTGTTTTGTTTCCTGAAAGGGCTTTCCTGACTGTCCCAAGTAGAGTAGCATTTTCCCTCAAATTCTCTTACCTAGTACCTCTTCTGTATGCTCAGAATCTTGATTAACATTTGGTGACTTTCATATAACTACCTATTACTTGTGTATCTCTCCATGAGAATATAAACTCCATAAGGACTAGACTATATCCTTCTTCTCTTTTTTAATATACTTTATTATATTTTATATATAATATAATATAATTTATTATATATAATTTATTATAATATATATTTATTATTATAAATTGGTTTCCATAAAACACCCAGTGCTCATCCCAACAAGTGCTCTCGTCAGTGCCCATCACCCACTTTCCCCTCTCCACCACCCCCCATCAACCCTCAGTTTGTTCTCAGTATTTAAGAGTCTCTTATCATTTGCCTGCCTCCCTGCCTCTCTGTAACTCTTTTTTCCCCCCTTCTCCTCCCCCATGGTCTTCTTGAGAAATAGACTATATCCTTCTTCTGCACCATTGTATTCTCAGTACACAGGAGATTGCCTGGCACATGGCAGGTACTCACAAGATGTTCGTAGAGTGAGTAGCTATTTAAAAAAATCATCCAAGATCAAAAAATAGAGAACCAACCAGAATCAGATACACTGAATCATGTCTGTTTTCTGAAGCCACATTCTAAAGTATCACATACTTTTTTTCCCAACTTTTTCTTTTTTTGGAAAAATATCAGTTTATGGTAAAAATTGAAAGAATATTAAATGACTCATAAGCTCTTTATAAGAAATTGCCTAACTTTTTCCAGAGAGGTGGTACCATTTTACATTCCCACCAGCCCTGTGTAAAATTTCAGCCTGCTCCACATTCTCACCAAAATTTGGTGTTGTCAGTCTGTTTAATTTTAGCCATTCTGGTGGGCGTGCATTGGTAGCTCATTGAAATGTTGATTTTCATTTCCCTTATGACTAATGATGTTGAGCACTCTTTCACGTGATGATTGGTCATTTCTGAATCCTCCTTTGTGAAGAGTTTGTTCAAGTCTTTTACCCCTTTTATAACTGGATTGTTTTTGAATTGTTGACTAGTAGGACTTTTTCACTTATTCTAGATACAGGTGTATTGCCAGATATATGTTTTGCAAATATTTTCTCCCAGTTGATGTCTTGCCTATTCTTTGTTTTTATTGTTGTTGTTTTTGTTTTGCTTTGTTCTTTGGCTTAACAGTGTCTTTTGATGAGGAAAAGTTTTGAAATTAATGAATTCTAATGTATCCATTTTTATTTGCATTCTGTGTTCACTCACATACCCTTCTTCAACATTCATTATTTAATATTTTGCCACATTTGTTCTCTTTCTCCTTTTCTGAATCACTTGAAAGTGACGTGTATACAGCCATGAAGACACCTTACCCAGAAATACATTAGCATGTATTTCATCCGAACAAGAACCTTCTCTTATAATGCAGCAGCAGCATTATCATACCTGTGAAATCTCCATTGTTACACAACGCATGTTGGCCCATTGTTCCTCACTCTCAATAATGTCCCTGCTTTCCCGCCCCCCTCCCCACCCCAGAATCCGATCAAGGACATCCTTTACATTTAGTTGTCATGTATCTTTAGTCTCCTTTAATCTGGAACTCTTGCCTAGCCTTCATAATATTTTATTACACTGGCATTTTTGAAGAATACAGGCAGCTGTTTTGCACAATGTCCCTAGTTTGGGATTGTTATTTCCTCATTATTAGATTCAGATTAAATATTTTTGGCAACAATTCTCTATGGATAACGTTGCATCCCTTGTATTGCATTGCATAAGGAAGCAAATAATGTCAGTTTTCTTTATTAGTGAGGCTAAGTTGATCACTTGTCTAAGGCAGTATCTCTGGATTTCTTCACTGGAAAGGTACTTTTCACATCTGTAGAGGGAATACCTTGTAATCATGGTGAGTTGATTTGAGACTTTGTGAATCTTAAGTTCCCTAATAAAATTTCACCCAATGAAAATTTAGCGTATGTTTTTGTTAAAATTTTTTAAAGTTTATTTATTTATTTTGAGAGAGATAGAGTGAGCAGGGGAGGGGCAGAGAGAGAGGAAGAGAGAGAGGATCCCAAGCAGGTTCTACACTGTCAGCACAGAGTCCAATGCAGGGCTTGAATTCACAAACTGTGAGATCCTGACCTGAGCTGAAACCAAGAGTCAGACACTTAACGGAAGGAGCCACCCAGGCGTCCCTGGCATATGTTAATGATTCTTGCCTGAATCAGTCATTACACTGCTGGTTGCAAATGTTTTCCTAATTCAGTTATTCCTCTCACATTTATTAACTGGCCTGCTTTTGTAAAGAGGAGCCTCCACCTTTTTCCCCTTCTCATTGTTTCTGAGTATCACTCCATGGATTTTTAAAAGTGTATGCATTAAAATTCATTACAGTCATTATTCTTTTTGACAAAGCATCAAAAATTTCAAAGTGCTTAATAAATGTCAAAGTTAATATTTTACAATAAGCTTGAATATTTGAAGCATTGGAAGGAATTCACTTTTTTATATCCAAAGGAACCCAAACTATCTCAGATAAGTCAACTGATTAGCGGGGTGTAATCAATACCATTTCCTCTGAACTTTCTCATTAACAGCATGAGCTTTGGAGTAAGAACTCCTGAAGTTATTTTTAGAGTTTACCATTACCAGTATATACCATATGCAAATGAAGATCCTTCACCCCATACATAATTGCTGTTGATTGTTAAAATAAATGAGCAAAAATCTTAAATCCAGCGACTGCTCCTGATTTTCTCTAGATTTTTTTTTCTCCTTTTTTTGCCATGCAGAGCTGATGTTGAGGAGTGTGTTTTCAAAGAACCCTTTCCAGGAGAAATAAGTATCCCAGTGTGGGTTTGCAGAAGCCTACAAGGATGCTTCTTTGAGGGGAGTTTACCTAATTTCTGTGGTGGAGAACAGAAAGCTGTAAATTATGCACCCACTCCAACCCTACCACGTCATCAGTGGTTGGGAAAGGGTAGCCAGCCTTGGCCAGCAGGTCAACGGTAATAGTTTAAAAGCTGAATGAGGGGCGCCTGGGTGGCGCAGTCAGTTAAGCGTCCGACTTCAGCCAGGTCACGATCTCGCGGTCCGGGAGTTCGAGCCCCGCGTCAGGCTCTGGGCTGATGGCTCAGAGCCTGGAGCCTGTTTCCGATTCTGTGTCTCCCTCTCTCTCTGCCCCTCCCCCGTTCATGCTCTGTCTCTCTCTGTCCCAAAAATAAATAAACGTTGAAAAAAAAAAATTTAAAAGCTGAATGAATGTCTGTTGCTGCACTGGTTGACTGCTCCATAAATTACATATTTAACATTTAGGAGAATTTAATTTTTAACATTTCCAATTTCATTCATTCAATTAGCGTTTTTTTAATGTTTGTTTATTTTTGAGAGAGAGAGCACTCTGACACGCAAGCCCGCGAGACAGGGAGGGGCAGAGAGAGAAGGGGACAGAGGATGGGAAGCAGGCTCTCAGGCAGGTTCCAGCTCACCAACCTTGAGATCAAGACCTGAACCAAAGTTGGACACTTAAATGACTGAGCCACCCAGGCACCCCACAATATGCATTTATTAAGCATCTTTTGTATACCAGGCCAGGGGAGGACCTAAGTTTTGTAGGACTAGGCTCTCATGTAATTTTGGGGCCTCTTTAAGAAAAGAATACAAAGTTGCAAATAAAAATTTAGATATAAATCAACATTTACTTAGAATAACAAAGAAATTATAACAAATTACAAATTTAAGAAAGCTGCCAAATACTACAAACATTACAAAATTCAGTAAAATATAATGTTTTTATTAAATACCTGTCAAGCTTCCATATTTTTCCTATGTTTTTTGCTTGACTACTCTTTGATTGCTTTTTATGTGACAATGCTTTTGTGTTGTTTTGCAAAGAGAGAATAAAAAGAGAATTCAGTCTTTCCTCCAGCATGGTTGATAGAAATGTAGTTTTTATTATTGATAGTTTGGTAAAATTTATTTCAGGTTTACAGCTTTTTATTGGTAATATATACATTTTTAGGATTGTTGTCAAATTTTGGAAAGCTGCTATTAAGTTTCTTCCATGTACGAGCATTATGAT
The DNA here is from genome assembly GCF_022079265.1 of Lynx rufus. Taxonomy (NCBI): domain Eukaryota; kingdom Metazoa; phylum Chordata; class Mammalia; order Carnivora; family Felidae; genus Lynx; species Lynx rufus. The sequence continues at coordinate 9,795,733 of NW_025814841.1, read as the reverse complement.
TTCAGGACATTTTACCTTTTCTTGTATAGTGACAATGAGTTGACAACATTTGAACGAGTTTGTTGTCTGTTTCCTCTTTAGTGACATAACTTTTTGTTATCTTTACATTTGTCAGTATTTTGTGTCAAATCAATAAGAAATTTCAGTCTTTTTTGAAGGTGATTTACTCTTCACTATTTGTATTCCTAAATAATCTAAGAGGCTATTTGTCACGAATGCTCGAAGTACATCTCTTTCTCTCAATAAATCATGGTTTTTGTATGTTTTTTGTCTGGTATTGACAGACTTGGTTAGGACAAATATGTTATATATCCTAACATGAGATCCAGTAGGTTGACACACATAAATCATGTGACCTCATACATAACTGCACTCAACTGTTTGTAGTACAACTACAGGTTTGCCCCCTACAAACACAGAAATTCTGCTAAATTCCATTTTACCTGACTTCCTTAAAAAGGAAAAATAAAATATAAAATTAGAAGTTGTGTTCCTATTGGGCTTGCTACTGTCAGCACAGAGCCTGCTTTGGGTCCTCCATCACTATCTCCCTCTCTGCCCCTACCCTGCTCACGCTCACTCTCTCAAAAACAAATAAAACATAAAAAAAAAAAAAAAAGAAGTTGTGTTCATAATATGCTCTGAATTACTGACTCTCTTCTTGACAGGAGAGTACTTCCGTTTTAAGTAAGCATAGACGAGAATTGACTCACTCATTTGCAGTTGGAAGAATGTTTCTGGCAACTAGCATCTGGATCTCTACCACTCTCTCCCTACTTTCATTGCCAGGTGTTGCAGGATACATTCTTAGCACAAGATGGCCTCTGGCCCTGCCCCTTTGTATTATGACACCCGTAGTCCCAGGAGCCATTTCAGGATGGAAATGAAACTGTGAATTGCGTAAATACGTCCCCATAAACTCAAACTAATACAACCCCAAATCAACTTCCTCTCGGCCGGATCCTCAGAATGCCTGTGTCCATCCCAGTGTTGTCCGTGTGATGGGAGGTGTGACATAAAGGAAGTCAGAGTGGATTACAAGGGTTGACACCTGTCAAGTGCATAGACCAGTGCTGAGCTCCTAGTCAGGTGTCCGCATATGAAGCTAACACCATCCTCTCCCTCCCCTGCCTCCTCCTCTTCTTCCTCCTCCTCGCTGCTATACATATTTTAGTGGACTTTTCAGTTTTTAGTGGTTTTGGAATTCTTATAAGCAGCTTCTTCCTATTTCTACTTCCTTTTCCTTTTAGAATCCAGATTTCAAAAATGTTAGAGCTGGATGAGCCCTTAGAGAACATCTGCTCCCCTTCTTCATTTTACAGGTGAGGAATTTGGGGCTGAGGTCACTTAACTAGTTAATGGCAAAATAAGGACACTTGTCTTTTATTATTATTTTTTTAAAGTTTATTTATTTTTGCCTGGGGGGCTCAGCATCCAACTTTGGCTCGGGTCATGAGCCCATGGCTTGTGAGTTTGAGCCCTATGTCGGGCTCTGTGCTGACAGCTCAGACCCAGGAGCCTGCTTTGGATTCTGTGTCTTCCTCTCTCTCTCTGCCCTCCCCTGCTCTCACTCTGTCTCTGTCTCTCTCTCAAAAATGAATAAACGTTAAAAAATTTTTTTTTAATTTTTTAATGTTTTATTTATTTTTGAGAGACAGAGTGTGTGAGTAGGGGAGGGGCAGAGAGAGACACACACACAGAATCGGAAGCAGGCTCCAGGCTCTGAGCTGTCAGCACAGAGCCTGATGCGGGGCTTGGACTCACAGAGCGTGAGATCATGACCTGAGTTGAAGTCAGATCCTTAACTGACTGCGCCACCCAGACACCCCTAAAAAAATTTTTTTTTAGTTTATTTATTTTTGCAAGAGAGAGAGAACAGGAGCAGAGGAAGGACAGAGAGAAAGGGAGAGAAAGAATCTCAAGCAGGCTCCACATTGTCAGCATGGAGCCCAACACAGGGCTCGAACCCACAAACTGTGAGATCATGACCTGAGCTGAAATTGAATTGGATGCTTAACCTACTGAACCACCCAGAAACTCCAGGACACATGTCTTTAGCTCCTGATACCATGTTTCCTTTCTTTCAAGTCTCCTAGGCAGATCTCTGTCAGAGTACCCCCAGCCTCCGGGGATTACCAGTATATCGATTTAGGCACGCATTGATTTTTAATCTCTGTGGGGTTCCTCCTCCCACACACCCCAATTGATATTTTTAAGAGTCAGGATACCCAATGTGCTTCTAAAATGCTACATGATAGTGTTGCTTTGCCCATTTTGATAGGACTTTTAGCAAAGGGAACCGTATCATGAACACTCTCACAGGAAATGAAAACTCACCTTGTGAAGAGGAAAGCTTTCCATGGGCCTTGTGTTTTCCTTTCCTCAGCAGGGAAAGAGCCTATTTGTCAGCTGCCTGGCCTTCCTCTGGTGCTTGGTTTTTAATCTCCAGGGAGGCGAGGCCGACAAAATGTCATCCCTTCTCCTGCTAAGGAAAGAAGCTGTGAAATAGATCTTCACTGCTTACATGCTTCACGTTGCCTAGCACCAGCTGTATCCATAACACCATGGTGTATTTAAAATACTTCTCCATTGGAATATTTTCTTAAAGGGATTCTGATGCTCAGAAATACCCCAATGAGGCATTGTGATATTATACTGATTTTTATCTTAATTGGAATAATTTCCCTGAGGAAGCTTAAGTTTATGGACATATGCCTATATATTGCTCATTACTGATCTGGATTTTCTGCTATAAATTCTAGGGATCTCTTATTAGGAGAGAGGAAGAGAAAAGAGCTAACGTATATCCAACAGCTTTTACGTATGTGCGCTAAATATCATATTCATTGAAACTTAACAAGAGCCTTGGGAGGCAGGAGATTTAGACACATTTTGCATTTGAGTGACTTGATTAAGACTGTACCATAGGACATTTTGAGAAAAGTTTTTTGTTTTTTGGTTTTTGTTTTTTGATTCTCCGTTTTCCAATTTAAGAACTAACAGTCCTGATATAATTGAACTAGAAATAAAGAAAAAAATACATAGCTAAGGATTTCATAAGATCATGTTACTAAAAGGTTGCAAAAGAGAACAGTGTGTTCCTTGAGACCAGGCTGAGAGAATAAAAGGCAGAGAACTACCAACCAATATCCGAACACTGACAGTAATGGCGTCAGCAAGGCCTCCACAGGCTTGGACCGTCTGCTTTGGAAGTGGGATTTTGAAAGACATCTTGGTTGTATTTCTGTGAGGCATATTTGTTTCCTATGCTTCCCTCTTGTCTCCTTCCTCCTTCTCTTTATTCAGTACCTTCTTGTGCAAATAACAGTTTCTAAATTAGATTCCCTGTTACCTTACAACTTGAAAGGCAAAGGCACAGACAGTATCCTCCTGGCAACTATTTATGATATCTTTCCCTTCCAGAGATTTGCCCTGTGGCAGCTTCAATCCATTATCATCACTTCTTTTGCCCATTTTGGCAGTTCCCCAAGACCTAGCGAGGGAAAAACAGATCTGCAGATATGCAAACCTCAAAATCAAGACTTAGTTAATGAAATCACTCCTCCACTTGCCCTTGCCTGTTACTGAATCCTGCTCCAGATGGGATGGAAAAAGAGCATTGGTCATGCTGTCAAAAGCAGATCAGATTTCTCCACTGCTATTTCTTCCTTTCTTAACTAAAAACAAAACAAAGCATGACACAAAAGGAACAGACCAAAAAAAAAAAAAAAAAGACACAAGGTGAGAGCGAAGGTAGTTTGTACTGTTTTCGCATTTCATGTATTCAATCACATTTCTCTTAGCAAATATGACTGGAAATGGCCCTTTTTCCTTCTTTTCCCACCTTCTGGCATTAGATTGATGGGTGAAGATAAAAATACACTAGCCCTCCAAGAAGAACTCCCACCTCCTTGCCCTCTTCCTTGCTCCTGCTCACCTCGCTCTCTCTTTGTCTACCTCACTCTCTCCTTGAGTTCAGGGCTTAGAGAAATCTTTCACTCTTCTTTTGACAGGTGTCAGATAGACAGTATGAGCTCATTTAAGCTGAACTGTCTGGGGGAAACGAAATTTGTTCGGGAGAACAGCAATTTGGATGACAAGTGCCAGGACGCACCAGATGGCATGACTGGAGAAACTCTGATCAGGCTCCCAGCTCACGTTCCAGGTGGCTTCTCTGTCTCTCTCTCTTTCACCCCCCCCATTCCTATTCTTACGTGTTCATGGTTGACCCAAACAGAAACGTTGAAATACAAATGAAGTTCTTCTAAGTTCCCAAGCAAAAGAGATGGTAGTGACTCAGCATGAGATGTCCACATTCCCCCCAAAAGAACAGCCACTGCTTACTTGCTATTACTTGTGTTTATTATTCCCAGACCTGTTTGGGGAGGAGCATCAATTTTGAGCCCTGCTAGTTAGTTATTCAATAAACAAGCCTGTTACCTAAGCTGCAAACATTTTGACATTTTGGACACTCTCCCACTATGGCTATAGTTTGGCAGTTCTTGCCAAGATATGAGCAGAAGTGTCCTCAAACTTCTTCCCCTTTTGCCACCCAGCCTGATATTTTGGGTTCTTACTTGCCTGAAAGGGAACGTACGGTCATAAATGTCATGGGAAGGTATTTAGTGGAAGGTAAACTTTTTTTGGTCCGTGTAAAACATTCTAAAATTCAAGGCTAGGGCACCGTGGCGAGCTCTGATCTATGAATCATTATATTCTTAACATACTCTGAGAACAGGAAGAGAGAGATCAACCTTCATAGACACAGGCGGAATTTCGCCTCTGAACACTGGTAAAATCATGTGACATTTGCTGTTCACTTATGTTTACAGTGAAATTCTTTCCCTCAACTTTGCTCTATACTGTTACTGGTCACTTGACAGACCTTCTGAAATAGCAAATTCAAGTTGATGTTTTAGGTACACAAATAAAGCAAATGTTTTTAGTGCTGGGTATAAGGGGTCTTTTGGTCTATATTTGCTTCACATGAGAACCTTTATTGTTTCCCAGCCTCTGGACTTTGGTTCTGAATTTGCATGTTTTGGGAAGTTCGATGTTGTTGATAATTCAGTGATGAAACTTATTCACAGAAAAGGCTTATTGTGAGTGAAAAAATAAACTACCAAATAGTGTAAACAACACACACTTTTCTTTATTGTTTAATTGTGTGCTAAATGATACATGTGCTTAGTATTAGGAATCTCCTAGTTGAGGCAAAACCAGTTGATAACAATGCCATACCTGCATGAAGGTGGAAATTTTATTAAAAGTTCATGTAGAAATCAGAGAAGAAGCCTCTGAGCACCTCCATATAGCTATCACAACCCCCATGTAGTGAGATAGTACATTGTACCTCTGCTCTTCTCAGCAAGAACTTTTGGGACTTTAGCTTATATTATTGTTATCATTTAAGACTTAGTTTTTAGAGCACTTGTACATTTACAACAAACTTGAAAGGGAGGTACAGAGATTTTCCATGTACCCACTGCCTCCATATGTGCATAGCTTCCCCCATTATCAGTATCACTCACCAGAATGGAAAATGTGTTTTAAGTTTATTTATTTTGAGAGTGAGAGAGAGAGAGGGCACATGAGCATGTGCGCAAGTGGTGAAGGGACAGAGAGAGAGGGAGAGAGGATCCCAAGCAGGCTACTCACTGTCAGCACAGAGCCCAAATTTGGGGCTGGATTGCAGGAACCTAGAAATCATGACTTGAGGTGAAATCAAGAAGTGGACACCTAACCTAGTGAGCCACCCAGGTGCCAGAGAATGGTAAAATTTTTCACCAGAGTTTACTTTAGGGTTCATTCTTGGTGTTGTAACATTCTATGGGTTTGGACAGGTGTATAATGACATATATCCATCATTACAGTATCATTCAGACTATTATCTCTGCCCTGAAAATCCTCTGTGCTCTGCTTACTCATCTTTCTCTGCCCCTAGTCCTGGCAACCACCAATCTTTTTTATTATTTCCATATTTTGTCTCTTCTAGAATGTCATAAACCTGGAATCATACAATGGATAGCCTTTTCAGATTGGCTCCTTTCACTTAATAATATACATTTAAGGCTCTTCCGTGTCTTTTCACAGCTTGGTAGCTGATTTCTTTTTATCACTGAATACTATTCCATTGTCTGGACATACCACAGTTTGTCCATTTACCTAATGAAGCACATCTTGGTCATTTCCAAGTGATCAATTGGAATTCATTTGGAAATTATGAATAAAGCTGCTATAAACATCCATGTGCAGGTTTTTACGTGGACATAAGTTTTCAACTCCTTTGGGTAAATACCAAGGAGCACAATTACTGGATGGTGCATATTTAGGTGTGTAAGAAACTGCCAAACTGCCTTTCAAAGTGGCTGTACCAGTTTGCATTACCACCAGCAATGAAATAGAGTTTCTGTTGCTTTACATCCTGGCCAGTATTTTGTGTTGTCAGTGTTTTAGATTTTGGCCATTCTAATGGAGTTTTGTACTTGTTCCCAGTTTACATATGATGTGTAGCATCTTTTCATATATATGTTTGCTATCTGTATGTATTCTTTGGTGAGGTATCTGTTAAGGGCTTTGGCTCATTTTTAAATAAAGTTGTTGATTTGGCTCATGTTTAAATCAAGCTGTTCTTCTTGTTGAGTTTTAAGAGTTCTTTGTCTGTTTAGGATAAACATCCTTTATCACATGTGCCTTTTTCTCCAAGTCTTTGTCTTGTCTTCCAGTTTTCTTGATATTATCTTTGGCAAAGCAGTTTTTGATTTTAACGAAGTCAAGCTTACCAGTTCTTTCATGAGCTGTGTTTTTGGCATTGTATCTAAGAAGGCATCACTGTACCAAGGTCATCTAGGTTTTCCCTTATGTTAACTTCTAGGAATCTTATATCTATGAATATAAACATGTAGATCCATGATCCATTTTAAGTTAGTTTTTTGTGAAGGGTGTAAGGTCTGTGTCTGGATTCATTTTTTTTGCATGTGGATATGCAGCATCTTCTGTTGAACAGATTATCTATGCTCCATTGTATTGCCTTTGCTTCTTTGTCAAAGATCAGATGACTGTATTTATGTGAGTCTATTTTTGGAATCTCTATCCTATTCCATTGATCTGTTTATCTATTCTTTCACCAACACTCCATCCTGTTTTGATTACTGTAGTTTTAGGGTAGGTCTTAAAGTTGGGTAGTGCCGGCCCTTCAGCTTTGTTCTTCTTCAGTATTGTGTTGGTTATTCTTAGCACATTATTTTTAACAAGTTTCAATTTCTGATTTTTAAGGACATATCAGCAGACATAGGAATGATAGTGGACATTTTGACACTGAAGGAAGACACAGGAAAACTAAAGCGTAGCCACAAACTGGATTGCCATACTCTACAATGGTGGAAATTCATAAGTGTAACATTGAGTCCCCCAGAAAAGTTGTGTTGTATCTTCTTTTTAAGAAACAAGGTGGGGAGCTAAAGACCCAGTAAAAGTGTTGTATGTATAATTTACTTATTATAAGGAACTGGCTCATAAAATTATGCAGGGCGATAAGTCCCAAGATCTGTAAGTTGGAGATCCAGGAGCCTGAAGGCCTGAAAGCCAGTAAGGCCAATAATATGGTCCCAATCCAAAAGCTGGTGTGTTCTCCAGAAAAATTCCAGGTGGATTGAAAGTTAAATACTTAAAAATAAAAATAAATACACTCCCACATATGTGGACAGACTAGTACTAGTGGGAGTCACTTTTCGACTGTTGATGGAATAGAAATGAAAAAGAGATGGACAGGTTCATTACTTAGATAGTTTTAGCTCTGATGATGGGAATACCAATAAAGCTGAGGTTTAAAAATTCAGAAGAATGGAGAAAATGCTTGCCCATAAAAACAGAAGTCTAACAACTAGAAAGTATGAAGAGTTCATATGAAAAAAAAATCTGGTATGTTCGAGACCTGCGAGGAGCCAATGTTTCAGTTTGAAGGCAGGGAAAACTATGTCCCCGTCTGAAGGCTGGGTAGGAGAGATTTTTACTCTGAGAGAGAAATCTTTTTGTTCTATATAGACCTTCAACTGATTGGATGAGATCCACTCACATTGATCTCCTCCAGAAACACCCTCATAGAAATACCCAGAATGATGTTTGACCAAATATCTGGGCATCCCATGGCCCAGTCAAGTTAACACATAAAGTTAACCATTTCAGCCATCCTTCCAGTCAGTCATATTAAGATATCTTCCTATCTCTGGACAGCAGGTGGCTGTTGAGAAGGGCCAGGGAAAGGAGGCTGGTGGTATTGTCATAGGCCCAAGAATCCAGGGCAAAAACAATAAATCAAGCCCTGATAGAAGAATGCCTGGTTCTGGGAAATAGGTAGATTAGCTTCTAAATTATGTAAAGAATTCATCCATTCATTTTCTTCATTCTAGTCTCAACTCACATACTACTTCCTCAGGGGGACTGTCCCTAGACACTGTCTAAAGTAGTCCTTTAAGCTGCTCTCATTTTATTTAAAAAAAATTATTGAGGGCCTACCCCTTGAAAGTCACTGGAAACTGAACAATGACTGTGAATAACAAACACGATTCCTGCTTTCATACATATCACACACTAGTGGGGGCAGATATAAGCTAAAAAAAACAGCAACAAAGAATGTAATTTCTGATGGTGATAAATACTATAAGAAATAAAATAGAGTAATGTGGTAGAGTGTTGACTTGGGCATAGTAGTGATTGTACTAGCTACACTGGTCAGAAAAGAAAGACCTTTCTAGATCACATTCAGCTTAGATTTGAATGATGAGAAGGACATATTCATTCAGAGACCTGGGTGTAGAGCCCCTTGGGCCAGAGATAACAACTCAACAGGGAGAACCACTTGGCCTGTTCCAGGCATTGACAGAAGCTGATGTGACTGGAACAGAGGGAACAAGGGTTAGAGAGGTAGGAAGTGGCTGGCAAAATGGTCGGCAGGACCACATCTTCATGGAAGGTCATCTGGGCCTTGGTTTGGAGATTGCATTTTACCCTAATGGAAATGGGTTTTAAGCAGAGGAGTGATACAGACTGATTCATACTTTAGGAAATCCCTGACCTCTGGGTGGGACGTAGATTGCGGGAGCAGGAATAGAAGTAAGAAGACCAGACATTTATAAGGCTGCTGCCAGTGACTTGCTGAGAGATTATGAGAGTTGGACTGTGGTAGTAGCAGTGGAGACGGTGGTCAGTGGTCAGATTTGGCTGTTTTGTAGGCAAAGAATTCGAGACTGGATGATTGATTGGATGTGGGAACAGGGAAATTAGGGATTCAGAGGTGATCGCTAGATTGTATTTTCTTAATGGGACTTATTTTTGTTGGAAATTATCTTATTTCATTGTGTACTTCTTTGCTTTCTGTCCCCTCCAAGTGAGAGGAGCAACCTTGCTTATCTTATCAGATACTGCCTAATCCTTAGTATCTAGAACAGGACCCATTGCCTTAAATGAATACATATATAAATACTGATTGAGCAGTTTGTATGGAATAGGCCTGTCCTAAGACTGTGATACAGAGGAGAACAAGACAGAGAGAACCTTTGCAGACATGTAGCCTGCATTCTGGTGGAGGAGACAGACAATAAACATGTAAATTAAGTTGTTTCAGATTTTGGTAAGTGCTGTATTGAAAAAAGGATCAATAGCGTGGTGCAGGAAAGATCTCTAGTTTCTCTGCATATGTTCTGCATATGTTCATTAGATTGTAACTTCTGTGAAAGCAAGGACTAGGTCCTATATTCTTTGTATAGTGCTAAGCAGATAGTATGTACCCACAAGCCCTGGGATAGTCATGCCCAGAAGCCATCCTTGGTTCCTGGTGGGCCTTAGTTCCCTTTTTTGTTGTCTGTGCGATGTGACCAGCTAGAGAAGTTGGCTAACTCCCTCCTTTCTCTTGTAGGTCAACAACACCTAGACCCATGGGCCTGTGCCTGGACAGACCTATAATTTAACTGATCCCCTGGCTTTGGGTTGTTAATAAGCATGGGAAGCCCACCTATGGATTTGCCAAGCCACACACGGCCTTGCCGCAAATTTGTCAGCAGATAGCGCCTCAAGGCCACTAGGGAAGAATTAAATCTGTAAGGGAATAAACTTAGGCCAATAAAGAGGGAGTGCCAGAAAGCAGTGGCCAAAGGGATCCGAGGAGCATCTGCATGTTTATCAAAAAACAAAACAAAAAAGTCCTACCCCTTCCTCCTCTACTTAAGAAACATATTTAGACCTTTTCTTATGAAGTCATTTCTTCCACAGTATCTGCTTTGAACAGAAAATTTTCAAAAGAGCTTTATCTGCCCTCAAGCAGTCTTTTCCTGGGATAAGGAATTACCCTTAGGCACAATTAGGGGAAAATTTTTACCTGGGTTGTTGGTCCTCTATCAAAATGAAAAGTGAAAAATGAAAAATCTTCCTGAACTAGAGTAAGCATGGAATGCTCCAGTAGCACAATATTGTGCAGTTGTCCTTTTACACACTACTGTGATGCGTTTTAGCCAGAACAGACTTCTTGGTTGTCAGATAGTCAATAAATATTTATTACATGCTTCCTGAATAGTGGTTCTCCACTGGGAACTGTTCCTCAAGGTTTGCCTTTGTGTTACTTTTCTTGTCCGCATGTTCCCCATAACTCAAGATCGCTGACCCATTTAGCACCTTTAGGAGGAAAGGAAAGTGAGGCTGATCGGAAAGCAGACTAAGAAGAGAGGAGCCATGAAAATGTTTATGCCGTGAAAAACAGCTTAGCATAAGGCTAAGGAGACAGTAGAGAATTCATAATTCAAAGTGGATTGTTTCAGTGAATGATGCCCTGCAATTTGAAGGTCTGACTGTTTCCTTGTTGATAAGCACCATAGTCAGAAGTCTCTTTATTTTGACTTAGGTCAAAACAAGTGTAGAGCATTGACCACGGGAGGACACTCTGCTAGGAGTGAGGTAGGATACTGAGATCCATCCAGTCTTCGGGGGCCTCAGTGTTGAGTGCAGAGATGTGTACATGAAGACTGCATGTCAAGGAAGACTACGCTAAGATTCGTAAGAGAGATATGAAGTCTTGTGGGAACACAGGGGAGGGAGATACTTCTTGGAGGAATCCAGGCCTGGCTGGGGATCCTTCCACACACTTTATCCCAGCTCCTAATTTTGAGTGTTCCTCTTGGATTATTAGTTTTTTCTAGCTTGTGGCAGGCCTCATCAAGCCTGGTATGTGTGTCTGTGTTTGCTTTTATCAGATGATCTTCTACCTACTTTGAGTTTACCCTTTGTTTCCAATTCCTTGCTTAACTTCAGAGTTCTTTGCACAACAGGGACAAATATTCGGAAAGTTACTCCTTTGGAGTGTTTCCTACCCAAATGAAGATCACTGATGCAAAATTGTATGAGCAAAATGGATATGACTAAAGTCACCACTACTGGGTAGTTCAAAAGAAGAACCCTCCCACTCCCTCTACTCTTACCAGCTTCTTTCCTTCTCTCCTATCAAGGCAAATATGTTGCTAGTGCACTAATTTCCCAGCTGTTGTAATCAAGTGCCTCCTTTCCTGTGATGCAGAAAGCTGTGTGTATCTCTCTACTTCCAAGGTGACTGAAACATTTAACTGGTTTTGAGAATTAGTTACTTTTTAAAATAGGCAGTTTTGAGCAATACACATAAATATTTTGCTTGACTCCCCCTCCCCCACCGCCGACCACTGTATCCAAGTCAGTATTCTTAGATGTAATCACTGATGTGAGTTTTTAAGAAATCACAGATTTCTTTTCCATGCATGGACATGTATGTGTACAAATGTTATGTAAATGTGTAGTTTTATGTTTTTTCTATCAACTCAGTGTAGAAATCTTTTTACATCAGTACATGTAGCGCTAATTCATTGCTTTTATTTTTCATTTTTTCCCTCTTGATATGATATATGTTTTTCTAACTCTTTCTATGCCTTATAATTTTTGCATGAATGCCAGACATTGTTTTCAAAAGCTGTGGAAGCTTCATAGGTTTACCTTTCCTCTGCTACACAGATTAGGTTGAGGGACTGAGTACCTTAATCCAAGCATATATTATGTTGCTTCAAAATAGGTTAAAATTTCATTAAGACTCAGACTACTTTCACTTTGCCCTATTTTTGTAGTATGGCCCTTCAGGGCTTTCAGTCAAAAGCCTGGTAGATCTTTGAATCCTTAGCACTGAGAGACCGCAGAATTTCTGGTCTGCTTTTGAGAAATTTCAGCTTAGTTCTTATAGTTTTCTGCAGGCAGCTTCAGAACTTGACAAAAAAACTTGCCGGGGAGACCAACTCTGTGGTCAGGGCCCCTCGCATTTCCAATTTTGTCACTGAAGTTCAAATGGCTGCCAGAGGATCTGCTAGTTTCTCAGTCCCAGCAGCTGCCCTCTGCCCAGGCCTATTCTGATTCTGTCTCCCTGATCCTCTAGAGTGAGCCAGCTCAGGAGTGACAAGTGGTCCCTATAGGTAGCTGCATATACTTAGGCCACCTCTGAAATCTTTTCATTCTGGAATTTTACTTTTTCATAGTCCTCTTTGCTTTAGTAACTCTAATGTTTTTAATATAACTATTTTTGTAGTTTATTTGACTTTTCTTATTGTTTTAGTGGGAATATTGGCCTGCCATGAACAACTCTATATCCAGAAGTAGAACTTTCTCTTATTGTTTTTGGCTTCTGCAGATTATTTCATTGCATGATGTATTATCTTCTGTAGTTTATTTAGCCATTCCCCTGTTTATGGACATGCTGAGTATTTTAATTTTTCACTTTTACAATCTTGGAATTAAAATTCAAGTACGTGCATGTTTGTGCACTTATTTACTTATGGCAATTACTAATACCTGGAATTTCTGGATTGAAAAATATGGATTTTTAGTTGTAATAGAGATTGCTGAATTGTTCTACAAAAATGAGTTACATTTAAATCTCAGGGTGGAGGCTTTCTCTCTACTGGACCAATGCTTTTTAGGTCAGTATCTGATCTAATAGCTTGAACCTAGTACCAAATAGTTCTCCTAGGAACATGCAGAGGCCTATTAACTCTTTTAGAGATGCTGAGCACACTGAGGGTTTACCTGCTATGTTGCCCTTGCCACTGTGACCCCAGTGCTCTCCTGAGGATACATTCGGTACTTTTACAATGTGTTAGATGATCATGTGCTAGATTATAAGAGTTCAAAAAATTCTCTAAGACACCAAGGGAGTGATGTAAGCACTGAGGAGTCATTCAGTAGAAAAAAAACAAATCACTAAGAATAGCGTATTTTCAATACAAGAGATCTCGCTCTCCCTCTCACTCTCCCTCTCTCTCTCTCTCTTCCTCTCAATTTCCCAGTTGAAAAGCTTAGCTATGATTGCTCTGAGAGAATACTGGCCACTGCTTCATAGCTGTGGGACCTGCTCTTTGTTCGTATGACTGATTTTCCCGTGCATGCTATAACATCAGTCCTTTGGATTGTTTGCTCAGTATGTTTGAATACCTTTTGAGATCCTCTCAAGGTCTTCGGCCCAGTAGCCATTTCTTTTCCTGGTAGGGCATGGAGAGTAGTAGTAGGAAGGTAGTCTTTTCTAGGCACTTATTATTGTCAAGCAGTAGGAATGATTGGTGCTGTGAACTTGGGGTGCGCAAATGTGTTCAGCCTATAGGAGCTCCTCCTATTCATAGGGCAAATCTGCTGAGAGTTATCTTGGGTCTCCTTTCACTCCAGGATAGATTTAACCTCTTGGCTGAATAGGTAGGAGGTAGGATAAATCTCAGGCCTCTGGACACTAAACCTAAAATTCTAAAAGAAAATTTCTTACTCTTTTTCCCCTTTGCAGTTGCTTAGTTTTAGGCAACATCCATACACTCTCTTTTGCACTGAGACAAAAAAAACTGTAATGCTTATTTTCCATTCTAATAAATGGATCATCAATGTGCATTTTCTGGTAATAAATACGTGTTTACTTTGAATTAAAATATTTGATATTTTATTAGATATAAATAAATAAATATCCAGTATAATATTGGATATAATGATGTCAGTTTAATTCTTTGAAGTATAGTGAGGGAGGGGTCAGAAGGAAAGCAGGCTCCTCAGGACTCATTCATTTATTCACTCTTCATTAAACAGTTATGAAATCCCTACCAAGCATGAGATCTCGGGCTTTGGACTGGTGATAGGAAATGAATAAGGCTGTGATATTTTTGTTGGTACTCTGACATAAAAATTGTCTAGATTGAATTCTAAGCCAGCATGAGCCTTTTAGAATTTAGAAAATAGAAACCAAACAAAAATACTCCAGTTAGGAGCAAAATTGTATAACCAGTTGTGTGAGAAAGTACTCTTCTTTTTACCGGTATTTTAGAATCTTATGACTAAGACTAAGCAGAAAATTGGGAAGAACAGTAAAGGGGCAAGAAGTTAATGGAATGGGGACAGAGCTGAGAGGACAAAATTTGAACTGAAGGAGGAAAAGCAACAAGGGTTGAGGAAGGTTGTTTAGGTCACTAGGATTACAAGATCTTCTATTTCCTAATCAGTACATTGTGACCCTGAGGATGTAAAGACATGATGAGGATATCACTGGGGTGTGATAAATTCTTTCCATTCTCACTTCCCTTTGCTAATTTTGGCATCAGAGTTGTTGCAGAGAATATGCTCAAGAGGGTATGGAGATACATCTTAAACAGGTGTGCCTATTCTTAAGCAAACTTGATATGTTCAAATTCCGATTTATTTACTTAACACAAATTAGATGATTATCCCGAATGCCTGGTACCCAGTAGTCCCTACACTGGGGATGCACATGACAAACACATTGGTCCAGCACTCTGGGCATGAGAAGCCTTGAGGATGGGCAAGCTGGGATATACCCAACCATGTTGTAAAATAGTATATGATTAAGACTTTAAAGAAATGCAAACAAAATATTGTGGATGTTCAGATAGGACAGTACTTCTGGTTGTTGAGGAATTGAGTAGAGGGAGGCAAATAAATTAGAGAAGTTTTCATGAAGGGAAGTGTATTTTAACTGATGACGGGAGAAGATTTGAATGTCAACAACTGATGAATATCAACAGAGATGGAGGATGTGGACATTACTGGTGAGGAAACAGCAGGAAAAAAGCCATAAAGAAGGAGAACTTGTCTGATGACTACCCGTGTGTAATGGGGTAGGGGTAGGGGTGGAGGATGCAGAGAAGCAATGTACTCTGGAGTCACACAGTATAGCTTCATATCCCTTCTTATAAATATGGACTAGACCCATGCTATCTGACCTTTCTGAGTCTCAGACTCCCCATCTTTAAAATGAGGATAATATTATTATAATAATATTTATTTTGCTTTTTTTGTGTGGTTTGATTTTTTTTGGTGAAGATTGGTTATAATCTATGTAAACTTTCTGGCTCTTAATAAATAGCAAATATTATGGCAAATAGGTTGTCTCAATTTTGGGCAATGGTATTAGATAAGACAAAAAAAGTAGTGTATAATCAACTTTTGGATGGCTTTAAGGAGCTAGTTTAAAAATACAGACTTTAATTTATATGTAGGGATAGGGGAGCCATTGAAAATTTTTGACCAGGGAATGATGTGATTTAAGTTTACAATTTAAAATTTTGTACTGATAGCAATGCTGATGCTAGATTCATTGTAGAATAAAATATCAAAGAACAATTAGATAATGGAGAATGGTGTCAGGCACTGCTAATCACACCCGAGTATGTGTTCTTTCTTCCTTCACAGTAATAAAATCCCTGATTTTTAGTTGTAAACTTGGCCATCTAGAGTAAAAACTGTATTTCCCAATTTCCTTGTGGCTAGGTGTAGCTATGAGACTGTGTTCTGGCCAGAAGTATCATGCAACATGCCTAGAAGTTGGCTGGAACACAAACTTTCCTTCCATCACTTTTCTTATGTCACTTAGATAATCTGCTATCTTGGTCTTGGTCTAGTTCTGGCTGCTCATTTGGATCCATGGATTGTCATTACAGCCCTAGACTGAATTTCACCAACTTCTCCATGAGAGAGGATTAAACTGTCTTGAAGCCACTGAGACTTTGAGATACTGTTACTTGCAGTAGAATCTAATCCTAGCCAACTCAGAGATAGGAATGGGAATATGAACGGGAGCTTAGTTTCTAGGATTTCAAGCCAATATCAATAAAGGAAGCAAGCAGGAAGATGATCCTTTTGGCTTGGGGTCCAATCCAGGCAGAGATGTTAGATGATTAGCAACCAGTGTTAGGGGCCTGGAAGAGAGGTCGGAGTGGGGGATTATAGACTTGGAGTGGGAAACAGGCCTCTAAATAGCTCTGATAACTGACCTTATTGGAGGGGATGAAATTTCCAAGGGAGTAGAGTGTAGAAAGAGTGTGAAAAAATAAGTGCAAAAAACCGAAGCCTGACCCTCGGTGAGGTCTCTACCCATGGAGGAGGAAGAAGCAAGAGAGATAGTGAGGTGAGGTAGAGATGCATGGCGATTGTGAGGGGTCAAAGAAAGAAGGATTGAGACTGAATTGGAGAAGCTTATTTCTTTTGCACCTGGCAGGAAATGTGCAAGAAGAAAAGGAATTTCCAGGTTTCCCATAATTAAGAATGTATGGATTATGCGTGTTCGTTAATGGATAAAATGTTATTTTATTGAATTTTTCAGGAAGGACTTTGATTCCAGACCATAGAGTTATTTTCTGCTGTTAAGAGCTTTGGTTAGGCTCTTCTTGGTGAGCAGGTGCATACCAAAGTATCTCAATGAGAGAATTACCGAAGAATTCCACAGAGGATGGATGGTCTTGGTTAGAAAGTCACTTAATGGTTTTAAAGCTGTGAGTAGATGATCATGCTGCTTAAACAACAGACCATGAAGATTGAGAACTCATGAATGGTTTTGGTATTAGCATCAAATAAAATTAATAAGAAATTAGATTTGACACGTTATAATAGCATGCATAATTATCTTTGGACTTGGTGATGACAGGTCATCTAGTAATGGGCCATAAGTGGTAATACTCAGTATTACTTTTGCCTGAACATATGCCAGAAATTTATGGGGAAAGCTGTAAGAGGGAATAATGAGAAATATGAGGGAAAGGAAGGTTTGCGCTAAGAGGAAGGATGGGGAGGAGGAGGGCACTGTTCCTTCCTCTCCCTCTTCCTAACTAGCTTATTCTAGAGCTGGAGGCCTAAAGTGACTTGCCCCCAGTTGAGCACCTAGGATGTCAACCAGCACCAGTCCTCACCCTCCAGGGCCAGCAAATCTGCCAGCAGTATTCTCTCATTTAGAAAAGATGAAAGATATCGCTATCTGTGGTTCCCTGATTTCCTGAGATGTCTTCAAGACTTTATGCATGGGTCAACCCAAAACTTTTCTGCTCCCTGCCAACAGGAGAGGAAGAGGCTGCAGACCTTCAGTGATTATAGTTATCCACACTCATCAGGAGTTTAAAGGGGCAGGTCTGTGTTTATAAAGGTTACAGGTATCTTGGACAGGGTGTTGACCTGAGCAGCAGTATACAAAAACAGTTACGTCTTCCATGTTTTCAAAGATGAAACAATGCAGAGTGTAGGACCATAAGAAACCCCAAAGAGTCACAAACCATGATAACAAAATAACATTTACTGTCATATCTTCCAAACTGAGAGGAGTGCTGGATGAATTTTGGGTAAATATTCTTATTTCCATAATATTTAAAACTTCATCCTAAATGTAACCTGTGCTCTGTATTTTCAAACATAAGGAAAGGAACACTAATAGCAAATTGGAGGAATGGGATGGGGGATGAGAAATAGCATGGGGAGAGGAGTGAGAGATAGCATGTGTTCTCCATAAAATATTCATTGTAGGTACTGGCAAAATCTTGGTTCACATTTCAGTTCCTTTAATACTTTTTTTTAATGCCTATTTTTGAGAGAGAGAGAGAGAGAGAGAGCGAGCGAGCATGCATGTGAGCAGGGAAGGGGCAGAAATAGGGAGACAGAGGATTAGAAGCGCGCTCTGTGCTGACAGCAGGGAATCCAATATGGTTACCATGAGATCATGACCTGAGCCAAAGTTCGATGCTTAACTGGACTGAACCACCCAGGGGCCCCAGATTTTGGTTCCTTTGATTGCTAATTGTGTGATATAGGGCAAGTTACTTAAATTTGAGCCAAAAGTGTCTTAATTTTTAAAATATGAGTAACAGTGCCTACCTTTTATGATTTTGTAAAAGTAAAGAAGTTTTATGAGAATCTTCTTAGTAAATTCTAAGTGACAATGCAAATGTTGGACGTTATTATTGATACTAATAGCAATAGTAATAACAATTGTAGCAGTGCCAGGGAGTGGGGTCTGTGGAGGAAGGCACGAGTGGAATGCTTCTGTGGAATATATGGGCTTTGGGCCTCTGGATGTATAGGAAGGGGGGTGGCTCCAAACAGTAGAATAATAATGATGGCTGCTATTTTAAATTACAGTGTGCCAGGCATCCTGTATAAGCTGTTTTACAGACTCACCAACACTCTGAGCTAGATATTATCTCCATTTACAAATGAGAAATCTGAGGCTGAGCCTGGTTATGAAAGCTACTCTATAGATCATACTGTTATTGTCAAAAATGGATTTGACCCCTGGTTTCTCTAGTTCATATGGTGACTATACCTCTCCAGAATTCAACAGAGAATCAACACTTCCTTGAATGACAGCTGAGTCACGTTGAATACTTCAAAAGGCCAGCCCTCCTACTCAGACCCTGTGAGTCAGCCTGGACTAGAGAGGCAGGTATGGCGAGTAAGGCACCGTGGTAAACTGGCTCTGTCTTGGAGGAGAACAGAGGAGGAGGCTTTGCTTAGCTTTGACTTAGTTTTGAGCAGCACATAGATGATGTGCTGAGATACCCAGGTGTCTCTTTCCTTGACAAGTGCATGCAAAAGGAGCCCAGTGGGACCCTTTCTGGTGTTTGTGGTCGATATGCTACCTGTGGAGGGTGGCCATTTATTGAATTCCTATTCCACTCAACTTCAGTTCATTTGACTTTGGAGGAGCTGCAACATGCCCTTGCCTCTTAATCTGGGCTTTCTCTGGAGTTGCTGTGTGACTGATACTTTGTCAGACTTAGTTAGAAATTCAGATGATATCGATTTTAAATATATCCATGGAGTTTGAGAATAGTTACTGCACAGACGAGAAAGAGAGGTTAAATTTTTCCTAAACTTAAGTTGTCTGTGTTAAACTCATCATCTACTAGTAATGGACATCATTATGGAAATAATAACATATCTTATTCATCCATCCGTCAAACATTTATTAAAAGCCTACCATGTATTAGTGTGCATACAAAGTGCTAGGCATATAGAGATAAATATATGAACAATGCTTATTCTAGAGTAGCATGGAGAGCCTGAGGGTGGTATTCGGGTTTGTCGGGGAAATACGTGCTCAGCAAGCTTTTGCAAATGTGTGAAATTTTTTTTTCCTTAGAGGACAGAAATTGCATTTGTTTTGCTCACAGATATAGCATATCTTCACAGAATCTAGCACAGAAAATGGTTTAAGAACCCAAGACGTTTTGTGAGTTGACTTAATATTTCAAATATTATATTATTATAACATATTATTGATGTTTCCACCTACATGATCAAGTGGCCAGAATGAGTTCATTCAACCCTCAAGTCCTTTTTGCCCCTTTTAGTGAGCTGGAAATTTTGGTTGCCAAAGTCAACCTGGTAGCCAAATGTTTAAATTTTGGTAATTAATGATTGCACTTAGTCACAGGTTTGATGAGTGATTTATTTTTAATAAAAGCAGAAGGTTCATGACAAGCTCAGCAAATCTGTTGGCAGTTTTAAGGCATTACACCAGGTTGCTTAGGAAAAATTCCCAGCAAATGATACCTATTAGATTATATAATATTCTTGCAAGGCAACTAAGAAAATAATTTTTAAAATTATGTCTATTTTGCTATTTAAAAGCGGAAATTACCTGAAAAGGGAAAAAATTGTGGGGAATTGATTAGATATTTGATGATTTTTTTTTGTAATTCAAAGGAGTAGTAGATTTTGATTTCTCCCAAAAGTTAAACCGTAGTTCTAAAAGTGGAAATAATAGTTTCCATTTGATTACTAAATATTTTAGAGTTGGCTTACCCATTTTTTGATGATTTTAGTTACCCCTTCCTTTTAAAATTCAAACTCTAAATTTAAGGCTATACCTCAATAGAGTGTTTATGAAGTGGGTTAAAGCTTAGGGAATGTTCCAGTGCAATCTAAAACCACACCAAGTACCAGAGGTTTTATGTTTGAAAAGTGTTCTAATCAGTGATGGATTTGGAATTATTGCCAGGTGATTCTTGAATCTTTAGGCCTAGGCCTTATGAATACATTATCCAGATGTTTATAAAATGCCATTCTACTAATGTCCTGTTTATACTTTGACTTTGTGGTAAAGAAATACATTTGCCTACTTCAAAGTACCAGATGAAACTATTTTACATCAACTAAATATTATACTTGAGCTGTTCAACAGCCCTTCACCCTCACTCCCTCTGCCTTAAAGGGACTTATTCCCTATCATCACCTATTTTCTCTATGACATATGACAGGAATTCAGCCTGTTTTGTGGAATTTTGTGTGAATACTAAGTCCTTGGTAATGTTTCTTATTCCTTTACTAGCTTTTCTACTTTCCCCCAAATGTATTGTCTCTTGGAAATAAAAGTTTCATTTCTCAATTTTTAAAGCCAGATTATTAATTGAAACTATTCAATATGAATGCAGGAACACCTACTAATTCCTCAAAACCCAGCAGCAGAATCTAATCCTTTGAAAAATCTGTCTGCTTTACTTATCACTATTAATCAGTTTAAGATGACTTAGAAAGGTATATTGGGAGAAAGAAATAGAAAAAAAAGAGGAGAATGAAACAATATTAAAGCTGACATTTTATATTCAGGTTGGGAAGGTAAAAAAGAAAAAAACCTTCTTTTACTTTTTCATATATTTTTTGAGTAGTTTTGCCGCATAAATTTACATATATACTATTGGGCTTGGCGTATATACACAATTTTGAGACACGTTTTAACCATTTTCTGTGTCATTACATATTCTTCAAAATATGGTGATTAATGGCTGCAGAGGTATTCGTGATGACTTTAGCATCCTTTATTTGATCTTTCCTATTTTTCTGTGGTGCCTAATCTCAGTCCCATGGTGATTCACATCCACCCTTGGTCTTCACTGAGCCCCTCTTGGCTCACTATTATTAATTAGTCCTGGTCACCAAACAATTCTGGCTCTTCATTTTCTACACATAAAAGAGCACTGCGCTTTCTGGCACCATTGGGTTTTGGTGAGACGTGTGATTTTTCTAGCCAAGGAGATGTAAGCAGAGCATTAATTATTGACGAGAGATCTTCCAGAGTGCTTTGCCCCCTGCCACAGTAAGCAGCAGCGTCTGGAGAGCTGGCTACTCCAAGAGCCTGAATCCCAGAGTGAGGGAGAGGCCGAGGTGAGCACCCGAAGAACTGGGATGGATAGGTAATGTGAGCATAAAATAAAACTTTATCTTGGGAGTTCCAGTCAAAGATGGCAAAAAGGAGGCTCCTAAACACATCTTCTTCCACATACATACCGAATCAGCAGCTACTCATGGAGCAGTTCCCTCTGAAAGAAATTCAAAAACTAGCTTAGTGACTCCTACAGATCAGACAAACAAGAAAACACCCTCACTGAAATGGGTAGGAAAGACTAAGACACACTCTCCCTATAGACCTCAACTCTAGTAGGTCTATAGGTCTATATGTGGTTGGAAGGTATTTCACAACACCCAGCTTTTTCCTGAGGAGCAAAGTGTTTGTACCCAACACCTTTTGTACCCAGCTTTTAAGACTTCCACCTGAGGGACAGGCCCTCATAACATCTGCCACTGAAAGCCAACATGACTTCTGTACAGGAGACAAAAGCAAAGACAAAGTTCGGAAAGGGCTTGTGAGGACTCACTGTGGCTATCCACCTCAGCCTCAGCACAGCGGGAGTAGATAGAAATACTTACATCTCAGTATTTCCCTGAGAATCCTATTTGCATATTTTAAAAGCTCCTGCCTGAGGTCCGGCTTCTAAAGTATATGTCTAGGGGTTGACTGCAATCCTCCCCAGAGACTGATGAGGCAGGAGACACCGTCTTTGTGTTCTTCCTCTGGCCTACTCCACATCGCTGTTGTCTCCCTGGAAGCTGCATGTGCACACATCTGGCACCTCAGCTTTTGTCGCTGCCACCCAGAGGATACACCCTGGGATTGCCTGGCTCTAGTGGCCAGTAGGACCTGATTTTTTTTTTTTAATTAGAAAAAAATGAATCCCAGTACAGCTAACATACAGTGTTGTATTAACTTCAGGTGTACAATATTGTGATTCAACAAGTTTACACATTACTCAGTGCTCATCATGATAAGAGTATTCTTAATCCCTTTCACCTATTTCACTTAACACCCTTCCTACCTCCCCTCTGGTAACCATCTGTTAAGTCTCTATAATTAGGAGTCTGTTTTTTGGTTTGTCTCTTTTTTTCTTTGTCCATTTGTTTTGCTTCTTAAATTTCACATGAGTGAAATCATATGGTGTCTGTCTTTTTCTGACTGACTTATTTCACTTACCATTGTACTCTCTAGCTCTATCTGTATTTTTGCAGATGGCAAGATTTTATTCTTTTTTATGCTGAGTAATATTCCGTTGTATAGATATACCACATCTTTATCCATTCATCTATTGATGAACACTTGGGCTGCTTCCACAATTTGGCTCTTGTAAATAATTTTGCAGTAAACACAAGGGTACATATATTTTTCCGAATCAGTGTTTTTTTCTTCTTTTTATTCTTCGGTTAAAAATCCAGTAGTTGGAACACTGGATCATAGGGTAATTCTCTTCTTAATTTTTTGAGGAAACTCCGTACTGTTTTACACAGTGGCTGCACCAGTTTGCATTCCCACCAATAGTGCAGAAGGGTTCCTTTTTTTCTATATCCTTACCAAGACTTGTTTTTTGTGTTTTTGATTTTGGCCATTCTGATAGGTGTGAAGTGATATCTCATTGTGGTTTTGATTTGCATTTCCCTGATGATTAGTGATGTTGAGCATCTTTTCATTTGTCTGTTGGCCATCTGTATGTCTTCTTTGGAGAAGTGTCTTCTCACGTCCTCTCCCATTTTTTATTTGGATTCTTTGGGGTATTTTTGGTGTTGAGTTGTGTAAAATCTTTATATGTTTTGGATATTACCCTTTATTGGATATGTCATCTGCAAATATCTGCTCCCATTCAGTAGGTTGTCTTTTGGTTTTGTTGTTTCCTTTGCTGTGGAGAAGCTTTTTATTTTGATGTAATCCCAATCATTTTTTTTTTTTTGCTTTTATTTCCCTTATCTTAAGAGACATATCTAGAAAAATGTTGCTATGGCCAGTGTCAGAGATATTACTGCCTATGCTCTCTGCTAGGATTTTTATAATTTCAGGTCTCACATTTAGGCCCTCAATCCATTTTGAATTTATTTTTGTGTATGGTGTAAGAAAATAGTCCAATTTCATTCTTTTGAATGTAGCTGTCCAGTCTTCTTAATATCATTTGTTGAAGAGATTCATTTTCCCATTGCATATTCTAGCATTGTTTGTCAAAGATTAATTGACCATTTAATTTTGCATCTAGTTCTGGATTCTATTCTGTTCCATTGATCTATGTATCTATTTTTGTGCCAGTACCATACTGTTTTGATTACTACACCTTTGCAATATAACTTGAAATCTGGAATTGTGATACTTCCAGCTTTGTTCTTCTTTTTAAGATTGCTTTGGCTATTTGGGGTCTTTTGTGGTTCCATACAGACTTTAGGATTATTTCTTCTAGTTCTGTGAAAAATGCTGTTGGTGTGATAGGCTGTGATTGATAGGGATTGCATTAAATTTGGAAACTGCTTTTACATTTTAACAATATTTGTTCTTTATTTTTGTAATGTTCATTATTTATTTTGAGAGAGAGAGAGAGAGAATGAGAGAGAGAGAGAGAGAGATCGCCAGCATGCATGAGCCAGGGAGGGTCAGAGACAGAGAGACAGAGAATCCCACAGAGTCCAACGTGGGCTCGATCCCATGACCTTGGGATCACGACCTGAGCCTAAATCAAAGTCACATGCTCATCTGATTGAGTCCCTCAGGTGCCCCAACAATATTTGTTCTTTCAATCCATGAGCATGAAATTATTTTTTTAATTTTTTAAATGTTTTTTTTTGAGAGAGACTGTGTGTGTGTGTGTGTGTGTGTGTGTGTGTGTGTGAGAGAGAGAGAGAGAGAGAGAGAGAGAGAGAGAGAGAGAGAGCAGGGTAGGGGAAAAGAGAGAGGGAGACACAGAATGCAAAGCAGACTTGAGGTTTTGAGCTGTCAGCATAGAGCCCGATGTGGGAGTCAAACTCACTAACGGTGAGATCATGACCTGAGCGGAATTTGGACACTTAACCCACTGAGCCACCCAGGTGCCCTGCATGTAATATTTTTCCATTTGTTTGTATCGTCTTTAATTTCTTTCATTGGTGTTTTATAGTTCTCAGAGTATAGGCCTTTCACCTCCTTGGTTAAGTTTATTCCTAGATATTTTATTATTTTTGGTGCTGTTTATAAATAGAATTGTTTTCTTACTTTTTCTTTCTTCTGCTTTATTATTAGTGTATAGAAATGCAATGAATTTCTGTATATCAATTTTATATCCTGCAACCTTACTGAATGCATTGATCAGCTCTAGTAGTTTTTTGGTGGGGTCTTTAGAGTTTTCTATATCTAGGATCATGTCATGTGCAAATAGTGCAAATTTTATTTCTTTTTTACTAGTTTGGTTACGTTTTATTTCTTTTTATTGTCTAATTGCTGTAGCTAAAACTTCCGGTACTATGTTTAATAAGGACATAGTGAGAGTGGACATCCTTGTCTTGTTCCTGATCTCGGGAAAAGCTCTCAGATTTTCACCATTGAGTATGATGTTGACTTTGTCAAATGCTTTTCTGCATGTGTTGATAATTATATGGTTTTAACCCTTTCTTTTGGTGTTGTGATGTATTGCATTGATCGATTTGCAAATATTGACCACATGCACCTTTGTATCCCAAGAATAAATCCCACTTGACCATGGCAAATGATTTTTTTCATGTATTGTTGGTTTCAATTTTGAAATATTTTATTGAGGATTTTCACATCTATATTTATCAGAGATATTGGCATGTAGTTCTTTTTCTGGTAGTGTCTTTATTTGGTTTTGGTATCAGGGTAATGCTGGCCTCATAGAATGAATTTGGAAGCTTTCCTTCCTCTTCTATTTTTTGGAATAATTTGAGAAGAATACATATTAACTGTTCTTTAAATTTTTGGTTGAATTCACTTGTGAAGTCTTCTGGTCCTGGACTTTTGTTTGCTGTGAGTTTTTGATTTCTGAGTCAATTTCATTGCTGGTAATTCGTCTGTTCAAATTTTCTATTTCTTCTTTTTTCTTTATTCTGAGAGAGACAGAGAGGGAGAGAGAGAGAATCCCAAGCAGGCTCCCTGCTGTCAGCACAGAGCCTGCCACAGGGCTTAATCCCACAAATTGTGGGATCATGACCTCAGCCCAGATCAAGAGTTGGACACTCAACTGACTGAGACACCCAGGTGCCCCTCTAGTTCCTCTTGATTCAATTTTTGGAGGCTATATGTTTCTAGGAATTTATTCATTTTTTTCTAGATTGTCCAATTTGTTGACATATAATTTTCATATTTTCTCATAATCCTTTATATTTCTGTGGTGTTGTTATTTATCTTCTTTATATATATATATAATAAAGAAAAAACTATATATATTTATATCTATATAAAATATAGATATATTTTAAGTTTGTTTATTTATTTTGAAAGAGAGGGGGGAGAGGTAGAGACAGAGGTCAAAAGAGAATCTCAAGGGGCGCCTGGGTGGCGCAGTCGGTTAAGCATCCGACTTCGGCCAGGTCACGATCTCGCAGTCCGTGAGTTCGAGCCCCGCGTCGGGCTCTGGGCTGATGGCTCGGAGCCTGGAGCCTGTTTCCGATTCTGTGTCTCCCTCTCTCTCTGTCCCTCCCCCGTTCATGCTCTGTCTCTCTCTGTCCCAAAAATAAATAAACGTTGAAAAAAAAAAAAAAAAAAGAGAATCTCAAGCAGGCTCCACACTGTCTGCCATGGAGCTCGATCATATGACTGAGATCATTACCTGAGCCCAGATCAAGAGTTGGACATTCAACTGACTGAGCCACCCAGGTGCCCTCCTATTTCATTTAGGATTTTGTTTATTTGAGTCCTCTGTCTTTCTTTCTATTTTTTTTCCTGATGAGTCTGGCTAAAGGTCTATCTACTTTGTTGATCTTTTCAAAGAAAAGCTCCTGGTTTCTGGATCTGTTCTGTTGTTTGTTTGTTTTTAACTTCTATTTTTGCAGGACCTGCTTTTGCCATAGAACTTCAGCAAACAAAGAAACAGTTCTTACCCTGTGATCTCCTCAGGGCTAAATACATAGATAGCAGATACAAAAACTTATCTACTAGTCTTTCCCAGGACTAAGTCTATTTGAGTATTTGAAAAGCTACTGTCTGAGAGCCTAAATTCTGATCAACCTGCATATAGATGATAACTGAGATCCTCCTTTTGGAATATTGACAAGTCTTAGCACATCCTCAACTACTGTGAGCCACTATGAATAAAGATGGCAGCGTGGACATTCACAAAGTTTTGAGAGACAACCAAAAGTTCAGCCCAGGCTAAATGATAAGTTTCACCTCCTACATGAGACCACTCCCTCAAAACTGGGAGAGGTAGCTCTTTGATCTAAAGTACAAAAACCTATGAAGAGTGGTAAGAAAAATGAAGAAACAGAATATATTCCAAACAAAAGAACAAGATAAAACAGACCTTAATGAAATGTTGATGTATGATTTACCTGATACTGAATTGAAAACAATGGTCATTAAGATGCTTATGTGAGGTCTGGAGAACAATGCATGAACAAAGTGAGAATTTCAACACAAAGATAGAGAATATAAGAAAATACCAAACAGAAGTCACAGATACAGAAGGTAGAATAACTGCACTGAAAATTTTAAAGAGAAGTTTAATATCAGATAGGTCAAGCAGAAAAAAGGGTCAGGGAACTTGAAGACATGGTAGTGGAATTCATTCAGTCAGAGATGCAAAAAAAAAAAAAAGTGAATGAAAAAGACTTAAGATGGCTTAAAGGACTTATGGGGTACTATCAAGAGGACCAGTATTCTCATTATAGAGGTCCCAGATGCAGAAGAAAGAGAGAAAGGTGCATAAAGCTTATTCAAAGAAATAATGGCTGAAAATTCCCTAACCAGAGGAAGGAAACGGACATTTGGATCCAGGAAGCCCAGAGAGTTGCTCTGTAGAATAAGAATCCAAAGAGACCCACAATGGGACACATTATAATTAACATATCAAAAGTTAAAGTCAAGAAAAAAAACAGCTTGTTATGTATAAGGCAACACCAATAAGACTATCAGCAGACTTTTCAGCAGAATCTTTGCAGGCAATAAGGGAATAATGTATAATTAGAATTTGTGAAGAGAGAAGAATTTAAATGTTCTCACCAAACCAACCAAAACTAAAACAAAAAAATGATGAGTATGTGAGGTAATGGATGTGTTAATTAACTAGATGAAGAGAATACTTTCACATTTGTCAATTATATCTCAAAGAGGCTGAAATAAAAAAACGTGTTATTTAAGGAATGGAATCATAGGGGCTGTTTGTTATCATAGTATAATTTCACCTATCTTGGTTGATGCACTGATCATATTTAAATGAATCTGGGGAATGTGGCTTAGACCTTGTAGTCATCAAGTGGACCCACACTCACCTTCATTTTCATGAATTATGTGCCAGATCATAATATGCACCCTCAGATTCTCAAACAATGGGGAATATTTCCCCCTACCCATCTATTTTCAAAGTGTTTCTTTAGCTGACTTCAGGCATATTTGATAACTCATATCACATACAAATATAAGCATTCATACTTCATTCTCACAATATTTATGATTGATTAGCCTTGTCCATATTTTTATGTTGCTCTGACAAATATCAATAGCATCTTTAAGATAAAGGCTTTTTAAAGTCCAAACTTTATAGTTGTATAAAGAGAAGAAAATTCAAAAGAGAAAAAATGCTGTCATTTCTCCTGCCATCTAATTTCTGTGATCCTATATTTCTTTCTTTTCTTTGTGCATATAACTTTATATTGCTTGTCATAGTTTACAAAGAATTTGTCATTTTCTCTATATTGTCAAAAATTTCATATTGTTTTATAGATTTCATAATTAATATTTTAATGGCTACAAATACTCCACTGAAATTGAATAACATAATTTATTCCACAATTTCCTTATTGAGCTTTTAGGCTGCTCCTATTTTTAAAAAGAGTTACTGTTAGAATAAATCATTTTAAACAAATATGCTAGACCACATACATCTAATCAACATTACTGTGTAAGTACCTTCTAAGTCTAAACACATATTCTAACACAGGTGTCATTGATGTAAACATCTCTGATACTTCTTTTTTGAGATTGTCTTTAAAGCCAATTGATAAAGCTACACATTTAACAGTCATTTCCCAGCCAACTAGTTTTCAACAAAGCAGGAAAGAGTATCCAGTGGAAAAAAGACAGTCTCTTCAGCAAATGGTGCTGGGAAAACTGGGCAGTGACATGAAGAAGAATGAAACTAGACCACTTTCTTACACCATACACAAAAATAAATTCAAAATGGATGAAAGACCTAAATATGAAACAGGAAACCATCAAAATCCTAGAGGAGAAAACAGGCAGTAACCTCTTTGACCTTGGCCACAGCAATTTCTTACTAGACATGTCTCCCAAGGCAAGGGAAATAAAAGCAAAAATGAACTCTTGGGATCTCATCAAGAAAAAAAGCTTCTATACAGTGAAGGAAACAATCAACAAAACTAAAAAGCAGCCAACGGAATGAGAGAAGATATTTGCAAATAACATATCTAATAATGGGTTATTATCCAAAGTCTATAAAGAGGTTATCAAACTCACCACCCCCCAAATAATAATAATCCAGTGAAGAAATGTGCAGAAGACATGAATAGATACTTTACTAAAGAAGACATCCAGATGGCTAACAGACACATGAAAAGATGGTAACATTACTCATCATCAGAGAAATACAAATCAAAACCAAAATGAGATACCACCTCACACCTGTCAGAATGGCTAAAATTAACAACTCAGGAAACAACAGATGTTGGTGAGGATGCAAAGAAATGGGAACCCTTTTGCCCTGTTGGTGGGAATGGAAACTGGTGCAACCACTCTGGAGAACAATATAGAGTTTCCTCAAAAAATTATAAATAGAATTACCCTATGACCCAGCAATTGCACAACTAGGTATTTACTCAAAGGATACTAGTGTGGTGTTTCAAAAGGGCACATGCACCCCAGTGTTCGTAGTAGCACTATTAACAATAGCCAAATTATGGAAAGAGCCCAAATGTGAATTGATAAAGAAGATGTGGTACCTACATACAATGGAATATTACTCGGTGATCAAAATGAATGAAATCTTGCCATTTGCAACAACATGTATGGAGTTAGGGTGTATTATGCTAAGTGAAATAAGTAAGTCAGAGAGACAAATATCATACGATTTCACTCCTATGTGGAATCTAAGAAACAAAGCAGCCAGACATAGGAGAAAGGAAGGAAAACCAAGATAAAAACAGAGGGAGGCAAACCATAAGAGACTCTTAAGTACAGACAATAAACTGAGGGTTGCTGGAAGGGAGGTAGGGAGGTGGGTCGAGGGATGGGCTAAATGGGTGATGGGCATAAGGAGGGCACTTGTTGGGATGAGCACTGGCTGTTGTATGTAAGTGATGAATCACTGGGTTCTACCCCTGAAACCAATACTACACTGTATGTTTACTTACATATTTATTTAACTTGAATTTAAATAAATACATTTTTAAAAAGTTATTTTAGTCTTTTGTATCTTGGTTTTGGACTCTTCATCATTTGTTCTTTTGTTCATATTTTGGCTGTCTCCAAAAATCAATTCTAATTTTAAAGTACCTAATTTTACCTCCATTTTGACCATTTGGAAGGCTGCCAAAGTGTTCTGAAGGCAATTTTAGAGGGAAAAGTTCCAAAAATATTTAGAGCAATGGGCAATTACTGCAATAACTGTGCAGCCTCCTGCAGTGATAGCTTTGGAGAGCTAACACTCCTTTTGTTATGTGGATTTGGGTAGGTCTGTTACTATATTCATTAAGTCCATAACTCTGTAGTCAACGCTTCATGAGAAGACTATCATCCCAAATAATCTCGCTTCCTTGAGAGCAGGGGTGATTCTTTCACAGAACCTGTATTCATGCCTTACAGATAGTACATACCTGTTATATATTTGTCATAGGTCTCTAGCAATGAATAATCTGTCTAGAATACACTTTTTCCATTGGCAAGCACCTACTTTTAAATAAACTCTTCTGGTAAAGGCTTGAACTCTCTAACACTGGGACCAACAACATCTGCATCACCTGGGAATTTGTTAGAAATGCATATTACTTGGCCCCACTCTGCAACTCCTGAATCAGAAATTCTGGATGTTAGACACAATGATCTGTGCTTTATCAAAACCTCCATGTGATTCTGATACATAATACATGATCAAGAAATAGTAAAGTTTGGAAAAAACTAGAAATAAAGTTCCTGGAGATAATAGTATGATGGGAGAAAGTTGATGTCAGAGGCCATAGGTTATAAAACTCAGTGTGTTCTGAGTACATATTCTGGACTAAAAATTGTGCTATAACACTGGGTACGTAAAAGCAAAAGAAAAAGATAATGTCTTTGTTTTCATAGAGTTGGTGGTCTAGGATAGGTAAAGGATGAGTAATAGATTAAAATATATAGATACAATGCTCTGTGATACTTCAGTATAGAAGCATATGTAAATATGGGTGGTGATGATCATAAGTACCATTTATAAGTCACAAGTTATCTGTCAGGCACAGTGTAGTGCTTTCCATCACAATATATCATTTTCTCAGTCTGGCCATTAGAAAGAATATAAATATTAAGAGGTTCTATGTGGCTTGAATAGGTTCCCTTGAATCTGGAAAGAAAATCTTAGTCTCAACATTCACTCTTCCGTGCCCAGAGCACTTGAGCCATTCATGAACTCTGCGTTTGTCAGTTCCCTTCAGAAATGGGTATATGGGCACCTATCTCAGAATTGATTTGCAGATTAAATAAGGTAATGTATGAAGTTGCTTAGCTCAGTATGTCCTAAATATTCAATAGATAGTAATGTCTTTATTTCTGTTGACAGTAATCATCAACATTACCACTACCAATATCATCAAAATCGTTATTATTTTTATTAGAGTGGTAAGTGGCAATATAATATAAATTCTATATGAGTTAAGAAGACAGACTGAAGCCAGACTGCCAGAGTTCAATTCTGGCTTTGTCAGCCTCTAGCCATGAGACCATGGCTTATCCTCTCTGTACTTCAATTTCCTTAACTCTAAGGTGGGGGCCTTGAGTACTTACTTCATAGGGTTGTAGTGACTGGTAAATGAATTAATGCATGTCAAACACCCGGAACATGACCCGCCCTGTAGTGTATGCTCAGTAAGTGCTGGCTGGTATTATCATTAATTTGGGGGGGAATGTGCCATGGACTGCTCTCTCAGAGAGTTTAACTTCTCTCTATGGTATGTTGTGATTTTGATGGAAAGGTTTATGTTTTAGGGGCCCTTGGAATAAAAATATCACTATTTCTTAATTCTGTAGGCATTAAGATTCCACTGCTTAAGTAAAAGCCTTTTTGTGGTGCCTAAAAATAAGGGGGGGGGAATAATACCAAAATAAAGCTTAAAAAAGGCCAAGGGGAAGAAAATTTTAAATCAAAGGGCAGGACATCCATTTTTACTTTATGTAAATGTATTATTTAAGCAAATTTACTGATAATGATGCACAGATGCTGTTTGTAGACACGATTTTCTTCCTTTGAAGTAACTGAGTGCTGATTTCCTATCTGTGCCAGCAGTGTTTTCTGAATTAATTCTGTGCCCCTCTATATCATTGTGGGAAAGAGAGCTTATACAACTTTTCTGAAGATTAGAAGACTAAAAGGTACCTATTGCCTCAGAGGCTGAGAAGATGTACGCAAATGTGAATAAACAGTTAAAACACTACCAGGTGCACAGGAAGAGTCCTTGAACACAAACACGATTGACATCAAGAAAATATTAGCTTTGTAATTCTGCCTGGATGGCACATTGATGGACCAGCACTGCAGAAGGATTCAGCTGCAAGCATTTCATGTAATTGATGGTGGAAGAAAAGAAAATTTCAACAGATATTTTGCTGTTAATTTGCCACAGGTGCTCAAATGCCTGTGACCTAGTATGTCAAGGATTCAAAATGCTACTGTGATAGCTTCAGGCTTTGCTTCCAGGTTATTTTACAGACTGTGGCATACATTTTTAAGAATTTAATTCTGTTTATTGGTAATGTTGCAGTTCACGATTATAATCTAACAGGATGAGTGTAGTTTCTCAATCAAGTGGATATTAACTTAATTTATATCACTCAGATTCATGTTCAATTTTTTTATCATGTGCATTCTGTCTTCTTTTATTTTAACTTAACATTATTTTATTTTATTTTATTTCTTTTATTTTATTCTTTTATTTTAACTTAACATTATTTTAACTTAACATTATTTTAACTTTTAGTTTAACTTAAACATTATTTTATTTTAATTTAACATTATTTCATCTACATGTTTCCCGATACTGCTTTTGGCCATTTACTTTCCATGCCAGTCTTTCATTTTCTTGCTACCTCTAATGGATTGTTTCTAGATTTTCACATTTATACACAGAGATGCAGGGAGCATCTTAATATAAAATTTTTTTCTTATTTTATAATACTGCCAATGAGTTTGTTCTCCAAAGCAGAAGAAACAAAGTAAGAATTTTTATAGTTCTTGCTACATATTGGGAGATCACATTCTAGAAATATTAAACTAATTTAACAGTACCATCAGCATGGAATATGGTATTTATCTTTTGTGACTGCCTTATTTCACTTAGCATAATGCCCTCAATGTTTCATGTTGTAGCATATGTCAGAATTTCCTTCCTTTTTTTTTAAATTTTTTTTAACGTTTATTTATTTTTGAGACAGAGAGAGACAGAGCATGAACAGGGGAGGGGCAGAGAAAGAGGGAGACACAGAATCTGAAACAGGCTCCAGGCTCTGAGCTGTCAGCACAGAGCCCGACGCGGGGCTCGAACTCACGGACCGTGAGGTCATGACCTGAGCCGAAGTCGGACACTTAACCAACCAAGCCACCCAGGCGCCCCGAGAATTTCCTTCCTTTTTTAAGACTGAATAATATTCCATTGCATGTATATACCACAATTTTTTATCCATTTGTCTATTGATGAACACTGGGGTAACTTCCATTATTTCAGCTATTGTGAATAATGCTGTTATGAACATGGGTGTACAAATACATCCTTGAGACCATGCTTTTAATTATTTTGGGTATAAGTCCAGAAGTGGAATTGCCAGATCATATGGTTATTCTTTATTTTTTAAGGAACCACCATACTATTTTCCTAAGTGTGTCCATTTTACATTCTCCATTATAGCACACTAGGGCTCTAATTTTTCTACCTTCTCACCAACACTTGTTATTTTCTGTTTTCCTAATAGGTGTGAGGTGGTATCTCATTAGTTTTGATTTGCATTTCCCTAATGATTAGTGATGTTGAGCATCTTCTCATGGGCTTATTGACCACTTGTATATTTTCTTTGTTGAAATATCTATTGAAGTCTTTTCCACTGTTGAATTGGGTTGTCTGGTTTCTGTCATTCAGTTTTGGGAGTTCTGTATTTATTCTGAATGTTAATTCCTTATCAGGGCTATGATTTGCAAGCATTTTCTTCCATTATGTACATTGCCTTTTTACCTGTTGATATTGCCTTTTGATGCACAAAATTTTCTAATATTCATGAAATCTAATTTGTCTATTTTGTTGCCTTTACCTTTGATGTCATTTCCAAGAAATCAAGGCCAAATCTAATGTCATGAAGCTTTTGCCCTATATTTTTCTTCTAGGAGTTTTATAGTTCTAGATCTTTTATTTAAATCTTTGATCCATTTTGCGTTAATTTTTCTGTATGATGTTAAATTAAATAAGAGTCCTACTTCATTCTTTTGCATGTGGATATCCAGTTTTCCCAGCACCATTTGTTGAAAAGTCTGCCCCATTGAAAGGTCTTTGCACCTGTCAAAACCCCATATATTTGAGGGTTTGTTTCTGGGCTCTCTATTCTATACCATTGGTCTATATGTCTGTGTTTATGCAAGTATAACACTATTTTGCTTGTGGTAGCTTTGTAGTAAGTTTTGGAATTAGAAGTGTGAGTCTTCCAGATTTGTTCTCTTTCAAGATTACTTCAGCTATTAAGGATCTATTGAGGTGCCATATAGATTTCAGGATGGGTTTTTCTATTTCTGCAAAGCACATATTTGGTATTTTGATAAGGATTGCATTGAAGCTGTTGAGTGCTTTGGGGAGTATTGACATCTTAACAGTATAAGTCTTCTATAAGCTTCTCGGCCTTTTGGCTAAGATCAAGTGTAGTAACAATATAAGTCTTCTAATCCATGAACATGGTATTTGTTTTTGTTTATTTGTATTTTCTTTAATTGCTTTCAGCAGTGTTTTGTAGTTTTCATTGTATAAGTCGTTCACCTTCTTGGTTAAGTTAATTCCTAAGTATTTTAGTTTTTTGATATTATTATAAATGGAATTGTTTTTGTAATTTCCTTTTCAGATTGTTTGTTGTTCATGTATAGAAATGCATCTGATTTTTATGTGTTGGCTTTGTATCTTGTTACTTTGGTGAAATCACTTATTAGTCCTAACAGGTTTTTGTGTGGAATCTTTACTGTTTTCTACATATAGATCACATCATCTGTGAACACATGTAATTTTATTTTTCCTTTTCTAATTTAGATGCCTTCTTTTTATTGCATGATTTCTCTGACAAGAACTTTCAGTACTGTGTTGAATAGAAGTTGCAAAAGTTAGCATCCTTGCCTTGTTCCTGATTTTAGAGGAAAATCTTTCAGTTTTTCACCATTGAGTATAAAGTCCATCATGTCCAGGGCTTTTCCTTGTTAGGAGATTTTTAATCACTGATTCAGTTTCCTTACTAGTTAAAGATGTATTCAGATTTTCTATTTTTTTATGATTTAGAGTTAATAGGTTTCATGTTCCTAGAAATTTGGCCATTTCATTTAGGTTTTCCAGTTTGTTAGCATATAATTGTTCATATACTCTCTTATATCCTTTATTTCTGTGGAATCAGTAAGGAATGTCCCCAGTTTTATTGCTGACTTTAGTAATGTGACTGTTCTCTCTCTATTTTTTAGTCCATCTAGCTAAAGGTTTTTCAATTTTGTTGATCTTTTCCAAGGACCAACTTTTGGCTTCATTGATTTTCTCTGTTGCTTTTCTATTCTCTGTTTCATTTATCTCTGCTCTAATCTTTGTTTCCTTTCTTTCACTAGCTTTGAGTTTAGTTTGTTCTTCTTTTTCTATTTCTAGTTACTTAAGTTGTAAAGTTTGATTGATTTGAGATCTTTCCTGTTTTTTAATGTAAGCGTTTGTTGCTATAAACTTCTCTTAGCAGTGCTTTGCTGCATTCTGTATGTTTTGGTATGTTGTGGTTTTGTTTTCATTCATTTCTAAATATTTTATAATTTCCCTCATGATTTCTTCTTTGATCCATTGGCTGGTTAGGAGTGTGCAGTTTAATTTCCACAAATTTGTGACTTTTCATTTACCTTCTTTATCTAACTTCATTCTGTTGTGACCAGGGAAGATACTTTGCATGAAACATATCTTTTTATTGATCTATTTTATTATTATTTTAAAGTTTATTTATTTATTTTGAGACAGACAGAGAGAGCACAAGCAGAGGAGGGGCAGTGAGGGTGGCTGGACACAGGATCCAAAGCGGGGTCTGTGCTGACAGCAGAGTGCCTGATGCGGGGCTGGAACTCAGCTGAAACCAAGAGTCAGACACTTAACTGCGCCACCCAGGTGCCCCAATACATATCTTTTTAAATCTGTAGAGACACAGTTTGTGGCCTAAGGTGGTCTATCCTGGAAAATATTCCATGTCCTTGAGAAGAGTGTGTATGCTGTTGTTGGATAGAGTGGTCTGTGAGATCTAGTGGGTTTATTGTGTTAAGTCCTCTGTTTCCTTACTTATCTTCTGTCTGGCTGTTCTGTGAAAAGGAGGTATATACAAAATGACTTCTAAAGGCTGAAGGACACATAAAAGTGAAGAAAAAAATAAAGAAGTCCAGCTTGATTAGAAATGGTTTATTAAGGGGACTCGTGGACAGAAGTGTGTTTTAGGTGGGTACAAGGCGAGCAGATCTCTGTAACTCCATCTCCCTTAGGACCTGCTTTTATAGCCCTAGAGTCTGAGAGTACATGCTGAGGGACTATCCAAGAGAAGAATGTTTAAGAACAGGTATGTGCCACAGGTTTCTCTATCCACTATTGAGAATTGAATATTGAAGTGTCAAATTGTTGTTCTAGAACTATCTATTTCTACGTTCAATTCTGTCAGTTTTGGTTCATATATATTGATGGTCTATCATTAGGTACATAAATGTTTATAATTGTGAATATCTTCTTGCTGTATTGACACTTTTATTAATATATATAATGTTCTTCTTTGTCTCTTATAAACTTTTTGATTTAAAGTCCATTTTGTCTGGTATCATTATAGCCACCCCTATTGTTTTTTAGTTAATATTTGCATGGAATATCTTTTTTCATCCTTTCATTTTCAAAATATTTCTGTCTTTAGCTGTAAAGTGAGTCTCTTTTAGATTGCATATAGTTGGATCATTAAAAAATCCATTTGCCAATCTCTGTCTTTTGATTAGAGATTTTAATCTATTTACATTTAAAGTAATTATTGCTAAGCAGAGTCTTATTTCTTTCATTTTGCTATTTGCTCCCTTTATGCCTTTCAGCTCTTTTTTTGTCCCTCATTTGCTGCATTACTGTCTTTTTTGTGTGTTTAGCTGATTTTTTGTAGTGGAATATTTACATTTCTTTTTCATTTGCTTTTGTTTATGTTCTAGAGCTATTTCTTTGTGGTTACCATGGGGATTACATTGAATATCCTAAAGTTATAGTACTCTAATTTGAATTTATGCCAGCTTAACTTCAATAACATCTAAAAACTCTGCTCCTTTTCAGCTCTACCCCCATGCTTTTTGGTCATTGATATCACAAAATTACATCTTAATATGTTATGTGTCCCAAAACATAAACTAATGATTATTTTAAATGTATTGGTCTCTTAAATCATTTAGGAAACACAAAAATGAAGCTACAAACCGTTGTTACAATTAAAAATAGCTTTTATAATTGCCCATTTATTTCTCTTTATTGAGATCTTTATTTCTTTATATGGCTTCAAGTTACTGTCCAGTATCTTTCATCCTCTAGGACTCCCTTGAGCATTTCTTACAGGGCAGGTTTACTTCACTATCTTCCCAGAATCCTTTATAATGGCTTCTTCCAGTAACTTTAATTTTGGATTTATATATTTGATTTGAAGCTGTATATTTTTGAAAAGAAAGGTTTAATATTAATATTTATAATTTTTAAATATGCAGTGCACCATTTATTTTGGTCTTGCAAATGTTGGGAATATATTTGGATACAAATAAAAAGAAATTTGACTCATTGTGGCTGTTTTAGTCAGTCTTCTTTAAGAAAAAGAGAACCAATAGGCTACACACACACACACACACACACACACACACACACACACACATAGTTTTATTATGAGGAATTGGCTTACATGATTATGGAGGCTGTGAAGTCACAAGATCCATAGCCAGCAAGCTGGCTGAATCAGTTAAGCTATATTCACAAAGTTATACAACCATCCATCACTATCCAATTTTAGAATATTGTCATCATCCCAAAAGGAAACCCCATAGCATTCACTGCCCATTTTCCTCTCTCCTGACCAGCTCTAGGCAACCTAAATTTTACTTTTTACCTCTACCAATTTACCTATTCTAGACACTTCATATAAGTAGAATTTTACAGTATGTGGTCTTTTTTTACTTCTTTCACTTAAGATAATGTTTTCAAGTTTCATCCATGTTGTATCATGTATAAAAACATAATTTTTTATTACTGAATAAGATTCCATTGTATGGACATACAATTTGTTTTTCCGTTCATGAGCTAATGGACATAAGGTTGTTTTTTACCTTTGACTATTATTAATAATGCTGCTATGAATGTTTGTGTGCAAGTCTTTGTGTGAACATATATTATAAATTCTCTTGAATATAGACCTAGTAGTACATGTTTCACTTTTTAAGGGACTGTCAAATTGTTTTTCAAAGTGGCTATGCCATTTTACATTCCCATGAGCAATGTACAAGCATTCAAATTTTTCTACATCCTTGCCAATACTTGTTTTTATCTTTTTGATCATAGCCATCCTAGTGGGTATGAAGTGACATTTCATAGTGGTTTTTTTTCATAGTGGTTCTAATTTGCATTTTCCTGCTGTCTAATGATATTAAGCATCTTGTTACATGCTTATAATCTGTATACTTGAAGAATGTCTATTCATATTCTACCCATTTTTTAATTGGGTAGCCATTTTATTTTTGAGATCTTAAGAGGTCTTTAGATATTTTAGATACAAGTGCCTTATCAGGTATATGATTTGCAAAGTTTTTCTCCCATTCTTTATGTTGTCTTTTCTCTTTTTGCTGGTATCTTTTGAAATCCAGAAGTTTACAATTCTGATAATTCAATTTATCTATTTTTTTCTTTTGTTGCTTGTGATTTGGGTATTGTATCTAAGAAACAATTACTTACCCAAGGTCATGAAGTTTTATAGTTTTAGCTCCTACATTTAGGTCTGTGATTAATTTTTTAATTAATTTTTGTATATGTTGTGATACGTGAATACAACTTTATTCTCTTACATGTGGTTATTTGGTTGGTCCCAGCACTGTTTCTCTGAAAATATTTTTCTATATCCACTGAATTGTCTTGGCACCTTTGTTGAAAATGAATTGGCCATTCTTTTAAAGGTTTATTTTTGGACTTTAAATTCTATTCTATTGATCTACCTATCCTTATACCAGTACCACACTCTCTTGCTACTATAGTTGTTGTTTTTTTTTTTTTAATCATGAAGGAGTGTTAGATTTTGTCAAATGCTTTTTCAGCATTTGTTGGGGTGATCATGTGGTTTTTGTCCTTTTATATTATGTGATAAATTACATTCATTGATTTTTGGATGTTAATCCAACCTTGCATTTCTGTGATAAATCTCTCTTGGTCATGATGTATAATCCTTTTCATTTGTTGCTGGTGTCAGTTTGCTTGCATTTTGTTGGATAGTTTTGGTGGTTTTTTTTGCATTTATATTTAGAAAAGATGTTGGTCTGTAGTTTTCTTTTCTTCTGATATCTTTATCTGGTTTTGATATCAGTAATAGTGACCTTGTAGAACAAGTTGAAAAATGTTCCCTTATCTTATAGTTTTTGGAATAGTTTATAAAGAATTGGTATTAATTTTTAAATGTAATTGTTTTGAGTTTTTATGGCTTCCTTCATAGTATACCCTTTGCTATTGTTAAATTGCAAGCAGGGTTATAAATGGAGACAGAAAGGTATTGTTTAATGCTGATCATTTCCCTATAGAACAATTGATGGCAAAGGTACAGTACTCCAAATAAAAGTGTTGAGTCTTTATTCTGCCTACTTCTACTATACTACAGTGCTGGATACTGCACCACTGGGGGACGCTCTTAATTGCAGAAACAAATTATAAAGCTTTTATATTTTGAATTCAGAACCATAGTTGGAAGATGCCTTTCAGTGCTATTTTCTTCAGTGGAGCCATGTTAGGTACATGCCTAACTTACTGTCCCCAGTTTAAGAATTCCTACCTGTAGCTTACTGATACAAATTTGTTTAGAACTATCATTTAAACAAAAATGAGCAAGGATGAGAGAGAGAGAGAGAGAGAGAGAGAGAGAGAGAGAGAGAGAAGTGGGCGGGACCAAGAAATAGACTCTTAACTCTAGAGAACAAACTTTGGTTTGATGGTTACTGGAAGAGGTAAGTGGAGGGAGGGGTTAAATAGGTGATGGGGATTAAGGAAAGTACTTGTTGTGATGAGCACTGGGTGTTGTATGGAAGTGTTGAATCACTGTATTATATACCTAAAACCAATATTACACTGTATGTTAACTAACTGGAATTTAAATAAAAACTTAAAAAAAAAAGACTGTTGTGAAGTGTTATACTTCTTAAGTAAGAAAGTCTGAGAACAGGAAAGTTTGTTGAATCCCAGACATCATGTAAGGTAATCCAAACAATAAATATTTAGATTGTCTTCCTATGTGTTTCCAAGTACCTTTGGTCATTAGTCACTGTCAACTCAATGGGAAAAATTAACACTGAAGAAATAATAATAGATAATGTTTACTAAATAATTACGATGTGCCAAACACTGTTTTAAGTTCTTTACATATACTATATCTTTTGTCTTCATAGCAATCTTATGGTGCTAATATTAGTGCTAATATTAGCGCTAATATGGTGCTAATATTAGTCAATACTAATATTATTCTCCACTTTACAGATGTGAAAACTCAGAAACAGAGAGGTCATCTAAGTTGCTTCATGTCGTGTGGGTAGAAAATGGTAGAGCCAGGATTTTACCTAGGTTATGTGACCCCATAGGCCATCTTGAACCAGGAGTTAGGGTAGATTAGGCATATTCCAGAGCAGGGATTCAATTCAGGGTTTCTGTGTTACAGTTTTTGAGTTTATAAGTCCTTTGTCCCTCTCTTGATGAAGACTAACATTTTCAGTCAACATTTAAGAAATGTTCATAAAGGAAGTGCTAAGATGGTTCTAAGGATTTGAAATTAAACAGTCTCTCTCTACAGGGATGATGTAATAGACAAGTTAACAAAATAAATATTTAGCATTTATTGAGTGCTGTGTTTCATGCATGGCAAGTTGACTCACTTGTATAAATTCACTGAATCTGCAAAATAACTCTATGAATTAAGGATGTATTATTATTATCACTTTTATTTATAGATGAAGCCACTGAAACAAATATATATAACTTGCTCAAGGTCAATTAGCAGTAAGTGCCATAGCCCAGGTTTGAACCTGGATGGTCTTGCTCCAAAATCTCTGTTCTTAATCATTGTGCTGTGCAGTTACTCTAAGGAAGTAAATAGTCATCTGACATTGTCACAACAATGCAGTCACACCAAGAAAGCAGTGATAAGACTGGAACATTGTGTTTATATGCATGTGGAG
The DNA here is from genome assembly GCF_022079265.1 of Lynx rufus. NCBI lineage: Eukaryota > Metazoa > Chordata > Mammalia > Carnivora > Felidae > Lynx > Lynx rufus. The sequence goes on along the minus strand of NW_025814841.1, from coordinate 9,754,250 downwards.
GTTGGAATCACTTCTGTAGGAGAGAAATGTGTTGTGGCTGAGAGGAGGAAAAAGGCTTTTTCTGCAAATCTGAGACAACCTGAGACAACCATGGAAATAAGGAAAGAAAAATTACTTTTAAAAGGGAGACCATTAGCTTGTGCTTTACCAGAAGATGGGAATGCACTGATAGGGTGTGGTGCACACTTTGGAACTGTGCCTGCTTGGTCCTGAGGGAGCTGTGGTTTGGGAGGGTTTAGAGTTGTGCCTCACGAGCGGAAAGGGTCAGTTTGAAAGAACAATTTTAGAAAGTGAGTTTGATAAACTCAATTAGCATGTATAGAGGTTGAACCAACAATAGATGAACAGAAACATCAATTACAAGTGTTTTTAGTAACCTAAGAAGCACCTGGAAATTAGCAGGAAAAACTTGACCATAGGGGCAATATTTCTTTCTTAGTGCCAAAATTGTAATAGTTGTCTCTTTCTTGTGGCAGTAACATCAGGGAGCAGGGTTTATTCGGCACTTTTCTTCATGGACACACAAGCATGTCCCATTGTCCTAGTTTTCCTGCAAGGTGCCCTACCGTCTCTGTGTGTATGAGTGAGAAGAAAACGTGCCCAGAGCCGTCAGTGACCAGAAAGCTGGATGTGTGTGGGCAGTTTTCCTCCAGATGTGTGGGTCCTCTGGTCTGCAGCCTTGAGGGACTTGAGAGCTTTCTTGGTCTCCTTGAACACTTGCATTCACTCACCTCTTGGTCATGAAGGCACTGTTAATGTTCTTTTGAATTTGAAGAAACTTGCAACTTTAAAGGATCATCACATTATCAAAATAAATGTCATGTAATGTTTTCAATGAGATGATTGTAAAGTTGAGGTTTCTAAGTTATTTTTTACCAAAAGGAAAAATTACATTCAAAAGCAAATAATCCAATATTGCCCACCCATCATCTTTCTCATATGCAAATGGAAATCAGTGAGAATCAAATGTCAAATACAGACACTTAAAAAAATACTTTTGGTCTGTTTTTACTTTTAAGATGACCTGGTGCCTTCTTTTTCTCAAGTCCTCACACAGGTATTCAGGAATACCAAGATGGTGTGCCAAAAATCCCAACAGCCTGTATTACAGTGGAAGATGCAGAAATGATGTCAAGAATGGCTTCTCGTGGGAACAGAATTGTTATTCAGCTGAAGATGGGGGCAAAGAACTATCCAGATGCTGATTCCTTCAACACTGTAGCAGAGATCATTGGCAGCAAGTACCCAGAGCAGGTGAGTCAAGGAAATAGATGGGCTGTCTTGGAGTAGGGTTTCATGGTCAAGTGTCAGTTTTTAGAGATGGTTGGGGAAAGAGAGAACCTGAATCTGCAGAGATGGTCCTTATAAACTCATTAATGGCAGGATCTTTGTATATATTTTTTCCAACCAAAAGTTCTACAACATATTGAAGGGTGGAATAGGATCCATGGTATGGAAACTCAGCCTCTGAATAGCTGAGGGCAATACTTGTATATATGTGTTGTGTTTATTCCAACTGGAGCCAGGTTAGTATTTGAGATCATACCAATAGCTAATAGTTACTGTGCCTATTGTATGTATGGATTATGTTATTTGATTCTTTCAACATGTAGTAAAGTTGGATTTATTTTCATCATTTTATAGGTGAGGAAACTAATGTAGAAGGTAGCTCAGGTGCCTAACGTCCACACAGCTAGTAAGTGGCTGGGAAAGGACTGAAACCTAGGACCTTATAAATGTTAAACCAGGTTTTATTTTATTTTATTTAAAAAAAATTTTTAAGTCTATTTGTTTATTTTGAGAGAGAGAGTGTGAGTGGGGGAGGAGTTGAGAGAGAAAGAGAGAGAGAGAGAGAGAGAGAGAGAGAGAGAGAATCCCAAGTAGGCTCCACACTGTCAGTGCAGAGCCCGACATGGGGCTTGAACTCAGGAACTGTGAGCCAAAATCAAGAGTCAAACGTTTAACTGACTGAGCCACCCAGGCACCTCTAAACCAAGTCTTAGACTGCAGTAATTTCCAAAAGTATTTATTTTTCCTTGAAACACTTGAAAATCAAATAGTACTAGAGGCAGATCCATACTCTATGCTAGCTGAAGGTTAAATAAGTTTGGCAAGTTACTTATTCTGTGAGTCTTAGAGAACTTCCCCTCAAAGACAGAATGGTATAGGTAACTTACCAGGATGATCATGAGAACTCGATTAGCCTAGCACGTCAAATAGCCAGCACAGTGTTTGGCACAACATGGCACTCATTGAATATAAGTTTACCTCATATGGCATCAAATGTACAAAAAGAAAAAACAAAACAAAACAAAACCAGTTTTGATAAGGTGTCTGGTATAAATTTCCTCTATTAATAGCTACTGAAATTCTAAAGTAGCACTTAAAGGAAGTTATTCCAGAATTTCAGACTTATTTTTGCTTAAGGAGATCAATGGGATGAAGGAAGAAGTGAATAGTGATAGAGAAACAAACCTTCCATACATGTCTTAACTCAGGACCTCTCCCAGACTTAAGGGCTTTGCTGCAGTAAAGGTTGGTTTTATGTTCGGGACCCTTTTCTTACTTCCCAAATCACTTCCAGGACATGGGCATGCATCAGCTTTGGGGTTGTAGCCACAGGGATGATTGAAAAGCAAGATCTTGGTGGTACCATAGGGAGTCAAATAGCTGTAGAGAAACTCTAGTTTCAAACATTGAAAAAGCAAACAAACAAGTCCCTTGCCCTTTAGGGAACTGGTAACAACAGAAGAATCCAGAGTCTATATTCCAGCTACTAGGTAGTCAGACCCCTTAATGTGTAACCTTACCAGGTGTTTTCCCCAGTCAGTAGTTCCAGGATCTACTGGAAAAAGTGTTGCCATTTTTAAGGCTGTTAGTAGAGGGCAGGAGGGGTTTAGGATTATCTGTGATCAGTTGTCTGGGCGAGCAGGCTACTCTGGCCCCTAGCCTGGGTGGCAAGATGAGTGAGTTATGGGGACCCTTAGTCTGAAACAGCCAGGAGGTATCAAGGTCTGAGTTAAATCATTGAAGTAGAAGAGTTTCTGGGCATCTTCGAGCTGGGAATGCTCAGTCTGGCTACTCCTCAGTCTAGCATGATTTTTTTTTTTTAATCAGCTTTATGGAAGTAAAATTACATAAATTTACCAAATTTAAGTTACAATTCAGTGAGCTTTGAAAAATGTATGCAGTAATGTAACCACTGCAATAATCATAATATAGAATATTTTCATCGCTCCAAACACTGCCTTGTGCCCCTTTGCTGTCCATCTCCTCCTCCACTCCCCTGCCCCATGGTAACCACCGATTTGCTTTTGAGAACTGTAGTGTTTTCTTGTCTGGAATTTCCAAGGAGTGGAATCACAGAATCTGTAGTCTTTCCTCTGTGGCTGCTTTCAGTCAGCATACTGCTTTTGAGATTATCCACATTGTTTTACCAGTTGTCTATTCGTTTCTATTGCTCCTGAGTGATATTTAATTGCATGGATATACCACAATTTGTTTATCCATTCAGCAGTTGTTGCACATTTGGGTGGTTTCTAGTTTTTGACTATTATGAGTAAAACTCATGTGACTATTCTTATACAGTCTTTCCGTGTACGCGTGTCTTCATTTCTCCTTGGGTAAATGCCTAGGAGTGGAATTGCTGGGCCAGCCTGAATATGAAGCAATCTGGTCGCCATCAAGTTGCCTCCATCTCTTAATTCTGTGCGGTAGACTCTTTAGGTGGCTAGATTCCAGAGAAGTGGGTTATAAGTACACTGTTACCAAGATATACAAGGTAGAAGATTAACAGAAGCTCTTCCATAAAGAAGTTATGCTATTACTTCCACGGAAGGAATGTGGATGAGTGTAGTGAAGTCCATGTGACTGTTTTTGGGGGGTGGGGGTGGGAATCTGCCTTATAGTCTGCCCAAAACCGCAGGGGATGCCCAGGCTGTGAAGGGAAGCAGCAAGCATGTATCATTCCCCCCCAGGCATCAGTGAGTTAAGGAACCTGAGTAAGCACAGTCTATCCCTGATAAATGCTATCTCTTCCAAGAAGCTTCCTTTGGTAACCTTCACCTCATCCCGGCACTGTGTGCTATTATGATATCATTGTTATGGTGTCATCTTCCCGCCAGAGCTTGCAAATACCCTGAGCAGACACAATGTTTACTTTTTTTTTTTTTTCCTTGCTTTTCACTAATGCCTATCTCAGGACTTGGCATGCAGTAGCTTCTCGAAAACATATTTTGTTTCAGTAAAATGAAAAGAGGAAATGAAGGAGAAAATGTTTGGAAAATTTTCTTAATCCTTTAATATCTAGAAGTTCTCCTGCCGCATTCAGAACACTGATTATCCATTGGCATATTGGACATCACTCCTAAATGCAGCTCTGTATGTCCAAACCTGAACAACTCAACTCCCTCATGCCTGATCATTTGCCTTAGTTTCTCATCTCTGTGAAAGGAACCATATTTACCTGTCAGCCCGTTTAGAGAACGTCACAGTATTTTTCATTGTCTCCTCTTTATCACTGTTCTACAGCCTGGTACCACATCCTTTTAAGTCTACTTTCTGCATATTAAAAAAAAATCTGTCCGTCTTGCCTTTACTGTAATGATTGTCCTAATTTAGGCCCTTGCTCTTCCCCCCATGATTTTTTTCTTCTATTATCTCCTCTATTTCTGTATTTTTGCAGTGTAGCTCAGAGCTATCTTACAACACTGATCTCCACATGGTGTTTCCCTGCTGTCAGGCCCCCTCTCCTATTCCTATAAGATAAAGGTTATGATAAAGATAAATACTCAGTTATGAGTAATCAGAGGTGAGCAGAAGACAAAGGAAAAGAGACAAAGAGGGAAGAATTTGGGCAGGTTAAAAGGAAGGCAGTTATAGGTAAGAGGAAATTATGTAGTCCTGTTCATAAATGAGCAGAAAATGAGAATGAAGGAGGGGAAGGAAATTTATAATGGAGACTCAAATGCCAACTAAGACCTATTTTTTTCATTGACTGGTGAAGGAGTCTAGCTCTCCTAAACTCTGGCAAACTTTCCTAAAATCACTCAGTACCAGTGATTTAATTATCAGTACGGTAGCCCCACCTTATCTGCAGTGTCACTTGCCACAGTTTCAGGTACCTTTGGTCAGCCGAGGTCAGAAGCAGATGATCAGAAGATCACGAGTAGCCTAGGGCTACATCACATACCTGCGTCATTCTCCTTACTTCATCCCATCACGTAGGCATTTTATTATTGTACATCATCACAAGAAGAGTGAATATAATACAATAAGATATTTTGAGAGGGACACAGAGACATTCACATAACATTTATTACAATATATTATTATAATTGCTCTATTTATTACTGTTGTTAATACCCTACTGTGCCTAATTTATAAGTTAAACTTTGTCATAGGTATGTATGTATAGGAAAAAATATAGTATATATACGATTCGATGCTGTCTGTGGTTTCAGGCTGAGCAAATTAGTTGCAGTGGAATTATCTCTAAAAAGGGAGGGTTTATTGCAGCTATTATTCTGCTTTCAGGTCAGACATCCTGGGTGGCTTGAAGAAGCGCCTCTTCAGTGCGAACACCCAGCACAGCCCTTTAAGTCTCATTTTTTGTTCACAGCACCTTAATGAAAGAAAAACAATCAACACATAAAGAATCCTTCTGATCTGGCCCAAGAACCATGGACAAGGTGTGGTGACTTTCTGCTCTAGAAAAGCACATATGTGATTGATGAAGCATTAATACTTTACAAAACCCTACTGCATAGTAGGGCCATAAGCCTGTACTGAATTAACCAATCACAGGCTTTTAAAAACACCAGTAATACAGATAGTTCATTGGGTTTCGATATATGAAAATGGCAGAGTAGGGCTATTATACACATTGCTTCTACCATCTTCCTAAACAACCCACAGTGGCATGTTTTGGCTCCTCCAAGCCTAGAATTCTCTCTGCACTTCGACCTCCTCAGAAACTGCTCTTCTGTGGTTAGGGCATATTGTGGAGAATTCGGCAGACCTTGAACACACTGAGGAGGTGCATTTCATGGGCAGAAAACAGTCTTCTAGAAGCTCTGACCTTAGGTCTCTGAACTCCTTTCTCTCAGACAGCTTTATTCCTAGGAAACCATGGTACCTTTGAGGCCCACCCATAGTTGAGAAGGAGGATGCGAGAGTGAGAACAAGGGCATTTTGACTTCTGAGCTGATACTTCCAGGTGCTAAATTAGCAATATTATGTCTATTTCCCATTCATTAAGGAACTAATTTGCATTGGAAGATTCATAGAAAACTTGTTGCCATCCATGAATCAGTTTTATTTTTGTATTAAATCAATAGAGGTTATCCTAACGCTTAAAGTAGTCTTGGACAAAAACAGAGACGGAGAGGTAGGGGTCTTAGCATCTAATACCAATCCCTGATTTTCAGATGAGAATATCAAATCCCAGAGTGACTTGTCCCAGTGGACACAACAAATGTGTGATAGGAGCACACCTGGAATGTGACTCCAGACTTCCTGACTCCCATTTCTTTCGGCCCGAAGGATATCCCATTGTGCCTGGCCCTACCTCAACGGGATAGAATCTGCACAGGCAGTGCCGTCCCTACCAAGTCATTACACAGGAGAGATTTTGTCTTCCTTTCATGCCTTTTCTCCTGACATCTCTTTCCTATATACAAAGAGCTCTCATAAATCTCATCCCTAGTTGTCTCAGAGTTTTCTGAGAACTCTCATGAAGGTTGTCACCTGGGAAAACCATCAAGTGATATGTCTGTTCTTCTGTGCATCATCTCTCAGGCAAGTCTTGCTTGAGTCTCATCCCTCTTTAGCTCCTTGTCACTTTGGAACAGGATCTGATGGATGAAATCACTTCTGTGGTCTTAATGACTCTTTATGACACCCTGTTCCCCTGTGCCCCTGTTCATATCCCTTTACTCCCCCCAATCAGGTAATAAGGTGTTTCTGTTTTAACAGAGGACCACAGACAAAGCCAACATAGGTCTACTACCAGGCACATCATTTAAAAAATTAACAACTTTTTAAAAAACATTCTTTAAGTTTATTTGTTTATTTTGAGAGAGAGAGAGAGAGAGAGAGAGAATGAATGAAGGAGGGGCAAAGAGAGAGGGAGAGAGAGGATCTTAAGCCCCGACATGGGGCTTCTTGAACTCACAAATTGTGAGATCATGACCTGAGCCGAAATCCAGACTTGGACACTCAGCCAACTGAGCCACCCAGGTGGCCCCAACAACTTTTTATTTTGTAGTAATTTTAGACTCACAAGCAGTTGCAAAAATAGTGCTGAGAGCCCAGGTGTACCCTTTGACCACCTTCCCCAATAACAACATTTTACATAACCATAGTACATTTACCCAGTGAGGAAACTGTACTCTTGAGAGCAAGTTGCTTTCTTGTAAAGCAGGGGCTTCCCTGTGGGCATCCTCTGTGTAGTGCCCAGTGTAGGGGGGACCCTCCTCTGATATCAGCCCAAATAGTCCTTTCCCGCCCTTACTTTGTGATGCTTCCAGGGTATCTCACTCAAACAAACAAGCAAACACAGGAGGAGAGTTGTTCTCAAACTGACCTGATAAGAGGGCATGTTACCGGAAATGAGGGATTTAGTGCACCTGTAGGAGAGACTCTCCCGTGATAACAGATTGCCCTGTGTTGACTCTGGAGGCTGGCCTACTTCTTTTGCTCCTCAGTGATTTCCTAGACCTTATTTTGAGGTTTTTCCTAGTAAATGCAATATTTTAAAAATGTTAATATATTCCAGAAGTCTTCTGAGGGAATTATGTGGAAAAGAAAAATGTTTCAGATTTTTTTTTGGGGGGCTGATGATATCTAAACCCATTTTGATAAAGCCTTGATGAGTGAAATTGTTTTTTTATACATACCTTTTTCCTACAGTAGTTATTTTCATGGATTCAAAGAACAATTTCAGTTTTCCTATAAAGTATTATTTCAAATATAATGCAGCACTATGGAGGCTAGTGGGAAACGTTGAGATGAAAGCTCTAGTTTGTTAGCTGGAGAGCTCACTTTTTCTTTGTGTGTACGTGTAGGGGAGTAGGATTTCTCAACATCTACACTATTGACATTTTGGGTCAAATAATTCTTTGTTGTGGGGGTCTACCCTGTGCGTTGTAGAATATTTAGCAGCATCCCTGGCCTCTCCCCCATACCCTATAACCATGACTGTCAAAATGTCTTCAGACATTACCAAATGTCTAGGACAGAAGTCACCCCAGATTGAGAATCATTGGTGTGGAGTAATGGAAGGAACACTACGTGAGTGTTGCCAGGCCTTTGTTCTGGTTTTATTTCTGCCACAAATAAGCTGAGTGACCTCGGCCCACTCAGTCCTTCAGCTATAGAATGAGGAACTTCATCTGGAAAAACTCAAAGGTCATTTCCAGCCCTAAAATTCCATTATTAAAAAAGAAAATACTTGGAGATTATCATCAGACTAATAGTACACAGTGTATGGGGCCCTTTTATTATTTGACAGTGTTGGTAGGTGTTTTGTTTGTTTAATATTCTGTGTTCAAATACAGTTAGCAACTTTTCTATTAAAAAAAAGTTAAATAAACTCCTTTTTTTGTGTGGCACTTCTTAAACCTTTACTCTGCTAGTGTACTCTGGGAATTTTTAAGAGGTAGTTTTGTAAGATTCCCTAAACTTTTTGAGAAACAGTAGGATAGGGGCATAAGATCTCTTGGGGAGCTTATGTTTTGATGTTTTTAAATATTCACTTTAAAAAACTATTTGTTCATTAATACAAAACAAATTTATTGAGTATCTGGTATGCATCAGACATGAGGGTTGTAGCAGGAGTGTGGGGTGGGCAGTACAGCACTGTAGTTAGAAACATGGCCAGTAGAATTCAAATCCTACCTCTTCTATTTTCTTGATTGGTCGTTTTGCCTCTCTGACCCTCAATAAATCCTGGCCTTCCCTGGAGAGGGGAAAGCTTATGCAAAAGCAAGGGGTTGAGAAATAGGAAGGACAAATTGGAGGGACAGAGCACAGCCCTGGCATGTCATGTGCAAGGCTATGGCTTTGTCCTGTTGGCAGTAGGAAGTCACTGAAGGGTTTTAGCAGTAGCTTTGCCTTTTAGTACCCTGTGGCCACTGTATACGTTAGCAGGGGCAAATACTGAAATTCAGGCAGAAGATAATAGGACTGGAACTGAGCCAGTTGACATAGTGTTGAGAAAGAGGAGAAGGATTCAGGGAATACTTAGGAAATAAAATTGGCAGAGACCCTTAAAGTTTGGATATAGAAGAGACAAAGAAGGAAATGTGCAGTTTGGGTGACTAAGGGGAATTCATTCATTAATTCTACAAGAATTTATCGAGCTCCTGCTGTGTGCTGGCTGTATCACATTGCCCTCACAGCACTTGGGGCAGAAGAGACAAGCCGGTGAACAGGTAACCACTATAGAAGGAGATAAGTGCTATAATATGGCAGCTACATGGTACAGTGAAGGCTCATTGCAGTGGTGAACATCCTGGTCAAGGAAGCCTTTCTGGAGAGGTCCAACTTATTCCTACAACACAAGTAGTTTACCACGAGGAGTTAACCAAGCTAAAGGTGCTGGGGTGCTGGGATGGGGAATGCTCCAGAAGAGGAGTAGTATGTATATAAGCCCAAAGAGTAGCGTTTTTCTTTTCTTTTTTTTTTTTTTAAAGGAAAGTGATGTGACTCCCTTTAATTTCCAAATCCATCTGATAATGAACCCTGTGTTCATGGGGTTATGCTGTAAAAGAACCTAAAGGAAAACACATGGCCTATTTCATGTATATGTTTTTTAACATAAATTATCGAAAAGCTCAGCAGTCCCTTTGGAAACAGCTTTAACATTGATGCTGTCAAGACCCTTGTTGAAGGAATAAACAAAACCTGACTGACCTGGTGAACAAAATCATGCCCTACAGAATTGACTAGTTAGATGCTGTATAGCAAATGCAATTTTGCCTTTCATCCGAATACGTAGTCTGATGATTTGTAAAACCTTCTTAATGGGTACAGCAAGTTATTTTGCCTGGGTGGGAGCCTTTTTACTAACTTAAGCAGCTGTTTAAACTTTCATAAGCAAAGTAATTATTAAATCTTTCATGAACATATTGGGTGGAACATTTGTTCACATCTTAACCTTGAGTTGGAAAGTTTTAGGGGGTGGGGTTAAAGAGTTTGAGGCTGGCAAATTTCATTCTTTTTATTTTTTTTTCTTACTTATTATAAACTTTTTATGGCGTAGAACCAGCCAACCTAAATCATGGAAGGAAAAATACATGTGTGGCAAGCATGAGGCATTTCATTGTTTATTTTTCAAATTTCTGAAATGTGCTCAGAGCTGTGCATGCCTCTGGGCTCATAAAGACAGCAAATGGAAATAGCTCAAGCCAGACGGGCTGTTTTAGATAGATAGCCACCCAGGTAGACAAGGCAAACCTTGGAGAGTGTTCTTTCCTGGACTCAATAAGTCATCCTAGTGGCCAAAATGGTACTTGCAAATAGGAGGATGCCATCTTTCATGGGTTTGAGCACCTTTCTTTTATTAGTGATGGAGCCATTTAATAATAATCACAAGGTGAATAGTAATCCACATTTATGGAGTGCTTACCATGTGATGCTTCTCATGCATTTTCTCCTTTAGTCTTCACCATGACCTTGTCAAGTAAGCAATGCTGTTATCCTGTGTGGCAGAGCTAGGAGTAAACACAAGTTTATTCTATCCTGGAACCTGTACTCTTTGACGACTCATCATCCTGGACTTCTTCGTCTTTTTCTATTCCAGGTTGTGAGGTACTGCTATCTAAAGAGTTTCGTGTTGGGGCGCCTGGGTGGCGCAGTCGGTTAAGCGTCCGACTTCAGCCAGGTCACGATCTCGAGGTCCATGAGTTCGAGCCCCGCGTCAGGCTCTGGGCTGATGGCTCAGAGCCTGGAGCCTGTTTCCGATTCTGTGTCTCCCTCTCTCTCTGCCCCTCCCCCGTTCATGCTCTGTCTCTCTCTGTCCCAAAAATAAATAAACGTTGGAAAAAAAAATTTTTTTTAAAGAGTTTCGTGTTTTACCCTAAATGGAAAGAAAACCAGCATAACTGTCCACATTATAATCAACAGCAACAAATGCTTGTTGAATACGTATTCTGTGTAGAACTTGTGTTACAAATTTGGGAAATATTCTGAGCAAAGAGGAGAGACAATAAAGGGACCCTTGCGTGGTGGCTAAGTAAAGTAGGCAGTGAATTCTGGAAATCAGAATCTACAGGATTGACTCAGGGCCTGCAGCGTTGCGTCCTGGCTGGCTCAGTACAAACGCACTGTACAGTATTTTACAGTTGGCTGTGTGCTCTCACCTATATTATCTCATTTAATTCTGACAACAGGGCTGATGTTACAGTTTCCACTTGAAATTTCTTTTTAATGTTTATTTATTTATTTATCTAGATGGAGAGAGAGAGAGAGAGAGGAATAGCCCAAGTTGGGGAGGGGCAGAGAGAGAGGGAGAGAGAGAATTCAAGCAGGCTCCACGCTGCCAGCACAGAGCCCAATGTGGGGCTCAAACTCATGAAACTGTGAGATCATGACCTGAGCCCAAATCAACAGTTGGACACTTAACCCACTGAGCCACCCAGGCCCCCCTACAGTTTCCACTTTAAAGATGCAGAAGCTGAGATTCAAAGTCAATTATTCATGCTGAGACACACATCTAATAAGCGGGAGTTAAGATTCAAAGTTTGATTCCTCTATAACTTGCTGTAGTCACTGCCTCGAGCCCTGTAGTTTAAAATAGCATAGAAAAAATGCTTTAAGGATGCTGTAAAACACAACCTTAAACATGAGCCACCCAGCTTCTCTCGTTCCAAATTCTGAACACCCACAAAACTCTGTGAGGTGATAAATATTTATTATTTTAAGCCACTAGGTTTGGAGTGAACTAATACAGTAATCAAAGAACACAAGACAGATAAGCAGGAGTTTAGCAGATGGTCAAGGAATTTATTGGGACGTGTCTGGGCAAAGAAAAAAAAAACGCATGCAAAAAAGTATAAAAGTGTGCCACAGCAAGGTACATTTTAGGAATTGCAAATAAAAGACAAGACAAAGACTCACAACTCAAAAATCATAGCATTTGGGGTGTGAGGGTCTCACTAAGAACTTACTCTATTATCTGATAATGTAGCAACTAATGTTCCTAAGAGTGATGAATCTGCGAGAAATTAAGTTCCAATTGGGTGATTTAAGAAGATAGGAAAGCAATCAAAACATTGAAATATTTACTTCAAAATTAAAACAAAAAATGTACTGTATAAATCCTTAGTGAAAGGGGAGTCCAGGTTATCCAAAATAGCCACCTCCCTGTGTTGTTACTTCACTGAACTGTCTGGGTCTGTGTTTTGAAAACTTTAAGCTTAAAAGTAGGGCCAAGAAATAGCTAATGAAGAACACCTGGATTTTCCCCAGGATTTTTCACTCTACAGTTCTGCTGCAACAATCAGGTAGAAATTAACATTTTATAACCAATTATGTGTTTTGCTTGGCATCCTGTTAACCAACTGAATTTTTAAAAAAGAGAATTGCCCAAATTGACTTGTTATTCTATGCCATATCTCATTCATTGACTATTTATTGAGTGCTACCCATGAGTTACCCACTGTGACAGGCCCATAAACCAAACCTTTATATTTGTGTTGCAGAAATCTCTCAGTTCCAACTCCACTGTTTTCTAGAGTTAGTAGCAGCTCCTGGTTTATTGTTTATGTTGGATTTTAATATAAAATTAATACCTACTTATTTGAAAAAGAGAAAAATAAAAAGAATTCTAACTCAGAAACACATTAACTCAGACAATTGCTGTTGACATCTTGCTGCGTTTCCTTCCCTGTATTTTCCTTCCCTGTAATATTTTTATATAGTTATATTTTATAGATAGTGTCAGATCTGATTTTTGTTTCACATCAGGCAAACTATCCCTTGGAATAGAAATTTTAGTATCTGTAAGTTATTCTGACAGATATTCAGTAATTTGCTTAACCTGTTATTAGATTTTTTTATTGTACATGAATCTTTCAGTAAAAATGATGTTACATCTAAATAAATATGTGGCCAGGGGATTTTGAAGTTGTCCTTTGAACTGTTTATGGGCTTTGCTAAAATGGAGTATTTTTAAATAATGATCCCCATGAAGCTTAGGAAGAGGTTAACATGGTTTCTGTCCCTGCCAAAAGAACTGCCTTTGGAACATTCTAAGAACACTGTGCGGCCATGTGCCGAATGTGCCGTCATAGTTATGCTGTTAGTTAAATTAAACATGAATGATTGGATGGAGAATGTTATTATTCTGTGCACATTCTTGACTCTTAATTTAAGGTTAAACTAACTTAATTTAATGTCATGTGAATTTTTAGCAGCAATTATGGCCAGTTAATGCATATTCTTCCTTAGTCATGCCTCATCTCTTTGCAAAATTACAATATTTCATTCCAAATTTATTCTGACCACATTTAAGTAGGCCTTTCTCCCATTTTTCCTCAGTGTTTATATCAGAAGCCCTTTGAGTTTATACTATAAACTACCACTTGTGTATTTTTATAATAAGCCTCTAAGAAGTAGTCCTGGAGATGAGCACACAAGACTCAGTGCCAATCAGAGACCCAGACCTTGTTAATTCTTCAGCCTTCAGGGGACATTGTGTAGATGATAGAGATACCATCTTAATATTCTATTCTGGTCTTTCTCCTCTCCATATGTCTGGAATTCCACCACCCAACCAATATTCCTTAAGTATTCCTCAAAGCAGAAGTATGCGTCTCTCAACCTTCTGCTTAAAACAGGCAGTGTCTCTCCACTTATGCTAACACAATAGCCAACACTCTTTAAACCTGGCACTTAAAGCCTTACGTCTACAAGATTTTTTTTTTAATTTTTTTTCAACGTTTATTTATTTTTGGGACAGAGAGAGACAGAGCATGAACGGGGGAGGGGCAGAGAGAGAGGGAGACACAGAATCTGAAACAGGCTCCAGGCTCTGAGCCATCAGCCCAGAGCCTGACGCGGGGCTCGAACTCACGAACCACGAGATCGTGACCTGGCTGAAGTCGGACGCTTAACCGACTGCGCCACCCAGGCGCCCCACGTCTACAAGATATTTTAAGGGTCATGCCTTTTCCCACAGGTAATCTATGTGCTATAAGCACAGAAGATTCTCTGTTCTATATGTTTTGTGTCGCTTCACTATTTCTTTGCCTTCTCCATACTGATGCCCTTTTCTGCATCTACCTGTTGAAATCTGGCCTACTCTTTGTTCATCTGTTCACTGTTTAATTGAATGATTCAATAACATTAATTCATCTAATAAATATTTACTGAGCTCTAGTTGCATGCCGACATTGTTCAAGGGCAAGCTCCAATGCCATCTTCCCTAAGAAGCCTTTCCTGATCACGTCAGCCATATGCATGGTTTCTCTCTTTAGGAACTTCCACTGGTCTTTTTTTATACTTCTCTTTTGTTGCTAATCTATACCTCATTGCCATGTATATAGTAGCCACTCAAAAATGCTTTTCTATTCTTTAAAATGTTTATTTATTTTGAGAGAGAGAGCAAGAGAGAGCAGGGGAGGGGCATAAAGAGAGGGAGAGAGAGAGAATACCAAGCAGGGTCCATGCTCCATGCTGTCGGTGAAGAGCCCAACGCCAGGCTCAATCCTACAAACCATAAGAACCATGAGGTCATGACCTGGGCTGAAATCAAAAGTTGGACACTTAACTAACTGAGCCACCCAGGCGCCTCCAAAATGCTCTCCAATTTCAAGAAAAAAATGAATGAATACGTGAATAAATTAATGATCAAAAGAAAAGTTTTGCCTTCTCTACCAGTGGAAGCTAATGATTAAAATAAAATGATTAAACTGGTCTAGAAAGTTAACATTTTTCTGGGTTTTGAGTCTATGAAACACCCTCGATATGATTTCTAACAGAGAAGGGAATGTATAGAATCCCCATCTTCTGATTTACAGATGTTTTTTTTTTTTTTTTTACCAGCATTCTACCACATTCTACACTATCTAGATATTACTAGCCGTATTACACTTTGTCATTGCTTTTTGTTATAAGACTTTAAGGACTATATGGAATAGAGAGATTCTACTTCCAGAGTGCCAATAACCTACTTTAGTGTTCAAAAAGACAAGTATATTAACCTGAGTAGTGAGAAAAGCAGCAGATTAAGTAATTTTTGAAAAACCATTTATTTTGAACAATAAAAACTAGGAACTTTGATTAGTTCCCAATAGAAATGAGCTGTCAAAACAATAATCATATCTATCAGCCTGTGTTTACCACGTGTCAGGGATTTTGCTGTCCAGTTTGTCATTTAATCCCCCCAAACAACTCTATGAATGAGGTTCTTTTGTTTTCCTCATCGTACGCTAGGGAACTAGAAGTTTAGAGAGTCGGGCAAATTGTTCATGCCCACTGGATAACAAAAGTGGGTGGTGGGTAGAGTAAACCTGTGAGTTCAAGCTCTGTGCTCTTCTTTATCTACCCATGAGGTTGGAAATGTGTGGGCTGTGACAGTGACACTGTACGTTGCATAACCTCTCAGTTACCTTTAATGATTTCCATTTACATAGTTGTTCTTGTACTAGCTCTAGGGAGCTAGACTGGTTTTTTATTTTCATTTGTTTTGCTTTGTTTTGTTTTTAGGAAACTATTGAAACCACAGAAAGGGAGAATCTTAAAAAAAAATTGTCCCATTTTGAGTGATTAGAAGTTCCCTTTTAATCTGTGCACCATTCTGTAGCAGAATATGTGTGACTCTCCTTCTGGAGATGATTGATCATTCTTTTAAAATCTGGAGTTACTTTGAATTCCTTTATTTTTATATTTAGGGCAGAGAAGCAAGGAAAAGGTAAGGAGCCTCTAGTGAAGGAACCAGAACTTGAGAAAGGTGTTTTTGTCTGCCCAGGATCCCTTCCTTTGGGAACAGCCCCTCTCTAGCACTTGTGCTTTGGTAAACTGCCAACTCCCACTACTAAGAACTGGAGTCCTGAGCAGAAACACACAGACTGAGCAGGTTGAGGCTGAGTCATCGTCTTGTTGCCCTGCACAGTTCAGGATCTCTGAGCTTCGGATTTACCTTCTGAAAAATGAGGTTTGTATTTTGCCTCACTGAGTTGTTTGAGGATTCAGTGAGATGTTGTTCATGAAATCTTTGGCACGGAGTTGTTATTCAGTGGAAGATAGTTACCACACTTCAAGATTCTGAGGACAATTATTTGTTCCCTAAAGAAAAGGCAAAAGTAGACTCTTTCTACTATGGAGGCGTAACATGCAGAATTATTAATGGTACTTGAGAAGAATACCCAGCCATTCGAATGATGAATTAGCAAAAGATAATCAGGGTGATTGTGAACTGTGGGATGATGCACTGCTACTTAATCATAACACTGCTATTAAAACTCACAATACTTCGTTCTTTAAAAAATCAATGGTATGAAAGAAACTCAAGCCTCTTGGGAGTGAGGGATTTGAAGGGGGATGTGGAGGGAGTAAGAAGGATGATAGTCTATAAAAGAGTAGCCATCCAGTCATCCAGTGGCCAAATCCTTCCTTTAATGAATAGAGTTATGGCAGTGCTCCAGCATATTAATAAATGCTCCACTATGGGTGGTGAGAACTTCAAAAGTGAAACAGTGCATATTGGATTTGATAATAAGAATATAGAGAATTATAAATGAGATGACCAGGAGGCATCTGTGTTAAGGAAACTTAGGATCAAGACTTTGTATATTCTAGTCGATTAAAGGTTGTGGGCAAAATTAGGGTGCTGTAGTGGAAAAAGAAAGGATCCTGCTGGCTGGTAGAACATTGATGTGACGTTATGGGGGAGTTTTGATCAAGCATGTATCTTTGATCTTCTGTATGGGGTCTGGAGAGAGTATTAGCAGCCGTAGGTACAGTTACATGATGAGTTAAAATGTGACTTTTTGTTATGTTTTTTTCAAGTTTGAACAATCACAAATTTATCAGCAGTTGTACAAAAAGTAGGTTGGAATTTGGAATGCATTTCTACATGGACATGAGATTGAAAATGACAGTTTATCTTGCAGTGTTAGGTATACTAGAATAATGTATGATGATAAGAGAAAGTCAGTGTGAGGGACACAGGGTGATGGATGAAGAGACTAGGGACTTTGGGCCAATTCTTGGCAAAAAAAAAAAAAAAAGATAATGTTGTCTTTGGTGACCCTATCTTTTTTCCTTTTAAAGTTCCTTGTACTTTTCCTTGCTAACAGAACCTCTTGTTTCAAAAAACCTGATGATATAGTTATTATACCAATGATACAATTGAAAAAGATGAGGCTCAGAGCGGTTTATGTAACTTGCTCATGTCCATATAATAACTAAACAGGAAAAGTCAGTTTCATAATCAAATATGTTTGGCTCTAAAACTCATGAACTCCAGCATTTTTTTCTCGGGATGTCTGAGTTAATGGTGCCACCATTAACAAAGTAAAGGAATATACAAGGAATATGGGTTGAAGTGGGATATAGGCAAAGGAAAGCTGAGTTTAGTTTTAGATATGTTGATTTTGAGCTACCTTGGGGTAGCTGTGTCCTGATGTCTGGTCACAGGAGAAATTCTGGTTTGTTGCCCAAAGGTGGGTATGGGTACAGCTGGAGTGTTTATTTTGCTGCAGGATAGTGGAGGAGATATAGGTGGCTACATAGACAGATACCTAGATAGGTATGTAAGAAGATAGATAGATAGATAGATAGATAGATAGATAGATAGATAGATAGATAAAGTTTATTGGTGAGTTAGGTGTTTGGAAGTTGGGAAATGCCTGTAGTCACTAGTCAGTATTCCTATTGCTTTAGCAACTTTTATTTCCTCATGAAGCTATGGCAAATAGAACTTTCATATTTATTTTTTTGTGCCTAAGGGCTGATAGTTCTGCCTATGAATGATGCATAAGTGACAATTTTGTGTTATGAGCATTACTGTGACTCTTGGAATCATCGAATCTCAAGGTTGGAAGGGAACTTAATATTCTCTCTTGGATTTGTTGTATATTCAGACTTTGCTTTACATCTGCATGAAGTCTTTACTGACACACCCCAGTCCTTCAGATAGCATTCCCTATATGAAAGATATTACTTTTGAGGCAAAAATATTCCTACCTATATGTAGATATTCCCCAGTTGTTCCTAGATTCAGCCATGGAAGACAAATCTCATTAATTCTTCCAGGTGAGAGCTCATTGCACATTTGGAAATAGCCTCTGTGTATCTCCTGATTTTCTCTTTACTGAGCTGAGTTTCTCCTCCCATCTCTGCAGTGGTTCCTTCTGGGGAAGGACTCATTGGCCCAGGTTCTGGAAATGCACTCAGCAGATGGCCTCCATTGTCCTCTCCTTCAGGGATTGTTTCACTGGCAGAGAGCCACTCATACAAGGTCACACCCTGTCCTGGTGTGGTCCACGTCCAATGACTGATTCATAAGGGGGTATAACAGCCCAGTTATTGCAGTCCAATATGTGACAACTCTGATAAGCCATTTTAGTTCAGAGCTGCCAGTGGGGTTAGCTGAGGCCATTGTTGGACTGCATTACAACTTGAGTTCTCTTTCTATTCCTTCTTGCATACTTGCCCTCCCTTTCTTAGGGTTCACCCCAAAGGCATACAACTGTGCATGCCAAACTCTGGTGCAGTCTGATTTCTGGGAACCCAATATGTAATGCATGGCTACAAGTCTTCTCATGAGCCATTCATGAGAAGGGGTAATCTTCTATATGATCATGATATATTTGGCCTTGAAGAATATTTTAAATTAATTTTCATTGTTAGGAATCCAATGTGTAACCTGACACAGTAGAGAATTTTTCAGTGGTTGTGTCTTAGTTTAGGTTCCCCTTCAAAAGCAGAGCCTGAGACAAAAATTACATGTGAGTAGTTTATTTTTGAGAAATTATTCCAAGGAACAGATGTGGAAGACTGGAAACAGCAAACAAAGGAAAGCTAATCCAAGAGTTTGTTATTGAGCTACTCACCACTGTAAGCAACTGGGATTCACTCCCAGTGTGACTCTCTGAGAAGCCAGGTAGATCTGTCTACCAGATAATAAAAGAGGAGAGAATTTACCCATTAGTTCCTGATTCCTATTGGTCAAGTTTTGCATTATGAGGTGGTAAGTCCCTTGCCTCTCTAGGTTTGTGCGTGGCTCAAAACAGCTGAGTGAGTACCTGTCACTTTCCCAGGAAGCAGGCACTGAAAGCCCTGGGCAGAAAGTGAGAAATGCCAGATGTATCTGAGGCAAAATGCTGTTGGGTTACACCTGTTCACAGCTGGTTGCTGCGGCAATTGTGGACCTAAAAACTTGGGCTGGGAAGGTGTAAGACAGGACAAGAAAGAACCAGTATAGGGCAATAGCTGTAAGCAACAACATTGTGTTTCTGGGGCCTTCTTTGTATATGGCTTTTATAAAGGACAGAGTGCATTGGACTGCATTTTCTCCTAACAAGTCCATAGAACTACTGTCAGCCTTCTCTTCTTTGATCATAGAGGTAGAGAAACTTCCCGATGCATTGGAAGTAGTGAAGTGGTATGCTCACTTATCAATAAAATACTTATCTAAAAGATCTGTATGCTGAAAACTATAGACAGCTGATGAAGAAAATTGAAGAAGATATAAAGAAATGGAAAAACATCCCGTGCTCATGGATTGGAAGAATAAATATTGTTAAAATGTCAATACTACCCAAAGTTATCTATATATTCAGTGCAATCCCAATCAAAATTGCTCCAGCATTCTTCTCAAAGCTAGAACAAGCAATCCTAAAATTTGTATGGAACCACAAAAGACCCCGAATAGCCAAAGTAATATTGAAGAAGAAGACCAAGGTGGGAGGCATCACAATCCCAGACTTTAGCCTCTACTACAAAGCTGTAATCATCAAGACAGCATGGTATTGGCACAAAAACAGACACATAGACCAATGGAATAGAATAGAGACTGCAGAATTGGACCCAAAAAAGTATGGCCAACTAATCTTTAACAAAGCAGGAAAGAATATCCAATGGAAAAAAAGACAGTCTCTTTAACAAATGGTGCTGGGAGAACTGGACAGCAACATGCAGAAGAATGAAACTAGACCACTTTGTTACACCATTCACAAAAATAAACTCAAAATGGTTAAAGGACCTGAATGTGAGGCAGGAAACCTCAAAACCCTAGAGGAGAAAGCAGGAAAAAACCTCTCTGACCTCAGCCACAGCAATTTCTTACTTGACATATCTCCAAAGGCAAGGGAATTAAAAGCAAAAATGAACTATTGGGACCTCATCAAGATAAAAAGCTTCTGCACTGCACTGCAAAACTAAAAGGCAACCAACAGAATGGGAAAAGATATTTGCAAATGACATATCAGACAAAGGGCTAGTATCCAAAATCTATAAAGAACTCACCAAACTCCACACCCAAAAAACAAATAATCCAGTGAAGAAATGGGCAGAAAACATGAATAGACACTTCTCTAAAGAAGACATCCAGATGGCCAACAGGCACATGAAAAGATGCTCAACATCGCTTCTCATCAGGGAAATACAAATCAAAACCACACTCAGATACCACCTCACACCAGTCAGAGTGGCTAAAATGAACAAATCAGGAGACTATAGATGCTGGAAAGGATGTGGAGAAACGTGAACCCTCTTGCACTATTGGTGGGAATGCAAACTGGTGCAGCCACTCTGGAAAACAGTGTGGAGGTTCCTCAAAAAATTAAAAATACATCTACCCTATGACCCAGCAATAGCACTGCTAGGAATTTACCCAAGGGATACAGGAGTGCTGATGCATAGGGGCACGTGTACCCCAATGTTTATAGCAACACTTTCAACAATAGCCAAATTATGGAAAGAGCCTAAATGTCCATCAACTGATGAATGGATAAAGAAATTGTGGTCTATATACACAATGGAATACTACTTGGCAATGAGAAAGAATGAAATATGGCCTTTTGTAGCAATGTGGATGGAACTGGAGAGTGTTATGCTAAGTGAAATAAGTCATACAGAGAAAGACAGATACCATATGTTTTCGCTCTTATGTGGATCCTGAGAAACTTAACAGAAGACCATGGGGGAGGGGAAGGAAAAAAAAAGAGAGGGAGGGAGCCAAATCATAAGAGACTCTTAAAAACTGAGAATAAACTGAGGGTTGATGGGGGTGGGAGGGAGGGGAAAGTGGGTGATGGGCATTGAGGAGGGCACCCGTTGGGATGAGCACTGGTTGTTGTATGGAAACCAATTCGACAATAAATTTCATTAAAAAAATAAAATAAAAAAATAAAATACTCATCTTGGCTAGCTAGACTTATCAACAGTAAAATATCACAGAGAGAAATTGCAGAAACCTCTATAAAAGGTCCACACATTCCTTGTGCCTTTCTGCCAATAGCGGACATTTATTGCCAAGTATTTTGACAATGGTTTGCCTAAGAGTTCCTTTGCCATCTTTGAATTAGTTTCTCTGTGCCCACTGCATTTTGAATGTCACAGAGATTTGACTCTGGTGGTGTTAAGCCATGCAGCAGTTTATTGTTAAATTGGGGTGAGGAGTAAAGGAATTGGAAAGTAGCTTGGAATCCAAATGAAAGATCATCTTTCATTGCATGGACCAAAACACTGTTTTAGTGTCATATCCTATATAGGTACTACTGTCTCGTAGGTGTGGATTAGCCACTAGTGATTCTGCCCTGAAATGGTCAGTCCCAGTAATCTCCATCCTTTTATGGTCAGTTTTTCATTGGCAGCTTCCTAATGAGCCCATCTTTGGGGTGCCGAGTGGCAGAGCTATGGGGTTTCTGCAAGAGATTTGAGAGATGTAGTCAGATAGCCAATTACCATTTTTATTTACTTTGGGAGAGCTTGAGTCCTGACACCTGCCTAAGACGGTCCTGGTAGTATTTGCACTGTCTAAAAAAACATGTCATAAATTTCATACTTGTCATCCCAGGAATGGCAGAAACTGAAATGAGCAGACCAGGACTGAGAGGCTGGTGACAAAGGAGGGGCCTGGTGAGAGGTGCACATCAATGAGACCAGATGTCCAAGCTATGGGAGGAGGAAGGTCAGTTAAGGCAAAGAGGGATAAAAGGGGCTAAGTTCCTAAAATTCATCTGAGAATCAGGAGGCTAGTAAGGAGTCGGAGTGGGAAGAAGGAGGTGGGCCCCAAGCAGAGCACCTAGGAAGTCGATGTCAGACTGTGGAACAGATGCCTGGGAATAGCAAATATTTATTATGTGTCACCGATTACGTGTCACATGCTGTTCTAATCATTGTGTGTGTGTAAGCAATTTAATTCTCACATTAAGCTTATGAGGTAGATGCTATTATTATCATCAAACCTCTTTAACACTTGAGGCAACTGAGGCACTAGGGGTCAGATGACTTGTCCAATGTCACAAAGCTTGTACGTGGTTGAGCCTGGCTTCAAACCAGGCAGTCTTCTACCAAAGTTCATGCTCTTCTGAATATTGCATATTGCTTACATACCCGCTTCTGAGGAAGAAGCTTCTTATACATTATACATCTCCTAGACAGAAGGCCAAGATCCGTTCAGAATATGTTGGGGAGGGAGGGAGATGAGTTTATCATATATGCTACCTCAGATCCATCTGGGCCACCTGCATCTTGCATTTGCAGCCCAGAGAACGTCCCAGAGGACCTGCCTGGGGAGATCCCTTGCCTGTCACTGTGCTGCTTGGCCAGCCAGCCCCCCGCTTGGAGTTTCTGGCCCTTCCTGTCATTTCAGGACTTGGATGACATACCCAATCATGGCATCTGGGACAAGGCACCATGAGCATTGGAAGAAGCTGGATAATACATTCCAGAAGTGCAGGAGAGTTAACTCTCTTTTACTGTGGGATGAAATTTGACAGAGGAAAGCAGGGGACAGGCTGGAAGTGGCCACATAAATCCTTTCATCTTTTCCCTGTCTCGTGAATGACTCTGAGGCACAGGCTTTCCTTCTTGTGGTCATACTTCGCATTGCTTGACATCCTTCCTAATCTCCCTTTCCTTGTTTCTAACCTGTGCTGCTCTGGGTTTACTCCACCTCCCTCACCGAAAAATCATTAAAGCTAAGCTAAGAAAGTGGGCCTGGGCTAAAAAGTAGAAACAAATAGAGTAGCAGGCAATGTCTCAGTGATACTTCTTTGTTGAATGACAAAAGGACATTGATTCTTTGAAAAACACATTTAGAATAAAGTGGAAGTTGATACTATGACTAATGGGTAAGTTTCAATACTTGAAAAGAAGTTAATTTTACCACAATGTGAACACTTACAAAGGAGGAAGTAATTTTAGGGGTGAGGAACATTGCCAGAGTATTATCTCCCTGACTAGCTGATTGGAGATCACATTTGCTTTACTGACTATCATGCCTTCCCCTTCTCCTCTCCCTGTTAGAAGTAGCAAAAATAGCCACCATTTCCTAAACACTTACGTATATGCTGGACACCACACTAAATGGTGTGTACTTTCTCATTTAGTCCCCTGAGGTAGAAAACAGGCTTGATGAAGTGACCATCAAACAGCTAATGAGTGCTAGATCCAGAGTTCAAACCCAGATCTGCGAAACTCTGAGGACTACACTCATAGCTGATGCCTTCTGCTATCTTCTACCAAGTTCTTTATCAAAGGAAGTTATTTGGAGCAAGGAGGTGCCACATGGAGAGAAAACATGGCATGAGAGCATCTTATTCCCTTTGTTCTAATTTACTCCAAAAGCAACTTCTGGTGGAGCCAGCTGCTGGTGTTTGGAGTGCCCACTTCTGGGTAGCAGACTGTTGATACTTGTAAGCCAAGAATGCCTTCCATTGTAAAGCAGTAAAAGGGCCCTCTGGCTCCTTCATCACTCTTTTATGTATTGGATTGGCATGAATAAGTCCCCTAAGTCAACCCGGCAGAGCCAAACCCTGAACATGATGATCTTACAGAGATCACCCAGCCCATAGCAGCCGGCAGACTTCTTCCTCAATGCCTTCCTTGGTAGGTGTCCTTGGGGAGCCAATTTTTCTTTAAAATTATTCCTTTGAATCTAAAGCTCTTATCTCCCAACTTTCTCTCCTTGCTGCGTTCCCAGAGTTTTGTGTTCATGCATAATTAGGACCACATTTGCCATGGAAGGAAGCCATGGTATAGGAGATCCATGAAAGGAGAATACAAATTGCCTTTCTTATTTCACTTTGAGCTGTCTCATACCACTTTTTATCCTACCAGTAATGTTTTCGTGGTTGTCTTTATTTAGTTTTCCTTTGATTTTGTTATTTGTTGCTTAAATGATGGAGACAAAGGCCCTTGTTGAAAG
The DNA here is from genome assembly GCF_022079265.1 of Lynx rufus. Classification (NCBI taxonomy): domain Eukaryota; kingdom Metazoa; phylum Chordata; class Mammalia; order Carnivora; family Felidae; genus Lynx; species Lynx rufus. The sequence goes on along the minus strand of NW_025814841.1, from coordinate 9,729,868 downwards.
TCATGAGTTCTGGGACCTGACTGCAGCTGTAGCTTACAGCTGAGTGTGACCTTGATCTTTCATCTAGTCCTTTGGGGATTCAGTTCATTCAACTGCAAAATGGGAGAGTTGGGTGAGATCATTTATTCCCAAACCATGCTGATCATCAGAATCATCTCAGATGCTTGTTTAAAGGATAGGAAAGTTAAAGGATAGGAATGTGGAAGCAGCTTAAGAACAGCTAATCAACGTTGAGCTGGCTATCAAATTGTCTCCCCATTACTGGTACCTATCTGAGAATAGGTCTGTGAGGAAGTAGGGGATCACAAGCGGCTTGGTCCAAAAGGTAGGCCCTTGGATCCGAGTTCCCCAGACAGCGCTGAGTTGAAGAAGAGAAACAAGGCTTTCCCCCAGCTAGGACAATATTATAGTTGCCAACTGGTTTCTCTCTTTGGGGGTTTATTTGGCTTTGTTTTCCCTTTATATGCTGTGAAGTTCCTTTTGAAAAAATAATCCAAATCAAAGAAAAGAAAAAAATTGTTTATACCCAAGCCTGAATAGAACTATACAGTAGCTACCAGAAGCTAGGTTGTGTTGATAAAAGACTAAAATAAAAATCCAGGGCTTCGGGACAGATAAAAGGTTAAAATTCTGGGGCACCTGAGTGGCTCAGTTGGTTGAGCATCTGACTCTTGATTTTGACCCCCGGGTTTGGGATTGAGCCCCCAAATTGGGAATGGAGACTGCTTAGGATTCTCTCTCTCTCTCTCTCTCTCTCTCCCTCTCTCTCTCTCTCTCTCTCTCTCTCTCTCTCTCTCTCTGCTCCTGTCCCCCACACATGTATTCTCTCTCTCTCTCAAAAAAAAAAAAAAAAAAGTTTAAATTCTGGGGGAAGATTGTTAGGAGGGAGTCATGATTAGATCAAATGTTCTAAGTGAATTTTTTTTCATAAGCTAATAAGAGGCTACTGAGCAGGCCTGAATGAAGTATGTTCATTGTATAGAACAATATTTTGTTTATTTTGCATGAAAATCAGGAGTCATGTGTCACAAATGAAGACTCCTGCCAAGCCCCTAGTTCTTTTTGATTCCGTAGGTATGGAGGGGACACCTGGGCTCCTCATTTCACATGAGCATTTAGGAACCACACTTTGAGAATGCTGTCCTATGTGCTGAGAGGAAGGATGGTGAACTTTGTCCCAGACTAGAGCTTTGTATGCCTTGGGAATTTTATCAACTCCTCTGAGTGTTAGATTCCCTTCATGTAATATGAATAGTGTTACTTTCCCCTACCAAAATTGCACACCTCAGAAAAAGTTTTCAAAATAAACTGTGTGAATAAAAGAGATGGTGTTAATTACTTACCATAGAAATCTACATGAATTAAAGTCCACGTCCTGGGCTTCTATAAACCTACTTTCCACCCCTTCCCTCCCATGCTTAGTACAGGAATATGACTATAGACGGCTCTATCATATATAGTATATATAATATAGTGTATAGTATACAGTATTGCATTTGCTTAGGAGCCTTTGAAAGATTTCTAGAATATCAAAATAAGAATACTGTTATTCGTTATGTCTCTGTGCCTATTAGAAAATAGGAGCTGCCAGAATAATGTAGATGGAGAATTTGCCAAGACAGATTGATAGAAGGAACTCAGTAGATAGAAAAACAAATACTGACCAGTAAATTATATTCATAATATATTTTATGTTTATCATATATTTTATTTCCATTTGAGGAATGTATTAAAGTCCAGCTGCTATAACAAAGAATCCAATAATATAGTGGCTCAAATAACAGAGACACTTATTTATTCCTCATTTAGCAGACATGAGTGGTATATATCTCTTGAGTAGCTCAGCCCCGCCATGGTCATTTAGGGTCCAGTTTCCTTCTATCTTGTTGCTCTGTTATCACCTAGGGCATTGTCATCACTGCATTGCAGAAGCTGGATTGTCACCTGGGAAAGGGAAAGAGAATGTGAAACATCTTAAGGCTCAGACCTGAAAGTGGCACATATCACTTCCATTCACAAGGTATTGGTGAGCTTAAAAAACACCACCATGCCTAAGTGAAGGGCAGGCTGGGAAATGTAGCCTAGATGAATAGCAATAAACCCAGCTACACCTCTATTATTAATGCTGTAGACGAAGAGGAGAACAGAATTGGTAACTAACTAGCAGTCTCTGCCACAGGAAAGGTATAGGGAACTTTGAAAGTGGAGCCAATCACCTTTCATGGCTTCACTAATTAGCCAGAGCTGCTGCTATGCTGTGGAGTATTATATTTCCTTTGATGTGCTGTTCCCAGCCTGTCTAAAATGTCATTCCTAGTATCCACCTAAGCCTGTGAGTTATTCTGGGCAATGTGAATGTTGGCATTCCCTTTTCTTAATTGTAGGGTTCTCCTCCTGTATCCTATGCAGGCCATGAGAAAAGACTTATTGAGTCCTGGCCTACAGTTAATAAATGTGCCATTGGTTGAAATATATAGGCAAGGTATCAGTATGAATTGTCTTCCATTTGCTGTTCTGACAGTTGTGATATAATGAATCTCAAGTGTGACTATTGTCACATAATCAGAGGTCCTGAACATTAAGAATGTTTTCTTAAGAATCATCCAGGCAGAAAATGAGTTCACAGATTTTCAGCATTTTTGCTGATAATTCTCAAGGCTCCACCTGGTCCTGCACTGTCTTTATTCTGTACTCTTTATTTGATCCTCCTCTCCCTCTCCCTCTCCCTCTCCCTCTCCCTCTCCCTCTCCCTCTCCCTCTCCCTCTCCCTCTGCCTCTGCCTCTGCCTCTCCCTCTCCCTCTCCCTCTCCCTCTCTCTCTCCTTCTCCTTCTCTCTCTCCCTCTCTCTTAGGGATGGGGGAAAGTCAGGGAGAGAAAGTTCTACCATGACAATGCATTTCTGAATTTTGCAAGTTTGTTATTTTGTGATACGTAGCACTATTCAAACAGGAAGATCTTATAATTAGCTGCCTTGGGATGTTCTAAAGGTGAAGCCACTCTGCTGCCATGCATCTTGCGAGATTAGTGACTTAGGCTGGAAGTTGACAGATGACAGACACTTTTAAAGTTGATACAAGAGCTCCTGCCTGGATGGTTGATTTTAGAATGACCTCCCTGCCGTGGGAATTGTGTCCCTGTGAGAGACTGTGATGTGACTCCAGTGAGATGAAATTACTTCAGAGAATCTGAAGGCAGGTTGAGGGCTGAGATTGTTCAGGAAGTTCAGATTACTAAAGGTAGAAACACTCATGTGTATAAGTGGGGAATGGGAGATAGATTACTTTTTTCTAACAACTAGTTGACATTGTCATTAAAGTGTGTCTTACCAGAAGAATTATGCAGCCATTTCTCTTTTGAGTTTTACACGTGCACACACCACATATGCACGTATATTTTGGCGGAGGGGTGTTTGGTTTTATTTTTGTAACACAATTTAATATAATAGCCTCTTATATTCTCCAGGAAATCTAGGCCGCTGGCCATGTTCCCACAGTATTCTGAAATTATTCTGGAATAATACCCTCAGCCTGTCCCATCACCCAAGTGATTTTGGCGATTCTCTAGAGACTTACCAACATAGCTTGGTGACTGTTCCATCTTGGATTTTATGTTTTGCCAGTTGTGATAGCAATTTATAATAAAAGCAAGATGTGACCTGTTTTGTGTCCAGCAACGCATGTGTCCAGGATTCTGCCTGTGATGTGTGATGTGCCTTCAGAGAGAGGACAGCTGTGATGTGAATGGATTTGTGAGGTAAAAAAGGGCTTTAATTTCTCTTCCTCTTTTCCCATGGATATAAAACTTTGTTATGGTAAACTAAACCTCTGATATCATATACAACTGCTGGCATTCTAGATTGTTTTAATGGCCACTCCTTATTGCTTAATCCTAAGCATTACCATCTGTTTCTTTCTTAATTATAAATGCAGCAGGAATTCTCAATGACATCAGAAATGGTGGAAATAAAATGGAATTAGAGGCCTTGTACTTGACACCAAGCAGGCTTCCTCTAATGCTTTTCTTCTGTTAAAGGCATTGGCTGGTCAGAGAGGACAATTCCTCAGCGGTTTTCTCTCTCCTCTGCTCGATGTGCTTACCATGAGAGTATCATGCTATAAATTCAGCATTTATTTTAGTGAGAGAATTTTAGTGAGAGACCGAGTTGTGTTTTTCTGTCCATGGAGCTGAGGATGTGTGGGCAGATCTTTCTCACAGTATTAGAAGCCAGTGGTGTGAATGTCCTGCTGTTATTGGCATGTGTTTTTGTGAGAAGAGAGATGAATGGTAATAGCCCGATGACATGAGTCATGTCCATCCCCCAGAGAAGAGCTGGGAGTGGACATCTAAGTGATTGTGATCAGCCCACTAGTAACCAGTGTGCCTATCCCTGAATAACAAGGGAACGTTTGTGGAGGGAGGTCATGTAGAAACTGAAGGAATATTTCATTCTGCCTTGTTTAGGCTTTTGTTTTTCATTAAGTGGAAAAAGTTACATGATTTTAGACTCCTAGCATTTTAGAATTAAAAGAAACCCCTAGGACTTGTCTAGATCAAAGCCATGGTCACACTTCTTCCTTTGTCTGGTACTTGACCAGGTTGAGTAGGAGCTGGGGAGTCAGCAGAATAGGGTTTGAATTGTGAGCCATCTGTGTGTGCTTTGCATGCTTTTCCCTGAGTTCCCAGTGTCTTGGTTCTTTTCCTGGATGACAGTGGACATCAAAACACTTCTTGTGAAGCCTACCGTTTGGCTTAAATGAGAGAAAACATGTAAATCCTAGCCTACTTGTGGCCCATGGTTTCCTTCCCTTCCCTCCTCTCACATTTATGACAGATGAAGTGTTGGTCAAAGAGGTTAAATGCCTTGGCCAGTATTGTACATCCAGTTAATGGTAGACCTGGAACTGGAAGTAATGTCTTCCAAGACCAGCGTATTCCAAGATTTTTCCTCACTAGGTCATATCTAGACCTGTTGCCTTTCTCTCTCCTTGGTACCCATTGAGCTTTTGCACAGTAATAACCCTAGTAATTATCATTTGTATACTACTATTTAAGTGTAAAATACTTTTTTAAAAGGTATATCCCCATTTAATGTGCAGTTGGTGAAATCATATTAAAATTGTATCATTACTCCTGTTTTACAGTTGGGGAAACCGATACTCTGAAAGGTCGAGTATCTCTTTGAGGTCGCGCTGAAGACTGAGTGAGCACCAGGTCTTGAGGCTCTAGTGCGTGGGTTTCACTATGTCCTAAGTGGAGTCTTAGTGTTATGCCAGCACATGTAAGAGAGGACAGAGAGATGAAGCATAAAGCGGTCAACATTATAATCTATAGTTTAGTAGCTGCAGTTGGGATGTTTTAGGAGAAGGATGCTAACAGAAAAGCAAAACAGTTTTCTTGAATTATATTAGTATTTTAGTGACCCACGTGCTTTCTAGCCACCAGAAGGATCTCAATGGGTAAGGAAAGAAGTAGAGCAAGAGACAGCAGGTTTCCCCTGAGAGGAGTTGCAAAACCAAACCAAAATAAAGCATACGTGCAACAACCAGGAAAGGCCCTTGCTCCAACATGCAAATGAGTAGTTGGCTGCTTCAAAAATGCAGCTCATAAATGAGGAGACCATCTGAGTCATTTGTTCCTTCCAAGTCTTGGTTCAGGCCAGTAAGGGTCAAGCTGGTGCATGCTCTCAAATGGGCATCTGAGGGCTGAGCAAGAGAAGAGCCTCTGGGCCTTGTGCTGGCCCTTTTGTCCCAGTGCCCTCTCCATACCGGGAGTCCCCTTTACACTTTCCCAGCCTCTAGGCCATGTGTTTTGTCTGTCCGTCTCTCTGCGGTCGGTGATACTTGGAGATAAGGACAGCACAGTGAATTTCACTTACATCCGGTCTCCCTTGAGTAATGCCATGCTCCTCTGGTCATGCTGTCAGTGAGCCACCAGGGCCACTATATAATAAGCAGGCTTACTGAAAAGCAGTCCTTTCTGGCAGTAAAACTAAATCTTTTAATCTCAGAAACCTTCTATTGACCATGTGTAGAAAGCCATGCAAATTTAAAAAATGTAAATATTGACATTCTGAGGTTTTCCTACGTAACCCGATTTAGTCTGCCTTTCCCATTATTGCTGCTATTTCTGGGGACATTTTACTGACTCCAGGTTTATAAAGCAGCATTATTCAGAAAGTACTATCACGGGCTGTAGAGTCAGCCAGACCTGGGGAGGAGTCCTGGCTCTGCAGCTTAAGCACGTCAGCTCACATAAGATCTCCGAGCCTCGCTTTCCCTATTTGTTAAGTGACAGTGATGGCACCCACCCACCGCCGGTGCTGTGAGGATCAAATGAGCGACCGCGTGGGATGTTCTGTAATTCAAAGACAGCATTTCGCCTGATCTCACTCCCCAGAACCAGACGAGCACTTCATTTGTGATGTTTTTTCCTCATTAGGAGGCTTTATCTAGACAGAGGTCATTCAGGATTCTTTTAACATGTGAGACACATCCATTTTATTGAAAGAAATAAAAAATATTATTTTTAACACTTTGTACCTTGCTTTAGAAGTCAAGTCTTATAACATCAGTAAGTTTTCACCTTGGGTTACTTTCATTTCTTATCCTCTCACTATGAGCAAGCCAGCAAGAAAGGCATTCTTTCTGTTATCTTGCCTACGAATGTGAAAATACCCTCCATGTGCCAAGTACATCTCTGTGAGTATATTGTTTGTTTTAATCCAGCCTTTTTTATGTCAACAAATCTCAAAGTTCCAGTATATTAATAATGGCTAGAAATGCTTATTAAAAAGTACATTAAGAGATAAGGCTATTTTTGAGGACTCGGGGGCATATATAAACAGGCTATTATATTTTTGTAATTGTATTAAATCAGGCATGTGCCAGCCAAATTCGTGACTTTATATAGGTTTTTTTTTAAAGCTTTATAGAATTAATGCTAAAATAAAGGAATGTAAATTCCTTTGCCAGTTCTTTGAAGGAAACAGTAGAATCTGACCTACCTCAAAGGAGTAGTAAGAGCAACAACCCAGTTATGTTGCTTCAGGCTTAGAATCTTTAAATAGTCTGGAAGGTCAACTCTGCCTTAGCTGCATAGAATGATTCCATATGCTTTCCTCTGAAACTTCCTCTTTGTGTCTGTAAATGGGGCTGTTTTGAGCCCAGTGTGAGGAGAAGCAGTGGAAGAGAAGCTTCTCTGATGAGGAGAATGTGCAAGACACCACACACAGACGCCTCATCAGATCGTGACATCCTCAATCCTGGCAAGGCCAGGACTGACTGTTCTCTCCCCTGCTTTCTCCTTGCTCCTCCCCCCCCCCACCCCCCGCCCCACCACACGTACCGACATGCGTACACCCTTCTTCTCTTCGAAATGAGAAGCTTAAGAAATGGTGTTCTTTAGGAAGAGGTACCATCGCTCTCTGCTATGAAGAAAACTCTGTATGCAACCCTTTGATTCTACTGAATACGCAGAAGCACAGAGCAGGGCAATCCGGCAACCACATGTAGCTCCAGATGTATCTTACGTATGGGCCATTGTCCGCACTGCTGGTGGGGCTGACAGTATTTTTAAAAATGGTCATAACACATGTGGTCTCTTGTTTTTTGCTCTGGCTTCTGAAGTCTTGCTGATCCAACCACATCATCCTTACGCTGTTTCCAGAAGAGCAAATCTCTGTCTGCTCTCAAGTTGTGAATTCCATGTGCTTCCCTAGCACAGGGCTGTGGATAAGCCAATCCAAAGGACAGTGAGGGGCAAGGAGCTCTGCCATAGCTGTCTTCTTGCAAGGAGGAGGGGCAAGCATGAGGTGTCACCAGAGGAAATTAAATGGATTGGACTGTCTCAATTTAGTGTCTTGGACCCTCACTCGTTATAAGCTTTCCAGCTGTAGGGGATGATACTTTCCAATTCCCTTTCTAGCCAAGGCTCCACGTTGTGATTCAGGATGGAGAGTAAATTGTTTGTATTTTGTAAATGCCCTACTTCCCATCTCTTATCAGCTAAAATTTCAAAAGGGCAACTTAAGGGAAATTGTTTTGGTTGTCTAGCTAGTTATAAATTATTACTCAGTCTGCAGTCTTGCTGGTTGCCGAAAACTTCACACACACACCCCCCCCACACACACACACACACCAACACACCAACACACACACAAATGATATATATACTTTTTTTTTTTTTTACAAATAATTATTTATTTTTTGGGGGAGAATGCAAGCAAGGGAGGGGCAGAGGAGGGGCAGAGGATCCAAAGTGGACTCTGTGCTGACAGGCTGACAGCAGTGAGCCCAATGTGGGGCTTGAACTCACAAACTGTGAGATCATGGCCTGAACTGAAGTTGGACGCTCAACCGACTTAGCCACCCAGGTGCCCCCACACAAATGATATTTTATGTTCATTTATTTCTCAGTCATTACTTTGCTGTTTACCAACCCACATGATTACCTTGAACACCACTGAAAAGAAATTGCAAAATAATGCTGCCTAAACACATGCTAAGTTTACAAAATGATTCTAAATGGCTTTTAAAGAAAATAATTGCGTTCAAGCTTCTCTACATAATTGTGCCACATGTGTGTTAGGAGACTGTGGTGGGGTATGTTGGGGCACATGGCCAAAACAATCTAGCTGTTTTTCAATAGACAGATTATATTACTGCTGCTTATACTTTCACTTGTAAATTGATTTAACAAACATTTATTGAGTACCTTCAACGTGTCATAAGGAAACTTTGTCTCTCTTTGGGTTTGAGTCTTTGATTTGCTTTTGTTTTGATTCATTTTGCAAAAGGAGGCAGCATCCCAAGGACTTGATAGCTAGGAGAAGGCAGTGGTAGTTACTCACTGTAGCCTAGATGTGAAAAAAAGTAGCCTTGATCCATTCCTGGAATGCCTCCATCACAGAGCCATTGATAGTGATGGCAGCAAGATTGTGGAAAAACCAGAACAGGTCCCTGGACATTGCTTCAGGCTTCTGTGTGTGGTGCTTACAGCAAGTATGGGTAGTAGGAAATTAATAGATATAAGTACCATGAGGGGGGCTGGCATTTTATCTATCCTGTGAACAGGTTTAGGAAATATAATTGACTTGTGCTCAGAAATCTGAAATACAATTTTTGTGATAGTAATTTTCCCCGCAGCGTTGGCATTTTCCTTTCCATTAAACTTCTTAGTTTTTAGTGAGGGTACTACAGCCCTGGTCCTGCTTTGTCATTTTGGGATGATTTATTTTAAAATTACAGTAAGGGATTTTTGGTCAGAATTCCACCAGGCTAATTTCAAACCGAGTTTGCTGACTCCAACTAGCCATAAATGGTCCCCACCTCCAGCATATAGAGCAGGAAGTGGCATGCTTGGATGCCAGGAATAAGGCAATTGCTCAGATGGAATAACACTTGGCAGTTTGGAGGAATTTGTTGATGTAAGCCTAAATCGTAGGTTAGAGACTGACTTGTGGGATGCATTTCTGCCAATTATGGTCCATTGTGCAGTCAAAAATGGGAAAAATTACTTACTGCAGCTGGTTCTTTGGCACTGAAATCACTGATGGAATAATCAGAGGAAATCTTTTAAGTTATCAGAAAAGATGGATTGTGAAACAGGATGCTGGTTTTGCGGGTTATCTGCTTTACCTGTCTCACATGACATAAAAGAGGAAAGGAACTACAGAGCCCGGGAACTGTTGATCAGTCCTTAGCACTGACTTGCCCAGTGATAACTAATGCCTACAAATGCACTTTTCCTTCTGCCACTGCAGGGGCCTATGATTTTTTGAGAGTTGGAGCTTTAAGGGGTGCCTGGGTGACTCAGTCGGTTAAGCATCGAACTCTTGGTTTTGGTTCCAGTCCTGATCTCACAGTTCATGGGTTCAAGCCCCACATCAGGCTCTGCACTGGGAGCATGGAGTCTGCTTGGGATTCTCTCTCTCTCTCTCTCTCTCTCTGACACTTCCCTGCTTGCTCTGTCTCTCTCTCTCTCAAAATAAATAAACACCCCCCCCAAAAAAGCTTTGGGGCCTTAAGAGTACACTTGTCCTGATGAGCACTGGTGATATATGAATTGTTGAATCACTGTATTATACACCTGAAACTAATATGACACTGGGTGTTAGCTACACTGGAATTAAAAACAAAACAAAACAAAAGTTGGGGCCCTAGGAAGGTTCTTTTTCAGTCTGTCTCTTGTGTCTAAGGGTCTTTGCATCATGGGAGAGGTATGGACAAGCTCGCTGAGTCTAACTTCCTGCTGTAGGATCATGCACATTATATATATTGAAGTCTTCAGTTGAAATGCTGAACACCAAAATAACTATAGCTGATTATTGTAAGCACGCTTATGACTGATGTATTTTTTTCTTTTTCATTCGTGGATTTGTATATATTCTAAAAAAAATCACTCTAAAAATAAGATTTGCAAAAGAGGAAATAAGAGAAAACACATCACCCACCCACATAGACCAAATGGGCTACTCTCTTCATTGATGAATTCTAAGTCATTTGAGTTTCTCCATACTTGTCTCATTTAAGCTTCTTTCCCAGAAGACCTCACAGTGGTTTGACTCTGTGTCCTCCATCATTGTGCTCTCAGGACTGAGTACAGATCTTCAGAATTCGTCTCTTGAGGATCCCATCTCTCTGCTGTATAACTTGCTGCCTCTGTCCCCTGTGCTTGGGTTGAAATATCCTGCTCACCTCAACCTTTCCTTTGGATTGTAAGTTCGCTGAAGGGACAACTGCGGGGGACAGCTGATATTTTGGCCTCCCCACCACCTGCTTCCTCTTCTTCTGGAAATAACACACTACTTAGGAGAACTTACTCTTTTCCACTTTGCATGCAGGCTAAGTAGCATCCCAATTAAGATATTTCTCTTTCTTCTACCTGGAGGTAGTCACAAGATTCAAATGAGTCCACACAGAGTTTTGTGGTACAGGAGGCTGGTTTTCTTGGGTTATCTGCTTTACCTGCTGTTCTGAGAATTTGGGCTTTGAGCAGAATTCTCCGGAATGGAAAAGTACTAGAGCTGATTCCTTTCACTGGAGTTCTCTGAAGAGAAGACAGGAGACCCCTACTGCCTGCTTCCCATTCTTTATGAAGACTGTTTGGGTAGCGTTACCTTGCATTCTGTGAGCTGCCTCAAATCTTGCCAAGAAATCCCTTCATTTTGTCCCTATCTGCCAAAATTGACTGTTGTTTGCTGACAAACTATCCTGATACAGACTCCATCTTCTAGTGCCCATGTATATGTCATGACGGGGTACAACAGCTTGAAAACATTGTGAAGGTTGTTGCCTACAGTTTCAAAAGTTCTAGAATTCCGTGGGATCACGCATATGAATGAAATTAAATAATATTCTCCCATGTACCACTTCATTTCTGCTGAGAGTTTTAGAAATTTGTGAGTTTAAAATGGAGAGTAAGAGTAGAAATTGTGTAAATTTACAATATTTTTTAAAGTAAACTTATTTCAGAACAGTTTTGAATTTACAGAATTATTGTGAAAATAGTGCAGAGTTACCACAGCCCATAGCCAGCTATTATTAACATCTTACAATGACTGTGGTACATTTGTCATAATTGATGAATCAATATTGATGTTGACCCAAACTTTATTCACATTTCTTCAGTTTTTCCCTAATGTCCCATTCCTATCCAGGACCCTGTCTAGGAATATGCACAACGTTTAGAAGTCTCATCTCTTGGACTCGTCGTGGTATGATGATTTCTCAAACTTCCCTTGTTTGTGATGGCCTTTATAGTTTTGAGGATTACCAATTGTATAGAATGGAATTTGTCTGATATTTTTCTAATGATTAGACTGGATGATGTATTTTTGGGAAGAAGACCAGAGAGGTAAATTGCCCTTCTTATCACATCACGTCAAGGGTACATGCTTTCAGTGTGACTTAACACTGTTGATATTGACCTTGAAAATCTGGCCGAGGTCATGTTTGTCAGTTTTCTTTACTGTAATTCCCCCTCACTCTTTATGTACTGTATTGTTTGGAATACACTCTGTTAAAACCACACTTAAAAAGAGTTGGTGAGCAATGCTCCATCTCCTTAAGGGTAGAGTATCTCAAAATATTTGTCATTATTCTGCACAGAAGATTTGACTATTTTCCCCTGTCTATCTACCTACCTACCTACCTACCTAATTACTTATTCAGTCATTTATTTAAATTAGTATGGATGCATGGATATTTATTCTATATTTTGGGTTATAATCCAATACTACTTTACTTTGTTGCTCAAATTGTTCTACTTTGGCTATTGGGAGCTCTTTAAATTGGCTCCTGTGTCCCTTTCACATACTCCCATCATTGTGGTATTTTTTGTTTTTTGTTTTCATTTAAGCACTTTCTTGCTTTCTGGAACTAGAAGGTACTCTAGGCTTATCTTGCATATTTCCTGCCCTCATTCTAGAATCAGCCATTTCTCCAAGGAGCCCTAGTTTTTTAATTGGAGAATGGCATTCAAACCCAAGATCTGGCACTAAGTATGCTTATTATTACTGGGGTGTCATTGTTTGTAGATCTTCTCAGCTGACAGAGCAAGGAGGTATGGGTTTGTACAATAACCCACTTGTGTACATGTATCTATGAATAACACTATAGTAACCCTCTATGTATTAAGTTAAATGTGAATTCATACGACTATCTCCAACTCTGATGCCTCACCACTTTGTAACTTGTCCTCTTGTTTTTCTGTAACCTCCATCCCCAGCAGTGAGAAAACTGGCTCTCACCATTCTCCCTACATTCATTAAATTTCTCAGTTCCAGTATACATGTAGTGTTGTTTCAGCAGTGTTAACTTGCACCCCCATGTGAAACAACTTTATCACCTAGAGGCCAGTGCTTATAGTGCAGTTCATTTTACCTTTAGCTTTATGGACATCACTCATTTCTAAAGTTACCTAGATGAGCACCTTATTCCCCTGCGTCTGCAGTGGGGTTGTTTTACACCATTATATATTTTAAAGCATGTTTTTTATTTATCCAAAGGATAAATACATAGCTGAAGATGTGAAATCATGCTAAGGGCTTATAATAAAAATCACAGTCCCCTCCTTCTACTCCCACTCCATCCTGACCTGCTTCCCAAGAGCAACACTTCCAACTCTTAGCTGTTTATGGCCATGCATCTGAGTAATGTGCTTTACAGCTATTTCTCAAGCTCTCAATTTTAAACATTATCCATTGATTTCCTATTATTTTAGGTGAGGATTAGCTTTATTTCACCTCCTTACCCTTACCCATTTCTTCACAGTTTTTTAGTTAAGTCAGCTATTTCACAGGTTTTTAGTTAAGTCAATACTCCGTGGTCATTTACTTTTTTGTTAATTTTTTTAAATCCTGGAATTAATAATTACTTCATTCTATGTACTTATCGCTCTTACCCAGCCCGTTTTTTCTCATGTGATCAAACTTGTAAGATAATTTTCAGTTCTTCGTACTCCTTATCCTCACCCCCCAAGACCCACTGTTTCCTGGGCTAGTTCATTGAGAATAATCGTGCAGAGCCAGGAATAAGGCTGCTTATACATGGGAATTGGGTGGAAAAGGAGACCAGGGGTCTTGTTGTTTTATAGGCAGACTTTCACTTAACCTTCCTGTTCTCAAACTGGTGGGTTACCTTTTCTTCCACTGTGCCCAGTCACTGAGTCCCAAGCCTTTCTGCATCCCCTTCTGTGAGATGTACATGCCTGTTTGCTGGCCTTGGGAGAATATGGGCTGCCAGTGTTTGTGTGATCATGAAGGGAGTAGGGAACCTGGGGGTGTACATACTTTTCATAAATACATTCCAGCAAACTTCCTGCTTTCAACCCTGTGTCTTACCCCTGCTTCACAGGCACCTGGTACTCTCATTCCTGTACCTTCCTTAGGTTCTCTGCAGTAATGCGGCTTGTTTCTCTTAGGTACACCATCTGCAGGCTCATAGCTTCTGAATTACTCTGCCAAGTCAGCAAAAGTTCCTGTATTTGCTTTGTACCTTCACTTAATGGGGTTCAGTGTTACAGATATCTTTAAATTTGTTTCATCAAAGATGGAGTTTGTATTTGTGTTTCTTAGGCTGTTGGTTGCTTTGATGGGGGTGATTTTGAAGAGAGAAGGGAGTCCCGACTTAAACAAGAAGTCTTGTGCCTGGGCTGCATTTTCTATGGCCTGTGCTGGTCTTGGCTCATGTTACCTCTTTGGAAAAGGAACTGCTGAATCCTCCAAACAAAGTAAGTTACTTTGTTCTTGGCTTCCACAGAATCCTGACTGTACCTCTGTCGGGGTGCATGCCATACTGTATTGTAATCCATCTGTCCATTTTCCCCACTAGATTATGAGCCTGTCTAGGGCAGGGACCGCATCTACCTGATGTGTGTGCACCGTGAGCATTGCACTGGACTGATTGTGCTAGACATCCTTCATACAGGCTTACAGAATCTAAGAATAAGTGCACAGTGCCGTGTTTGCCACAGTCACTCAGAACAGACACTAAAACCTCTGAAATACATTGTCGTTGCTCAGGTACCATCTTAGAAGTAAAGTGATAATGTTGGGCTGCACTAGAACCTCACATTTTCAAGTTTTCACCCAGTTTTATGCCCTGGAACTGTACTGCCTCTTGGAAGTGTTTTGGGATGACCTAGGAAAGAATTGAAGGAAATTGAGAACACTATAATTTGGGAAATTTCCAAAAGAACTGGGTATTTCTAATTAGAGGTGACTTTCATACTTTAATATCTTTTCTGTGCAGATTTTTTGTGATTTGGGGGATAGTCTAAACTTTGGAAATAATTACTTTAGTGATGGAATTAACTTGGAAGTTTAGTTAGGGTTAAGAAAGCCACATGAGGTAACAATTAAGAATCTGGGCTCTGGAGTTAGAGCTGAATTTGGATCTTAGCTCTTTCACTGACCAAATGGGTAGGTCATTAATTTCTAGAGCCTCAGTTTTTATGCACTACAATTGGGATAATAACAATACACACAGTATTGTGCAGTCTGAGAATAAAACAAGATAATCTGTGTAAAACACTTAGCATAGTGCCTGGTATGTGGTAAGCTTTCAACAAATATTACCTATATCTGACAGTTAAAATAATGCCACGCAAGTATTTGATGGTTGTCTAAAATAAATTGAAAAAGTTTAGTGAAAAAAATTGGGGGGTGGGGATTGGGATTGGGCATAGAAAACTTAGCAACCTAGGGAAGCAGTGGTACTTTCTTCACTAAGACCTATTACATTGAAAGATTATGCTCTAGCAGCCAAGGTAAAGAGCAGCTATACGAATCATTTCTTATGATCTAAAGTCCATTAGCTACTCCATTTAGCTGTTAATGTTGTGAAGCCATCGGTGTAAATAAATGTGTTATTTGGTAATGGACTTGTTTTCTTAACAATTATGATATATTGTTCTCTCCAAAGGCTGTACTTTAACTCTGCTATTCTGCTAATTAGTCAGCAGATCAGCCTTCAGTGATGTTTCACTATCTCATCCCCTCACCACATTTTTATATTAAAACTTATATTTAGGCAGTGCCTGGGTGGCTCAGGCTGTTGAGGTTCCAACTCTTGATTTGGCTCAGGTCACGAGCCAAGGGTGGTGAGTTCGAGCCCCTGCTTTGGGCTCCATGCTGAGCGTGGGAGCCTGCTGAAGATCCTGTCTCTCTCCCCCTCTGCCCCTCTCCCCCCCACTTACATGCACTGTCTCTCAAAAACAAACATAAAACAAAAGCAAAACAAATAAACAAACAAACAAACAAACCCCCAATATTTAGTTGGTGTTACGGGCTGAATTCTGTTCCCCTCAAATTCATACAGTGAAGCCCAGTACCTCAGAAGGTGACTGTGTTTGGAAATCGCGTCTTTAAACATGTGAGTAAGTGAAAGTGAGGCCCTTAGAGTGAGCCCTGACCTACTATGACTGATGTCATTTGAAGAAGAAATTTGGGTACACAGAGAGACATCAGAGGTGCATATACACAGAGGAACCACCAGGCAAGGACATAGAAGGAGGCTACCTGCGGGCCAAGAAAGATTGGCTTTAGGAGAAACCAAACCTGCTGGCATCTTGATCTTAAACTTGCAGCCTCCAGAATGGGAGAAAATAAATTTCTGTTATTTAAGCCGCCTAGTCTGTGGTATTTTGTTATGGCAGTCCTAACAAACTAATACAGTTGGCACTGAGAAGTAAAACTTACTCTGGAACTTCTGATTTTATTTGATTCCTTTTAGTTTATAGAGCACTTTTCACACACTTCATTTGAATCTTACCCACTCCTATAAAGTAAGTGTTATTATTAACTTCATTTTACAGATGATGCAGTTGGGGGCTCAGAGAGTCTACACAAACACATAGATGCTCAGGGGACAGGCGGGATTTGAAGCCAGACTATTTGATTTAAATATCCTTCTCTTTGCACTTGACCAAAGTGTCTCTCACTATTACTATGAGTGTAGAGTATGCACCTTTTCTTCTTAGTGTAGTTTATATACTTGACTTGTTATACGACAGTGTTGACACGTTACCACTGACAGGTTAACACAGGTGACTGTGGCTTTCTACCTAATGCTGGGATGAAGAAAACAGCAAACTTGTCAAATTTGAAAAGAGAATATATTTCTTTATTACTCAGCTTCCAGAATCTAATGCCTTTCAAGTTTCTCTCATTGTTCCACTTGAAATTGAAGAATGGAATATTGATATATCTACTGTTTTTGTTGTTGTTGTTATTGTGTGTGGTTGTTTTGTTTGTTTTTGCTTTCAAGCTATTCCATGTGGTTAATCAATGTTTAGCTGTTCATTCATTCTGCAAATATATATTGAGGACCTGTTATGAGCCCCAGGTTTAGATATCAGTTTTTGTGTTCAGCATAGAGAGATGTGGCTGAACAAATCATTGTTGGCTCTTGATCCAGGAAAGCATTTCCTTTCCATGAGATTACACTGTAATTTCTTGTTACATTGAAAATATACCTTCCCCCATCCCCAAATTAAACTTTCAAGGTTCTCCCTTCATCCTCAGAAAAATGTCTATAGCAATTTGCAAAAGCTGGCCTCAAAGTAATATAGTAAGCAGTCTAGTATTACTGGTCTTATATAATCTTACTTTATTGTCACAGTCATTCATTTATTTAAAGTGAAAACTGTTTGCTCATATGTGGAAGTATGAATAGACAGGGAGGGGACATTGAAGTAACAGCTTTGATTTGGGATCTCTTCTCTGTTATTTTTAGCCTGCAATTTAAAGACATTTATGTATATTATATTTTTCTCGCCAAAAATTTTACTTCAAGAAAGGAAGAATGCTTCTTTTTTTTCCCCTAAGAGGAACAATAATGTAAAAGTTCATCTTCTTAAATTAAATTTTTCAATTTCAGAGAACTTTGCTATTCTTGTGTGACAACACAGAATATGTAACTTTAATTCTCTGGCCATCTAATTAGAAAGATGTTTCCTAAGTATGATCAGCACTGGAATTGATCCAGAGCCCATATTTATAAAACAGTAACTATGACAACCCATTCTTCCCAACCAGGCTCAACCCCTAATACTTTCCCAACTGTCTGTTTTACAAGATGACATAAGTAGAGGGTTCGGGGGGGAAAAAAAACCTTTGGATGATAATCAAAATGCTTTTTGCAAACAGAGCCTTTAAAGCTGTTTGTTCAGCAGCATGTGATTCGGACAGTGGGAGTTGATCAGACAGCAAGGATTAACCCCCTAATTTGTTTCTCTTTTTCCTTTGGAAGGGGATAGACTGCTGTGAATTCCATGTACTCAGCCTGAGCTGCCAAATGGGATTGGAAACTATTTGACTGACTAGTGGCTGAAACATGAGGCATGGATAATTCG
Organism: Lynx rufus; assembly: GCF_022079265.1. Lineage (NCBI taxonomy): Eukaryota > Metazoa > Chordata > Mammalia > Carnivora > Felidae > Lynx > Lynx rufus. The sequence continues at coordinate 9,712,015 of NW_025814841.1, read as the reverse complement.
TTGTTTTCCTGTTCTTCATGACCCTATGTAATAAGGTTTTGTTTTATTTAAAAAGAAGTAAAATTATATTACAACCTTAAACAATGTCTCTCCAAACCTGAAAGGCTTTTAGATATTTCATCCTTTTCTGATTGAATAGAATAATGTTATTTATCTGGTAACAATTTTAAACAAATTCCTTACAGTTATCTCTATTGCCAGTGTAGAAACTCCTCTTAAGTGAATATTTAACGGTTCATAATATGCTGGAAGAGACGATTTCTTTAGATGAGTGCATACATGGTTGGTTTTGATTAGACCACCGTGGTTTACAGAAGGCTCAGGGTGTCCAGGTCAGAATAGTCCTCTGGTACTTGACTGGGTAGTGTATCTGTAATTAGCTGACATTCAAAATTGAGGTAGTGGCAGGACTATGCAATTGAGACCACTCCTTAACATTGATCCCTCCCCTAAGTCCGTTTCTACATGTCTCAGTGAGAATGAATTCCGTGTAGGGATAGGGGAGTTGGAAGAGCTGCCTCTACCAGCGCAGCTCCATCTTTCCTGGAGCCAGAAATAAGTAGAAGGTAGTAGGCTATTTACCAGGAGCAGTTTAGCCCTGTCTCCAGGAGCCACTGCCACCAGATATGGAAGCCATCTTAGCCAGGACTCAGCTGCAGTGATAAGGACCTCCCAGTCAAGATCGTATCATACCTGTTAGTGACATGGGGCACAGTTAACCAGTTTGACTTTCTACTACTCTTTCTTCCCTTGGCTTCTGTACTATCCTTGCTTGATTTTTTGTAAATATCATCTCTGGAAATCAAAGTTCTACCTGGAGGTTAAACATAATGCATTAAACTGAAATTGATAAGATTATGATGCAAAGAAGTATCAGGAAGCGGTGTAAGATACAAATTTGAATCATCAGTGGTATTGCAGTTAAACACAAAGTCTGGGTATTCAAAGAGAGTACATTTTTAATGTGCATGTCCCCCATGGAACACCTCCTTTTCATCTCTGTAATGACGTAGCTCTTTCATCAGAATCACTCAGCTAGACCCTAGAACCCAGCCAATGGGAAGAATTCATCTCCTTTAACTCCTATTTCTCTCTCTTTCTTCAAACGTTATCCCCCCCACCATGGCCAGTGTTAATCTTATTATTTTATCCATTGTCCCTAGTAGCATACTCTTGTTTGTCCATCCATCCATGTACCCATCTTTCCATTCATCCATTCGTCATCTATTGAGCAGCTACTGCATGCATGCAAGGCATATTCTCAAAGGATCATTATTTCTCTGGCCAAAGTAGGAAGACAATGAAAGATTAGATGCCCTGTTCTTAGTTTGATTCTTCAAAAGCAGACCTTATAATAAAGAATTTTGTGCAGATAGTCTATTTGATAGGTAGTTCCAGGAAGCTAAAGTGAGATAAAGAGGGAAACAAAGGGGGGAAAAATCCAATAAAGGATGCATTAAGACATAGGGTAAATGCTATAGGCGACTGGGTTCAGTCTGTGGGGGATTTTTTTTTTTTTTTTTTGAGAAACCCTGTAGAACATGTTTCAAAATTGTCCTCCTGAAGACAAAGCTGAGATGTTTATCCTGACTGACAGGGTACTGACTGCTGTCTCCCTTGGTTGAAAGTTACCCTGGGAGCATTAAATCCCTCCCATTTTCCAGATTGCCTGCTTGTAAGCATTTAGCTGGAGAATGCTCTTGGGCAGGAAAGCAGAGGGCAGGTGAACCCAAAGGTGGGCCCACAGGCTGTGGGATGGAGTATCCATAGCATCTGCTTCAACCTCTGTGGCATTAAATGGAAATGCATGAGAGTTTTCCATTTTCCAGTAAAATTTACTCTATTTCATGTGCAGAAGCACAGCACTATGTTTAGAATTGGACTTACTCATTTCCTGAATATATATAGCTTCCCTTTTCTCTACAACCTCTTTTCAGCAGATTTATACAGACAAGAAAAATATTGCAACCAAAAGCCCCACTGCAAATTTCCCCATACTGACATTAATCATGCCCATTTGATTTATTATCTATCATTTAAAAAGAATACTTTGCAACTCTTGTGCAATGATTTATTTTTTTATTTTATGAAGAATGATTACATCCATGTACATAACTCTTCTAATGGTGAATGCGGTTTGTTTTATCACCCATTCACTCCCTAATTATGTATGTTAGTAAGCAGGCACTCTTCATGGAAAGTTGGGAGAGAAATATTCGATTTCAGAGAAGAAGAGATGGATATAAAACCAGACTAGAGGGGCGCCTGGGTGGCGCAGTCGGTTAAGCGTCCGACTTCAGCCAGGTCACGATCTCGCGGTCCGGGAGTTCGAGCCCCGCGTCAGGCTCTGGGCTGATGGCTCAGAGCCTGGAGCCTGTTTCCGATTCTGTGTCTCCCTCTCTCTCTGCCCCTCCCCCGTTCATGCTCTGTCTCTCTCTGTCCCAAAAATAAATAAACGTTGAAAAAAAAAAAAAAAACCAGACTAGATACAATGATTGATTATTGAGTGCTTGGTTTGCTGGGCTTAATTTACTGGGTACTATTGAGCCAATTAAAAAACAAGGAAACTCTACGGCTACTAGTACTTACAGGTGTCAGAGTTTGAATGTCATCTACTTTGGCTCCGTTGAAAAGATTTTTGCCCTTTATAATTGAATTGACCTTGTTTCGTTTTAATTTTTGTTTTTGTTTAACATAGCCACCCACCCTTTTGGGTAATTCCGTACTATACATCCTATAATACTGGGCTGAGGACAAAAATAATTGTGGGTGATTAATAAATATTTATTGAATGCATGAAAGAAATCCACTTGGAATTTATATGTAAGGACAAGAGCCCATTAACTGTACCAAAAAATTAGTACATTAATCTTTTTTGTATTCCTTTATGGATGCTCTATGATATGTGTTTATCAAACATAAACCAAGTTATGACAGGAATGCCTCTATCTTTCTCTCCATTTATTCAAATCTTGCCCAACCTTTAAGGTTTAGGTATAATTTCTCCTTCTTTAATAAGGTGTCTCCTATTACTTCCAGTTCAGTGCATCTTATACCTAGATGCTGTTGGGAAGCTGTTAAAAACCTTTTTGCCCAGCCTACACCCAGATCATTTAAATCAGTGTTTCTAGGGGTGAGATTCAAGCCTCTTCATTTTTAAAAGCTCAGGTGGTTACAATATGCAGCCAAGGCAGAGAACTACCACCCTACCTGGATGTGATTGCTCCCTTCTCTGAAGACCCAGAAAATCTTGATTATACCTCTTCAAGACTGTTGTAGCTGACCTTGTATTCTGGCTCAAGTTACTCTGCCAATCAACCAGCCCACCCACCCTTCCAATTCCTAGATACCTCTGACAACATTCTGGTTGTCCACTTGAATACCCCCAGTGACATGGAATCCATTCCCCAGTGTCCATCTTTGGGCAGTTCAAACAGTTGATGTCTAAGTCTGTCTCTTTCTAGTTTCTACCTATTTTTCCTGTTTCTGCCACTATAAGGGGAAAAAAACCTTCTCCCAAAGTTTTTAAGTGTTTGAATAAATCATTCATTCAGTAAACATTTAAAGAATGCCTACCATGTATTGAGCCCTGGGCTACCTTATTGGAAATAAAAGTACAGATTCCTAAGAGGATGTGAAAGTCAATCTTCATTTCTATAAATAAATTCTTTTTTTTTTAACCTGCCACATTTCTTCCATAAAAGATTATCTAGGCTGTAATAGTAAAAGACCAAATGGGCTTAAGCTACAGCAAGATAAATTTCTATAGCAGAGTTATGACTAGAAAACCTTGGGACTGGTTGTCTGAATAAGGTTGTGCAAGCTTTCCTTCAGGCTTTAACTATGGCATATTTTCATGTGACTTCATTTACATACTTCCTTGAGGGCAGAGGGCAGTGTCTTAGGTTACTTCTCAGAGTTCCTTGTGAGTCATTCTACCTCTCTAAATGAGGCAGCCCTGGGGAAGGGAGAGTGAATGATTGATTCAGATACCTGAATCAGATACCTGATAACTTTTGGGGAAGGGAAGATAAACAAGGTTCCTTCCCCTCCTGTTGTTCCCCACAATGCAACAGCTAGCTGGGGTCTCCCAGGAGAATCTTGGTCCAGCAGTGCTTGGTCATGGGAGTTCCCTAAAACTAAAGGTTTTGCTGGGAAACAAAGCACACAAGGACAGTTCTGGCTCACGCTGGCCTTACATAGCTTTCCAAAGCTTCTTTAAGGAGCAGGAAGCCACAGAGCTCCAGGGGCTCCGTTCCCATTGCTGTGTGCTGAGGGGTTGCATTCCTACACTTCCTGACTTATGAGAACGGCGCCCCCTGGAGTAGTGTGAGGAAGTGGCCTTGGCCCCAGGGCACAGTGGGGAGGAGCCCCTTAAGAACTGGTGCTGGATAAGAGACTTTTAAAAATTGAGAACAAACTGAGGGTTGATGGGGGGTGGGAGGGAGAGGAGGGTGGGTGATGGGTATTGAGGAGGGCACCTTTTGGGATGAGCACTGGGTGTTGTATGGAAACCAATTTGACAATAAATTTCATATATCAAAAAAAAAAAAAAAAAGAACTGGTGCTGGGCAAGTGTGGAAAACTCACTGCTCTCCCACCAGAGGGAAAGCTGGTGGGGGGTGGGGGGTGGTCTAAGGACTCTTGCCTGGGACCTGGAACATGGTTCCATTTACCTCAACCTGGAAGCACATCACAGAGGTATTTAAAGTCTAGAAACCAAGCTAGCTGAGAGGTTTCCACCATCCTTTCTTATCTATTTAGACCCCAGGTCCTCCTTTCCTTCAAGTAAACCCAGCCCTGAGATGATCTGAATTCCTTCTAATCTCTGTTTATCAGCACAGTGACATTTACACTCAGGTGATTAATTCTGGTTTATTTCTCTATCCTGCCATGCTTTATCCCATGGTATACCTTATGCCCAGAGGTAGTTGTGCCCTCCCCCAGTTGCATCAACCTTAAAACAGACACATTCACTGCAAATATGCACAGCCCGACCAGCAAGTCCTATACAGGTCAGGTTCATCATGGTGTCTTACAACCAACCAGTTACTCAGTTCATTTTATGGATTGACCATGCCCATCTCTTACTCTCAGGAAGCATTTTCTAATATCATAAGACAGGGGTATGGGAAAAGTGCTCCTTCAGTTCCAGACCCTAGGGCATTTATGCACTAATAACCTTACTTCTTTGTGCTTTTCAAAAGAACGTAAACCAAAGCAATTAAATTAAATGGAGTTAACGTTGGCATGGTGGCATAAATCGTCAGGAAATTCAATATTAAGGGGTTAACGTTTCTTTCTTGTGAGCTGTCCTATATCTGTCTACTTTAAAATAAGAATAAGCCCTGGGGCGCCTGGTGGCTCGGTTGGTTGTGCATCTGACTTCGGCTCAGGTCATGATCTCGCAGTTTGTGAGTTTGAGCCCTGTGTCAGGCTCTGTGCTGTTAGCTGGGAGCCTGGAGCCTGCTTCGGGTTCTGTGTCTCCCTCTCTCTCTGCCCCTCCCCCACCTGTGCTGGGTCTCTCTCTGTCTCTCAAAAATGAATAAATGTAAAAAAAAAAAAAAAATTTAAGAATAAGCCCAAACTTGGGCCTTGGTATCGTAGAGGATCGCAAGAGAGAGTTGCCCTCCTTGTGTTTAGTAGCAGAGGCAGCCCTGGGATTTGTGGGTGATGCATGCCTATCAGATGTTTGCCCTTTTCCGAGTACAGCCTTTTGAATCAAGTTCTCCTGCCCATGGTATTTTGAACAGGCAAACATGGGTAAGCAGTTTACCTCCATGCTCAATGGCTCCAGAAAAGAAAGCAAACAGCCTTGTGTTTAGACTGTACCCACCCTGGCTGTGCTCTGAAGAGCCGCCAGATTCTCCACATCACTGACTCTCCCAGTGAAAAGCAGAGGTCTCTTCAGCTTTGTTCATGGACCGAAAGCTGCTTGCAAGATGGGCTTCCAAAGTTCAGACCCTGACGCAGGGAAATTATATTCCAAGTCTGAGGGTGGCTAATCAGAAGAAACAATGTGTTTGGATTTGGGTCTGATTTTAATTTGAGGCGACCAGGGCCAGAAGGCTTTCTGCTGAGTCTGAAACAAACAAAACCTGAGCTCCCCAACCAGGTTGCTTTTAAGGAATTATGCATTATTTAAAACCTGTATTTTTATTATAATTTACTCTCAATAAGAAGATGTTCTCCCTTTCCAAACTCGTTTTTTGCACCTGACTTCCTAATGAACAATATATTAACAAGCATTTACATTAAGATCTTATGCAGGCTTTTGAATGATGGAAGATGGTTCTGATGTAAATGAGTGATAGTTTAAAATCCCACGTGCTTTCTTTCTTTCTATTTATTGGAGAGGTACAGGGGACCAAAACTTCCTGGAGAGATTCTTTCAAGGGAAAAGAAATAAAATGTGTAACATTCATTTTCTTGGCCTGAGACTACAGTCTTGATGAGCAGATGAGACCCATTATATTGGTTAGGAGGAATGTCGGGAGATAAGGTGTTTAGTCATGTTATACTGTAAAGAAGTTATCCTCGTGACTCTTTTGATCTGCTTTATGAGATTAAACATCTTTGTTAATGTTAGAAAGATGCTCATCTTTCTAAGTTTCCTCGTATGCTTCCCCAAAGAAACCAAGTTTCTCAGTTTCAATTCCAGAGAGTGAGAGTGCGGTCCGCTCTCTTGTTACTCCTCTGGCTTCATCTCAGAAATCCAGTTGGATACTCCTATAGTTTCCTTCAGTTTAGTTCAGAGCATGGCCTCTCGCCAATTCTGTGTCTCTGAAACATGCTTAATATTTCCTCTAAGTGTTCTTACACAGTAGAGCTTGGGTTGAAAATGTACTTTCACTATATTCTCTGACTTTTGGGAATGTGTATATAAGACATGAACTATATTCAAATACAGTTACATGTGCTTGCTTCGAACTGAAAAAAACAGGTAAAGAATTCAGTAGAACTGTGTCCCAGAAGTGAGTTTCTTTATAAATTGCTATGCTATGAAAACAGCCTTTTCTGTGTGCTGAGAACTCAGTGTGTGGCAGGGGTAGGGGGGAAGAGGGGGGCTGTGTTCAGGTCAGGTGGTATATCAAGAAACACCCCCAGCTGGAACAGTCAGAAACCAAGAGGGGAGAAGTTTATCCTTTCTGAACTTTGCTGTTAGGAGATCAAGAAGGAGATGCAGATTTCATGAGTCGTATTCAGAAACTATAGGTGTCTCTATGACAGTAGGAACAAACAGGGAAAATACAGTGTCATCTTCTCTTCTTAAAATCCCTGAGCTTCACATGAGCCCAAGATCAAGGAATCAAATACATAGAAAGTCACAGAGCAAAGAAGGACCTGTTGTTTTTTTTAGCCTAGCAAACAGCTAGCAACTAGAACTCCTTACATCTTCAATGGATGAGGAATTAAGAGAACTGTTATATTTCTTTTTGTTCTAGAGTGATTTTTTTGGAGATACTGAAATGTTAATCCTGTTCATCTGTGCAGAGTTTGTTTGGAGTAAAAAAATTGATCTCAGTTGCTAGTTCCTCTATAGAATGAAGTCCATGGAATTGCTGTTTCAGAAATTTGATTCTTTGGCTCGCCATTTCTAAATAAATCAAATTCTCACAAACAGTATTACCAGAAAGTTCTGTCTCTGATAACAAGGGTGATATTCTTTGGAGATTTTTAGTTTTAACTGTCTGTTTTAACTGAAGGCATAATTTGCACACCCCCATTTCCCAGTGTTTAGATGGAAAGCCTTCATTGCCCTCCTGGTTCTCCCAATGATGACTTTTCGGGTCTGCAGAATGCAGAGGACGATGCCAGCTCCCTTCACAGGAGCACCAACAGATGTGTCATTTCACTGTCTGGCAAAAGGTAGGAAGGGAGATAGTTATAGCTGGCTGGATTCCAAGATAAGGAAAGAATTCTGATGAGCTATTGGAATGTCGGGCAGATTTATATCTCCTTGGACTTGGGTCTGTCAACACTGCTGGGAGGAGGGAGATGTTTGTACCACAGAGAGGTATTCATGGGGCAGAGAGGGACATCAGTGTGGTGAGTCTTATGACCTTCCTTTGCATCAGCTCTCTTGGCAGGTGTCCCCCTTGCAGGTGTTGAATGTCCAAGGCAAAGGGATGAGAGGAAACTCAAGAATGTTCTACCCTTCTTCTATCAGTGGCTATGTGCACACCAAAGGCCACGTTGACCTTTCATCAGACACGCATGCAGGCTTCTGGCCTCTTCCCCACAAAAGATTTTTTGAAGGAAAGATCATGTTATTGGACCAGAGGCAACTGGCTTGCGTTTAGAGTATTCCAGGGACCAAGGCTATTCACTAAAGTTCAGCAATGCTAGTCTGGCATTTTTGCCTTATAGCCATGCTCGGTTCTAACATGAAATAGGTAAAAATGTTTCATTTCTAGCTTCCTTTCTTTTCTTTTTTCTCTTTAACTTTTCTATTGCACCACAAAGGACAAGTATGTTTCCTTCTTATCTAAGGAAGTTTTGGCAACACTGAAGTCTCACTCATAGTTTTATGTTAGCCCTGGAGAAATTGTCAGACTGTTTGTACAACCCCTCTGCTTGTTTGTTCATTTTTAGTATAGTCCTACTCTTTCCTTTGCTCCTGTTCTATTTACCAACTTGGAAAGCCAAATCTCCTGGGCCCTGTACAGCTCCTGTGATCACCTAAGCTAGGTTTAACTTGGTCTTCAGAGTAGGAATAGACATAGTAGGAGGAATACACATGAGGCTGCCATAGGCTTAGCTTGCTCTGGTATGTTCTGCCCTTCTTTGCCTGGAGTCCCTACCTTAAGCGCCTACAGCTATCCCCTAGTCTGGTATCGTTGAGTTCTGGAACTAACAAGGCAGTGGTCTGAGTATCTTAAACTTTTAGGACTACTCTTTTCCCCACATACCCTATTTCTCCCGGCTCCAAAAAGAGTTGTGCAAGAAAAATTCCTCCAAATAAAAGGTGCCTCATTCGGCAGGGTTGAAAGGAGAAGACGTACCAGATTGCCTCTTGGTATTGTAAAAGATTTGCATAGGACTTGGTCTAGTAAACCAAGATCTTCCTGGTATGAGTTTAGTTCTCTTGCCCTGAATGGTATTTATGGAGCTCTGTGGACTCTTTCCCTCTAGCCTATCACCAACTTTCCCAGGGGGAAACTCAAAATCTTTCATTCTGGATTTCCTATATAGCAATTCCTAACTTGTCTCAGTGTTTCTTTTTTTTTTTTTAATTATTTTTAATTTTAAAATACCTCAAATATACTAGAAAACCACAAAAAAATCAGGAAAACGCAAGCATGTATATTAAAGCCTTGGGTTATGAGTAACTTGTTCTAATAAATTTTAACTTGATAAATGAGTGATGTCTTGCAATAAGAGTAGTACGTGATGCCAAATATCACATGATCACAACTGAGCCAATGATTTTTCTCTCTCTTGCACGTGGTGGGATTGTGGGTGATCGTCTCCCATGTTTGGATGCTTGGTCTCAGGCCACGGTGTTTGGCAGAAATCAGAGATTTTTCAGAATGTTGGAAGGTGCCACAACTGGCACTAGTTCATTTTTTGTCACTGCAGAGCACCTATGGACAGTCCTTTGCTTTTCCGTACAAAAGTAAGCTTAGGAATGCTTTGCTTCATTCTAGGTCAGGCTGCCTGCGGATATAGACCCTTTCCTCTGCTGCTTTATTGCCAGCTACATTAAATACAGTATGTGACAAAAATTTATTTTTTAAATATGAAATTTATTGTCAAATTGGTTTCCATACAACACCCAGTACTCATCCCAAAAGGTGCCCTCCTCAATACCCATCACCCACCCTCCCTTCCCTCCCACCCCCCATCAACCCTCAGTTTGTTCTCAGTTTTTAAGAGTCTCTTATGCTGACAAAAGTTTATTAATACTGTACTGTAGTCAACATCCATGTGAGCATATACAATGGCCCCATGCAGAAAAAGGTTGAAGAAAGGTGGCAATAAGGAGATGATTACAGTGGAAGTGAAGAAGGAAATCATCGAGAAGTATGAATGAGGTATGCAAGTGGCCGAAATTGCAAGATCTTATATGAAGTCTACGTCTGCATCTCATCTACAGATGAGGGGAAAAAAGTGGAGGAATCTCTCACTTCAAATGAGATTAGAAAGATGTGTAAAAAATGTGGGGAACAGTGCAAAATTTTGTAGAAAAGCACCATCTGAATAAGGCTGTAGCAATGTGAACAACAAATCTGTTTAATGACAATGCAGTGTCACATTTCCACAAAATCCTCAAAAGGAGGCAAAATCAAGTGTCATTGGATAGGCTCCTTCTTAAAGTTGTGTGAAGAGAAAGATTCCATTGAGCCAAATAGACAAAAGTGATTCCATTAGTGATAGTGAAAGTCACCCTACACAATAACCCTCCTCTCGCTTGTCTCCCTCACAGCAGCCATGAAGGTTTTCAGAGATAAGTGCAAGTTAATTTGTTCATTTTCTTTATATTTTGTATTTTCTTTATTATTTTGTATTCTGTTACAATATCCTAATCACTTTTATATGAATATTTTGGGGTCGTGGAATGAATCATCTTGAGTTTCCCATTATTTCTTATGGGGAAATTCACTTTGATATACAAGTGCTTTGGATTACAAGCATGTTTCCAGAATGAATTATGTCCACAACCAAGGTTTTACTGTATATATTCACTCCCCAGATTGAACAGATGTCAACAGTTAGCTTCAGATTCCTCCTTAAGGAAGGAAGGAAGGAAGGAAACAAAATAATATATAGTTAAAGTTCTGCCCATATCTTCCTTGTATCTTCCATGTAGAATTTACTTAATAGTCTATCTATATCATTCCCGTGCATATTTTGATTGTTTTTTATTACATATGCACATTCTCATACCCAAATTAGGTTCTCGATTTTTAGTATTAAATTTTTAAACAAGTGATATCATAAAAGTATATCCTTTTGCTACTTGAATATCCTTATTCAACATTATTATTACACTTTTAAAGACTTACTCATGTTGAGATATCTAGCTTTCATTCATCGATTTTAACTTGCAAACTAATTAGTTTACTAAATGTCATTGTTGCTCTAAAAGTCACTTAATCATGCAAAGTTAATTATGTTCTTTCCCTATTCTTCACAACTTGGCTCCAGTCTGCCTTTCATGAATTACCTGGTGGCCCTGCTTTTCAAAAGAGCCATTAGCTTATCTGATAAAGTAATTGTCTGTGCTTTGACACTCTGAGTATAAATGGCCTCATAAGCAGCCTCTTCCAGGTAAGGTCATTTGAGATGGAGGTTTGTTAACCATTATCTTCCCAGCATCTAGGAGAGTACCTGATTCTTAATAGATAAGCAATAATACTCATTGGACAAATGCCTACTCACAAGTAAGTAGATGTTTATGGAATAAGGGCTAAATGCTGTGATTCTGAAGGCATATAAGAGGGTATTGAGATCTTTCTGCAAATATTTACACCACTCTCCAGCAACTACTGGTTTCTTGCCAACTGGTTTTTTTTCCTCAAAAATTGCCACAGTAGGTTAAAGAGGTTATTTCTGTCAGCTCTCAGATTGTAGACTCCTTCATGGCTCAGTGAGGCCCACTGGATGTTTGCAAAGAGCCACCAAAACCTCTTGCCGCAGAGAATTGGTGACTTGAAAGGTCTGGTAGATGCTACACTTTCTTGCCATCTGTCTCTTGAATGTAGCTTTGATTTAGCTTTGACTTGGCCTCAGTAAGTCACAAATACCAGATTTGGTGAGAAATGCCAGTGTGAGCCCCAGTCGAAGGGAGGCAATTTCCTCCTTTGCTGCTATTGGCAGCCTTGGGCCACTTTGTTCTTGCTCTGCTTGCAGGTGGATGCACTCTCCTGGAAAGTAGGGTTGAAGGGGCCAGGGTGAATGGAAAGTGGTTCTATAAGATCAACAAAAGCTTCTTGTGAACTTTTGTCAACCTTATTTTTCAACAATTATTTACCAAATAAGCAGTTGACAAGACATTGTCCCTGCCTTCAGGTTGCTTCTAATTTAATGGAGGACACAGAAAGCTGGGGTTTTCAAACCATTAGCTAAATGTGAAAACAGGCAGAGAAAGCACAGGGATGTATAATAGCACTTGGCGGGGGGGCACCAACCTGCTCTGAGGTGCAGTGGTCAACAAAGGCTTACTGGGGGAAGTAACCTCATCTGAAAATGAGGTTAATACTGACATTATAAGGTTGGGAGAATTTGGGGTAATGCCTTTTCATTGACCACTCCTTGTTAAGCAGTAGCAGTGATGGTAATGTGGTGTTGGTGGTAATGATGATGACAGAGAAGGACAAAAATGACTTCACAGCTACATACCCTATTTTCAAATCCTAACTCTTCCTGTTCTTAGCTCTGTGATCTTGAGCAAGTCACACAGCCTTACTGAGCCTCATCTATAAAATGAGACTAGTGATGTGTACCTCCAAGGTGGTTGTGATGGTTACAGAATATGTTGGTAAGGAGCCCACACAGTGCCTAGCACATGGGAGGATTCAGTAAGAAGTTGGTTGGGGGGTAGGGAGGAGGGAACTGTTCAAATGAAAATTCATTAAAAAAGCAACAGGAACATGAAGAGAAGGTAGCGTAGGTGTCATTAGTGGGTAGGGAGGGAAGAACTCTGAATGAGGAGATCAGAGACCTAAGTTCTCAGCCAGCTTCTATGCATGGGGAGCTCAGTGCCCTTGGGCATGGGCTCTCTGGTATCCTCTGGGCCTCCCCCATCATTGCAGAGAGGCCTGTCCATGAATCAGGTAATTTTTAAGTGAGAGGAATCATGACAAGTGACATAGGATTAAGGACAACAGAGAAATTGCTGTGTGATGCAATGACATGGGAAGTCTTTGTGGAGAAGGGCCTTGACCAGGTGCTGTAGGTCAGGTAGGTTTTAGACCAGACAAGCTAAGTGAAGAGGGCATTCCAGACAGGGGCACAATGGAGCAAAAAGGGCCAAGTCACACATCAGTTATGTCAGAGGCTTTCTTCATTTCCTCACCTCTGGGGCAGCCTTCCTCCTGGAGGAGAATGGGTAATACAAAGGTCTTGACTTTGGCTCGGAAGTTTGTTTCTTTGATAGTCAGGCCTAGTTCTGGCAAAATTGTCAAGTCATTGACGTTCATCTGCATGATCATTCATTTTCCTGTCAGCAGCCCACCTTCCTTTGCCTGTGTCCTCCTGTCAGTCAGCTAAACAAGCCCCCCACTCGCACCTCACCCTGCCAACCTGCAAAATATGCCTCTTTTGGCAGCCTTTTTCTGATTCTTCTCCACACTCTCAGAATCTTTATATAGCTTAAATATATATAATCATTGTATGTCCAACTTTAAAGAGAGCTTTAGAGTTCACTATTAGAACTCCCCCCCCCCTATTTTTTAAGAAGGGACATGCCCAAGGTTAAGCATTTAGGGACAAAGTCAGTTCTCTGTGATCCCCAGTTGTGTTCTTTTCCTTCCGCTACGCAGGCTGCATTTTCCTTTACTGTGCATTCAGATTAGGGCATCGATACCTATGTATTAATGAGGACCTTTGGAGTTTTAAGTTTCAGAAACTTAGTGAAACTGGTTTAATAAGAGAGAAATGTCTTCTCTCATGTAACTGAAGAATTTTGATAGGACTGAATTCAGGTTTTCAGAAGATGTCAAGTGTTTGCCTCTCCTTCACAAAGCTCAACTTTTCTCTGTATGATTCATTCCCAGGCAAACAGCCTACAAACAGTGTCCAAAAGGCCTGGAGAGCACACCAGGCTTATGTCCTGCCATCTTAGCATCCCAAGAGAAGTAGAGAATTTTTTTCTGGCAAAAGTTCTAGATAGGACTTTGATTAGTTTGACTTGAGTCATTTGTCTACTTTCATTGTGGTGGTGGGGTTGTAGATCTGTGATTGTCCAGCACCAGGTAGGGTGCCCACTACAAGAACCATGAGTCATGGTCAGTCTCACCTAAACCATGGACTGAGAGTGGGAAAAAGGTGGTTCACAAGAGTAAAGCAGGTTTCTGTTTTCAAAGGAGAGGGAAAGGGATATCGGGCTGGTATGTGTATGTCCACCACACATCACCCACACACAACCAACCACAAGCCGATAACAGTTCCAAAGTATTACATCCCTGATAGCATTTTCCTCTAGTGAAGGACTCTCATTGTTTTAATGTGTATTACATGGGAATTTTGTGTACCATGGAAAGGCCAGTGGGGGGGGGGGGGGTGGAGAAGGTAGAGATTTTGGATTTGAGGAATTTTCAGGCTCTCCCAGATCATAGCACAAAGTAATTGTCAACTATGTCCCCTTATAAATCTTAATTTGATGGTGATTCAGGAAATCAACCTGAGATGAAAAGGTCTCCACTGGTTAACCGTTACATGTGGATAATTGAAAGTTGATGCTATTTAACTGTCCTCCCAGCTGTGCATCCCAATTTGTTCTACCTCTTTTGTTTTCAAGTACTTGCTTACTTCACTCATGAGCATAACCAATGTCTATGACTCCCAGTTAAGTAGTGAACATCAGATAGGAAGTGGTAATTTTGCAAAGTGGCTGTGTTCTTTCTTTTCTTTTCATGGGCTTTTTGTGTAGTTCTCATGTGCTTGGAGAAAACCCTGGGTTTGTGAAGTGCTACAGTTTCTTACCCTGAAGCAGTGAGGCCACGCAGTACAGTGGCTACATATTTGAAGGAGGGAAGAGTGGTAAGGGGTGGTCAGAAGGTAGCCTCATTCAATGTGGTGGGACTAATACAATTTTTCTGGACTGAATTGAGTGGAATTTTTACCTAAGGTCTTTTAGAAATCATTTTCAAGTCTGTTTTAATTTCTAATGTTTTCTTATATGATTTCTGACTCATTTGCTTAATAGTTTCATTTATGTTTAAAAAAGGAATACCAAACCTTCCTTATTTACTTTCCCTGATACTTTTCAAATACCACAGAATTCTGTAAAGCAATCAGAGAGACAGAGGGGGCCAACATTAAACATTCATTTCCATTACTTTGGCAAAGAATTCTTGAGATAATTCAGCACAGAGGAACCAGTGCAAGTCTCTGGTAGCTGTACCTAATGCTAATTAACTCACTCACAAAGTCTCTTGCCTGACAACAATTACTGGAAATATAAAGAACAATCTAAACACTCCAAAGATATCAGAGAAACCTTTGGAAAACATTTCAAAACATTTAGAAATTCGAAAAACAAAACATACCCACATATAAACATGAGGATGGGGAAGGGATTTTTTTCTCTCACTATTAGATCACTGGCCCCTACCTAGCAAAGCGATTGGAGGAGAGGAGTTTCTCGGCAAGTATGTGATGAATCTATGTCTCCATATTCACATGGATTCTTGAGTTATCTATGACTTTAAGAGTCATTACAGCAGGCAAAACAGGGTGATCTATCTTGTATTGTCATATGCATGGGTCCAGCAGCATGTGGTTTCTTTTTTCTCTCCCTCTCTCCTTTCCTTCCTTCTTCTTTCCCTGCATCCCTCATCCCCTTCTTCCTTCTTCCTTCCTGTTTTCCTTCCAGTATTTAATGAACCCCTATGCTGTATCAGTGTCCCTTATGCTACAGAAGTGACTAAAACTTAGCTCCTGCCCTCAAAGAGCTTATAGCTTAGTGAGAGATACATACAAGTAAATGGGCAATTTCAATATAGTATTAACATTTAAGAAAGAGAGAACTTGAGAACTTAACCCAAACTCAAGGAATCAGGAAAGGCTTCTCAGAGGAAGTGAGATCTACTCTGAGTTTTAAAGGACAATTTGAGTTAGCCCGATCTGGTATTTCATGGCTGAGTAGGCCAGATTGGGGGAGCCTACGATTAGATTTAATCCACCTACCGGGGTGAGGCAGGGGTTGCTGGCCATCCCCAGCTTCAGGTGCCCAGATAGAGTCAGTTCAGTAGTCATAGCCTAGTAGCCATGTTTGACCATGGAGTTCATAGTCCAGAGACACATCTAGACCCTGGGTACCAAAAAAGGAGATAGCAATACTGGAAGTCTGTCAGATCTTAGGAGAGACACCTGTATGAACACAGTCAGGTACAGTTCTTATGCTCAGAGACCATGGCACAACTCACCTGCAGAGGGCCTGGGGCCTCCACCATGGGTACACCATACAGGCCAGCAACCAGGCTGAGCCCAGCTGTTGCCCACACCTGTAACAGTAGTATACAGTGCATACCACTACCTGTATCTCTGGGAAGCCTCTGTTGACTCTAGGAGGTGCGTACTTATTTTTTCCCTCTCTTATTACTTAACTTTATAGATGCTAACCTTGTTTCTGAGAAATCCTTTCAACCTAAGGTTCACTGGACTACAGTGCCAGCATTCCATTTTAGCACCTACTGTGTGCCTGGCACTGTGCTGGGCACTGGGGATAGAGACATGAAAGGATCTGCTTTGTTCCTTTCAACTTGTTAGCTTTGCATTTTACTTTTTATTTTATTTTATTCTTTTTGTTTTTGAGAGACAGAGAGAGAAAGCATGAGAGAGTGCACATGCACGTGTGGAGAGGGGCAGAGGGGGAGAGAGAGAGAGAGAATCCCAAGCAGGCCCCATGCCCAGCATGATGTGGGGCTCGATCCCATGACCCTCTGATCATCACCTGAACCGAAATCATGAGTTGGATGCTCGACCGACTGAGCCACCCAGGCGCCCCTCTCTGCTTTGCATTTTAAAAAATAATATTTTGAGTACCCTTAATATTTGTTTTGCCTAAATAATACATGAATACTTGCCTCTTAAAAATAAGTTATAAAATACAGAAATATAAAGGCCAAAAAATCAGTGTTTCTTTCTTTCCCCTCATTCTAGCTTCTTTCACTTGTGTTAATCATTGATAACCTTTCTTGTGTATATTTCTAGTCCTTTCTGTGCTTTTATATCCACATATAATTTTATCAGTTGGGGTCCCAGCAATAAATAGATGGTGCTTTTAAATTAAGATAATTTGAATTTAATAAAGGCACTATTTATGAGGTGTGGGGAGAATGGAAGGAAACCATGAGGGATCATATTTATTACCCCCAGACCTGAGAGGGCACAGAAGGAGAGTGGCCATGGAAATGTGGACACAGAGGTGTAGAAAGGACCCTCTGATGGTGGTGAGACCTTTGGTGGAAGGAGCAGCCAGTCCTCCGGGACCACAGGAACCTAGCTGGGAATAAGCACACTGACCTTTCTCTTTTCCCTCTTTTCACACTCCTGCTGAAGCTCCCCATTGGCTGAACCCATCAGGAAGCTGGGGGCATGAGAGTTTATTGATACAATCCATCTAGGTCAGCCTCCTTGGCCGGAGAGCAGGGTGGAGGCGGGATTAGAGAGGCAAACAGGAGGTATCCAGTACAAATAAATACTTACCATCTAGTTTTATGAGCTTTTAGTTTCTTGCTAACTTGTTACAGAAATGGGATTGTACTATGGTATTTTTCTGTATTCTGGTATTCTTTCTTTTTTTATTAACCTAAACAATTTGTCTTGAGATCTTTCCCTATCAGTACATATGGATCTAATGAATTTCAATGGCTATGCAATATTTCATCATATATCAGATTTTTAAAAAACTTATATATGTAAAGAGAATATGTACCACCTACGTTAAATTATGAAACCTAATAATGAAACTATCATCTGTAAATTCACCTCTCAACCTAAGATCACTTAATCCCATGGACCCCACCTTGGGCTCCATTCCTGGGCAATCTCTCTGTGTCCCCTCACCCTGAAAATACCAGTCTGAGTTTTTCGTGTTAACCCCTTTATGTTTTTAAAAATAGTTTTCCCGTATATGTATCTCTAAACAATATATTATATAGTTTTGCTCTTTAAAAAGCTTTATGAAACTATTTTAATTGTATATAGCCTTTTATAATTAGCTTTTTTTTTTTTTAACGCAGTGTCCCTTTTGCTGTGTGCCGCTGTGCTTCATTTATTTTCACGTTTTATAAGACTCCATCGTGTGAATATTCTATAGCTTACCTCCCCATTCAATTGTTGATGGACTTTGGGGTTGATTCCAATTTTTGCTGTTTCAAGAAGTGCTGCTTGTGAACATTTTTTGTCCATGTTTCCTGGCACATACATGTAAGAGTAGCTCTAGGGCATATACCTAGGAGTGGAATTTCTAGGTCATGAGGTTTACACATATCTGACTTTGCTAGGTAATGCCAAATTGTTTGCAGTGGGATTGTGCCAATGTACATTCCCACCAGAAGTACGTAAGAGTTCTGGTTGTTCCCTGTCCTCCCCAGTGCTTGTATTTTCAAGTGCTTAATATTTACCACTAATATTCTTTTCAGGGATGCCATGCAAACGCTTAATGAAAGTCTCTCTTATTAAAAAAAAAAAATGTGTTCAACCTGGCTATCTTAAAAATGAATGTTACGGGGCACCTGGCTCAGTCGGTTAAGCGTCCGACTTCAGCTCAGGTCATGATCTCACGGTCCGTGAGTTCGAGCCCCGCGTCAGGCTCTGTGCTGACAGCTCAGAGCCTGGAGCCTGTTTCAGACTCTGTGTCTCCCTCTCTCTCTGACCCTCCCCCGTTCATGCTCTGTCTCTCTCTGTCTCAAAAATAAATAAACGTTAAAAAAAAAAATGAATGTTACTTTCTCTGCAAAAATGGTTTTCCCTTTTCTGCCCTGTTTGATTTGTCCCATTGTTCCCTGATTGTGACACAGTCTAAATATATTTAAAGGTAGTTAATACATTGAAAACAAATATGCCAGTTGGATCTTTAAATTCTTTCGAACTCTAAAACGAATGTGATTCTGATAAGGCTGCACATGAAAACTGTGGTTCATCAGCTGATGGTTAGGGCTGCTCCCATTTGGAGGAGTTAGCTTGCAAAGAAGAAAGAGAAAATGAACATTCTCCATGGCCCCTTTCTACCAAACTTCTGACCTCTGTGACTTTCACAACAAACTGGATTATATGCTTTTTGAAAGGAATTGTGGGGACAAAGGAATATTACCATGTAGTTTGCAAATGGGACAGTGAGGAATGGACAGATGGCTCTGGAATGCAGAGGAAGAAACAAACTGAGACCCTGGGGTGGGGTAGGCTTTACCAGGTATTTGAATGAATGAATGAAAGAAACGAGTTTTCAGTCCTTTACTCGTTGTATTTTAGGAAGAGCTACATGGAGTTGAATTCCCATCAGCTAGTCCTCCTCTTATTTCTAGAGTTAGTCTTCTTTGATAATTTAATACTCAGAGTACCTTATAAGATCTCTTGATTGATTCCTTCAGGAGATGTAAAGCCTTCTATCACTTTATTTTACTTTAAAAAAATGCCTTTTTGCATTCTTTTAAAAAGCACTCCATCTTCTTCCCCCTAATCTTGGTAACTGGCATTATTAGCTCCTTTTAATGTGCCAGCATGCTTTCTTCCCCTTCCATACAAGTAAGAGCTTGTAATCACCCAGTGTTTCTCTGACCTAGAAAAGCTGAGAAGTTCACATTAATGAAAACACAGGGACTTACAAAATTGCTCTCAGCCCTCTCCCATAGAAGCATGTCTGGTGCTTGGTAATTAGCCGGGTGGAATGTGGGTAATGGATGGAGTGCGGAGCGGCTGCTGCAGATAGGGTTATGTAACTTGGAGATCCGGAAACACATTCAGTGGGATAGGGGAGAACTGCTTTTAACAAGCTGCTGGGATTGGCTGAACTTGTGCTGGCCTTGCACTCTTACTATTAGAACCTTGATGTCTTTCTCATTTATAAACTTTATTTGCATTCCACAGCTCAGCTGAATTTGCCTGGGTCCCTAGTTTCTTTAATCTTTTGTCCTGGTCGGCTTGCATGTAAAGCAGCTTCAGACTTCAGCTGCCCATATTTTGCTCCAGTTCACACTCTGTAAAGAGTTCTTCCATCGTAGGCTCCTATCCAGAGCATGGCGGTGTATCTGAACAGTGGACAATATGGTTGCTATTAGTAGTAATGAGTTGTTACTGAGCATCCGTATGTGGTTGAGTAGATGGCGCAATTGAGGTGGCTCAGGGCTGAGGGTTTCCCCAGCCAGCATGCTGTGGGACTCGGGAGAATTTGCCAAGTCACTCCAGGGCCCCTATTTCACTCCTGCCAGAGGTGATGTGTTTCTCTTCCTGCTAGGGATGTCATGAGCCTAACTGAGAACCCTGATTCTAAAACTACTGGGGTGAAAGTTTGTAATACTCTTCTGTGCCCCTCACAGTGGTGAGGTAAGCACAGTTTCACATCTTTGTACATAAATTGTGCATCAGTATGTCCTGTGCTCATGCCTATGGATCAAATGTAATCACTTCTATTTTTTTAAATATAGAAATGCAAGAAAACTGAACTGCTGGAGAGAATAAGACAGGTAACATTGAAAGAAGAAGATGTTTAGACATTCAAGATACTATTGAAATATTGAATTTCTTTAATGATGATACATGTGCTAGAATGCTTTATTATCCTTATCCTTTCTCTTCTTTCTTTTCTCTAGAGAAGATACATTATTTTGCAATATCTAAATAACTGAGAGAGAGTATATACTGATTTATAATTTAGAGAAACAATTTCTTGTTAACAGAATTTGAAATAGCATTGTCTTCCCAAGGACTGCCTAACTTCATTTCACAAGGAAACCACAAAAAGCAATGAGTTGGTACATTTTCTATAGTCCATTCTCTTCTTTCATCCCTATGCGGCAGGGGCTGGGTTGCTTTTACAAACGTTACAGTCTAGCATAAACCTCTATGGCTGTTTTTTAAATGGAAATTAGATAGTCTTGCCGGAGCCATATTAAGGAAGAAATCCTACAGACGCAATATTCTTGGAGCCAAGTTCTCACAGTGGCCAGCTCTGCCCAGTTTCCTTCTTTGGTCCCTGTATGATTTGTAGAGTTGAATTCTTTCATTGAGGCTGGGGTAGGGGGCAGGAATGAAGCAGATAACAGGGACCCTTGGTGGAGAAGACAGGTAAGCCAGAGATCATCCAACCCACAGTTCCTCTAACTGACACAAAGGATCCATCACCAACAGCACAGATTTGTGGCTCAGTCCCGTAACCTGAGTCAAATTTCCTGGAGTGGTTCTTGAAATTCAGCATGCAGAGGATTCATCTAGGTGCTTAATAAAAATGAAGAGGGCATCTTTTGGGATGAGTACTGGGTGTTGTATGGAAACCAATTTGACAATAAATTTCATATATTAAAACAAAAATTTTTTAAATGTAGATTGCTGGGACCCATGCTTAATGCAGATTCAGTAGATGTAGAGGGGGACCCAGGATTCTGTATTTGTAAAGATGCCCACAGATGATTCTGATGCTGGTGGTCTGAGGACCACAGAGAAACACCATCCCTAGTGCCTCTTGTCATCTCTTCCCTTTGGCACTTTACCTCTGCTTCAGGAAGTGATTTTGAATATGACTCTTGTAACGTCATCACTTGGAAGCAGGAATTCCCATGTTGTACTTTAATCTAAACTGGTTGAACTTTATCTGAGAGAACTTTAGGTACTTTACTTACGGCATATCTGGCTTTTTAGAAGGCTCCCATCAGGCTCATGTAAGGTCCATTGTTTTGAATGACTGAAAGTTGGAGTTGGCCGCTAGCCTTCCAGACCTAACCAAATTCTCTTCCTTCAGAGATCCTTTTAGTTTTCCATTGTAAAATAGGAGATATTCCTAGGCTGGGATTTTAGATAGGAGAGGTAAATGACCTGGAAGTAAATTATGAGGAACTTGAAAGTTTCCTCTATATCATGGTTGAGCCTATTTTCATAAATCTATTTAAATCACTGAAATAGTAAAAGTAATACAAATAATTTGTAATTGACTACCATGGCCCAGGCCTTGCTCTACGTGATGTACATAGATGCAGCTAATCCTCATAACGACCAAGACTTTATTATTATTATCTTCCTTTTGTAGATAAGAAACCAAAGCACAGGAAAATTAAGTAACTTGCACAGTTAGAAAATAGCAGTCTTGCCCCCTTGGTTTGTGTAAGTTAAAATGAAACAATTGAGGAAATGAGGAATCTACAGAAAGCTTCTTTTTCAAAAGAGAAAGGAAATAAATACATGAAGGGCATTATAAGGGCACAACACAACCATTTATGAGAAGAGTAACTTTTTTTTTTTAGTTTTTCAGAAATGTATCAAGGCACAGTAGCTGCAGCCTTTAATACCTATTGGGGTTAATTCCAGGGCTTTAATTGTTGCTCAGGACTTGAGAATGTAATAGTTATTTGTGTCACTAAACCTTTTAGGCTGGAAGGTTCTGTACATTAGTAACTGTTAAAGATCTCATTGCCAAAATTACTGTCATGATTATGGAAGCCCCGATTTAACCCACATTGATCATGTTTCTGGCATGGCCATGAAATTTTCTCTAATATAAGTTGCTTTATAAAGCATATTTAAAGGATGGCTTCAGTCCCTCGGGAGTTACATGGCCCTTTCAAAGACTTTGTTTAGCATTTCAGAAAGAAAAGCTAGGAATACAATTGGCATTGCTAAGTACTGCATTCTAGAGTCCTGTCTGTGATCCAAATGTCCCTTGGCCCAACCAGCAAAGAGTGTAAATGTGGTCTCATGAACCGTTTATGCCCAGTTTTGCATCCTATGACCCTACACTTGAAGAGCCCAGGTCTCCAGGCCTTCCAACAACATCCTCTCCAGGCAGTTCTTGGAATTCCCAGGGGTATTTGTCCAAGTTTGTTCTCAACCATCTGTTTCTGTTTCCTTCCTAGTAATCCATAGATGATAAACATTTAAGTATATAATCAGTGATAGTAAGGAACAGAATGCTATGTCTTACCATTTTTTTCTGAGGCGTGGTTTTGTTAAAAAAAGGACTGGTACACAATTCCTTCTTCTAGAGGTGTGGAGTTTTTCATATGTCAACCAGCTGTAACCTTTTGAAGGTTTAATAAAATCAGCAAATATAATCCAACATGTGAGAGTGGATATGAATCAAGTCTATTACTGTCGAACAAATGGCATTAATTTCCAGTGCACATGTGGACCTGAGTTTTAAAATATTTGTTTGAAAAATGTCAAGCTGTTCATTGTTTTAGAATATTTGAGCCTCTTGCCAGTATATTCTTTTTAAACAGTTGTACTTCTAAAAGGTTACAGTGTTCACATATTTACTCTTTAACTTTAAAAATTCTTCCAGTGGCATGGGTAGTGGGGAAATACCTCAAATTCCTCTTTTGAAAGGCTTGCATTTCCTAGAGGGTATAAAAACTTCTCCTTCCCTTTCAGTGGTAGCCTTAGCAAAGGGACTCACTTTACACACCAGTGCTTGTTATTCTGTCCCTGGGCAGAGAAGTTCTCTTCAGTGCCCCTGAGAGGTTGTAGATTCGATTACTGAAAGCAGTAGAGAAGCTACTGTCTCATCCCTCTGAAGAATGAAAGGGCTCAAGGGAGAACGAACACTTGCAGAGTACTCTTAAGTACCAGGGGTTAGGTGAGGAGCCCTTCACTCCTGGAGGTCATGGTTGCATTCAGGGGTCAGTGTGGGTTGAGAGCACAGAAGTGTTCAAAGTAGGTAGGGGGAGATCCACAAGGATGTTGAGAAGAAATATAAAACTTAGACTTATCTCATTTTAAATTTCTGTTGCTGTGGATGTTTCCTAAAGCCCATAGTCTGTTGGTGTTGTGAAACATTTTTTTTATAATACACTTAATTATTTTATACACACATACATAGATCTGTTTTAGGACTGTCTGTTCTGTTCAACTGATCTTGGCTGATGTCCTTAAGAAAGATTGACAACTATACTTTAAAAATATAATCTATCTAGTCAGGAAATCAATTTAATCAGAACACTCTATTCCATAAATGATTTGATTGAACGTGTTTTTTTTTTTTTCTCAAGATGCAAGAGTACCCAGCAGCATGGTTTGTTTTTGTTTTTGTTTTTGTTTTTGTTTTTTTGCACTTATATACAATTTAGCACATCTTCCAAGATTTGGAATTGGAGGAACTTACATTTCTGTGAGATAATCTGTTGTAATGGTAGAGTATTCCATTTCTTACTGAAACACAAAATACAACCCTTCTTATTAACTTGTTTGTTTACTTGTCCCTATTTTGTCCTATTGCCCTGTATGAATTCTTCCTTAACTGGTTTCCACGTGCTCCTAAACTGTCCTCTTCTCGAGGGGTGTCTCCACACTGTTCATTTGCTTTCAGCTCATCACTTGTGACAGTGTGAATTATGGTCAGCCCAGGTAACTTCCAGGTGGCTTGCGTTGGGCAGTGGCTGCTCATTTCACTCACTGCAGAGTCCCTGGGGGCATGCTGACCAGTTATTGCTACCAGTGCCCCACACTGCTCCCCTCAGGGCTTCTTTCCATGATGTTAGTTTTCCAATTGACTGTGAAAAGATTTATCTCTGCTTATATCCCCTGGCTATCCAACTCCTCTTCTGTTTGATCCTGTCCTCAGTGTTCATCCCTTCCCCAATTTCCCCTGGTAGATTAAAAAAAAAAAAAAATGATCCTTACCTTTTGGTTTTCTTCCACAGGACTTCTATGGCAATTATATATTTTTATTACTTTGATTTCTAAAACAAAAATTCTCAGGGCGCCTGGGTGGCTCAGTCGGTTAAGCATCCGACTTCAGCTCAGGTCACGATCTCGCGGTCCGTGAGTTCAAGCCCCGCGTGGGGCTCTGGGCTGATGGCTCAGAGCCTGGAGCCTGCTTTCAATTCTGTGTGTGTGTCTCTCTCTCTCTGCCCCTCCCCCGTTCATGCTCTGTCTCTCTCTGTCTCAAAAATAAATAAACGTTAAAAAAAATCTAAAACAAAAATTCTCGATGACTGTCTACAATTAGAAAAGTAATTCTAGAAAGCCACATTTTAGTTTGCTACATTAAATCTTTCCTGGGACTTCTTGATTTAATATGTTGCATTTCTGTACTTGAAAGGGAATGATCATTTCCAGATGGTTCTATGTATGAGCATTCAGCAATATTTTTGGTTTCCTAAATCAGCATGCCATCATAATTCCTAAATTCAAATGAAACTAGTATTTCTGGTACCTCAGGTATTTCCTAAGTGCAGCTTCTTGATTTGCTGCTCTGCTTAATGCTAACAGGTTGTTATAAAGAAAGACTTAAGCTCTCAAACTCATTCTGCCACGAGGTCTTTGCCTCAGCTATTCTTTTTGGCTGGAGTTCTCTTTCCCACATCTTCACCTGGCCAGCTCTTAACATTCAGGTTTCAACACAAACATTATTTTCTTTGAGAGGCCTTTTACTGGCCATTGATCCCCTTACCACTTTCTGACACATTATTTGATTTTATATTTTCACAGCATATGTCACTGTCTGGAGTTACCTTTGTTTACTTGGTCTTCACTTATCCTCCAGCTAGAATGTAAGTTCACAAGAACAGAAGCTTTGTCAAGTTTCTTGCTCTATCCCCAGAAATTATATATTATGGCATCTGGCACATAGTGGTTTGATGAATGCTTGCTGAAGGCATGGATACAACATTTTGGAAATGCTGGGTAAAATAAGGCTAAACAGGTTTCTCTAGAATAGTATATACTGGTTTAGCATTTTCCAAATATATTTGTCTAAGGATGGATGGATAGATAGATAGATAGATAGATAGATAGATAGATAGATATTTGGGGGAACATAGAATGGATAGTGTATAGTGATTTACTATAGATGTACAAGGACATGTGGATGGCAGGTAAATAATGTGCTTTTTAGCTGTATAGTACTGTTCCCTATACTTTTAAGACTATTGTAGACTAGGATTAAAGAAGAACCAAGGTAAATTCCAGAGGGTATAGGAGACTCCTCACCCCTGTAGGGGTTCGGAACGAATCACCTCAAGACGTTCCACCTTGGCATACAGATTATTTTGAGTTGAAAACAATCAAGGTCCAAAAGTTTCAAGGAGACACTCCTAACTGCCTAAAAGAATTTACAGGGCCTGCTCCAGGAAAGGAGCTATCACCATAAATAACTATATTATAATATGAACTGGGGGTAATAGGGAGGAATTTAGCAGTCTGTTTATTAAAATTCCTATGTCCCAATATGTGTCCAGCACACATTTGTTTACCAAACAACTACTTTTTCATCTTCCTGTGAATTGCTTTCCTTCCCTTTTGAGTCCCAGACCCCTACCCCTTTCTCCTTAGTTCAGGATAACATTTATACCTCATTTTGTCTAACTATCTTTGGAATCTTTCAAGTTTATGTGGTTTCCCCAAACATGTGGAATTAAATTTGATTTTTTTTCCCATCTTAATCTGTTTCATGCAATATAATCCTTAGACCAGCCAGAAGAACCTTGAAGGGTAGAGTAAATTTTTCCTCCTCAACACCCCCCGTCCCCTTCTGTATGTGTCAATGGCTTCTTGCCATCCAATGCAACTCACCCCTTTTGAGTTGGGTTTTGGAGCCAAGCCAGGTCAAAGGTAAGTTTCTCTCATATCCGATTATCTATGTTAGTTTGACTTAGGAGCTGATTTTAGTATAACTGTTTGTAACCATGGAAGCAGAGCTCATTTCTCTTGACATACATGGCATAAGCCCTAACAGCTTTGTGCAGAAAGAATTCCTGAGGCTACTTTCCTGAGGAAAAGCCTGTGGGCAGGGCAGGCACTTACTGCTTCAGGGCTCCTGTCTGATACAGAAGGGGAAATGGAAGACAGCTATATTTCTGTTTTATTGCCTCTGTTTTGATTTTTTAGATTGTTGAATATTTCACTGATGGTGCAATAGTGCATATATAAAATAAAAATAAGTAAACTTTGGTGCTAGGGACAGTGTCATTAAGCTTTATAGACATGGGTAGTGAAGCAGGAGTAAATGAATCCATGTGCTTATTTTCTGCTCAAAATTATTCTTTAATCTTTAAGCAACAAGCAGGATTTGATCATTCCAAATGCCCTGTCTGCATGGACAAATCCACAGAACCCTCCATGTGTATTAAATAGGGTTGCTGTGGATTTTATTTTTTTCATAAAGAATCACTAACATATTTTGCAATTTGGACCAAACATAAGATATTGTTTGTTTTTATGTTTGCTTTTTCAAGAATGACAAATTCACCTTATGATAATATATTATATAGATTGACTGAAATCATAAGCTCATTTTTTTTTACCTTTATTGTCTGTTTTCTAATTTTATCTGTTAAAAGTGGAGGAAGTTTTATACCACATTAATAATCATTTTGCATTGCATTCATAAATAAGATTGGTCTATATTGTAGTGCCCTTGTCTTGTTTTGGTCTCAAGGTAATATCTTGATAAATGAATTGACTTAGTTTGAAGATTTTCTATTCCTTCATAAAATTTACCTCTTGAGTCAGGTGGCTTTAGTTTGTGTGTGTGTGTGTGTGTGTGTGTGTGTGTGTGTGTGTGTGAAGAGAGAGAGTACTTTCCGATTCTTGATTGAATTTCTTAATGTTTATTGATATTTTCAGGTTTTCTTATTTCTCCTTGAGTCAATTTTAGTAAATTTTCTTTTTCTAGAAAAGTAGTCCTTTGATCACCCTAAGCATAATTTTAAAAAATGTTATGTAGATTTTCCATAAAATTAATTTAATCTGGAATGGAATTTTTATTCTAGTTGTTGATTTTGTTGACATTTTTAACACTGTATTTCTTCATGTGTTTTGGAATTTGGGTTTGCTGACTCATTTTGAGTAGGATGATTTAAGATTCAATTTGTATTGTTGTTTGTATTGTGTTCTTTCCCTTTGGACTCCCCATTCTCTCTCTGGAGGTTTTGTGATTACTTTCACCTGGCCTGCAACACTGCCTGTCCAGAACTGGGTTTTATTATGTTGTATCAGCCACCCTTGCCAATGGTGATAACGAGGATCACATATTCTGTTACAAAGCCAGCAGGTAGCTTGATTCAGTGCCTGGTTCTGATTCATATCTTTGTCCATATCTCCTCTAAAGGCTAAAACTCTTTATAAAGCTGTACCACTTGGCATGTTTTCTTGTTTTCAGCTTCCTCTCATGAGCCCATCTACCTTGCTTGCTTCTATGTAGTTAACCTGGCATAGGTCCCCCTATCTCCAGCAAAGCTACTTTAGATTCTCTGTACCTATAGGAACAGGATGCCCAGAAGACAGTGCTGGCTTCTAGATCTGAAGCCCTGCAGATCCCCTGGCTTCAGACCTACTCACTGCCTTGTGATTCTAATCCATTTCTAGTCCATAGAGATGTTTATCTGGTTTTTAGAGGCAAACTATAGCCTTTTGGTTTTCACTTGTTATAACTCATCTCTAATTGCCACGTGTTTGGAACAGAGGAGGCTCATGAGAGTGTGAACTTGCTGTACCCTGTTGACCAGAAGTCTCGTAATTAACTTTTAAGCTTTATTTTATTTTTGGTCTGAATTTTTTGTCTATAGTTCTGTATAGTTCTTGACCTTTGAAGCACACATTAAACTTAATCTTTTTTTTTTAATGTTTATTTTTGAGAGATAGAGTGTGAGTGGGGGAGGAGCAGAGAGAGACGGAGACACAGAATCTGAAGTAGGCTCCAGGCTCTGAGCTGTCAGCACAGAGCCCAACACGGGGCTCGAACTCACGGACTGCAAGATCCGTGAGTTCTTGCAGTAAACATCTTTAATGGGTTTAGGTGATTAGAATTGTAAAAGTCAAAGTAATTAATTATAAATTTGTTTTAATTGTTCATTGATCACAAACACTAATATTATTTTTTTTAATTTTTTAATGTTTGTTTATTTTTGAGAGAGAGAGAGAAAGACAGCAGGAAAGGGCAGAGAGAGACAGAAACACAGAATCTGAAGCAGGCTCCAGGCTCTGAACTGTCAGCACAGAGCCTGATGTGGGGCTTGAACCCACAAGTGGCAAGATCCTGACCTGAGCCGAAGTCAGACGCCTAATCAACTGAGCCACCCAGGCACCCCTGATTTTTTTAAGGAACTGAACTAGCTTGATTCTGAATAACATTTTGTTATTAAAAAGAAAGAAATCAAAGTTGGTTTGTTGATTTTCTACTGTATTTCAAGTCTTATGAGTAATATGTGTGAAGGAAATAAAAAGGTCTCTGCCATTAGAAGAGAGTTTGGTATTTCTCAGCTGAGGGGCGAGGATAGAAGGCATGTTCCTCCCTTCTCCCCTGTTCAAAAGGTTGAAACATGTCCAACCTTACTGAAATTTACTGAAGGAACATATGGAGATAAAAATTCATCAATTGTTAAGAGTATAGAGTTGAAAGAGATGAAACAGAGCTCTGTGATGGGCCATTTAGCTTTTTCTTTGATCTTTAAACAACGCTACACTTAAATTTGTCTACAATAGCATAAAACTGATATCTGCCATTTATCATCTACTCCCTATTCTTAGCGATCTTTGCGCCTTCTCTGCAGAGATTATGCTCAAATGGGATGTCAAGATATGCTTTTTGTTTTTAAAAAAATAAAAAGCTTAAGCTTCTCATTTTTACATGAAATATGCCAGACTTTGTTGTGTTCTCTAAGACTCTATTCTGGAGACTCTCTCCCTATATTCTGGGCCCTCCTACAGAGAGCCTTTGTGGGACCAGTCTTGCTGACTCTAGAAATGCAATTGACAGTGGAATCATTTATTAGACTAGCCATTGCCAGGACCAAACTCACCTCAGGTGCATGGGAATCTCTAGTTCAAACACCTGAATTCATTTTCACACAGCACTACCTGGTTACCTAGTAACTACAGAGTTAGTTAGGGAGGGCTGTGTGTTTGTGATTGCTTGAGCTGTAACATCTTTTTCCCCTTTGCAACCTATTACTGAAATGAAAATGTAACTGAGCTATTTCATGGTGTACGAATGTTTTCAAATGGGATAAGTTCATGCTGTTTTAAATTAGACTCGCCAAACAACATTTTTAGAATATTTGTCATATTTTAAATAACATACGCTTGTGATTGATGCTCCCTCTAATTCAAGCAAGCAGCACATAGTACCCTAAACCTGTGCCTGCTGAAGCAGTGTGTGTGAAATCCACTCTACTTTCCAACTCCCCAAGTGCATTTTTCCTAGAAAGAATTGTTTGCAGTGTTTGGGGTGACCGTACAGTAATTATGGTGTAATCAGCACTATAATGGCAACCATGTAAGAGTCCATACTTTGTGCCCAGTGACTGAGACAGTGATGAAGCTATTATGTCATCTCATTTCATTCTCACCACACACTTTAAAGTTGGGTTTGTGTTATTATTCCCACCTTACAGATGTAGAAACAAGGCTTAGAGAGGTTAAATAACTTGCCCATGTCCAGCTGATAGGGATAAATTGTAGGAAGAACTCATTAGACTATGTGTATAGGCAAAAAGTAGCAGGTTAATTTTCAGCACAGTCAAGTAAAAGGTAATGCATTAGAGAAAAGCAATCAAAAGTAGTCACTGCATTGTTTTTTTATGAAGCAGGCAGAAAGATAGAATGGAAATAGCCCTTAGCTCTGTGTCAGAAGCAACGGGTTCTATTTTCAGGCCCTGCCACTTGGGCAAAGCACTTCTCTGTGTAAAAGCAGAGCATTGACCATAATCTCCTAAGGTCATTCTAGCTTTAATAGTGTGAATGTAGGATCCTGAGAAGGAATTCAGAGTTATTGTAGGTTTCTTAATTTATGTAATTCTATGCCATTAAAGAAAATAAGCAAATTCCGGGAAATATCAGGAGAGATGTTATAGTTTCTATATAGCACACAAAAAAGTTACATTATCTATGCATTATGGGTTTGGTTGCTACAGTTTCAAAATCCAATGGAATTGGAGAAAATTCAAAAGGAACCATCAAGATGGTATGATGAGACTGTTATAATGAGTGTAGCAACCTTCATCCTACAAAGAAAAAAAAATGTCTCAGAAAATGTCTCAGAAAATTACCAAAGGAGCTAGAGGTTGATATTGACAGTGGTTATAATTATTATGCCTCCCACAGTATGCCCCTAGGTTCCAATGGAAGTTGATGCAGCATGGCACCAATTCAAGAAGGCAAATTTTAAGTCATAAAAAGTTCTTTTTAGTATGTCTTATTTTCTTAATAATACATATTACTAGTAACATAACTTTAAATTTTTATTCTGGGTCCAACTGAAGAAAAAACGTGATAATAGAAATTTGTAGTAGGAAAAAATACAGGTTTCACAGGAAATCTTTAACAATTCTCATTGAATAATGGCCAAGATAAGCCCATTCTTCCTTTTAGAATCATGGAATCTTAGAGCTGACAGTGCCTTTGGACATTATCTGGCTCAGTGCCCACCTGCCACTCGGACCTCAGGTCATGTATCCATTCTTTACCTGACAGATGTTCCTTCCACTTCTGCTTGAACACTGCCAGGATTTTGCAGCTTACTCCTCTGAGGACTCCTCTGTTCCCTTGCTGAACTGCTCAGATTCATTCTTCTAGCGAGCTGCAATCTATGCATGCACCCTCTGCTCGCTGGCCTGGCTATACCATCTGATCAAGTTCATTCTCTTGTAGATGAGGCATCTAGCCCTTTGAAGCATACTCTTTTCCAGGGTAACATATACAGTTGCTCTTCAAACAGTGTTATTTCCAGGCACTGTAAGATCCTGACATCTCTTCTCCAACCACAGTCTATTTTCTGGAAGGTCTCTATAGGTATCTGGGCAAAAAAAAAGAGAGAGAGAGAGAGAGAGAGGTAAAAGTGTTTGATTAATTGAAATGGGAGTATTACTTTACATAATCAGTATCCTATATTTCTGTCAACAAACCCTAATATTTTATTAATATTTTCCATAGCTGGGACACACTGCTCAATATGTTTAGGTCCACCTAAATTTTCTGATTGTCCCCAGATGAACTGCTATCAACCCAGCATCTCAGGGTGCAATGTACACCTTGATATTTATCCCTGCTGAATTATCTTGTTAGCTATAAGCTATCATTTCTGCTTCAGGGTGATATTATAGAACCTTGATTATTTGGTTAAACATATTAATGATTCATCTTATGTGTTTATCATCTTGAAGTTTATAAGTGTCTCTGAGGTATTGACAGAAATACTGTCTGACATTGTACCAGGGGTGACTTAAGTTAAACACGTGCTAACACTCATAACAAATATGATTTCATGAGAACCGTACTTTGTATTTCTTTTCATCTTCCTCTAATTTTATAGTCTCTTAAAATGCACTGCACTGATAAAATACAAGTTAAATTAATAAACATTTTTTATTAGTATTTTTGTTTCTTTAGAAAATGCACAATTGATGGAAAAGTTTGTTCATTAGTTCTTTCTTTCTTCCTTTCTTTCTTTCTTTTCCCAGGGTATACAGTTAATTATTCAAAATACATGGCCACAATCAACATGTAACTGATGAGACTATAATCTCATGACAAGTCAAAATATTTAGGGGAACATGGATAACCTTATAAGTGTTGACATTAAAAAAATCTAAGTCTGCAGTGATAATGTCACCATATCCGTTAATCGTTCTTTTATCATGATCTTTTATTTCAGTTAATTGCATTTTGGAGAGAGGAACACTATACTATTCATTATCCTTTGTGGTCTCTGTAATGTTCTTAAAATTACCTTGTATCATTAGGTATTTTTTTAAATAGTCATTCCTCATGCACTCTGAGGCCCTAGAATCAATTTTTACCCCTTTTATCTAGTGGGTCTGCCATTACCAAATATTATGACATTCAAGCTGCTTCTACTCCTTATCCTTGAAGTACACTTCTAAGAGGGCAGAAAATAAGTTTTCTGTGCTGTGCAAAGTGTGACCATGCTTCAAGTTAGTTTGGACTTAGAGGAAATCACTTTCAGACTATCTGTTTTGATTTGTGATACACAAACATTATGAAGTTAATCAGCTTTTTAGCCTTTAGAGACTTGATTCTTGTGAGTCTAAAATGATCACTTCTCTTCTTAATGTAGATGTGTTATTTGACAGTGAATATTGAAGTTAAGTTTCAATTTATTATATTCTAAATGGAAAGGAAGAATTTTTCATTTTGGGTATATAAACACAGTACACACTTTTCTCTGACGCTTACGTAAAATTTATATTAGATACAATATTGGTTAAGAAAACTATTCTTTTTCTTTCTAGGGAAAGAAAATTCCCATAAAAAAATAAGACTGAATCAGGGTTAATGGGTAGAATAGTATTCTTTTACACAAAGATACAAGAAAATAAAAAGTTTAATATTTGCAACATCCCCTTCCTAAAACAAAGTATGCTAGTGGAAATTTGGCTTGTTCCTAGAGTCTGAATGCAAAGATTATTAACTAAAATGACCTGGCTGAGGGTATGTGAGCACAAATATGATGAGAGGAGTAAAGACCAAGAACTACTGTGTTTGAAGCATTAGCTTGCTTCCTATGGAGACATAGAATCTTTCAAAGTAAGCGTGGCTTCTTGACATGCTGTTCTGAAGACAAAAATTAGATCACTGAAAAGTCCTCTTAGGGGTATTTATAATGTTATTTGACTATATTTTATTTAAGCTATAATTTATGCGTCAAAATTAAAGTTGTCATCAAGTGTTGACATCACAG
Organism: Lynx rufus; assembly: GCF_022079265.1. Taxonomy (NCBI): domain Eukaryota; kingdom Metazoa; phylum Chordata; class Mammalia; order Carnivora; family Felidae; genus Lynx; species Lynx rufus. Next base: position 9,678,498 of record NW_025814841.1, on the reverse strand, counting down.
GAAGCCATGAAGCTACCCCAAAGTTCACTGCCCAAGTCTTGTGACTTGGGATGGTTGACTTCTGACTCCCCATTACTGTTGTGGTCCATGGACTTGGCAGGCAGGAGCCAACAGAATAATGTGGATGTTTGAGGTAGAAGTAATTTAGGTAACTGTAACTTAAAATACACTGGCTATCTTGACAGGTTAGTGTTAGTTAAAGCCTCCTTCCCACTTCTCAGCTTACCTAGTCTTAGCCACGCCCATAGTGACATCAAACTAGTGCACATAAGCATATGGTGAGACAATTTCTCTTAGTTTTGTCATGTGAGCCTCAGCAACCTGACACTGTCAGGGTTCACATCTTGACCTGGGTTTACTTTCTCTTTTCTTCCTCTGCCTTTGCCAAAGCTTCTTTGCAGTCCTCTTGCCCTCTAATCTGTCTTCTACTTCATCTTCTCTTTTTGTGCTAGTCAGCATTTTGCTTCAATCTCTCCTTCCTTCCTCCGTTCCTCCGTTCCTCCATTCCTCCCTTCCTTCCTCCCTTCCTTCCTTCCTTCCTTCCTTCCTTCTTTTCCTAATCATTCACAGAATAACTAAAAATACCCTATCCTCAAACCAAATTTCTTTCTACTGGGGAAAAAATCCACAGAAGTAAATCTGTATACTAATCCATAGCAATTCATCTTTCTCTCTATGGGAACTGGTGGTAGGGGAGGAATTATTATACAGCCTTCCAGTTACTGTGCTTTTCAAAGTGACAGCATTCATTTGGATAGAAAACCCTGGTCTGTTGTTAGCTTCTTTTCATGGCTCATCAAATTGGTACAGAACTGGAGGCTGCAGAATATTGTGTGGACAGAAGCCTTCAGCTGATCTTGCAGAATGACTTCTGTAGGAACATTCAGAAGATCACAGAAGGTTAAATAATTAAGAAAGTTTCCACAATCAATAGACAAACAAACAAAAAACAGTACCCTAAGCTGCATAGGCTTCTGGGATTTTATAAAACATTAGGGGCCAAAAATAATCCTTTAGTTTATAAAACTAAATGGCAAAAAAAATAAGTTAAAAAATTTCTTTTTCTTTGGTTTTTTTTTTTTGGAAGGCAGCATCTTGGCCCCCGTTTTCTATAATGAAAGATTGATGATACCTCTGTTAGCTGTCTAAATTGAATAATGAAAATCTGTAGAATACCAAAATACCAAGTGCTTCTATTTTTTGTTTTTTAATCTTATGTGCCATGGCTAACAAATGCTTAGAACATAGTGATGAGTGAATGGCTGTGAGAATAGAGAAGTTATAGCTGTGCCCTGTACCATAGTTGGATTTGACCATGAGAAAGATGATCACCATTGAGATCAAAATTGCTTAAAGTCCATCTCCCTTTCCTCCTTTGAGGAAGTTCAAATATAGTGTTGTCATTCAACTCTTCTACTCTTTCCATCCTCTCAAGTGAGACAACTTATCCTGTGGTTGCTTAGGCCAATGGAGAGGGGATTCAGGAACACAGTTCTTTTACTTAAAAGATTATCATTGCCAGTTGCAACCAGTCATGACTTCTGGATGAAACCCGCCACCTTCATTTAATCAGAATGATTTCCTTCCATAGACACTCTCTGCCATGTTCCATCTGCAAGTCAATCTTTAATCAATTTCAGCCATTTCTTCCAAGTACACTGCAATTCACATTCATCAGTCTACCTAAGGCTTATTTTTTCTTGAGTCACAGATAAATTAGGCCCTTCTTATTGTACCTTCAGATACCAGCAATGTGCTTAGAGTATTCAACCAGGAACAGGAATGATCTTTCTTTTATGAAGCCAATTTGAGTGCCCTGAACATTTAAGAGGGGACAGTCAAGAAGGGGAAACAGCTCCTTTCAGGAGTAGCTGTGGTGATGTGTGAGCATTTGGACACGTGGTTCATTATCTTGGGAAAGAAGTCTGTATCCTGCAAGCAGTCAACACCCAGCAGTTTCACTAAACAAAGCTTGAATATAAATTAATTCAAAAGGAGCTCAGATGTTTGTTGTCTTTGAACACACCCTGTGTATTAGGAGTCTAGCTTTATTCTGTAGACCACCTACTCTGTTCATTGGGAAGGACAATATTTGTTCAAACATAGTCCCCTTTGTCTGTGTTGGGCAATAGCACAATACATGCAGCAACTGTCCTCTGAAAACCAAGGCTTTGTCTCTGACAGGGATTATGAAAACACGGATTTCTTGAGAAGTGCCTGCCCACCTGCATTTAGATCCTAAATTGTGGGAAGATCTTGGCAGCCAGAGTATCTAGGAGATGCTCAGGGAGAAGTCTATTGAGGTTATGGAGACTTTTCAAAGGACAATTTCCTCCTTTAAAGTGGTTAGAATAGAAGAAGAATTCTTAAGAACTGTCATGGAATATTGGATTAGATGGAACCTTGAAAGATTTTATTTATCCCTCCTTTGTTAGCTTTCCATGTAAGACCTAAGAATGGATCCTATTTTAGAAACCCTCCCAGGAGTGAAATTTTCCATAATCTTTCCCCAGTTAGCCACTTTTTTAACTTCTACAAAAGCCGTCCATCAGAAAATTCTTGATCATTTATATGACCCTCACAGTCACTGGTATGGCCCAAACCTGGTTCCCTTGCCTTTTCTTTTGGTGCTCAGTCCCTCCACAGATGGGCCTGTCAGGGCTGAAGCCCATTATTAGATCACGTCTTGGCTTCTTCTCTAAGGCCAAATAATGAGAAAACTTTTTTCCTCCTTTTTTTTGTAGGTCATATTTTTCAACTATCTAATGATTTTTGTTGTTGAAAATTGGATTGGGGATTTCCTGTGTCTGGAATTGCACTAGGCCTTGAACTTTGCAACCCTGATACTCCTCCTGCTACCTCTTAAAATACACCAAATAAAATGAGACCGAGAGAATGAAGCAGCTGCAAGCAACGAAAAACATCACAAAAGCAACAAATAAAAACACTGAGTAGTTGTCTTTCTGGGTTTTTTTTTTATTGAACAAGACATTTGTAAAATGAAGCATGCTTCAAAGTTAAGTGGGCATTTTGTTTATTAAGGATCAATCAATACGAACTTGGTTAGGTTTAGATAAACACCTATATAATTTATAATTTAAAATGCAGAATGTTAAAAACTAGGCATGCCAAGAAGATTAAGTATGACTTAACTTCTTAGTGGCCCTTTCTTAGCATATCTAGTATCTATATAACTTCCATTTTCTATGGGCATTTGGAGACCATTGAGCCATTATCACGATGGCTTTCAATATGCTGCTGGATAGAAGTAATTTTGATTTTTACATTTATCTTTGATCTGTAGCTGGTTTTACAGGGCATTCTTTCTTTTTCAGATTTTAGTATCAATCTTATGATTGTAAGTAAATGTAGACATTTTCCATATTTGTTTCTTTGCTTTGTAACAGTTGGATTAGGATGAGATATATCTGACCTGTAACGTCAGATATATCTCTCTGAGCCCCATGACTTTGAAGATACGTCTTTAATAACTCTTGCTATTGTTCAACATACACATTTGTAAGACTTTTTTAACGTATGTGTATAGCCTAAAAAACAATAATGAAAAGATCACACACGTTCTCACCACTCAGTTTCAGAGAAAGAACACTATCAGTGCCTTAGAAACCCACTCAAATCATCTGCATATGACTCTCTATGATCAGCTCCTCCTCTCTGCCCCAGCCCCCACCCAATATAAGAACTATCCTGATTTTGGTTTACCATTACTTTGCTTTTCTTCATAATTTTACTATCTTTGTATGCATTGCTAAAGATTATATTCTCTAGTTCAACCAGATTTTGAAATTAAATAATGGAATCATACTCTTCTATTTCTTTTGTGACTTCCTTTTTTGTTCTTGCTTTGCTCCTATATTTTTGTTTTGAGATTCAGTTATGTTGATAGATGCAGCTGTAGGTCATTTTCACTATTTTATAATATTCCACTGTATGACTGTGCCACAATTTATTTATCCATTCTGTTGATGGACATTTGGGTTGGTTTTAGTCTGAGGCTTTATGATTGCCTCTATATGACCGTTTTGGTACACGTGTCCCAGAACTCAAGTGCCAGAATTCCTCATATATATGCACCTAAAGTGAAATTGTTGGATTGTGAGATGCACATATGTTCAATTTAATAGGATGTGCCTAATGGTTTTCCTAAATGGCTTTAATAAGCCATTTAGGTTTTTCTGCTCCTTCCTGCAGTGGATGAGAATTCCTTTTGCTCAGCATCCTTGCCAAGACTTCGTATTGTTAGATTAAAATTTTTTTTCCAGTTAGATACAGAATAGAATTTTTTGAGGATTTAATTTGCATTTCCCTGATCAATGATGAGGTTGGTCATCTTTTCAAATGCTTTGTATCCATTCATAATTTCTTATATGTGAAATGCCTATTTATGTCTTTTTTCCATTTTCCTGTTGGATTGCTCATCTTTTCTAGTTGAATAGTAGGAATTCCTTATATACATTCAAACCTTGGTTTATGAGCATAATCCGTTCTGGAAACATGCTTGTAATCCAAAGCACTTGCATATCAAAGCCAATTTCCCCATAAGAAATAATGGAAACTCAGATGATTCATTCCACAGCCCAAAAATGTTCACATAAAAATGATTACAATACTGTAATATAATACAAAATAATAAAGAAAATACAAGCTATAAAGAAAAATAAACAAATTAACCTGAACTTACCTTTGAAAACCTTCGTGTGAGGGAGACAAGAGACAGGAGGGTTATTGTGTAGGACGACTTTCACTATCACTAATGGAATCACTGCTATCTATTGGCTCAGTGGAATCTTTTCCTTTTCGAGCAACTTTAACAAGGAACCTATCCAATGATACTTGCTTTTGCCCCCTTTTGAGGATTTCACAGAAATGTGACATTGCATTCATCACCCACAATCCCACAGAGAGAGAAGAACCATTGGCTCAGTTGTGATCATGTGATGTTTGGTGTCACATACTACTTGTATTGCAAGACATCACTCGTTTATCAAGTTAAAATTTATTAGAAATATTTGCTTGTCCTGTGGAACACTCACTGAACAAATTAATCGCAATCCAAGGTTTTACTGTATTTTGAATATAAACCACCTTTTGGTTATATTTATTATAAATATCTTCTCCCAACTTGTAGCAAATCCTCTCATTCTGTTATTCTCTTGATAAACAGGAAGTCTTCATTTTCCTATAGTTGAATTTGTGCATCTTTTCTTGATCCTTTGCATTTTTTGTATCTTGTTGAAGAACACTTCCTCCTCCCCTAAAGACATGAAAATATTTTTCTTTTTCTTACAAAAGTTTTAAGTTTTGACTTCACTTAAGTATTTAGTCCCTTAAATAACTATATTTTTCATTTCCATTTGACTTTGTAACTATAGTTTCCATCTCTCTGATGAAATTTCCCGTCTTTTCCACTAGATTTTTAACATATTAATCATAATTATTTTAAACTCCTTGTCTGATATTTTGAATATATGGGCTACATTGGGTCGACGGTATTGTGTTGAATATTGTATTTCCTGACAACGGATTGTTTTATTTCTTGCCTATTTTATATGTCATAATTTTGATTGCATGCTAGATGTCATATGTACCAGAACAGTGGAGCCTGAGGTGAACAGTATGTGAGTGCAAAAGTGCTTACTCCTCTTCTGTCCAGCCATTAGTCTGAGAGTGGATGAGTCCATCTTTCATTGCTGAGCTAGGTTTGGATTTTATTGTCTCTATTCTTACCTTTGGTGCTCACATGTTTCAAATTTCTCTAGCAGTGGGTTGCTGCTACTCTGTTTTTAGTGTAGGGATTGGGTTGCTTGGAGGACTTTTCTCAGTATTGTGCTTTATCCTCAGCTTTCAGCAGGCTCTGTATGTTGGCACCACAGCGGGTGTTTCTCTCTGTGCTCCTGCCCTTCCCTCGGCTATAAGCTGTTAATGCTGTGCTTGTTACTCACTGGGGACTCCTGGTGGGGACAGGGTAGTTTCTTGGTTCTCCTGCCCCTAGGTCTCAGCCAGGCTCTGTGTGCCTGAGGACAAGAGTGGGGCTTTCCCAACATTTCTACTCTTTCCCAAGCTCCTGTGGAAGCCAAACTCTGCTGTAGTCATGGGAATGAGTATCCCACCCCACTCCGAGCCCTCACCCCAAGGCAGCAGGACTCTGCTTTAAGTCAATGCAGGATTCTAGGTATGAGCAGGTTTCCTGCCCTCCCCAAGAGGCATCCATGCTTTTCCTAGTGTCAGTACAGGGTGGGAGTGCAATTTTCTACCCCTTTCCCTGTAGCCACTGACCTTTGCCCAGGACTGCCCTGCATGATAGCACTCTCCCTCTCCCGGAGGGGCAGGTGACTTCTTCCTATGAGAGAAGGGCCCCAGAAGCAGGTTATGTTTGGCGCCTGCCTCCCAATAGTATCTGGTCATCATCTGCACTCCTGCATCACTGAGGCAAGCTCTCTCAGGGCTTCTGCCCTGCTCCCAGTATTTCTTGGGAGTACCTGATGGAGGCCTGTGGAAAAGATCTGGAAATTTGGGTACCTAGTGCCTTACGTGAGAGGTTTCCAGGTATTCTAAACTCTCATATTTAACCCACATTCGCCTTTTCAGAATTTGTTAACCTTTTAGTTGTCTTCTTCATTCCTGCTTTTGTCTGCCACCTCTGTCTATTGCTGGCACCTGTCCCTCCTGTCTGCAAAAGGCCAAGCAACTCATGTGTCCCATCTCTCCTTGAGCTTGTTGTCCTCTGGAATTCAGTGCCTCTGACTGAATCACAATCTGAAATCTCTGATGGGCCTTAAAAAGTTATGCTTTTATAGATCATCCAGATTTCTCTCATTGTTAGGGCAGGCACAGAACACTCCTGTGGCTATCCACCTTTTAGGAGGAAGCACACTGATCTTTCCTCTCCATGCTACCACCACTCTATTTTCTTTCTTTGCCCAGTATTTCTTTATAGCACTTAAAACTACCATCATATCATATTTGTTTATTGTCTGTTTCCCTTACCAGAATGATAATCCCATTAAGATAGAATATTTATTTATTTTTTCATTTCTGTATTTCTGGCCCATAATAGGAACTCAACACAAATTGTTGAATAAATGCATGATGCAGTGAATGCCAAAGATCGTGGCATTTTCTCCAATACCTTGAATTAACTTGCTTTCATAAGAATGTACTTCCACTGAGGCTGTTTTCTCTCCTTGTTCTGCCATATTTTTCATATGTCCCATTTTGATTATGTTCTTACTCATCATTTAATCAGGCAAATCTATTTGCACTAGTGTCTCCGGATGTACCAATAATGAAGACGTAAGGGGCTTGTCCTTGAGGCTGCTGTCTGTCTACCCTTGATTTAGTTTATCTCTGCTCTCAGGCCCACAGCTGGCCTGTAGGGGGTTGTGTGCCACGGCTGGTCTTTGTTCATCTTAGCAGGTTCCCATTCGGTGTGTTTCTGCCCTTCTGTGGTAGGTTCTCTCTCCCACCGCCCCACCCGACCTCAAGGCCTGAGTCTTTGGTGGTCAAGGCTAATGTGTTCCTCACAAATAAGAAGCTGCATTTCAGATCATCACAGTTCTGCTTCTGCCTTCATAATTGTTTTGGTGTGCCTGCTATTGCCGCTGTTGTTGTTTTAATAACTTTTACTCTTTGCTGTGTTTGGAAGAGATGGTGGTAAAAAGGAAAGTGGTGGGTGGGGAATTGGTCAGTGCTCTACCTGCCTCGGGGAGCAGCACACAAGAGGAGTAAATAGGTGGGTGTCCCACTTCTGTTAGTTCTAGGCCATCCTGTTGCAGTAAGGGCTCCACATCTGGCAACAGAGGCAGTGAAGGGACTGTGTATTTTCCTGTCTTTTACCAGGTGATTCTTTTTCAAGAAACTAGAGCTTACTGTGCCTCTTGGTAGTCTGTTTTTAGTATGTTTGCCTAAATCGGATACAAATGTATTATAAGTAATGTTCGTTTCTGCCTGACCCTGACACAAGGCATGGTGAGTTTGTATGTTGTACTGGTTTATCCTTTGTGGGACTGCATTAAAGCATGATAATGCAGATACCGTGTTGAATGAGACCTTGTGCATCACTGTTTTCTTTTTCTTTTTCTTTTTCTTTTTTTTTTGCATCACTGTTTTCTAAGGGGAGTAGAGCTCTTATGATTCAGAAAACTCAAGTTTGTTAAAAATGCTACTGAATTGTCATTACCTACTTTTTATATCAAAATTACAGCTGCTGTCTCACAGTGGCCCCCAATATATTTTCTGATTTTAAAAAACATATTAAAATAAGCTCTTATAATCTACATGGTTTGTAGTCAATCTTCTTTAGCACTGTGCCAAAGACCTTATTTTATGGGATAACATTTAGTTTCCTATCATTCAAAACCATTTCTCCCACCTTTTAATTATTTAAGTAATAATTCTGGGTTGATAATGGAGGCATTTTAGAAAACATAAATAAGTATGATTGTAAAATAACCTCAATTATTCTGAAAGATGAAATAACAGCTACCTTGATTTAGTTACTCTTATGTGTTAACTGGGAAAAAGTTCATTAAAACACATTTTGACACTTTTAATCCACGGGAACTCCAATTTCATTGAGAAAATGGGTCCGAGGATGGTGAGAATGTTGACTAATTGGCTTGTCCATCCCACATGGGATTACACCAACGTCTGAGTCAGAATTTCCTGCTATTGCAGCATGTTTTCTTCTTCATTTTTTTCCTCTTTCCTTAGAAACAATCCATTTGGGTTCATTACATGGCCATTTGTTAGTCTCGTTAGTTACAAGGCATTGTACTTGTTTGTGACTACAATGAAGTCATGCCGGCTGGGTCTGGCTGTGTGTGTATGCAGAGTCAATGGAGGATCCTACAGCTGCCTGGGGAATCAGGCAGTGCAAGGGGTCACCCTGATATTTCAGAACCCAAATCCTGCTTTCCCAAAGTCATGGGGCATTTTTGTTTCATTCATCGAGAAGATTCGTTCAACTTTGGTTTGCTTACTACATGCTGTATATAGACATAATCTGTTGAACTTTTGAAAACTTTTTATTGGTATGTAATGTTCTCAGAGAAAGTGTACAGATCCTAAGTGTGTAACAAGATAAGCTTTTACAAACTGAGCACACCTGTGTAACTGTACCCAGATCAGGAAACAGAATGTGCCCAGCACCCCAGAAGCTCTCCTTCATGTCACTAACCCTTCTCACCTTGGGTAACCATTCTCCTTTGTTTTGATTGTTTTTATATTTTATATACATGGAATTATACATGATACATATTATTTTGTGTCTGGCTTCTTTCATTTCATAATGTTTATGAGATTTATCTCCATTGATCATGTATTGTGTTCGTTCATTATTACTACTATGTAGTGTTCCATTGATCAGTACAACACAGTTTATTCATTCCTCTGTTAACAGGCATTAAAGTAGTTTCCTTTGGTGGGGGGGGGGCAGGGGCCATTATGAACATTCTGAGCATTCTAGTACATCTCTTTTGGTGAAGGTATACATACACACATACATTCCTGTTGGATATATATAGAAGTGGAAGTGTTGGGGCACACACAGGGTGTGTGTATGTTCAGACTCAGTAGATAAATCAGTTTTCCAGAGTGGTTATAAGCACTTACACTCACACCAACAGTGTGTGAGAGTTCCAGTCTATCTCCTCACCAATATTTGACATTTTCTATCTTTTTTATTTTAGTCATTTTGGTGGAAATGTATTGAATGTGGTTTAATTTGTATTTCCTTGATGATAGTGAACCCAAGCACCTTTTCACTTGATTATTAGTATTTGTATGCCTATTTTTATGAGTTGTCAATTCAAGTCTTTTGCCCATGTTTTTATAAGTTGACTCCCTGTTTATTTCTGTTTGGTAGGAATTTTTTATATAGTCTGGATATGGTTCCTTTGCTGTGTATATGTATTGTAAATATCTTCTCTTCCTCTGTGGGTTGCCTTTTCACTCTTGTAATGGGGTCTTTTGATGAACAGATACTCCTTATTTTTTAAAAGTTCAGTTTGTTACTTTTTCTTTTATGGTGTGTGCTCTTTGCCTAGTCCAAGTTGACAAAACTGTTCTATGCTTTCCTCTAACATCTTTATTTAGATTTGTAATCTATCTGATTTGACATTCATATATTGTGTGAAATAGAGGTCAAGGTACAATTTTTCCATATGGATATCCCATTAAGCAAGCATCACTTAACTTGCTTTGTTTAAAATGTTTTAATGAAATTTAGTTTTATTGAAATACGGTTTCTATTTTCCTGGAGATAATTACTAATGATTCTTGAAAATAATTTAAAACTTTGGTGATTTAAAATTTGTAATATAATCTGCAGACTTATTTAAGACTAGTGTAAATTTAATTTTTTTAAAAGTTCTTTGTCTAACTAGACTGTAGTTTGTAACCCCAGTATATTTATTTATTAACACCAGAGTGATTTATAGTACACAGATCATAAACTGAGGGTTTATGGGGGGTGGGAGGGAGGGGTGGGTGGGTGATGGGTATTGAGGGCACCTGTTGGGATGAGCACTGGGTGTTGTATGGAAACCAATTTGACAATAAATTTCATAATAAAAAATAAAAAATGCTAAAAAAATAATAAAAATAATAAAATAAAAAATTATCGTTCTCACTTTTTCATTTGAATTCAGTTCAACACATGTTTATTATTGTCTGCTAGAATTTGGGACAGTTGAGAATATAGTTGAAGTTTTGAGCCCCATTTATGTCATTTAGCTTTTAAGCCATATAATAAAGTTGTAAAACATCGGTCAGTAATAAACCATTTCACTTTAGTATTCAAACTTATATTAGTGAAGAGAAGTACAAGGTGATAATTTTTATTACTGTTAGGATGACCTTACACCCTTTATATAGAGCGTTATACCAGGTTTTCCACTAGTAATGACATAGATCTTTTAAGATGTAAAAATAGAAAAGAAAATATAAAAGTTTCATTTCTATATTTGGAATGACTATGAATGCTTCCTCTTTGATGTCATTTCTGCTTAGTTTTATTTTTTTTCTCTTTTTATTGTTTGTTCTAGGTCGTACTGGTCAGTGGACATCTGGACAGCTGGGATGTGGGGCAGGGTGCCATGGATGATGGTGGTGGAGCCTTTATATCATGGGAAGCACTCTCGCTTATTAAAGATCTTGGTAAATATTTAGAAAGTCATTAACCAATGTATGAGGATCTCAGTAGTGACATGTTTAACTCAACACACAAAATACTGAACAGATTAGTGACTGTAGTATGTTCAGAGATCCTCCTGAGATCTATGTGTTCGTTAGTTTATTCTCAGAAAAGAATGAATTTGTCCCCTTAAAGAAAGAAATTTTTATTCAAGTGTATGCCAGATATCCAAAGTATCAAATATGAGGCACTAGGGAAAAAGAACAAGTAAATAAAACTGTAGCGAATATAACCACATCAGCTGGAGACTATGTAAGGAAACCATGACCAAGTCCAAAGAAAAGTCAGCAGCTCCCCCTGCCTCCTTTTCCTTGTTCATCTTAAAGACATTATTAGGCTGTTAGGATAGCTTTACTGCAGCTATCTTTCCATGGCAGAAGTCAAAGAGAGCAATGTAGAACTGAAGGAATGATCCTTCAATAAGGACCCACAATAAGGAATCTAGGCTGGAAAACAGGAACTTCCAGGTGAACCTAGAAATGAAGAAGATGGACAGGCATACAAAGGATAAGCTAATAGTAAAGCAGTTTTTGATGACCCTATTTGCACACACAAAAAAACATATATTTCCTCTTTGTGTGCTGGTCAAAAAGGTGGATTTTGAGTGAGGTTAGAAATAATGAAACAGTCTGGGGGCGCCTGGGTGGCTCAGTTGGTTATGTGTCCAACTCTTGGTTTGGGCTCAAGTCATGATCTTGCAGTTATGAGATTGAGCCCCAGGTGGAACTCTGCACTGAGTGCAGTGCCTGCTTGAGATTCTCTCCCTCTCTCTCTCTCTCTCTCTCTGTACCCCTCCCCCCCACACTCTTTCCCTCTCAAAATAAATAAATAAACTTAGAAAAATAGAAATAATGAAACAATTTGAAGAGTCCCACATCTGAGTTAGGGCAGGGGTGGCTTTAAAATGCCTCATCAGCACAATGTTTTTTCATAACTCTGAAGTAGCCTCAGCTTCATATACAGTAAAGATCAGAGCATCCTTTTTGGTGAAGGCTTTATATATATATATATATATATATATATATATATATATATATATGTATGTATATGTTTAAATTCATACATTTCTTCCAGTGTTTAATAACCCTTCTAATCTTATAAATAAGCCTATTAAATAATTGGCCATATTAACAATAGATTGCTGAAATGGTCTTGCTTAGGCATATCTTTGGTGTGCCATTTTGGTTTATGTCTTACTTGTGTTTTAAAAATGGGGAAATGGAGAGGTGGTTGTGAGTTTTGTACTTCTAAACAGTCCTGTGTCCCTTAACCTTGATACTACTGACGTTTGGGGCTACATGATTCTTTATTGTGGGGTCTGTCTCATGCATGTAGGATGTTTAGCAGCAACCCTGGACTCTATCTACGAGATACCAATAAGCACCATCCCCCTCAAGTTTTAACAACCAAAATGGTCTCCAGACATTGCCAAATATCCCTTGGCAGGTCAGGGGTGGTAGTGGAGGAATGCATAAAATTTCTCCACTAAAATAAACTAATAAAAAAAAATCACTAAGAGACCTGAATACAGGACCTTTTTTTTTTTTTTTTTTTTTTTTAGAGAGAGAAAATGAACTCATTGGAAACCTTACATTCCATGTACTTACGCTTTCAACACTTCCGTACTGAACACCTACTGTATGAAACCACTCGGTAAAATCTGGACATACAGAAAGGTTTAAAACATGTCCTCTGTTCTTAAGAACCCTTAGAATAGAATTGGAGCATACACAAGCACCTACACATATAGGTGCCAGTATAGACATAATTTCAAGGTCTGCTTTTATTTTTTTTTTATTTTTTATTTTTTCCAACGTTTATTTATTTTTAAGACAGAGAGAGACAGAGCATGAACGGGGGAGGGGCAGAGAGAGAGGGAGACACAGAATCGGAAACAGGCTCCAGGCTCTGAGCCATCAGCCCAGAGCCTGACGCGGGGCTCGAACTCCCGGACCGCGAGATCATGACCTGGCTGAAGTCGGATGCTTAACCGACTGCGCCACCCAGGCGCCCCTCAAGGTCTGCTTTTAGAATTGTGTAAGATTTGAGAGAGATGAATTGTCCAGCAAACAAAACCCAAAAACATGCATTCCTTCAGAGAAGATCTGGGGTACTCTATGTGTGAATCCTCTCCTCCTTCCCTTAAAAATATTCCCTTGGTGGTCTGTTCTCTCTGTCCTTACCTTCACTCCGGAATGAAGTGGGTTCTAGACATGAGGCAGGCAGATATCAAACATTTCCCTCTTTATAGGGCCCAGATATGCGTTTGGGAAGTTGATTTTATTTTGATGTGTTCAGCCAGCTTGATTAGAAACAAAGTGGTATAGCAAAGAGAGAACCAGACCCATCTGAATCAGAGTTTACGTCACTCTGTGCCTCAAACTGCTTTTTTGGCCTCAGGCAGGTCATTTGAACTCTCTGGTCTTAATTTTCTTTATCTCTTTTAACTGTAAGCTTCCAGAATATTTTATCTGCTTTAGATGGGAATAAAAATGATGTCTTCTCTAGGCTTTGAATCTAACATTTTTAGTATTCAGCATGGAATCCTAAATCACCATTAATTGAGTTGGATTCAGTTGCATGGATGAATGTAACATCATGCAAAGGTGGATTAAGTATTTTTTTTCAACACTGACTTCAGTTGCTTTTGATAGCTAGTAAATAGCCTCCTTCAATTCAAGACTTAACTCTCCTATAGGTTTCTGAAAACCTATGAAGAAACCTATGTTTATTCACGTAAACATATGAAAACAAACTCTAAAATAAAGAGTCATATTTCTTTTGAGTAGGTGTTAAGAGGTAGCATGACATACTGTTAAAAGGCATAGGACTATGGAGCCAGACTGCCTGAGTTCATATCCTGGCTCTGCATTTACAAAGTGTGTGGCTTTTGCCTTTCTGTGCCTCAGTTTTCTCATCTGTGAAATTGGGATAATAATGTTCCTAACTCATACAGTTGCTTTGAAAACTAAATAGTCTACTCACATAATGTACTTAGAATAGTGTCTGATCCAACCGAGTACTCAATAAATGTTAACTTTTATTATTTAATAAGCGTTACTCTGACAGTACTATATTTTTTATGTAAAGGAGAATGATAATTTTTTTTTACCCTTACCCCCATTAGTAATTATATTGCTTCCTCACTTAATATGTTAGTTAAACTGATGTAACTCTAGGTCCAGCTGCTGTGGTATACCTAAATATGCTTTCTCTTTACTATTTAAGCTGCTGTCTCTTATATGATGGAAACCCAGTGACTCCTTCACTTTTTTCTACTTTCATACTACATTTTCAGGCATCTGAATTTCTCCTTGTCACTTCCTGCTTAGGTCAAATGCCCAGTGTCATCTCTGTACCTCACTTCCTGTGATTGTGCCCACTGAGTCTTACTCTTTAAAGTTAAAATTAGATTGTGAATTTCTATTTGTAGATTGCCTATGTGTTTTAATACAAAGAGCTGGGTCCAACATGTGACATATAAGTTCTAGTTGAAAATAACTGGTACACATGAACAAGAAATAGGACTTTGGGAAATGGGTTCATAATTATATTACTTAACTATATTAAGCCCAAACTATTTAAGTGGTGAAGTATGAAAACTCTGTGGCAATGTCTTTTTCCAAGGAAAGTAACTTCTTTTGGCTGCTGTTCCTTGGACGACATGTCATGCAGCACGCGTGTATGTCAAAGTCCTACAGTGGGGCTTGTGAATTTGAATGTTGGTCAAGCAGGGATTTCTGATATTTAGGAATATAGTTCTAAGGTCCGTCCTTCCCTCCTTATCTCTTTTCCTTTGTTCTCTTCTTTTACTATTATTATAGGTTCACTCTTTTGCCCAGGCCCTCAGCTAAAATTATATTCAATTAATCTAACAGAAGAGATATTTGTGCTTTCCAAATATAATCAGTCATTCCTGTGTAACTGTCAACAGAAGGCTATTTGCTTTGAAATGCTATTGAATACTTCTTTGTGTTTGTGGTTTACTGGACTTGAAACTGTTTATTTGAAATGTCATTTCCTGGAATGTTCTGGTGTCAGTGAACAAAGCCTATGGCAAAGGATCCTATGCTTCAGAATGTTCATTTGGCACTTGAAAAATAAACCACCATCCATCCCCAAATTCTTCCAAATTTACCATTTTCTGTGAAGTTAGAATTTTGAGTTTTTAGGCCTAAACAAAGGGAAAAGATCAGAAGTAATAGCACTACTGGGTTGTTGAAATGAGGAATATGTGTGAAACATCTTTCTAGAGAAATTTAAATGTGAGCATCCTGGTTGTGATTATTACAGAGCTTGAGAGTCTATGTGTTAGAAAAATATTTTATTTGTAAATTCCTTCACTGATTCACTCAACAAATACTCACGGTGCACTGGCCTGCATGTCAGTGAGTGCCAGATGCCTTGTACCAAAGAGGAATGAGACATGGTCCTTGAAGGCCTTGAAGTGAGAGAGACATTGAATTCAAAAATTGCCATGAAACTGTTTTAAGTTCTTAAATTGAAGGATGTACAAACTGCTTTGGGCACCTAGGAGCAGGAGGGATTGGTATGGCTTAGCTGGGTCAAAGCACCTTCACAAAGGTGATAGTTAAGCTTTCTTTTATAAAGATAAATAGAAATTCCTGAAGCAAAAGGGGCACAATGAAGAATTCCCAGGAGAGCACAGAGCCTCCAGGCCTGCACATCATTAAAAATGAGGAATAAATTGTTGACAGTAGCAGTGTTGGGATCGTAAGGGAAGAGAGGATTTGCAAAATTGCAGGAAATGTTCACTTTTTATTTAATATTTTTAATAACATTACATTTTTGTATAGTAAGAAGTTGTGATTTTAGTAATCAAGGGAAAAAAAACCTTCAAAAGCCAAAGGAAAGATTCTTGGCATTGCCATTATCATAAACATTGTTTTAACAGGAACAACAGAGCAGAAGTAGGAAGTAGGAAGAGTTATGCAGGAGCCGTCAAGCCCTCCCAGCCCAGAAGTACACAAGGGCACACAGCCACATGCATGCCAAGGCTTTGGACTAGTCAGAGCTTTAAGTACCCATTTCGAGTGCAGTGGGTTCTCTCTTAGAGGGATGCATACATCCAGTGAGAGGATTTCTTTCTCTCCTGTCAAACCTCCCTTGAAAAATTCCCAGGCGGTCCAATCCAGAATAACCAAGCAAGGGAAATGAACAGCCTCCAATGAGATGGAAATCTAAAAGGTAGAGCTAGAGACAGGTAGAGCCCTGAAGCCAACTTGACACCTGCCCAGACTAAAAAGGCAATCCCACTTGGAAAGGACCTCCTCCCTGCCCTGGGCTTAGTCATACCTCTGAGTATAATAACTGTTCTAAAAGCTAACATCTACGGAATATTACTGTGTTTTGGACATCGTGTTAAGTACTCCACTATGCACACGCTCTCTTTTCTTCTGGACAACTCCAAGGTGTGGATACACTTGTTATACCCATTTTACAGAAGAGGAAACTGAAGCAAAGAAAAGTATCCTGTTCAAGGTCACAGAGCTATCACATAAAAAAGTTAAATCCAGGCAGCCTGACTCCTTACTCGTACGTACTTTGTAATACTGTTTTACTGGAACAGCATGGCTAGTCTATTTCTAGGAACACTCATCCTCAGGATATTGAGACATTATATTTAAAAAAAAGTGTCTGATAGTCAAATAAATTTAGGAAACACCCTGGATAATTTCTTCATTCATCAGAAAACGTTTGTTGGGAGAGTATTCAAATTCGTGGATAGAGTATGCTTTGGGAAACACTGCTCTGGGGCATTATTGGTGTTGACAGAACTGACCAAGAATCCAAGAATGCAGGCTCAGGTACGCTTTATGGAACTGAGTACAAAAAGCCTTGGATTGATTTTCATTCCAGATTTTCTAGGCTGTGTTTGGGATCTGTGGTTGCCTGAATATTGACAAGATAGAACTATTCAATGCTTCCCTAATTGGCATAATAGAGACTGTTCTTGTATTTCTTCTTGAAGAGCATTTGTACCCATGTGCAAACTCTATGCAACAACTAACTTCTTCTCCATGCTCTCTGAGCCTATTTTATTTAAATGAATATGGTATTATCAGAAATGTTTGACATGTGCTAAGGGCTCTCCCTTCCAGGTTTTTCTGTGGCTCCAGAGGAATCAGAATTTGGTAGCATTTTTCTTTCCTAGAAGGAATTTTTGTCTTCAAACATGCCACAAACTCTCTGTCCTCTCACTTCAGATGCTGTTCCTCTGTAATTATTTTTGTGAGCACAAGAAGGGAGACTGGTAGGTATCCTCTGGGATAAGTATCCTCTTAAAATCACTGATCCTCAAAACCTTTGGGGAATGATACGTCTGCTGCGGAACTGTCTAAAAAATTAGCTTGTTTTAAGTCTTAGAAAAAAAAACTTTCCCTCCCAACATTAAATTTCATTTTTATTAATTTAAATTTTAATGTCTAGATGGTGGTTTTCTTTCTTCTGAACAAATTTTGGTCTTGACTTTTTATAACTGTATTTAACAAGACAAATACCTAGAACAGTAGAAGAATTAGACTCTAAGAATTTGCTTGCTCTTTTTCCTTTTTTAAAATTTTACTTCTAAAAGTAGCTTTACTGTTATGGGCATTCATAGCCTCTTCTCATGGTTTTTTTGAGGATGATCTTCTCATTTTTTTTTATTTAGGTATGTTATTTCCTCTAGTGACAAGTTATATAGTATCTGGCTTTGCCGTAAGACCTGTAGCAGATACGTATTTTTTTTTCAGCTGAGAATTGCTGAGAACTTTTCCTGAGTTTTAATCATGTGTGTAAGTTTCACTAAAATACTTAGCATCTTTACATCTCATTAGCTAACACAGACATTTCCACTGACATGTGTAAAATGACAAACCGTATGTAGATTGATCTTCGAAATGTTTCCATGAGATAAAGTGAAATGAATCACTTAGAATTTCTTCTGCCTGTTAGTTTGGATGTGATATGGGAGATTCAGTAGTCATTTTAGAACCTTAGGCTGCATGAATACTGCTGTTATTATTCTATCTGTTAGTTAGAATATACCATTTCTATGTAAAAGTAGACAAAACCCAGGCCCAGTGGCTTACAAATTGTGAGCAGTCCTTCCTGTCTGACAGAGTCTGGACGGATAGCCGATGAACACTGTGAGACGAAGGTCTCATGGGACCCCTTTCTCCACAGCGTGCTCAGCTTCCTCCCCCACATCTGCTTTGATTTGGCCCACATGCCTTAGAAAGTTAAGAAATGTGGTGTTGTTAGAGGAATCAGAAGCTTTGGTATTATTTATCCTGGAGAAGAAGGACTATGGGAAGACTTAATGATGGTATGCTTAGTGCCCCAGTGGATTTCCTCCCACCCAAGAATGGGATCTGTAGAAGTCCAGGGTGGGACTGTCTGGGAAATGTAGGCTACTTCATTAAAACAGTATCATCACAGTATTGCACAAATTGGCTCACAAGGAGATCTCCTATTTCAGTAATAAATATTGAACATCTATTTCATGCCAGCCAAATAAAATGGATAGACCACAAGTCCCTCCATGAAGGAACTCCTCATCAGGCAGCAATAGCATCACATGCTATTTGAGACATTTGAGCTGAGCCTTGAAAGGGTGGGAGGTAGGAGAATAAAGGACAAAATTAGAGCTCACAGAAGTACATAGTTTGAGGAGTGGAGGCTGTTTCTATAAGTCTAGAGCAATAGATGAGTGAAGAGTGACTGGCAATGAGTCAAATGAAAGGTAAGGGTCAGTTTGTCAGGGACACTAGATGCAAAGCTAAAGTTTGCTAAGGCAAAGGGAGCCATTGAACATTTTAAGCATGGGATTGACATGATAGGAGTTCTTTCTAAAATAAAGATATCAGGTAGATGTTATCCTTCAACTTATAAAGAAGTACGGTGAACAGAATGGAGACACAGGAAGATGGACTGGGGAGATCCCAGCTATACAGAGTCTGGAAAACCACAACTTTGGAATTACAATTTTGTTTGCTATGGGGCTAACAAGCCAGTTTCTACCTCTCTATGCTAAATATACCAAAGAGGAAGTGATGGGGTTTCCAGAGATGTTGTGTTCTTCGCCTACACACTTCTCTGCATCATGCTAATGCTGCATTTTGCAAAAAACTGTGGTTTTCCCAGCTTAGAATGAATTCTGTTCCAGTAAACTTGCCCAGAAAAAGAGATGTGCAAACAAACAAGAAAATATGCTATAAACATCTGATTGGACCTTTATGGTTAAATGGATTTTTTCAATGTTCCTGGCAGACAAAGGTTAATTTAATTCAAACTTAGGTTCTTCCAATCCTGTGGACATTCTCAAAATCAAGCTCTAGGAATGGAAAATTTCTACCAAGTGTGTGATAGCAACGACAGGCTAAATAAAGTATTGAAAGAAGTTGACTGTTAAGGCGCCTAGGTAGCTCAGTTGGTTAAGCATCTGACTTTTGATTTTGCCTCGGGTCATGATCTTGTGGTTTTTGAGTTCGAACCCTGTGTTGAGCTCTGTGCTGACAGCGTGGAGCTTGCTTGGGATTCTGTCTCTCTCTCTGCCGTTCCCCTGTGCTCTCTCTCTCTTACTCTGTCTTTCAAAAATAAATAAACTTTAAAAAAATGTTGCCTATTATTAGATTATTTGTAATACTGCTAATGCCCTCCTCATATTGGATCATCATTATTGATGAGCTGATATTCAGCCCATGTCCTTGCAAGATGCCAGCATCCCCAGGCAATACCATGTGACCCAGGTCTCATGGGCTTTTCAAGTCTTTAAATCTCCTTCCTTACTCCTTAAATAACTCAAAATCTGCAGATAAATGAGAGGCAGCCTATACAGCAAAATAAGCATGTTAAGAGTATCTTAGATTCAAGTCTTTCTATGCTACTTAGTAGCTGTATTATGTTGGACAAATTATTTAACCTTTTAGATCTCACTTTTCCCTTCCTTACAATAGAAGTGTAATCCTGAGTAGTTGAGAGGATAATTTGAAATAATTTAGACAGTGTCTGGCCCCTACTAGGTCATCAATAATAATAACTATTTCGTTGGATACTAATTGCCAAAACAACAAGGGTGGATATTTCAGCAAAGGATATAATCTCAGGATTGACTCTGTCTGTCTATATCTTGTTTCATAGTCCAGCTGGGGTCAGAGACGTCCCCAGAGCAGAGAAGCCCTCATAATAAAAGAATAGCAGATTCCGATGAGCCAAACTGAAACCATCATCCCAGTATAGCCACCATCCACATGTATACATGACTGATTCTCTTCTCACTGCTACAGAGAAGGTCACTTAATAGATTCTTCATAAATGTGATGCAGAATTAAAATAACACTCACAGGACATGGGAATGGAAAGATCTTTACCTTTTCCTGTCCCCTTTGTTCTCACTGCTAATGTCTCTAACCTAGGAACACTGTATATACAAAGTTTTATAATAAACCTGAAGAAAAAAATGGTAAAAACAGGAAATGGCTGTTGAGGGCAACATAATTTGCTACAAAGTAAGTGGTTTGAAATGTAGGGAAAAAATCAAGGCGGAAAAAACAAAGAATCAAATCTAGTGTTTACTGTTTACAATTTACCCTGGTGGCTGAGTTCTCAAGAAACCTTTCTATTTTTAATATAATCAAAACCCTAAAATCTCCACGCATTCTCAGAAGATCCTCATGCATAGAAAACTGTGGATGATGACCACTGATGCCTGTATGATCAGTCTTTCTGAGTGGCATCTTTTAAAAGGAATATATTTAAAATGTATTTAAAACTATTCTGACGTGGGGCGCCTGGGTGGCGCAGTCGGTTAAGCGTCCGACTTCAGCCAGGTCACGATCTCACGGTCCGTGAGTTCGAGCCCCGCGTCGGGCTCTGGGCTGATGGCTCAGAGCCTGGAGCCTGTTTCCGATTCTGTGTCTCCCTCTCTCTCTGCCCCTCCCCCGTTCATGCTCTGTCTCTCTCTGTCCCAAAAATAAATAAACGTGGAAAAAAAAAATTTAAAAAAAAAAAAAAAAAAAAAAACTATTCTGACTTATTGCTTTGGTTAATGTGTGGGAAAATATAATTAAGAAGTGTTTCAAAGGCTATATTTCTCTTCTCATCACCATAGACCATATATCCGTTAGCTATCCCAAATTCACTTGTTTCAGGCAGCATGTTAGAACAAAGAAATAGTTTATGAAGTGCTTCATTCTAGAATTACTCCTTTTCTGAAAGAGGAAAGTGTGAATTCATCCTTTATAGTTGAATAATTTTAGATAAAATAATTTGAAGGCCATTTTGGCCACAAATAGAGAGTTAGAGGAATTTTTAAATTGATTGCCTTTTTGGAACTTTATTATATTTATTGCAAAAAACAGTGGCTCAATTTATGAAGCAGGGATTTTTGATAAAAATGCAAAATATATGCCAAAAGAACCCTGTGCCCTATATTTTCATATAATAAACACATTAATTGAACAATATAGCAACAAACACTACTTGAATATTTGAGAGAAAGGAGGAGAGAACCAGTATTTATGGAATATCTCCAATGTGTCTGTTACATTATATGACCTTTTTAAATCCTGAAAACAGCCCTCCAAGGTATGTCTTTATCATCTCTGGCAGATCACTGGGCCTATTTGGGCCTTAGTTCCTTATTAGGAAAATAAATGACAATATGCTTGCAGGGCTGTTGTATGAATCAAACATAATATAAACAAACACATATCTACCAGAATTGCAACAATGAAAAATCCATGGCATGTAATGCTGAAGAAAATGTTAGTGGCAATGTTGCTACTGATGATGACCATCTCATGAAATTCGTCATCTTGGAATTCAAATAGAGCACTTTGGGAAAGAAGTGATTTTGGATATAGGCAGACAAGGTAACCTTAAAGTGGCTGCCATAAGAAAATACTTCAGTAGTATCCTATGTTCCATATCAGTAATATCTGTTTGCTAATTACAAATATATATAACATTTCAGGGGGTGGGGGGTATTTTTTGTTTTTTTAAGAATTGACAGTAACAAGGAGTACCCTTGCTTTAGGATGTAAAGTAGGTACAGAGCCTGCTATACCAAGCTCTGAGCTCAGTGCTGTATATATAGTTCTCACTGAGTCTAGAAGGCAGGAATTACTATTATCCCTTCTACAGATGAAGGGCCTAAGGCTGATGTTACTTACAACTTACAAAAGTAGAAAATCTCATTTCTTTTTATTTTTTTAAATTTTTTTTTACATTTATTTATTTTTGAGACAGAGAGAGACAGAGCATGAACGGGGTAGGATCAGAGAGAGAGGGAGACACAGAATCTGAAACAGGCTCCAGGCTCTGAGCTGTCAGCACAGAGCCGGACGCGGGGCTTGAACTCATGGACCGTGAGATCATGACCTGAGCTGAAGTTGGACGCTTAACCGACTAAGCCACCCAGGTGCCCCTCATTTCTTTTTCTTAATGTTTCTCTTTAAATTTTTTCTTTGCCCACTTTTTTTTTTAACTGAAAAAGACTTCAAATATTTGGAAAACAACGTAGAAAATAAACACTGACATATCCTCCATTCAGATTTCATAAATGTTAACAATTTCAAATATTTCTTTCAGATCCTTAATTTAAGAGAAATAAAAAATCATCAATACAGTTGAAACCTGTTTTGTACCTCTCCATGGTCCATCCCCTTCTCTCTCTATGGTGTTAACAAGTGTTCTGATTATTAACATCCTGCAAGTGTGGATATCCAAAAACAGTATCATACAGTTTTTGTGATTTTGAATTTACCTAAATGATGTTTTTTTCTTCTGTATTTGGGTTTGCTCAATTTTATTTATTTCTTCTTTCTTCTTGAAGTGAATGTTTATTAACTGTCAGTCATTAACTGCCAATCTAATTTTCTAACATGCATTTCTCTCTAAGCACTTATGTAACTACTTTCCACAGTTTTGAAATAATGCCTTCATGGCCATCCAGTTAAATATGTTGGAATTTTCATTATGAATTCTTCTTTGAGCCTTTAAATCATTACAGCTTTCTTTAAGTTTCCCAAAGTATGAAGTTATTATCGAGTTATTGAGTTCCAATTTTGTTACATAGTGATTGTTAAACATGGTTTACAGAATACCGGTTATTTGAAATTCATTGAAACAGAATGTTGGTTTATTACATAGTCAGTTTTTCTTAATATAATTTATTGTCAAATTGGTTTCCATACAACACCCAGTGCTCATCCCGACAAGTGCCCTCCTCAATGCCCATCACCCACTTTGCCCTTTCCTCCACCCCCATCTACCCTTAGTTTGTTCTCAGTCCTTAAGAGTCTCTTATGGTTTGTCTCCCTCCCTCTCTGTAACTTTTTTCCCCCTTACCCTCCCCCTTTAAAAAAATGTATTGTGTTGACTTGAAAAGAATATACAGACTCCTTTCCCCAGGAATAAGGTTGCACATATGATCATTAGAGCAATCTTATTAATCATGCTCTTCAAAACTAATGTATCATTCCTAGTTTTTTATCTGTTTGATGTTTTTGAGAAAAGTATTTTAAAAGTTTCCACTAGGATTTCTCCTTGAATTTCTATCAGCTTGGCTTATATAATTTCAGGTTTTGTTGCTTTATATAGTTGAGCCCTAAGACCTTTATCTTTAATAATGATTTTTCCATGCAAGTCTATTTTATCTTATATTAATATCATTGAACCAACTTTCTTTTGGTTACTCTTTCTATTCCTTTCTTTATCTAAGTCATGTGTTTTAGTTGATTCTGCTGTAAACAGTTTAAAGTTAGATTTTTTTCCCTTTAAAAAAATTTTTTTTAATATTTATTTATTTTTGAAGGAGAGAGAGAGAGAGGCAGGGAGAAAGGGAGACTTAGAATCCAAAGCAGGCTCTAGGCTCTGAAGCAGGCTCTAGGCTCTCAGCACAGAGCCCAACACGGGGCTTGAACTCAGGAACTGTGAGATCATGAGCCGAAGTCAGACACTTAACGGACTGAGCCACCCAGGCACCCCTATAGCTAGATTTTTAAATATTGAATCTTGCAATATCATTTAACAAGGATGTTTGTTGTGTTTATCATGATTACTTATATTTTACCAATTTCCCCCCTTTTTTCTATTAAGGTTGTTACTTTTGTTTTTTGTTTTTTTGCTTTTTATTAGATTCATTGTTTTTTCTTTCACTCTCTCCCTGTCTTTCCTTCCACTATTTGGCAACTTGCACGTTTTCTATTCTTTTGGTGGTTATTATTAAAATGTTACATGTATGTATGTCTGAATTAAATACTACAGCAATGATAAATTGCTCCAATATATTCCCTTTGATCATGTATATTATTGTTGACTAGCGTTTTAGTTATGCCTTACTTCTAAACCTTCTCCAGGTTTATTATTATTTGGTTATTATATTTTGGCTTTGCCACTTACTAGGTGTGCTACCTTTCAAGTTGTGTAAAGGTGCCATGCCTCAGTTTCCTCATATATATAATGGAGATTATAATCATATCTACCTATAGGTTTATTATAGTAATTAAATGAGCTAGTTCTGTTTCTGGCACAAAACAACTGTTCAGTGAATTTTAGCTGTCATGTCTTTTTAGGTTCCTCCTAGCTGTGACTGTTTCCCAGACTTTCCTTGTTTTTGTTGATCTTGACAGTTTTGAGGAACTCAGTTATTTTGTAGATGCCCATTGATTGCAATTTGTTGGATGTTTTTCTAGGGTTACACTGAGGTTATAGGTTTTGTGAAGAAAGATCACAGAGGTAAAGTGCTGTTCTTATCGCATCTTATCAAGGGTATGTGCCCTCAACATGACTTATCACTGATGGTATTGACCTTGATCACTTGGCTGAGTGTGTTTATCAGGTTTCTCTACTGCAACTCTTCCTCTCCCTTCCATTCAGTACTCTTTAGAAGGAAGTCAGGAAAGTGACACTGTCCATTTACATATTTTTACATATAAAACACCAAAATAAGTTAATTTTATTATTTTATACAGGCATTCTTTACTTCTACTTAGCCACGTGTTTTTGTAATGTTTTCGTATTGTGGTAAAATATACATAACAGAAAGTTCAGGCCTACAGTTCAGCAACATTAAGTACATTCACATTGTTGTGCTACCGTCACCACCATTCGGCTCCAGAACTTTTCATCTTGCAAAACTGAAACTTGCTACCCATTAAACACTGTCTCCCCATTCCCCTCTCCCCTCAATTCCACGCAGCCACAATTCTACTTTCCGTCTCTTGCATTGGCTGTTAACGTAAACTGCATATGGTTTAGGCCATATATCATTATGTAAAGTTTGGGTGTGTAGTTTTTCTTTTTACCATAGTCTTATCTTCATTGAGTCCTTTTTTTTTTTCCTGAGAGAGTGAAGCAATCAAGTGCCTGCACAGCAAATCTACACTTGCTTTGGCTTGATCTCTCTGGGTTTCTGAGATCTTAGACCAGCCTTTCAGTTACTTTCTCAGCCTGGGGTTTTCAAAATCCCCTGGGTTACTGTAGCAGCAGCTTTTACTTTCTGCTCTATATAAATTCCCTTTTTGTTTCTGAAATCTGGGGATTTCTGTCCCTTTCTCTTTATTCCTTTTTCTTGTCTCTTCCTTCCTTCCTCTCCCTCTCTCTCTCTTCTTCCCTTCCTTTCTCTTTCTTGAGTTATGCTATGTACTAAATGATAGTTTGTAGAATTCACTGTATGATATATAGGAAAGTTGTTAAAGGAATAAATCCATCACAGGGAGAATTTTTTTTCTCCTGTATTCTTCTTTCTTTTCCTTGTATTGTATCTACATGAGAGGCTGGATGTTAGCTGAGCCTGTCTTTGTCATGTCACAACATATGTGAATAAAACTATCATGTTGCTCACCTTAAACTTATACAGTGATGTATGTCAACTATTTCTCAATAGAGCTAGAAAAAATATCATACAGTTAATAAAATTTACATGATGGGGGAAATGCATACTTTCTAAGCATTTCCGTAAATTTTATGAGAAAAAGGTCCCTTCTGCATCAGCTTGAGCAGCCAGAAGTCCGACTTCTTTTCTAAGGAAGCAAAACACCTTCGATTCAGCTTGATGCTTGACATCTGGAGAAGACAAGAACTGGGAAATGAGACTAGGGTTCTGTCTGTGACACCCATTGTCATGGAATAACAGAGAGGGAGACAGAGAAGAACTGTGAAAAGCATGAATGGCCAAGGGCAGTGGCCCCAATCATTATGCCATCGAGTTTCCCTAGTATTTTTATCTTCACCTGTGTGCTTTGCAAGATTTTGAAAAAAATAATTTGTTAACAAATATGATGATTTATTTTCAGATTTTGTTAATCACACAATTTTAGAACATAAGTTTTTATGAGATGATCAATGTTACTGTACCAACTTGATCTTCTTCCAACCAAGAGCAAAGAAATTAAATTTACCAATTCAGGTTTACTCAAGGAACCATTTCACTTATAAAGGTATATTTTTTTCTATGTTTTTCACAATATTTGAAATTGGCCTAGAGAGTCCGTTTCATGATCTTAGGTTTGGAAACTCTGACATAAAGGTACTGATTAGTGCCCTAGAAAGAAGTCATTCTTGCCTACCTCCTCTCTCTGTCCAGGTTTAGCTCTTGCTAGCTTGTCCAGAAACTGCATCTTCAGCCACTGCTAACCCCCTTCTCGACACAAGTCACACATTCTGCAGAGGTTGGCAACGCAGTTCCCAAGTGGTCTTGGTGCAGGTATTTATTAGCTTACAGAAGATGTTGTTTGGACTAGCCAGGGAGATTATCACATAGAATCATCTTGTTGCCACTCGTGACAAATGGTCCCAATTTTCATAGCAGATTAGAAAACCCTGGGCCATCAAAGCAAATGTGTTCATATCAGTGATTCTGCCCAGCTTTGCTAAATGCAACTTATGTAATCAGCTCTCACTTAAAGATGGGGTTTTTGTTTATTCTTTCAGAATAGTGCCTTGGAAAAATGTATACTGATTCTTCTTGGCAGTTGTTAAGCAGATTTTCTCCATTCCCCATTTCTCAACCCCGACGCCCAGCACTGAAAAAGAAACAAATCCTTAATACCAAATCTCAGTCCCTCATGACACTCACACCTGGGCTTACTCTGAAGCCAGCCTGTCATTGAAGGAAAGCAGGCAAAGCACTGGTCACCGAGAGAGCCTGGGGTGGCAGTGGGAAGGTGAATAGGAAGCCATCAGGAGGAGTAGCCATCTCTGTTGCTTTATGTAGTTGAAGAGAGCATATTTTTAGAATGGGCTTTGCTAGAAGGCTAAACATGCAGGCCTATAGTCTAGGCTTGTGAATTATGCTTGTAGCCTTATAACTTTCCAGACTTACCCCCATGTACATTCTTTTATTGTAATGAATAAAGGTCATTAAGTGAGGGAGTGAGTACATTTAAGGTTACTGCATTTAAGTCTGGGGAATATAGATAACAAGATTGGAATAGGAAAATGATGTTGGTCAGCATTAGTCAGTGGCCCAGAAGGAGTGGAGGTAGGTCCCTGAGGGAGCACATGTAGGGGTCATATGGGAAATGGGCACATGCACATCATCCAGATCCTTCCACAGGGGCAGCACCTACTCTGTATATCTCAGGGATATTTTGTATTATGCCTACTTGCAGATCCCTACATATGCCCTGCTATTTCACCTCTCCTCATTCACCATGTCTCCATATATTATGTGTACTCATTGTTTTCACTGTCAGCACCCAATACAAGGTAATACCAATAGTGTCTGTCACATTCAGCAGAACTGACCCTGCACAAATCCTCTGGGCCAGGAAAGTGAGAGGGCCAGAGGGAAGCTTCACTCTGGGGAGTAGAGGAATCCGTTCATGGAGGACTTTGATTTCTTATAGAAACATAGGAAGGTAAGGACTAAAGGGAAAGGAAAGAAGAAAGAGAAAGAAGGTAAAAAGGCACAGCCAGGTAGAAGTGGACCCTGTCTCAGGGAAGAACGGTCAAGTGGAGAAGTGACATCTGGGATGCATGTCATAAAGTCGGATGGTCCACACATCTCCATCTATTTGATCTGGTCACCGTCATTGCACTGTCTCTGGCTTTTATCCTTTTGTCAATCATTCAGCCTTAATTGCATCATTTAATCATTTTCCTTTTCTCCTTCTTTGCTCCATCTTAGACATCACATCACTATTAACTCAGAGAACTTCCTTTAACCTAGGCAGTCTCCCAGGTAAGCTACTTCTAGTTCTTTTTGATATACTCATCCTTAAAGCAACAGTTATTTCCTCTTTTGGAAGAAGACAGATTTTCTTTAATAATTTTTTCAAGTGGAGAGATTAGTTGTGGTCCCAGTGGCAGATTTTTCATAATTCTCCAATTGCTATAAAAAGTAACTTCATGGCATGCAGTGAATTCCCATGATGGGAGCTGTCCTGTCATTGTGAATTGCTATGATCATCTTTGAAGTGACACTTCGTTCCACACTGTCTGTCAGCAACTATGTAGGGTTTGTTTTGGATTCAAACATGTGCGAGATGAGTTGATCTACATCCAAGAGATTCAAACATTTTTGTTGTTGTTTCTTTTGGATCTGACTGTTGTTCGCTAGTTCAGTTTGGGGGTAGTTTTATTATGTTAGCTGTCCTGAAATTTTATATTCAGATGCAGTTTTACGTACCCTTTCCCCCTCCTTTACCTACTGAAAGATGGCTAGAGAAGAAAAATAGTCTTATTTTTTCTCATTTCATTAAATTTTTAAATAAATCATATTCCTACTACCCTACACAAGTCTTATTTCTTAAAATTTTGATACATGTATTAATTACTTAAGACTGATCAGCATTTTCCCCTGTCTACCACGTACACATCCAGGGTTTTGTTTTCTTTTCAAATCTTCCAGACTGGGAAAAAATGTACTGTTTGTAAGCAGATGATTTAATTTCAATAAATGCCTTTTTTATTCCTCTCTCCCGGTGATTTATTGCTTGAAACCGTGAGAAACATCCAAGCGCAGATGCTGTTTTCCAGCTTTGACAAAACCTTGGTTGTTGACTTCACACACTTGGGAAGATTAATCTGGTATGATTCAATGGTAGAAGTAGTAATATCAGCAGTTAAACCCTTATGAGACAACATCAGGAAGAGGAAACTTTGGTCATTCTGCTTCTTGTTAAGAACAGCTGACAATTTAAAAGGCAGACACTTGCCGAAGGGGGAGGAGATAAAAATGATCAAACAGAAGTGCCTCCCCTTCAGTTAAAGATGAGCTGAGGGTGCTGCATAGTAGTAATAAAATCAAAATCCTAGAAGCTTTCCATGATGAGTGTGCGTATATGTGCTAGTTTTTATTTGGTCTTCAAAACTGAATTTTCCTATGTATTTAATCTCTTTAAGGAGCTACATCTAGATAAAAGTAGATTTTTTTTTTTTTTTTTGCAAAATACTTGCTCTGTATAAAAGTCTGTTTAAGATGTCATGTTTGCCATGGCCGCATTGAGACATAGACAAGATTATCTGCTGTGTGAATTGTGTCTGCAAAAGGGAGGCTCTCACATGCCTTCTGCACAACAATTCCACTCATCTGCTGGGAAGCAGGGGTGATTCCCATCATTTCTGAGCACTGCCTATAGAAGGCAGGCCCCCTGCAATGACCACTACTGAGAACCTCGACTATGGGAAAGCATCTTCAAGGGGAAATGATTCTGAAGAAAGAAATGTACATGCCCTGTTATATAAGGATATGACTGTTGAAGCTTGTCTTCTTATCAAAAGTGTGTGCAGCAGGAGAGAAAAAAAATGAATATTGAGCTGGATTTTTTTCAAACTCCACCAACCTTAGATAGTGAGTCCTAGGGAGAAAATAGTAGCGAGCCTCAGCACCTAACATTATACCACCCAGACTTCCTCCTTCAGGAAGGAGGAATTCCAGAGGGTCTCAACTGTGCTAAAAACAATAGGACATTTTTCCCTTTGTTCATTGTGGCATTGGTTCCCTGTTTCCTCCTGGACTTTTAGCCACAAGTGGAAATGTATGTTTTTTTTCCGCAACAGTTTTGAGGATCAAGGGATCTTAGTTGCTACAGCTGCAAGGAGATCACAAGGATTGTCTAGTGGAACAATCTGATTGTTCACATGACTAAAGTGAGACCCAGAGAGAATGTGGCTTGTGCAAGGACACAGACCACAGTGTGTATCAGAACCCAGGTATTCTGACTTGTGGCCCAGGACACTCTGTAGTGTACCACACCAGCTGAATCTCATTTCTCTCCAAGACACATCTTCTACTTCACCAGATGGGTCTTCTCCCTGTGTCCTCCATAGACCCTCCTCACTCCCACTTCTGTGCCCTTGCTGATGCCATGTGCCCGCTCAGCGTGCTTTTCTCTTCC
Organism: Lynx rufus; assembly: GCF_022079265.1. Lineage (NCBI taxonomy): Eukaryota > Metazoa > Chordata > Mammalia > Carnivora > Felidae > Lynx > Lynx rufus. The sequence goes on along the minus strand of NW_025814841.1, from coordinate 9,647,934 downwards.
AGTGCTTCTACTCAAACCTATCACATCGCACAATGCCCAGCCCAGCCCATTTCCAGTGTGAAGGCTCTGTAGTTCTTCTAGCCCAAATTAACCTCCTCTCTCTCTGGACTTCTTCAGGTTTATTTTTATTCTGTTTCATGTTGGGTCTCAATTTCCCAAACAGATTATTGTCTCCGATGTCCAAGTTTTTGTCTTCTGCACTATGGTCCTCCTGGCACCTACTGCCAGGCTAGGACCATAGTGACTCCCAGCTTGTTGACAGGCATGTTGAAAAGTCTTCTGTTGGGCAGCTAGAAGAAGTAAGAGAGAGGCCCAGGCGTACAGAACTCAATGCATAGATGTTCAAGACTTCCTTGGAAGTCAAATATCTCCAGCACCTGCCTCAACAGTCATTTTCATTTATCCCTACCTCCAGAGACTATTCAAGCAAGAAGTAGTTCCTATCACTGTTGAGACAGAAGTGTCCCAAAGGTCTTATCAATTTTATAGTTCTGAGATTCACAGTTTCATCTAAAGCTCCCCTTTTTGGAAGAATGGAATGCACAGGATGGGTATTATGATTGATACTCAACATAGACATAGGTGACAGATGACCCCTAGGAAACTCACATGTATACTGATGGTAGAAAGATTTTTTAATGAAAACTAATAAAGACCATAGTTATCCTAAGCAAAGAGCTTGCGTGAATCATAGTGCAGTCCATAGACATATTTTCTCTTTTTAAAATCCCTCCTAAAATAACAGCCCCATTGTTTAAAGCCAAAAAAAAGTGAAAGACTTCAGGGTAATCTCCAGAAACAAGTGTAATCTATTTAAGCATTTCCCATCCTTATTTATATTAACCATGTTCAAATCTCAGTAGACTTAAAAAGAATGCCTTGGTAGAAAGGGGTCCTTAGAGACAGGCAGGCAGCCAAGCAGTGTAGCAATATAGAAAGAGCCCTGGACTAGAAGTATAAAGACCCAGGTCTGAGGCCTAACTATGCCCCTTACTGTTTCAATAACTCTGTGCAAAGCTTCTTACCAATCTCAGCCTCAGGATTCTCATCTCTTAAATGTGGATAATAATTCCTGCCCTACACCTAGACAACCTTCACACATATGATGATTTCTGTAACATTTCCTTCACTTCTAGATTGTCAGCTACACAAAGGCAGGGTCTCTTTGTGTCTTGTCACTAAATCTCCAGAACTTGGCCCATAGTAGGGTATGTACTATATTCATTGCTTGATTGGCCAAATAACAGGGGGAAGTTTAAAGGAGTCATAAGCTGTTATTATGATTCTTGCTATCTTTGGATGTTGTTTTGGCTCCCTAGAAGGTGGCAGTTTTTAGTTTGTGTTTGCATTTTCCACTGCCGTGACTGAGAAGGAGCTGAGGCAAAAGACCCACAGTGAATCAACAGAGACCAACCACTGACCCTTGGGCGTTAAGTGAGTAACTTTGAAAGTTCATGGCATTTCTTTGTAAATTCTTCCCTAGCCTTAGTATCTGGCACACAAAGTGGATGGGTTTGACCTTTACTCAGGCTTGTTCTATGTCTCTTGATGTGTGTGTGCCAGCAATCGTCAACAGCAAGGTGACCTTCTCTGCTTATCATCACTGGCTGCTTTTCTTCTGCAGTTCTCTTCTTTGGTCTTTGATGTATGAATAATTTTAGTGACAAACGTAAGCTTCTAATGGTACTATACTAAATGTGGCTTCTGCCTGGGGATGAGCATGTGTCTGAGGAGGATCTAGATTGTCCAAGTGAGCTCTATTGTAAAGCCCCTTCTACAGGCAGGCTCTGAGACCTGGAAAAAAAAGAGGGCCTTTGGCAATTCTGCTTTTAAAAGCTTAGTGTAGCTGGTAGTCTAGCAGGGAAGGAAAATGTTAAAGAAATCATTATATATGTGAAGAATGCCTATATGTAGGGCAGGGATTATTATTCTTGTTTAGCAGGTGAAAAAAACTGAGGCTGAGAAAGGCAAGAAGCTTTGCTCAAAGTTTTTGAGACAATAAGTGACACAGTCAGGCCTCCTTATTATATGATAAGGATAACAATAATGCCTTTTTTCAAGGGATGTTATGATAAACATAAGGAAAAATAAGGAAATATGTGAAATTATTGAGCACAGAATTTGGCCCAGAGTAAGTATTAAATAAAGGTGAATTTCCACTCACTTTCTTTCTCTTCAGTCTCTTTTCCATAAATTAACCTGAATGAAAAGTGGCTGAATTAGACTTCAGTCCTATAAAGGCTCACAGGAAATACTTCCTCTCAATTCATATTCCTCCTTCAGATTTCTTGTTGTACCCACATTTCCTGTTAGCACAAATTGGAGGGAGTCACATGACCTTCATTTGTTGACAGAGCCATGAATAGGCAGAGCACAGTGATGAATGTCTCAGTTCAGGCAGGAGTTGAATGTTGTCTGTGGAGTGGGCTAGCTCTGCCACCTGCATTGACTATCCGTCATCCCTGGAAATTAACCCACCTTCACTGTACTCACTGAGATGGAAACAAGTGCCTGTTCACTGAACATTACCTTCAAATGGAAAGGATGGTGATCTAGTACATATGTTGCATCTACATCTATAATCACATGAATATAAATGTTTTAAGATAATGTGTTGCATGAGTAGGTTTGTGTATGTATTATCTTTTTTTGGAATAAGAGCTGAATTGAAGCTAATAGTTTTATATGCAAATGTGATGATTACCAAATTCAAGAATCAATGTCCTGTTTCACATCCACTCTTACTCACTTTAGTACAACCCTATGCATCATCAGGCATGTTGGTATAAGAAAATGATGATGTTCACCCTGGTCTTTATAGGTCCAATGGATAGCAGTCATATATCTTTATAAATTTCAAAAGCATTATCACTCACTAAAAAATATAGATCATTTTATTTCAAAGGAATGATAGGTATGTATTAATAGGTTAATACCAACAAATTTTTGTTTTGTTCTCTTCATTTATTTATTTTTTAAATGTTTTTGTATTTACTTTGAGAGAGAGAGAGAGAGAGAGCATGAGGAGGGGAGGGGCAGAGAGAGAGGGAGAGAGAGAGAATTCCAAGCAGGCTCGATGTTGTCAGTGCAGAGTCCAACATGGGGCTTGATCTTACAAACCATGAAATCATGACCTGAGCTGAAATCAAGGGTCAGAAGCCTAACCAGCTGAGCCACCCAGGTGCCCTTGTTCTCTTCATTTAAGACATTAATCCTAACTTAATCTTTACTATTGAGTCTATTAATTTAAATATCTAATCAGTAGCTAGATGAGCTAAACAATAAGCATATATGTAAAACTTTGCATAAGATAATATGCTTTAGGGATACACAGTATAACCAGTATTTACACCTGTAGGTATGGAAACAAATGATTAGTGCCTCTTTATAAAGTTAATATATTTAGGTTCTCCAATTATGTGTTATTTCATAGTGTATCAGTAGAAACAGAAACCACTCTAGATTTTTCAAATAGGAAGGGATTTAATTTAGTGGATTAGAGCCTATGGCAAAAACAGTTAATATTTACCAAAAATTGTATTGTTCTGTCACCCTCTCCTGCTATTAGGTTGGGACCTTATGATGGTCTTGGCCAAAAGATTGTGAAGGGGAGTGAAAAAAATAATTTCCCAGGGTCAAAATGGTTGAGTTTGTATGCCTGTTCTAATCTTCACTTGCTCTGGAAGCTATATAAAAAGATGGAAATAAAAAGATGGAAGAATCCTGGTTGTCTTAGTCACCAGATGAAAGAGAGCTCTTACCAGCCTGCATTGGGCTTCTCATAAGAAAAAATTAACTTTTAATGGACTGAGACACAAAGACTGACACTTTTGTCTGTTGAGACCACTAAGATTAATTACCTTATAAATAAAGAGACCTATAAAATTTTGGAAGACATGGGATAGAGAAGATCAGTGATGCAGTTACTAGTATTCAGAAAATTTCAAAGTATAGGAACTACAGGAAACTATCACCAATGATTTCAGCTGCCCCCAGCACTAAACTGAGTGATTTTTAGGAAGATACTTGGAAGCTATTGGCAAAAGCTCACATATGCTGTCTACCAAGACCCATGTGACTACCCACTCAAAGGAGTAAGGATGGTTTCTATTTATCTTTTGTCTTTGAAATCTCACATGAATGAGGCTAATTGTTTTCATCTAACACCATAATCCTGCTGGCGTAGATTCCAGGAAATGTAGTTCCCAGGCTTCCAATTCCTATACTACCAGGGAGAGTATGGAAGGAGAAAATGGTGTTGAGTTGCCAAAAACCCATCTGGCATACATAGGTACTGTAATTATTAGGGTGATGATATGTCTCAGTTTGTCTGGAGCACTCCCAATTCCTGTTGACCCAGAGTAATTATTGATAGTGCCCTGTTGCAATCTCAAAAGTTGTTTGGATACTAACGTGTATCATCATCTACCAATTATTAACAGGATAAAAATACTTTGTTTCCTCAGCAGACACTTGCTAAGGATATAGTAAGTGCTAATCATCATGCTAAGCACTAGAGACATTGATAAACAAAGACACACATGGTTCTGTGGCCTTCATGGAACTTCAGTGTCTGGTTAGTGAATGATAAGGACCTAAACATGGCAATAGCTATATAAGGATGGAGCAGAGAAGACATATTTGAAAGAGTTGAAGAATTAAACTGTACAGGTATTGGTAATTAATTAGCATAATGGCTATGACCCTTAGGCTCTTGAGCCATACCATCTGGGTTTGAGTACCAACTCTACCACTCGTTAGCTCTCTTAACTTGGAAAGTTACCAACTTATCTCTGCCTCCATTGCTTTACCTGTAAAATAGGGATAATAAAAATTATTCAATTCACAATTTTCACAATTGTAAAAATTGAGATAAAAAATTATAAAGCTTGTAAGAGTAACATAACAAACACTTAATAAATATTTGTTATGATCACAATAATAAAAAATAAGGAGGAGGAGGATGGGAAAAAGAAAGAGAAAGGGAAGAAAAAAAGAGGGGAAACAGAGGAGAGGAGAGGAGGATTTTTTTGTAATGGCTGAATATGAAAGAAGTATTTAAGAAAACTCTCAGATTTCTGATTTGGCTGTCTTGAGGGATGATTGTGTAAAATAATAAATGCAAGGGAAGACAATTTATGTGAGAGAAATGTGCATACAGTTTGAATGTATGACTAAAAGAGTAAATACAGGAGAAGCCAATTTAAGTGGAGGGAAATAATGCATTCTGTTTAATTATGTTGAGTTTCAGGCACCTGTAAGGTATCCAAATGACATTTTCTAATAGACATCTGAATGTCTAAGTCTGGGGCTCAAATAGAGTTCAGAGCTGAAATTTAGATTTTGAGTCCTTAGGATCTAGATGGTGGTTGGAACCAAGGAAAATGTAGGAGATCAATTAGAGTATTCAGAGTGAGATAATAAAGTTCCATTACCATGTACCTAAGGTAGGGTGGTACTTAAAGAGCAGAAGAAAAGAAGCCCTTAAAAAAGGCAAGAAGGAATAGCCAGAGAAGTAGTAAAGAACCAGCAAAGGATGTGAAGGAGGAACAGGATGGATAACAGTGGAAAGTGCCAAACACAAATCAAGATAAGAACAGAAATGGTTTCATAGATTCAGCACGGTGGGGGACGGGGGGCGGCTATGGGTGATTTCAATGAGAAGAGATTCAGTAGAGCAGGGAGAGTGAAAGCTGGTCACAGAGAGTTGAGGTGAGAAAGAGAAGAGGGTGTGGAGGTAATGAAACATGAATCTTTTCTTCAAGGCACTTGACTATGAAGAAAAGGAAAGGGTCAGCTGGTGACTGGAAGGCTCTGCAAAAGCAGAGCCTATAGGATCATCTGGTCCCAGAGTAGCACAAGGGATTTGCAGACCGGGCAAGGTTTTAGATTACATGATCTTCAAAGCCCTTTCCATCTCAAAGTATTTATTATTCCATGATCCTCTACTTGATAAGTTCCCAGGTTCAGCTTTTATTTTCACAGGGTGATACCTGCAGATAAGGCATAAAATCTACCTTATCCCAACAAATTTAAGTTAGAATTTAATTTGATCTTATGAGTCTTTAGGGAAATATATCTTAGAGTTCAAAACATATATCCATACATAGTGCATTTATAAATAGAGTTCTTACTTTCTTAGTATTGAATTCATTCCATTCTTTTACAATTCTTTAATTGATTCCTCTTTTCAGCCAGTTATGCTTATGCTTATATACAGTTTGTCTTTATGACTGTTTTTTTTTTTTCATGCCTGTGTTTCCAGCTTTTCCCAAAGAATGATTATTAAATTATTAGGTCATAACATTGGATGAGGTTTACTGAATGGCAATTTTTTTAAAGACTAACATTTCCCCCCAGAGCCTTGGTTGGTTTATTGACTAGAGCAAAGCAGTTGGTTTGCTACTAATGAAATAACGTAGGCTAAGCATCTGGAAATGTTCTACCAGGAGGAGCCAATGGCCTTGTTTTCTAAAGGTCCCAGGTCTCCCATCACTCACCTCCAGTCTTTCTAGGGCATAGGAGAATCAGGATTGATGACTGCATCATAATTCTGGACTACAGCCTTTTATCTGAGATCTGTTTGGAAAGTCTCTTCAAATGTTTTCTTGGCCTCAAGGGAAAAGTTTCTCTCAGAGACACCTCAGTTTTGATCAAAAGCATTCACAAATCCCCTTCTAGTTTTTTCGTTACCAATTATGGTCCTCTTAGCTGGGCAGAATAAACTCATAAACATGTTTCCACTGGTTTATTAGAAAACTCACTTTAGCTAGAAGAGTCGAAGTTGCTTATATGGGCAGACCCTAGGGAGCTAGGAAAAGGTTATTTTCCTCCAAAGAGTTCAAAACCTATAATTTAATTTTCCTCTGGTTTTGACCAAGCTCAGATTTTTTGCTGACTTTATAGTATAACATAGCCTATCCATTTCAGTTAGAGTTTGGTTTCTGTTGTTCCCATTTAATTAGAAATTTCCAAATTGTTGCTATCATTTTGTTTTTGGGCATGTGTGTGAAGTCTTTTCATAATTATGATGTTAAAATATTCTAGTTCTTTAATTCCAAATAACATTATTTGAAAGATACATCTTTCATATAAGATAAGATTTTTAAAAGGAAAAAGAACCTTTTCAATGAATGTATATGTTGATCATAAGGCTGTTCTAATTTTAGAAACACCGGTTGTAAAACAAATATACTCTTAGAATTGAGGAAATATGATATTAACGATCATTTCACTTGAATGAGCTTTTCCATTTGTGGAATTCATCATTACTTAATATTCCTCCATTTATTCTTCATTCATCCATTCAACTCAGATAATGAGAACAGTATTAAGTCTTAAACTCTTGCTAAGCAATGGGCAATGGAGACTACCTGGGAATAGTTAGCATTTTGAATTTGTAAAGCAAGCCATTTATCCTATATCTTAATCTAGCATTTCTTAAAAGAACTCAATATTTTTCTGTCAATATTTTAAAATCTAACTTGAGTAAAATGGAAGTTATATGGTGGCTTTCTCATATAATCTCCACAACCTCCATTCTTCTGCTTGTACTCTCCCTTCGATCTTAACAGTCTCTTATACTTAGCAGCAACTGAGTTTATATCTATTATATAGCATGCCATGCTACCCATGTCATCACAGGGTGGCATGAGGATGGTGGAAAGACTTGGAAATAAGAAACAAGTATGTTTAGAATCTTTAAAAACTAAAAGAATGAGTAGCATACCTTTAAAAAAAGGAGTTTCTGAAATAACAACTAAGTGATAATGAAATTAGAATGTACAGATACAAAAGAAAACCAATTAAAATTATTAGAAATCCAAATGCATAGTCGTTTGGATTTTTTAAAAAGTTTCAGCAGAAGGAATAGATAGTCAAAGAGAGAATGCTATCAAAAACATACTTTATGATTTGGAATATGTAAATTAGAAAACTGTGTAAAAGAGGAAAAAAGAATTGAAGATATTGATGATTTTGAAACACAAGAAGTTTTATTATACATCAGTAAATATTTCCAGTAGGAGAGAAGAGAGAGAAAGTTGCTGAATATTTTCTAGAATTAAGCCAAGACATGAGTATTCATATTCAGAAAAGCTCAAAGAATGCCAAACAAGATTACATTTTAAAAACTTTATCTCATGTTTATATTTAGATGAAGCTAAAGAATATCAAGAACAAAATGTTTGCTTTTTTGAATGGGAAGATATGAAATAATACTTTTGCTTCCCTTAATTACCAGAGGTTTAGTCTTGCAGTCTATTGTAAGAAAGCTTTCTTCTTCATTTAGTTATATGCCTGCTATCACTTCTCATGCAATCATTGTTCTGCCCTCCAGCCCAGTTTAGTTTGCTGCTGTTTTTTTGCTATTTACTGAACAACCCCAAAACTATATATATATATATATATATATATATATATATATATATATATAATGTTCATTTATTTTTGAGAGAGAGAGCGTGAGCAGGGTAGGGCAGAGAGAAAGGGAGACACAGAATCTGAAGCAGGGTCCAGACTCTGAGCTATCAGTACAGAGCCCAATGCAAGGCTCAAACTCGTGAACTATGAGATCATGACCTGAGCTAAAGTTGGACACTTAACTGACTGAGCCACCCAGGCACCCCCCAAAACTATTTTTCAACAAACTTTTATAAATAACAAATAAGAATTATCTATAGGACAAGGGATTGGCTTTAAAGCAGCACATAATAATAATATAATAATAATAGCTTATATTTTTATAGGATGTTTTGTATCTACTAACTTATAAGGTTTTTTTCATTTAATCTTCACAATCTCCCCATGAGGCTAATACTATTGTATCATCCCCATTTTCCAGATGAAGACCCTGAGGCTTAGGTGGAGAAGCTGAAATCACCCCAAGGTCATGCAGCTTTACCTAGTATGGTCAGTGGTGCATCCTAAATTTTAAGTCAGTCAAATTCGGAGCCCAGATTCTTAATGACTATTCTATGATACCTTGTTTTATGAGAAAGAGAAGCCTTTAAGAAAGCTACTGAGATTTCCAGAAGTCTTTCTCAGCATCCTTTCTCCTGTGAGGTTGTATTCTAGAACATTGACCTTGATGGAATTCTGATCCTTACACAGCGATTGGTTGTTTTCTAGATGTTTTTTTTTTTACTTTTTCAGATCCACATATGGCCAACATCATCCAGGATGCATTATAAGTACTTTCTCAGCCAGTGTAGTTACCCCTGTGATGTGTTTCTGGGAAACCAAAAACCCTTTATGCTCCTGAGGCATAGAACTTGCTCACCATTTATAAAGCCCTAAGAATTTTCTGTTGCCAGAAATTGAAGCCCTTCCCAAGCTGCAGGGCAGCATTTCCTCTCTACTCTCATGTCTTCCCCTTGAAAGCAGATTCTGGTTCTACATTTGAACTTTAAAATGTTGGGATGAGAAGGCAGGTTGAGCTTTCCAGTGAGGTTGCAGAAGACGCATCCACAGAGGGCCAGGCTTCCTTGGTCTTCAGGCAAGCCCTTCAGATAATGGATGAGCTTTCTTGATTGTAGCTGCCCAATTCCAGTTCTCCCTAGAAGTTTTCGTACATCAGGAGAAATGGCTGAGGTCATACTGAAGGATAGAATAAGGAAACATATCCACCAAAGAAGCAATTTGTTCCAAAATTTCCACTGAGAACTTATGGGAAAAGGTAGTCTTCTATTAACTCTATATGAATCAAGGCTTTAGATATGGCAGAATTTCTTGAGAAACTGAAAGCCAATAATTCAACTAGAGAGCAAGGAGTATAGCAAGCCTAAGAATTATTGATGAGGTCACAAAATCGACTAGTCTTGTAGTCTATAGGTCTGATCTTGATCCCCTGCCCTACAAGTTAAAAGCTCTAGGATTGTGGGCACCTCAATGAAATTCTCTTATCTTAGCTACTGCATTGATAAAACTAATGTAATCATAAACACTGGTTTCTTGGGAAGTTTGAGAAAATTAATGTTAAAACCTTTTGTACAGTTTAGTCATTATTAAACTGAAGTTTTTGTTTTAGATGAATACAGTTGGTCTGCAATTCTTTGACTCCTTCCTAGGACTCTACACACTATATATGTATACACACTTAGGTATTTCTCTTGAAACCTGAGAGCCTTGGCCACCTCACCTGTAACCAGCTTTGCTTCACTTTGATACCCTATGACTAGATTCCCACTGTGGAGTTACCTCTGTTCCATTTTAATAAAAAATAAATAAAAACAATACTGGTAAGAGCACAGCAAAAAGGCATTTTCATATACTATCTATGGGAATATAATTTGATACCAACTATTTGGAAAGCAATTTGGCATTATATATCAAGAGCCTTAAAATTATCCTTTGACTAATTCTATTTCTCATAATCTATCCTCAAAAATATTCAAATATCTGAAAAAGCTTTATGTTTGAACCCAGTCATTACAGTGTTGTTTGTATTATTAAACTTAGAAGTAAAGGGAAAGTATATCAACTGAAGAACAGTTAAATCATGCTTTATCTTTCTAATGGAATATTTTTCAGCCAAATATAAATAGAATTATAGGAAGGCTGTGAAATAACAGATAAATTAGTAGTTTGTAATGCAAAATGAAAAATACATGTGTAATGGATCCTATATGTGTATATATATATAGATACACCTACCCACCCACCCACACACACACACACACATGCACGCACACATGTGTACATATAATGGATCAACTTAGAGATATTTAAAAGCATGTCAAAAAAGAATTGAAGGGGGGCGCCTGGGTGGCTCAGTCGGTTAAGCGGCCGACTTCGGCTCAGATCATGATCTCGCGGTCCGTGAGTTCGAGCCCCACGTCGGGCTCTGTGCTGACAGCTCAGAGCCTGGAGCCTGTTTCAGATTCTGTGTCTCCTTCTCTCTGACCCTTCCCTGTTCATGCTCTCTCTCTGTCTCAAAAATAAATAAACGTTAAAAAAATTAAAAAAAAAAGAATTGAAGGAAAATACCAAAATGTTAGCAAAGATTATTTATCGTTAATAGGGTTATGCCTTCTTTTCCCTGTATTTTCCAAAATTTCCATGATTAACATGATATCTCCTAAGAGAAAAAGAAAATTTATTTTTTGAAAAATGCAATCAAGGGGTGCCTGGGTGGCTAGGTCGGTTAAGCATCCAACTTCGGCTCAGGTCATGATCTCGCAATTCCTGAGTTCGAGCCCCACGTTAGGCTCTGTGCTGACAGCTTGGAGCCTGGAGCCTGCTTCAGATTCTGTGTCTCCCTCTCTCTCTCTCTCTCTGCCTCTCTCTCTCTCCCCTCCCCCCCAAAAAAATAAACATTAAAAAAAAGAAAAATACAATCAAAGTAATTTCCTATGAGATTGGGGAAAGGGTCTTCACAAATGTGGCTTGAATGAAAGGTTTATGATTTTTTTTTTTTGTTTAGCAACCGAGTATTTATGATCATTTCATATGGATTGATATAAAATCTGTTTTGAATAGCCAGCAAAGACAACTTCTCCTAAGCTAACACTTAAGTGTGAAGAAGATGGCAAGAAAAGTTTTATCATAGCTTAAATCCTGAACTATGCTAAGGAACTTGTTGATGGGCTTTGACATGTTAACTGCATATAAATGTTACTAATTATAAATGAACATTGTCTCTTCATTGAAGAGGTTATAAGTTTAATGAAGTGAAATCTAAATGTGTGAATGTGAGTATACAGAGTTGTGCTTTGTTTTGGGGGGATTTTTGTTTTGTTTTGTTTTGTTGTTCTGGACATTAAATCTCAATTTGTAGTCCTTCTGGGCTCCTCTCCCCACCTCCAGAGGTATATATTCCCCATATGTGCACACATTGCTGCATTGAGCAATGGGGAACTTAAAAATGTTATTGCCTATTTCGTATGCTCCGTGAAATGTGCTGACAATAACATCAATCCCAGGTGCCCTCTGCAGTTTAGAATCCAGGATACTTTCCCCAAGAATGTATGGCGAGGGACGCAAAGTCTAAATAAGCCCGGCCATGCCTAACAGAGGGGCCTTGGCAGCTGAGTCAGTCAACTGGTCTGAAATCCTTGTACCTATGGTATTTTGAGAGTTTATTGCAGTTGTCAAAAGAAGGCTCATAGAAGTTCTATAAAAGCGAGGTGGCAGTTTTGGCACCAAGAAGACTTACAATTTGCATAAGGGATAGAAGTGAGATTGAATGGGAGTGAAAGCATCTAAGAATTGAGTTGCTTTCTTTGACTCTCTTCCCATGTACTTGTCCTGCTGTTCCTTAGATTTGCCCACACCTGACCTGAAAAAGGTGTCAGAAGCTTGAATCCAGCAGACGCTGTCACAGGGGTCTGTGACTCCAACTACACCTGTTATAGTCAGTAAATAGGATGGCAGGGCATTGCTCTCTGTACAAAGAAGTGCAAGGGAAATAAAACTTACCCAAAGCACATTTGTTGCTTTCTAAATATTTGTCCTATTTGAAAAATTCCAGTTCTGATTTCTTAGTCCAAATTGTCCATTCAGCCAAATGCAGCTGATTCTTCCTTATGTGAATTGGTTATTACTTTGTTTCTCCCTTTATTAGAACCCCTGGGAGCAAACAAGAAAAAGGAATAAAAGCAAAAATTCTTATTAAAATGTAAATACAGTGGCTGGATCCCTGATGTGTGGTGCCAACAACCCTGCTGGCAGCCCAGGAGGACGCAGGTGCACAGGGGACTGACTTCTCTGGGCACAGAGTGGCAGGATCTGGAAACGGACAGGCTCTGAAGGGAGCCCTTTGTTGCCTGACTTCTGTGACAGGTTGCCTGCTCACTCTCCTGCATGGAACAGTTGAAACTCGTCTTTCAACTAAATAGAGTACATGGGGGCAGGGATTCTTTTTTAGTTTGGCAACCTAAGTATATTAGAAAAAAAAGCTGCTACAAAATAGCAGGAAAGCATGAAAAATGCTTTATGAAGAAACATGAAAGAAAACCAGTAGAAAGCATATTCAGCCTCAGTCATTAAATAGCACAGTTCTGCTCTCAATCCTGCCCCCTCCCATCCCCGTCCTCTAAAAGTTTTGTTTGAAGAGTTTTGTTTTGTTTTTTTTTTCTGTCAAACTCCAAACCGATGTCTTTATCGGCTACCTCTGGAATGAGAGGGGCATCTAGGAAGAGAGAAACAACCTTCCATTTCATTTGGAGTTTTACAGATTTCTATGTGCCTTAATTTTTGGCATCCAACTGTTTTAACAGAAGCCATGTGGCGTTTTTCCAGCCAGATCTTTGAGTGCTGGTGTCTTCTCACGATGCCTTTACAGCTGATGAAAACAGGCCCACCCTGCAGAAATGCCACAGGTACTGCCTAGAATAAAATGACACACGCAAATGCCACCAAGAACTTGCTTGCCTCCTGACTCATATTTTATTTTCCATAAAGAGGCTGTTTTCAAAACTGACAGAGCCTGTAGCCTAGTAATGGAAGATAATGATTAGCATAGCAAAATGGGAGTAATCATGGGGCTATTTGACACTGTCCTTAGAAAAATCCTTTACTCACGCAAAAGCCAAAGCAAAGAACTATTTCTAAAATGACAAATGTGTGTAAATTTTCAAAGTGGATTGTGATTTCTCCCTCCCCCCCCCAAAAAAAAAACACACAGGCAGCCAGAACAGAGTTATGCTTTACAGTCTAAGGTGATCTAATTCTTGAAATAAACTTTATTCTGGGCAATGGCATGCATTTTCTAGATGGGAGGGGAAATTGTTATTGCTTATAATAAAGAACAGGCTGTTTTTCTTACTTGGGAACCTCAAGGGGATGAAGCAACAGTTTTAATACTGTAAAGAAGCAGGCTGTGAAACACTGGGATAAGTCCTGTTTATTTAACACTTAATGCCCATGGTCTGTTAGGCGCGAGGAGACTCACGCTGGTGCTGTTATTTAATGCTGGAACAGTAAAATAGTCTGGCTAGGATTAGATGAGGCAGTTGACTCAAAGTACTCCAGGTTCAAGGCTCAAAAATGAGTAAGTCAATACTGTTGCCTTGCAGAGGACTTGAACATGTATATGGCTAATGTGGTTGGGTAGTGAACCCTCCTTCCTCTTTAGGCCCTTGGAAAGCCCAAGCCTTGAGGAAATGACCTGACATCTTTGTTTTTTAAAAAAAAAAAAAAAAAAACCTCTTTAATGCCTATTGTCATTTGAAGAATCTGAAGACAAAATTGTTTGCTCAGAGCAATTTGATGCTTTATGCTATTGATCCCCGAAGTATACAGAAATAGATTTAAACAACGTGTTGGTGAGTCAAACCAAGGAGAGCCAGGCAACTGGGATCTATAGCCCAGAAGACTCTGTAATAATGTGTAGATTTATGCTTGGACATTTTAGGCTGTTTATTCAAATATGCCACAAACTGGGGCACCTGGGTGGTGCAGTCGGTTAAGTGTCCGACTTTAGCCAAGTCACGATCTCACGGTCCGTGAGTTCGAGCCCCGCGTCAGGCTCTGGGCTGATGGCTCAGAGCCTGGAGCCTGTTTCCGATTCTGTGTCTCCCTCTCTCTCTGCCCCTCCCCCGTTCATGCTCTGTCTCTCTCTGTCCCAAAAATAAATGTTGAAAAAAAAATTTTTTTTCAAATATGCCACAAACTTTGTGGCCAGGGTGAATCCAGTGCTGAGAGAATAGGACCTCCTCAACTTTTCAGTTCTGTGACTGGCCGAGAGGGTACTTTTCTTATTAGTGCCTTGTGAGTGGGTATATGATGATACCATCTGTTATCATCTTCAGTCCTCAAGTGAGTCAGCCCCGGCCCGCGGGGCTTACCGTGGGGACCCATGTACAGGAGTATAGGCTTAAACTGTGGCATTCAGGATCAAAAGGGTTCAAGTTCTGCTTCTACCATTATTATACACAAGTCGTCCCCCGCCTTGTCTGACATCTCACTTTCCATGGTTTCAGTTACCCACCATCAACCACAGTCCGGAAGCAGATATTGTCAGAAGGCTAGTAGTAGCCCAAAGCTGCAGTCACAGGGCCTACCTCATTCACCTCACTTCATCTCATCACGTAGGCATCTTGTCATCACACATCGTCACAAGAAGGATGAACACAGTACAATGAGATATTTTGAGAGACCACATTCACATAACTTTCGTTACTGTGTATTGCTTTATTTTTCTATTTTACTATTAGTCATTGTTGCTAAATCTCTTACTGCACCTAATTTATGAATTAAACTTTATCATAGGTATGTACATATAGGAAAAAAAACAGTACATATAGGATTCAGTGCTATCTGTGGTTTCAGGCATCCACCAGGGGTCTTGGATCATATCCCCTGTGGACAAGGGGTGATGACTGTAAGTGACCAGGAGTGAGTTGCTTCACCTCCTTCAGCCTCCGTTTCTAATCTGTTGAAATGGAAAAATAATAATACTGACATCATTGTGTTATGGTGAAAATCTATTGAGAAGAATCAAAGGAACTAATGCATATAATAGGCACTCAATAAAAATGCTAGCTTTCCTTTTACTTAACCTCATTAGCAAACATCTCTATTATGTAGTTAGTGTTCTCCTATCCATGTCAGGATCGGCATGACACCATGGAAGTCTTTCTGGTTTGTATTTCTCTCATGACTGCTTCTTCACATGATGACTTGGTTGGGTCTGAAGTCTGGGCCATGCACTGTCCTTCCCATGCCCCTTGGCCTTGGAGACCATCTGGTCCTATGCACAATGCCTCTTTACCACACAAGGTAGAACCCGCTCAGTCACTGTGCATTGGCGGCCTCTACACAGCCAGTCACTTGGCCCCAGCAGATCAGTCCCTGAGCTCTTGCCCTCCATCTACACATGCACTGTGCTAGTGTCTAGAAGCCACAGTGCTCCTTCTGGATGCCTCAGAGAGCCAGGCCAGATGGGCACCTTCCTCCTTGGATTTTTGGATTCTGTGTTGGATATGTTCCAGCATTCTTTCTACTTGGTCTCAGATACTCTCCACTTCATCTCCCCCATGCCACCTCTGGTTTTTCCTTATTGTAGAGGGTAGATGTGGGGCCTAAGGAGCAAGTATGGTTTGCTGACCACTTCCCCAACCAAGGGGCTGTTGGCAAGAGGTATAGGAAGAGACAGAGTAAGGTGTCCACATCTTTTCTTGAGTTTGTGTCAGTGCTGTTTATGGTCACCAGTTTCTATTTAAGGAGTTACTTATCTATTGGGGGAAAATGTTCCTTATTCTGTTTATTCTTTAAACAGAAACAGGTTTCATCACTTACGTCATAGCTATGTCTTCAATGTCCTAGTCATTTTTCTCTCTGGATCTTCTTAATTTTTCATTAATTTTCCTTCCTTCCTTTCTTTCCTTCTTTCATTCATGCCCTGGTCAAGCCAGTGAGAGAGTAAGCCTGCTAAATTCTCATAGAAGGGGATGACTTTGAGCAGAGTGCTGTGTGGGAGAACGACGATGGCGGTGCCTCAAGGCCAGCAGCTCACAGTGGGATTTGTGTGATTTCTGTGATTTCTACAAGTCACAGGCTAGCGGTAGTTGATTTTCTGTATCGTGCTTTGTGTCTATCTTCTTTCTGCTTCTTTTCCTTCCCTAACATGGTGTTTATCTCAATCCTTATTTTCCTGGCTAAGATTGCACTAAAAACTTGAGGAGAGGTTAGAAGGTGGGGTCCTGGTGGAAATGAATAGGAAGACTTGAAAACAAGTGCTGTCCTCTGTAGTGACACCTTGCGACTTAACATTGATGATTCAGGACATGGTCAGCGTGGTGAAACGTTCATTAGAAAGCAGCTCAGTTACTTTCACATTGTTATTGAAGTTCAGCCTCTGTGGTAATGTCTTTAGTATTTGCCTTATTTTTGTCTTTTGTATGTCCAAGAATGTTCTCGATGTATAGGGACCTGAATCAGGGTGGTCTCTGATTGAAAAGGCATAGACACTAGGGTAGAAGAAAATCTGGATTCATACTCAGCCTATAGCATCTACTAGCTCTGTGAAGTTGTGCAAATCACTTAACATTCTTTTAGTCTTTGTTTCCTTATCTGTAACTTGGGGATAATACCCCTAGTTATTGTAATACTCCAGGTATTAAAGGATTGTTGTGAAAGTTAAGTGAGATAACGTCTGGAAAGAACTTAGCACAGTGTCTGGCATAGTGGTAAGTACCCAATAAATCCTGCTCCCTTCTCTCCCCAGCCTCACCTCCCCACCAGTTGGCCAGCTGTCTCTAATACAGCATCAGTGGAACTGTAAATACTTTCACTGTTATGTAATTGCTCTCCACCAATCTGTGCTTTGATCACCTTTCTGCCCTCCTCCAGATCTATTCCTAAACTCAATTATGACTGTCCCTCTGGTATAATCTCCCTCTGCAGAGAGCAGTGAAAACCTGATGTTTAAAAAATCATTTTTCCATAGGAGAACTTAAAACCCCTGCTATGTCCTTATGAGTTATGTTTCCTAATGGATTTATTGTTGACATAAAAATTAATATATTTGCATTTGGAGCTTCTTTTCTACAATAATCTTGACAGTAATATTTTCCTGATTTTTCAGACCTGTGATTTTTTTTTGTGCAGAAAATGCATTTTGTTGATTTGTCTAAATGGATGCTAGGCTTATAATTTTTTTAGATTCAATTTGATTATTTCTGGAGCTCAGGTTCCCAAAATACCAATGAGTCTTCAGCAACCTATATAGAAAATGTTATTTTCCTTCTCTGTTTCCTACTTATTTCAAGTTAGTGATGATTTTCAGACCCAGCAGTTCAAGACTTTTGTCATTCCTGTTGATAAATATGAAATTCCAGTGTGGTTCAACTTTTGAAGGTCATAGGGTCTGCTTGCTTATCTCCATCTGCCTAAAACATTTCTTTCTTTGCACTGGTCCCAGCTGTCACCCCTACTGACCAGTCTGTGGTCTACAGGCTATATTCTTGCCACTTTGTCTCTTTGAAATTGGGCAGTTTTATATGGAATTTGGAGGTGCTAATACAGACCTTTGAGTAATGGGAAGAGAAACAGTAGCTTCGTGAGATTATACTCTCTAATGTGAGAGTTTCACCTAAAAACAGACAGAAGAAGCTAGAGTTTTACCTAAAAAAAAAAAAGACAGAAGAAGGTACAGGACTGGTCAGATCTTCCCATGCAACTTATTGCTTGGGAAGGCAGAGATATGATGTAGTTAAAAGCATAGGTTGGGCATCTGGCAGTCCCAGTTAGAATCCCAGCTCTGCCATTTATTAGCTGTGTAGTCTTGGCAAGTGACTTAATTTCTATACCTGTCACTTTCATTATTTGTAAAAGGGGAAGGCAGTATTACTTGCTTTGCAGAATTAAATGGGGCAATGTTTCTAAAATTATATGAGATATTATCTGGAAACAGCATAGTGTCTGGGACAGTACTGAGTGCCCAGTAAACCTTGGTCCTGTCTCTCCCAGCTTGCACTGAGTGCTGACCATCTCTAAAATCATATGAGGGATGCTGTAAATGCTGTACCACTATATGGTTGCTCTCATCTAATTCTTTCCTTCATTACCTTTCTGCCCTATGTCCCAGTTCCAATTTGTGAACCCAGTGCAAGTCTCTCTCTCTGGAGTAACCTCATTCTCCATGCAGAGCAATGATAAGTTAATTTTTTAGATGAATTACAAGTGCCTACAACAATGATAGTGATGGCAGTAGTGATAAGAATAATGTAGGAGTTTCTTACTCTCTTTGTCTTCTAGATGTAAGTTTAGGTTCCATGACTCCAGAGAGCATGACTGTCCTCTTCAGCCCTAAATCCCTCAGTTCCTGGGCCAGGAATAGTTGTTGAATGAGTGAGTCTGATATTTTGAGTAGCTTTGATTATACCATTTAAGCTTTTTGATTTCTGCACAGTTAGTCCAAGTATTTATTGATTTGTATGTCCACTTCTCCTGTGACAGAATTTTGGTTTCTTCCTTTATGGACTAGAATTCTTAAACGTATGCTCATGTATCGAAAGATGGACAGCAATGACATGTTTTAACAAGTGTAAAATGTGGAAATGACAGGAAATAATGTTCTTGAAATATTAGTGTCTACACAGTGGGAAAAAAATCTAGTAGTTTGATTTTAAGGTTTGAGGACAGGGGTCCTGGGAAAAGTTCTAAGAATGGCGGCATTGCATTCCTTCCCACACTAAGCACATAACTGCATGGGTTTGGTTTCATTTCAGAAGTGGAGTGTTCACAGACACCAAGCATACCCCTGTAAGCTCAGCCCTAGGAGGACAGCAGATAAACCTGGGGAGTCTTTGTAAGATGGCATTCCCCTGAGAGCTAAAGTAAATTTTTCCAAGCTCCTATAAATACTTTGAACAGACTATATAAAATTTCTTTCTTACCCTAATAGTGGTTATACATAAGATGTGGCACAATGACCTGGAAAAGCAAAAGCTCCATAAGGGTCAGATAGTCTATTTCCTTGGCAGTGTAAGGTTCATAAATTTTGAAGCATTGAAATTTCATGTAAACACCCCTGAGTTTGCTCTGAGGTTTCTTTTATCTGGAGAATACAAATGTGTCTCACGCTTTCCCTAACTGAGGAATGAAAATGTTTGAGATAAACAGCACATCTCTTGGAAGGCCAAGCACTTCTCTTGAGAAAATGCCAGTCCCATGTCCCTGTGGATGGGTTCAGTATCTGCAGAGGCATCAACTGTAATATTCTAGCTCTAACAGAGGTTCAGAGATTCCAGCCTCCTTCCATGTTCCCCGCCTTATTTCCAAGCTTTACTTTCCCTTAGGCAAATGGAACTGATAATTGATTTAATGTTTAAAAATACTCTGTCCAAAAGTTCTTTTTATAGATCTAATCTCTATCCATCTCATTGTAAATTACAACTATTTCTATTAGGTGTGTTAATCCATTCAACATATAGAGCTCTTTGATTTACCAGGAGCTGCATGTGGAAACCCAAAGCAGAAAGTACACTAATTGTGACCACTTGCCAAATGCGTGGAACAGAAAATAACAGTTTTGCAGTTCAGAGGAAGGAGAGAGTGGAGCAGGAGGAATTGGAGCTGGGTCTTACAAGATGTTTGGGACATTGGTTAAGTCAAGAAAAAAAGGAGGGGCAGATGGGGTAGGATAAGGGTTATGAGGAAAAGCACAGAGATGGGAAGAAAATGAAGAGACCAATTTCTCTGGAATTGAGGCTTTGGAAACTAGAGCAGTTGGAGGTAAGTCTAGAGGCAGATTGGAACTAGTCTGTATAAAGCCTCAAATGCCATTCTAATGCCTATGGGCTCTACGTTATAGACCAGTGGTCTCTGAAGCCAGGCACTATGTAGGATCATCATTTGGGTATGGGAAAGTATTTATTCCTTATCTAAAAAAAGAAATACTTTCATTAATATATTAAGTGACAATATTGCATATGTGTCATTTACGCATAAACATACACATGTGTTGATGCGTGCTCAAAATTGCATCGCTGACAGAGATGCATATTCAAAAAAGTTTGGAGGCAGACTACTGCTGCAGATAGTAAGGACTGATTACAGATTTTCATGCAGCCAGTGACATGTTCAAAGCACTATTTTAAAAAGATGAATCTGGCGGCAGTTTTACAGAGTGGATTGGAGGCAACAGTTTGTGATTGCAGTGATTCAGAGGGCTTAAAGTATGGTATCTGCAGTGGGAATGGAAAGGAGGGGACATTTTGATGATCTTGTGCTTCCAGTGATGAGGTTTGTCCTCAGCAAGAACACTGAGTGATCACTTTGGGAGCCAAGAACAGAGCAGTGCTCGAGAAGGATGGGGGTTTTGTTGTTGCTCAAAACTGATTTCAAACAATGTGTTGACCCTCCCGAATGTGTTCCGGCCTGAAAACCCAAACTTAGATGAAACCAAGAACAAAAAGTGTGGTTAATTATTGGTCAAAAACAAATTTGGGCGACCTCATAACTAATTTTATACACAAAGAACTGAAGAGAAAACCCCCTGACCATAACCCTAGAGAGGAGCACTTGCAAGAGTTCCCAGAAGCAGCTTCATGACAGCTCTTGCATATAAACAACTTGTGCTTCATGTCTGCTGCTTCGTCTTGAAGGGGGAGCCTGGAAATTTCCTCATCTCCGTTGCTTGTTGGAGATGTATTACTTTCTGATAACCCCTGATTCAAGCATAAACAGTTTCGTTCTTCTCACGCAGCGCCATCTTCACAAGAAATAAAATTTAAAGAACTATATTGCTGACTGTGAATTTGTAAGAGAAGTCTCAGTACTTGTACTTGACTTACCATCATTTTTTCAGACATCGTACTTTGTGTTTAACTCTTCCCCATTTGGATGTTTTTGCAAGGTAGAGCTCTTAACAGAAATGTGATTCAGAGTTCAAATCTATCATTAACCAGGCTTCTCAATTTCTCCTTGCAGATAAGAACACTCTAAATAATGATAGGGAAAAAGAAATAGTATGTTTAAAGATGCCAACTAGATCAGACTTGTGATCCCTACATGATGCTAACATAATCCTGGAAATATACTGATGAAAAAGCCCTACTATCGGGCAATTTAAATAAGAAAAATCAATTCACATATTTTAACTCTAGTCAAGCATCAGAAATAAACTTAACATTTGTCTCGATAAAGTTAAAAAAAACACTACAGTTTCAGTGTGTGTTTGTGTGATTATTAGGGCTGAAAATGAATAGAATGTATCAAAACAAAGGAGATAGGATTAAAAGTTCCACACTAAGTAGAAGCGAATATTCCTACACACTGCTGGTGGGAATATAAATTGGTAAAATTTCTTTAGGACATTAGTGACATGTCTCAAGCTCCTTAAAAATGTTTATATTATTTAGATTCGGTATTTCTACTTTTAATAACTTGTCCTAAGGATAAATATCTTAAGCATCCAATAAGGGAATAGCTAAAACAATTAAGAATCATTTCTTTGATTATTAATTATAGAAGATAAAGGCCATATATGCCATGATTTTGAGTGGAAAAAGTAGTATAAAACTATACATAAAATATCACTGTTTGCATGTACACATACTTGCATACAAAATTTATAAGGAAATATAGCAATATGCTTAGAGGTTATTTGTTTCCACTTGTTCATTGTTTTTCTTAGTTCAGTTTTTAATTTTTTTTTTCCAACGTTTTTATTTTTATTTTTGGGACAGAGAGAGACAGAGCATGAACGGGGGAGGGGCAGAGAGAGAGGGAGACACAGAATCGGAAACAGGCTCCAGGCTCTGAGCCATCAGCCCAGAGCCCGACGCGGGGCTCAAACTCACGGACCGCGAGATAGTGACCTGGCTGAAGTCGGACGCTTAACCAACTGCGCCACCCAGGCGCCCCCTTAGTTCAGTTTTTAAAAGGATATATATTGTCTTTATAATCAGAACAAATATCTAGTAAAAAATTAAAGAGAACTGTCGGAGTTCAAAATGCAAATACTTATAATTTAATACAGTTAGCTGCTGGAAAGATTTCTGTTGACCATAATACATTGATTTAATGACTTCTTTGACAAAAGCTGTTGTACTAAATTTTGACTAGACCCACCTGTGCTGCAAAAATAAGTAAATGCAATTGCAACTGAGGCTCATGTTGAAGTTGAAGCACATCTGATTATCTGGACAACTGGGATGGTTTTACCCGTGTTATTTGGGCTTTGGTTTCACAAAAAGAGCATATCTTACCAACTTTCTGTGAAGCCAGGAGGCACTAATATGCTTTAGATTAAATGAAAAGGCAGTAGCTTTTATTTATATTTATATAAATGTAAGTAGGCATTCATTCATTCATTCAGTCAGCCAATAAGCATTTATTCAGCACTTGTTAAATCTGGACCAGGATTATGAAAAACAGAAATGTGTCAGTCTCAGAAAATTAATGTCCTTTAAGTGTGGTTGAAAGTGAAAAGAGAGGTACGGATGAAGTTCTAGAGGAACATTGAGAAAGGAGTAGCCAACTTTGCCCTAGAGTTAGGGGAGCTTTCCCAAAGAAAGTAAAATTAGAGATGGGCTTTGTTGAGTGAATAGGAGTTTGCCAGATGGAAAAAGTGCAGTGGCATCCTAGATAGGAAGAAGATATACAAAGAACCAAATATCTGAGCCAGCATGGCATGTTCAGGGACGGATAGGAAAAGTGATGTGGCTGGAGCTTAGGAGGAGAGGCAGAAGCAGGAGATGAGGGTGAGAAACTGGGTTAGGGCCAGAAATGGCCTTCACGCACTGGTAGTCACTGTGCTTTTGCTTCAGCAATGATTAATTGTGATTTTCCTGGCTAATAGAATCCTAATCATTATAATGAGGTAGGACTGTTCCTTTTGAATTATGGAAATTATAACTGTTATGACCCGTTCCACAAACACAGGTTATAAATATGATCACATCTCTTTAATCGCCTTTACAGTTAATCATTCAAGCCTCCACAGTCCTTATTAGCAGGAAGTCTATTATCTCCTTTTGAGGTCCCTCCCGCCACCTCCAGATTGCCCGTTAATCCCAGGACTTTACTTGGGCCGAATAGGCCAGTCTCCCCTCCAAAACCTGCAGCCGGAGCCACCTGTGACTGCTGTGCGTGGCATTGTTTGTACCCCTGAGTCACAGCGGTGCTCATTTTGGGCAACAAGATTGCAACTCTTTGTTTACATTCTCATCTTCAGCTATTACTCCCTAACCATAACCTCTGTGCCAGGGTGGCTGGATCTGGAGGATCCGGAGTTGGCCACACGCTAGGCTGGAATCAGCCCTTCCCCTAGAGCCCTGGGTGACTGTGTTGAGTCACCAGCCCAGACTTCTCCCTTCATCAGGGTCACTTCATTTCAGTTGTTTCCAGGACTTTCTGTGTCCCAGGACCTTAGTCATTGTCACCCTGACCCAACAGGTCTCTCGTCCCCAACCCCCAATCCAAGGAGGTGGGTGAGGACACTGGGGCTTTCCTCCCAGAAGGCCCTAGGCTCCTTTTACACACTGATTTGCCTCCTGCCCAGTGTCCATTTCCTCTAGATGACCAGAGGTAGATGGAATGATGGAATATAAAAATCAGGTTAGGGGGTGCCTGAGTGGCTTAGTTGGTTAAGCCTCTGACTTTAGCTCAGGTCATGATCTCACGGTTTGTGGGTTCCAGCCCCACACTGGGCTCTGTGCTGACAGCTTGGAGCCTGGACTCTGCTTCAGCCTACTAGCGCTCTCTCTCTCTCTCTCTCTCTCTCTCTCTCTCTCAAAAATAAATAAACATTAAAACAAAAAAAACTTAAAAAAAACAGGTTATTGCCCTGCCCCAAGACCCCCCAAAAGTGCCTAATTGCTTCATATGTACATAACTAAGACACCAAATGATTTTTCCAAGAACAAAAGATCTTCAAAGTGATTTTCTGTTCCTGCCTATAAAGAGAAGTAGTTATAGTTTATTTCACTAAAATAATCAGTGTTCAACAATGATCCTATTAAAAAAACAAAACAATGATAATGTGCTTATATACCATATGACAAATTATGTAACTTGCATAAGGTGGAAATAGGTCTTGACCACAAAATCCATCTGTTTAACCACTATGCTTACAGCCTCTTCTCATTCAATTTAGATGCTAATGTGTCATTTATCTTATAACTCAGATATTATGTTAATTAAGTTTATTGCAGGGGTAGAAATCTCTAAATGTAAGCACTCTCCTGAACTATTGATAAAAGAGAGCTGGGCAACAAGTCTATTTATGAACTCGTGCATTTATATGGAAGATAGGTATACAGCATTTACTCTAAGAGAAAGTTGTGTTTTCTCTGCAAAGTTAGGTCAAAGAAGGGAGAACAGTACTCACCCATAGTTTCGGAGGGATTGAAACTGAGCAGTAAGTGAACATTTGAGTTGACACATATTGTTAACAAGTAGCATTCTTTAGAACTCCTGATATGGGAAAGCTATGTACAAGGTTGGATTAATGTGAGTTGATTTTGCTTTGCCCCACTTGGTGCAAGTGTAGGACAGTCAACTGACCTTTCAACTGATCAGTTTAATGAAAGTCACCTCTCAGCCTTCTCATCTTCAGGTTTGATAAGAATGAAAAACAGAGTCCACCAGATGGTTTTTACCTTTTCTCCTAGGTACTATTTTCCCATTTGCATTATTTTCCTCAGTAAAAATGAAAGTGAAAATGCATGTATATCATATTTCATAAACAAGACAACATTCTGACACAATATCAGCACTTTATGTTTTTTTAAGAGGGAAACCATATGCTGTAAAATGTGTGCTATGCTATCTGGAGTTCTTAACAGAAATTCCAGGAGGGTGAGAAATCTCTGAGAAGTTTCTGTACATCCAAAGGGGAATGAGTTGCCTGTCTTCTGACAAAACCTCAATGACACCTGACTCCTAGACCGCTGAGACCAGAGTCCTACCACTCACCTCCATTTGTAAGACTTTCTTTCCGGTGCTTGCCTGGGGCCAGGGTTGTGAGTCAGGATGATACTGAGCTATTTGTTTACCCCATCTCTACAAAATCATACCCCTACATACCAGTTCATATCGCTGTGTTGTCTTGCTATGGGTGATCTTGCTTTATTGTTGTTGTGGTTATTTTATATACTTAGAATTCTTTCTTAGCTTTTAAATCTAGTTTGGATTTGATGGGGCGCCTGGGTGGCGCAGTCGGTTAAGCGTCCGACTTCAGCCAGGTCACGATCTCGCGGTCCGTGAGTTCGAGCCCCGCGTCGGGCTCTGGGCTGATGGCTCAGAGCCTGGAGCCTGTTTCAGATTCTGTGTCTCCCTCTCTCTCTGCCCCTCCCCCGTTCATGCTCTGTCTCTCTCTGTCCCAAAAATAAATAAACGTTCAAAAAAAGAAAATTAAAAAAAAAAATCTAGTTTGGATTTGAGATGCACAAGGAAGGAAAAGTAAGATAAAAAACAGAGAGGGAGGCAAACCATAAGAGACTCTTAAATTCAGAGGACAAACTGAGGGCTGCTGGAAGGGAGGTGGGTGAGGGGGATGGGTTAAATGGGCGACGGGCATTAAGGAGGGCACTTGTTGGATGAGCACTGAGTGTCTTATGTAAGAGATGAAACACTGGGTTCTACTCCTGAAGCCAAGACTACACTGTATGTTAATTAACTTAAATTTAAATTAAAAAAAAATAAAAATTAATTTAAAAAAAGAAAAAGAAAAATGATAAACAGATATTCTTATATCAGCTTTATTCAGTTTTCGTATTTTTCCGGTTCTTTGACTTTATTCAGAAACTAAGAATTCCGGTTGACCCTTACTTCTAAGAAGTGAGGAACCCATTCCTGTCTTTACTTAGATTTGGATATGCTCTATGTTGTGTTGAGGAAGCATTCCACACTGAAAGAGGGTATGCATTTTTCTACAAGTTAGATGAGGTTTTTCCACTGGCTGAGTACACACTCTGAATAAACAGAGATATTCTCCGGTTCCTAAGGATGAGGAATGAGGACTGTGCCTCTTTCCTGGCTTTCCCACAAGATCTCCCTGGTGATTACTGGCCCAGACTAAGAAGTTGTGGGCAATCATATAGAAAGAAGCTAACTAACAATTCTTGAAAACCTACTATGTGCCAGGGACCATGCTTGATACATATTTTCCTTGTCTCATTTAATTTTCTTAACAATCCTATGAGGCAATGACCATTTTCCTTACTGTACAGATGAAGAAACTGAGGCCCAGAGAGATCAGGTAACTAGTCTGAAGTCACGGAGACAGAAGTAGCAGGGCAGGGACTCAAACGATACTTACTCAGATTCATGGCCAGCCTCTTTCCAGGCCCCGCATTCCCCGTCTGCAGACTCGGGTGGCTTGGGGGTCCAAACCCCACACTAGGAGCAGAGTCCAGTCATTGAAGTCACGCATTTGTCTTAGGTTTAGAGACAGCCAGAATATCAGAGTAGAGACTTTGGAGCTCAGTCAGGCCATGTGCTTACCACTGCTTTCCTAACCTCTTCTGTCTGGCCCTTTACTTTGAACGTGGGGCAGGCCCTGGTGTTCCGTGCTGACAGGAACTGAGCTGCTTTCTCAGGGGCTTGAATGAGGCTCTGAGTGTCTTTTTAGAGCCAGCTTTACATCAACAGCTATGCTCCTGTTGTTTGGAGGCCCTAGCATTCCTCATTTCAACTGATTACTTCTTTATTATCTTAATATAATATCATTGGCCATCTGGCCGATTTGAAATGGGAAGGAGACTAATACTGTACAATAATGATTTTCAGGTGGAACACCAAATCTATAGGGATATTCAAGGCATTTGCATTTAAAAAAAATGATTTTTTCTAACCTGTGCTAACTGTCCTTTTATCCTTATTTAGAGATTTCCATCATTTTAGTAATTTGGTACTGTTTTGCTGGTAGGTGCAGAGATAATGTGAAAAGAAAATATTTTTTTTCCTTTTTATGGATTAACAAATGTTCAGAATTTTTACTTGTAGTACTTTATCCTCTCCTATTTTTTCTATGTTGCAAGCAAAGTGTCATTTGATTTAAAGTGACATCAAGCACATTTCTTTTAGCAAAACCAAAGGTGGTGATCTTTAGATATACCAGTTAGACTTCTTCCCGCAATGGTTGACGTTTGTGCTTTGAATGTGAGAGGCTAATTTAACTCTGGAACAGGCAGTGGGCACTTCAGGATTCCTTGTCAGCAGGCACCTGAATGCCTTTGAAAGAACTTGCCGTCTGAGTATTTAGATGCCCCTTCTCTCTAAGGGTACAAGTGTGCATTCTGTGCCTAGATACCCATTATGAAGTTTCATAGTTCATTTATTAAATGTCTGCCACATGCCAAGCACAGAATTGTCTTCCATACATTATCACATTTCATTTCATCCTCACAACCATCCCATGAAAGAGTTATGGGATAGGCATATAGTATTCTCTCCACTTTTCAGATAAGGTGGCTGAAGTTCAGGTAGATCGATTTCCCAGTGGTTGCACACAGCTAGTGCCTAATGATAGCAGGGTTCACCAGCTCTGCCTGCCGTTTTCAACTGTAACAGCTTGCCTGAGAGTGAGCTAGCTGGAGAGTTTTAGGAGATGAGGCTGAGAAAGTGGTGGAAGGCTTTGAATTTTATTCTAAGTGACACCCCAAGGTTTGGATTCATTTACCCGTTCCTTACCGATTTATTGGGTACCAGGTTGGGCACGGAGGGCATCACAGTGAATCAACAAGCTTAACCTTGTCTTCCAGAAGCTTACATTCTGGCTGTTGGAGGTTTTGAGCAGAGAAATGACATGACCCAGTTTCAGTTTTACAGGGGCCGTCTGGCTGCAGGAGGAGTAGCTTGGGCAGAAGAGGGTGGGGCTCTGACCACCATGCTAGCAGAGGTGAGAAGCTGGGCTCTCGATGGACTTAGAAGAACTCAGCAGTGGCATTTTCTGAGCAATTGAATATAGACACTGCTCGCCCAGGCTTTAATGGGAACTCAGGTCAGCCTACATGCTAAACCTGTATTCTTTTAATTATGTTAAAATGCTCGAGTGTAAAGTGGCTTCACAACAATATTCAATTTAGTGGAAAATGTAGCGCCCATTCACTCCTTAGCACTAGGCTTATGAAAGGAGAATATTTGTTGGGGCCAGGAGGAGGCAGGTCCCGGCTCCCTTCCCCAGGAGCATTTATCATCCTGGCTGCAGCTGGCCAGGCTGTTCCCTCGAAGGCCGCATGCCTGGGTGGCAGCATTTGTGTGGTTACACTGGAGATTTGTAGCGTGCCCGTCTCAGTGCCCCTCCAAGTCCTTCCCTGTGGCTCCCCTGTGGTGAGGCAGGCGCATAGATCCTCTTAATAAGAGTCAAGCCCAGCTTCTTGTTGTTCTGTCACGGTTATTTCTCTCAAATGATATTAGAAGGTCCAAATCGGAACAGGTTTTAATTCTTGGTCACAAAATGAGACTTTTAGCATATTGCGTTCCCATTTTTTTAAGTTTGGAAAACAGATATCCTTGTAGTTAACTTTTACTGAGCAGACACTGTCACTGAAAAATGGTCCTAGATGTGCCAGATCTTTAATAACTCCAAGACAGAAATTTGTATTTCCCAAGTCGATGAAATTGTCACCGAGCTGTTTGTGAAGCAATAAGGTAAATAAAATGTCATCTGCATGCAATTCATTTTCATTGACCTGAAGCGAATGACCTTGTATTTCCAAATAGTAAAGGAAAATGACCGTGGGTAACCATTAACACGGTATCTGCTCTGCAGCCATCATGTCACTGAGAATAGCACGGACAGCTTGTGGATTTAGACTAAGGAGCAACCCCCTTCACACCTGATCTTGAAGCAGAGCCAAATGATTGGGTTTCAGTTAGTCATTGGAAGACTCCCTGATCTGCCTAGAGTCCTGCTGACTGCATCTTCTCTATGCAATCTAACATTCCACTGACCTTGGCCTTCCACTGGGTCCTGCTGGGCAGGTTGTCCATTCAGGATATGATTAGAGGCTCTCACTTCTGGCCTGCAGGCAGCACTTGTACAACCCCTTTCTCCATTAGTCTGCCCTGGAGATCAGCCCTGAGGGCGCTTCTTTGCTGTGTCAGCCACACTCTGAATCAGGCAGCCACATCAGCAAGAGATGAATATGCGTGCCTCTGAGTTCCTCCTGTCTCCAGAATGCAGATGAGGGGCCTTGCCATTTTGAAAAAATTTTAAATCACCTGAAGGATCACTTGTTTTATTTTATTATTTTTCCCAGGGTTGCGACCAAAGAGGACTCTGCGTTTGGTGCTCTGGACTGCAGAGGAACAAGGTGGAATCGGTGCCTTCCAGTATTATCAGTTACACAAGGTAAGGAAGTAGCCACGGGTTGCTGGGCATTTGCGTGTTTAACATTAGTGTAAATAAACCGGAAGCATCTGCGCTTTTGGTTGAAAAATTCCCTCTATTGTCCGGAAGACTCTCAACAATTCTTTGTGGTAGGCTGACCCCAGCAAACACCCCTTGCAAAAGCCTTCATCCAGTCCTACGGCAGAGAATGCACTGGTGAACCGAGGGTGCTATGTTGTAGACCTGAGGGCTTCTCTGTTTCTACATCAGTCTGTGACCTTAGAGGAATCCCACCTGCCACGCTGCCATTTTCTTAAAGCCTCTCTGGTTCAGCTATTTCTTGTGTGCCAGAGAAACAGTAATAGGTAAGCATTTCCTCTCACCACTGAGCCCTCTCCCATACTTGTGTGCCCTAAATCCTCCTGGATTTAGAACCAAACGCGGGGGCCTAGAGCCAGCCAGGAGCATCGATAATGGCAGTGGGACTGGCAGCACCTCAGACCAGGCTATGTGGAAGACAGCTTGGTTTGACACTGACTTTAATAAGGCAAAAGTGAAGCTTGAGGCAAGAAGGTGATAGTGGAAGATGATGATTAGAAATACAAGACCGCGGTGAAGATGGGGGACAGGGAGATTAATGTCAAGAACCACCGTTGAGAGAGGGCAAAGTGTACAAGCTCAGAGATACTCTGGAGCAAATCAAATGTTAGTTCAAAGAGGAATTTCCAAATCAGTGGGTGAGCTGCTGAACAGTGATGGGCAGAGGAGCAGGGTCTGGTCTGCTGCTGCTGGGTTGTTTTTCCTGCATTTCCAGATTACGAGGAACAGATTTGCAAGCTTAAATGATCAAAATCAGAGAAAGGTTTGTTTTTTGAATTTTGTTTATACCCTTTGGGATCATTTACAGAGTCAGTCTCTATAACCCTACTTCAGTTAGAGCTTAAGAATAATGAGCTAAGGGGCATGAATTTGGCCACTGAAGATAGTTATTTACTGTACAAAGGAAAACCATGCTTTATGCTTAACGCTTTTACCACTTCGGTTCTTTTGGCCTCGAGTGATCCTGGAGAATCAGATTATTCCAGATAAGTGTCCTTTGGTTGGTGGGTCAGTAGCATCATCTTCTATGTGTTGTGGTTGACTAGAACTCCAGATGAGAGCTATTCTAGATTCAGCAACATTCATTTAATATAGCGTCCCGCCTACTATGCTTCATGCATTAGATTAGGCGCTAGGTTTCATGTCATTAAACAAGCCACCCGAAACTTACCGAGACTGCAGTATAAAGGACACCAACCACTGAACTTCAGTCATACAATCATGTGTGGAGTGTTCTGATAAAGTACTGATGGCAGAGACAGGAAGCTCACCTAACCTGCCCACGGAGAGCATTCAGGATAGGCTACATGGCAGAAATGACATCTAACCAGAGACTTCAGGACTGAATAGAAGTAAGCTAAGGAAAAGGAGTTGGTACGGGGGAGGTGGGTACTTGGCAGTGGGAACTGTATGTGTGAAGGCTGGAGGTAAAGACAGCATCACACGCACACTGAGGAAGGGGAAGGGACTCAGAGTGGCCGGTGCACGGAATGGAAGCTGCAGTGGTCAGAGCACACAGTAGAGAGGTAAACAGGGGCCTGAACAAGAAGGACGTATACATCATGTTTACAAGTTCACACTGTATCTTTGTTTTTCAATTTCATTCTTTTAATTTACATCCAAATTAGCATATAGTGCAACAATGATTACCTTGAGGCGACAAGAGTAACTGAATTATTTTTAAGGAGGCGCTTTTAGCTTCTATACACCTTGGACTCTATAAGCAACATAATACCTAAGAACTGGTTTGAAGCACATTTATTCTCGATAATATATTCTACTCAAAGAAAAAAAAATTGGATTTAAACTGCAGTGGATCTGGCTTGAACTTTCCTCAACCGCTGAAATTCCTTCAATCTGAAATAAGGTTTATTTCTCTGTAAGGTTTTGAGTTTCACTGTAGCCTACTAAAATACATGGATAAAATCAGAAATGACTTGATTCTAAGCTTTTAGGAGGTTGGCAATAAAATATATATATATACACATACATATATATATATGTATGTGTATATATATATATATATATATATATACACACACATTTTTTTCCAGAGGACATGAAATCACATTAACAGAACTGGTTTATCTTGACAGTATCCATGTTGCCTCTCTACAAAAGTCTATATATTGGTGGCTGGTCTGCTTTGCATTTTCAGGGATGAAAAGAAATTCCAGAAAGGGAGACATAGGTGTTTTATTTATAGATATCTCTTTATCTCACCTTTAAAAAACATTCTGCATGTTTATATGATACAGCCAATTTCAAAGGACTTATTCTGTATTCTCATGATTAACATATTGAATGAGGCATTGCCAACAGCATTATCATTTCTGGGGTGGCTTTAAATAAATGTAATAAGGAAGTCACAAATCAGAGAGGACGAATGATATTGTCTTTAAACTTTTCTATGGCATTTTTTAATACCAGAAAATAGTCAAACAATGTCCGATTCACTCCAGCTGTAACAGAGAGATCCTCTGTTCTAACTAAGGTTATGATAGCTGCTGAAATAAATAAGCCCTATAATTTCAGTGCCTTAACATAATGAAGATTTATTTCTTGCTCATTTAACATCCAATCTACAGGAGGGTTCCTCTCCACATAGTCATTCAAGGATCCAGGCTCAGAGACTCTTCAGCAACATGGCTCTCAATATTGCCTTGAGCATCAATATATATCCAGCTGGCAGTCAGACGGAGAGTGGAGAGGTTTTATAGGACAGTTCTGGAAATGGATGTGGAAAAGCAGAGAGTTTATGTTTGCTTAACTGAAGTCTGAAAGATCTTTATCCTCCACTTAACATGGTTCTGTCTAAGAGAAAGCTAGGACTAGGTGGATATAGTAAGTTATATAACTGTGTTGTTTTAATTCTTGTGAAGTAGAAATAATGAAAGAAAACAAGTAAAAGAACAGGGATATCAGTAAACAATTACTTGACAAAAGTTTCTATTTTATATTAAAGAGAATGCTATATCCTATAAACCACAACTGGCAGACAAGGGAACATAGCCTTCTTCCTCCCACATTCAACCCACCAAAACACTGGAAGTATGAACATAGAATGGTCACCACAGCTCAACTTTCCAAGGCCTTGTTCTTGCCTTCTCCCCTCCAATAAGAAACTCAATCCACTACTGGCCTTCAGGAGAACTGCTTCTAGTCTTTGTTCTGCCACTAACTGAACATGAGACCTGAATAATGAGTCCTTTAGCCTCTCGGAGACTCAGTTTCCTCAACTCAACTTATTGAAGTTTATCTTCCCTTCTCAACCTTCACAATGTAGAGAGACTCTCATATCATAATTATGCTTTGCTCTACTGAGAACAAAGTATTATTTACAATTAAAATGTACAATTAGTCATGCCCTTCTAAGATCTAGTGTTATTGTCTGTGAGAAAACAAAGGCAGTGTTACCTTCAGCAGCACAGTTGGAGATCAGTAAACTTCTATTGTTGAAAATTTACCCTACAACAGACACTCTAGCCTGAAGGAAGTTTAACCATCATCCCTGTCACACTTGTTCCTCCTTCATTATTGTTTCTATTAATGACAGTGTCATCCTCCCCACTGCCAAGTATCAAAATGTCACTGACACCTTTCCTTCCTTCCTCTTCCTTGTGGTCCATATCTAATAAACAGTAAAGCCCCATTCATCCTACATTTTGTCACTTTTGATGAATCCCTCATTTCTATGCCCCCTGCCTTTTCTCTAGTTCAGGCTTTCCTTGATACCCACCAAACCAAGATAATCTTCCAGAAGCCCGGCTCAATTCAGACAAACCCTCTGTCTCCAAACCTTCAGTTGTTCCCCAGCACTAATAGAATCTAGCTCAAATTGGGGCTCTTGAGTCTTAGTTGGTTAAGCGTCGACTTCGGCTCAGGTCGTG
The DNA here is from genome assembly GCF_022079265.1 of Lynx rufus. Classification (NCBI taxonomy): domain Eukaryota; kingdom Metazoa; phylum Chordata; class Mammalia; order Carnivora; family Felidae; genus Lynx; species Lynx rufus. Next base: position 9,614,220 of record NW_025814841.1, on the reverse strand, counting down.
ATCTCATAGTTCGTGGGTTTGAGCCCCGCATTGGGCTCTGTGCTGACAGTTCACAGCCTGGAGCCTGCTTCGGATTCTGTGTCTCCCTCTCTCTGCTCCTCCCCTGGTCGAGTCTGTCTATTTCTCTCTCAAAAATAAATAAACATTAAAAAAAAAAAAAAGAATCTAGCCTAAATTGTTTAGCTTTTTGGTCTTTGTGGTTCTCCATGCCATGGTTTCCCACCAGTCTTCTCCAGTGTCCTCTAGTCTGACAAGAAGGAGTGGTTCCTTACACATCCCACACTGGCCTTTCTTCATATCAGTAATCATACAGTTTTTCTGCCTTGAATTCTCTTCTTTCCATCTCTTACATGTTTTACAAGGATGAACTCAAAGGCCCTCTTTCCCACAGCACATTCTCTGACTAGGGGCGCCTGGGTGGCTCAGTCAGTTAAGCTTTGACTCTTGATTTTGCTCAGGGCATGATCTCATGACCCCGAGATCGAGCCCTGCCCCACATGGAGCCTGCTTGGCATTCTCTCCCTCCCTCTCTCTCTCTGCCCCTCCCCCATTTGTGCTCACACATGTGTGCACGCTCTCTCGCTCTCAAAAAATAAATTTAAAAAATTAAATGGAGCACCTGCGTGGCTCAGTCAGTTGAGCGTCCAACTTCGTCTCGGGTCATGATCTCACAGTTTATGGGTTCTAGCCCCGCACTGAGCTCTGTGCTGACAGCTGAGAGCCTAAGCCAACTTCAGATTCTGTGTCTCCCTCTGTCTCTGCCCCTACCCCACTTGCACTCTGTCTCTCTCTCTCTTTCAAAAATAAACAAATGGTAAAAAAAAAAAATTAATTAAAAAAAGAGTATTTTCTGACTAACTCTTCAACCCCTGATTGAACATAATCTTTCTATCCTTGAAATAAATATAACACCTGACCTAGACATTTCTAAGAATGTGGAATAATTTCTAATCTACAGGAAAGAAGGAAGGAAGGAAGGAAGGAAGGAAGGAAGGAAGGAAGGAAGGAAGGAGAGAAAAATGCAAGAAAGGAAGGTAAAAAACAAAAGAAGTCAGAGTCTTCGGCCATAAGGACCTTGCATTCTACTTAAATATTAATTTTAAACTCACACATAAAAAATTTAGTATAACAAACAATATATAATAAGGTTCTAATTTATGTACTAAAAGTATCTTGCTTTTACAAAGAATTCTATCCCTGACAGGGTGCCAAGTGCTATAAAGGCTTAGCACTTGGATGGATGGAAAGGAATTAAGAAAAGGGAGAAATGGCTATGACTTGTTGGTCATGAGGAAGGCTCCTTGAGGAATATGTGGGTTTGAGTGAGTAATCAGGAAGAGGAAAATTAGAACCCTACTCTCCTTTATATTGGTGATGACTAAGACCCAAGGTATGTCTTTGGCTCCAGTGTAGGTGATATCAAAGAGGAACGGAACATTTATTTGGGGAGGACCTATTTTGGTAATTGCAAAATAAAAGATTTGAACTTTTAAAATAATTTTCCTTTTATGGTGTAGTTATGGTTATTAGTGATCATTATCAGTAAGGGACCAAAAATCTGTGGCTGCAGGCCAAATCCAGCCTGCCACCTGTTTATGTACAGACCTCAGGCTAAGACTGTTTTTTACCCCATTAGCCGACTACGTGACAGAGACTATACATGGCCTGTAAAACCTAAAATATTAAATTTCTAACCCTTTACAGAAAAAGTTTGCTGACCCTTAATCTATATGATAAAAAATATAAAAGATTTTATATTAGTATTTCCATACAACAATTTATGTATGGCTTTTTATGACCTAAAAGATAATTTTATTAATTCTGCTTGGAACCAATTAAGTATTCTTCAAGAAGACATTATTATAATACTATAAATTTACAGGTTCTGTCCTTTGTTCTATGCACTCTTTTTAGGTATTTATTTGATAGTAAAGTTGGCTATGTAGTATCACTTATGGATAAAAATAGAATGCAGAAAATTATTTTTCCTTCTTTTTGTTACTCAGAAGAATTCCTTCTTCCTCTTCATATAATCTTTTTAACAGTGAAAGTTCTATAAAGGCTATTTTTTTAAATGTTTATTTATTTTTGAGAGAGAGAGAGAGAGAGACAGAGCACAAGCAGGGGAGGGGAAGAGAGAGAGAAAGGGAGACAGAATCCAAGGCAGGCTCCAGGCTCTGAGCTGTCAGCACTGAGCCCTACATGGGGCTCAAACCCATGAACCATGAGATCATGACCTAAGACGAAGTCAGACACTTAACTGACTGAGCCACCCAGGTGCCCCTATAAAAGCTATTTTAATGGACACATGTAGCTAAACTTTTGTACAATGAAAGTAAAATTAATATTAACTATCTTTTTCTTAGGAAATACATCTTGGTTTACAATGTACTTTTATCATATACTCATAGAAAATATAAAATTAAAGTGATTTAAAATTATATGGTGAAACTTATTGCCAAACTAATTTTCAAAATTTTAATCAGATTAATAGTTACCTTTACTTCATAGTTTACTTTCTTATGAAATATTAGCTAAATTGTAATAATTGCTAACCTTACTAAATTGTTGTGAAATATGTGAGGCTATTTGTGGTTCGTGTATAGATTTTGAAATTCATGTGCAACTCTATTACAATGTCTAAAACACTCTTTTCAAGAAAAACTTTGGCTCAAAAAGGTCTATAAGCATTTTGGAGGAGGTAACTAAATAAAGTACTTCAACCAGGAAATGAATTTTTTACTATATTTTGGAGTCATCTAGAATAGAAATAATCCTGAGGGTTCATCCAGCATGCCCATAACAATTCGTAGCAGAAAGTCCTATAAAGGACATCTACATATTTTTCTCTTATTAAAAAAATGCTACTTCACATATTTTGATAAGTTGTAAAATGTTCTCTTCCAGATCTAAAGTTTCTTCCACTTTCTTTCTTCACATTAGTAAAGGAACATGAGAATTATTTATATGCATATTGCTTGTGCTTTATGTAATTGATTTTTGAAACTAACATGTTTTTCATGCTAACAGTGTTTTACTGAGGTAAAATTAGCATTCAGTAATAAAATGCACAGATCTTAAGTACATAACACAATATATTTAGCAAATGTATACCCCTGTGTAACCATCACCCAGATGGATATAGAGCATTCCCATTACCTTAGGAAGCTTCCCTTTCCGATCAACTTTGGAATTAGAAAATATTATAGATGATTTTATTTAACCTTCAAATCAGTGAATAAAATGAGTGTTGTCCCGATGCCATTTGCCTAATCTGCTTTTCATGGGAACCATGTTACTTTCTTCTCTACTCTTGGAAGGAGAGCATAATGTCATTTCTCATGTCCTGAAACGTACAAAAGAGGGAAAAAAAAATCCTAGAATAGATTCAACTAGATTTCTGGCATTTTTTAATCTTTTCCATTTTAAGCAAAAATATCTGTCATAATTATAATGAGTAAGGTAATGTAGCCTTGAAAAAGCCTCATTACACAAGGTAATCAAATAAAATAGATTGATATGTTCTATTCTGGCATAAAAAATATTTTAACCTTTTCCTGATTTATTGCACAAACTACTGGCAATTGAATTATAGGGATTATGAACACCGCTGTGTTCTGGTAGTCATTAATTAGGGCTATATTTTAAGTAGGCTTTATTAAGTGAGGGAGGGGATGTATGATCATTATAAATACAGCATTTTACCCTGACTCTCGCCAACTCTAAAGCAGAAAAATTTGGAATGAATGTGTATGGTATTTTGTCAGAATTTCTTGTGTTGCCGATGCCAAGGAACAAAATTTCCTCCTATGTAAAAATACAAAAATCCTAGCTTCTTGTAGTCGTGGAGTTCTTGCCAACTTCTCAACCCTAATTAGATTCATGTTTCATTCTAAAGTAAAGGGATATGGTAGAAATGCTTGTGAGACTTCTTTATGGTAGCTGTGCAAATGGGTTTACTTAGGCAATTTTATTTCACCAACCCTATCACCTCTATATAATGTGAATATAGCTTGGGTGACACTGCCAGAGTGGGAACAGTTTTGTGCTCATCTGCAGCTCTGGTTATAAAAATAATAGACTTTATATACCCATTCAGCATAATTGTGTCTGGACCGTGTCTCCAGCGCGGCCTTCCTTACATCGTTAATGTTCCATGCAGTATGGACGTACTAATCACAGGTTATTGTCTCAATCGTTACTGCTGGGCTTTTATGCATCCTGTGTTTTTCTTCCAGTGCCTTCCAGTGCCTATGTGTTTGCATTAGTCAGTCAAGCACACCACAAAATTGGTTTAAATTTCATTTATCTCAGTGTGTCGTTGGTCTGGAGCCCCTCATAGTTCCAACATTCACATAATTTCTACAGCACACCTGGGAGCTCTTTGGGGTCTTACTAGAATTTATGAATCAATTTTTTTAGTAAAGTGAAAGGGCTGTCTTTTATATTTGTTTGCTCTCTCCTGTGTAGATTCCATTATGACTATGGGGCTTCAGAATCCTCTGAATACTATGTGTAGTATTTATATATAGATGTATGTCAGCCTAGGCAGAAATATCAAAATATTCCCTTTGATATTAGGGAATCTCATTATGTCACCTTGTGAATGAACATGAGTAGGCTTTGACTCACCTCTTTCCTTTATGTCTTTAGAAAGGATCCTTCTTAGCTGGTTTTTATTAAAGGAAAGGAAAGAAAAGGAATAGTTTAAAGTAAAAAGACTGGCTGTGCCAACTAGGACTGACTCTCCCCATATTCTTTGGGCCGCAGGACTTTGCCTACAGTTGTGGGGCAATATTTACCATATAACACCTTATGGTTTCGGATCACAGTGAAGTTTGGCTTGAGTATTGGTTGTAGCTCTATACATGTAAAGAACAGTATTCTGACTTATTCACTACCATTGGTAACCCAAATAAGGCAACTACACTTTTAAGGTTGTTCTGAGAACATTATGCCAAAACACTGAGGTCTATTGTGACTTCTCATGGCTGGCATCTTATCTCATTTATTCTGCATTCCTGAAACTGTGAAGGACTTCAGTTTGCATCCAGACTATTTTGCCAGCTTACTAGAGGTTGCCAACGAGGTACAAATAGTCTCTGCCTCAGTGCCTCCCTATTGATCTGATTGATCATGCCTCCCATGATCTGACCCAGAAGGACCCATAGCATATTTGGTGCATGAACTTTCTAAGGAAATCAGGTTGGCACATCAGGACACACAAATCTGAAGTATCATGCCTTAGGCTCCCAAGTGACCTATGGGTCAGAGCCTTTGAACTAAATTATCCCATTACATGTGCTGCAGATGTACTAAGGTACAGAATCAGCAAACCACTTTTGAATCACCGGCACTATGTTAATTTACCCAGGGCTGTCTTCTTCTCTTCGTCTTCTAAACAAAGACTGGCCAACTTGTTCTTAAAGGTCCAAGTAGCAAATATTTTAGGCTTTCAAGCCCTACCATCTCTCTACTTAACTCTGATATTGTAGTGCAAAAGCAGTCACAGACAATACTAGACAATGAGCATGGCTGCCTTTCAATAAAACCTTATTTAAAAAACACCACCAGGGGCGCCTGGGTGGCGCAGTCGGTTAAGCGTCCGACTTCAGCCAGGTCATGATCTCGCGGTCCATGAGTTCGAGCTCCGCGTCAGGCTCTGGGCTGATGGCTCAGAGCCTGGAGCCTGTTTCCGATTCTGTGTCTCCCTCTCTCTCTGCCCCTCCCCCGTTCATGCTCTGTCTCTCTCTGTCCCAAAAATAAACGTTGGAAAAAAAAAAAAAAAACACCACCAATAAGCAGCAGGTCAGCTTTGGCGTGCTGGTTACTTTTGTTGACTCCTGTTTTATACCCTTATTCGGAACAAGTTTAGGAAACTTTCTTCTGAAGCCTTTTCCAGTCTCACAGTCTTACCTTTTGGTGGAAGAGGCTTGTAGTACATAGTGAAATTCTAGCATTTAGGGTATCTTGTATCTAACATTTAGTTGTGTCTTGGTGGGCTTTAGTAGGACTGTTTGTAAGCTCAGCTCTCAAGAGGTGACAATACCCTTAGGTATTTTGCTAACAAAACACATCATTACCAGGTCAGTCTATTGTCTTAGTGATAGCCAGCCAAGGAACCACACAACAGGCAAGGGAACCTGGCTAGAGGAAGGGGTAAGCATACTTTCCCACTACAAGAACAGAACCCTTTATTAAGATAACTAAATACAATAGTGTTCAAAAATATATTTTAAGGGGCATATTTTAAAAAATGTCTATACATATAGAAGGGTCTTTTCAAGAAATGAACACCCCAATACACCTAGCAACTTTCTTCCTAATCCCTAACAGTTGTCATTCACGTTTTATAACCACATCCTAGTTTTATCCACAGATTTGCCTACAGTATTTCATTTTTAAACATGATTTATTGTCTAGGAGAGAGGTTCTTCCCAGGAGATGCCCAGAACATCATATCCTTTGATAATCAGTAGCCCCTCTGGAAGTTTGTGCCCTACTTCTGGCTGCTATGGTTTTTGTGTACTTCTGCTAGAGTAATAAATGTATAGCTATTAAAGAATGGTCTGTCAAAGATGGCTTGAGGAACGAATGGGCAGAATAAAACTGGCATCAAGGTCAATGCTAGAAAGCAGCTACTGGGTGGTGATTTCACTTTGTTCTCTGAGAAATAGTGTCCAGAAGCCACAATCAGTAGGACTAAAACTATGTTACTTTCAGGACTGAAGATCAAACAGGGAATTGAGAAGCAGAATCATGGGACACCATTGTGACTACAACCTGAGTACTTTCTATAGTCCTTTATCCTTCTCTATGGAACTCATTCTAATGGGCCATCCTATAAGTAGTAACCCAAGTCCGGTAGTATCTTAAATGTGCCACTTGTCCCCTGATAGAGTTGATCTTGGAATAATTATTTTTTCCTAACCAAAAGATTAGGGCTTTTATTCCTTTTTTTTTTTTCTTTCAGAAAACCTTATTCTTGCATACTCTTATCAAGTGCTTGTCCTGCATTGGCAATTATTCATTCTATAACCTGAGGTTACCCCTAGCAACCAGCAGTTTCAGAGTTTTGGTTTGGTTGCAGAGTTCTCTTAAAGGAGAGTTCTCAGAATCAATTTCTAAAGGCCTTTTATATGCCACACAGCAAAACATATATATACAACAGTTCAGATTTTAACAGCTTAACAAGGTCTTTCAACAAAGTTTTAAAATGGTTTCATAGCATGAGTTATTTTGAGATTAGACAGAATTTCCATTACTAGTTAAAACAGGAGTATAATTTGCTTTTATTGATTTCTATAGTTTCATTTAATAAAACTCATCCAATGAGATGCACCACCCCATGAAATCACAGGCAGTGCTATAGTAAATACTTGTAAATATGTTTCAGAAAAGTCTCCTGGCATTAACTGAGGGCTGGGAGAATGTATGGCATGCATCCTTTCCCCCTCACTGGCATAACTGGATGGTTTTTCCCCCTCCAAAGCTCTGGAAAATACTTTATTATACCCTGCAGAGCCAAATGGGAAGCAATCAAGCTGTTTTGTCATTTGAATTAGGAAAGGTCAAAGGGAGGAGAATGTAATAGTAGATGGAGGGAAAAGTTCTTTATGAAAATTGTCCATTTTTTTCCATGTAAGGGAAAGTAATTTGTTCCTTTTAATAGATCTGAAAATCCAGTAGTAGAGACTTTTTTTGGATAGACACAGAGAGAAAAGAAACCATCAAGAATTTTAAAAGATCCCATTTCCCAAATAAATATGTAGCAAGTTGTTACTATTTATAAGATATTGTAATAATCTCTTGCACCAGTGTGATCATTTATAAATAAGAGTACTCTTTCACAGACTTTGATAATAGTAATAACTCTGGTAGTTGCCATTCAATGTACTGTTTTCCTTATTTCATACATGAAAATGAAGAAGCCTGGAGAAGTAAGGAATGTTGCTCCCCAAGCTGCACAGCACAACCATGAGGTATAGAATGTGAACTTGAACCTAGCTTTTCTATCTCAAGATTTCAGCCATAATAACTTCTATGACCATGTACTTCTCTGCCATCCATCTTAAATATAGGAGATACATATATATATATATGTAGGATATGTGTGTGTGTGTGTGTGTGTGTGTATCCACTTCTCATAGACTGAAGTACATACACACCAATAAAATCAGGTATGGTGGTTAAGTAACATATGAATGGATGAATGGAGAAGGCACTTCAAAATGCTTAAAATACATATAGCACAGAATCATATTCTACAACATTTTAGGGGATAAGGCTAAATAACACTATATAATCATGCAGACATCAGCTACACCAGTAATTCTCAATGTTTTATATTGGTACTTGCTCTGGAGAGTATAAAAATAAATATATTTATTTGTTCCTGAAGTTAACTCTCTACATCTTGCTACAATGATTAAAAAACTTTTTAATCTTTGCTGTAATATTCTCTTAGCTTGGGGCATTTTCTAAGTAACGTTTTAGCTGGACAATAGATAAAATCAAAAACCATCCAAAGAGAACTTTCAGTGATATGAAACACCTTCTCAAGCTAATAATGTTAAGATCATTCCACTATTTGAAAGAGTGTCTTCAGATCAGAGGCACCCCAGGATACCACCTCAGGACATTTCCCAGTGCCTCTAATCTTAAAAGAAAAGAAAAATGAGAGAAAAATTCTAATCCTTGAGAGATGGAAATAGCGTATATATTTATCTGTTTATATATTCTCCACATGTGTATAGCTTAGACACCTAGAAAAATATATCAGGACCCTCCACATATCAATTTCAGCTTTCTACTTCCAGGTACTGTGCCTGATACACCAAAGACACTAGGGTGGGTCCCTGCTAGTGCTAGTTTTAAAGATTTCCAAGGACAGGCTTTCACTAATGTCAGTATTTTTTAACATTATTAGACAATAAGGATATTCCAGGCCACGTCCACTTAGCAGTGTCTTAATTTAAGGATGCAACTTAGGGTACTGAGGATACTGCAGGAGCAATTATAAAAGAAAGTAGCTGTGAGGTCTCCAAAAGGTGGTGTCCCTTAATCCTATCTGCCTTAGTAGTTTCAGTGTGAGCTCACTGAGGAGAGATAGGTGAGTTGGGGGCAAGAGATGAATTGTGAATTGCAAAAGAGACATTTAAATATATCTGCAAACTAAACTCAAAGAACAAATGATTCAACATTTGTTCCAGGTTTTTGTTTGTTTGTTTGTTTTGTTTTTAAGAAAGTAGACTCTAACTTATTCTTTCCTTGATTAGGAGATAAAATAACCTTTTAGCATGTTCTTTTCTTCATAACTGAGAGCCCAGTTTGTTGGTACTTTAATCGGCAAACTGTTTACTGAGTGGGTTGGAAAACTGTACCTGCCAAAATGGATTGGTGTTTGCTCTTCTTCAGTGTAAGGTGGCTATGACCAAGAGCTGCCCCTTGTGGTGAGTTCAGCCTGCCAGAGTCTAGTACAACAGAAATGGAAAGGAGAATAGAAATGAAAGACAGATTCAAGAGTGTAACAAAGAGTTGGATCCTAAGGCACTAAGCCTGTTGGCTTCAACAAGAGCCTGCCAGAAAGGCTTTGACCACCCATGTGATTATTATCTTTTCGTCTTTTAGGCAATTTCCTTAATAGGGCATACTGTGGTGATGGCTTCCATTGATAGTCTCTAGTTAAATGACTTTTTCTGAATCACCAAGTCAAGAATGGAGCAAATAAAGATGGAAAAAATATTCACTTGTACACAAAGCTTCTTTCTTCAGTTCTCTGACACTGTAGTTAATGCCTAATTATACTGACACTCCTACTGTACAAAAATATTGAGAATGCAGATATAATTTCCCAGCTAATTATTGCATTATATGGAAGTGACATGTGTGGAGTAATAAATTAACATTGTCTTCATAAGAGCCAGTAATTGTGGACTTTCATATTTAAATTTTCAAGTGGGATGAAGTACACTTCTCTCATGACTATTCTGATTAAATGAAAAATCCTTTCTATATTTATGAGTAAAATACCACCTTCTTTTAGCAGATCTTTACCACTGATGTAGGGTAGTGAGATGCATGTGAGTAAATTATTACTGACAGAGAAACCCAAGGTATGTCAAGGGGATGGCTACCAGCAGCTACAACAGTCTAGACTATGCCTCTTTTCTTTTTTTTTTTAATTAAAAAAAATTTTTATATTAAGTCTAATTTATTGTCAAATTGGTTTCCATATGACACCCGGTGCTCATCCCAACAAGTGACGTCCTCAATGCCAATCACCCACTTTCCCCTCTCCCCTACCCCCCATCAACCCTCAGTTTCTTCTCAGTACTTAAGAGTCTCTTATGGTTTGCCTCCTTCCCTCTCTAACTTTTTTCCCCCCTTCCCCTTCCCCATGGTCTTCTGTTAAGTTTCTCAGGATCCACATATGAGTGAAAACATATGGTATCTGTCTTTCTCTGCCTGACTTATTTCACTTAGCATAATACTCTCCAGTTCCATCCACGTTGCTACAAAAGGCCAGATTTCATTCTTTCTCATTGCCAAGTAGTATTCCATTGTATATATAAACCACATCTTCTTTATCCATTTGTCAGTTGATGGACATTTAGGCTCTTTCCATAATTTGGCTATTGTTGAAAGTGCTGCTATAAACATTGGGGTACAAGTGCCCCTATGCATCAGCACTCCTGTATCTCTTGGGTAAATTCCTAGCAATACTATTGCTGAGTCATAGAGTAGATCTGTTTTTAATATTTTGAGGAACCTCCACACTGTTTTCCAAAGCGGTTGCACCAGTTTGCATTCCCACCAACAGTGCAAGAGGGTTCCCATTTCTCCACATCCTCTCCAGCATCTACAGACTCCAGAATTGGACCCACAAATGTATGGCCATCTAATCTTTGACAAAGCAGGAAAGAATATCCAATAGAAAAAAAAAACAGTGTCTTTAACAAATGGTACTGGGAGAACTGGACAGCAACATGCAGAAGGATGAAACTAGACTACTTTCTTACACCATTCACAAAAATAAACTCAAAATGGATGAAGGACCTGAATGTGAGACAGGAAACCATCAAAACCCTAGAGGAGAAAGCAGGAAAAAACCTCTCTGACCTCAGCTGCAGCAATTTCTCCCTCCACACATCTCCAAAGGCAAGGGAATTAAAAGCAAAAATGAACTATTGGAACTTCATCAAGATAAAAAGCTTCTGCACTGCAAAGGAAACAATCAACAAAACTAAAAGGCAACTGATGGAATGGGAAAAGATATTTGTAAATGACATATCGAATAAAGGGCTAGTATCCAAAATCTATAAAGAACTCACCAAACTCCCCACCCGAAAAACTATGCCTCTTTTCTTAAACATGGCTCAAGCAGTACATGCGTGAATCATAATGAAGGAAATTTCCTTTCATTTTTAAAAAACACAATCATTTACACCTCTTCAACTAGAACAACAGAATTCCAAATATTATATTTTCAAATTTAAACTAGGAAATCATGGTGGAGCCTGAGGGAGGGGAGAAGGAACTCAAGAGTGACTCTGTGAGATTGGTTGCAAGAAATGCAGTCTCTACTTCTTTGATTTAAGGCTTATCAGTCATAGGGGGTGCAGTTAGGATTTGTAAAACTTTAAAGGAAAAATAAAACTACATTAAGTGTGCATTTTTACACTGACGGTAGCATACAACAACTTACACTTTTGTAGTTATAGTCAAAGTCTGTCCAAGTCTAAAGATGGCATTGGATTAAATACCTTTTGGTCATCAGCAGTGAGGTCTCCAAATCAGGGTGAGAGGCCACTTTGTGTAAGTTTTGCTCATCATTTTGACAAGGGTCTGCTAAAAATGTGCCTTTAGAGTTGACCACCTGATTATGAAGTATATTGAATACAGGCTTTCTCTGTATTTCCAATCTGGCTACTTTGTTTTCCATTTTACTTCCAACTTAATATTTTTAAAACCCATACAGCTTTTCCTGAAAGTCTAAGGAAGCTTTTCACAAATTGTTCAGGACCTGCTTGGAGGCCTCCAGATGCATGTTTGGTTACACCAGTCTTTGCTAACCTTGAACATTCTAGGATCTAATCTGAAAATTTGGTCATTTCTACTGCCTTTGTTTTGCCTCATGTGAAAAATCAATCTTTCGCATACATCAAAACTTTATGAAGAATTTTAAGCCATAATTAGGGATGCATATTTAAAATTTAGTGATCCGTGTTAATAGCAATGCAAATAACTTAGCTACGGTGTAAAATGAATTACCAGAGCCCTTTCTGGTGATGTATGATGAAGTTTGCATGTGGACAAGCAATGATAACTAATTAATATATGGCACGATTTGTTGTTTGCTTGGTATTTGGGAAGTATCTTATGGAATGTGTCAATAGCAAGATGCCTTCTCATTTCCAAAAAATGTTAAAATAGGAGAAAAATGTGATTATTACAATGGGGGAAATCAGCGTTTATCTATTGGATTTTATAGTGCCGAATTGGAGACACAAAAACATCAGAAAAGTAGTATTGAAATAGCTTACTGGCTTCTGATCTACCTGAGATAGTCCAGTTTCCACCCATTGTCCTGCCATCATTATTGATCTTTCATCGCAAAGGCATCCTGGCTTGAGTGATAATTTATACGGCTATTCTACTTATTGGACACTGTTGTTGGTGACAATAACAGTAATAAGTCTCAAGAGAATTGAAAGTTTGATATATAGTATATCTTAGAATGCGTGTAATAAATTCATGTAATCTTCAGAAAAGCCCTATTAGAGAGGTCTTTCCTTTGTTGAAGAGGATATGAAACTCACTGAGATTAAATGACCTGCCAAGAAAATACAGCTAGTATGTGAGAGTACCAGGACTGCAGTGCAGATGTCCAGGGCAAATAAATTCTAGTGAGCTTAATAATCATAATAATAGCAATAGGAATCACCATCATCATCATCATCATCATCATCATCATCATCATCACCTTAATAATAAAGCTACCATTTATCCAACAGAGGTTGGTGACAACTGTTTGTTCCATGGAGCACTTTGGCAGTCTGGTGAAGCCTATGGACATCTTCTCAAATATTTTTTAGTGCATAAATGAAATGTATAATATTATAAGGATATGAATTTTATCAGCACAGTTATCAAAAAGTTAAAACTAAATATGATATGGCCATGTTTTTAAAAAATGTATAAGGGGCGCCTGGGTGGCGCAGTCAGTTGGGCGTCCGACTTCAGCCAGGTCACGATCTCGCGATCCGTGAGTTCGAGCCCCGCGTCAGGCTCTGGGCTGATGGCTCAGAGCCTGGAGCCTGTTTCCGATTCTGTGTCTCCCTCTCTCTCTGCCCCTCCCCCGTTCATGCTCTGTCTCTCTCTGTCCCAAAAATAAATAAACGTTGAAAAAAAATAAAAAAAAATGTATAAAATAAGATCTTACAGTATTATCTAATTATTACTGTAATCCCAAAGTAGTGATGAACATAAAGATTATTTTGAGATTTCTACAAGTCTAATGTGATATGAAAGTACCTGTGACTTCTATTGGCAACAAGGTGACAGGTTCTGCTAACTAGTGTGGTTTGTTACTTTCATTCATAATTTCAGGAAATTCTAAATTTCATTTGGAGGTTAGTGAAACTAAAGATGCAATTTTTTCCCATATAAGTTCACAGACCACCTCCAAATTTATGAACCCGCCAAATTTTCCAGATTATGAACTCCTACCTTAGAATAAACCTGCAAAATAGCTGTTATCACCCCTGTTTTACAAATGACTACTCTGAAGCCGAGAGTAATTAAATGGTTTGCCTAAGATCTCTCACCTAACAACCAGGAAATGTGTCAAGTGACATTTTAGAGTCTGTATTCACCTCCTCCAGTTCCCCAGTGGCAACCACCATTGAAGTGGGGATTATAGTATCCATCCCACTTTGAGACTGACAACACCCGCAGGACTGTTATCCTGATCACATGTATCTCCTTCAAAAACCAGTGATACCCTGATCAAGATTGCAGATATCCAAAGAGAAATTTGAGGTGAGGGCTGTGCACCCGACTGCTTTCATTCAATTTGCCTTTTCTCATGCTCAGGCTCCCCAATGTGGTCCTCAGGTGGCTTCCCAGAATGATAATTATTTCCAACATATTTGGTGCTATTTCTACTGTAGCTATTTTCCTCTTCTACCTTTAGGTGATTACTGGGGCTGCTTATTACTATTCTCACATGAGGAAAATTGTTTTTCTATACCTCCCTTAGCTCAATACAGGTACCTTTTTGGATACTTTTCTGTAATCACTATAATTCCTTAGCCTCCTTTTATCTAAACTATACCTATTAAATTTTCTTAACTCTTCTCAAAGCTAAATTGCCTCATCTGTTTATGATTTTCCTTCATTTTGTCTGAATACTTAAAAACTTACAAAGTATGCAAAGCAATTGTTAAAGCTCTAAGTAGTCCCAGGATGCATTTATTAGTTTCTATAATTGAGTCTTACTGATTACACCGTCTGTTATTATCCTTATGTTGTACTAAAGCATACCAAACCTTAAGGATTCCTTTAAAAAATATTTAATATTTGAGGGGCACATGGGTGGCTCAGTTGGTTAAACATCCGACTCTTGATTTTGGCTCAGGCCATGATCTCGCAGTTCATTAAATCAAACCCTGCATCAGGCTCTGTGCTGACAGTGTGGAGCCTGCTTGGGATTCTCTCTCTCCCCCTCTCTCTGTCCCTCCCCTGTTGCGCTCTCTCTCTTCCTCTTTCTCTCTCTCTCAAAATAAATAAATAAACATTTAAAAGTCAATAAAAATTATTTCGCATTTGAAGAATGCTATTTAAATACCCACTTGGTGATTCAGTTGTTATTCCTCATCCTCTGCTCCTGCTATGAATGATGGCCGTTTTATTCTAGTGAGTCTTGAGTGTTGAGGGTTCTCATCTTTGGTGGTCAAATGATGATGACGTAGGGTCTGCTAGAGATGTATTCAGCCCTTTTTCACTTGAGAAGGAAACAGCTTTTGCTGCATGGCTTCCAGGGTAAGAGTAGCTTATTATTCCATTATTGAAGGAACCTGAGAAGTTTCACTCGTATTTAATGCCATTTTATATTGCTGTCGCTCTAGATAGCCTTCCTAGATGTATTTATTTGTGGCATTTATAATGAATCTTGTAAAAAATTTATATATTTTTAAGAGCTTTATAAAATAGTCACTACAGATTCAGCTTACAACTTTAGTTGTTGAACCAGTGCTTGCTTGATCTGAAAAACTGCTGTTGCCTTATCACCAACACTAGCAGCCACATCATCATCATCATCTTCACCACCACCACTGTCACCCATAATAGCATCTAGTTATGGGTTTGCAGAGTTTGCAGGTACATATCTATACACACGTGTGTGTTTTTAAACACATAAATATATATATTTAGTCATTCACTCAGCACATGTTGACTGAGAACCTTCTAAGTTCCGGGTACCACTTTAAACTCTGCCCTCATCTTGCCTCCATTCCAGGCATCAAGACTGATAACAAACTGGATAAAGAGGTAAAGTGGTATGTTAGATGAAGGGGACAGCTGAGGAGTAAACTAAGATAAGGAACAGAGACAGGGTATGTGGGGAGGAAGTGGTCTGAGTTTGTGTTGCGGGAGAGCCAGGAAGACTTCATCAAGATGGTCACGTTTGAGTAAAGATCTGAAGAAGACAAAGAACCGAGCTATGTGGATATGTTTATATTTATTCTTTTAGAGATTGCCTAAGTTCTACTTCTGTCTTCTCTCCACTTCTCTCTTAGAAAGCTACATGTCTGAGTGACTAGTTTCACTTAGCATAATACCCTCCAGTTCTATCCACGTAGTTGCAAATGGCAAGATTTCATTCTTTTTGATTGCCAAGTAATACTCCAATGTATATATACACCACATCTTCTTTATCCATTCATCCATCGATGGACATTGGGGCTCTTTCCATACAAAAAAGACAAAAAATCATATGACTTCACTCATTTGAGGACTTTAAGAAACAAAACAGATGAACATAAGGGAAGGGAAACAAAAATAATATAAAAACAGGGAGGGGGACAAGACATAAGAGACTCTTAGAGAACAAACAGAGGGTTGCTGGAGGGGTGGTGGGAGGGGGGAATGGGCTAAATGGGGAAGGGGCACTAAGGAATCTACTCCCGAAATCATTGTTGCACTATATGCTAACTAATTTGGATGTAAATTTTAAAAAATAAAAAATAAAAAAAAGATTAAAAAAATAAAATTAAAAACAAAGAAAGCTACATGTCTGGACAACATTATTTGGATACTTACAACAGTATCATTTCTTCATTTACTTATTTGACGAGTATCATCAAATGCCACTTGGCAGGCCCTGGAGGTGCAGTAATGAACTAACTAGATCCCTGTTCTAACAGGAGCACTTCAGTTGAGGGGCTTTGCTCAGGCCAAACATCACCTCCTCTCCCAGGCTCTCCCCAATGTTTTCCAGTAGTTACCCTCCCTTATTTGTGCATGTCTCTTTCCTAAAACTCAACACATTTTTAATATCACAGCCAGTTATTGCCTCTGCTGGGAAACTCTGCCCTCTTACAAGGAAGCAAGCCTATTTTGTCATCTTTATATACAAATAAATTGTATTTGTATATACAAATAAATAGATTGGCAATATGGTCTATTACTAAATCTGGGCAACATTTGTGAGATAAAGGGGGCACTGTTAATAATCATGCCAAGACAAAGGATATAATCTGCGACTGCCAAGGGCAAACATGGATGTATGGTCACCCTGTGCTCTGTTACTATCTCAGTAACTGTTGAATAAATACAGTTTGCTCCTGAGCAAACACCTTTACTGAAATATGACTTAATATTTTCCTTTTTGCTTTAATTGAGGATCAATATATAGGAAATGATGTTCAGAAAAGTGTTTCTGCCTCTTTTGTAAAACTGTTATTGGAGACTCTGTTATTTTCTTCAATGTTCCTCATATAAAGAGACACATAATAATAACTCTTAGAATTGAACTGTGGAAAAATTGTTGCTTTTTTCAAGGAGCTGGTGGTATGCTTTCTTTTCCTAGATAATGAGAGCTCTGTAATACATCAATCTTCCCTCTTACCCTGGCAGCTCAAGCTAGGGCTAAATTGTATCCTCAAATTGCGGTTAGGGTATCATGTCAGGTTTCCTGGTTGTGACTTTCTTTTTCCTCTGACATTTATTGAGCACCCACTATGTGCTGAGCTCTGTATGTAAGTTGGAAATATGACAGAGATCCACACAGATTTGATATTTGCTTTCATGGCATTTTCTTGGTTCTTGAGAGTTTGGATACTTTTTAAAAATATGACATTAGGCCCTTTTCTTATAAGAAGTCTTGAATCCTTTCTGGAGAAGGTAGGTATAAAAATACAAATCAAATGAAGATCAGTAACCCAGCATATTAGATGGGAGTGTGGTGTTTTGGGCAGGGAAGGCAGGAGGAGAGTTAGAGCATGAAGTCACTTGAGTAGACCAAGAGCCCTAAAGCTCATATTTGCATATTATTGTGGGTTTGTGGGGGGAGGGGGGCAGGGGGGTGAGGTTTCAGACCCAATATTGTGCTTTTGAGGAAAAAAAAACGGCATGCTTACAAAAACAAAATTACTTTTAAAACTGTATTTAGCATCTTTACTAACATTAGTAAAGACTGCTTGATCAAAGAAAGCATATGAGAGTATTGTCATAATCCAAAAATACTGTGCTTGTCTACAGGCTGTAGAGAAAGTAGACTTAACTATTGTGTTTTAATATGATATCCCCCAGCATTGAATGAATATTTGAGTTCTAGAATATAGAGTAGTCTGTGTTTGCAGGACAAGAAAATAAGTACTATATTTTTTAAAACAAATAACCTGTCCACTTATAGAAGGTGAAGTCGGCTGTTGGTCTTAGAGGAAGGCTTAAAGAAGCCGCTGTAGTCTTCCCAGTCAGGAGAAAGGGATTAGAAGTCAACAGGAAAGCACCGTTTTGGCTGGTAAAACACCACCATCAAAAACAAGAAACATGTCTTTATGTTTATTTAGCAGGTAACAATGTTGAGTAAGGAAGGTCAACTGAAGGATGGCTACCTCATTTAGGCAGTTCAGTTATTCTGTTTGGGCCTGGGGAAGAGGGGGAGTGTGATGGGTACAAGAGGAAAAGCTGATGGGGAGACGCCATGAGAAGCAGGGGTTGAGAAGGATAGAGAGAAGGTGGAGAAGGCTGCTTTCACAGACTTGTCTGTGTTGGAGACTTCTCTTCTGCACCTGCATATTGAAGTGTGTATGCAACTGGTAGCACGAAACACCTGACCGATGTATTGTTTTAAAAGAATCAAAATGGTGGAGATCTCGAGTCCCACTGATTCTGAGTGTTGATTATGTTGCTTTGACATGAAGGAATAAAATTTAAAACTGAGATTGACATTAGCTTGCCATGTAAGCTTTTTTTTAAGTCTATCTACCAAATACTCTAGATAACGCGTTCTTTTTATTCCTAAAGGAAATGTGAATATAGTCAGTTACATTTCCTCTTATGATATAAATAAAATTCCTATTTCTTTTAGCCTATGTTTATGCCATATTTTCAGCCTTCTCTGCTCACTATTGTTACCATAGTGACATTTATGGAGGGATCATGTGTTTTCAGTAAGTTTAAAGGCTATCTATGGACCTTAACCACCTCAAGAGGAGAATTCACTGAGATCTAGAGTGCTTTGGATGACATTGTAAAAATTGGATTGCCTGAAAACACGGGTTTGTCTCACAACAGAAGCCTTCTGTGCATACATAGAGAATGATAGGGCTGGAAAGGGATCCTCAGAAGCCATTTATTCTGTACCGTCTCCAGGCGGAATGGCAGCTGAACCACAATAGGTGTCTGCACTTTTAGTAGTAATGTAACTTACCCTAGACTGCCCATTCCCCCAGCCAGTTTACCTGTCAAATAAAAATAACCTATGGCCTTCCACTTTGTCATCATCCCTTTCCTGGTTCTCCCTTGGGTACTCAAGGATGTTCAAAACTGAATACTGGTGACCACAGACATAAAAGGCTGAACTTCAGGGTAGACCTGACCAGAAAGTAAAACCTATTCTTGGCTTTGCACAGCAGGGAGAAATTGCTTTACCTATTATTCAGTCATGACAGCTGTTTGAGCTGGAGCTCTGTGAAGAAACCACTGCTCCACTCTGTGAACTGGGAATTCCAAGGTCACTGGCATGGCTGGAAAAGATGATTGCAGCAACTCAGCCCATGGTATCATAAGACGATGTGCTTCTGAGAACTTGTTCTGAGCCTTCCACCTGACCAAACAGCATCACCACCATCATTTATAAAATACTAACACTTACGGTGCAGGAAAGTGATACTGAGACATACTGGTCTGTGTCAGGGTGAAGCTTACTTCTTTGAAGATTGAATTGGGGAGGCTACATGATTAATTTGAATAATTAGAGGAGGCTCTTTACTTCTTCATTTGATCTTGGGATTGCAGTGTCACTTTAGGTAAAAACCAAAGATATGTCACCTACATCATGAGAAAATAAAAGCTTTTAAACAAAGAAGAAGCCACTCTGACTGGTGTGAGGTGGTACCTCAGTGTGGTTTTGATTTGTATTTCCCTAATGATGAGCGATGTTGAGCATCTTTTCATGTGTCTGTTGGCCATCTGGATGTCTTCTTTGGAAAAGTGTCTATTCATGTCTTCTGCCCATTTCTTCACTGGATTATTTGTTTTATGGGTGTGGAGTTTGGTAAGTTCTTTATAGATTTTGGATACTAACCCTTTATCTGATATGTCATTTGCAAATATCTTCTCCCATTCTGTCAGTTGCCTTTTAGTTTTGTTGATTGTTTCTTTTGCTGTGCAGAAGCTTTTTATTTTCATAAGGTCCCAATAGTTCATTTTTGCTTTTATTTCCCTTGCCTTCGGAGACATGTCGAGTAAGAAGTTGCTGTGGCTGATGTCAAAGAGATTGTTGCCTGTTTTCTTCTCTAGGGTTTTGATGATTTCTTGTCTGACATTTAGGTCTTTCATCCATTTTGAGTTTATTTTTGTGTATGGTGTAAGAAAATGGTCCGTTTCATTCTTCTACATGTTGCTGTCCAGTTCTCCCAGTACCATTTGCTAAAGAGACTGTCTTTTTTCCATTGGATATTCTTTCCTGCTTTGTCAAAGATTAGTTGGCCATACATTTGTGGGTCCAATTCTGGGTTCTCTATTCTATTCCATTGGTCTATGTCTCTGTTTTTGTGCCAATACCATACTGTCTTGATGGTTACAGCTTTGTAGTAGAAGCTAAAGTCAAATATTGTGATGCCTCCTGCTTTAGTTTTCTTTTTCAACATTACTTTGGCTATTCAGGGTCTTTTGTGGTTCCATACAAATTTTAGGATTATTTGTTCTAGCTCTGAGAAGAATGCTGGAGTAATTTTAATTGGAATGTAATTTAAGTATAGATTGCTTTGGTTAGTATTGACATTTTAACAATATTTGTTCTTCCAATCCATGAGCATGGAATGTCTTTCCATTGGCAAGGATGTGGAGAAACGGGAACCCTCTGGCACTGTTGGTGGGAATGCAAACTGGTGCAGCCACTCTGGAAAACAGTGTGGAGGTTCCTCAAAAAATTAAAAATAGAATTACCCTATAACCCAGCAATAGCACTACTAGGAATTTATCCAACGGATATAAAAGTGCTGATATAAAAGTGGGGCACAGGGGCGCCTGGGTGGCGCAGTCGGTTAAGCGTCCGACTTCAGCCAGGTCACGATCTCGCGGTCCGGGAGTTCGAGCCCCGCGTCAGGCTCTGGGCTGATGGCTCGGAGCCTGGAGCCTGTTTCCGATTCTGTGTCTCCCTCTCTCTCTGCCCCTCCCCCGTTCATGCTCTGTCTCTCTCTGTCCCAAAAATAAAAAAAATAAATAAAAAATAAAAAATAAAAGTGGGGCACATGTACCCCAAAGTTTACAGCAGCGCTTTCAACAATAGCCAAATTATGGTAAGAGCCCAAATGTCTATCAACTGATGAATGGATAAAGAAGATGTGGTTTATATATACAATGGAATACTACTTGGCAATGAGAAAGAATGAAATCTTGCCATTTGCAACAATGTGGATGGAACTGGAGGGTATTATGCTAAGTGAAATAAGTCAGTCAAAGACAGAAATCGTATGTTTTCACTCATATGTGGAATTTGAGAAACTTAACAGAAGACCAATGGGAAAGGGAAGGGGAAAAAATAGTTTCAAACAGAGAGGGAGACAAACCATAAGAGACTTTTAAAGTCAAACAGGGTTGGTGAGGGGTGCCGGGGAGAAGGGAAAATGGGTGATGGGCATTGAGGATGTCACTTGTTGGGGTGAGCATTGGGTGTTGTATGTAAGCAATGAATCATGGGAATCTACTCCCAAGAGCACACTGCATACACTGTGTGTTAGCTAACTGGACAATAAATTATATTAAAAAAATAAAATTAAAAAACAAAGAAAGAAGAAAGCCAAATTTGAGGGGAGAGGAGATGTTGTTGAACTTGAATCTATATTTCTGAAGAAGAATCGCCTGGAATTTTATAAAAGCAAAGAACACAAACATCATCTTTGTGTTTATATTAGGGAGTAAGCATTTTAAAGCGTGCAGTATGTATTTTAAACATTTTTTTCTTTTTAATCTTTCATTGCACCTAAAGAATGCTAATAGTTACCAAATTGTTCTTTGGCAGAGTAACCTGGTCCTCTCAGAAAAGAAAAAAGAAAGGAAGTGTGATAGGATGTGATTGTAGCACAAGACAAAATTATGGGTCCTCAACCCTGAGCAGATATTGCCTAATCCAATGATGCCAAACTAAGTTACCCAGGAGCATCTCCCCTCATTGCGTTATGTACATTACACAGCAATGAACAACAGTTTCCATGGCTCCTAATAACGAGAATTTTCTCTTTATTATGAGAGCAAAGTGGGGGCTTACAGATAATATCTGAGCTTATCTTTGAGCTGCTCAGCCTCCTCATCTACGTGCCACAGCTTCTCTCAACTGGCGCTGGTTATCTCAGGAATAAAGTTTTCAGTCTCTAGAAACAGATTTCTTCCTACAGCCTGAAAACAGAAGGACAAAGATCTTGTTATGTGCGCTAAGATGGTTGAGTGGAACGAGCATGACTCCTGGCCTGTTGCTAACTGTGATCAGCTTTTCAAATCCACATGGAGTGCATTCCCAGCAACTCGTGGCGTAGTGAGGAACACGGATGTTTGTAATGACGCATTCCCGAGAAGCAGCAGTTCTAACAGCCCAGTGACCTAGCTTACTCATTCCAGTTTCTTTGTGCAGAGACCTTTTATTTTCCCGAGTCCTTCACCATGTGCTAACAATTAGACAGTGACTCCATAAATGAATGCCATGGATGGTGGGTGATGTGTTTTCTTAGTTCTTTATTGAAAACATATGGAGATGTTTATATATAAATAGAAAACAATAGAATGCTGCCATCATGTTAGCAGCAGCTAATAAAATTCTACATGAATAGAAATTAAACATGTCTCTACCTACGCCAGAATTCTGGTTTACTGACATCTGAACATCCTGTGTAATTCAGCTTGAAAAGATGTTTTATTATTTTAGGCTTTTTATTCCTAGTTGGGAGGAAATTGTGGGGCAAGACTTGTTTGCTTTTTGGGGATTTTTGTTTTGTTTAGTTTGGTTTTTGTTTTGTTTACTCTTTCCTTTGCTTAATCAAATTACTTTATTAGCAGGGATGATAAATTCTGCCCAAGCAGACCTTTTATTATGATCATGAAAAATAACTTTAAACTCTATGCATTTGTTTAACTACAGTCCCTGTGTTTTTAAATTAAAACCGAGGACTTGTGGCCTGACACTTGGGAGAAAGCTTCAGCAGACAGGGTGGTGGAGGGTGGAGAGCTTTGGAAAGCAGACCTCTGCATCTGAATTCTGGCTGCTCCACTGACTGACAGGGTAACCTTGGAAAAGTTAGGTAATGTTACTAAACCTCCATTGCTTCCTCTGTGAAATGGGAACTACGTACCGCTTGTCTCACAGAATGGTTGTGAGAATTACCTGGCATAAGGTGGAAAGCATTTCCTACAATATCTGGTAATAGGCAGCCCTGAAAAATGCCACCTGTCATCTTTGTAACAGCTAACTGAATGGTTTATGGGGAGACCATCCTTGGAAGTTTGAGAAGTATAGATGCTTAGTAGTAAGACCAGTAAGGACAACCTTATTAAGTGCAAATTCTGCACCAGGCTTCACCATGAACTCTTTCTTACAACTCCGTGAACTGGCTGCCATTGTCATGCCCATTTCACAGAGGAAAAAACTGAGAGGTTACATAGACGGCATGAAGTCACACAGCCAATGACTGATTCATCTGAGAATTGAACCCAGTCTGAGTAATTCCAAAGCCCATACTCTTTTATCTCTCTGCTAAACTGGCTGCCACACATACCGTTAAAAACTTCATTATATACATTATTTCTTTATGTTCCTAGCAACATCCTGTGACATTGTACAGGGGCATTCACAAACTGTGGAGCCCCTGTCCCTAGGACGTCTGTTCATTTGCAGCTGAATCAGAGGCCAAGAAGTTCTTAATGCACATTTTGTGAAGAGTTCTGGCAAGTTCAACTCACGCAGCCACTCTCACTGTGATCCACGAAGGTCTTACCTTTGAAGGTGCTCAAAGCTGCATATGCACTGGCTCATTATTCAAGCTTTGAAAAAGAGCATTTCTCCCACCCTACCGATGGAGAAGCCAGAGGCCAAGATGACAAGACTTGGGGACAGAGAGAGAAAGCCAGTGACCCCCTTGGTAGCCCAGCATGGAATAGAATAGCGTGGGTCTAGGGCTGTGTCGCCTCACCAGGCTGCTCCATAGTGTTGGGTCTCACAGCCAAACTGCTGCCTAGCCCCACTTTAACCTAAATAGTGCGAGACTAGGAGCACTCTGTCTAATTTTCCTGTTGGAAGGATGGGATCTGCCTGTGGTATGGGAACCCTCACATATAAGATTATCCAATTATGTTTTCATTTGCAGATTATTGTGATGTTTCTATTCTCTTTTTTACAGAGGGTAGAGTTTGGGGTAAGAATTAGCAGGACATATGAGGGGAGAAGGTTAGGACTGCCAAATAACATGTCAACTTGCTGACCTAGCATCAGTGTGCTAGCTAAACCAGCCCTGAATGTGAGACATTAATGCAAACATTGTGAGTATTATTAACTCTAATGATGCTGCTGTTGTGCAGTAGCCACAGCTGAAAGCTGAGATGACACATTTGATTATAAGTGCCTCAGGTCCTTCTCTGAAAATCACCATGAAGACAGAAACCTCCTAGAAACGAGAGTGGAAATGTGAGAAGACTTCTGCTTTGTTAACTTTATCAATCATTAGCAACAAAGCATGTTGCTAATCCCAGGGGCCACCCCATTCAGTCCTATAATTGCCTGCAAGACCCTCCTTTAGAATCCACCATTCCTGTTCTTGCCCTTGTAACAATAGTACGCTTCCATGGCAAGTTAGGAGATCGTCGTAAAAAGGAATCTGTTCTAGAAAAAAAACATGCAGCCCTCGGACTGTTATGTAAGTGAGAAATCATTCTAATTCAGAACAAGCCTTACTTATCACTCCATCCTATGCTAGTGATGGCAGTGTGGAGTCCTGGGAAGTGTAGGATTCCAGACTCAGCTCTACCATTTGCAACTGTGTGACGTTGAGCAAATCACTTGACCTCTATAATCCTCATTTCCTTTTCTGTAAAACAGCATCAACCTTATAAAGCTGCTTTGTCTACTTTATGGGTTATAGAAGCAGATAAAAGGAGATTGCAAATGTGAAACCTCTCTGGAAGCCCTGTGCAAATGTTATTAATTGACTTTTACTGGGTGAGTATTAAGGAATGGTTAGCGGTGCCATCCAAGGATAGCGTGGGAATAACTCAACCAGGTAGTTGTTGGTAGTAGACCAGTCTTGGAGAAGTGAATGGCTCCTGAGAAACAGAAGGTCAGGCTAGTTTTTAGGTCCTTAAACTTGTGAGTCTTAGGGCTGTGTGGCAATTTAGTTGTGCAACCTGGCGACAGCGTCTTATATTCTAAGCCCTTGCAGTGACAATATAGGCTACATGAAACCACTGTGTGCTTTCTTAGCAGACTTTATTTAGAAAGAGCTTACAAACTAGTGGCCTGACACAGTTGCCAGGGTTTCAAGTGCTCTGGTTGTACACCAGAGAGAGCAGTGCTTCATGTGTTGTCCTATTAGCTCCCTCCCTGGGGATTCAACAAACGGAACAACAACAACATCAGAAATCCAAGACAGACCTGTCGGTTTGATGCCTTTAAGCTTCAGCAGAACTCACAATTAAAATAAGATCAAATACTCATTTAGAGGAAAGAAAAATGGAGAAATAGGTCCGCAGGGCATACCTTCTTTTGTCTGAGCATGACTCACACTATCTGGAGGTACCTACCATGTAGGAGGAATCGTATCCTGGTACACACTAGGCATTTAAGAAAATTGGTGGAAAGACTATTATTGCTAGCAGAAATAATTGAGTAACTTCAATATTAAGCCTTATATTTCCTTTCATTATATTTTTTTAATCCTTCCAAGTCAACTTGTGTTTGGCAAATCCCAAGATGAGTAATTGTACATCTCAGAGCACTTAACTAACATGCAGACCAGACCCGAGGTCAGGCAGAGAAGCGTGTGTTTTGGTAAGAATTGCTGAGGAGATAAAGCATTTGATTATTATTGTTTGATAGTTCCCAAGGAGAAAGCACAGAGGCAACAGATAACGAACCAAACACTTTTCTCTTCTGTTTAGGCAAATATTTCCAACTACAGCCTGGTGATGGAGTCTGATCTGGGAACCTTCTTACCCTCTGGGCTGCAATTCACTGGCAGCGAAAAGGCCAGGACCATCGTGGAGGAGGTCATGAGCCTGCTGCAGCCTGTCAACATCACACAGGTCTTTAGGGCTGGAGAAGGGACAGACATTAACTTCTGGATCCAAGCTGGAGTGCCTGGTAAGACCAAAAGATGAAGTTGGTGTTCCTTAGGTTCTGCTACTGATTTAAAATAAAATTGCTATTCAAACATGCCACAGCGGATACTGATAGGCCAGTTAATACACAGAAACTCTAAGCTTTGTCCATAATCTGATGACTTCCAGACTTGGAATAATAATACTCATTTGTATTTTTTTTCTAAATTATAAGTTCCTCACTCCCAGAAATTCTGCTTTACTGATTCCTGGATTGCACCTACAAATATGTTTTGTTTTTTTTTTTTTTTGGTTATTTTTTAAAACAGGTATCTAAATGGTGATCTCATGACCAAAATTTGAGAAATCGAGTACAAAGCAATTATTACTACTAATATGCATCTAGTTCTAGCTCTGTGCTAGGAAATCTTTTCTGACCCAAATAATTCCCTACCCAAATACCATGGAATCTGAAATTTTACCAGTAGAGCTTTATTTTTTGAGGGTAGGGTACTTCCTACTCATCTTTTTTTCTTAATGAAAACTCTTGGACATAAACTAATCTCACATGATCAGTGATTTATCAGGTTGATATTTTTAAGACAAGTCCTGGGGAGGGATAAACTTACAGAATAGGAGTTGGCCTCAAGAGGTCACAGAACTAGAACGTGAAACAGTCTTTGTATACTGCTTCTCAAATTTGCCCTAGACTGGCCATGGGAAAGGGTTATTGATGATATTAAGCATCTATGAACTGAAGTTGTTCCTTCCTTATATCCATAATCAAAAACATTGTTAAAGGATCTATTTGTATTATGCCATTCAGTAGTTTTAACGTTACTGTTTCCAGAACAATTTCTGTGGCTACAGAACATTCATAGGTGCAAAATAGATTTCACCAATAGCATGCTGCATGGATTTAATATTTTTAAAAAGCTTATCCTTAAGATATTGTATATTTTTAAAGCATATTTTAAGTTTGAAGGTTTATAATAATCTTTCATAACTAAAAATAGAAGGAGCTTTCCTTTATTCTAATACAAGGACCTAGATTCTGTTTCATGGCGTGTGTACATTTTAACCATATTTTGAAATATCATTTGCATTGATGGGGCTGTGCATCATCTGGACGGATCTGAGACTCCTCACATTTCTGTCAGTTCTAATTATGATCAAGGTCTAAGGGAAGGCAATTTGCCCTTTTAAGCTATATGGAATAATTTGTTTGAATTTTAGATTTTTCCCAAGGCTTAACTTTTTTCATAGGGATGTTCTCAAAAATTGAGAAAGCCTGAGTAAGTTTGTGGGGTGGTAAATGTGAGGAAAAGACTGACAGACTGTGGGTGAATTGAAGTGGAGACCGGGGGTGTGTGGAGGGCCGGGGAGGAGCTGAAACCAAAACCAGAAGTAGAACAAAGAAACTTGTAAAATCTCTGCTCCCAGGGTCGCTTGCTTTCGTTGCACTGGATAATTGAGAATTTGCTCTAGCTTTATTCCTTCCATGTAGATGTTCATAAGAATGGTTCTGTTTGCAATTAACAGGTTGGTTTGATTGTCTTCACAAAGGTAAGGAGGCCTTTTCCTCTTGCCAACGTGAGGTCAGATTTGGTCACCAACTAATGGAGTGGAGTGGGGAATTTGAGCTCCATTATGGTTTCTTGAGAATTAATACAAGTTACAATTTCTTGAGCTCTTGTTACTGATCAGGCACTCTATGAGGCTTTTGTAGACACTCTTTTTTATCCATATAACCATGCTAAGGGGAAGGTACAGTCATCCCTATTTTGCAATTAAAGAATCAGATTCAGAGGGACTAAATAACTTAGCCAAGGCTATCCTGCTCTTAAGGGCAAAAGTTATCCTGAGACCAGACCACTTTGTTTTCAAGGCTGGTGGCCCTTTTCCCACAATGTGCAGCAACACAGGGGAGTCTGGAATGCTGAGATGGCCTTCCAAATCTATGGCAGTGTCTGAAATGTTTGTCTTACTCAGCTCTTACTTATGCAAAGGATTTCAGTTCATTCCTGCTCTAGAAAATTTTACCCCTGGGGAAAGGAGTTTGTTATTGTAAATAACTACTTATTTCTTCTAACATTCTTTGTTCCACTCCCCTCTCTACCTCGGTGGATCAGGAAGGCTTATAAAACGTCAGTGGTTCATTTAGACTGCAGCTAATGTTTCCTGGAATTCTTTTTAATTTCCTTCAGAATACTGTAAGATGGAACCAAATTATTTCTGTCTTCCCCTATTACCATTAAGCTATCTTTTGATATTTCAAATTTGGTCTATTTCTGGAAGAAATGATGGAACTGCTTATATTGTGTCTCTTTTTACCTATTGAAAATTTCAGGAATTTTAGAAAAAGATGAAGAACGATAGTTAATCAGAAAAAGAAATAAAAATATGCCAGCTGTATGTATACCCTCTATTCATGAAAACCTGGCAAGTTACAGTAACTTAAACCTAAAGATGGTATTCGAAATATTAATTATGATTTAAATAACTGCTCACCTAACTTTTGAAAAATCAATGAGAAATAATATCCCAAACACCATCTTTCTTCTTTCTCTTTTTCTTTTCTTTCCTCCACTGACTCAATAAGTATTTATTGAGCCCCTACCCTGTCCTATGCCTGTCAAATTTCTGTAGTCTGATGGCGGGCCCCATTTTTTTTCATGTTCCTTGTGTACTCAATAGTGAAATACTAATTAAGAACACAGATAGAATTAAAATTCAACATGATTTTCATTAATTATAGAAGCCAAGTAGATTGATTGATGAAAGAAAGGTTCATCTTTGGAGAAGAGAGATGCTGTCCTTCATCCATCTATATGATAACCACAATGGACATAATAACTATCAACATAAAGATAAGGCTTTGGAGGGAGGAAGTTTGTTTTTTTAAAGTATCTTAGATGTGTTTTCCACATAAACTGACTATTCTAGATATTTTTACACTCCAACCTACTCCCATTGCTACTTCCTTCTATACTCCTTCCTATTCTTCCCTTCCAAACCCTAGATGCTCTTTAAGGTTCACTCTGTTTTCATCAGTATCCATGAATCCTTCCACAACAGCCCATGGCACTCTATTGCTTTTCTAAATTTCCAAAATACTTTTGTGTCCCACAATCTGGCATTTGAATTACACACTAATATTGTTCTTGGATTACTAGGAGTACCCAGTGATCAATTCTTTGAAGTTAAAGTCAATGGTTTCTACTTTTCTTCTTCTGTAGTTCTTAGCTTAATTTTGGGAAACATTTAAACTCTTGTAAATCTGACATGAGAGGAGAAAACAAAACCACAGAAACAATTATTTTCTCAACACACTTCGGGTCCCTCATCTTAAGACTGTGGAGAAAATGAAGGATGCTGAGAAAAGAGATATACAGGTAGAAAAAATAGTAGAAGATTGGCATAAACTAGGGAGGCTACAACAGTTAGGATTATTTCCCTTAAAGGAATAAAGACTGAAAGGAAATGCTGAATAATATCTTCTAGTCTTTAATGATTCTCATATATTAATGGTAAATAGTTCTCTGACTCTTTCAAACACAACACAAGAGCATGGCTTAGAGTGGTCTAAGAGAGATTTTGATTAGTCTCTATTAAAAAACTCTAGAGAGCAGAGAGACTTTCCATCTTAATTTTTTTTTACCTGATTCTCTAATTACAAGCTCCAGGTTAGAACAAGAGGAGTCTATTTCATTCGGAATATGTCAGTAATGAGATATAATCCACGTTTTCCAAATGTCCTTGCATGCATCCTTCTCAGACATCTTCTTTCTTTAGAAACTCTTCTATGAAATATACATTAATGAAAAAATTAGATACTCTCTTAATGTGACCTGAGTGAGTGAGCCTACCCTATTCCATACCTACCAATAAGAGTTTCCTCTGCTTCAAACTCTGAGTCAACCTTTTTCTAATATTGTTGGAATGTGGTAGACAGTGCGCTGGAAAGAATTAGAGTGTGTTTTCTGGCTTTATAGTGTCTAACTGCATGGGCTATCTTAGGCAAATGATGTCATTTTTCTCAGCCACGCTCATTTTTTTCTTTATATTTTTTAAATTGAAGTATAGCTGACACATGTTGCATTGGTTTTAGGTGCACAACATAGTGATTTAACAAGTCTATATGTTATGCTGTACTCACCACAATGTAGCTACCACCACAATCTGTCACCATACAATCCTATTACAATACCATTGACTATATTTCCTATGCTTTGCCTTTCATCTCCATGATTTACTCATTCCATAACTGGAAGCCTGTTCCTCCCACTCCCCTTCACTCATTTTGCTCATCCCTCCAGCGCCCTTCCCTCTGGCAACTACATTTGTTCTCTGTATTTATAGGTCTGTTTCTGCTTTGTTTCTTCATTTGCTTTGTTTTCTAGATTTCACATATAAATGAAACCATATGATATTTGTCTTTCTTTATCTGATTTATTTCACTCAGCATAATACCCTCTAGGTTCATACATGTTGTTACAAATGGCAATATCTCATTCTTTTTTGTGACTGGATAATATTACATTCATGTATATACATATATATACACACACATACATATATACACACATATATATACACATATACACATACACATATACATATATACATGTACACACGTACATATATCACATCTTCCTATTCCATTCATCTATTGATGGGCACTTAGGTTGCATCCATATCTTGACTATTATAAATAATGCTGCAATAAACATAAGGGTACATATATCTTTTTGAATTCATGTTTTAGTTTTCTTTGGGTAAACACCCAGAAACAGAGTTACTGGATCATATGATATTTCTATTTTTACTTTTTTGAGAAAACTCCGTACTGTTTTCCATAGTGGTTGCACCAATTTACATTCTCACCAAAAGTGCACATCCTCATCCACACTTTTTCCCCCATATCCTCCTCAACACTTGTTATTTCTTGTCCTTTTAATACTTGCCATTCTGAAATTTGTAAGGTGATGTCTCATTGTGGTTTTGATGTGCTTTTCCCTGATGATTAGTGATGCTGAGCATCTTTTTGTATCCGTTGGCCATCTGTATGTCTGTACTCATTTATTATCAAGCATTCTTACTAGTTATCTACTGTATGGCACTAGGGAATCAGTAGTAAAGAAGATAGATAAGATCTGTGCTCTCACAAACTATACATTCTATTGAGTGAGACTTGGTTATCTTATATGCAAAACAAGTATGGTAACCACCAAGCCACAATATGTACTCCTCCTCCTCTGTCCCCTATCTCACTGACTGGCACCACCATCCAGAAACCACAGAGTCATCATCCATTACATACAACAGAATGGTCTCCAAGTCCCACTTACTCTGAATTTCATTTATTTCTTAAACCTGTTCACTTCTCTCCACCACACAGACCTGTCTCATCAGTATTCACTGAGTTTCCTATGGAAGCTTCCTACTAACACCCCAGCCTGCGTTCTTAGACCCCTTCCATCTAATTGGCTCACTGCTTCCAAAATGAACATTCTAAATTGAAAATCAATCTATCAGTTGGGTTGCTTTTCCTTGAAAAATAAAACAGAAGAAAAGCGAATTTTAAATTCACTTAAAAAGAGCTCGGGAATGAGTAGTTGCACAATACTTGATTTAGTCCACTACCACATCAAGGACCTTGGTTCTTTACATCTTTCCACTTTGCCATCCTCAGCATGTTGACTTTTGTCTTCAGACTAGTCCCCTCCACCCCATGTTCCCAAGATAGCTGCAGTTGTTCTAAGCAACAAATTCTCACACACTGTGCAACAGTGGAAGAGAGAATGTCCATAATGGATATCTCTTTTTAATCGTGAGGCAATCTCACCCAGAAGCCACAAAGCAGATTTTTTCCGTAGTCTCATTGGCCAAAATTGTAAAACATGCCTGTGGCTAAATTAGGCAGAGGCGATGGAGTGGAATTACCAACACTGGTTTATTTTGATCAAATTTTACTTTCTGGGCCTAGAGTGGGGCCCAGTCACCACTGAAAATGTAGCCTCCTGATATACAAGAAAAATTGGGATTCCTTAGGAAGAAGATGAGGATTTCCTCTGGTAAGCAACTAAGAAAAGCTGCAATATCTGTTTGTCTCTGCTTCTTGCTTAAAATCTTTCAACATCTCCCCGTTGTCTTCAGAGTATAATCTTTACCTAGCATGGAATTCAAGGTGTTTCTTGTTCCACTCTCTGGTGTGCGGCCACCACACCAGCCATGTCTGGTGTCATGGCTCCCCACCCCTTTCTGTTAATCTCCTGTACAAATCTCATTCCCCGAAGTTCCTGGTACACCTGTGCTCTCCCATTTCCTTGCCATTGGACCCAGTTGGTTTTGTCTTCTTCAGCAGCTAACTCCTATTCATCTATGGTTCAGCAACTTGTTCTCCTCTCACAAGCCTTCTTTACTCCTACTGATCTGGACAAGTGTACCTTGGGTATGCCCCCATAATGCCCTCTCCTTGCGGTGTTTACTCTTTTCACCGTAAGGTGATTGATTGTGAATTCCTCAGAGTTCCAAGTACCTGAGAAGTGCCTGGCCCTCGACAAAGTGTCCATGAATCAAATGCTGAGTAGGTAGGGTTTAAGTTTGTAGAAAGAGTAGGATAATGTGAAAGAGGTTTATAAACTCTAATGCCATAACTATAAGCTGTGATTACTTTAGGGACAGCTTTGCTTCATTGAGCTGTCCTCTTTCTTCACATATTGTATTGTTTTTAAAATCACAATTTCTTTCATCATTTTATGATTAAAAAGTTCAGACTCCATATTGAAGTACCAAATATGCAGAATACTCAGAATTTCACATATTTTCCATCTTGTTTGTTTCTAATACCTCATATGACATTAAACAGAGCTAAACAAAACTTTCCATTCCTACATTTCCAAAGGCCTCTCTTCTAATATGTTCCAAGAAAGGAGAATGTCAGGACACAAGCAGGAATGGTAATGTAAAATAAATTGAAGGTCCAACCTCTGAACCCAGGACTCATACATCTCCTAGTCCCCAGATGGAGTAGTCCAACACTGCATCTCTATGCCCCTTTCTGTTCCTGATTAAGAGATTCCTCCTTTGTGGTGGAAACGCTGTCTGCCAATAATGTCTAGAGAGATCATTCCTGTTGGTGAGCAGACCTCACCCCACTGGGTACATGAAAAGAGCAATCTCTGGTTTGTGACTCTAGCCTTCATTTAAACAGGTGGGCAGTTTCATTCCATCCTCAAGCATGTCTCAAGTGTAAACCAGGTGCTCTAGACACATAGGACAGACATGAAAAAGATTTAGTACGTCTCTGCTCTTGTAGAGTTTACATTGTAGGGGGTGGGGGAGGGAAAGAGGAAGGAGAAGAGGCAGACTACAACAAAGAAATCAAGAATGAGAAGAAATATTAGAAAGAGAGAAGGGTAACACAGGAAATTATAGCAGGTGGCTGCCTCTTATCTCCAGCTCAAGTGAGTCAGAGCTCTTGCTTTAATATTCCATGACTGCTATATGTTAGATAGATATGTATACCATCCACATCAATAGTACACTATTGGAAATTGCTCATCAAAATAACTAATAATAGTTTTCCCCCTTGCAGTCGACCTGCTTCAACTCCACAGAAGCCATTGAGTATTTTGACCAAAGCAGACCTGGCTCATGCCTCTGGTATGACTAACTACAGCGTAGGGGCAGAAGAAGGCATTTTTTACACTATTGGGCAGTTAGTCACACACTGCTTTATGAAGTCTCTTCTGTTGTTACCTGGAACTGTTTTTAAAGCACATATTTTCCCTTTAAAGTTAATATACTTTGTATTTTATCTTCTTAACTGAATCAAGGACCAAGAGAGTATTTCATTCATACTTATATACCCACAATACTCACTATTACCTGGCATATGATAGATATACAGCAAATGGTTGCTGATTAGATGTATCGATTTGAAGAGGAACACAAGAAAAGCTACATCACAGTAAAAGGAAGCTTTTGGTATAGCACCAGGATAAATACTACATGCAGAATAACTGTAGGAGCTCATAAGATGGGAGACAGGAAAGACCTGGAAAAGGAGAGCTTACGTTGGCTATTGAAGACTATCTAGGGGCGCCTGGGTGGCTCAGTCGGTTAAGCGTCCGACTTCGGCTCAGGTCACGATCTCCGGTCTGTGAGTTCGAGCCCCGCGTCAGGCTCTGGGCTGATGGCTCGGAGCCTGGAGCCTGCTTCCGATTCTGTGTCTCCCTCTCTCTCTGCCCCTTCCCCCGTTCATGCTCTGTCTCTCTCTGTCTCAAAAATAAATAAACGTTAAAAAAAATTAAAAAAAAAATTAAAAAAAAAAGACTATCTAGTATCAGAATGGACAGAAAGGGTAGAGAAGAGCAGTTCTGGTGACAGAAATAGTATGAACAAAAGCAGGTGTCCCCACTGGGAATGGTTAGGGGAATAACATCACTGAGCAGAGGATTCATCTTGGAGAGCAGTGGATGGTAAGAACAGTTGAGTATCTCTGGGCCAGATGAAGAAGAGGCATAAATTTCGGGTGGAAAACTCTTGTAGCTGATGCAAAGTCACCAGAAATCTTCAGCAGAAGAGGGAGTTGACGAGAACAGTGTTTTAGAAGGGAGTCCATAAAGTTCATATCAGTGGATACCCCATCACAGTCAGGCAGGAGACTCAGTGAGAGGACTGGGAGTGAGAAGGCAGATTGAGGAATTGCAAAGACAATTGCTGTAGAGAATCAGAGGAAAACATGAAATTATTCCCCCATTTTCTGCATTATAATGACTCTCAAAACACTATGACTTAAATTTCTCTCTCAGCTGTTTCCCATGCCTTCCAACGATGTAGCCTAGAAAAATTTCATTTCTCTAATTGCCCCTATCAGGGTCTCAAGGTTAGTTCTTCTGGATTCCCCATCCTATGCATTTGAATTTCTGTCAGTTTCACCTAATACCTTACAGATACTCAAATTAACTTCTTATGTAACACTTCATTCAACAGGTAGCTATATTATAAATAAATTATGGAGGATACAAAAATAAGAAGAGACCCCTTTTCTCTAGGAGTTCACCAGCAAAGACTGACTGTGAGTTAGTTTACTTAATAATCACAAAAATAAGGAGGAAGACTTCATCATGGAAAACTAAATAAAGCTACATTGAAAGTTTCTGAGGAAAAAACCCTTAAAATTATATGAAGGCCAGTAGAGTCGAAGGAAGTAGGACCTCAAAATATGTATCCTCCTTGCCAGCTACATAAACTTTGTATATCCCTACTTTAAGTGTTAGATTGTAAAATTCAGAATGGCCTGGCATACAAGATTATTTTAAATTATGAATTTAAAAATTTATTACAGAAAATTTCAAGTGGATTGGATACAAAAGTAGAATAATTAATGAATCCCCACGTATTCATCACTTCAGGAATTCTTCATTCGTGGGCAATTATATTTCATCCATACCCCAATCACTCTCCTACACAGAGATTATTTTGAAGCAAATGCCCACCTTTATATTATTTCATTTGTAAATATTTTAATTTGTATCTCTAAAAGGTAAGGACTCGTGTGTGTGTGTGTGTGTGTGTGTGTGTGTGTGTGTGTGTGTAACTACAATCTATTATTCCTCCTAAAAATATTTTACAATCATTTCTTAATATCATACCAAATATAGGGCTAGATTTCAAATGTTTTCAATTGTGTCCAAACTGTTTCCCCCCTCCACAGTTTTCTTTGTTAAACCAGGATTCCAATAAGGTTTAAACTATGTAATCAGTTGATGTGGTTGGTATCTCTTAAGTCTTTTTTAATCCATAGGTTTTACCTTCATCTTTCTTCTTTCTTGCTTCTTGCTTGTTACAGAAACCAAGTAATTTGTCCCTTGGGATTTCTTTATAGTCTGGATTTAGCTAATTCCATTCCCATGGAACCATTTAACATGTTTTCACTCTCCCATATATTTCCTGTGAATTGGTGGTTGAAGCTAGAGGCTTCATCTGATGCAAGTTTGATTTTTCTTTACTTTTTTTTTTTGGCAAGAATACTTCTTAGGTGCTGCTTTTTACCTCCATCAGGAGTAGTATATACTTGCCTCTCTTTTTTTGATGTTAACAGTCATTGAAGGTTATTTCATTGGGGTTGCAAACGGTAATTTTGATTATTAGTTGAAACAATTCTATAAAAAAGAGCTTTCCCCGTATTGACTGTCTGATCACCCTGAGGTACTTTCATTTAATAAAGGTAAGATAAATGTTTCATTCTTTCCCTTTACTTACCTATTTTAAAATGTACTAGTTGGTTCCTTAGTATCCTCCAAAAATAACTAATTGGATTATTTTTTGCTATTGCTGTTTACTATTAGATTTAAAAATATAGATGTGCTTCATTCTGTTGCAGTAAGTATGTTTATTTTATGCTCAAATTATCCTATCTCTGGCCAGTGAGAGCCTTTTAAAGCTGGTCCCTGAGTCCTTTTGACATGACTCTTGTAGTTATTGATAGTGTTCTAGCTTTGTGATGTGACAAAATGTTCCAGACCATCTTGTATATTTCCTTCCCAGATCTGGAATTAGCTATTTCTCCAAAGAGCCCAGTTTCTTCTAGTATGTCATGGTATTTAGAGGCCACAGTCTGAACATTAAGTGTGCTTATTGCTAGTGACTTAGTCAATGTTTCTAGGTCATTTCAGTGGATAGAACTAGGAAATATGTATATTTTTTCTCTAAGAAAAAGTATATTATGAAGTATATTATATTTCCAATTAAATCTCAGGATTACAAAGTTGTACCTTACCTCACTGATGTTATATCTGCATTTCCTTTTCCCTTGCCAAAATTCCTGGTTCTTAATGCAACAACATAACCACTCATTTGCCTTATCCCACAACACACACATAGTAGTTTCAGAATAGCAATACCACACAACCAGTAACAGCATGATTACTGAAAGCAGTTTGTTTATTATAGAATTATTTGTCTTTAGTATGTATATTCCTCTAGAGATATACAAATTTCTGTTAACCTACAATACAAATTACCCTTAACGTGATATCATTGCCATTTTTCATATTTTTGTCTTAAAACCCAAAACTACTAATTTCCAAAATGTTTAAATGCCTATTTATAATTTTTCTTTATAAATCAAAAAAGAGGTTACAGATAGGAATGATTATGAGACTTATTAAAATAATTACCTTGAGTGTCATCATTGAATTCTCAGGATATACTACTGTGTACTCTTTCTTCTTAGACCTGACTCAGACAGTTTCACAATTTCATTCATTCATTCATTCATTCATTCAAGAGATACCTAATAAATATTATATGACATTCAGACAAGAGGAATAAAGAGGGAATTTAACATGTATTGAGTGTCTGCTATATCTCAAGTGTTATTCTAGCTGTTTTACATACATTATCTCAAAATTTTATAAGAATCTTTTGAAGTATACATTATTATTCTGTAACCAATTTTCAGATGAGACAGTTGGGGCTCAAGGGGCTTCCTTTGTCCAAAGTAACAGAGCTGTTAAGTGGAAAAACCAGAATTAATATATTGGTCCATTTTTTTCCAATGTCATATATAAGGTACACTCCCTATCCTCAAGGAGTTACTGGAGGGTTTAGACACAGGAAGAACAAAGTACAATAGAAGTTCAGGCAAAAGAAGAATTAAATTGTGAGGGGCATCACAGAAGAGGTGACAATTTGCCTGAATCTCAAGAAAAAATAGAGTTTTGTTGGATAGAGAAGGAGTGCATTCCACATGAAATGATGGAAATAAACAAAATTGCATAGGTTAAAACACGCAATGGGTTCTTGAAAGGATGAATAGTCTGGTTTGGCTGGAGTTTAATATAGGGAAATAAACTAAAGCTGAAAAGGTGCCTAGGACCCCAGCTGGGACCTGAATGCCAGTCTGAGGATTTAGGACAGCCAGAAGTGAGGCATGATAGAGCTCAATCCCAGCCATTGGGTAGGTTCCATCTAACCCACATCTTCCTCCTTTCAGAGACACAAGGCAAAACCTAGCTTCATAGATCACACACCTAACAGATTGGTCTGCCTGTCTTCTAGCAGTTTCTTGCTAAAGCTGAACTTATTTTTTATGTTTTGCTGCTTGAAGTTTTGCCAAATTAAACCTTCTAGTTAGACATAGAGTAGTCCCACGAAACATTGCACAGTGGTCGACACTGGTTGCACTGGAATTCTCAGTATCAACAATGAAGTCTGACTGTAATTGGATATATTTGGAGTCAAATAAGCCTTAGAGTACTGTGATAGCTCATCAATTTCTTATAAAAATTCTGCTAAAGTATATTTATCAATTTGATTACTTTAATAAGTATGGGATTATGGAAGCAATAGAAAAAATATCATAATGCAAGAGATTTGGGTAATGGGACACCTTGGTGGCTGTCAGTTGAGCCTCCAACTCTTGATTTCAACTCTTGACTCCAGGGTCATGGGATTGAGCTCTGTGTCCAACTTCACAATGAGCACGGAGCCTGCTTAGGATTCTCTCTCCCTCTGCCCCTCCCTCACTCTCGTGCACATGCTCTCACTCTCTCTCTCTCTCCCTCTCTAAAATTAAAAAAGAAAGAGAGAGAGATTTGGATAAAATTGAGTTTGGATTTGGATAAAGACTTTTTACTCTAGAAATGAGTTATATTTCAATGATATATATAATAGACTCTTTAGTTCAGGTAAATTTGGCTTAAGATCCTTCCTTTGCTCAGTATTAAAGTTAAAAAAAAAACAAAACACAACAACCACTTAACCTAATATTCTCATACATTCCCCTCATGGGGATTTCTAACAGTGAATTAAGTCTCCCCATCATCCTGTTTTTATAACAAAGTGTGAGATTGCATAATTCATGGTAACTAAACTTTCTTTTACCATATGACATTTGCTATCTTAATTGTCCTTCCAGTTCATAATGCATAAATCAAATATAGTTGAGCTCTGTAAAATCTATTAGTTATGGATCTTTCGAGATCTGAGTGAGCTATTGCCTATTTAGGACAAGTTATGAAAAATGTCCTTAGTATTCCCCCTTCCTTCTTTTCTTTCATTCTTTCTTTCTGCCTTTCTCTTTCTTTTTCTTTCTCTCTCTCTCTCTCTCCCTCCCTCTTTCTTTCTTTCTTTCTTTCTTTCTTTCTTTCTTTCTTTCTTTTTTTCTTTCTTTCCTTCTTGTCATAATAATTGAGACAGTCTCCTGGCAGGTGAGAGAAAAGAATCTTATGTAGAGAAAGGGCATGGCCTTCATCAATACCCAAAACTATCCAGTTATGGAAAATATAAACCCACATGAAAATGTTTGCTGGACCCATTTTTACAAAATCTACATTTTTGAAGATGTAGTCTATTAATTTTTGTTGATGTCATATTTAAGAATGAAGATATTTATAGACACCGTTTTAATATTTTTAGCCAACACTGTACTGCAAAGTTCAATACATAAATAGATCTGTTGTCCAGTGATTTCACACTCACTATTCCTGACAGAAGATTTTATCTGAGATATCCCGATAATTGTAGTCACATGGCATATTAGTTTTAATTGCCCCACCATAAGCTTTAAGTTTTCATTTTGTGCTAGTGTAGTCATAGCCCATATAAATCCAAGATCTGTGTTTAGGTTACGGTTGTGGTTCACACCCTTGACTGCACTTTAAAATCACCTGGAGGGCTTTTAAAATCATATCAACCTGGGACCCCACTCCCAAAGATTCAGATTTAATTGGTCTGGCTGCAGTACCACATCAGTTGCACAAGTCCAGGAAGCATCATTTATTGAGAACATATTCATCCCCAGGGCCCCCGAACTTCCCGGAGCACAAGTCCACTGTGTTCTGTGTGAATGGTACCTGCTGTCCTTGTACAAACTTGGAAGCCTAAAGAGGGGGCATGAGCACACCTGTTTTTAGAAGCTCCCCAGGTGATTCCACAATGCAGCCAGAACTGAGAACCATGTAAAGGTATAAAATAGCACAAGACAATAACAGCATGTATTTAGGAGCCAAGTAGAAATGGATTCAAATCTTGCTCTACCATTCTTTAGCTGTGGAACCTTAGGAAAGTCATTTAACCTAGTGGAGCCTCAATTTCTTCATAAACAAAATGAGAAGAATACCTGCCTCAGGGCTTCCGGGTGGCTCAGTCATTTGAGCATTGGACTTCAGCTCAGCCCATGATCACACAGTTTGTGGGTGCGAGCCCCACATCGGGCTCTGTGCTGACAGCTCAGAGCCTGGAGCCTGCTTCGGATTCTGTGTCTCCCTCTCTCTCTGCCCCTCCCCCACTCATGCTCTGTCTCTGTCTCTGTCTCGCTCTCTCAAAAATAAACGTTAAAAAAATTAAAAAAAAATAATACCTGCCTCATGTGATTATACTGAAAAAAAAATACAGTCTAAGTGAAATGCTTGCCACAAAGTTCATTCTCAAGAATCCACTATTATTATTTCAGTTATTAAAGTAAAATTTCTGTGTTATTCTAGACTTCTTCAGTACTGACAGAAATCAAATGTGGACAACCTGAAGCAAAAAATGGGAAATTCAAGCAAGCCACAAGAAGGGTAGGGTTGGATTTGGTCTGTTGGATTCCAGCATTTGAATGCTGTTAGGACACATATTCTCTCTTGTGCTTATTCCAGTTTCTTTCATGGTGCCTTCATTCTCTGAAGCCAGCTGTCCCTGGAGAGGCTAGCCTATAACCATAGGCAACTCAAGCCTTTTATATCTCTATAGCTTCTTATGCACAGAAGAGTAACTAATTATATTCAACTCAGTTGAGAAGATCACAGTGACCCGGGCTGGCTCTTATATCCACCCCCATGGTCAAGATGTATAGTCCTTAAAATGGAGAGAAGGATAATGTGCAAATGAACACAGTAACCACCTTCATTTTCACCATTCAAATGATTGAATTCAAATAATATAAAATGCACAAAACCTCTGCCATCGTAGGATCTAAGGAAGAGCAGCAGTAAGGTCCCAGAAGCAGTCACAAAGTACCCCCAGTTTAAAACACCTAGTCTCTGGCCACCTGTGTGGCCCAGTCAGTTAAGCATCCAACTTCTGCTCAGGTTCATGATCTAATGGTTTGTGGGTTCGAGCCCCACATCGGGCACTGTGCTGACAGCCAGAGCCTAAAGCCTGCTTCGGATTCTGTGTCCCCCTCTCTCTCTGCTCCTCCCCCACTCGCGCTCTGTCTGTCTGTCTGTCTCTCTCAAAAATGAGCAAACATTTAAAAAATAAAAATAAAACACCTAGTCTCATCTGCATCGTCTAATACCTGAGTGTTCTCCCCTCCCATCCCCACCCCATAGTCTCTCCTTACCTATGGGAGTGGGAAAATTTAGCAGTTATTAGGAACACACTCTACAGCTACTTTACTGTGCATGTTCCCAAGAACAAGACACTGTGCGAGAACAATCACAAAGACCCAAAGACCCCCTTTAACATTTAACTTGTTCTAGCCACTTATCTACCCCCTTGTGGTGGTGAAGGAGCAAGTGTCATGACAGAGGAACAAGATTCATCGCTTTATAGCAAGTGTGCTTTGGACAGGTTATTTAACTTCTCAGAGCTTCAGTTTCCTAATTTGTGAAATAAGGGCAATAATATTTCACAGGACTGTTGTAAGAGTTGAATATATTTGCTAAGCAATAAGGTCTTTGAAAGTCAATTACACTCTAGATATTGGATCTCCAATAAGTGGTTTCAGGGTTTGGGGAATAGCTTTATATTTACAAAATTAACTGAAGAGGCCTTGCTATGAACATGCTCTCATGTATTTAGACCCAGTAGAGAGAATGGCTGGGCATATACTTGAATATCCTAGGAAACACTGCAAAAGATGCACAAGTATTATTGATATTCACTGACCTTTGGGTCTTAGCACACTTACTTTGTGGTTACATAAATGAATGATGGAGCTGCTGGCATTCACTATAAGTCACCTTGCTACTTTACTGGTTCAAGGGCATTATTTAGAAAAGCACCCACTCACTTCACTGTAACATAGAATAACACTTTAGATAAGGAAGTAAAGAAGAAAAAAGTCAACTATTAATAGCATTACTAGCTCTTCGATGTCAAATGATGCTTCTGGGGATTTTGAGGCTTCTTTATAGTTCCTATTCAGCCAAAGTAAATTGATTATGGGTTGATGAGAGTTGGTGAGAGGATTATAGGAATGAAGGTGTAAAAGCCAACTGGCTCATGGCCAAGGACACAGATGGCACTCTGACTCTTATGGGCAAAATCAAGTTCCAGATTATATGCTATGGACCAGCTATGTATTCTCTATTGGCAAGGAACCTCATCCCAGACAGTGATATTAAAATCAAAAGGTATTGATATTATGCATCAAAAATATATATTTAGTATGCACCTTTTCTGACCTGAAAATGGAGGAATTACCTGACTAAGCCTTTTATAGTGTCAGTACGCCATAATCAAAATCCCATATATTTCCATAAGTTAAAATTGCTTTCAGTGTAAACAGTGGTGTTTTGAACAAAGGAGCAGTCTACTCATGAACCTTTACCTTTTAGGTAAGCACAGAATTGCCTATATCAAACAAACATGAATAAAGGTCAGCTATGAATTTTAAATTGTTCAAAAGATTGGTAATTCAACATCACTAAAATGTAGGGAGCAAATTGATGAGAATATCTTGGAAGAGAAAGAATATATTTTCCTAATTTTTTTAAACATCTGGTCTTCATACTAATTTTATTTCAATTTTTGTTAATATAACCACACAAATGCCTGATTTATACAGTTTAAGTATCCCGTAGCAACGTGATCTTGTGTTTCTTTCATTTCCTTCC
The DNA here is from genome assembly GCF_022079265.1 of Lynx rufus. Taxonomy (NCBI): domain Eukaryota; kingdom Metazoa; phylum Chordata; class Mammalia; order Carnivora; family Felidae; genus Lynx; species Lynx rufus. The sequence continues at coordinate 9,571,351 of NW_025814841.1, read as the reverse complement.
TAGCCCTCCCCTATTTATTTCTTGAGAGAATCAGGAAAAGGTTTTCTGTTTCTTCTCTGTTGAATCTATTTATGAAAATTTGAACTAAACAGCTTAGCACAATTAAGCAGGATGCCTCATTCATCAAACCTTCATTTTTCTAAGACTTCCATCCTATCAGTCACCAAAAAGCATGTGTTAAGTGGCAACTGTTTCTAGCCTGTTGGCATGCCACATCTGTTGACAATTACAGAGGTGCGTAAGACGCCATTCATATCGTGGTGTGTGCTTCCCTGTGCCTTGGGTCACAGGCCCTCAGGGACATTTACAAAGTGTGTGCTTTTTCACTGTCCTGGAACTAAAGAGTTTAATTTTGCCTGAGAATGTGTTTATGCACCTTGTAAAGGAACTAGTCATTCTTTTTTGCTTTTCCTTACTACGCGGGGTGTGTGTGTGTGTGTGTGTGTGTGTGTGTGTGTGTGTACGTGCGCGCGCGTACGTGTGCACACGCACCAAAGAAAAACCATGCCAGGTAATAAGCACAAAGACTTTCTTTTACATACCCACCAACCTTCCTTGTAAATTGCTGCTTTGGATTTTTATTCATTCTTTTGTTAGTACCATATTTCTTGGCTTCTCTTGGATTTTGTATTTTTTTTTAATCCTACTTAATTCTGGTTTTATTTCCTCATGTTCTTGGTCAAGATTTGGATCAGATTTTTTCAATATATGTCTGCAATTACAAGTCACTGGGACCCTCTCTGAAGTTATGCCCTCTTTCTTTTGGGTCTCTTCCTGACCTGTAAGCATGTTTCATTCTATAATCCATATTTCTAAGGAAGTATTTAGAACCTCAAAAAGCTGAATCTATAAGTCATCTACCCAGGTATTTTATCTCCTGGAATAGTTGGCAATATCCAAAATGTTGACATTTTCTCCTGTTTTTACTTAAGTATTTAATATTGGGTATGCATGATCATAGTAACATAGTTTGAGGGTGTTTTTTGTTTGTTTGGTTTTGTTTTTGTTTTTGTTTTTTTTTTAATTTTTTTTTTCAACGTTTATTTATTTTTGGGACAGAGAGAGACAGAGCATGAACGGGGGAGGGGCAGAGAGAGAGGGAGACACAGAATCGGAAACAGGCTCCAGGCTCTGAGCCATCAGCCCAGAGCCCGACGCGGGGCTCGGGCTCACAGACTGCGAGATCGTGACCTGGCTGAAGTCGGACGCTTAACCGACTGCGCCACCCAGGCGCCCCTGGTTTTTTTTTTGTTTGTTTGTTTTTCATTTAAAAGAGAGGTACTGGAATGCCTGGGTGGCTCAGTTGGTTGAGCATCTGACTCTTGATTTTGGCTCAGATTGTGATCTCGTGGTTTGTAGGATTGAGCCCCTCCTCAGGCTCCGCGCTGACAGTGTGGAGCCTGCTTGGAATTTTTCTCTCTCTCTCTCCTTCTCTCTCTGCCTCTCTCTCTTTCTCTCAAAATTAATAAATAAACATTTTAAAAAATAAAATAAGAGAGGGGTACTGCTTTTGGACATTGTGAGCATATTTTATTAATATTATGAATAATCAAATGAATTCTAGAAGAGCTACCTTAAGGGAGTTACTTAATGGCTAAAAGAAGAACTAGGAGAGAAAGAAGTTGAGAACGAGGTTAAAGTCAATGGTAGTTTCATCCATGGTGGTTAATGGTGTTTCTTAATATTTAAATATCAAGTGTGTTGTAATGCTTAATTATCCTTAATATCTAAATGAATCACCACCATATTGAAGAAAAGAGGAAGTGACCTACAAATTCTTTAGTGTTTCTTAAAGAGGAAGGAGCAGCTTGAGGAGCTTGGAGAATTCTACAGGAGAGAGGAAGTTGTTAGATCCTAGGCTCCCATTTCCTTCAAATGAAGAAAACAGGATGCATGAGCGTGCCTCTTCTCCAACATTAAATTTTGCGTTGGTTTGCTATTAAACTCAAGGGTATGTGAAGGAAGCAATTTTAATTGCTTGGCACTTTAAAAACCTGTTCTACTGTTCAGTGGGTTAGAAATATTTTGAAAATTTGATTGCATTTACAGCCATGCAAATTTACCTGTAATAAATTTCTGCTGTAGGCCTAAATAATCTGTCTTCTAGAAATGAACATATAAATGCAACTATAGAATGCTCAGAAGGGCAAGGGAGGCCAGTATTTATTGATGACCTGCATGGTACTAAATGCATTACATTCACTATTTTATCCTCTCTTCTTAATGTCCATATGAGTAGATACTGCTATTTCTATTTTACAGAGGAGGAAACTGAGGCTAAGACCCACTAGGAGCCCCTACCTAACTTGTATGAAGTGCAGTGCAGACCAGCCCCAGCTCTGTTTGACTGCAAGCCTGTTTTCCTTCTCAGCTGTCTTTACATCCCTGGGGTGATGCTGAAAACAGTGAGGAGTGGCAGCTTCTTAGTTCACGTAGGCTTTGCAATCAGTGCAGCCTGATTCATCGAAGACACACACCCAGCTTCATACACACAAATCCACTTGGGGCCTGATTTATCTGGATTTGTGTCTAAATTATCCCACATATCAAATAATGCTAGATACTCTCTCCAATTTCTGCCTGGTAGCCAGCTTAAAATGTCTCAAAACTCCCACTGTTCAGAGCAATACTAAGAATGTTGTCTTATGTTAATCAAGTATACACTGTGCTGTCTTGTATTAATTAAATTTATGGTACCTAAATCAAGAATCCTTCGGGTTGGCTTTTGAAGCATGCTCTGTCTCTGGCATGGGAAGAGCCTATTTTGAGATTTTCCTACACAAAAGTAAAGAGCCACCATCAGGTATTGTTGAGAGCCTTTTCAACTGATCCCCAAACGTAAGAGGAATCTAGCTTCTCTGGAAGTTTTTAATAAATCTCATTATCTGACCATTAGTCAAATGCCTAGAATATGACATTCCTTCATTATTTTTTTCCACTTGTGGTTTTGTTTAAAGGCTCTTTTGATGTTGTTTGCCCCCAGGTAGTGGTAAATGACCATGATTGCTAATAGGCTGGTTTCCACCAGCTAACAACTGCCTCATAAATATTCAACAGGGGCATTCTGTGCGAAGGGCTGGGGAATTAGGTGACCTGCCAAGTCTTTCCACATCTAATATCTATGATAATGGCTGCAAATTACATGGGACAGAAGGAATGGTCTTGCACTGTGAAAAAACGAAGGGAAATCAAGACAGCCTGTGGCTCCTAGCTGCAGTAGTCAGCTTGCCTGGCTGAGAACACCTTTCCCAGGCGCTGTTCACTGAGGTTGCTGCCTTTCAACCCTGCCTTACAGCTGAGGGCTAGGGCGTTCACCCCTGCTTAACCACAGTCCTCACCACCCGGAAGAGTTGAGCAGTCTTTTCTCTTTGTTTTAATCTTTTGTTGTAATGGTAATTAGCATTACACCTTGAGTAGTAAATTAAGAAATCCAAAACAGAATTTTAAATTTAAAAGGCTTTCCCACTAGGAATCCAGTTGCATTAATTTTGTGGACTGAAGGTAAACTGAATTAGCTGAGTGTGTGAATTCATTACCTTATTCTAATCCTCAACATCACAAATGCAAAAGGCTGTCATTAAATTTGAGAACTGACAAGAACTGGGATTTCTCAATATGAGTGTTGAAAGATTAATTTGAAAAGATCTCACTAAAAAATACAAAAGTTTATTGCTAACGTGGGATATTTTATATTCATAGTCTGTACCTGGTTTTAAAAAGTGCCCCTTTGCAGTACCTGGTTTAAAAAGAAGTGATACATCATTTAGAGCACTTGATCAAATTTTAAATTGAAATACCTATAGTTATTATTTTGTCCTGGTGATACGTAAGCACAGTTTATAAGATCATATTGGAAATTTCTTTGTCATCAAAGGATATTTGATTTCCATTTATTAAACATTTTACATCCAAACAGAAGTTAAAAACAAAGAAAAAGAAAGAGAAAATGAGCTCCACCGCCCCCCCCCATCCATTCTTTTCAAAATATGATTTCGGAAAAGAAAGTATTTACTCCTTTGACAATATCTCATTACTGTGTATTTGTGGTAAAAATATTAGTGGTAAAAAAGAAATGGTACTAATGAACACAGTGGTAATAAATTTCACGCAAGTATAGTTAATTTTCACCAAACTAGTTGCCAAGCTGGTAGTGGGGTAAAAATGGTACATATTTCATTTTTGGTCAGTGGCATTTTAATTTTATAAATAGCCATCTACCTTGATTTACACATCTGTAGCACATTTTAAACATCTGTGTCTAAGACGACCATTTGGGAAAAGGAAGCAAAAGGTTCGCTGGCTTCACTTAATACCTGTTGTCTGGTTCTCTGTACTGCATTCAAGTCCCAAATGAGATTTTGTAAAGAGAAATTGTATGCAGTTTGCTTACTTATTATAGAGTGAATAACCTAGGATGGCTTTTTACAAGCCAGCATGTGATTTTACTGACTTTTCAAATGTTATGCAACTGTTGAAGAACTTAAACATCGGTTCCAACAGTGAAAATTAGAATAATTGAGATCAAGCGCTAGAGGCTGATGGTTCTCTTAACTCTGTTACCACAGGAGCCCTTCACTCCCTTGTGTTGCATTTATTAGTTTGCAAGAGATTTTTGCGTTCAGAACCTAAGACCTAGTTTTAAAAATGCTACTTGGGGTTGCGGGGGTGCCTGGCTGGCTTAGTCAGTAAAGCAAGTGACTCTTGATCTTCAGTTCTAGCTGAAGATTGGGTGTAGAGATTGCTAAAAAAAAAAAAAAAATCTTTAAAACAATACTACTTTGAGTAACAGACTGGTTTGTAGCATTATTTTCATCCAACTTGATTAATTTTAGCCATAGATCACTTAAAAGAACAGCTTGATTAAAACTATTAGAAAAGGAATATATTGGGGCGCCTGGGTGGCGCAGTCGGTTAAGCGTCCGACTTCAGCCAGGTCACGATCTCCCGGTCCGTGAGTTCGAGCCCCACGTCAGGCTCTGGGCTGATGGCTCAGAGCCTGGAGCCTGTTTCCGATTCTGTGTCTCCCTCTCTCTCTGCCCCTCCCCCGTTCATGCTCTGTCTCTCTCTGTCCCAAAAAAAATAAATAAACGTTGAAAAAAAAAATTTTTTTTTAAATAAAAATAAAAAAAAAGAAAAGGAATATATTGCATGTAGCTTAGCCATAAAATATAAAGTCCAAGCTATGCGTGAAATAACTTTTAAAGGTAACCCTTCTATGGAAAAAGATAGTATGGGGTGCCTGGGCAGCTCAGTGGGTTGAATGTCTGACTTCAGCTTGGGTCATGATCTCAAGGTTCATGAGTTTGAGCCCTGCATTGGGCTCTGTGCTGACAGAGCTGGCTTCGGATCTTCTGCCCCCCTCTCTCTCTGCCTCTCTCTCTCTCTCCCTCTCTCTCTCTCTCTCTCTCAAAAATAAATAAACATTAAAAATTTTAAAGACAATAATTTATAATATTACCACTCCCAAGATACGTAGACAGCCATTGCTATTAAGAAAATCACATTGATTCTGTCGACCCTTGCTGTATGTCTGCTTCTTTCCTAAAACCACAGTCCTAGAAGCAATTTTAATGATCCATGATATAATCCTTAGTTTTCCCCTTAAACAAGACCAGACCTAAAGCCATTGATTCTAACATCAGAATGGTCTACTAGATCCTTTTCATTTGCTGTTAGTACAGGGGTATCCCCTCATCCCCCATGAGCATAAGAATAGCAGTTTTGTTGCAAGATCTGGAAAAAAAAAAACCCACATTGAATCCCTTACTGCTGTAGATGTATTTATTTTGTAGTCATTAAAAGCTAAGAGGGCTCCTTCTCAAATTTTTGCATGATGATTCCTGAATGAAACATTTGCCACTTTTTCCTTCTCAACACTATCCTAACCCTTATGTGTATTGAACTCAACATCAATAGGGGTTGGGGGTGTTGATCCTTTCTTTAACTTTGGCCTTTTGCAAACACTTACTTACCCTGGACCAGTGGTATTCAAATAATATAATTAAGAATCTCTTGTAAAGCCTGTTAAACGTACAGATTCCTGAGTCCCATACTAAGAACACTAATGTAGTAAATCTGGGTTGGGACCCAGAAAATCTTCATTTTTCTTAAGTTCCCCATAAGTCCCCTTATGACTAAGATGTAGGATGTCCAGGAACCATCCTTTGAGGAAAGGCAGGGGTTCTGGGTCCTTGTTCATGTGTTCAAACAGCATCGACTTACTGTAACTACCTAAGAATTGCATGATCTAGTCAGTGTTTTCCCAGATTTAATAATGTTATCAGATTCAGAACCAAAGGAATAACAACTGGGCTACTTGGGATGAATAGCAGTTTGGTGATGCTGAGAGCACTCTAGAGTGGGAAGACCTGGGTGAGTTCCAGAGCCCTGTTGATGAAGCTTTTGCAGTGTTGAGAGACTTATTACCATGACTCAGTTTTCTAGTGTATGAGTAGAGATAATCATCTTTGCCTTCTACCCCCATAATACCAAGACTCTGACAAATACAGAGGCACAACTTGTAAAAATAAACTAATTTCTACATGGTCCTGTAGTTATATAAGTAACAGATTTCCAGAAACCAAACACCCATAGAAAACCCAGCATTTTCCTTATGTTTTATGATAATTTCCCTTGGTTTTAAATGATGGTTTGTAAAACCACCTCCTCAGAGACTTTCTCCTTAACTTTCTACTTTACCTTCATCCTGTCTCAATTCATTTCTATAAAGATATTGAGATGCCATATTACATGTCACATTTCTAAACCACCCTCTAACTGGTACCCTTGGAGATCTTACATTTCCCACACTCAGAACCTAGAAGGTCAACCATATTTGACTCACTGAAAATAACAAACAGCTGCTGAGCTGGCCTAGAATAATGTATGGGATAAAAAGTCAGGTTTAACCACAAAAGCCTTCCCAATCATGAGTCAGTGTGTGGGTGCCTCCATATTAGACTTCATGCAAGAGAAAGGAGCTGAATGCGGGAAAGTTCTCAAGAGATTCTTTGGAATTAGGATTTTTGAAAGGAAACATCCTTGTCCACCCTCACTAGAGTCACCTCTTTCATTTCTTTACCCACCTCATTCTTTTCAAACACTGTGTACACTTCACATCAGACCAGAGTGCCCCAAGAGTCCCTATAACTTCTGCTTTGTCAAAGACCAGGAAGGCATATGCAGTTGAACAAGGCAGGTTTATTACTCACTGCAGTGGGAGAGGACATACACCATGAGAAATCATGGGGCATCTCAGTCAAAGATGTTAAAAAGGACTTGAGACATTTGGGTTTGCATTAGGACAGAGTTTGAGGTGGGGTCCAAGGAAGCAGGGATTTGCTCTAGATTGGGTGTTCTCAGGAAGAGGTACAATTCTGTAGCTGGATATCTTAATCTTATCTGCAGGAAGGGCAAACCAGGAAGAGTATGTTTTTTTGCCATGAACATTTCAGGTTCTCTTTGTAGGTGCTGTGTTTTTTTTTTTAAGATTAATTTTCTGCTTTGCCATTGTTTGTTTATGATTAGTTCATCTGATCTCGAGTTGCATGCCCCTATCATTTATGAACTTGGGAAGTAGGGATTTAGGAACAGTGGGAAGGGTGAGTAGAGACTCCTCTCCATGAAGCAGTGGGTCAGCAGGGGAATTATAAGGAAGAGCAAGGGGAATGAAATGGTTTTCCAAAGTATACTCAAGTGAGAAATGGGTGGAATGCATGGATGGATGGATAGATGGATGGATATAAAATATCAGGCCCATCTGAACTTACTACCATCCCAGATAATCTGCAGTTATCCTGAATACCTCTGGAACCAAAATCAACAAAACACATGATTCCTACCATTTTATGATTTGTTTATGTATGTATTGCACCTATATTGACACATAATACTGAAATTATGGGCTGCTAAAATTATGAAGAAAGGCAGTTAATGGTCCAGAAAGTTTTATTCATTCATAACAAAAGGGAATATAGGCAGGCTGAAACTAATAGAAAAATCATTACCTTTTAAATCTGTCAGAAATCTCTTGTCAGCTGTGGCTATCCTCAGAATCATAAGGTTTTTAAAGCCTATGAAATGTTCATTTTCACATAAACATGAAATGGTGTCAGGGTATGGTGGGGGGAATTCCTGTCCAACAGGCACTTCTGCAGAAATAGTAGAGAGGGATCCTTCCTCAAGATGTGTGGGAAGGAATCCAGTTGTACCCCATGAGTGGCATAGACAACTATGGAGATTGAATTTACGCTTGATGCTTATTACCCTGGGCAGAGAGAACAGGAGTCCCTCCTCTTATCTGTATTCTTTGTAAGGACTAAGCTTCCTGAGAGGTTAAGCCACCAGTTAGAATATGAAATCTTTAGAGGCACCTGGGTGGCTCAGCTGGTTGATCCAGCTTCAGCTCAGATCACGATCTCGCTATTCATGTGTTCGAGCCCTGCATCGGGCTGTCTGCTGTCAGCACAGAGCCCACTTCAGATCCTCTGTCTCCCCCCTCTCTCTCTGCCCCTCCCCTGCTCATTCTCTCACTCTCTCTCTCAAAAATAAAATAAAACATTAAAAAAAAACCCACTTTGCTTCTACTGGGTATAGATTTGTACATAATCCTTCAGTGGAACAAGAAAAGGAAAATAACTTAAAAAAATAGAATATGAAATCTTTAAGGGAAGCCATTTGTCTGCTTTTTCTTTGCCTTCTACTTTAAATGTAAAGGCTTGTCATAGCCAATACCTAGAGTTCCATAAGGTATGAGGCTTCATAAAGGTAGGGAATGCCCCCTCCTTTTCCTCTTAGAAGTATGTGAAAGCCTCCTTGCTCCTTTTTTTTTCTAATTTCTACTTTTTTTCAGAATGAGCATTCTGAGAACAAAACTCTTCTCTGATAACTCTTATAAAACACTTTTGTGCTTGGCCCTCCAAGGATTAAGAATTGGACACATAATTCTCCATTCATTTCTCAAGTGTCAAGAGAGAATTGAGTTTAAAGGCTCCAATTCCCTTGCAGGTTACACTGTCTATCTAGATGAATTAGTATTCAACATGGCTTTGGGAAAATCTCAGATGATTTGCAGTTTTGCAAATTGTTCAGACTCATAATGAAATCTCAGGCTGAGGAAATCACTAAACAGCTCCTGAGCATAAGCTTTTTCCTCTGATGTCCAGACATCTTGGATCAAATCATTCATCTGCCTTCTTTGCCTCATCTATACTCGAAAACAAGGCTTCTTGAAAAAGTCACATGCACCACTAACTTGGTGCAAATTCATGGCCTCCAACCTTAGCTGGGACCTCAGTGAGGCCCCCTTCTGTATGTCCTCAGTCAGTTCCTCTCCCAAACTACCACCACTGAACTCCTCTGCCACCCTCCATTTCCTTCCTTGCTCAGCAAAAGGCAGTCCATTATCCATCCATTCCCACTCTCCCTTTTGGGTACAATAGGATCTATATTCCTTTTCTTCTCCAGGATTATGTTCTGGGTCCTCTAACTTCTACACTCTCAAGCCCCTCAAACTGGCAATTATTTCTTTTCTATAGTTTCAATTCTCTTCACTAATGTTTTCCCTTTAGAATATAGAATATTCTCAAGTCTTTTCCATTTAAAAAAAAATGTGAGCACCTTCACATGACGCCATGGCCCTCCAGGTCTTTTTCTTTGCAGCCAAGCATGTCTCCAACCACTGACTCCTTTTCTCAACCGCAGTCTGAATTCCACCTGAAGCAGTCCACCAAGACTACCCACCAAGGACTCATTTGGTTTTTGGCCAAGTCAAATGGGTCCTTTCCTTACTTGATTTTCCTGAAGCACTGACACAGGTGAGCCCCATGCACATTTTAATACTCTTTACTTCTTTAGCTTTGATGCACTTCTCTTCCCTGATTTTGCACCGCCCTCTTCCCGTTCCTTTTCAGGTTCCTCTCCGTGTGCTGGTCTCTTAAGTGTTAGTATGTGATAGGGTGTCATGCTTGGATTCTTCTCTTCTTATTTAGCTCAGTGTCCCTAAAAGAGAGCTCTGGAAGTTCCCAAATCTATATCTCTGGGTGTTAAAATCCATGTAGTCAACATTACCATGTGGATGGTCAGTAGGTACTTAAACTCAACATGACCAGAGCTGAACTTTTATCCTGTTCTCGTTCCAGTCCACCTCTAGGAATAGAAAATTATCATCCTAGTCACACAAACCTAAAAGCTTTGCATTGACTTAGACCTTTCTTCCTCATTCAGCCCTTTCCACTCAATTGATTCCCAAGATATGCTAATTCTACTTTCAGAATGTAGCCTTTTCTCTATTCATTGTGCTATTACTTTAGTTAAGGCACTAAAACTTTCTCATTAGTACATTGCTTCTAGTTATCTTCTTAAAATGTGGCTTCCCATTGCTTTCTAGGCAAACTTCTGAGCATGGCATATAATGTCCTTCATAACCTGCCACCTGCCAAACTCTGAAGCCTGCTCTCCGACCAGATTTCCATGTGGACATTTACTCCAGCATAACACCCTACCAGAAGTTCCTTCAAAACACCAAATTATCTCACAATTCTTCCTTTCATATGCTGTTCCCTCTGCTTCTAACATTACTTCTTTCTAATCCTTGTGGCTGACTTCTTATCTTTTAAGGCTTAGTTCATATACTAACATCTTAACGTGCTCATTCAGGAAATGTTAGTAATCATTATGGCTGATTGGCACCCATTCTTTATATTCTCCTAGCAAACCTTTAACATAGTGTTAATCATACTATCTGTATATATGATATATATACCATATATATTCATAAATATATTACTATCTATTTACTATATATTACTATATATATAGTAATATAGCATATTACTATATATTTAGGAATATATATAGTAATATAACATATTACTATATATTTAGGAATATATATACACCATACATATTCCCATATATTGCTATATACGCCATATATATATATACTATATATTATATATACACCATATATATTACTATATATTTCTGTGTGTATATATCTTCCTATATATATAGTAATATATAGTAATAGGCCTCTTATTTTTCTTACCACCTAGTTCTGAACTCCAGCCATTTTGCTTTTACTTTATCTCACTTACATTACCAACCTGGACCCTAAAGGCATTTGGGTTTACTATACCTGTTTAAAATAACAAATATTATCAGCAATTTTCTAGTGAAATTATGGTGGGGGTTGTAGTGATGATGATTATATTTATTGAATACTTACTATATGGTAGGCACTTTCTAAATGTTTTACATATATTATCTTACTATAATCTCATTTAATGGATGAGGAAACTGATAATGAGAGAGGTAAGTACCTTAGCCGAGTCATATAGCATATAAGTATTGGAGTCAGGATTTGAACACATGGAGTACTAGCCTAGAGTACAAAAAAAGCAGGGTAAATATTTTCCACGTACTTCATCAACCTTATTCCATTTATTACTCTTTGAGAGAGAAAGCCTGGGAAATCAATTCAAAATACTTATTATATATCTCCAATTGACCCTTGGACAACACATGTTTGAGCTGTGTGGATCCATTTATACATGATTTTTTTCCCATAAATACAGTAGATATAAAACACCATAAATATATTTTCCTTATGATTTTCTTAATATCATTCTCTTTTTTCTAGCTTACTTTATTGTAAGAATACTGTACATAATCTGAATAACATACAAATTATGTGTTAGTTGACCATTTACATTATTGGCAAGGCTTCCAGTCAACAGTAGGTTATTAGTGGTAAAATTTTTGAGGAAGCAAAAGTTATATTCAGATTTTCAGCTGCAGGGGAGTTTGGAACCCCAAACCCCCACCCCTCATTGTTCAAGAGTGAACTGGACTTTGTGATTGAATTAAGCCTTTGAATAAAATATAGCCCTTCCTTTAAGTTTACCACCTAGAAAGGGAAATAAGGTATGAACATACCTTAATAAGTAGACAAGGTGGGTGATGGGTATTGAGGAGGGCACCTTTTGGGATGAGCACTGGGTGTTGTATGGAAACAAATTTGATAATAAATTTCATGTTAAAAAAATAAGTAGACAAAATATGATAAATGATAAAACTGACAAGTGCTATGGAAATCGAAAATAACTTGCTATTTATTTGATATCTTGCATGTGGAAAATGCTTCATAAATTGCATTTGATTTAGTATATACATATACAAATGTGCACCCACATTTTCTAGCAATCCCCATTTTCCAGTCCTGCTCTCCTTTAGGAATCAGAGGCTTCAGTGTCCCTATAACTAACACAGAATCGAATGGTTTCTGTATTAGTTAGCATATGTAATGTTGGCAGCTATAACAAACAGCCCCATCACAATGACTTAACAAATAAACATTAGTTCTCACTCATGACACAGGCCAGTGGGGATCAGTATTTGGGAGGGGCTGTTGTATACTACACAGTTATTCAGGTAATCAGACTTTTTCCATCTACTGGCCTTGATGTGCCCTAAGATTTTAGACACTTAAAGTCTTCAAATGACACCTCTGTACCTCTGTATTTGGTCAAACAATGAAGCAGGGGAGAGAGAGAGAAGGAGGGAGGGAGGGAGGGAAGGAGGGAGAGAAGGAGAGAACTTGGAAGATTACAAGAGAGGTTTTTACAGCCAGGCTTTGAAGTAGCACATGTGACTCCTGCCCAAAAGCCATTGTCCAGGACTAGTTGCGTAGCCCTGTCTAGGTGTAAGGAAGCTAGGAAATGGAGCCTTCTTGTGTCTCCAGGAGAAAAATGGTTTGGTGAACACATAGCATTGACTCTATCACAGCCTTTATCCTCTTCATTATTCCAGTTATTGTATTTTTAAAGTTTCTCTACTCTTCTCTCTCAGATATCACTGGGGCCTCATAATAGATTGGTGGAGAGAACTTGGAATACACAAATAATACAGTCTTCCCAACTTTGCACTGCCCACTTTTTTATTTTATCATTTTCTGCAGCTGCTTTCCATTCAATTCGGCTATAAAACGTTAATGAGGCAATCACTGTCCTAGGTCCTAGGGAGTCAGTCATGGACAAGACAGTCTGTGCTCTCAAGATGCTTAGTGTAGTGGGGCCAGTCATAACATCAATTTCAAGAGGCCTTCTCCAATGCCTTTTTCCCTCCCAGACTGCTTCTAGGTTCTTGAGAGAGAAGGTGTATTTCCCTCTCCACACCAGCTCTAGACATTAGCTCTCTATAGAAAATTTTTCTTATTCCTCCAGGGTCATTATGTTTTTTAAGATCTTTGAGAAACATCTCTAGAATTAATTTTAAGAGATAAGTCTAGATAGCATTACCCAGTGTTATACCCCTGCTTAGTGCTAAGATTCTCTTTAGATTGTGTCCTAAGGCATGACACAAATTCACTGTGTTCCTTGGCACAAGGTGAGCTCCTATACTATCTGAGTGCATCTGGCTGTCCTCTGGAGGAAGTTTGATCTTAAGTAGCTAGAAGAGTTGGCAAGAGTCCCTTCACCTGTCCTCAAATAGGGAAAAGGGATATTTATGCAAATCAGGTCCTAAAACAGCCATTGGTATCTCATGATTCTTCAAGGGAGACATGCAAACTAACTCTATAACATGAGGTGTGTGTGTGTGTGTGTGTGTGTGTGTGTGTGTGTGTGTGTGTTTGCAAAATTCAGGGAGAAACTTTATGGAGGAAACTGCCTTAGGCACATTAAATATATAAGTTTAATTTAACACAGAAACCAAGTATTTTTTAAACCAAGTTTTTAAAACACCCGAGACACTAAATTTCCTATGATGAATTCTCTGGAAGAAGTCCTAAAGCTCGTTCTCTGATCACTTCCTATCAGACTTGGAAGGGAACGGTGTTTTGTTTTGGTGAGTTCAACTCCACCCTTGTTCATTTTGGTTATAATAAAAAGTCTTAAAATATGTTTTTCTGAGCAAGTGATTTTTCCTAGTTCTAAATTCTCACCACCCTTGAAATGTTGTAAGTACAGCTCCAGTTGTCCTCAAGGAAAAGATCAAAGGAAGGAAAAAACATATTAATGAGCACAATAATTCAAAACCTCTTAAAATGTTGTTCCCATGTGTAGTGGGTCTTTCCGGGCATATCTCTGAGAAATGGATATTTTGGATCTTGATTTTAGCATATACAGGAAACCAATCCCCAGGCATTTCCCCCTTACAATTCCTTTACAAGTTCTTGCTTAGAGAATTCCAAAAGTACCTTACTCAATGGTAATGTAGATTTCCCAGTGTTAAAAAATTAGAGGAGAATGGAGTGAGTTGGTATCTCAAGTAAGTTTACCTGTCTAGTCACCTGATATTAGCTACCTATATACTTACACCACCAGGGCACCGTTTATTAATTTAGTGATAAGCTACACAACATTGAAATTACATTGCTCTTCCATAGACAGAGAAATCACAAGTGGATTTACCATTGCAAAGGATCTTAAAAATCCAGATGTAAATACTAAAAGCAGGAACCCCAACTGTAACGTAAACTCCACAAGAAGAAGCCTTATTCACTGAGGACCTTCAAGAATTAGTTGTTTAATGAATGGACATCAAACAGCATGGAGGAATATATCAATAAGTATTGAAAATGTAAGCATGGAAGGAGTTCAGCAAGAATAGCAAAAATGTATAAAGATGGCAGAGATGAGGAGAGCCATGAGGAGTTGTAGACCTCAAATAGGTGGAGGTGAAGGGGAGGCAGTCTGAGCTAGGAATAAAGAAGAGAGAAGTAGTAGAGGGGGGGAATTCTCATGGGGCAGTAGGGAAATGGGTTTATCTCAGGCCAGAGAATCACATGGTGATGTAATAGAAACCAGGCAGATCAGGCATGGGAGTATGGACTTAGTCACAGTGTTTGGGGTTTGTGTCCTAGCTCTGCCATTTATTCAGTAACCTCACTTAATATCTATAATTTGGGAATAATGCTGTAGAACATATATTAAATAAAAATCAAGGGGCACTTGGGTGGCTTAGTCGGTTAAGCGTCCTATTCTTGACTTTGGCTCAGGTCACGATCTTGCTGTTGTGAGACTGAGCTCCATGTAGGGCTGTGCCCTGGGCATGGACCCTGCTTAGGATTCTCTCTTTATCCCTCCCCCTCTTCCCCTCCCCCAATTGTGCGCTCGCTCGCTCTCTCTCTCTCTCTCTCAAATAAGAGAATTTAAAAAATTATTTTAAGTCAAGTAGGGGTGCCTGAGTGGCCCAGTCCATTAAGCGTCTGACTCTTGATTTTGGCCCAGGTTATGATCTCATGATTCATAAGCTCAAGCCCCCTGTTGGGCTCTGTACTGACAGTGTGGAGTCTACTTGGGGTTCTCTCTCCCTCTGTCTCTCTCTCTCTCTCTGCCCATCCCCTGCTCATTCACGCTTTTTCTCTCTCTCAAAGTAAATAAACATTTTAAGAAATCAAGTAGATATGATAAACAGTTGCAAACTTGAGCTATTTAAAAGATGGTATTATTATTATTATTATTATTGATGAAAACAATATTCTGGGTAGCCTTTTGATTCTGCTGGTTTTCTTATAATGGGAAATTTGGTTGATAGAATGACACCACCATATGTGCCTGGGAAGAATAGGTAAAAAGATAAAACCTAGTGATTGCCTATTGGATAATTTCAAAACAAGTGAGAAAATTCTTTTAACATTCCTAAGTAAGTTTTAGAGGTGATTTTAAAGTTAAACTTGTGGGGCGCCTGGGTGGCGCAGTCGGTTAAGCGTCCGACTTCAGCCAGGTCACGATCTCGCGGTCCGGCAGTTCGAGCCCCGCGTCAGGCTCTGGGCTGATGGCTCAGAGCCTGGAGCCTGTTTCCGATTCTGTGTCTCCCTCTCTCTCTGCCCCTCCCCCGTTCATGCTCTGTCTCTCTGTCCCAAAAATAAATAAACGTTGAAAAAAAAATTAAAAAAATAAATAAATAAAGTTAAATTTGTAATTGATTTAAATTATTATGAATTGTCTGCATTCATTTCACAGAATTATTATGTGGGAAGTAAAGGCCCATTCATTCACTGGCTGATAAAGAAACTTTATTAGAGTAATACCCAACAACACTTGCGTTAAGGAATGTTAGAGCTTTATTGTCTTTAATGATTCTTGGTGCATATAATATTCCTTATCTTCAGAGAACTTGATGGACATTTGATTTGAACTTCTTGTCAAATACATTCTTAAATTAAAGTCATTGTTTTTCAGTATGCTTAGAAGCAAAAAGTAAGATTTGCTGGTTGTCAGTTAGGAAAACTATGGAAGAAGCAGAAGTGAAAACTGCATATTCATAGCATATAGTTTCAGAGATGATGGCATGGTCTTCAATCTGGGCAGTGTGCTCTGCCCACAGTTAATTGTTTTGAAGGTTTCAGCAAAGGCACAGCACTCCTACAACTCCCCTATTCTGAGTCCAAAGCTGACATCACTTAATCAATCACACATTCTTTCCAGCTGAGTCTTGATTTGGCCATTAATTCTCTGCCATATAGGGTTCTAGAAGTCAGTTCCAGGAGGTCAGAGTTGGCACAGGCAAAATGAAAACTTACTATCCTGGAGTAAAGGTTGGCTTTACAAAGTTTCAAACAAAGAAGCCCCCTTATCACTGCTAATGGCCTGCAAGTATGTAAGTGGGTATTAGTGCACGTGATTAAAATACACAGATGCAAGCCTTACATGAAAGTACTGTCTTAGCCTTCCTTCCCACATATTGCTTTCTTCATTTATTTGGCCCTATTTATTCATTTGACTGGTGATTCTCTCTCTCTCTCTCTCTCTCTCTCTCTCAGATATTGGATGTTAAACAGGGGGAAAGGTATATAAACCTACTTCCTGCTTTTCTCATCTAGCTGTGTGCATCAGTCAAATCCTGTTCCTTTTTTTTTTTTTTTACTTTCTTTAGTGTTTTTATTTATTTTTGAGAGAGAGAGAAAGGAAGGGAGAGAGAGAGAGAACACGCACAATCGGAGGAGGGGCAGAGAGACAGGGAGACACAGAATCAGAAACAGGCTCCAGGCTCCGAGCTGTCAGCACAGAGCCCAACGCAGGGCTCAAACTCATGAACTGCGACATCATGACCTGAGCTGAAGTCGGTCGCTTAAGCAACTGAGCCACGCAGGCGCCCCTTAAATCCTGTTCTGTTTTAGAATCAGTGTGACCATTTGAGCTTTTTGTTTGTTTTGAGAATTAAACTGCACTCAAACTGAAAAAAACTAAGAAGGATGTGTTTCTTTCTGGGTTTTCAAAGCCACTCCCAATTTCAAGAAAGCTGCTGGAGGAATTTCTTGTCTCAATTCTGATAGAAGTTAGAAGCTAAGAAGACCTTAAAAGTGAAACACCTAATTCCTAAATTATCCTCGTCCAACCAGCAGTCCTGTTTGAGTTAAGTTGCCCTTTTCCAGAAGCACAGAGGGGAAGAGGGAAGAGGTTCTGTGATAGGAAAAGTGGGTGAGGCCAAGGTTCAACCTCAGTATCCTGCGTGTGGCTGTTCCCCTCTGTTCAACATATAATTGAGGGACAGCTGCTCTGCGACACTGGTGACACATGTCCTTTCGCTTACCTCCTTCCACTCACCATCCCAAGGACTAAGACTCTGGTGTTTTTAGTCGGAACGTGATTTCAGGCCCAGACGGACCCGAGTTCAGGTATTAGCTATGATTTGAAGTTCTAAACCTCTCTAAATCTCAGCTTCCTTGTCCAGAAAATGAGTAGATTAAAAATAGTCCCTTAAGTGGCATCTGGGTGGCTCAGTCAGTGAAGTATCCAATTTCAACTTGAGTCATGATCTCAGAGCTCATGGGTTTGACACCCCTTTGGGCTCTGTGCTGACAGCTCAGAGCCTGGAGCCTGCTTTGGATTTTGTATCTCCCTCTCTCTCTGTCCCTCCCCTACTCACTCTCTCTCTCTCTCTCTCTCAAAAATGAACATTTAAAAAATAATTTTAAAATAGTCCCTCAAAAGGACTTCTGGGGAGGATTAGGCTAGAAGATCCGATAGAATTCCCAGCACCATGCTTAGACATCGTAAGGGCTGAATGAATACTACCTAATTTACATACTACTATTATCACCAGTACTGCTTAGCTGACTGTTTCCTGTCCCCTCTGTAACATATTACCATAAATTTAGTGGCTTAAAACAACACAGATTTCTTCTCTTACAGTTGTGTACATTACATATCAGAAATCAGTTTTCACTGGGATAAAATTAAGGCATTAGCAGGGATGTTTCCTTCTGGGGGGGACCTGAGGAGAAAACCCATTTCCTTACCTTTTGTGGCTCCTATTACCTCGTGACCCTTCCTCCATCTGCAAATCGCATCAGTATAATCTCCGCCCTCCCATTACATCACCTTCTTCCCTGACTCCTATATCCTTCTTATAAGGACCTTTGTGCTTACATTAGATCCACCCAGATAATCCAGTATAATCTCCCAATCTCAAGATTCTTAACTTCATCACATCTGCAAAGTTCCCTTTTGCCATATAGAGTTAACATTCATAGGTTCTGGAGACTAGAATGTAGACATCTTTGAGGGCTGTTTTGCAACCTGCCACATTGACTAATCAGATTACTAAACATCATTGGGATAATTTGTTTCATGTTGCTATGGTGCAGAGTCGTGAGTATAAACTCTTGAGGACATGAGAGCTTGAGATATTAACCAAACAAACTGTTTAGAAAACTTAAGAGTTTTTTCTGTAATATCCACTCTCTCCTTTTCTCTCTACTTAGGAAAAAAGGAAGATGCAATTCAAATATGTAAAGTAGGAGAACAGTACGACCCTCAAATGCAGATATACCTGGGTTCATTTGTCTAATTCCACAACCTGGTAGCTGGCTGGGTTACTTTGGGGTACATTCCCCCAAAATATTCTGAGACAAGGATTTGAGACAGGTAGTTGATTTGAAAGGTGATTCCAAGAAGCGCTGATGGGGACTGAGGAAATGAGTCAGAAAATGGAAGGAAGCTAATAAACAGTATGTTATTGAGCAGGCTACTCCTGTAAGCCTCTGAGTGAACTCTGGGATCTGGGAGACAGTAGAACATGCCTCAGAGGTAGCCAGTTTGGAGGACAAAGCTTTCATCATTAACCAAGGGCTGATCCAAGGGCCATCATCTCCAGGACTTCTAGCCTGCTCCACTCCCTGAGAGATTGTTTGTAGTAGGATGCCGACATCTAGTGAAGAATGCTGAGTGTCATGGGGCCACAAATGGGGCACTGACCACATCTGCTGACATGACTTCTCTGAACTTTAGCCCCTCCTCTGAAAACTGGGGACAATGCTACTGACTCTGCAAGGATTCTGTGAAAATTAGCAATCCTGCGTTAAAGTACCTAGTAGTGTGTCACACATGATAATGGCTCAACAACCGGTAACTCTTAAATAATGATAATAACAAAGGTTTCCCTTTAGTTTCTGCTTATAAAATTCATTTGCACTTGGAAAGATCCCTCAATGACTTCTGAGCCTCAGATTTTTATCTCTAAAATCAGAGAGGAAGGTAAATGTTATAGTTTACCATCCATTGCATATTCCCAGGATTAGTAATCTGATTCTGGTTTGGTTTTCCTTGTCCTTTGACACTAGAATTTCCCTCTGGCCTCTGTGTTTGTGATTGTCAACTGACCTGGACTGATTTGGTCATGGATGACCCTCAGTTTCTTCTTGGTAAATCTTGGTAGGCTCTGAAGAAGTTTTGAGGTAAGGGTTTCCTACTTAGCTGATAACTTCACTACTAGGTCACAACGAACAGAAATCTCAGGCAAATATATAAACACATATAAAACATCTACTCAGTAAACACTTATTAACAAATAAACCCACACACAGAGTTCATGTGACCATTTCTATAGACTTGAGTCTGTTCTAGCACTCTATAGTTTTGGTGTTCTGACCCCAAATTTGCACAGATTATTCACTGAGGCCATCGTGAAGATTCCAGGGGCAGGATCTGGACACCCTTGTGGCCAGTATCATCAGAAATCCAGGATCTTCCGGTGCTCCTTGCTGGGCATAGGACTATTGAGAGATTTAGCCAAGACCATCATCCCTGAGGCTAAAGGCCACAGGCATAATTGAATTCTTATGCCTTTGTGGAACAAGTGTGGGGAGTGTCCCTAAAATATTTCTGCCAATCCACATATAAATAAAATGAAGAGTTTCAATTTCACTAATGAGAGCCCATTTCTAACATTCACCAAGCTACATGACAGACTATTAATTTCATCAATGAAAAAACCCATTAGTGACTTTCAGTTATGTTAATTAGCAAAGATTGCTTATGGATTGAAATAAAGAAAAGACAAACCTGTGTAGCTAACTGGAAAGACCACCCCTATGTTGTGCTTTCTTGATTAGAATGAACCCAGCACCTGGTTATAGCCTAACCTAAGTAACAGCCACATAGGATCACACTGCACATATTGACCTATTCTTTTATTGTAGTAAAATATACATAATGTAAAACTTACCCTTTTAACCATTTTTAAGTGTGCTATTCTTTAGAATTTATGTTGTTATCCATCACCACGATCCATCTCCACAACGTTTTCATCTTCCCAAACTAGGTACCCATAAAAGAATAACAGTAACTCCCCATTCTGTTTTCTCTGTGAAGTTGACTACTCCAGGTCCTTCATGTAAGTGGAGTCATGGAGTAATGTTTTTCTTTTTGTGTCTGCCTTATTTTACTTGGCATAATGTCTTCAAGCTTCATGTACTTGTAGTATGTGTAAGAATTTCATTTCTTTTGAAGGCTGAATAATACTCCATTGTATGTATATACCACACTTTGTTTATCTATTTATCCCTCAATGGACATTTGAGTTGGTTCCACCTTTTGGCTATTATGAATAATGCTGCTATGAACATTGATGGACAAACCTATTCTGAAGTATTTTAAAGGAACGTACAGACATAACAATCTGCTACTTTTGTTAGGAACCTAAGAAATTAAGCATATAACATGAGCAGAGTATTGGCTAATCCTTAGTTTTATTGCAGTTTAGTAAAGCACTTGGAACTTCTTCACTACCCTAGTACAACAGAAAACATTGGTTTTATGAATCTTCAAAATAAGATTTTGGAAGAAAACACTTTGAAACTCCTGATTTGGTATCATAAGACTGATTTTATATTTCATTTCCAAAATAGCTTTTAAAATATCATTCACTCTATGGTTATTTAATTTCCTATATTGTACTTGTATTCTGCCAAAACCACATGAATTTCCACAGCTATTCGGTAATTTTGTTCGGTTTCCAGGATGCAGTTGCATAAAACCTTATATTTTGTGACCTCAACCTTTTCATCTGTGAATGATAAAACGTTCCCTCATCTTCCTCACCATTGGAACAGTGAAATAGTTTATAGATTTATATTAGCCTTCTTCTGCGAGACCATGAGGGTGGAGAGTGTCTGTCCTGAATTCTGATGATAGCCACAAATGAACTGAGTTGGTTACGTATTGGCAGGGACTGGAGGTTTAGATTTTATGCAGGAGAGATTGCTTATTTCCCCAACTTATATGCATGTGTATATGCATTTATAAAATCAAGGATGCCAAGGATTAGGCATTGTGCTTCTTTACAGGGTACACCTGCCAGAAGGCACCTGTCCAGACTTCTGGATCTTTCCTTGGTATGCTGGGAAAGAGGTGGTTTTCCTAAGTGATGAGTTCCTGGGTTCTGCCCCTATCTCTTCCAGTGATTGGAAAAGTTGGCCTTGGACTTTTGATCATGCATTCATTAACATATTTATATTGAGCACCTGTACATCAGGCACTCTGCCTGGTGTTTAGGAGATCTTGGTGAATGAGACAAAGTTCACTGCTCTCATGGCACTCAGATTCTAGAGCTGTTCTTGATATGATAGCCACTAGCTGCATGTGGTTATTTAAATTAAAATATAAATTAAAATTAATTAAAATTAAAAATTCAGTTCTTTAGTTTCACTAGCCACATTTTTTTTTATAATTTATTGTCAAATTAGCTAACATGCAGTGTATACAAGGTGCTCTTGGCTTCGGGAGTAGATTCCCATGATTCATCACTTACATACAACACCCAGTGCTCATCCCAACAAGTGTGCACTAGCCACATTTAAATTGCTCAACAGCTCAAGTGCTACTATATTAGACAATGCAGATATAGAACATTCCCATCATTGAGGAAAGTTCTATTGGATGATGATAGGGGAAGGACAAATAATAAATAAGCAAACTATAAAATATTAGAAGGTGGCAAGTGCTATGGAAAAGAGAAAAGTAGAGAAGAGTAAGGGGAATTAGGAGTGCCAGAGGTAGTTAGAGATAGGCTGTGGTATTAAACAGGGTGTTCAGGATAAGTATTTCTGAGATGAGATTTAAACAGATTTGAAAGAAGTCGGGACATTAGTTAAACATATAACTAGGAGAGGAGCATTCTAGTGGATTGAACAGTCAGCACAACGTGCCAACTCAGGAACATGCTTGACATATTCCAGGTACTACAAGGAGACCAGTGTGGCTGGAGATGCGGGAGCGTGGGAGAGAATGTGAGTAAGATCAAGGACTAGAGAATATAGGGCTATATATGACATTGGCTTTGACTCTGAATGAAATAGGGAAACCACTGCAGAGTCTTGAGCAGAATGACATGGTCTGTCATAATTTTTTTTAATTTTTTTTAACGTTTATTTATTTTTGAGACAGAGAGAGACAGAGCATGAATGGGGGAGGGGCAGAGAGAGAGGGAGACACAGAATCGGAAGCAGGCTCCAGGCTCTGAGCCCTCAGCCCAGAGCCTGACACGGGGCTCGAACTCACAGACGGCGAGATCGTGACCTGAGCTGAAGTCGGATGCTTAACCGACTGAGCCACCCAGGTGCCCTTGGTCTGTCATATTTGAATGGTGTCACACTGGTATTGCGAATAGTCCAAAAGCGAGAGCCATGAGAAGGCTATTGGAGTATTCCAGGCAAGAGGTGATTGGAGCTTGGACCAGGGTGCACTAGCGATGGAAGTAGTGAGTAACGGTCATGTTTAGGATATATTTTGAATGTAGAGCCAATATGATTTCTTGATAGGTTGTAAGAATAAAAGATCATTCCAATGAACTTTCAAGTTTTTTGGTTTAAGTAGTTGGGAGTTGGAGTTGACATAAACTGGGATGTGGAAGCCTGTGATTAGAGCAGCTTTGGAAAAGAAGGAGTTCCTCTGGGGACATGTGAAATTTGAGATACCTACTAGACATCCAAGTGGAAATGTCAGGTAGAGAGTACAAAGCTAAAGAAGAGGTACAGGCTGGAGAAATCATTTGGAAATCATCAGCAACATAGCCATGCACTGGATGGATCATAAAGACTGAGCCCTGGCAATTCTAGCATTAGGAGGTTGGTGATAAGATAAAAGGAGGAATCAGCAAAGAGGTGAAAAAGAAGACATTGAGATTTAACCAGAGAGAGTGGAATCTTTGAATACAATGAAAGAAAGTATGTTGAGGAGGAGGAGGGAATGATCCCTATGTCACATGCTGCTGGAACACCAAGTAAGAGGATTGAGAACCAACTGATAGATTTAACAAGGTGAAGTATTGGTGACCTTGACAAAAGCAGTTTTATTAGATGGTGAAAGCAAATACATGGTGCAATAGATATTGATGACACAAATGTGTTTAAGAGAGAACAGGAGGAGAGAAATTGAGCTCTTGACTATAGACCATTCTTTAGTGGAATTTTGCCACAAAGGGAAATATTTTTTTAAGTAATCCTTTCTTGGTTATTAGGGTGCACCCTTAATATTTATGGGGGAAAAGAATAAATGGAGATGTAATTTAATATTTTCAGCATGTAAAATGTATAAATTAAGCTAAAAAAACTATTAAATAAAATGTGTTCCTTCCATTACACTGACAAATATGCTTTCATAAGGACCTGGAAAATCAAGTTCCGATATAGAATTCGTGGACTTTGGAGTTCATGTCATAACTTCGTGGCACAAGGAAAGGGACTGTGGTCTAAACCCCTTCCCTTCCCAGCTCCATCCCATACTATGAGGGGCTTTGTCTGCTTGGGTGGAGACACCTCAGCCTTCATGTCCAAGCTCTGGCCACACACCCATAAGTGGCCGTCCCTTGAATATCAGTCAAGCCTAGGAGTGAGTAAATTAGCAACATGGTCCACTCTAGGGAAGACAGACCCAGTTCAGAGGACTGTGAGCACCCTGTAAGGGTCTAAGGGCCAGGTGGACAGAGAACTCTGGGGTATGAGGTATCCAGAGAATGGTCTACAATTCAGGGACCATCAGCTCTGGGTAAGCACTTCTTGTCCCAATGGACGCCTTATCCCATAGGAAACTTCATGGCTGGAGAATGACTAGAATGTGGCCTTTGAAGGCACGGAGACAAGGGCGAGGATCCTCTCACTGGCTCTCTGATCTTGTGGAGAAATGGAGTAGAGAAAAAGATTTTTCAGATAGAGAAATAATGTGTTTATTTGCTTGTGAGAATAGTCCAGTGAAGAAGGGAAAAATTGATGATGTGGAAGAGAAAAGAATGACCAAAGCGATTCTCCCAGTAGGCAAAAGGGGAAAGGATCTAATGCACAAGTATGGAAATAGGCTTTGGGATAAGCTTGAAAAGTTCTTCTATGGTCATAGTTAGGAAGGCAGCGTATGTCGATGCTGATGAAGAAGTTAGATGTGGTGGGAAGGTGTGGAAGTTCTCATCTCATTGATCAGTGCTCATTTCTAGAAGATGCCTGATTAGGAATACCTTGCCAGCATGCTATTTCAGGTCAAAGTTGACTTTCTTTTGTTAATTTAAATTTTTTTAAGTTTAATTAATTAATTTATTTTGAAAGAGAGAGCACGAGTGGGGAGAGGGACAAAGAGAGAGGGAAAGAGAGAATCCTAAGCAGGCTCTGCAGCAGCAGCACAGAGCCCAATTCAGGGCTCGAACTCACAAACTGTGAGATCATGACCTGAGCTGAAGCCAAGAGTCAGACACTTAACCAATTGAGCCACCCAGCCACCTCTGTTAATTTAATTTCTATTTAAAATCTCGCTAGCAATTCACTGTTTTTTAGTACAATTAGTACTTACATTCCATATTGCATAGCTCTTCACTTGCATAATTTCTTTTTCATGAGGAAATCGAGGCACAGATAGGCAGTATTTTGCCAAGAGACACACAATCAATAAATGGTAGAAACAGTTCTGCTGACATTTCCTTCTGATTCATGATACACCAAAATGCTCCCCTGGCCTTTTGAATATATTTTTTGATATAGGAATCTGGAAGTCCTAAAATAAGAATTTTGATTTTTAAAATCTTGAAGAAATTATTCCAATAAAAAAAATCAATGAAAGAAGTAAAAAGATGAATAAGAACAAAAACTTCCTTTCTTCTCATAAATTGAGGTTTTTTTGTTTTTTGGTTTTTGTTTTTTTTTTTTTTAGGGGAGTGGGGGTGGGCAGAGGGAGAGGGAAAGAGAGAATCTTAAGCACACCCCATGCCAAACAGAGCCCCACACAGGGCTTGATCTCACTACTGTGAGATCATGACCTGAGCCAAAATCAAGAGTTGGACATTTAACTGACTGAGCCACCCAGGCACTTCTAAATTTCATTTTTTAAGTGTCAAAACGTGCAACTTCTTTTCAGATATGGAAACTTATAACATGTTGTGCCCTCTGTCTAATGAAATCATTTTCTGAATAGTCAAGTGATTTCAGCAATTACTTTTGTGCACCAAATCCTACCCCAATTGGAAGGAAGGCTGTGGGAGGGCACTGATGTAAAGCTACTTGTTTGTAAAATGAAGATGAAACCACTTATGTGTTACTCATAAATATTTGATTAAGATCAACTTTAAAATACACCCTCAAGCATTTTTGCCTTCATAGAATAAAAGAAGTTAAATACAGTAAATAATATAGTATTTAAAATAGTACTTTGTAACAAAAGTTCAGATCAACTTCCTGTTCACCTAGGGAGAAAGAGAAATTTGTCAGTGGGGACACTCTGCCACATTTTCTCAAAGACTTCAGCCTTTTCCTCAGTCCCTTTCGACACGTCTTCTGCCATCATCTATAGTGAATCCAACTTCCATTGCTGAATGTCATCACCATTCAACCCATCCATCAGCAAACCTTGGAACTCATTATCGTTGGGAACTGCTCTCCTTCAAACATCTTGAGTAGTGAAACAACCTTCACTGATGAACAGTACCTTAAACTTACCAAAGTTCTTATGCCTCCTGAACCTTTTCCTCTTCTTCCTGACTTCCAGACCCTTGACCTTTTTGTAATCCCCATGGGTCCTGCCCTATCTAACCTACACTTCTAGCCATGACCCATTTCAAGCATGTTCTCAGTAGCCACCATATGCTTTCATTCTCCATGCTTTCCAGTCCCAAGCCTGGGCAGTTATCTCCGTTATCAATCCATGCTGTATAATTCTCAGAATTTTCCATTCATCCCAGGAATAATCTCTATAGCACCCTAAGCTCCCCAAGCTCCAGCCATACCTCTGTCACTTCCAGTGAAGATCTCTCCTCCCACCATATTAAGACATTAGAGGACAACATCGTGAGCTCTCATGATTTTCTTCTCCCCAGCCCTTCACAGTTTTACTCAGTCCTTCACCTTCCCTCCTGACAGAGAGTCCACAGGTTCCTCCATCTTTCTAAGTGTGAACCATCCATGTCTACCAGAACCTTGCTCTATAAATTATCTCCTCTTTTCAATGTTTCCTCCTCAGTGATTCTGCCCTTTGGCCTACAAACAAGCTACGAACAAATTTAAAAAAAAAAAGTTCCTTAGGCATTTTAATCCCTTCAAGTTATTATTCTTCCTGCCTTCTCTTTCTTGGTGAATCTTATAGAATATATAACGAGTGTTTTCTGCTCCTACCTCCCCACTCACTGTAACGACCTCAGCCTACCTTTTGTGGCCAACATAGCCCTTCCTGAGACCCACAATACACTTTCCCACCTCCTGACCTTTTATCTGTTTTATCCACCTGAATCACCTTTCCCCTAGCCTCTCCATGAAGCCTGCTCAAGGCAGCATTTCCCTGAAGCTGTTCTTTACCCAACTCCTATATTTTTTCCATGGTTTTACTGAGATAGAATTGACATACAATGAATTGCCACCCAGTTTGGTAAGTTTTGGTAATCATTTACACCTGTGTAACCACCACCCACATGAAGATATAATATTTCCATCATCCCAGTTTCCTTATTCTTCTTTCCAGTCAACTCCCAAACTCACCCCCATCTCCAGAGACATCCACTATTCTGATTTCTATCACCAGAGGTTAGTTTTGCCTCTGTGCTTGAACTTTTATGTAAATGGAATAAAACACAGGGTATCATATTTCTTTAGTACTACATCCTCTCTTTGAGATTCATCAATGTTGTCTCCCTTATCAGTTCCTTCTTTTTTATTGCTGAGTATTTTCCATTATGTGAATATACCATGATTTGTTTAGTCATTTTCCTATTAAATACTCATTTAGCTTATTTTTGGGTTTTTTTTTTCATATTTATATCTAAAGCTACTGTGTACTTTCTGATATAAGTTTTTGTGGATTTTTTTCTCTTGGGAAAATATCTAGGAGTAGAATTGCTGGGTTATAGGGTAGAGGTATGTTTAACTTTTAAAGAACTGCCAAACTATTTTCCAAAGTGGTTTTACTGTTTTTCACTGTCTACATTCCCACCCAGCAGAGTATGAGAGTTCCAGTTGCTCCGCATCTATCTCTTACTTTTGTGTCCTCATTCATGCTTTTCTTTGACATGTTCCCCTACATTATTGGAGCATCTTATTTTATCTCCTCCTCCATATGAACTTCTTAAAGACTGTAGTTGTGCTTCCATCTTCCCTGCACACCCATAGTCTAGCCTTCCCTAGAGCTGGCTCTCTCTAAATCTACACAGAACAATAAAATGGAACCCAGTGAAGGAGCTTGAGCTCTGGGAATACTGTACAGACAGCCTAGTGGCCCAATGAAATCAATATGATCTGACTCTCCTGGGGTGTATTATAATATTACAGCTGAATACAGGGCTCCTGTGGCCATTTGTTACAGTCATCAGGAAAAGCTTTTTATCAGATTCATAGCAGCAAGTGATACAAATTATTGGATTTCTTTTTCAACATAAAAAATAGTTATTTGCAGCCTTTTGAAGCTGGGTAAATGAGCCCCATTGATCTTACCTGTAGAACACTGCAGGGTATTTTTGTTCTGTCTTAACTTCCAATATTCTATGACCAGAGTCTGCCCCTCCAGCCAAGCTTGTCTAATCGTTATTCCCTGGGCATACCCTGTTCAAATCCTCCTCTATGCCTTTCCCCTACAGTATGCGGAAAATTCTTACTTGGAATGTCTCCCCTTTTTCCTTCCTAGAAGCTAGAACTTCAAGGCCTGGCACAAATGCCAATATGTCTATGAAGCTTTCCCAACTGCTTCATCCTTCAGTACCTATTCTCTCCTATGAATTATTATAACCTTCCTAGAATAGAGTAATGGCCCCCATCCTAGTTTCCAGGGCTTCTAGGTTAATAGGGGTACCCCAGGGCAGAAGAGAGCCCCTAAATGGCAAGTGTATCCCCAGATGTCTGTGGCCATGTTCCAAAGGGCCAGCTGCTATGCAGAGCCTCTGTTTTGACATCCCTTGCTCAAAATAAGCCACGCTGCTTCTAACCAGATCTACCTCCTGCCATCATCTTGAAGCAATAAATTGCTTCAGACCATGTTTCACCACTCACCAGTCAGTTGAGAGCTTGAGTTGCATTCAAGAGCCCATGTTAAAGTATTCAGTCCTCTGGGTGTGTGGGAAAGCACTGAGAAACATGGCTCTCCCTCATGCCATCAGTACAGCCTGCTCATTTTCCATGGGAGACAAAGAAACGGTCAGCTTAAATTTGACAAATATCTTGAACAAGACAGAAAGGGGGGGACTAACAACCCTATAGGTTTCCTTCACTCTGTTTTCTCTTGCTCTGTATCAAAACAAACCAACATCTTGTCTGTTTCATCATACATGTTTCATACTCTGGGCAATTATCCCAGGTGTCTTCCTGAAAGACATCCTGGAAAGCAGAGTGTTCTCTTTCAATTTTCATTGTCTTCATTGGACTCCAGAAGAATCCTTCATCTACAATACTGGAAAACGTGAGCTAAAGTACCTAGGAATGTTACCATCCCATGCTTCTTTATTTTGCCTTCTGGTCATCCCTTCACCTGGTTATGCTACTCCACTTTCTCCTCACTTCCTAGCCCCTAGAAGATATTAATTCAAAAATATTTAACACCTCTTATATTTATTTTTATATGTATTTTATAAATTATTTTTTTAATTTATTCACTAGACACTATGGTAGGAATTAGAAGTCCAACTATAGTCAAGATAGAGTCAGTGCTTACTTCCGGAGCCTATGTTTACTAGAAGATATAGGTACGCAGAGAGACAACCACCAAACAGTGTCCTGACTGCCATCTTATTAGAAGTACAGGGGACTGTAGGAACACATGTAAGGAGCACCAAGTCCAGGCTCTGGAGGTTTGGGAAGGCTTCAAAGAAGAAGTGACATTTGAGCTAGTGGGAGTTACCCAGCAGTCAGCTGAAAGACATGATGGTGGGGGGTGGGTGGTTCCTATAAAGGATGTATGTGGGGACACCCAGAAACCAGGAGCCTGGCACAGTAAGGAATTGAAAGAAGGTTGGTGTGTTTGGGAATTAGGAGGCAAGAGAGTGGTAAAAACTGAAAATGAAAAGATAAGCAGGGGCATTATCACAACACACCTTTCATGTAAGTTCTGATAAGGAGTAAGGACCTCTCATAGCAAAGGGGAGCTCAAGTAAAGAGTAGGAGAGCTTTGTATTTGGAAAGGTCACTCTGGCAATAGTTTTGATACCGTGGATCATGGGGACAAAGTTGGGACAGGTAAGAAGACCAGACAAGGGGTGCTGATGTCCCCAGCAAGAGCAGTGGTAGAGTGGATGGAGAAGGTGGGTGGACTGGCAATGCTGTGGCCTGGTGATATGATATGAGAGGTGAAGGAGAAGAAAAGGTAAAGGATGAGGCCAGGTTTTAGGCTTGGAGAACAGTGGTGCATTTACAGAAGCAGGGAACAAAGAGCTTTAGGTTAGAAGGTGGGGGCAGGATGTCCTTTACATAGTTTGATATGTGTCTGGGTCTCAGGAAAGGGCTGGGTCAGTGGGGAGGTAAGTCATTAGTACTCAATGGTCATGCTGCTACGGGAGTAGGGTAGACAGCCCGGGCAAAGAGGAGGGCTGAGAACACTAAAGAATGGGCAGAGGAAGAGAAATGTATAGAGAAAACTGAAAAGAGACATCCAGGGATGGGGCAAACCAAGAGAAGGTGTCCCCCTGACAGAAGCCAAGGGAAGAGTCTCAAGAAGAACAGATGGTCAATCAGGTCCAATGTCCTAGAAAAACACTTTTATACCCATTGGATTTAACAACCAGAAGGGTGGGGTTGGCAAGTGAAACTTCAGGGGAATAGTGAGGGTGAAATAGATTGGGAAGGGAGTGGGAGATGAAGGAATACAGATGGCAAGAAAGGAAACTCTCCCAAGAGGTTTAGCTATAAAGGGAGGAGATAGAAAAAGCAGTAGCTAGAGAGGGTATGGGGTAAAAGAACATTGCTGTTGTTGTTTTTCAGTGGGGGAAACATAAACAGGACTTTAATATACTTTTAGAGGGAGATAGGAAGATGAATGAATGAAATCTGTAGTGAGAAGCAGTTGTAGGATATAAAGCAAATAACAGATGGGAGAATATCAGCAGTGTCTTCTCGTGATAATGACAAAATTCTACCCGTTCCGTGTGGTAGAAGTAGCAAAGTGGGCAGATCTTGGAGCAAACCCCTGTGGTCCATTCCCAGCTGCGAGTGGCCTTGGGAAAGTTTTCTAATATCTCCACCTAAAGTAGTAGAACGGTGCTTAGAACAGCGCCTGGTACACCCTAGGCAAGTACTCAATAAATACTAGCTACAATCATTTGCTGATGCCCAAATTCCTGGGAAAAGAATTTATCCAGTGGCTTCTCACCCAGGCTGCTAACGACTAAAAAACGTGTCCTTGTGCCATTGTTTTCTCAATTGTTGAAAGTCAGACCTGTCCTCCAGAGCCAGGCCCATTTTGTCTGCAGAAACACTTAATGTTTGTGTTGCTTGGCCCCAGTAGGGACAGCAGAAGCATCCATCACCAAGGCAGTGCATGCACAGTTGAGAAATCTCTTGTGCGTTCCTACCCTGTTTCTTTCCAAAGCCTTTCTTCTGGCTTTCAAATGAGATTTCCCTGTTCAGGAGGGGTGCCAAATGCTGGGGATTTCATAATATTCCCAACCCTAGGCACCAGATTTATGTAATTGCAGTGGTGGAGACTTGAATGATCTTTTGAAGAGGCTGCACACTGTTTGTCTGTCAAATCGTCTGCATGTCGGTAGAGCTGAAATTATAGGAGATGAAGAATGTGCAAGTATGTTCCAAAGTAGCTAGCACATGGTTGGTGATCCCTAAGGTTTGTTTCCTTTCTGGAAGGTACTAAGATTTGTTCTCATAAGGCAGCATGACAGGGTGGAAGCCATATGGGATTTGCCCTCAAATTTTGGCTCTACCATTGACCAGCTGTATGAACTTAGGTTATTTACATACCTTCTTGAGCCTTTTTTCCTCATCTGTAAATGAAGCCTGATAATACCCACTGTACCAGTATCTTTTGGGGACTAAATGAGACAACATATATGGAAACATCTAGCACACAGTTGGGATTCTGTGTTTTTTCTCCTCCCTTCTCTGTGTCCCTGTTTTGACTAGTAGGTAACCATGTTTGCTCTCACAAATCTGATATAATTCTTCACATCAAGTCAATATATCAAGTATTTAATAAACCTTACCCTGATGCATTAAACTCATTTTGTGGAATTCACACCACTACCTAGATTCTCCACTGTCTTATTAGACACCAATAGATCTTTCTGTGGCTGCAAGAGAGATATTATTGCCAGTTGCCAGTATGAGATGATGTACTTCTTCACTCTTCAATGAAGTGTGTGCAGGCATTTTGTTTTCCCTGGTTGAACATTTTGCAGTCTCCCTTAAAAATACTGCCCTCATCTTGTTTCCTCTCTCTGACCTGCTTCTTCTCCTTCCCAGGCTCCTAAACCCCATTATGCTTCCCTGTATTGTTGGCTTAATGGGCACTTTAATAAGTGTATCATTTCCATTTTGAAATACGCAGAGCACAAGACAGAAATTGGATTTCTTCCTCAACAGTTTCCATCCTCCCTCCTCACGTACAGCTTTCTCCCTTCTTTTCCATTCTGCAACACAACTGAAATTTGCTGAGCCAGAAAGGGGAGGAAGAAGGTATGAAAGGGGAAGCAATCTGCCTTCTCATTGTTTCAGGAAGAGCTTATTATCAACCTGCTCACTGGAAGAGAGCACGTGCTCTAAAGATACTCTGGGTGCCTCTTGTGTTTCCACAAAAGCCCAAGGCCCTGGGTATACGATGCATAACAGAATATAATTACTGAGATAATTATTGTTACCTGCACTGCACAACTGTTGTGTTTTGTAATCAAAAGCTAGATTAGCAGGTGTGACTCCAAGCCTTCTGAAAACTCAGGGAGGCTATTGAAGGCCCAACATTTAGGGAAACTAAATTGTGTTTTAGCTAGTGGGTCTGTGTTACTCAGATTTTATATTAGCAGAATGTTTGGGTATCTAGAGAGTATACCTGAGTGTTTCAGCCAATGCACAGACATCACTGTCCCTGTAGGACTATCTTCAGCTGACTTAACTACTCATATTTCTGAAACAGGACTTCATAGCAATTGCAAAAAGCTCTGTACCATTTTTGAATTTGTTCTCCTTAAATAGTTTATCAGATCTTAAGAAAGAACAAAGCTGGAAGCAGATGCCCCCTGATTTTAAACTATATTGCAAAGCTGTAGTAATCAAAACAGTATGATTTGGCATAAAAATAGACATACGTCAGTGACACAGAATAGAGAACTGAAAGATAAGTCCTTGCATATATGGTCAATTAACTTATAAAAAAAGAGGTAAGAATATACAGTGGGGAAAAGATGGTCTCTAATAAACAGTGTTGAGAAAACCACATAGCCACATGCAAAAGAATGAAATTAGACCACTATCTTATGCCATACACAAAAATTAACTCAAAATAGATTAAAGGCTTGAATGTAAGACCTGAACCATAACATTTCTAGAAGAAAACATGGGCAGCAAGCTACTTAATATTGGTCATGGTGATAAATTTTTGGATCTGACTCCAAAAGCAAAGGCAACAAAAGCAAAAAATAAATAAGTGGGACTACATCAAACTGAAAAAACCGCACAGCAAAGGAAACCATTAACAAAATGAAAAGACACCCTTGAATGGGAGAAAATATTTGCAAATCACACATCCAATAAGGGGTTAAGGGTTTCTATGTTTTTATAGAAAGAACTCATTTTTAAAAAAAGCAATCTGACTTTTAAAATGAGAAGAGGATCTGAATAGACACTTTTCCAAAGAAGACATACAGGTAGATGGCCAACAGGCATGTGAAAAGATGCTCTATACCACTAATCATCAGGGAAATGCAAATCAAAACCGTGAGATATCACCTCACTACCTGTTAGAATGGCTGTTATCAAAAAGACAAGAAATAACAAGTGTTGGTGAGGATGTGGGAAAAAGAGGACCCTCATGCCTTGTTGCTGGGAGTATAAATTGGTGCATTCATTATGGAAGACAGTATCGAGATTCCTCAAAAATTTAAAAATAGAACTACTATGTAATCTAGCAATTCCACTTCTGATATTTATCCGAAGAAAATGAAAATACTAATTTTAAAAGATATATGTACCCTTATGTTCATTGTAGCATTATTTTCAACAGCCAATATGAAAACAACCTAATTGTCCACTGAAGGATGAATGGATAAAGAAGATATGAGATACATATATATTTATACAAAATATGTGAGATATACATATATATATATATATATATATATATATGTAATGAATACTACTCAGCCATAAAAAAGAATGAAATACCACCATTTGTGACAACATAGATGAACCTTGAGGGACTTATACTAAGCAAAATAAGTCAGACAGGGAAAGACAAGTACCATATGGTTTCACTTATATGTGGAATCTAAAAAATAAAGCAAAGAAACAAAACAAAACAAAACTCATAGATAGAGAGAACAGAATGGTGGTTGCCAGAGGGAAGGAGGTTTGGGGAGTAAGTGAAATGGGTAAAGGGGATCAAGAGGTACAGACTTCCAGTTATAAAATAAATAAGTCATGGGCTTGTAGTATACAGCATTGTAGCTATAATCAATAATACTGTAGAGCAGACTTCAAAGTTGCCAGGAGAGTAAATCCTAAAAGTTAACTTCATATGGTGACAGATGGTAACTAGACTTATTGCAGTGATCATTTTGCAATGTATACAAATATTGAATCATTATGTTGTAAACATGAAACCAATATAATGTTATATGTCAATTAGGCCTCAATAAAAAAATTTTAGAAAAACGGTTCACCAGGACCTGACTTAACAGCCTTCATTTGGCATTCAATGAAGAGAAATTTATTTTTCTCTGGGCACAGACAGGCTGTATATATTTGGTGAGTATAGTGTGTGCTAAACTGAGTATAGGTATGTGTTCATACTCCTTGCCACCTGCTTCATATTCATTCTGGCACAGAACTCAGACTGGCTTTCTGTTCCCCATCTCAGCCAGCTCTAATTAATTTATGTCTACCTCTCTGCCATAGCACACTAAGGAAATGGAGTTTCCACTTTAAAAATCAAGTTTATTAAAAATGAAGCAACATGGTGATAATTGGTTTTTAAAATGCTTAAAGAAGTTCCAAGTGGAAAAAAGGAAACAAGTTGCAAAAGAGGAAAAGAAATTAGGCAATTAAGACAAGGACAATTAAAAGGAGAATAACAAAGAAAAGTGGGTGAGGTTGACAGGAGATAAATTGGAAAGGGAGAAAGGGTCAAGGAAGAAGCAGAAGGGAAGAAAGGAGACAGGAAAAGCAATGACATGTACTTGAGTAATGGACTCAACCAAGGAAATAGAATAAGTGAAGGCCAGAGTAAGAATTATGGAGAAAAAGAGAGACATCAACGTCTCCAGAATTGCAGATTATTGGTGACCTAGGGGAGTGTAGACAGGGGGTAGATCTATACCTAAGGAAGTTGGGTGTTGAATTCCTTAGGATGATCTGACAATTAGGGAAAATGTCCCCTGCATATGCTAATTCAGACTTTAAAATAAAAGCCAGCCAGACTCATTACTGGGTTTGGCCAGCCTGTAATGGCAACAGAATTCACTGATGCATATTTAAACTGAATTTTCTAACCAAGGTCTTAAATAAACAGTCACCAGATGTAACTGAAAATTAGAATAAGGCTTTCAGTCGTGAGTGTTCCTGTAGGAAAAGTCTGAAAACCCTTCATGTTGCTTTTTCCAAAGTTTTTAGTCATTTGCGGTTTTTAGCCCTGGCTAGTGTATTAGCAACTGTTCCATTGCTGGACTATGTGAATCCTTCTAGTATTTACTTTTTAACATTCCGCAGGGCAGGGAGAGTGGCTGACACCTGTGATGTAAGCGAAGCCCCTGGCAGGAATGTTAATTCTATGGGTAACAAAAGAACCTTTGAGGGACTTGGATTCTTAATGGGACCACCAGAAACTCCTTCCCCCCAAAGCTGGGAAATCCAGAGCAGGTCTTCTCAGTCAGCCCAAATTTGCAAAACCAGAGTTGTCAGAGGAAGGTAGAAATGGCAGGAGGCCTAAGAAATCTCGGGAAGGTGTCATTTGGCCTATGGTCCAGATCCAGAGTCTGGAAACGTGGCAGTACCTCGCGGGCTTGGATCCCCTGCTGGCAACTGGATGCTCTGTTGAGTCTAGGAACTGATGATCACTGGTAGCTTGTGGATACTTTTCTGTGTTGAGCAGATGCCTTCTGTTACACTGGAAGCTAAAAGCCCTCTTTACTCATATGTGTCTTAGGTTAATTGATAGATTACACTATTGTCACTAATGAGTAGAAATAATAATCCAGACTGATTTATTTTTGTCAAGGGAAAGAGAGAATCCCAAACAGGCTGTGCACTGTCTCTCTCTCTCTCTCCATATATATATATTTCTCAAAATAAAATAAATAAATAAGCATTAAAAAGTAGTCAAAAACACAAAGTGAATCAAAAAATATTATTCAGTGTCTGGATGCTATTTGGTACATCAAAGAAATTGTTTATAAAATAGTTTCATTTCAGGAAGTTAAAAAAAATAAAATACAATGGACATAGCATCATTCTCTCTAGTTAAACCTTTTTTTCCTGGAAAATGTTCACAATAATGTTCAAAATAATGTAAATGTTCACAAATGAAGACTAGTCTGGAAGCCAACAGATGGTGTGTCTAGTCATGGCACAGTTACTAACAGATCATTGACCCCAGACAAGTCATTCAACCTCCCCAGATCCTAGAATTTCCTCACCTGAAAATGCAGGTAGAGGCAAGAATTTCCCATGGGACAGCTAGCAGAAGAGAAAGATTAGAAGTCAGGAGACTCATGCTATAGTCTTCATGCTTCATTTACAACCATGCAGCCTCGGATAAATGAGTTAGCCTCTCAGTTTCCTCGTATATAAAATGGAGAGTTGTTTACAGCCTGTAGAGCATGCATCTTGTGATGATCAAGATTCGTCTTGTGAAGATACTGGAGGAAGCATGTACAAATGTCACTTTCTGCTGTCGTATACAGTGGCCCCTAAGCTTGAGGCAGTATTTAACATGGGCCATGACTTAGTATCGGTGTTAATAAACTATGGCCTATAATTAAATCTGGCACACCACCTACTTTTGTAAAATACACACACACAGAGACACATAACACACACACACAAAGTCATCATAACCAGTCATGCTCATTCATTTACATTTACACGCTGTCTATGATTGCTTTTATGCTACAACAGCAGAGTTGAATAGTTAAGTTGCAACAGAGACTGTATGACCTGCCAAATCTACAATGTTTAGTCTCTAGCCCCTTACAAAAATACTTTACCAACCCTGATGCCGCAGAAAGGTTACAGATTGGTGCTCCAATATCTAAGGCTTCTCTTAAGTTCTGTATTAGTATATGATCCCGAGCACATGATTTACTCTGTCTGGTTCTCTGTTTCTCATACTCTAAAAACAGGGGAATACAAATCCATCCCCTTCTTTCCTCACAGAAATGCTGTTAAGATAGATAAGAAAACAAAGGCTTTGATCTTTTATGAAAGGAAGATTATTTAAATTCAAAGTATTATTCATAAGGTGGATGCTGTTAGATAATTCAGAAATGATGACTGATGTGTTGTTATTCTCTGATATCAGATCTCTCATGTACATCAGTGGGGGATTATTTAGATCAGTGATAGCATACAGACCCCTGCACCGTGGTACTACATCAAACTAAAATAATGCACCAGAATTGAATTTAATCACAGTATCCAGTCAGGAGTGTGAGTTTTAATTGCTTCTTTATCCCTTTATCCTCTGAAGACTACCATTAAATATTTATAAGACATGAACTTCAGATGATGCCAACATCTCTGCTGAGGTCACCTGACAACTGGCCATTTTAATCCAGGACCAAGACGGTTGGGGGGGGGGCCTTCAGGCACATAAGGAAGGACTATTCCCAAGGCAGAAGAACAGTCATGGTGGTAGCACATGGACTGGTTTGCAGAGCAAATACCAAGGATATTTGTTTATGTTAAAACTTTAATTTGTATTTGATTCTTGGACGTATGACTGATATCCAGGCTAGTTAAGCATACACACAAGTGATTTTCAAATCTTTGCCTAGCAAGTGTAAATACTGGGACCTCCTCTTTCCTAAGAACCCCATCAAAGCTCCAGGGAGAATCTCCCCAAAGGAATAGCTCTTAATGTGTCTGAAAGCAGCTGTCTAAAGAGGCCAAGCCTGATCTTTGAAAGTAACGCTGGCCAAGGTACAGCCCTTTTACAGACCCTACATCCGAAACTCCAGATTTATGGCATAGATAAATCAGTGGGCCATCATTTGCTCTATAAAAGGAGTCTTCACTTTACAATCCAGTTCACTGCCATGTTCTTTTACTGATCTATTGCCACTAGTGCAGTTCCAGTAAAATCTAATTGTTAGAAATGCAGAACACATATGCCTTTTCATTGCTAATCTGGATGGAAAGATGAAAAGCAACGTGCATTTATAATCCCCTTGTATCCTAAGATGTGGCTTTTGTGAACATCTTTTGTTCTCAGCCTAGGAACTTAATGTTACTTACTTACGATTGGCTGGGAGGAATGGGGTGCATAATTCCTTATTATAACAATGAAACGATATCATGTGATTTCGTTGACTAACTCACTCTGATTATCTGCATGAAATTTCAAAGCAACGAAGGATCAGTTGTACAGGAATATGCTAACTGGCCTTTTGGCAATGACTCATAGTAATATTAATAATAGCAACTGTACTGAGCGTTACCATATGCCAAGCAGCATTCTACCTCATTAGCTCATTGAAGCTCAAACAAGCCAAAAAGATAGTTACAATTATTATTATTCCTATATTACAGATGGGTATATCAAAGCACAGAGAGGTAAAATATCCTTCCATATACTACAAGCTGATACATGCAAGATCAGGATTCAAACTTAGTGCAGTTGGCTCTATAATTTGTGCTACTAACTTGCCTGCCATATATAATACTTGTCTGCTATATTGAGAAGTAAAACAACTATCGGGTGCTGAAATGTAGGAGCAACAGCAGTACCTGACATATTTTCTACCTTCAAGAAGCTGGTAAGTATGCCAATTATATCTCAATTTAAAAAACAAAAAATAAATGACTTGTGTTTAATTTTTGAAAAGAAGCTAATATCTGCCTCAGTCCATTAGAGAGAAACTGGTATTAGACTTGTCCTTTGCTGTTAAAAAAAACAAACTAGAAAACTGTGCACGATATATTAAACAGCTAATTTCAGACATTGGACAAAGGAAAATGAGGTCTATGATCCCTGAGGTAAAGAAAACAAAAGATGACTCCTATGATTGCCCCAGTTTTCTGACTGGAGACACGTTTCAGGCCATGGAGCAGGGAGAGGAAACCCAAGCATAACACAGTAGTCTTGCTAAATTGCAAAGGCAGAGACTAGAGTTCGGGGAGTCTGAGGCAGCTATGTTTACGGGATGGAGTACCAGAGAAGAGGGAGATAAACAGAAAAAGAGATCCAGAAATCTTCATGAGGTTCTCTTTGAGTCTTTTATTACATACTGAGCTGAGCATGTATAGGGTAAAATTCTATAACACTCAGCAAAGAACAGCTATCAGGGAGCTGGAGGTTGAACAATTCCCAGAGCCCACAGGGCTGGGGAAATTTTTAATTCCAGTCAGCCAAAATGGGGCAAACTTGTTGGGTATGTGGCTCATTTGACTGTTGGACTAGAGAAGTTCCATCCCAGCCCTGATTTATGTGAAAAGAAAGCTTTCAATGAGATGAGGTATTTCTCCACAGACAGAAGTGATCTTAAAAGCTAAGAGGGATGAACAGTAGCTAGTCCACTGACAATCCACTGACCACAGACAGAGTGAGTTGCACCCTAAATAAGTAAAATGGGATTAGAGGTCTGTTACCACACATGCAAGGTTGAATTAGAAGCAAGGGAAGGATATAATTTTAGAGATGTACGAGGCAGACATTCTATTATTGAATCTAATAGAAGGAATTTCAAAAAACACATGTTCATAGTAGACGTTCCCTGGGAAAAAAGATGGGTGGTCGTGTGGGCATAGGTACTCTGAGGGAGGCAGATACATAGACTTGCCCTAGCACATCACTCCATGCAGCCAAGACTCCCTGCCCTGTGGTCTTCATCTTTAAGATGAAGGGATGAATTCAGCACAAGGTAAAAAAGTCTACAGATCCTTTCACCAGACTCTTACACTTCTAATCATCATCATAACCTTTAAGCCCAAGTTTTTTCATCTATAAAATGAGGATAATAATAATTACAGAAGCATTACGATGATTTGATAAGATAATGAATGTCAAATGTTTAGTTAAGGCCATGGCACTTAGTAAATCCTGGCTACGATTATGGTTATGATTTTTTTTACCTTTTTCATCATTAAATGATACGTCATTGTAAAGAACCAATATCCCAGAGACAATAAGGAAGAATACCATTTCCCAGTCTGCACCATGCCTGTAGTGAAAGAGCCTCTGTCACCCTCCAACATGCTTCTAAATAGTCTTTACCACATTAAAATCAGTAACTTGGGGAGAATGAGGCTTTTTTAAGCTTCATCTGTGGAATCCCAAGCAGTTTGGGATGTAATCTTATGTTCGTTAATCTCATTTCTGCAGATGTACTCTACTAGACTGAAGGTTCCATGAAATTCCATGAGAGCAGACACATTTAAGTTATGCCCAACATCATTTGCCCAGGGCTTAGCAAGGTACTTGGACCTCAGTAGGAGCTCAGTAGATATCAGATGAGTGAATATGATCTCCTTTTCAAAACCTTATATCCAAGTCATGTTTGGCAGAATCCCTAGTGTCTGCCTTGCTCTGCAGCGCTGAGTGCACTGTAAATGTTGTTGGGATCACCTCGAGTAGTCACTCCACTAGTTACAATAACTGGATGACTGTTACCTCTTCTGTATGAAATTAAGCAAGAAAAAATTCATGCTTCATGTTCCATATCCTTCAGAATCCGTCTTCTTACCAGTTTAATTAGTTAGTAAAGGACAGCATACTTACACCTAGAATTCTAGCTGCTTTCAGAAAAATGACTCAGGAGATGAAACAGCAGGACTCCTGGTGTTATTTATAAAGTTTGTGCTGGGAACTGTTTCAGGGTCTGTAGCAGCAAATCTCAAGCACCATTTACCTTACCCGATAATTCTGGAGTTTGAGTAGGAATGATGGAACAGCTAATAACATGTTACCCCACAAAGTAGCATTAGCTTCCTTTATCATCATCAGCCTTTTTTTTTAAAGAACACAGAAATGTGTAAATTGCAGTTTATCTCACCACAGAAGCATTTAATCAAATGTGCTGTAATTATATTTTGGGTGGCTACTGAGAATAATCACTATTTCTTCATTATGAGGATTGTCCTAAAAATTACATTAATGAGGGTCAACCATAATAGCATTGGAAATTTAGCTACATTTAAATGTAAAATTTGTACCTCAGCCTTGTAGATTCCCTATTAGTGGATTGCCATGGGCCAGGATCTTATCATGAGTGTTGGCATTTAATGGATGTGCCTTGAACTGATGTTTTACTTTAAGTGAAATGTGTTTGCATTAAAAGCATATTCATTTCCAGGCTCCTTCTTAAACATTTGTTTCTTTTGTTTTGGAATTCAGAAAGCTTTTCATGTTTGGCCTATTTTTTCTTATTCACTGAATAATAATTTTTAGAAGGTTATATTTTAGAAGGTTTTATGTAAAAAAAAAAAGCGTCCTTTTAGCAGATAGTCAACTAAAGGGACTGCATTTAGCTGCCAAATGTGAACCTCTCAGGTGACCAAGAATGAAAAAGCCTATTTGCATAAATAAAATAAAAGCTCAATAACTGAGCCAATATTCACCAAAATTTTTACCAACATCTAATTTTGCTCTGTTTTCAAGGATTATGGCTTAAGGCCAGAATTATTCACCATATGCCTGTTCTCCTTGTCCTTCCCTCAGAAGCTAAGGTGGAAGAAGCTTCACTGATATTTTGCAGCGTTAGCCAAGTAGTTTGTCGTCTTTTTGTAACCACATGCCTTACACAAAATCATGGACACACCTATTTTGGATAAATTTGTGCTGTCTGATGTATAAATGAATATGAAGAATAGAAAGAAATCAAAAGACTCTCATTCCCAGATCAATTTTCTTCATTGGCCTAAGCTACCTCCAAACCTGCCCCCTGGTTTCTGGACATGATGCATGTTATTCATTAGTACTTAAATTTTATTATATTTTTAATATAGCCTGTTTTCAGATGGGATTGCTTTTAGTAGTAACACTTTCTTTTATGTATTTATTTCCTGTTTTCCATCGCATAGCTTCTTGTGACTTTGACACTATGGTTATCTGGAAATGGAAAAAGCCCATCTCAGTGTAGACTCTTGGTCCATCCAGCCCATAGTTCTGCTTCTGACAAAGGCCCCCGGAGGAATTTTGTGGAGGCCTTGGCTGCCCACCCTGACATGACCTAAAATTAATAGGTGTGCCCTCTCAAGTAGTCTGATTTCTGTATATCAGTATGGCTTAATCAGCTGTGAATGTATATTAGGTAACCTAAAAGGGACAATTTTAGCCTGTCCTCCTTATTGGGAGGAGGGGGTAGATAATGGAGATCCACAGTGTAGCTGGAAGGTCTTTGCAGGTTTTCAAGACTGATTCCAATTCCAAATAATGATACCAATTCTCAGGTGGGCTTCCTTGTATAGAAATACCTGTTGCTTCTGGTCTTTGTCTCATAGCCAGTTAGTTCTCTATGCACAGCAAAACATTGCCTTCAATTCTACAGCAACTCAACCTTTTTGGTTGTAGCATAGTTTAATCAAAGGTTCTTTGGGGCGCCTGGGTGGTGCAGTCGGTTAAGCGTCCGACTTCAGTCAGGTCACGATCTCGCGGTCCATGAGTTCGAGCCCCACGTCGGGCTCTGGGCTGATGGCTCAGAGCCTGGAGCCTGTTTCCGATTCTGTGTCTCCCTCTCTCTCTGCCTCTCCCCCGTTCATGCTCTGTCTCTCTCTGTCCCAAAAATAAATAAATGTTGAAAAAAAATTTAAAAAAAAAAAAAAAAGGTTCTTTGAATAGGTAAAATACCTCCTTTTCCTTTGCTTACAACCTTTTTTTTTTTTTTTTTGGTACCTTTTTAAAAATTGTAAAGATTGTAAAAACAGGCCAAGGCTTCCTCTTACAAAAGCCATCATTTCTTTTTCAACCTATCAACTATGTGTTTAAGTCCTTAATAATAAACCTTGGATTTTATAAATGCGTTATCCTGGCCATGCAGAAGTGAGAATCATTGGTCAGAGGTTCATAGAGTCTTCCTTATGATCTTTCTCATGAATGGACATATTTTTATCAACCAGTTGGCTTTCAATGTCATGATCATTGAATAGTGGGTGACAGAATTGTGGCTCTAGCTCCCTCATGTCACCCAGGCATTCCTGCAGTACTCCTGTCAACCAGCCTTACTGAATTATCAATATTCAGTAAAGGGAAGTAGGTCTACAACAGCATGTCCAGGTAATACCTCCAATTTGTCTCATTCCTTTTCCTCTGTTTGCCAACAGAATGGGAGGTGATGAGCAGAAACACAGGTTTATATCTCAACACCTGCCTTCTACTGCACAGTGGATTTGTAACCTCTTTGTATTTGTAGCCAGAAATCATAATCTGTTCATTTGAGCACATAGAAAACCTGTGATGATTTTAAGACCTTCATTATAAACACCACACTGGAAACAATCTTCAGAGTCTTTTCAAGTCAAAGACCCATATACATTGAATGTTCTCACAGTGTGCTCTGTCAGAAACAATTTTTACTGATGTTTTCTTAGTGAGCATCATTCCCCAAGTGTGGAGAGAACTGCAGAAAAGCAATTACATGGAGTCACATTAGCTCAAATAGGTGGGAATTTTACTGACATCAGGCCATGAAAGAAGAGTGGACGATAAGTTCTGTATGGACAAAGGGAGAATAATAAATTGGGACCAATATGTAAAAATGAGTAAGATTCAAAATTACCCCTCTCCAAAGAAGTGTCAATGTCATTTTGTGTTCCAAAACCAGATAGAAGGACGGTGGTGTGGGTTTTTCTTTATAGCTATATATGAAGATATAAATACACACGCACACACCTAAAATCATAAACTCAAAGATAAGG
Organism: Lynx rufus; assembly: GCF_022079265.1. Classification (NCBI taxonomy): domain Eukaryota; kingdom Metazoa; phylum Chordata; class Mammalia; order Carnivora; family Felidae; genus Lynx; species Lynx rufus. Next base: position 9,527,391 of record NW_025814841.1, on the reverse strand, counting down.
ACCTTATCACATGTGAATGTGATTGTTCTTTGAAGGTTTTTAGGTAGATGGTATTAAATTATAACTTTCTAAATGGTAAAATCATGACTGTCATGTGAAAATTGGAAGGCAGTTCAAGACATAAATAAGGATATTAAGGGGTCAGGAGGTGTTAAGGACAAGCCCAATATTATACACACAGATAGATATGTAGATATAGATAGATACAGATACAGATATAGATGTAGATACAGATATAGATATAGATATAGACATAGACTATATATCTTATATATGTATACATCTATATATACACCTACATTTATATATATGTTTGTGTGTTTATGTGTGTAAAATTTATACTTATTCTCCCCATGATCTCCTCATACCCGGAGACCATCTGCTACCACAAGGGGAGAAGACAGAAGGCCAGGTCTTGTGTTGGTAACCACTTTGCTCAATGCTCTTGCATATTAAAGTACTCATGGATAAAATTACAGATGATGACTTTGTGAGAAACTTATCCTTTGAGACATGAGAATGCAATTGTTCTTTTAAGATTTATAGATGGGTGGTATTAAGCTATAATTTTCTAAAAGGTAAAAATTATAATTTTCATGCAAATACAAAATAAACACATGTCAAAGATTTGATTCAATTAGTTAATGAGGAAATCAGTAAGATATTAATACCAATTTACAGACCATATGAGAAACTAAATGTGTGCAATTTAATAAAGAAATATTAGGATAAGATTGCTAGGTTAGATTTTTAAAACTGGTTAATATCCTAGTGGCCAATAAATTGTAATGTTTGGGATTATCTATTCTTTGGGACAGAAATCATTTTCATCTCTACTAGACAAAAATATACAATTTAAAATATAAATTCACTGGGGCGCCTGGGTGGCGCAGTCGGTTAAGCGTCCGACTTCAGCCAGGTCACGATCTCGCGGTCCGTGAGTTCGAGCCCCGCGTCGGGCTCTGGGCTGATGGCTCTGGGCTGATGGCTCGGAGCCTGGAGCCTGTTTCCGATTCTGTGTCTCCCTCTCTCTCTGCCCCTCCCCCCTTCATGCTCTGTCTCTCTCTGTCAAAAATAAATAAACATTGAAAAAAAAAATTAAAATATAAATTCACTAAGTCTGTGACCTTTAATCAATAGTAAACAGTGAGTCAAACTAAGAACATTTTCTTAGACAGTTCTTAGGTGGACTTTGCTCCTGAATGACATTGAAAAGATGTGCTGCCCATCTTTTTGCCTTATTTTCAAGTTGTGGTTAATTTCTGTAACAGTGGTGAAAGGTATAGGAACATATTGTGTAGTCCATAATAGGACATTTAGATCTCAGCCTGTGTATGAAATATCATATGTCTTTGACAATGAAAACCTGCTTGGAAAGAGCTGATAGTAGAATCCCCAGAAAGTAGGATTGCCTTACCAAAAGTTGCTGTAGAAAAGGAGGATGAAGCCAGTATTCATCTCAGCTTTTGTCCAATTTGATATTTAATAATTCTTTCATTTATCCATTTAGTGAGTCAACAAATATTTAATGAGCATCTACTATATGCCAGGCATTGGGAATTGGAACAAAAAGACAAAGGTTCTGCTCTTGGGGAACTTATATTCCAATGGAAAAGACAGGCAGCAAATCATGAAACCATTATAAGAATAATATACTTTCAGATAATAGAAAGGTGGATAATGAGTGATCAGAGGGAAGGTGTGAGTTTTAGGCAGAATGGTCGGGGAACTCTCAGGAGGATTGGCCAGCTGTGAGAGTATCGTCCAGATACAGCAGGGGACTTGGTGACAGATGGGGCTCTGCTGTTCATCTTCTGGTAGATAGTCGCTGCCACTGTATTAACATAATTCAAGTCTTCACTCTGTTTCATGGTCAAGGATACCTCCAGTTTGAATTTCTATCTCCATGTCATGAGGTAGAAATGAGTACTGGGGGGACCAGAGCAGTGAATGGAGTAAATTGTGCAAATAGTTTCCCACTGGGGAGAAAGTAGTTACAGATACCTGGGATAGGGCAGTGAGAGAAGGTACAGAAAACTGGTTAGGAGCATGGGTTTTAGAACAGAGACACCCGGATTTGAATCCTGACTCTAATGACATATGATGATCATTCCCTCCTGGGGTCACTGGGAGAATTAAATGAAATAATCTCCATAAAGCCTAAGGCACACAGGAAGCACTCAACAAAATGGTATCCTTATTATTCCCGCTTTGGGAAAGCCTGTAGTATCAGCTTAATGCAGCAGTGATTAATTAGTCTTGCTATTGCTATATAGTTCTTCAACTTGATGGAAAGATGAATCGTTATCACAGAGTTTAGGTATATGTGAACTGGGGGTTCACCAGGTCTGTTGGTATTGACTTAAGCTATGTGGTCAAAGTTGTTCCAGCAGCCAGTCCCAAGTTTTACAAAGAGATGGAAGGTGCAGGCTTATACCTGTAATTTTTTAGCACAGACTTGGCGATTCTTGGATAAATTAAGAATGTAGAAACTAAAATTATAATACTTTTGATGGGGTTTTGATTGGAGATGTTTTTCCCTTCTCTTTCTTGCCTTGCTCAGTCCTTTCCTTTCTTTTACTGTTTTTTTTTTTTTTTCCTTTCCTGTTTATAAGTTGCTTTCTCTTCTGGAGAGCTATGAGTTAGGAAGCTATTAATTAGCTGCTTCTCACCCTAATTTTCAATGAGATTTAATACGGTAGAGATAAAGCTGCCCCTTTTGAAAACAAAAATTAAATGTCTGCAAATTCCATGAACTGATTTTTTAATTGTTTGGCAATAATGTTTTTTCATTGATAATGTTGCTCAAAGAAATAATTTTAATTAAATTTTAAATCTATTTTTAGATTTTATAGATTCTAGGGAGACCATTTTCTTGCAGGGAATAAGTTTAAGACCATAACATTCTTTTCTAACCCCACAATTATGATCAGAGGAATGTCTGTAATACATTCCATTGCAATTAAATTGCATACCCCAGACTGTTCAAGATCTGTTTATAAAGGAGGAATGGATTTTCCACAGCTGCTTGCCTGTTAGTGCATCCTTCATGCAACATTGCGGCAGCCAGCGTATTCACTGAAATAACAGACTTGAACTTCCAAAGCTTTCAAATGTCTTTTAAAAACTTCCCATTACATGAATTGCTTAATTTGTGTACATGAAAATCCACTGATTACATATGAATGAGAGTCAACCTAAAATAAGAGGGGGCTTTGAGAATCTGTGTGTATTTGCCCACCCATCTTTTCAGGAATTAGCAGGTATTCAATCTTGTTCCAATATCCTACACAGACCACAGTCATTACTGAGATCTCTCTGTGAAGATTGGAATCTGCTGGGAACAGTATGGGGCAGGTTGGGTATTTCTTACAATATTCATTGGACCATCTTCACCCAGTCACACAGCTGGAAAATATTTTCTGAGATGAATGTTTATAGAAAAGATTCAGAGAGGAGTAGAAAGAAGGGGATAGGAGGGAGGAGAAGGAAAAATAATCCAAACCAAGTTAAGGTAGGGTCATATAGAATAGACATCAGAGTCCAGCAATTTCATCTTTTTTTTTTTTTTTTTTTTAAGTTTTTTTTTTTTTTTTTTTCAACGTTTATTTATTTTTGGGACAGAGAGAGACAGAGCATGAACGGAGGAGGGGCAGAGAGAGAGGGAGACACAGAATCGGAAACAGGCTCCAGGCTCTGAGCCGTCAGCCCAGAGCCTGACGCGGGGCTCGAACTCACGGACCGTGAGATCGTGACCTGGCTGAAGTCGGACGCTTAACCGACTGCGCCACCCAGGCGCCCCCAGCAATTTCATCTTTAAGAACAATTGCCAGAACTTTAATTTATTAAATTAGAATTTTAATCGCTCCAAGCTGCATTTAATTGATCAAACTGCTGTATATATATATTGGGTCATCCTTATGATGGGTATATAACATCTATAATAAAGTATTAATTGAATGCTTACTAATTTTCACCAGAATTTCTCATATCTCAGTAGCCCCATTTCATGAGTGAGAAAACTAAGGCTGAAAAGCCTTATGTGATTCACCCAAAGTCACCCATTTGTTAAGCATAAGAATTTGAACCCAGGCCTGTCTGACTCTAATCCCTATGTTCTCGGCTATATCTCCCTACATAGGTGCAATTGCTTGGCTGGCATACTCCAGGATAGGTCTTCGCATCCTTAAATTCCAAACCTCCCTTAGAAATAATTTCCTAACAGTGAACTGGCCTAATAATGCTGTAGTTTATTTCCAGGGGGTGAATGTTGGCCTTCAGAGCAGGCTCCTTCCTACCAGCTTTCTATTTCTAAAAAGCATTTGATGATTCCCCGTTCAGAGCTCATATACCTGTCAAAAGAGACTGCAATTTATCCCTGGGGATAGTTAACATTCCCTCCACCCATGAGAATATGTCAGGTGCTCTCAGAAATTGAAATCCAGGCTCTCCCTCAGTGCTGGTCTTTTAGATTAGTAGCTGTCACTGATAAAATGTCTCCTTGGAATTGCAGAGACAAGGCTGCAAGGCAGCCAACAGGCCCACCTCATATCTCCTTGTGGTTATCAGCATTCTTATTGGTAATATCAGATTTTCTGGAGCTGTTTTAGTTTTATAAAATGTTCGTGGGAACTTCGATGATCTCTGAGGAAATGCCTTCCCTAGCTCTAAGAGGAGGCAGCCAAATTCCCACCCATCTGGCAGGCAAGTTCTTTCAGTCTGAGACTGAGAGGGAATTTCGGAGGCCTGGAGAGGGCATCCATAAGTATATCTTGCTTCTATTTTTGCAATGTGGAATTTGGAATCTTTCCTGTCAGGCATCATGTAGTGTCTTTAAGAAGCCCTGGATTTGAGGAAAACAGCCCCAAGTGAGCCATACTCTGTCTGCTGGAACTAAATGTCCTTTCCTGTTTCTTAATGTACACAACTCTAATTCATGTTCCATCCACCATTGGTGACTTTAATTCTTTCAACTCCTTGATTTTGTCCTTAATCCATGAGTTTGACATCCACCTGATGCTCTCAGAGCATGTGCTCCTCACCAGCTTCAGCTGGTTCTAAAATGTCATGGTTTCTGTTAACATGCTTCTCGCTCCTACCAAAGTAAACACACAGATTTGTCTCCCCTGGGTATGCTGTGAGATCATGACATAAAGAATCTTCTGGTTTTAAAATGGACCTCTGGCCTTTTCACTGGGACTTTTGCTTGTCTTCATCCACCATATGCTTTCCAGAGAATTTCAGAGACCGGGGTATCATCATGTGGCCATGATCTTTGTCACCTGTCCCCAGGACTACACCTCTTCCCCAGCCTTCTCTTCACCACAGTGGTTTTTATACAAGTCCACCTCTACATTTTTCTGGAGCATCTCCCTAAGGTGCAACTCCAGTCTCCCTGCTTTCCTGCCCATTGGTTCCCAAGGCATCCCCATTTATGAACTACATTCAGTCTCTTTTCGGCCTTATATTTAGGACCTTCCCCAGTTGGTTGCCAACTTTATCTGCCAATAATTAACTTAAATTACACACACACACACACACACACACACACACGCACCACCCAAACTGGAGTGCTCACATCCTCTTTCACCTGGAATGTCTGCACTGCATCTCTGCCTGTTGACATCTTGAGTACTTACATTAAAATTCTCTTTTACCAGTCCACATAAATCTTCACCTTTCTCTACCCTATACTGTGGCCCTGAAGGCTGTTATGGACTACATTAACAAATCACACCTTCCCTCTAGCCTATGATTGGGTTTGGCCATAGGGAGGCCCAATAGGATATGAGAGGCACCAGCAAGAAGCTGATTCCCTGGCTTCCACAAATAGCCACAGCTCTTCCAGTGACCCTTTCCGGCAGCTATAGCTGCTTTCTTCTTTGCCTTTTAGGCCTAGGAGTGGTAATGGCTCTCTTTGTTGCCAGTCCTAGGTCAGCATCCCTTATGGGTTTTATTTAACCCTAACCACTCTTTGTAAATAATCCTTTCACCGAATTCTCCAAGCTACCTTCTTAGAGCATCCCATCTGTTTCCTATGGGGACTCTGACTGGTACAGCGTCCTCAAGGCCCAGTTCAGTCATAAAATTCACCAATTTCATTGAATCACTCAACAAATATACATTCATCTTCTATTTGATGCTATGTTACAGGTATTGGTGACAGAGTAGAGAACAAAACAGAGGACTTGCCTTCAGAGAGCTTACAAAATAGTGGGGAAATTAGATGTGAAACAAGCAATTATGACAAAAGAAAGTGGAGATAATGATAATAGAAGTACGGAGTTCACACAACCAGGGGACCAAGTCTAGGGGTCAAAAAAGGTCATTCAGCTATATGAGCCATCCACTATTTCTTTGTCCTTTCCTTGTGGAACTCTGCCTCAAAAGCTGTCTTTTGAGAGGAGAGGCTGTGTCTTTTTCACCTTTATTTCTGTCTTAGTCCTTAGACCACTGCCTAGAATATTGTAGGAACTCAAGTATTCATCTAATTGAATTGGATTGAGCCTTCTGAATATTTATGGACCCCCACTCCAGCCCACCCACTGAAGGTTTTACATTATTAGGCTGGATGATGGTGAGATTCCCACTTTTTCAGAGCCACTGGGCTAGTAGAAAACATGATTTACTAGTTTTAGAAAGAAAAATCACTGTATTGGAAGAACGCCTCCTCAACTCAGGTGAAGGGTTTTAGAGGCATTGTCAACTTAATACATCCTGTTTTGGATATTTCCTGGCAGGCACTGGAGTCATTAGTTGGTGAGTCATCAAAGGTGAGAGTTGAGTTTTCTTTTATACTTATTTTTTCCCTAACTGGCTTGTGTTATGTTTAATAGCATCATAGCTAAACTCAAAGTGAAATATGCATGGAGATAAATCCAAATCCTACTACAGAGCAAGGAGTTAGGGGAGATAGGTAGAGGAAAACCTTGGCACAAAGTTTTAATGTTTATTTATTTTGAGAGAGAGAGCGAGAGAGAGTGTACAAGCAGAATAGGAGCAGAAAGAGTGGGAGAGAGAATCCCAAGCAGGCCCTAAGCTGTCGGCATAGAACCTGACATGGAGCTCAATCTTCTGAATGAGCCTTGAGATCATGACCTGAGCCAAAATCAAGAGTCAGAGGCTGAACCAACTAAGCCACCCAGGCGCTCCTCAGGACAAAGCTTTTAAAACTTGGGTTGGGATAGAGAAAATCTAAACAGCAACCTGAGGCCAGAAAGTTCTCAGGAACAAGAACAGGGTCCAGTTCACAGGGTAGGAAGTAGAGGACTGGGGGAAGACAACTCTGCCAACATGTAGATCAGAAGTTTGTAGACAGATTTCTTCCCCCAAAAAATAATTGTTGGGTACAACAATAATTGTCTTTCTATAATGCATGGCTTAGTAAGGCAAAGTAGGGGAATTTCTCAGAGGAGAAAAATTATGAGAATCTATAGAAAAAAAACCTGGAGCCTGGCATTTGTTTGAGGGTGTCTGCCAATGTCTGTTTTTTTGAATCATGATTTTTAATGAGCAGTGGGTACATCTGGAACAGGAGACAAAAGAGGCCCTAGTGTCCTCTTATAAGATATTGATTGACTTTAATTAAATATGTGAGCTATGATTTCTAAGGTCTCCACTGACAGAATTGAAATAAAGTGTGTAATCTCCAAACTAGTAGAGTGGAAGGGATAAAAGGAATAATAAAAGGGAAAAAAAAATCAACACAAAGGAAGGCAAGAAAGAAAGGGGGGGGCAACAAACGTAGAAAACAAAATTAACAGATAGAAAGCAAAAGCTAAGATGGTATAGGGGCACCTGGGTGGCTCAGTCAGTTAAGTGTCCAACTTTGGCTCAGGTCATGATTTCAGTTTGTAGATTCAAGCCCAGCGTTAGGCTCTGTGCTGACAGCTCAGAGCCTGGAGCCTGCTTCAGATTTTGTGTCTCCCTCTCCCTCTGCCCCTCCCCTGCTCTCTTTTTCTCTCTCTCTCAAAAATAAATAAACATTAAAAAAATAAAAAAAAACTAAGATGGTATAAATGAATTCAATTTAACAATATTCACAATCTACACAAGTGAGTTATACTGTCCAGTTAAAATTCAGATTGTTAGACTACATTTTTAAAATTCAACTTTAGGGATGCCTGGGTGGCTCAGTCGGTTAAGCGTCCGACTTCAGCTCAGGTCATGATCTTGCGGTCCTTGAGTTCGAGCCCCGCGTCGGGCTCTGTGATGACCGCTCAGAGCCTGGAGCTTGTTTCAGATTCTGTGTCTTCCTCTCTCTCTGACCCTCCCCCATTCATGCTCTGTCTCTCTCTGTCTCAAAAATAAATAAACGTTAAAAAAATTTTTTTAATTCAACTTTAAAGTCTTTATAAGAGAAACCTCTAAAAACAAGGAGCGAGGAAGGATGCAAGTAAAATGATGAAAGAAGACATATTAGGGTAAATAAAGAAGATATGGCTATATTAAATATTAAGAAAAACTAACTTCAGGACAAAAAGCATTACTAAAAATAAAGAGGATGACTACACATTAATAAAGATGTTCAATTTATCAGGAAGCTGTAATTCTAAATTTGCATGCCCCTAATAGTATAAGTTTGAAATATATAACAAAGAAATTGCTAGAACTACAAGAAAAAAAACCATCTAAAATCACAGAGGGACATTTCCACATAAACCTCTCAAAATTGATAGACTGAATAGGTAATAAATCAGTTAGGTGTTAAAAGATTTAAAGAACACAACTAACAACCTTGATCTCATGCATATATACCACACACTGGAAGCACATTCTTTTCCACACATGGAACATTTATAAAAATGGATCATACATTAGACTACAGAGAAAATCTCAATAGAATTACAAGAATCTGTATCATACAGCCTGCATTCTCTATAAGCTGGATTAGAAATCAATAATGAAAAAATAACTAGGGAAATACTCATACTTTTAATAATTACAAAACACATTCTAACTCATGAGTCAAAGAGAAAACTCAAACTAGAAATTGGTAAATATTTAGAACTGAGCGATGGTGAAAATACTCATCAGAACTGGTGGGATATAGATCGCCAAGGCAACAATAGGAAGGATGGTAGCCTTACTGTATGTGCTGGAGACAGAGAAAGCAGCGAAGCAATGAACATAACACTCAACTCAAGATGTTAGAAAAAGAAAAGCGAATAAAGCCAAGGAAGGAAGGAGGAAAATAATAAATAGAAATAGAAATCAATGGAAGAAAAACCACCATATGGTAGAGAGTGTTAAAAAAAAAATGTCTCTTCTATAGATGCTGGAGAGGATGTGGAGAAACGGGAACCCTCTTGCACTGTTGATGGGAATGCAAATTGGTGCAGCCGCTCTGGAAAACAGTGTGGAGGCTCCTCAAAAAATTAAAAATAGACCTACCCTATGACCCAGCAGTAGCACTGCTAGGAATTTACCCAAGGGATACAGGAGTACTGATGCATAGGGGCACTTGTACCCCAATGTTTATAGCAGCACTCTCAACAATAGCCAAATTGTGGAAAAAGCCTAAACGTCCATCAACTGATGAATGGATAAAGAAATTGTGGTTTATATACACAATGGAGTACTACATGGCAATGAGAAAGAATGAAATATGGCCCTTTGTAGCAACATGGATGGAACTGGAGAGTGTGATGCTAAGTGAAATAAGCCATACAGAGAAAGACAGATACCATATGTGTTCACTCTTATGTGGATCCTGAGAAACTTAACAGAAACCCATGGGGGAAGGGAAGGAAAAAAAAAAAAAAAAAGAGGTTAGAGTGGAAGAGAGCCAAAGCATAAGAGACTCTTAAAAACTGAGAACAAACTGAGGGTTGATGGGGGGTGGGAGGGAGGGGAGGTGATGGGCATTGAAGAGGGCATCTTTTGGGATGATCACTGGGTGTTGTATGGAAACCAATTTGACAATAAATTTCATATATTAAAAAAATGTCTCTTTTTTTTCCAAAAGACGAATACAACTGATAAACTGCTGGCAAGACTGATGAACAAAAGAGAAGTCATTAAATAACTAATATGGAGAATGAAAAAAAGTGCATTCCTATATATGCAGACATAAACAGAGATAAAAACAGGATATAACTGATAGCTGTATGCAGATTATTTTGAATATTTGGGCAAAACTCACACATAAAAAATAATTTCCAAAGTTAATTCAAGAAGAAATACAAAACCTGAATAGCCCAATAACCAGGAGAGAAATTTAATCATTAGTTAAAATTTTTACCATAAACAAAGGACCAGACTTAGTTTTGTAAGGAGTTCTACTACAAAATAACCAGGAAATGAATCATTTCTGATCTTACACCAACTATTCCAATGTGTACAAAAAGAAGGAACACCTGCCTTTTTATGAATCAGATATATGTTTGATGCTAAAAATGGATAGCCACAAACAGAAAATGCAGAATTTTTAAATGTATAATTTATAATTTGCAACAAAAAATATAAGTCTTGGAGACAAGAAAACTAACAAAAGGTATGCAAACAGTATTGCAAAACTTTAAAGATGTTACAGAAGACTTCAATAAATAGAAATATGTCAATACACCATTTTCATGGATAAGAACACAATATCCTAATATAAAGATCTGAGCTCTCCCCAAACTGATATGTAGATTATCACACTATCTGTCAAAATCCAAAAATATTCTTTGTACAATTTAAAAACGACTCTAAATGTTATCTGAAAGAGCAAACAGTTGAGAATAGTAAGGCATTCCTGAAAGGGAAGGAAGAGAAAGTGAGAGAATTTGCTCTGCCAGATAACAAAGAATAGAAAGCAGAAGTAATTAAGACACTGTAGTATTGCCACAGGGATACACAAATAGACCATTGGAACAGATTTAGAAAGCCCCAAAACAAACCCACTTGTATAAGAAAATTTGATATATGGAAAATTGATACTGCAGATCTGTGGGAAAAAAGGATGTACTAGTCAATAAATTTGTTGGGACATCTGAAAAATAAAAATATAAGCCTACCATATACAAAATCAATTCCAATTCTAAATGGATGAAGAAGTCAAAAATAAAATCAAAACTTTTCAGCTTTTAGAATAGAACACCAGAGAATATTTTTATGATATTAGGGTAGGAGAAAACTTCTTAAAACAAGAGTCAGAAAGTGAAAATCATAAGAAAAAATTAATAAATTAAATTACATTAAAAGAGCATCTATTCAGCAAAGTACATGATAAACAGAGTGAAAAGAGTCACAAGCTGGGAAATGATTTGTATAAACTTCTACCAAGAAAATATTAGTATCTACAATATTTCAAGAATTCCTACAAATCAATAGGAAAACACAAATCAATTTATAATGGGCAAAAGGCATGAACAAGCATTTCACAAAAGAGAAAACATAAATAACAAAAAAATATATGAAAACTTGCTTAGTCTCATTAATAATTTTAAAAAATAAAGTTAAAATCATAATGAGATAATATTTCATACCCACCAGATTAGCAAATGTTAATTTAATATTACCAAATGCTAGAGAGGATATGAAACAAGAGGGAGACTCATATACTGACAGTGGCAGTGCACACTGAAAAAGGCAACATTTTGGAATTACACAATACAATTAAACACACATCTGCTCTATAGCCCAGCAATTTCATTCCTCTATTTAGACACTAGAGAATGTTGATGGCAACATTTAATAATGAAAACTGGAAACAACCTAAATGTCCATCATCAGGAAAATGGATAAATAAATGCAATGCAGTAAATGGAATGTACAGCAATAAAAAATGAAAATACTGCAGCTATACACAATGAGCAGAAAAAACAAGTCACAGAAACATATCTGGTGTATATGTTTCAAAGGCAGACAGTGTTAAACAATAAATACTTTATTCATTCATTCATTCATTCATTCATTCATTCATTTGTAATGCCATATAAGTATATGGTAAAACTGTTTTTTAAAAAAAGCAAAGAGTGATTAACATACAAGCAGAACAGGAAAGTGGGTACCTCTGGAGGGAGAAAAGGATCTGCAAGGGACAAGGAGCTCATAAAATGGGCTTCAAAGGTACTTGTAATGTCTTTCTTGCATTGGATTGTGAACATATTCCTACTTCTTATATTGTCATCCATCATGATATGCATTTCTGTTCTTTGAAATCTTATGTATATATAGTTAACAATAAGTACATACATACATACATAAGACCAGAGGCTAAAAAACTGCAGTTGGAATCTACAAACTGGGTCCAAGATCTTCTGAAGGATGACAAAGGGACAGTGAAGCCTCACCAAAGCTGTGGTTCATGGCTGAAGCTAGACAAAAGCCTCTCTAGAGAGAGAAGAAAGCTCTTAACTGGGTAGAGACACCTGCTGGTGCCCTTGGAGGTTGCTGGGAAATCTCATGGGAAGTATATGAATCATTGGAGAAGAAAAACTTGAGCAAAAAAGTGTGGGCTTTCTTTGCATCTAGGAAGGTACATAATTTTCACGCTTGAAGATACAGAAGAAGATATCTTTTCATAAATAAATAGGACATTTGTATCAGTTACTTAAACAAGTGAAGGTTTATTTATTTATTTATTTATTTATTTATTTATTTATTTATTTGATGTAGCAGATAGTCCAGAAGTAGGCAATGTTCAATGGGCTACCAGTATTTTCTAACTCCTAGCTCCTTTTCTCTTTCAACTCTGACATTTTTAGTGTGTGGGCTTTTTGCCCCATTCAGCTCCAAACTTCTCATCTTCTTTAATGCAGCACTAGGGCATTTTCCTGACTCTTGTCAGCAAAGTAAAGGCTTTCCTAGAACTCTCCATAGCCTGCCACTCATATCCTAGTAGTAAGAATGGTGCCACATGGCCATTTCTTACTGCAAGAGAAGCTGGGAAAGTAATGATTTTGCCACTGTGGCCTGCATCGTAGGAGGAGGAAGAGTGAGTAGCAATGATTTCTGAACAGCTAATCAGAAATCTCTGTCAAAATATTTCACTAAGAATTCTTCCTCTTTTCTCCCCAGGAGCCAGTCTACTTGATGACCTATATCAATATTTCTCCTTCCATCACTCCCATGGAGACACCATGACTATCATGGATCCAAAGCAGATGAATGTTGCTGCCGCTGTCTGGGCTGTTGTCTCTTACGTCATTGCAGACATGGAGGAAATGCTGCCCAGGTCTTAGCAAGAGCAAGAAAGAAAGCATGCTTGTCCTTTCTGGCCAGGAATCCTGAGTCTGCAGCTCCAGGAAGTCCTTCTTCAACTAACAGTTTCATCTGACCTAGTCCATTTTCAAAGCACAGTACTTTTTCATACTTTCTATTACCGTCTCTCTTGATACTTTCCAAATTGTGTTTCTAGAGGAATAAATGACCCCCACCCAACATAGAATCCGCATATGGTAGAGATCACAGTGGGGACATTTCATTATACCACCTGTAAAAAATATTGTTTCTACTTTGAAAGTAAATACTGGATAAATATTTGGAAGATCTCTGGTTTTCATGTGTGTATTGATGAACATTAAGTCAAATACAAGGACACCAGTTTTTTATGCTATTTATCGAAGGAGTAGAGGAATACACAATTGTAATATGGTCTTCATTGAATGTATGGAGACATTTGGCTTTCTAATTTCTACATTTTTATGTCATTAGAATTTTTTAATGAAATATGATTTTTTAATTAAAAGAAAAAAAGTCACCATTTGGAGATAAAAACTAAGTATGTATAATCTAGTTGCCTTACTCAAGATACAAAATAAGGTCTATCACCAGGTAAACAATAATATAAATATACTGTTGATGTTTTATATATTTCACAAAAGATTTCTATGAAGTTGGGGCATATTCCCATTTTGCTGTTGACAAGGTTGAGACTCAGCAAGGCCAAATAATACTCATAGGCTCTAACAGAGAAAAAACATTGATCCCCATCCACTCTGGGAACAATATCTACTGTTCTTCTATACACAATGTCCAGTATTCAATTTAAAAAAATAATTTAATGGAGCTCCTGGATGATCAGTTGGTTAAGCAACAAACTCTTGGTTTCAGCTCAGGTCGTGATCTCACGGTTCATGGGTTTGAGCTCCACACTGGGCTCCGTGCTAGCAGTACAGGGCCTGCTCGAGATTCTCTCTCTCTGCCCGTCCCTTGCTCGCTCTGTCACTCTCTCTCACACACAAAATAAATAAACTTTAAAAATTATTTTTTTTTTATTTTTTTTTTCAACGTTTATTTATTTTTGGGACAGAGAGAGACAGAGCATGAACGGGGGAGGGGCAAAGAGAGAGGGAGACACAGAATCAGAAGCAGGCTCTAGGCTCTGGGCCATCATCAGCCCAGAGCCCGACGCGGGGCTCGAACTCACGGACCGCGAGATCGTGACCTGGCTGAAGTCGGACGCTTAACCGACTGCGCCACCCAGGCGCCCCTAAACTTTAAAAATTATTAAAAAAATTTTTTTAATAATTTTAAAAACTACAAGAAAAAGTAAACGCATTGTCAAGAGTTAAAGCAAATGAGAGAGCCAGACTAAAAGATAACCTAGATGCTGGAACTATCAGAGAGTGATCTGACATAACTTTGGTGGATGCATTAAAGATCTAGGACTACATACATGAACAGAAGGAGAATTTTAACAGATGAAAACTATAAAACAGAGTCAGATGCCAATGCTAAAATAAAAAATATAATATCAGAGATGAAGAATTTCCTTATTGGGTACCTCAGCAGCCTGAACAAGGCTGAGGAAAGAATGAACTTGAAATTAGGCCAATAAAAAGTACCCAAACTGAAACACTAAGGAAAGAAATAGTGAAGGAAAACAAACAAACACCAAAATGATCTTCCAAGAGTTGTAATCTAATACATATGTGATTTAATATACATGTAATTGGATAGCAAATGGTCTAACATACATGTAATTGAATTTCCAGAAGGAAAAGACAAAGTAACAGTTTTATTAATGGTAATAATTAAAAAGATTGATGGATAGAGTAGGTCTTTCATTTCTGGCAAGGCAGCAAAGTGATACTTTGACCCTTACACTAAAAATTCTGGATACCATCTGAGAAACACTCTCTTAAATATATAAATACTGGTTAAAAGTTAAATAAATATTAAACAAAAAACTAAGTGAAGGCATGAACCAAAAGAGATACATAGCAC
Source organism: Lynx rufus (assembly GCF_022079265.1). Taxonomy (NCBI): domain Eukaryota; kingdom Metazoa; phylum Chordata; class Mammalia; order Carnivora; family Felidae; genus Lynx; species Lynx rufus. The sequence continues at coordinate 9,512,235 of NW_025814841.1, read as the reverse complement.
ATTAAATCAGCTTTCTCTATGAGAAAATTTGCAGAAGGTGGTAAACTTCAATTCCATTTCACTGCTTTTCAGGGCTCAGAGAACTGTAGACAAATCTCAAAGACATATTAGGGATACTAGAGAACCCCCAATAAAACTGCGATCTCAAAGGATTATACCTCAATACAATGGTGAACTAAAAATAAATTTCAATACTGCAAGGAAAATTACCATTATTGAATAAGTGCTGAGTAGAAGGCCCAAAGAAATTCCCATCGATAAAGTTACAATAAATATTAACCCACAGTCAAATGCAAAAAAATTTAAAAAACAAAAGCAAATACAGAACTGTAGCATTCTGAGCAAGAACAAACTAAGAATACAAAACATAATTGAACCACAATGTCTTCTGATATTGGAATTATTAGACTGAGATTTTCTAAACTATAGCTATTGTGTTTAAAGAAGCAAAAGAAGAGATTGAAAATTGAATATGAGAGTACAAGTGACCAGGCATATTGTAAAAAAAAAAAAAAATAGAACTTAAAGAAATGTAAACAATTATAAGTAAAAATTTAAACTTAGGGGACCAGTTTAATTGCAGATAGGAGAATTCATGAACTGAAAGAATAGTGAAAAAATTAATAAGAATTTAGCACAGAAAGAAAAAACACAGAAAATATGAACGAGAGGTTAAGAAATATGAAGGATAGAGTTATCATCTAATACATATTTAATCAGGGTTGCATAAAAGAGAAAATAAGACAAACAATAATAAAAGAAATAAGACTACAAGAATAAGAATAAATAATAAATGAAAAACTTCCAGAAATAATGAAATATATCAGTTCACACAGTCAAGAAGCCCAGTGAATCCCAAACAGAATAAATGCAAAGAAATCTACACTAGGACATGTTATAGAGAAACTACAGACCACAGAAAAGATCTTTGAAACAAGAGAGAAGGGATTATTTTAAAAGGAGCAAAAATCAATAATAGCTAACTTCTTAATAACAGCAACAATGCAAGCCAGAAGACACTGGAAAGATACCTTCAACATGCTAGGAGACAATTACCAACCTAAAAATTCTATGCTCAGCAAAAATAGCATACAAGAACGAGAACAAAATAAGGATGTTTTCAGGTAAACAGAAATTGAGAGAGTTTACCAGCAACAGACCTTTGATAAAGGAAATATGAAAATGTCTACTCCTGGAAAAATTAAATGGCCCTAGAGTGAAGACTAATAGACAAGAAGTGAAAAGTCTGGCTCCACACCAAAAATCTATGTGTGATCATTTAGACTCATCAACAGGCAATTACAAGGGGGCAGGGCAGACCAGCCCAGCAGGCCTCATGGAGGAAAGCTATCCTCACACAAGACTTAGTACACAACTGGTATGTTATATTTTTCTGAAGAGAGTTGCAGTCAAGGACTTAGGACCTACTGGCCAGCCAGACTCATACATAATCTGCATTTCAAGCCCAACAACTCCATTCAGAGGCCTCCCTATTGGGGATCTTGACTAAGACACTTTTGTCTACTCTGACTTGGTTCTTTTCACTTCTAGCCATTTCCCCTCCCTTCTCCCTAGCCCCATCCCAATCCATAAAATGGCAGGAGTCTTTTGTTCAGAACTCTTTGGCAGTAAGATTCCCCTCCATCTGTGCTGATTCACCTGACCCTTGCCTGGTGCGAGGAAAATGGAACATTGGGGAACTGGTGCCTATTCTTACATCTTGCATATGTTATCTGCATAAGTAATAAAAGCATGATTGTTAATTTCATTTTGGTTCCTTGTCCTAATTGATCACCTCAGTCTGGCAGCTCACTAGAAATTAAGAGCAAAGGAGATGGTAAATATTTTAAACATGAACTGGGGCGCCTGGGTGGCGCAGTCGGTTAAGCGTCCGACTTCAGCCAGGTCACGATCTTGCGGTTGTGAGTTCGAGCCCCGCGTCGGGCTCTGGGCTGATGGCTCAGAGCCTGGAGCCTGTTTCCGATTCTGTGTCTCCCTCTCTCTCTGCCCCTCGCCCGTTCATGCTCTGTCTCTCTCTGTCCCAAAAATAAATAAACGTTGAAAAAAAAGTTTAAAAAAAAAAAAAAAAAAAAAAAAAAAAAAACATGAACTAAATAAAATAATATCTATAATTTGAAAAGAAAGAAGATAATTGGCTAGAATAGCATATAAATGAAAAGAGAAGTTACAGGAATTGGTGTCCTAAGGTCCTTGTATTGCTCTAGAAGATAATAGAGGTACTGTCTAAATTTAGGCTTTACCAAGTTAAATATAAATGTTAAATTTTCTAGAGTAACCACAAAAAAAATAGAGGTAGAGTGTAAAACAACAGAACATCTCCAAAAATGGAATAAGAAGAAAAAACTCAATAAATTTACTACCACAATGGACTAATCAACTAAAAAAATATGTTTGGAAAATAAGTGACTTAATGAAATGAAGAAGTGACCCATGTGCCACAGAAGAAATCATAATTGAAATTAAAACACTTCCACAACTGAATAATAACACACACACACACACACACACACACACACACACACACACACACACAACCACCTCCATATCAAAACTTTCAGAACTCAGATTTAGGGGAGGGGTGAGGAGACCCTCTGCAGGTCTCTAACATTCTCACTCTGTGAAACTCTCCCCTCTCTGAGAGTGTATCTTATGAACTCTAGCTGCCTTGGCCTCCTCTGTGAACACTCAGATCCCTCTCCTTAACTCAGTTGGCTGCTCTCTGTTTGGGTTTTCCTTCTCTGAACTGCAACTGCAACTCTCAAGGCAGTAATCTAGGGCCAGCATAGAGCTCACCCTATTTGTTTCTGTCTCTTGGGCACCTATGTCCTTCATTTCCTGATGTCCACTGTCTTGTTTCATACATTTTATTTGGATTTTTGTTTAATATTGAAAGACAAGTCTGGTCCTTTTTACTTCTGCTTGGCCAGAAGTGAGTGTCAAATCACTAATTTTTGTCCAGTGTATACAACCGTATTCATTTTATGTTTTGTACATTTTGGTTCATTCTTTTCTCACTACTTGATTCTAATTTGGGAATGTGGATCTCAGGGATTTCATGAACTGCCCAAAGACTGAGATTAAAAATAAGCAGCATCTATGAATTATCAGAACCTATTGCCTATATACTGGAAATGGCTCTTAGGAAATGGATCTTATTTCATCTCTTTGCCTTTCCCCAGAGAGTTGTTTATTTTCCTGGGGGCGGGGGGAAAGAATTATACAGGGCCAAACGATAGCGGAATTGGCCCATTTCGTAACTGACCCCCTTACTGCTGCTTTACTGGAGAAGTATTAGAGGAGCTAGGTTGGGGGACATTGTGAATATTGCGGGCAGGGGAGTGTGTTGGTGAATGTGGTTATCAGTAGCACTAGTAATATAGGAGATATGGAGAATTACATGGGAGTTGGAAAAATAGAAGGGTGGAAGAAGGAATATGAAAAAAAACTCACAAGAACATGCACATCCTAACTGCTTAGGTCTACTAGATAGTTGTGGAGCCTGGCACATGCTATTGAATAACTATAGCTATAGACATTTTTAGGTAGAATTCTCTTATTTTCCATAAATTGTTGTAAAAGGAACTGTTCATCTGCTAAGAAATGGTGTATCATTTGAGTGGTGGCCTATTTCCTCTGCATACAGCAGCTTTCCAATTTGACTTCAGGGTCAAGTTGCTTTTCTGATTCATTTGGTTGAGTAGACTTAAGTGCAAATTGAGAAGAGAAGCCATTTAAATACTGTATAATGTGAAGAAGGTGAATTCTGCAACAGAAAAAGGAGGGGATTCAGGGAAAGGAGGTCGATTGCTGATTTTGCCCTTGACTTCGTTAAGATGTGGCTTTGAGGGTTCTGATGTGTCTGCGAATGATTTGGAGTTTAGGTTCCCCAGAGTGTTCCACCTTCCTCACAATAATTACACTAATGACACCAAGAGTGTTTTGAAAATCCTCATGCTTCTACACCACATCCATTTCATTGCCATGCAGTTCTATTTGCTCAGTATGCTTCCTTCATAATAATTCGAGATGCTTCCCATTTACCTTGAGTAAATATCAAACAGATCTTGATATCTATATCTGTCTCATGAAATATACATTCTCTCTAACTGTGCCCAAATGATTAATTTACTGCTATGTGATGATTAGCATAAAAATCTCATCACGACACCAGATAGAAATGTTATCACTAATTGCCGTTTGAAGTGAAGAATGTTTTTTGCATAGAAATAAATGATGCATGCTTACTTCTCAATTCTGTGTTAAACCAGAAAACCCAAGACCATTTTTGGAGCTGAAAGAAATTACCTTTGAAGTTTTTTTCTTTCTCTCTCCCTTAAATGGTCCATAGTTCAGCAAAGGAATGGTGGAAAGCAATTGTTAATGGAGTTTTGTACACGAAATGAGATAAGTCAGCTCAGTTCTCATCAAAGCAGGTCTTCCAATCAATCAGTTACTCAAATCAGGCAAAGACCTTTTCCCTGGATATTAAGGCCTCCCTGCGATCCTGAAACTTGGCAGGTAACCACTCATATATTTGCAGCATATCCTAAGAGCACTCAAGCTCTTCAGAGAACCTGACATTCTTAATATCACTGGTGGTTATTCTGGGTCTCCTCAAGCAGTATCTCTGGGTTGGATGGTACCTCAGAGAACCTTGTTCTATTTTCCAGATTGAAAGAACATTAGCTGTGCCTTACATCTTCATGATGTAAAAGTCACACCCTAGTCTAATTAGTTCTCTTAACTCTAAGTACCAGCCAGTCTATCCCAGAAATTGTAATGGAACGTGCATTTCCACCAAGCTCTGACTTGCCATCCAGATCATCATCACCATTATCACTAACACCCACCCTGGGCCAGTTATACTGCTAAGAACTTTATATGCATCTTCTCATTTAATCTTCACTCGATGCATCGATGCTAGTCCTATTTTAACCCCCATTTTAGAGATGAGAAAACCTGGGTATACAACTCATAAATAACTTTTTCAAGATCATGGAGCTGATAAAATGTAGCTGAAATCTAGAAAATTCAAGCCAAATATCTACCTCAGACAAACAAATTCTCTGAACAGCAAACCATTCTAGCTTTCACCGTGTGGATGGATTGAGTCTAACTGGCGCATTTTCATTTCAACGAATAGCAGGTGGGGCTTCAACAGTGCCATGCTTTGGCCCGAGAAAGAGGGGCCTTGTGTTTTTAGAGGGCTACACATATCACAAACACACACCAACAGCAAATTTCGTGAGGGATATATGGTTGCTTCTGTCACCAGGGATCTGGTGCTCAGGGCTTGCACAGCGTGACCGATGACTCTAAGCCTCCACTCACAGGTTCCAAGGACGCACTGCTCCTCAGGTCTTGCCTTTGAGAGAAGACTATATCTGAATGTTGTGAACATAGACACTACCTAAGAGCATGAAGACTTGAGGAACAGAAGTACTCAAGAAAAAAAGACAAATTCATTAACTTGTCAAATCTTTCCTCTCAGAGATCGAGAATGCAATAGATTCTTGCATTAATGAGCTATTATTCCCCAGAAGTGTTGAGCATTTTTTCTTGATTCTCATCGTGTCCCAGTTTGTGGCCCTGAACGTACCTGTGAATAAAGCATGGCATTTGCAAGAGTTGTACATGGTGACATGCTACATTATTTTATATCTGCGATATTAAATAATATGTATTCCTCATAAATTTGAGTGTCTATTGATTTAGGCATAACACTTTTGAAATCTAATATCCATAATTTAAATTGGCAACTAGATGGACACTCAATGTTAAATGCAAATTGTTTTATTTTTGTAAAAATATTTAACATTTTTAAATTTAAATTTTAAGTTCACTTTATTTAAATATTTTTATTTAAATATTTATTCATTAATTATAGTTTGTGTTTCTTTTATTAACTTTTTTTTAAATTTACATCCAAATTAGTTAGCATATAGTGCAACAGTGATATCAGGAGTAGATTCCTTAATGCTCCTTACCCATTTAGCCCATCCCCCCTCCCACAATCCCTCCAGGAAACTTCAGTTTGTTCTCCATATTTCTGAGTCTCTTCTGTTTTGTCCCCCTCCATGTTTTTATATTATTTTTGTTTCCTTTCCCTTATGTTCATCTGTTTTGTCTCTTGAAGTCCTCAAATGAGTGAGGTCATATGATTTTTGTCTTTCTCTGACTAATTTCGCTTCACATAATACCCTCCAGTTCCATCCATGCAGTTGCAAATGGCAAGATTTCATTCTTTTTGATTGCCGAGTAAAACTCCATTGTATATATATATGCCACATCTTCTTTACCTATTCATCCATCGATGAACATTTGGGCTCTTTCCATACTTTGGCTATTGTTTTTGGTGCTGCTATAAACATGGTGGTGCATGTGTCCCTTCGAAACAGCACACCTGTATCCCGTGGGTAAATGCCTAGTAGTGCAATTGCTGGGTCGTAGGGTAGTTCTATTTTTAGTTTTTTGAGGAATCTCCATACTGTTTTCCAGAGTGGCTGCACCATCTTGCATTGCCACCAACAATGCAAAAGAGATCCTCTCTCTGCATCCTCGCCAACATCTGTTGTTGCCTGAGTTGTTAATGTTAGCCATTCTGACAGATGTAAGGTGGTATCTCATTGTGGTTTTGATTTGTATTTCCCTGATGATAAGCAATGTTGAGCATTTTTTCATGTGTCAGTTGGCCATCTGGATGTCTTCTTTGGAGAAGTGTCTATTCATGTCTTTTGCCCATTTCTTCACTGGATAATTTGTTTTTTGGGTGTTGAGTTTGATAAGTTCTTTATAGATTTTTGATACTAGCCCTTTATCTGATAATGTCATTTGCAAATATCTTCTCCCATTCTGTCAGTTGCCTTTTAGTTTTGTTGATTGTTTCCTTCGCTGTGCAGAAGCTTTTTATTTTGATGAGGTCCCAGTAGTTCATTTTTGCTTTTGTTTCCCTGGCCTCCAGAGACGTGTCAAGTAAGAAGTTGCTGTGGGCACGATCAAAGAGATTTTTGCCTGCTTTCTCCTCGAGGATTTTGGTGGCTTCCTGTCTTACATTTAGGTCTTTCATCCATTTTGAGTTTATTTTGTGAATGGTGTAAGAAAGTAGTCCAGGCTCATTCTTCATGTCGCTGTCCAGTTTTCCCAGCACCACTTGCTGAAGAGACTGTCTTTATTCCATTGGGTATTCTTTCCTGCTTTGTCAAAGATTAATTGGGTATATTTCTGGCTATATTTCTCTATTCTGTTCCATTGATCTGAGTGCCTGTTCTTGTACCAGTACCATACTGTCTTGATGATTACAGCTTTGTAGTATAGCTTGAAGTCTGGTATTGTGATGCCTCCTGCTTTGGTTTTCTTTTTCAAGATTGCTTTGGCTATTCGGGGTTTTTGTGGTTCCATACAAAATTTTAGGATTATTTGTTCTAGCTCTGCGAAGAATGCTGGTGTTATTTTGATTGGGATTTCATTGAATATGTAGATGGCTTTGGGTATCAACATTTTAATAATATTTGTTCTTCCATCCAGGAGCATGGAATCTTTTTCCGTTGTGTGTGTGTGTGTGTGTGTGTGTGTGTGTCTTCTTCAGTTTCTTTCATAAGCTTTCTATAGTTTTCAGTGTATAGATTTTTCACCTCTTTAGTTAGTTTTATTCCTAGATATTTTATGGGTTTTGGTGAAACTGTAAATGGGATCCATTCCTTGATTTCTCTTTCTGTCACTTCATCGTTGGTGTATAGGAATGCAACTGATTTCTGTGCGCTGATTTTATATCCTGCAACTTTACTGAATTCATGAATCAATTCTAGCAGTTTTTTGGTAGATCTTTTGGGTTTTCCATACAGAGTATCATGTCATCTGTGAAGAATGAAAGTTTGACCTCCTCCTAGCCAATTTAGATGCCTTTTATTTCTTGGTGTTGTCTGATTGCTGAGGCTAAGACTTCCAATACTATGTTGAGTAACAGTGGCAAGAGTGGACATCCCTGTATTGTTCCTGACCTTAGGAGGAAAGCTGTCAGTTTTTCCCCACTGAGGATGATATTAGCGTTGTGTTGTTCATATACGGCGTTTATGATCTCAAGGTATGCTCCTTCTATCCCTACTTTCTTGAGGATCTTTATCAAGAAAGGATGCTGTATTTTTGTCAAGTGCTTTCTCTGCATCTATTGAGAGGATCATATGGTTCTTGTCCTTTCTTTTGTTGATGTGATGAATCATGTAATTGTTTTGCAGATATTGAACCAGCCCTGCATCCCAGGTATAAATCCCGCTTGGTCGTGGTGAATAATTTTTTTAATGTATTGTTGGATCTGGTTGGCTAATATCTTGTTGAGGATTTTTGCATCCATGTTCATCAGGGAAATTGGTCTATAGTTCTCCTTTTTAGTGTGGTCTCTGTCTGGTTTTGGAATCAAGGTAATGCTGGCTTCCTAGAAAGAGTTTGGAAGTTTTCCTTCCATTTCTATTTTTTGGAATACCTTCAAGAGAATAAATAGGTGTTAACTCTTCCTTAAATGCTTGGTAGAATTCCCCTGGAAATCCATCTGGCCCTGGACTCTTGTTTTTTGGGAGATTTTTGATTACTAATTTGATTTCCTTACTGGTTATGGGTCTGTTCAAATTTTCTATTTCCTCCTGTTTCAGCTTTGGTAGTGTATATGTTTCTAGGAATTTGTCCATTTCTTCCAGATTGCCCATTTTATTGGCATATAATTGCTCTTAATACTATCTTATTAGTGTTTTTATTTCTGCTCTGTTGGTTGTGATCTCTCCTCTTTCATTCTTGATTTTCTTTATTTGGGTCTTTTCTTTTTCTTTTTGATCAAACTGGCTAGTGGTTTATCAATTTTGTTAATTCTTTCAAAGAACCAGCTTCTGGTTTCATTGATCTGTTCTACTGGTTTTTTGTTTTGTTTTGTTTTTTTCAATAGCATTAATTTCTGCTCTAATCTTTATTATTTCCTGTCTTCTGCTGGTTTTGGGTTTTATTTGCTGTTCTTTTTCCAGCTCCTTAAGGCGTAAGGTTAGGTTGTGTATCTGAGATCTTTCTTCCTTCTTTAGAAAGGCTTGGATTGCTATATACTTTCCTGTTATGACCGCCTTTGCTGCGTCCCAGAGGTTTTGGGTTATGGTGTTATCATTTTCATTGGCTTCCATGAATTTTTTAATTTCCTCTTTAACTTCTTGGTTAGCCCGTTCATTCTTTAGTAGGATGTTCTTCAGTCTCCAAGTATTTGTTACCTTTCCAAATTTTTTCTTGTGGTTGATTTCAAGTTTCATAGCATTGTGGTCTGAAAATATGCACAGTATGATCTCGATCTTTTTCTATTTACTTAAGGCTGATTTGTGTCCCAGTATATGGTCTATACTGGAGAATGTTCCATGTGCACTGGAGAAGAATGTATATTCTGCTGCTTTAGGATGAAATGTTCTGAATATATCTGTTAAGTCCATCTGGTCCAGTGTGTCATTCAAAGCCATTGTTTCGTAGTTGATTTTTGATTAGATGATCTGTCCATTGCTGTGAGTGGGATGTTGAAGTCTCCTACTATTATAGTATTACTGTCGATGAGTTACTTTATGTTTGTGATTAATTGATTTATATATTTTGGTGCTCTCACATTTTGGCGCATAAATGTGTACAATTGTTAGGTCTTCTTGGTGGATAGACCCCTTGATTATGCTATAATGCCCTTCTGCATCTCTTGATACAGTCTACCTTAAAGTCTAGATTGTCTGATATAAGTAGGGCTACTCTGGCTTTCTTTTGTTGACCATTAGCATGAGAGATGGTTCTCCATCCCCTTACTGTCAATATGAAGGTGTCTTTAGGTCTAAACTGGGTCTCTTGTAAACAGGATCTTGTTTTCTCATCCATTCTGTTACCCTATGTCTTTTGATTGGATCATTGAGTCCATTGACGTTTAGAGTGAGTACTGAAAGATATGAATTTATTGTCATTATGTTTCTTGTAGAGTTGGAGTTTCTGGTGGTGTTCTCTGGTCCTTTTTAATCCTTTGTTGCTTTTGGTATTTATATATATATATTTTTTTCATCTTTTCTTCCCTCAGAAAGTCCCCCTTAAAATTTCTTGCAGGGCTGGTTTAGTGCTTACAAACTCCTTTAATTTTTATTTGTCTGGGAACCTTTTAATCTCTCCTTCTATTTTGAATGACAGCCTTGCTGGATAAAGAATTCTTGGCTGCATAGTTTTCTGATTCAGCACACTGAATATATCCCGCCACTCCTCTCTGGCCTGCCAAGTTTCTGTGGATAGGTCTGCTGCAAACCTGATCTGTCTTCCCTTGTAGGTTAGGGACTTTTTTTCCCTTGCTGCTTTCATGATTCTCTCCTTGCCTAAGTATGTTGTGAATTTGACTATGATATGCCTTGTTGATGGTCGGTTTTTGTTGAATCTAATGGGGGTCCTCTGTGCTTCCTGGATTTTGATGTCTGTGTCTTTCCCCAGGTTAGGAAAGTTTTCCGCTATGATTTGCTCACATAACCCTTCTACCCCTATTTCTCTCTTCCTCCTCTGGGACCCCTATGATTCTGATATTGTTTCTTTTTAATGAGTAACTGATTTCTCTCATTCTTAAATCGTGCTCTTTTGCCTTAATCTCCCTCTTTTTTTCTGCTTTGTTATTCTCTATAAGTTTGTTTTCTATATCACTGATTCTCTGTTCTGCCTCGTCCATCCTTGCCGCCACTGCATCCATCCGTGATTGCAGCTCAGTTATGGCATTTTTAATTTCATTCTGGCTATTTTTTACTTCTTTTATCTCTGCAGAAAAGGATTCTAGTCTATTTTTTACTCCAGTTAGTATTCTTCTTATTGTGATTCTAAATTCTGGTTCAGACATCTTGCTTGTATGTGTTGGTTACATCCCTGGCTGTCGTTTCTTCATGCTCATTCTTTTGGGGTGAATTCCTTCCTTTTGTCATTTTCAAGGTAGAAAAGGAATTAATGAGGTAGAAAAATTAAAATTAAAAAACTAAAATTAAAAAATATTAAAATTAAAAATACACACACATACAAAAAGTGAATAAATGATGCTCGATCCTAGTTGTGTTTTGGTCTGAGTGTTGAAAGTGGTTTGCCAGATTAGAGAAAAAAAGGGGGGGGGGAGGAAATTGTTCGAGAATTTGAAAAAATGAATAGACTGAGTAGACTAAAATGAGATGATGGGAGTAACATAGAATTTGAAAAAATTTACACAAAAGTAAAGAATATAGTAGAAAAAATTAAAGAAAAATATTTTTAATAAAAATTAAAAATAAAAATTAATTTTTTCTCTTTCTGTTTTCAAGAATAAGAAAAGAAACAAAAAAGAGAAAAAAAGAAGAAAAAAAGGAAATTTTTTGAAAATTTGAGAAAGTGAATACACTGTAGTAGACTAGAATAAAATGATGGGAGTAAAATAGAATTTGAAAAAATTTACATAAATGTAAAAAAATAGTAAAATAATTAAAAATATTTTAATAGAAATTTAAAGTAAAAATGAAGTTTTTCTCTTTTTGCATTCAAGAAAAAGAAAAGAAATGAAAAAGTTAAAAAAAATATTTTTAAAAAGAAATCTTTTGAAAATTTGAAAAAGTGAATACACTGAAGTAGACTAAAATAAAATGATAGAAGTAAAATAGAATTTGAAAAAAATTACACAAAAGTAAAAAATATAGTAAAAAATATAAAGAAAAATATTTTTAATAAAAATTGAAAATAAAAATGAATTTTTTCTCTTTCTGTATTCAAGAAAAAGAAAAGAAGTGAAAAAGAGAAAGAAAAGAAAGAAAATTGAATAGATGGACCTGCTAACAGATTGAAATAGGACGGAAATTACTTCATTTTTTCTTAGAAGTTCCACTATGAAGTGCTTTATAGTCCATAAACTAAGCAGGTAGTGAGACTAGTGTTCTTGAAGAGCGAGGTTGGTCCAGTTGGACGGGGCTCAGTGTAATGGTTCCGTTCTCCCCTAGATGGCGCTGCTAGCCTACTGGGGTGGAGTATTGTGGCACTCTAGGTGTGTATGCGCATGCGCATGCGCGGGAGCAGTGAAAATGGCGTCGCCCAGCTACCCAGTCTCTAGTATCAGAACTCTGTTCTCCCCCATCAGCAATTGTGCACCTGTCCTCTGTCCAGCTCTTGTCCACTCCCTGCTTTTTTACTGTCTGTGACCAGGCCCCAGGCAGTACTTCTCTCCCAAGTTTTGTCTCAAATACAGCTGTTTTCCCTGGCTCCTTACTTCCGAAGGACTGCAGCTTTGACCCACCCCACCCTTCTGCAGGAGGGTCTCACGGAGCAATGGCCAAATGAGCAATGGCCAAATGAGCAACGGCCGAATGTTGGCTGCACCCAGGAACGCGTGCTGCTGGACCCTGCTGCTGCCAGTGTCCCGAGACTGCAGCCAGGTGCCAGCCCACCCCAGAGAAAGTTCACGAAATAGTGTAATAGTAGCTTTTCAGGGATTATGAAAAATCACAACACACGTCTGGCACCAGGCTTCACCCTTAACAACCTTGTTCCAGCACCAGAGAATGTGGCCATTCTCTGGGGTCTGCTGGGACCAGGTGGCTTCAACAGTCTCTACCAAATGTCCTTCCAGCAGTGGAACCGCTTTTCCCTGTGTGGCCCAAGAACCTCCCGGACCCCACTCTGCTCCTGGGGATTCGCCCTTCCCACCAGAGCACCACCAGGTATGGAGCTGTGGAGTTGCAGACTTTGTGCTCCCCTTGTTTACAGTCTTAATGGAATTTAAACCCTCTCCTTTCTCCTTTCTCCCTTTTTAGTTTAGTCCCTGTAGCTATTTCCAATTTTCCACTTTCTCTCCGGCTCCTTTTGGGGAGGGGTGCTTTTCCCGTATTCTCCCTCCTTCCCCTGTCTCCATCCTCTCTCCACCCGCAAAAGCACCTCCCTGCCTGCTGCAGCTTCTCGCTCCCCATGTTCAGCTCTTTGTGCCGTGTACCTGCTGAATTCTGTGGTTCAGGTTGTGCAGATTGTTGTGTTAATCCCCCAATCAGTTTTCTAGGTGTGTAGGATGGTTTAGTGTTGGTCTGGCTGTATATCATGGACGCAAGACAGACAAAAAACTTCCATGCTGTTCTGCCATCTTGGCTCCTCCCAATTTGTGTTTCTTTTTAATTCAATAGTTGTTTATTATTTCTAATTGTAAAATACACATAAGCTAAAATTTACCATGTTAACCATTTTTAAGAATACAGTTCAGTGGCATTAAGTACACCCACATTTTTGTGCAACCATCAGCACCATCTATCTCCAGAATTCTTTTCCTCTTACAAAACTGAAACCCTGTCCCAATTAAACAATAGCACCCCATTGTCCCCAGGGTCCCCAGCCTCTCACAACCACCTGTCTACTTTCTGTCTCTGTGAATCTGACTACTCCAAGTACCTTATATAAGTGAAATCATACAATAGTTTTCCAGTGACTGGCATTTCACTTAACGTAACATCCTCAAGGTTCATTGATGTTGTAGGATGTATCAGAATTACCTCCCTTTCTAAAACTAAATAATACTACATTGTATGCTTATACCACATTGTGTTTATTCGTCAATATTGACTTGGGTTTTTTACACTTTGGGACCATTGTGAGTAATGCTGCCATGAACATTAGTATATAAATATCTCTTCTAGATCCTGCTTAACCCCAGCAGTAGAATTGCTGGATCACATTGTAATTCCATTTCTAATTTTTTGAGGAACCACTATACTGTTTTCCACAGTGGCTGCACCATCTTACATTCCCAGCAACAGTGCACAAGGGCTATGATTTCCTCACATCCTCACCAACACTTGTTATTTTCCCTTTTCTTTCCCCATGCTTTTGTTTTTCTGTTTTGTGTTTGTTTTTGTTTCGTAGCCATTCTAATGGGTGTGAGATGATATCTTATTGTAGTTTTGAGTTCAGTTCCTTAATGATTGGTAATGCTGAGCATCTTTTTATGTGCTTATTGGTCATTTGTATATGTCTTTGAAGAAATATCTGTTTAAGTCTTTTGCCCAATTTTTAATCAAGGTGTTTGGGTTTATTGTTGTTGTAATTGAGTTGTAAGAGTTCTTTATATATTCTGTGTATAACCTTATCAGAGAGATGATTTGCAAATATTTTCGCTCATTCTGGGGGTTACCTTTTCACTCTGATGATTGTTATCAGTTGACGCAGAGAATTTTTAAATTTTGATATAGTCCAGTTTATTATTTGCTTTTGTTGCCTGTTCCTTTGATGTCTTTTCCAAGAAACCATTGCCACATGTGTTGTCATAAAGCTTTTCCCCTATGGTTTTTTCAAAAAAAGTTTTATAGTGTTAGCTTTCACATTTAGGTCTTTGATCCATTTGGGGTCAATTTTATATATGGTATAATGTAAGGGTTCAACTTTATTCTTTTATATATAGCATAATGTAAGGGTCCAACTTTATTCTTTTGAGTATGAATATCCAGTTTTCCCAACAACAATTGTTGAATAGACTATCTTTTCTTCATTGAATGGTCTGGGCACCCTGGTCAAAAATCATTCAACCATCTCTAACAGAAGGTTTGTTTCTGGATTCTTTATTCTATTCCAGTGTTCTAAGTGTTTGTCTTTATGCCAGTACCACACTGTTTTATTTACTGTAACTTTATACATTTTGAAAACAGTAAGTGTAAGACCTCAAACTTTGTTCTTTTTCAAAATTGTTTTGACTATTTGGGGCCCCTTGTGATTCTATATGAATTTTAAGATGGATTTTTTATTTCCATAAAAAAACACTATTGAAATTTTGATGGGAATTGCACTGAATCTATAGATCACTTTGGGTAACATCGATATCCTAACAGCATTAAGTCTTCTAATCCACAAGTAAGGGATGTTGTTTTAGCTCAGGCTACTCTAACAAAATACCATAGACTGATATCTTACACAACAGACATTTATTTCTCACAGTTCTGGATGCTGGGAAGTCCAAGATCAAGGTGCTGACAGATTAAGTTCTTAGTGAAGACCCTCTTCCTGACTTGTATACAATCACCTTCACTGTGTGCATGCACATGATTTTTTGTTAGTGTGTGTTCATTGGAGAGCTCATGTCTCTTCCACTTTTTAAAGAGCAATAATCCCATAATTTACATTACAAATCTGATTATGCACTCCTGCTTGGAGCCCTTCAGTAGCTTCTCTTTGCACTTGGGATAAAGTTCATAATACAAAGTCCTGAATGTTCTAACCTTGTCTTCCTTTCTGGCCTCAGTTTACATGCCACTCTTCCTGTCTTCACTCTGCCCACATTGACTTTTTTTCTAGTTCTAACATCACTTCCTGCCCCCAAGACCTGTGCACATGTAGTTTCTTCCTAGAATGTTCTCCCCTTACCCTTTTTCTTTGTCTGTTCAACTCTTGCCTATCCCCTGGGCTCATCTCTAAAGTCTCTTCCTCTGGCATGCCTCCTTTAAATCTTGGGACTAGAGAGATCCCAATAATAACAAAAACTATAATTATTTTTATGGTCATGTATAAAGATTAACATTTGTTTTTACCTATCCAGTAGGCAACGAGGTAAGCATTTCACATGTATTCACTCGTGTCATTCTCCCAAAAGCCCTCCTCTCCATTTTTACAAATGAAGAAGTCAAGATTTAGACAGCTTAAGTCACTGCCCCTGGTCACATTACTAATAAGAGGTGGAGTCAAGATTTTAATCAAGGTTATCTAATCCCAGAGTTTATGTATTTAGTCCTAATACCTCATTGATTTTCTCTGTTAAGGGCCCTCATTCATGATTTGTTCATTTATTCCACATGTTTATCAAGTTTCTACCATGTGGCAGGCACTGTAAGGTACTGGGGTATGGAGGTGAGCAGCAAGACAAAAAAGGTCCCTACACTTGACCTTTGTCGTAGTGGAGGAGCAAGAACATAAAATGTAGAAGTAAGCAAATAAACAAAGATCACTTCTATGGAACTGAGCTGACTATGTGGTGAATAATAAGTATGGAAAGCCTGCTATTGACAGGATGGGCTCTGATGGTCTCTAAAAAGGGGACATTTGAGCTGAGTCCTGAAGGATGATGGGGCAGAACTAGCTAATTGTCCCTAAGAATGCATTCTACTTTTTTTATGGTAACAGACCCCCTAAATTTTAGCTAGGTTGTAGTCTCTACCTTACTTTATAATTAGGTGTAACCATGAGACTAAGTTCTGGCTAATGGGTTATAACTGGAAGTGGCCCAAGAAACTTCCAGTAAGTCTCCTTAAAGTGAGCAAGGGAGATGGGCATGCTCTTCTCCTCCCATCCTCTTTCCTTTCGGAAGGTTGAAGCATCAACAGCCAACTTGGACCATGAAGTGAACTTGAAAATGCAAGTCACACACAGCAGAGAAGCAAACAGGAAGGAGTATGGGGAGTACCATATCGCCCTGGACTGACTCCCTCAGATAAACTTTATTGAAGTAGTTCTTCCTGCAAAGCGTGACTGCACTTCTTTATGATTTTGAAGACTTAATACTGCTGCTTGTGAAGTGTAGACTACAAGCTTCATGCACCAGCTGTCAGCCACTGTAGTGACCAACTAAACATCCTCAGGAAGTCATCATAGGCCCTTTGGTTGACTCTAACTCCCAATCACAGGAAATGACTGGTTTTCTTTTCTCTCTGGTATGCCTTTGGAAGGAGTTTGGAAGGCATTTGGTGTGCTGGAAGGGCCACTCACTTGATCAGATGGCACCTGCCAAACTGACACAGATAAAGAGTGCCACAATGCAGATCTCTGAAAATGCCTCCATGACATATTAGCAATTTCACAAACACATTCAAAAGTTCAGATAACACTTTTGATGTCCTTGATCTTTGCACTTGCAAATGGTGGCTGAACAAACAGAAATCAGTCTTCTTTGAAACCTTCAAAGCAGTGAAATTGCTTAAATCAGTTTGTTGACTATTCTCTGACTTCCAAAGGTCAGGGAAGGTTTTCTGTGTGTGTTCGTCCCTTCTGATTCACTTTCACATTCTTTTGTAAGTACTTTGGTTCTAAAAAAAAAATTAAATCAATCATTTATTTGTTATTTGTTTTTTATGCAAGTTTGAATTTCCAATAAAGACTTGGCCAACTTTTCTGAGGACCAAAAATGGCTATTTTTGAAATAGTTGTATAAACATCCTATTAGGAAATGGTAAATAGAACTTACCAGCATGGAGGTAAATGAGTAAGTGCAGAACTGATTCTTTTACCAACATATTTAAACCTCATGAAATCAGAAATGTGTTATTACACCAGAAGATTCCACATAAAATCCAGTGTGCTCAAGTTTGTTGCGTTATCATTTGTGTGAACTGGGGCTTGATCATGGCAGTAGAAGAGATACATGATTTTGTACTTGTTTCTCAACAATTTCCAACTCAGTGATCAGCACCTGAGGGTGACTCTCCCTGTGAGGAAGACAGCATGGAAGTTGCCATGTATGGAGATGAGCTAAGGGGCTGAGCAGTGTCGTCTTCACTATCATTATGACCTCAATCAGGATTCTAAAGGGAAGTCACAAGAATACATGTAAACTAACTGCAGAAAAAATGAGAGAGAGATAGAATGGAAAAATACTGAAGTATCCTGTGAACTCCACTTGGGTATTTCCAGGCTTTAGAAATTAAACCAGAGACTGATTCCTGCTTAACAGTCCTTCCCAAACCCTTTCACCTCACAAATATTACATAAAATGATGATATTTTCATGGCCCATGGGGATAAAATAATGAGGCTGCTTCATGAAATCGAAAGCGACTTGCTCCTTGGCATACTGATCAGCCACCCAGATAAAGACCTTTCTTTAGTCTCCCAATTCCCAAGTTCTTAGGAAACAATCATGGCCAACATTTCTTGAGCCCCTGTTGTATGGCAGACACTGCTCTAAGCATTACACATGCATTTTATTCACTCATTAAATCTTCACACAAGTTAGGTATTATATTTTCCTCTTTCACATATAAGAAAACCCAGGTATTTGGAGTCTAAGCTATATACTCAAGGTCACATGGCTCACAGTACAGGCAGGGTTTAAATCTACTTTGGCCCTTAATCAGTTTGGTGTTAACCCTCAGTTATACTGTCTCTATCAGACACTAAAGCCTTCTAAAAAGGAAGTGAACTGATTGACCAGGTTTGAGTCAGGTACCCATCTGAGGACCAATCAATGATGAGAAGGGGGTGGGATCACACTGGAGAAAGCAACTTGGTCCTCATGCCACACCCTGTGGAAGGAGGGAGGGGGGGCAAATCCTGGCAAAGAAATGTTTGACCAACACTAATAAGGATCCTCTTCCTCCCCACCCTCCTCTTCTCTCAGGGACCCAGGGTTAACTGATGTATTCTTCTCCTTTCACAGTACACTACCATCACGATGCGTCTCTTTATTTAATCTTATTCCTCTCCACACTAGAATTCCATCTCAATCCCAAAAGGCCACCATTCTACTTTGTTTGATAGGAATCATTTTACCTATATATGTTCTTATATACATATATTTTTTCATGTGTATGCATTTTTAAGTAACATATATGACATGGTGCTACAAGCCCCATTCTTGTCTCCCTTTTGCCACTCAGTCTTACGTTCATAAGATATATCCACGTTGCCATGTTGCCAGCCCATTGCTTCTGACCACAGCATATATTCTAGGGTATGCCTGCACCACTCAACCCATGTCTTGTACCAGTCATGGACTACTGGGTTTTATAGACCACCCCACTCAACTTGGGATCCCCTCATCTGGGAAGACCCCCCTCTGCCTGGGGAAGTGTTCCTCCTCTGTGCTTGCACTTTCCTCTGAGCTTGCTTCCATAAGGACAGAGGCCATAGAGCAGCTTGGTTTAAAGTACAGGATTGGGGCCACACTGCCTGGACTCAGAATCCCATCTCTTCCATTTATAGCTAAGTCATATAGCCTGTAGGTACCTCCTCTTCCTCATATGCAAAATGTTAGCCACAGCTACCCATGGGATTATTGTGAAGATTAAATGAGAAAAATCTATGAAATGTGCTAAGAACCGTGCCTGATACAAATGAAGTGCTATTATAACTACTGTAATATTTGTTGCATGTATCAGAATGGTCTATTTACTTGTCTATTCCACCACCAGATTATGAAACCCTTGGCTTTTCCATCTCTGTGTCTCAGAACCCCACACGTTGCAAGAACCGAATGCAGGTTCATTGGATGTTGCTCTCTCTTACTCACTCTGTGGTTTGACATGGCTGCAGTATTGGTATCTAGAAATGAACTGGGTTGAGAAGAGGCTCAGATAGAGTAGGCTGGAGATGTGGCTTTAGAAGGGAGAACTTTCCTGGAGCTATAATGCTGGGCAATAGAAAATATAGTGTCAGCTGCTACATACAGCCAGGAAGGTCAGCAGGTCACCCAAGAGCAGCTCCCAGAGGACATCCTTACATAGGCAGCTTTATGAACTTGGCCAGAGTGTGGCTAAGAGCCAGCTCATGGCCATGTGCCAACACTTTCTGGCCTCCTGTGTGTTCGCCTCAGTGACCTCGTCTGTACAATAGGACTAATAACCATCTACCCTATACGATTGTCCCAAGGATTATGTGAGGGAACAATTATAAAGTGCTTAGAACAGTGTCTGGAATGACCTCAATCAGTCATAAATGTTAGTTTTCCTTAGAATGACCACCACACAACTGATTACTCTTACTTACAAATAGAGTCGGAAGATGCCACTCGTTTTCTTTCTTGTTTCAGGATCTTGGAGTTTTTGTTTCTTCATCTGTATATTTGTTTTTTGGTTTTATTTATTTACTTGGTATTCTGGTGGGAACTATTTGTTAGCAGGTTATCTGATAGAAGGTTCTAGTCTTTTTAGCCTCAACAAATGTGCCCTTGAACTCACAGATGGGCAGTACAGCTTGTCTATCTTTGAAGGCTTCCTAAGGACAATATCATTCTCAGGTTAGAAGTTCTCTGAAGTGCCAGCCAGCAGCAACCCATAGTCAGATATTCCCAGGAATACCAGGGGGCACCATTTATAATCACAGAACATGCCTAAATGGGAATGAATTTGATCTTCTTTGTTGAAAAAAAAAAAGTGAGGGGGAAGAAGAACAAGGAAATCAAACACAGGTCCGGTGGGGCTACCCTCAGAATGATGAAGGCCTTTCCTATTAGCTATCTAAGCAACTTTTAGACGGCTGCTGTGCATAGAAAGACTCTTTTTTAAAATGCTTTGGTTTCATACAGGGAAAGAAACCCTCAGGGTGAATTACTGGCTGCTCTACATTAGAGGCCTCGCTGTAAGAACCATTAGCTATAAAAAGAGAGGTTAATTATGAGGAGAACTGTGTGGCCGAAGCTGAGGGAGTTATAGTGACTTGCAGGGAGGGGGCTGATCAGGAGGCCACGTTTGATGGCAACGCCCTCTCCTGGACAAAGGCTGAATCTGGAGGCTGATACCAGGCGCAATGCTTGGGCCGGTTTGTGTTGGGTTCATTAGCTGTGGGGGTTATTGCCTATGGGATCATTAACTTGTGGCAGGAGAAGGGGGAAGGAGCAAGAGGAGTGGGGACACTTAGCAAAATTTCTCATCCTATAAAATTAGGATCTTGTGAAACTTCAAAAAGACTTTGTCAGGTTTAGTAATCCTACTCCCTACTCTCATCCATTCTAGAAGATCCGGCTTCCCACTATGCCTTAAGACATGCTCATGTAAAGATGCACTTGGTTTCCAAGAAACCGCATTAATTTTTTTTTTTTCCTTTTAGAAGGACTCAAAGATAAAATGTTGTGTTTTGTCATGAAAATTTTATTTCAAGTGAGGAATCCAATTCCCAGTCTGGCCCCTGCCAACATTCTGAGGACAAATAGAAATCCAGGCTGGGCAAAATTTCGGAGCTCATCTCCAAAAGGGATATTTTAACAAAATGTATACATGCTTCAGACCTTGCTGTCATTAACTGAGTACCTACTGTATGCCAGGCACCAACAGTACATTTTTCTCTCCTTGTTTCACTATACCACAGAATTTGTGACTCCCCAGCACAGGTGTGTGGTCACTAGTTCTGCAAATGCACACACCAAGAATTAGGCTCACAGGTCCACCAAGGGCCACACAAAGAGAGCAGAGCAAGCATCAGTATTCAAATCCTTTGACAGACTGCTGTCATTTTCCACTCTTTAGCCCTGCCTCCACAAAATAACCCAAACAGTTACTGTTTGCAACCCTTGTCATAACCATTCAAAAGTATGTAGCTTAAAGGAAGAAATGTTAAAATGTCTACTCCCGAGTGTGACACCCTCTGATCTCACCCACCCTGTGTATGCTTCTGGACCCCCTTTTTTGTTAGCCTTCCCAACTGTGGAGTATGCAAGTAGGCAGGTGAACTTTGTGACAAATACCCGGTAGATCTGAAGTGGGTGTGGATGTTGATTTTCCATTTTTATGATACATTTTCAATATGTATATAGGTAAGTAATTTCTTTGCCCATAACACTTCCAAGTCGAATTCTCTCTTATGAATATCTACTTCCCTGTGCCAGCCCTGGGCAAAATTTTACCATATTGAACTTCTGTTCTTCGCGGCCATCTTTGGAAGAAGGAAGTTATAAGAGCTCCTTCTGAAAGACGGTCTTGTCACAGGTTAATATAAATTAATGTGCCTCCACCTTCACTCACTCTAATTTCTTATGAACATTCAGCCTAAGCATTTTCAAATATTTTACATTCGGCAATGTTTACAAGGCCTGAACTTGAGCTCAGCCGGGGCACTGTTCTGGAAGTGAGCGGAATACGGTGTCTGGGAGCATGGTTTCTGGAGCCAGCTCTCCTGTGACTCCTGGCTCCACCATCACTTCTGCCATTGATTTTGAGCAAATCTCTTCACTCGCCTGTGTCTTATGTTCTCTTCTGTGAAAATGAGATTAGAATGTCCTCTACCTCATAGGGTTCCTATGAAGCATTACTTTATATAAAGTACTTAGAAAAATGCCTGGAACATAGTAGTAGCTCTGAATATGTGAGTTCCGCTGTCATCACTATTATCATTATTCCATAAGAAATACTTGAAGGACTAAAGATTCAGTGATATGCTTGTGACTCTCCTCCCCTAACTCACTTAGCAGGTTGTGTCCTGTGATGTGCATGGTTTTGAGAATACTCAATTCTAGTAAGTGTGTAAGCTTGAGGTTTACAAACATAGGCAAACTATCTGAAGGTGTGTAAGTCTAAATGAGTAGCTAGTAAGCAAAAAGTGTGGTTATCATAGGCAGAATCTATGGGATGTGTTAAGTATAAATATAAGATAAGTAGTTGGCAAGTGGGACATGTGCATGTTAATCACATGAAGAGAAGGATGAAAGGACCAAGAAATACCTGATATTTATGATGCATCTGGGCACCAAATATTCAGAGTGTACTAAATATATGTAAGGCTAAATATCAAGAAGCATTAAATATATGTGAGCATTTTATATTCGTGATCTCCTAATTGGGCAACCAGTTGGTTATATCCTTCAGGGCCCACGTGTGCTGTGCCCAAGAAACTCAAATAGAACTCATAGGTGCTCAGCTAGCTAATCAGCAAGCTATAGCATACTTGTTCCTACATCTCTGTAGTAGCACATGTATGTGACGTTGGCCTAGAGCACCTTCCATCTGGGGGTCCTGTGTCAGGGATACCCAAGATCACCCTCAGTTTCAATGATTTGCTAAGAATCACGGAACTCAGAAAAGCAGTTAAATTCATGGTTACAATTTACTACAGTGAAAGGATACAGATAGAAATCAGCAAAAGAAAAAGGTGCATATCACAGAGTTTAGGAGAGACTAGGTACAGGCTCTTAGTTGTCCTCTCCCAGTAGAATTATATGGATGACACTTAATTCTCCCAGCAATGATGCATGACACCACTTGCAAAGCATTGCCAAGCAGGAAGTTCAAACAAGCCTTAGTGTCCAGAATTTTTATTGGAATGCCTATGTGACTGACCTTAACTACTCAGACCCAGTTCCCTAGAGGTCCAACTGATAACATGTGGCCCAAGTCTCTTACCATAAATCACATTGTTAGCATAAACTATCTGGCAGGGCCCAAGGCCCCTGGTAAACAAAGATACTCTTATCAGACCATCTATTTCAAGGGCTCAAGGATTATCTCCCAAGAGGTAGTCAAGGACCATCCTTTCTTTGGAATGTACAGAGTTTGAGCACCCTAAGCCTGCTAAGCTAATTCTTTCCTATACAGTCCTCTTGCACAAACCTCCACTCTGGTCCTAGTAACCACACTATGAGCAGGGAGAGCTGAAGTGGCAGAGAGAGATGGGGCATATGGACATTGTGTACCCCAGGATTCACGTAGTGGAGTCCTCCAATTGCTCCCTATCCCAAGTGCATGAACTGACCCCATCTTTCCCCCCTTGCTTACTGTTGTGTGTTTTAAATATATTTAATAAGCCTTGTGATTTAAGTATTTTAATTTGTTCTGTGAGTCTTTCTGGAACAACTTGTTCAATAGTGTATTTAGAGGCAACTGTTTTACTTGGAGACAATTTCCCACATGGCATGTCCTCACTTCATCATTTGTTGGGGCGGGTGGACAGATGATCGGTCAGCTAGCTGCTGCAGATATACTACAGGAGCAAACAACACCAGTGCTTACAACAACCATGGTGTTATGAATTAGGAACAATAATGCAATCTATACAGGTGGGATAGAGAGGAGGAACAAGGTAACAAAGGAGATTCGTGAGAATATTGGTATAGCTGTTACCTTGTTGATTGGGTCTAGCCACCGCTGACCACAATTTGCCTCTAGCTCGTACTTATCGAATGCTCACTACAGATCAGACACCATACTAAACACTCTAGATGAATTAGCTTATCTTCACAATAGCCTGTGAGATAGGTACTCTGTTTACCTTCACCATTTTCTAGATGAGTAAACTGAGGCACAAAGGAACTTGTGTGAAGTCACGTACTTTGTCAGTAGCGAAGCCAGACTTCATATGCAGATGATAGAGTTCACACCCTTAAGCACTCCACTAGGCTGCTTGGGTTCTGAAATGGGTTTGTCTTGGTCTCAGGACCTGGCACAGAATAGATAGAACTCTTCATTTGCAAGTGACAGAAACCCAACTCAAAATGACCTAAGCAAAATGGATACTTATTCACGCACAAGACTGAAAACTTCAGGGAACAGAACTGCAGCAGTCAGATCGAGGGGCTCCACTGGGCTATCAGGACGTGGCTGCTTATTCACTCACCATCTCTTGTTTCTGTTTCTTCTCTGCTGGCCTCACTCTTCCTTCCCTCATAGCTATTGGGAACTCCACATTGACATTCCTATGGCTTGGCAATCTAGCTGAACAAGAGATTGTCTTTCCCAAGAGTCACAGACCAAGGAGTCAGACTGACTCTGACTTGCCCAATTAATCCAGTCGCTGAGGCAGGGCAGTGGCCAAGCCTGGGTGATGTATGCACTCTTACTGCTGACTGCTGGGGTCAGTTTCACCTGAACCACGTGGATTAAAAATGAATGAAGGCAGCGCACCTGGGTGGCTTAGTCAGTTAAGCATCTGACTCTTGGTTTTGGCTCAGGTCATGATCTTATGGTTCGTGAGTTCGAGCCCCGGGTGAGTGACATGCTGACAGCACAGAACCTGCCTGGGATTCTCTCTCTCCCTCTCTCTCTGCCCCTCTTCCACTCTCTTTGTCCCTCAAAATAAATAAGCTTAAAAAAATTTAAAAAACCAAAAAAGGAAAATGAATGAAGGCATTTTCCCAAAGGAAAATGGAGTTGTTGCCAAGAAGAAGAGAGAACAGTTCTGGGCAGGCCAAAACAAACAACATTCTCACAAGGTTCAGTAAATGCATGACTATGGGGTGGGTGGATGGATGGATAGATGGATGGATACAAAAATCAGTGCCCAAGGCAGGAAGCGCTATGAGAAACTTACAAGAAAAATACTTTCTTGTATATCCATCCTAACAGTGAAAGAAAGTCAAAGTTAGCAATTCTTTTCGTTCTCTTTCACAAAAGAGACACTGGGAGATTTGAGGGAAGCGGTTGGAGGAAGACTACTGAAAAATAGGTACATGAAACAAAGAATGAGAACATGGGGAGGAATTTCTGTAATGGAGACAATTACAGTTTTAATAGGACATCTGCCTCAAACAGTGTGGGTTTCTGGTTGGCGCTTTTGTTGGTGTAGCTCTTTTTCTTGGTGCAGTGAGAAGACTGCAATCATCACAGGCAGTTACAGCCCAGTGCACAAAGTTGCACATCCCATCTGGAGACACTGGTCACCTCAACTGGCACAAGACAGCAGGATCCTTAGGAAATAGAAGTTCGCTCCACAGGGCTTCTCGATCCTCTTTTACTTCTGATTTCAAGCCATTCCTTTTGGCTGCTCCCTAGTTAGCCCCATTTGTGTTCCCCTAAAGCTGCCATTTCAAGAGTTGATTTTCAGAATGGGATTTGGCAGGGCAAATGGAGCCCCAGTTGGGAGAGTGTGTCTACTCTGCAGAGAAGGTTATGAAAGAGGACAGGACGATAGATTCCAGCAGTGGGTTCAGGAAAGAAAAAAGAGAACCACGTACACACTCCCATACATAAGCACCTTGAACTGCTTTTTTGCACAGCTGGGGTTCAGTGAGTGCTCAGCACATTTCAGCCCAAAACGCTTACTTTTTCACCATGTGCTCCATTTCAGAAAAAAAAATGTCATCTGCATCTTTCTGATTCACCTGCACCAAAATTTGGCCCTTTAGCTCATATGGCTGCTCTTATGTGACAACTCTAATCTTCTACGGCTAAGTAGACATTTACATCTTTTGTGTTTAAACCAGGATTTTGTGGAAAGTTGTTTGCCTCTAAGAGATTGAAGTTTCTTTTTCAACCCAGAAGTTTCTAAGTGTCCAGGGCATGAGGGCTGCCAGGCTAGAGAGCTCAAGTCCAATGTGTTTTCTCAGTTATGATGCTTCATCCATTCAGCTCTAATAGGGGACAGTTTCCTTGACACGTGGGACCTAACATCCTGACCCTTTCCTCCTGCACTAGGCCTTATGATGCCCATCTCAAACCAATTAGGGCGGAATGTAAGAAAATGTTTTGGTTATAAAATATGATTCACCAACATAAAGGTATATCAAAACTGAAATCTGAGAGAAAAGTGAAGTCTCTTTTACAAATTGGGTTAAATGAGGCACAAAATGAGAGGGCTAGTTTTGTAACTATACCCAGAGGCAAAGCAACAGAAGTGCCACAGGAGTCACAGTGTCACCTCCCTCCAGGAGACTGGGAGGAAATGGAGACTCAGCCCACCCTCCTAATTTAATCTAAGAGGAACCCAAGCCCAGCCAGGTTGAGGCATTTGGCCAGTAGACGGAATGAACCCAGAAGTCAGGCCTCCTCCATCCAGCATGCTTTTCAGGTCTAAGGGCTCCGGGCTGAACCAAACACAATGGAGAAAAAGCAACAGCTTCCCTGAAGTGTTTATGCTTTCTCAAATGCAGTTAAGTTTCCACAAGTTTTCACTGTGGCCATCCATCAGAATGGGGAAAGATAAAAAACAAAGCAACCCCCCCCCAAAAATGAATCTGGGCCACCCAGACCAATGGCCCAACCTGAGTGTGTTGTGAGCCAAAGTGAACCAAGAAAACAGGTAGATAGTCGGGGGTGGGGCATGGCTCTCAGTGCTATGAAGCTGACTCTGATGAGCCTGCCAAGTAGGAGGAAGAGGAGAGGACACAGGGACAGGCGTATCTGACAGACAACCTCTATCTCCTGTCCTGTGGTGGGCTGAATTCTCTCACAGATAGTTCTGAACCTGCTTTTCCCAACACTATCGGCTGACGAGGTATTTGGCATGATTTTCTGCCTCATCCTATTTTATTACCAACCTTTCTCCACACGTTCCAGTTTTGAACACAGATAATTAATGGCAACAAGGATTTTCCAGCCCACAAAAATTATACAGAAATGGCTGAAATGATGTCTTGATGACAGAGGAAGAAAAATCTCCTTATAATTTGCAGTGCAAACAGACTGCTGCCCCCATACCTGTGCCTTTTCACGTCCAAATCTGGGGGGTGACTTGATATGTGATCTTAATTGGGCATCTTTTAGAAAGGATGTCACATCTGAACTTGACTTCAGGAAATTCTGCCCCCGTTCATCTTAGTATATAAGGTTAAACTAACGTTTTTCAAGTGAATGCATGATTGTATTTCTTCCCCCCTGACACACACACACGCCATGTCATTTAGATTCAATTCTCAAAGTCAAGGCATTAATACTGACAATTCATCTGACTGTTTAAAATAAATTTTTTAAAAGGAGATAATTTCACACATACCAAAACAGATAGCTCACTTTCCCAGACTTGATGCATAACTTAGTCTTAGAAATAATAAAGCCAGGAGCTCAGACTTGTGACAAAGTGAGAGGATGGGCAGAGAAGCCTGGTAAAGGACTAAATCTTTGCTAAAAAGTTTGGATAGGAGGGTTGGAGGCAGGAAGTGACATGTGATTTGAATGTGTTCTCATCTTTTTATTTTATTATTATTATTTTTTAAATTAAGATTCAAATTCTACTCAATCTGCTCTTTAAAAAGAGAGGAAATTGCCAGACCCAGAAGAATCAGATATCATCAGTCAGGAGGCTTTTCAGTTGCAGAGGGAAATCAGGAGCTGCCATAGATTTCCAGCTATTCTTCTCTACAAATGGAGCTGTCCACACTTTACCAAGCATCTCACTACGAAGAGAAGAATTTGTGAGAAAAGTCAAAATTTGACTCATCATTCCGTTATCCAAAAATGACTAAATGATACAGCTTTTTCTTCATTATATAACTTGATAGACTTTTTAAGAATTGTGCTCCTGGGTGAATCTCAGCCACCCAGTGAGTGGCCTCCCTGGCTTCTGCCTATGACTTGCAATGCTTTGTTATTGAAAGATCCTGGCTGACCATGGTCACATCACCCACCTTTGCTGGCCTCACTTCCCTCTTCTATACAATGAACCCAGACAGGGTAAGTTCTGGCATTTCTACTCTGCCTTCTTATAGTTCTAAGCCTGCAGTTGTAATCCATGTTTCTATTGAAGTGATGATCTGTGAACAGTCAAGAAGGAGGGTTCTAAAGGAATGGTTCTAACCTTCTCCCACCTTGTCATCCAGAAGTGGTATTCTAACAGATGCCTCTTCTACATATGATACTTAATGCATCCATCAAGGATTCACCTACTTGCCTATTCCTTCTATTGGGTACCACTCCCTGCCTTCCTTTTGTTTCATTATAATTGCCTTCCCCTTCCCACACCTTACTGTGACAATCATTCATCTGCTTGATAAACTTCCACTGAGCACTTCCACAAACACAGAAAGGGAAGGACCTGATTTCTGACCTTCAGGCAGCAGTAAGATAGTGACCAAAGGCTGGAATGCAAGATAATTTCAGAGGAAAAGGAAGTCACATGGCATAAGGATTTTTTTCCCCAGGAAGCAAACAGGAGGAATAAGGAAAGGAGTAGGAGATGCTCCCAGCAATAACCTGAGGATGGCTTGCCATGAAAAAGTTCTGGAAGTGCTATCTGGCATTGCTGTGCCTCAGCTTTGGTTTCTCGCCTCTGGTAAAACTGGTAAAACAGCTTATAAAACAGATTTCAAAGCATCTCTCACTATTTGCCTCCAAGAAACAAGTCTCTAGACCTCCACACATAGAGCCATTTTTGGCAAGAATTTACTTTCTGGGGAAAGGGAAGGAAACGAGATAGAACAGGCTATTCTGAAGGAAAGCAGAGAGGGAGGAAGGAGGGACAGCTAGTGGAATGATAATCAACCAAAATAAAAATATTGGACTCTAAACAGATAGACCTACATCTAGAGCACAAGATTATTCGTTCCCACAGAGACTGAATCTTTACAGATATTTAAGCTGGGAAGAAAGGAAGCAAACAACTCTTAATTTTTATATTTGTGAGAAGTATCTGAATCTTGGCTTGGGAAGTAATGAGAGGGCCTTCAAGGGTCAGAAATGATGCCTTGAACAATTATAGCGCCATTCTTTTATTTATTTATTTATTTATTTATTTATTTATTTATTATTATTTTTATATGAAATTTATTGACAAATTGGTTTCCATACAACACCCAGTGCTCATCCCAAAAGGTGCCCTCCTCAATACCCATCACCCACCCTCCCCTCCCTCCCACCCCCCATCAACCCTCAGTTTGTTCTCAGTTTTTAAGAGTCTCTTATGCTTTGGCTCTCTCCCACTCTAACGTCCTTTTTTTTTTTTTTTCCTTCCCCTCCCCCATGGGTTCCTGTTAAGTTTCTCAGGATCCACATAAGAGTGAAACCATATGGTATCTGTCTTTCTCTGTATGGCTTATTTCACTTAGCATCACACTCTCCAGTTCCATCCACGTTTATAGCGCCATTCTTGCTCTACAAGCAAGCAGACTGCTTTCCTGCCCATCCTGAAGCTATTATCATTGATATCTCGTTGTCTACTCTGTTCACTTCTAAGAACTTCCCTGACCTAAGGAAGGGGGACTTACAGCTACACACTGCTCCCCTGCCTTTGGAGCATATTCTTTATTCTGTGTTTCAACCATCTAATAAAATGTGGAACACAGACCACTGACATCAGACTCACTAGGGACCTTGCTACATACTGAGTCCTGGCTTCCCACCCAGAATGTCTGACTTTGAATCTGTGTCTAAAATTATCTTTTTATGTATGCATTTTCTTAGTTTGTTGTTGTTGTTGTTCTTCTTCGCTGCTCTATCTTCAGCCCCCAGGAAAGTCCTAGGAATTTAGATGCTAAATAAATATGTGTCAAATAAATGAATGAATCAGTATATCACACGCCCTTGCTGATGGGTGCCTGGTTTAGGAAACATGACCAACATGACACTAGCCATTCAGTGCGAGACCTGATTCAAGTTCTGGGGCTTTCATTGGGAATGAGAAGTTCCTTTTCTTGATGGGAGTAGGGTGATTTTGCTTGAAAATAAAACTAACAAAGAGGAGAAGTGGAACCAAGAGATGGAGTGAGGGCAACTGAGTCCTGCGGTCTTGTCCACGACCAGAGACAATAAATTCCTGTGTGTTGAAGCCATGCCGATGTGGATCTCTGCCCCTCATGGCTGGAGGAGACCTGCCTGAGAAGTCCCTTGCCTCCAGGCTTCACTCGTGTTTCTGGGCTTCAGCTTTTAAGAGCAGGGATTATGTCCTCTATTCTTTCTCTACCTCTCCTGATAGATCCTACTGTCTGCTCTTGGGACTTTAATGCAGGGCAGGGCTTTCCTTCCATCATTATACTTTTATGATTATTGTAAGAATTTTCTCTTGAAAATTGCACTTGAAAGTGACTTCAGAATTTACAAGTCCTTCCATATCTATTATCTCCTATGATCCTCTCAACAACCCATTAATCAGCAGTGGAAATAAATCCTCCTCCACTTCATGGATGGGAAACTGGCCCTTGAAAAGATTAAGATACAGCCCTGGAGTCAGCTGACACCACGGCAGGGCCCAACCAGGATTCCAACCCAGGCGCTCCGATCACAGTCTTCATGCCTTCTTTTTGTGGAAAAATAATAGGCCCACAGTTCAGTGAGTTTTTCCTGATAGAGCCTTGAACTCCAGCCATAAAGGACACTTCAGATTCCCTCGGCCTTGTCAGAATGTTGCCACGCCCCACTCGTGGATTTTGTACGTGGAGCCCATCTCCAGGAAGATGGTGCTCAGGCCTGGGGTGCTTGCTGGAGCTTTAAGATGCCCGATGACGGGCCATCAGTTGAATTCATGTCAACAGCATCTTCCCAGATGATTCCTGGAACACATGGTGTGGATCCAGGCTACGGGATCAGGATGGAGCCCATGCTGTCACTGTGGAGTTTAGCAGAGGAATGATGTATTTTGGGACTTGTGACCAGACAACATCCGGAGACACAAGAGAGAATTCTGCATCAAGACAACATTCCCCTTCACAAACACCTAATGGTCACTCTTCAGACGCTGGTGCTGACTTCAGCCTAGACACACACATGCATACACATGTGTGCACACACACACGCGCGCACACACACACACACACACACACTTGTAATTTATTTATTAGGTTTTTAAAAACCATGCCCTTTAGGAAATGACTATGGATGCAAGCCCAGGAATAAGGTATCAGTAAAAAGCAAATATAAAATGATACTAATTAAAACTGTAGCAGGATATAAAGATCAACCTAAAACACCACCTTGTGGAGAATAGTCAGTTTAAAGACACAAGTCAGAATATAAAGGTTGGCAAAACCAGGTTGTACTTAGGGGGGGTTGAGAATTTAACAGAATCCTTTGTGGATTTAAAACTTGCCATCGGAACTGGAGCCATTTTCCTAGAATATTACTTGAAAGTAGTTAATACTAGTAGTTATAAAGATGATGATAAGTATGTTAGCTGAAATAAACAATGAATAATGCTTGCTAGTTAGCAAACAACTCACTTGCCACGTATCATCTTACTTGAGTAGAGCAGTCCCGATAGAAACATGAAGTCCACCACAGGTAGTTCAGAGGCAATCTCGTGGGTTATCAGCTGATGTTCTGAATCACAGGCCTTCAGAACAAGAAGGAATCATTGAGTCCAACCGGATCATTGTACAGATGATAAAAATAGTCAGCATTTATTGAGCCAGACCCAGTGCTACACACTTTGTGTTCATCACTTCATTTTATCCACGCAATCCTCACCTCCAGTTCGCGGATGAAGGAACTGAGGCTTAGCAAGATTAAGCCATTTACTAGTTACTTTTTACTCAACTAGCAAGTGAGAGAGCCAGACCATACAGCTCAAAGATGACCTCTGGTTCAAGATATGCAGCTGGCACAATCCTAAGCAACCCTGCATTTTTCCTTGCAGAGAGTCAAGGTGATGACAGATATTTTTGCCTTGGAAGCAGAGGGTCCAAAGAAGACAAATGGGAGGCAGAGGACCTGTGTTAACTAGCTGTTTGACCTTTTGAAAATCAGACTCCTATGCCTCATTTTCACCCTCGGTAAAACAAGACACTTAGACTAAATGCTCTCTAAAGAATCATCCAGCTCTAACATTCGATGATACCACGAAATACATCATGTGTGGTGATAGGCACGTGTGACAGGAAGGGAAATTTTGCTATTAACAAAAAGAAGAAAGAGAGGAATGGCCTTAGATATTTCAGCACTCAAGAAAAGCTGCAGAATTCCTCCCAAGGAAGCTTAGAAATGCAATTATGGAGCCTTTTGGGTTTTAACATATTTCTTATAGAAGGGTCTCATAAGTCTTCTGGTGCCCATAACTTAGCAATCACAGCACTTCAGAATCCTTCTCAACACATGCCCCAGGTGGCCACCAATAAATGATCAGAGTGGACATGCAGGATAGAATGCATTTTTTATCCCTCCCCATGAAGAATTCTTGGGTCTTTAAAAAAAAAAAGGTACACACACACACACACACACCCCTACAAATATAAATACCTTATATATTTATAGGTATAAGGCATTTAAATGTATACACCATATATATTTAAACATATGTATACCTTACAGGCATCTCGAGGATGTACTGTAGTGGTCAAATGGTGGATGGGCAGAAGCCTCTCGGACTCGTGCCAGGCCTGCTAAATGCATTTACCTGGGACAAGGTTAAAATGCATCTGAGGTAGCCAAGCTGTGGTCATCGGTCGGGTCTGACTGTCGCATTCATAAACTCTCGGTATTAGAGCTTTAACACCTCTAAGGATAGAAGTCAGCATCCTGGCTTTCAGCCGGGGGAGAGAAAGAGCAACTTCTCAGGGGGAGTCCACGCCCAGACCATGGGGACACCTCGCGGGGAGAATATAGCTGCTCTCAGAATGCTGACTCCCACAGGGCTTAGGGGCAAACACACAGATTCTCCTACAGATGAAGCACCCTATCAATCTATCTCCCTTCTTTTTCCTTAGGGAGTAGAGATGAGCATGTGGGATCAGGGCAGCCAGCTGTAAATGATGGCTGAGGGAGGAGGGGGTGAGGAGACAGTAGACGGGCGGGCTTATGGACCTCCAGATCCGCCTGCTCCAGTAACCACCAAATCTCCGCTCAGAGGCGCCTCTCCGGGAGGGAGGGCGTACCCACCCCTACTCTACCTGGACTGCCCTTTGCCTCCTTGTTCTTGCCGCCTTTTCTCTGTGAGAAGTTGAACGATAGGGCCACGGCTGAGTGAAAACTGCCTCAAATACAGCTTTCTTCTACAGCACTCCCATGAGGCCCTTTGATTCTCCCTGAATGTTCTCGATGAGAATAAAAAAGGGTATCTCTTGAGGTCCCAGTAGGTGTTCAGTTAACACACGAGCACCGGTGGCCACTGAGCCCCAGACACAAAGGAGATACTCGAGAGAACAAGGAGGGCGTGGTCCTTAGTTCATGGAACTAGCAGCCTGGCTGGGAAGCTGGCTCAGATAGATAAAATCATAAATGGAGGGGCACCTGGGTGGCTCAGTCGGTTGGGTGTCCGACTTTGGCTCAGGTCACGATCTCACGGTTGATCAGCTGTGCTGACAGCTCAGAGCCTGGAGCCTGCTTCAGATTCTGTGTCTCCCTCTCTCTCTGCCCACCCCCCCCCCCCGCCCCACTTATACTCTCTCTCTCTCAAAAATAAATAAACATTAAAAAAATGTTTAATGATAAATGGAATAGTTGTTATGTACCAAATGCTGTGAGGGAAGACAGTGGGCTATGGCAGCATGAAATGGGGGCCCAACCCTAACCTGGGTAATAAGTAGTGAAAGATCACACGTTCCCACCAATCTACACATATCTGCAGAGCTTTGTAACCATAGCTACACCCTTAGCTTCACTCCTCCGCATCAACTTCAGGCATCTGCCTAAAAAAGCAATCCCCAAATCCAGGATAAGCCATGTGTCCTAGCTTCTAGAAGCTGCAAGAGTTCACCCAGGGAACTCTCTGGAAGAGCCATTTTCCCTTGTGCTTCCCCCTCCCCCGGCCAGTCTGAGGAAGGGGAGCAGCTCCCTGTCACTACGAAGCCTTGGTTTCCCTTATCCTTCCCTTTTTGCTATTCAGGTCTTCCAATCAGTTCCCCAAATGGAATTCTCTCCGCTTCAAATCTCCGGTATATTTCAGTTTTCCTGATTGGACACTGACAGACACAGGGTTCAAAGATGGCTAAGAGTTGGCCCCATCTTCAAGGTCAGTTGAGGACTAGCCCTTGCCCTTCAAGAGCAAGGACACTCAGGTCTCCTCTCCTCGCTGCCTTGTGAGTGAGACGTCCAGGAAGAGAAACCCCCTCACTAGCCCCAACTACATGTGTCCAACAAGAAGCTGACTTGTTGCTGGAGACTGAGAGCTTTCTCATGGTAGATATATGGTACCTGAAATCTGCGTGAAATGTTAGAAGTAACTTAAAAAAAAATCAAACACAAATTGCAAAAGCATGTGCTGAAGGAAACGTAGCTGGGGAACAGAGAAGAGTGAATAAGGGCCGAAGGAGAGAGTCAGAAGGTCAAAGGTGAGTAGTAAGGAAGAGAAAGAACTTGAATTGATTAAGCTCACCTTGGCTTGTTGCCTAGACTGGGCATGACCTACCCAGTCAAGGAACTGGGTGTGGCTGCATGGCCGATTTCAGCCTAATGCCAGCTGAAACATCTAAACCTGGCAGTGAAACCTTGACTTTTGAGTCAAGCCATGCCCTAGGTGCATGACTTTGAGTGGGTTGTTCTACTTCCCTAAGCCTCAGCTTCCTCTTCTGTTAAAAGACTTGGAGCTGGGAGAGGGAGTGATGTTTAATTTTTTGTGTCAATTTGGCTAGGCCATGGTACCCAGATATTTGGTCAAACACATCTGGATGTTGCTGTAAAGGTATTGTTTATTTGAGATTAATATTTAAATCGGTAGACTTTATGTATTAGTAGACTTTGAGTAGAGCTGATTATCCTTCATAATGTAGGTGGGCCTCATCCAATCAGTTGAAGGCCTTAAGAATAAAAAGACTGACCTCCTCTAAGGAAGAAGGAATTCTGTTAGCAAACTGCTTCCAGACTTGAGCTGCAACATCAACGATTCCTGGGGTCTGCAGCCTGTGGGCCTACCCGATAGATGTTAGATTTACCAAGGCTCCACCATCATGTGAGGCAATTTCTTGAATTAAATCCTTCTCTTCTCCCTCTCCCTCCTCCTCTCTCTCGCTTCCTCTCTCTCTCTCTCTCTCTTCCTCTCTCCCACTCACCTTCTCTCTATACACACACACACACACACACACACACACTCACACCACACACCTTTTGGTTCTGTTTCTCTGGGGAACCCTAAGTATGACAGGGAATAAGGATTTCTACTTTACAAAGATATTGTGAGGTCCTCAGGAGAGTACCAGGTACACTAGAAGTGTTCAGTGTCACCCCTAAGAGAACCTTGGTTTCCCCAATGAACAGGATCCGACATCATCAGCCTCCTCACAGCCCGGCAGATGGAAGCGTTCCTGTCCTTGTGCAATGTGTGGTGCATTCAGGAGACCTCGGTACAAATCCCAGTGCTACCCAAGCCAGTCACCTCATTGCATGCTGAGGACCTGGCAAAGCTGGAACTGGACCCCAGACCCAGATCCACACCACTCACGTTCTTTCATTGAGTCACCCCACCCTTGGATAGCATCCTGGCCACTTGGAAGATAAAAGCAAGGATCTCAGTCTCCCCAAGGTCTCTGGAAGCAAGTTTACAACCCTCGGGAGGCTACCGCTGGAAACAAACATCTGCCTCCCTTTTTCTCTCCCTGCCTTCACCTAAACCCAGAAGAAGGGGCTGTTCAGGTTATTACCGAACTCAATCCACAGGTCATCTGTAACCAGATCCGCTTGTGACCAGAAATTTTATGGACTCGTGTAATGAGTTTCCTGTGGCTGTTACAGAAAATTATCACAAACTTGGTTTAAAGCAACACAAATGTATAAAATTAAAAAAGAAAGAAAGAAGAAAGAAAGAAAGAAAGAAAGAAAGAAAGAAAGAAAAAGGCCCCCCACTCTGCCCTTAAAATTAAACACACACACACACACACACACACACACACACACATAAATTTGTTCTCACAGTTCTGGAGGTCAGAAGTCCAGAATCCAAGTGTCAGCAGGGCACTCCAGGTGCTCCCTCCAGAGGATCTAGGGGACAATCCATTTCCTGCCTCCAGGTTCTGGTGACTCCCAGCATTCCCGGGCCAGTGGCCACACCGCTCCAATCTCTGCTCCACCTTTGCATCCCCTTCTCCTCTGTGTATGTGAAATCCTCCTCTGCCTTTCTCCTCTAAGGACATCTGTGATGGCATTTAAAGTCTGCATAACCCAGGATAATCTCCTCATCTCCAGATCCTTAATTGACAGCTGCAAAAACTCTTTTTTCCAAATCATGTAACATTCACACATTTTAGGAATCAGGCCCTGATGTATGGGGGGGGGGGGGAGGCACTCTTCAGCTTCCCACAGCTCAGTTCCCCTGATGCCCTGAGTTCAAAGGAGTTCCCATCATCCTCTGGGTAACAGCAAAAACCAAAGCCCCACTGATCAGGGGAGAGGTTGTCCCGTGGACACCTGAGGGAGCCCACTCCGAGACCGGGGTGGGGTGGGTGGTGAATGGGCATGTTTGCTGTAATGGAGACACCCTAGCCCTGCACAAGACTGACTGCTTGAACACCTTCCAAAAGCTGAGTTTGTATGGAAAGAGCCTTGGCTGGGCTCATGCTTTAGGGGGAATGGGTGGAGAGAGAAATGTCAGAGTCGGCCCCAGCAGAAGTTTATACTGGCCCAGGAAATCATCTGGGAAAAACAGTCTCACTACCAGACCACTTAAAAGGAAGACTCGGAGGATCTTTTTTCCCTCATCTGTGGAGTTTTCCATGCCAATGAAAGCGGCTTAAGTTTTCTGCCACGGCAAACTTGTTCTCCCATGTCCAGCCCCTCTCTCAAGAAGGAGAAGACCACCCATCTTCACATCCGCCAGCATGATACTCAGCATGAGAACATGGAGTCCTTGAATTATTGAGCCTGATATCCAGTTTTCCTTTCTCGCGGGAATGGGCAGCAGGCAAGAACACTCCAGACTTGCACTCTCTTTGCTCTGGTCCTCATGCGGACACCTTTGGTCCCTCGTGGACTTGCTTCCTTCTCTATTGCTGTCTCTCTCTCTCTCTCTCTCTCTCTCTCTCTCTGTCTCTTTCTCTCTCTCTCCCTTCTCTCTCTCTTCTCTCTCTCTTCTCCCACCCACCCCTTTTGTGTGGCAGGAGGCATGTACACATGTAAAACCATAACCCTCAGAGCCTCACTGCCAAGATGGCTCTTTGGAGGGTGCCCGCTGCAGATGCGGCCAGCATCCTGGCCATATCCTTTTGGCAGTCGCCATTGCCATAAACGCCAGCCCAACGCCAACTGCCAGCGAGCCCTGGCACACTTGGCCCAAGGGCTGTCTCTGACTGCCAAAGCCCCGTGGAGCCCACCAGGAGTCAATGGTCACACACTGTGGGGGGAAAGGCCCTTGACCAGCTGCTGGGGCCTCAGCTCCTCTCTCCTCGGGCAGGGTAACTCCAACGTCCATGTTCTACACTGGGCCCCAGCGATCCTGGTGGGATTCCACTCTGTCCACAGTGGTACTTACTTGATAATGAACCTTTATCTGGCTGCCTTCCCATCTCTGTCTCACTTCCCCACGCCCTGATTGCTTCCTGTAATCACCTCCCAAAGATACTATTTGCACTCAAATACTTGTCTCAGAGTCTGCTTCTGGGAGAAACCCAAGCCAGGATATCCTCCTGTCATCTATTTGGGACCGCCTGTGTTCCCCACACGCCCGCAGGCGTGATGCCTTGGAGGAGTAACTTTCCTATCCGCTATTACAGGTTCACACCCTGAAATCTGGTCTCTTTGGTCACTGGGTGAGAAAACGGATGTCACCCGCGTGTCCTTACTGTTCTCATCAGACATGGCCATTCCCTCCTGTTTGCTTATTATCTCACTTTTGCACCCTAGTTTAGCTTCTCCCACAACAAACACGTGCTTCCTTTCAGAAGCTAGTCCAGGGCTGGCTTATAGTAAACCTCAAGTTTTTCTTGCTATTTTGCTTATTTCTCTCTCTCTCTCTCTTTTTTTTTTTTTTTTTTTTTTTTTTTTGCCTCTCCCTCTCTCTCTCTCTCTCTCTCTCTCCCCTTAGAAAAGACTAGCTAATTGCCTCTGGACAATTTTGCTTGTTTCTCATTTTTTACCCATTTCTCTTTCTGCCCCTTCTGTCCTTCTGTTTCTCTCCCTCCCTCCTCCATTCTCTCCCCAACCCTTTCTCCTTTTCTTCTAAGACTGGTTAATGGCCCCTAGAACAATTCAAGTTGATCACTCGACCTCCTTGCTCTACACTCAAGTCAAATACAGCCAAATGGCTCTCCCAGGGAACCATTTATCATCACTCGCCACCACAACACCACTGTCAAATCAAACTGGGCTTCCTGAATCAGCCCTTTCCAAAGCTGTTATTATTTACTTGTTTGGTCTCTGAATTCCTTCCACTTAATTGACATCATTTTAATGCAGACAACCTTTTGAACTGTATCCGGGGTGGCTCGGCCTCATTGACTTGCATGCCATTGCTTCCATCAGTGACAAGACCCCTGTGTCAACTTCACCCCAAAGTTATCTATGACCTCAGTAATTATTGTTCCACTGCTGGGTGTCTCTCTCCATGTGTGGCCATTGACTCCTGACTAATAGTAATGCTTGCTCATGTGATTAAAAAACAAAACCAAATATAAAAAAGATATTTCAGCTGTTGGGCATTTAATCCAACTTCCTCAGTGGTACCCCGATAGAACCCAAATTCCCAGAAAAAAACCCTGACCTGGGTTCTAAAAAGTGAGGTCAGTGTTTAACACAGTCCCTGGTCTTCCTTTCTGTCACGAATTTCTAAATGATTACAAGGTTGGTGGGTGAGGGAAGCCATGAAAGGCAGTGCTCAGTGCCTGGGCTTTAAAATCACACAATCCTGATGGGGGGTGGGAGGGAGGGGCGGGTGGGTGATGGATATTGAGGAGGGCACCTTTTGGGATGAGCACTGGGTGTTGTATGGAAACCAATTTGTCAATAAACTTCATATAAAAAAAAAATAAAATAAAATAAAATCACACAATCCTGGTTTATATCTTGGTCCTATCTTTTCTTCAGCCTGTGATCCTACGCAAGTAGCTACTCTGAACCTCGGTTTCCTTAAGTATAAAGTAGAAATGATAAAATCTACTTTTCAGTGTGGAGTAAAGATTAAAAGAGGTAATGCATATTTTATTTATGGGTCGTCTGTGGAGAAGAGTATTGAAACTTTGACTATCATGGTGGATTTGATGATTCCTTCTTGAAGTTCTGGTAACGCATGTAGAGAACCTAACACAGTATAGGCATGGAGTCAAGAGTTTATAACCATACACACTTAATAGGAAGGAAGCTAAAGCATGCCAGTAGACATCCAAATTTCATCTCTAACAAAGTATCATTCTAAAGCAGGGGTCTATGGGCCAAATGTAGCCTGATACCCATTTTTGTATGGCCCGTTTTTTACATTAAAAAAAGCGTTACTTAAAAAATGAAAAAAAGAATATTTTTGACACATTAAAATTGCATGAAATTCAAATTTCAATGTCCATAAGCAAAGTTTTATCAGAACTCAGCCATCCGCATTCACTTACATGTTTGTCTGTGTTTGACTGCTTTCACACTGCAGAGTCACCTCAGCAGAGACCATATGGGCCACAAAGTCTAAAATGTTTTCTGTTTGGTCCTCTATAGAAAAAGTTTTCTAACCCCTGATCTAGATCAACATTTTATTTCAAGAACATCTTCAAGTTATCTCAGCGTTAATGAGAGTCTATTAGCTGGGCCAATCATAAAGCAAGATGCTGGCATAACTCAACCTTCTACCCTGCACTGGTGCCCAATCCCCAGTTCCACATGCTGTGGCCAATCCCGCCGTTGACTTAAGGACAGCAATGTGAAGAGGCACCAAGTAAGAAAAGAGATCTCAAGACCTAAATTAGACTAGAAAATGTGTCTTTGATATTCCAGATCTTTCAAAAGCCTGGTCCATTTTCATTTCTTTACCTCTGCATTGTTTATTGAGTGCTATCCCCCAGCTGCCACTTAAATACATTGGTCTCTTTGAATCTTCTCAATAGCTCTGTGAGTTTCAGTATCATTATCCCTATCTTATGGGTGAGTAACTGAGACCGAGAGAGGTAAACAATATGCCCAGGGTCACCAGCTAAGAAGTATAGAGGGAAGGCTTTAAGTTTGGGTTTTTTTTTCTGGCTTCAAGAGCCCTTGGTCCTATCCAATACACTCTGCTACCTCACAAATGAATTTCATTCTAAGAAATGGAAGAGAAAAGCGTATATATTTTAAGGTAAAGTCTGAGCTCTCATCCGTTTTTCACTTAACCAAGTGTTTGGAGCGGGATGCAATGCTGTGGTTGTGGGGTCTTTAGTACGGTTGGGTAATCACACCTGACGGTAAATTACTTGACTGGATCTCTATTTCACATCTGCCAGTGTGCACCATATGTCCCAGGATGTCCAGGGACTAACTTCTCAACACTTGGGATTTGGAAACTTACACCTAATAGTGAGTGTCTCAATGACCCTCCAAATTGGACTGTGATGTGACTTTTGCCCTAGAGATACCACCACACAGCGAAAAGCATCACCAAGCCCGGACTGCCATGTAGCAACTTCGGGTTGGGTGAGAGGGTCTGTTACAGACAATCACCCTGCCAACAAGCTGTGCTGACCTGGCTGTCCACTTGGTCAGACCCCTGCACCGCCGGCCTGAGAACTTAGGAAGCTTGTCTATTATAGGGGATGGGTGGGCCAAGAGGAGGGGACAGAGGGGTCTTTCCAACATTCCTACAAAGAATCCAAAATGAGATACTGGGCTTTAAAAAGAAAATTGTTGTTTTTGGATAGCAACTTAAAGCAAGAGTCCGAGTCCTTAGGACATCCCGATAAGAATTCTGTCTGGAAACGCTGAAAGTCATCTTTTAGTACAAACACTCCAAAAAATACATCTGAAAGCTTGTGTAAAAATATGAACAGCATATTTTAATGTTATAAAACTCATCAAACATTTAAAAAAATGAAGTCTAGAACTAGATATTAGGGGAGGGTTTAATCTATTTTAAAAAGAATTAGCGTAAAATATATTTCAAACACAAATATCAAAACAGACCCCCCAAAACAAACAAAAAACCCTACAGAACAAATAAGTAACTATAGTGAATAGTTAGAGGTTGCTGGTCTATGCCTTACAGTCAGTGTGAGGTTCTATCACCGACCAGGTTGAGGATAAACAGTTTCCTTTAGTGAGGCTTTTTTATAGCTGAGACCAAGCTGACAGAGGGCAGAGAGACTCAAAGGAGGGAGGATCCAGGGAGTCCAG
Source organism: Lynx rufus (assembly GCF_022079265.1). Lineage (NCBI taxonomy): Eukaryota > Metazoa > Chordata > Mammalia > Carnivora > Felidae > Lynx > Lynx rufus. Next base: position 9,470,735 of record NW_025814841.1, on the reverse strand, counting down.
AACCTGGGAAACCAAGAAGAAAAATAGGAGGGCACAAATGGCAGGTGCATCCAAAAAACAAAGCACGGCCCACACTCCTATAAATGGTTTATGGGCGGGGCGCCTGGGTGGCGCAGTCGGTTAAGCGCCCGACTTCAGCCAGGTCACGATCTCGCGGTCCGGGAGTTCGAGCCCCGCGTCGGGCTCTGGGCTGATGGCTCAGAGCCTGGAGCCTGTTTCCGATTCTGTGTCTCCCTCTCTCTCTGCCCCTCCCCCGTTCATGCTCTGTCTCTCTCTGTCCCAAAAATAAATAAACGTTGAAAAAAAAAATAAATGGTTTATGGGCATTCATTTATTTGTCCCACATGCGCACTCACTCTCCTCCCCCCAACATCACCCCATTATAGGCCTTTTCAAATTCTATATGGACTTGAGTCACTCAAACCATTTGTCTCCAATTAAGTAATTTTTAGAAAACATGGCGATTATTGCCAGCACCCACTTCCTGCTATCTGCTATGCATTGGTATCATGCTGTCCTAGCACAGCTCCAACTATTTGAGCCATAGTTGGGCCATGATGAGGGTACACTTTGGCTCTTCTGGGTGCAACATGACACATAATTTCCACTGGGAAAGCAAGTCAGTGGTAGGAGAAGAAGTTGTAAGCCCAGATGATGCTCCTGCATGTATCTGGCAGCTCTGGACATAGAAGAAGACTGGGCAGCCAGGACGTGATGAGGAGTCCTAGTGTGGGGTGGAGTGCTGGAATGATGCATCTCCCCCCACACAATTAGATCACAAAGCTCAGGATGATTAAATATGCTGCACCTGAAGGCAATTCTCCAATGCCAGGAATGAGTTATGTAGCCATTCTCAATAACTCATACTACTTACCACCCATTCCTGAGCAGATATGTTCCAAAGCCATGCTCTGCAGAAGCTGTGCAAAGATAAGGAAGAGTGCCATGTTGTATTTGCAGGTGCTCTGCAAATGTCTGTTAGATGGATGGATGGATGGATGAAATAATAAACGAATGAATGAAGTCCTGCTTTCAATGTTTTCACACTCCAATAGAGGAGACATAAGCATGGAAAAAGTAGTGCTACAATGAAGGTACAAACTGGGAACCATACTGAACCAAAGGAGTGACTGATTACTTCTACTTGAGTGGGTCAAGGGGCATTGGGTTTGAATCTGAAAAAATGAGTAGAGGTTTTCCAGTCATAACCCAAGCAGAGAAAATAATATGTGCAAAAGTATAGAGGTGTAAAAAGGGATGATGCACTTGGGGAACTGTAGTTGTTCAATATGGCTGGAGAGGTCGGGACGCCTGGATGGCTCAGTCGGTTGAGCGTCTGACGTTGGCTCAGATCACGATCTCACGGTTCGTGAGTTCGAGCCCCGCGTCGGGCTCTGTGCTGACAGCCCAGAGCCTGGAGCCTGCTTCGGATTCTGTGTCTCCCTCTCTCTCTCTGCCCCTCTCCTGCTCACACTCTGTCTCTCTGTCTCTGTCTCTGTCTCTCTGTCTCTCTCACACAAATAAATAAACATTAAGAAAAAAAATTTTTTTAAATATGGCTGGAGAGGTGAGTGTGGTCATTGGGATTTGGAGAGTGTCAAGAGTGAGAAGTCAGGGATTAAGTCACGGAAGGCTTTCTGTGCTATCCCAAGTAGTATGAACTACCAGAATGAGAAATGGAATTCAGGCAGAACCTTCCAGTAAGGTTTGAGTAGGCACACATCCAAACACCCCTGTCATTCCAGAACAAAAGAATGTCATGACTGAGCTGCCAGTACCCTCAGGGGGCTCAAAAGTGGCTGCACTCACCTGTCCACTGGCTCCGCCTTTGCCACCGGAAGGTCTGTGCGCAGTGATGGTTCCTGCCACGCTGTTTCTTCATGCTGGCTCCACATTTCCTCTCATATTCAGTCTTGCCTCAAGACACAGGCCAAACGGAAATAAGCTGCCGCGGTTGGCCCCTTTCCCAGAGAAATTATATTTAGCCCCCCAAAGCAGCAGGCTTCAAAACGGTGTGGTCATCTGAGCTAAAAATGGCCATCCAGAAGGAGCTTGATGTAAAAGTGATCCAGGGCCGAGGAACAGGCCACTTTGAGTAAACGATTATCGTGTGCTTCAAGGGGTCCTGTTCTCTGGCACTCATGGGCTGGGCCAAGTTAAAACAGATGGGCACGTGACACTATACCATCAGAAGCAACTATAAAAGGGGCTTTTCTGTATGGCCCCAGGCCCAGAGCCAAGGCTGGCTAGGGCAAATGTTGCCAGGCTCCAAAATGGAGCCTCTGAACACAGATAGCATTTACTGTGTCATAATATCAAAGGCCTTTTAGAACAAATGACATGAACAGGCATCATAGAATGGGAGTAATAAAAATGGCAAGCATGTGTTTTTTAAAGTTCAACCATGGCAAGGAAATGAAATATAAAATGATACCATTTTTCAAAAAATGTTTTTCCAATAATTATAGACAAGGTTAGTGAAGGTTTGGGAAATAGGTACTCTCACACAGTGCTAGAAGGAATATAAATTGGTTCACCTCTTCAGAGTTTTGTCTTTGGGAAAGAGCACTTTGACCGTGGGAGTCAGAATGGATTGGAAGGAGCAAACTCAAAGCAAGGAGACCACTTGAGGACAGGGCACCAGGCAGAGGGGAGAGTGACCTGGGTGTGGTAGCAACAGGGTGGAGTAATTAAACCAAGTGAACAGTCAGAATTCACAAGTCTCGGGAATTGATTGGACTGAATAACTGGGCAGACCGTGGCCTTCACTAGAGTAACAGTCATCACCTTTATCACCATCACTAACCTTCACAGATCACTGAGTGTGGGGAAGGCACTGTTCTGAGCACTTTACAAGTCATAATACATTTAATCCTCAGGACGGCTCTCTGAGGTAGGTGCTGTTCTTGTCCCCCTGTGACAGATAAGGAAACTGAGGCACAGGAGTTGAAAACTGCCCAGGGTTCATACATTGAGATTATTCTCCTCACCTTTGTTTATGATAGTGTAAAAAATGGAAATAACTTCAAAATATAGTGCTAGTGGATTGAGTATATAAATGGTGGTAACTGCCATATGGTCAAATGTTATGTTTTAGAAGAATATTTGATAAAGGGAAAAAGACATACAACATAAGTGGGGGAAAGATCAGTTACAGTTTTCTGGGGGGAAATATATATATAAGGTTCCCATTATCTGATGGGAAAAGGCCACTTAAAGTGAATCCACTTAGATCATAAACAAGTGTTACGAAATGAATAGCAAGAAAAGAATCGATTAGAGTTGTATCTGAAAAGTTAAGCCAAAAGGTATAAAATTTTATTTTCTCTTGTATTTAACACTATATAGGTTATAACTAAAATTTTGAGCTAATTCTTGGAACCCAGACTGAAAGGAGGGTTGGATATATTCTTTCTGACAAATTACACGCTGGCGACTTGAGTACCCCCCCAGGCAGAGACAGAGTCAAGGACCCCTGTGCTGCTCCCTGTTTCAGGGAAACATCAGGGAAGCATGGCTGAGCGACCTCAAAGAGAAAGGCAAGGTAGGGATGCAATATAGGGTGCATTGTCAAAGTCACTCCGGAGGGCAACTGGGACATAATCTCACCCACCTCGGCAACCTTCTGAGGATGGCAGAGAAGGCATGTCAGAGTGGCTCCGGGCACCGACCGTGAGGACTACTTCTCTGTCAGCTCCTTGCTCCACTTGGCTTGTGGGTTGTTCCTGGGTTGCTTCCAGCGCTCTGGGCTACTTGTGTCTATTGGAAGATCAACACTGGGTCTACGGCATCAGAGAAGCCCAGGAAGGAAGGCAGGGATGGGAGCCATCAATGTGAAAGCTCCATCCTGAAGCCCTGGCTGCAGTCAAGGTGAGGCCAGGAGCACGTGAGTCTGGCAGTCAGAGGTGCCCAACGTGACAGCACAGCACAAAAGCATTCTCCTCTGAATTATAGCACAATCATAATGGAGCTTTTGCAAAGCATTGCATAGACATTTGAGGTCATCGTCATTTTCCCCAAAGGCCTTTTTTATCCTTTAACATTCTACGTTTTAAACCACCTTCCATAACCTCCTCTTGCTAAGTTTCCCTTCTTTCATCGTTAACTGACCTGACCCTACCAAACAACATTTGTCGATAGCTTTGTATGGGATTCCAACAATTCTCCAACAATGTTTTTATCAGTGTCACAAAACGATGCACCTTTCCCAAAATTTGGGATTTCTATTTGTAGCGAACTTGCAACGTATTTCCAATGAGTAGAGAGCACAGCCACCAAGTGACGATATCCTCGGAGGGCACAGCCTCCTCTTCTGTGTCTGCAAAGAGAGAGGGGGTTACCCCAACACCCTGGAGAGTTGAACCTGACTCAACTGAGCCTCCGTAAGATGAACAAGATCACAGAACTTTATTCACAGGTGCCTGAAATGTAGATAAATGGGCCTTTACATAGGAAGAAAGACACAAACGTCCCGCCACTAAAATCCTGGGTACAGCCAGCACCCCGTGACACACATTGCCCCAAGCTGCAGCTCCTGCCTGCGTTCTTACCCCCGAGGTATGCGGCTGCGTGTGCTGCTGTGTGGGGAGAACATACAGGTGGCTGGGCGGTGGGGGAAGGTGTGAGGAAGTATTCTCCAAAAATCATAACTGGAGGCAAGAATGCAATGACACAGGGGAGTGACAGGATCCGCGTAAGACAGGAGCTTTTTTCAAGAGTGATGTTGTGAAATCTGAACAGCCTCGGAGCTCGGGCGTCCAGGGCTCAGCGGGTATTCGTTTCATAACCCGAGACCAAAAGCGTTCGGCTGAGCTGGGCTGTAATTGAGTGCCACCAGGGGTGCTGCCAGCAGCTCATCAAACAAAAGCACCAAAAGCTTCTCTTTGAGCCGGAAAGGCACAGGTGGAATCCGCAGGGCCTTGGCCCCACTGGAAACAGAGCTTCGTCTGTGGGGGGGCGGTGGTAAAGGGCTGTGATTACCAGCTGATCCGACCCAGCCGGGGTTCTTCCAGGGCAAAGGGAAGCCACTGCCAAGGGAACTGATGCCAGAGTGCTACACAAGTGGGTGGGCACTGCCTGCTTTTGTTGACGTGGCCCTTCTGGCTGCCAGCTCCCTTCCCACCACTGCGGCTGGGAAGCAACTCACCGACACACGCACGTCCAAGGCCTGGCAGGCCAGCCCCGCTTCCCGGCAGAAGATAGCAGCATTCAGGCACAGCTGGAGGGTCACCTCTTCACTACCAAATGATGGGGAACCATCAGCCTTGTTCAAAGCAGCAGCCAAGCCCATGTTCACCTGGGGAAGATTATAGCACACAGCTCAGAGAGGTTAAGGAATGAGCACAAAGCAGCCTAGCAAGTATCACAGTGGGGATTTCGATGCAGGTTGTCAGTCACTAGGGCAGACTGTGCCCTTTCTGCCCTATCTGCTGTCCCTTCGAGGAATGGAGCAGCATTTCTCATTGGGGACGTTGTTGTGACTCAGGCACAACAATTTGCTCTTAATCGTACTGCCCACCCATTAGCATTCTGACCCACATCCCAAGTAGGTAGCATTCTCCAGCTCAAACCACTCCACACATTTCCAACACCCCCACATGGCCCTCTTGAAAACTACCTGACAGAGACCCAGAGAGTCAGAATGCTTCATCTGGGAGCCCAGCTCTGAGTCTCCCCTCCTGTCACATGACCCACACATCCATAGATGGGGCCTCCAGGTGGTGGTGGGAGCTGAATCAGGAAAATTCTCATTCATTAGAGGCCTCTTTGTGTCTGTCCTGAACTCTAACAAGGGACTGAATATATGTATAACCCAGAGGACTCTCATCCCTACTTCTCTCTGGGCATCCCTGAGAGCCTGATCAGTCATTGACAAAATTGAGAAGGCAGTGAAATTTATTTTGGGTTCCCTCCTGCTTCCCATTTGTTGCTTCTCTCCTAGATCCCACAGGGCACCGTTCTCTGCCCAGTGCCCCCTGCCATCTTACCCACCTCTACTTCCCCATAATCTTCCTGTCCACCTACACCATCCAATCCATATGCTCTCAGTGTCCTTAGCACAGCCTCCTTCTGAGGCAAACACTAATGAATTCTGTCAGTTGAACCAGTGAAATTGATGAAGTCTGTTGCCTCTCCCAGAAGCATTTGTGATTCAAAAACTTATTAACTTCATGACCTTATTGAAAAATGGGCCCTTGATGAATAGACATTTTTCCAAAGAAGGTATGCAAATCGTCAACAAGCATAAGAAAATCTGCTCAGCACCACTAATCATTGGTGAAATGCAAATCAAAACCACAGTGAGTTACCACCTCACACTCATTAGGATAGCTACCATCAAAAAGCATAAAATAACAAATGTGGGGACTATGTGGAAAAATTAGACCTTTGTGCATTGCCAGCGAGAATGCAAAATGGCACAGCCCCCGTGAAAAACAATATGGTGTTTCTGAAAAGAATTAAAAATAGAATATCATATGATCCGCAATTCCACTTCTAGGTATCTATGTAAAAAAAAAAAAAAATGAAGCAGGGTCTCAAAAAGATAATTGTGCATCCATGTTTATAGGAACCTTATTCACAGTGACCAAAAGATGGAAACAACCCAAGTGTCCATTAACATCCACGAATGAATGGATAAACAAAATGTGGTATGTCCATACAATGGAATATTATTCAGCCTTGAAGGAAATTCTGAAACATCCTACATCACTGAATCTTAAGGACATTATGCTAAGTGAAATAATCCAGTCACAGGACAAATACTGTCTGGTTTCACTTAGAGAAGGCACCCAGAGTAGGCAAATCCATAGAGAAAGAAGTCAGAACGGTGGCTGCCAGGAAATTCGGGGAAGGAGGCATGGGGAGCTGTCTAATGGGTACAGAGTTTCAATTTTGCAAGATTTTCATAGAGTTTGGGAGATTGGTAGCAGAACATGTGAATGTACTTAACACTACTGAATTGTACACTTAAAAAGGGTTAAGATGGTACATTTTATGTTATGTGTATTTTACCACAATATTTTATTTTTTTTCCAAGGCAAAATGCTATTTATTTATTTATTTATTTATTTATTTTTAATATGAAATTTATTGTCAAATTGGTTTCCATACAACACCCAGTGCTCATCCCAACGGGTGCCCTCCTCCGTGCCCATCACCCACTTTCCCCTCCCTCTCACTCCCCCATCAACCCTCAGTTTATTCTCAGTTTTTAAGTCTCTTATGTTTTGGCTCCCTCCCTCTCTAACTTTTTTTTTCCCTTCCCCTCCCCCATGGTCTTCTGTTAAGTTTCTCAGGATCCACATATGAGTGAAAACATATGGTATCTGTCTTTCTCTGTATGACTTATTTCACTTAGCATAACACTCTCCGGTTCCATCCACGTTGCTACAAAGAGCCATATTTCATTCTTTCTCATTGCCAAGTAGTATTCCATTGTGTATATGCAAAAAAAAAAAAAAAGCTTAAATCCGTTTACTTACAAAGCAAATTTTATATCACTACTGTAAAGATAGAACCATTATGGGGCGCCTGGGTGGCTCAGTCGGTTAAGCGGCTGACTTCGGCTCAGGTCATGATCTCGCGGTCTGTGAGTTTGAGCCCCGCGTTGGGCTCTGTGCTGACAGCTCCGAGCCTGGAGCCTGTTTCAGATTCTGTGTCTCCCTCTCTCTGACCCTCCCCCGTTCATGCTCTGTCTCCCTCTGTCTCAAAAATAAATAAACGTTAAAAAAAAGTTTTAAATAAAAAGATAGAACCATTAGCCATAAAAATTACCTCCATAAAAAGAAATATTTATTAAATTCTACTTTAAGAAAAAATGTGTTAACTGAAAATAACTAATTGTGGTCGCTATCAAGTATGGCCAGTGTGGTCTAGGAAAGGAGGCTGAAAATAACCCAGGCCAAAGAGGTGTGTGGGGCCCCAGTCCCTTCCCCACCCTCGGAACTCTGAGTAACTCCAGCTAAATCCAGGGGGGCAGGACAGTAGGCCTGGGAGTTATAAGCATTGAAAGGGCTCTGGGGCTGCCCACATGGCCCTGCCTATGGCCCAGCATAGAAGGTGATCAGATACAGTGGGTCATTCAGCACCAGGTGCCTGAGTCCAACTGCTTGAGTTCTTACTTGCTTGGCCATTTACTAGATCTTTCAGCCAGCAGATTACTTAGCCTCTCTGAGCTTTGAAGTCTTCCCTACCTGTGGATAGAATCCAGCACAACATGAGTTTATGGTTTTGTTGAATGAATGGGAATAATATAACCTTTGTCATAGGATTGTTGTGAGATAGGTCTATAGCTCAGAGTGTGCCTAGCCCCTGGTCTGGACTCAATGCAGAGCTATTATGCTATTCAAAGGTATGGTGACCTGCCCCTGGCCCTGACTCAAGAAAACAAAATGGCATGAATTCAGGTGATGGGTGACACTCAGAAGTGGCACTCTATGGTACTGGACCATCGGTCCACTCCTCTCCTGTGCAGGAAAAGACCTACTAGCCACCACCTCCCACCCCAGAGAGGAGATGGAACAGTTTAGTGAGTCGGGCCCCATCTTCGATCTCGGGGACAGGATTCAGCCCTAAAGGGGAAAAGGTGAACCAGTAGGCCCAACCCATTCGTAACGACATACCTCTGGTCATCACTCCTTAACACCAGGCCTTCAGCTCCAAGACTAAGTCCAGAGCCATGGCCGGTGGGCTGAGGCTCAACCATCTTGACCAGGTCAGATCAAGTTGGTTCCAGAAGTAAACTTGACCCAGATGGTTGGGGAGCGTGAGGCTTCTGTGGCACTGGCATGACCCTCTTGTGAAAGCATGTCTTCCAAATTCAGATCCACGGGGCCTTGAACTTGGAAGCATCCTGTTGTCCATTGGCACCCATCAACAGGAACGGAAGTGAGGACAAGAGGCCGCATTAACCCAGAATTGCCCTGTCTTGCCGGTGTGGCCCTGGGGGAAACGGAGAGATTGACGCGATGGTCCCTGACCAGCCAATCCCTGATGAGCAACTCAAGGGATCCCACATTGTAACCCCCCGTCTGCTGTGTGGCCAGCCCCAGACATCCATCAGTTTCCTTCTGAGACCACGAGGTCCTCCCGGGGAACTTTTTACCCCTTCAGGCAGATTGGCCGTGCCACAGCTCCTGGCACACCTGTGGCTGCGCACGAGCCATAGACGAAGCAAGTGCCCAAATAATGGCCAAATAATGGCCTGTACCCGCAGGGCACCCCTGACCGGGCTCTCAGCTCTCTGCCAGTGGTCCTCCGATACCACGATGCTTTATGCTGAGTTCACCACCTGAGCACGGGCACGGCTGGCCTGGCCATTGGAGACAATCGTCTGGGCACAGCAGGCAGAAACAGATTTGTTTTACAGTCACCACCTTGAATGCGACGCGCATCCCTTTTCCAAAGCGTGCACCACCGGCAACTTCTATCTGAACTTCTCGGAAACGTATTTGGCAAATCACATGCTGACAGGTTTATCTTGTTAGCTGTCAGGATGAGTAAGGAGGCACGTTGCATGCCATCATTCAGCCTGAACGGAGCAACGCTACTACTCAAGAAATCTGACAAAATAAGTACATTTCCCAACCAGATTTGTCAGATTTCTATTAATCCTTTGTTCAGAACTTGTCGTAATTGACCTTAAATAGACCTCCGATGACCCAGGGAGGTGGAGACCTCACGCAGTCATGTGCCCGACGTCTTAAAGCCACGAGCCGCGGCACAGCCCTGCAGAGACATGTAATGGAGCAGCTACCCAGCCTGCATCTGTATGTTTTAGTTGTCTTTCAGTATCTAGTTACCCTGAAGGAGCCACTGAAAACCATACATCCAGGCCTTACCACCAATGCAAGCTGAAAGCCAAGGGGCAGGTGAGGTAATTGCCACATTCTTAACGGTCCCGTCCACCTTTCCAGACATCCTGAGCAAAGCCCTGAAGTGAGTTCAAACGCAGAGGAAATGATTAGAGCAAGGGTTCTGGGGATACAAAGATTTCATGGTATTGCAGGACTTCAGAGTAGAGAAATGAATAAACCTGCCCCACTCTCTCTATCTTCTCTGTTAGATCAGCTCTGCTCTGGCTTCAGGCGGCAGATCAGTTGCTGACTCATCTGTGACACTTCAGGGGTCCCCAAGAGAGAGGGCAAACCCACCCCTTGCCCTAGCCTAAGGGGACAGCCTTCCTGGGTGCAATCCCTCTGAGTGAGATCAGGTCCGGAACTATGCTTGTTAAAGCTCTCCGGAGGGGGGCCTGCTATGTAGACCTGATGTACCCCCACACCAGGAGAGGGTGCTCTTCCGGCCCCAGGCCTGGGGCTCTGGAGCCAGGGTCAGAAAGGGCAAAACAAACATTGAAAGCACAATTTTATTTTCTCCAAAGGTTCTATTTTATCTAAAAATTCATAAAATATTTATATCATGTGCTTGCTCTGTTGAGATAATCAAAATTCAAAACTTCTCCCTAACTCTCTGAGAAAAACTGATTTTCCAGGAAAAAAAAAAAGAAATATATATATATATATATATATATATATATATATATATATACCTGGTTCATCCTGTGGCCTTATCTCCTAATAACAGGTAGAATTTCTGGAGCATTTACTAAGTACTGAGGAACATCCTAGAGCTTTATCTGCCCTAATTCCCTTAAATCTCACACCTGCACTAGGAGGGAACTGTCTTTATCCACGTTTCACAGACGAGGAAGCTGAGGTTGAGGGGATTACATGAAATCTCACGCAGGGGAAAGATGTAAACTGGGGCTTGTATCTAGTTGTTTGCCCCCCAAGACTCGTGCCTTTGACCGTTACGATTTACAGCCTTCCAGCATGAGAAGCATGACCCCACACTAGAGGCTGTTTGCTTGCTGAGCAGAGATGGGCTCTCAGTGACACTGCCCCCAACAATGACAACAACGTGCATGCAAAACCAGGCAGTGAGCAAGCCAAGGGCCTAGAACGCTGCTGTCCCTCCTCCAGGTCAGACCCAGCCCAGTAATTCCCCAAAAGAGGAGTTCGGAGAGGCTCAGAAGTGAGAGCCATGTGACAGCCAGGGCCTCCACCTCCCAGCCTTCCTTCCCACAGAGCACGGTCGGAGAGCACTGTCAGGGGAGTCCACCACAGAGGGGCACACGCGCGGTTGCATCAGCTGGGAGCAAAACTTCCAGAGGGTCGGCCCCTGGAAGCCACGCGGAGGGTGTCATGGCTTTGCTTTGGCATTTGAACCTGTGTATGCTCTCTAAGAGCACGCCTCAAAGACAGTTTCAGCGTCTGCCTTCACCAAACATTCTCCCTCCAGTTACGCCTCCTTGCAGGTTCCCTGAGGCAAGGACGTCTGGGGAAATTCCTCTGGCCTGTCCCAAGATGCAGACTTGAGTGTGCAGCTCAGCCGACATGACAGACGTAAGTTACCCAGGACAGAGTCCAGTAAACAGGGACTTGATTTAGCCTGTAGCGTGGCCACTCATTCATTCCTTCATTCATGGGATATTTATCCAGCATCTACTAAGTGCCACGAACGGTGGTGGGTTTTGTGTGGTAGACACAGATTTACAGGACATAGTTCCTGCTTTCATGACTTCAACATCAAATAGAGGAAAGTGGCATCAATATCTACCTACACTTAGAGCGTGGAAAAATGCAGGAACACATGACAATAAATAATAAGAACTGGTACTTACTGAGCACTTACTATGTGCCAGTGGCTGTCTGTACTAAACCATTGTCACGTACTAATGTGTTTAAGATTTACCAAACCCTTTGGGATAGGTCCGGTTAGCATCCCATTTCACAGATGAAGGTACTAAGGCTTAGCAATATTAAGTTACTTGCCCAGGCAAGTTACAGCTGGGCATTTCAGACTAGGTTTCTCGGGATTCGGTTCAGAGCTGCTTGACTCCAGAGCCTCCACCTAAAGGGATGTGGTTTCCATCCCAGTGTGGCCACATGGCAGCTGCAGTGGCTGACTCCCAGAGCCTGTGTGAGGATGAAAGGCGTACGGCAGGTAAGGTGTGTGCACCCGCTTAGGTCATCGGCCATGACTATGAAGGTCTCAGTGCTCTGTGTAGTGAGGTCTGGGTTAAGCGCCTCTTGGTCTATCAGTGGCTTCAGTGGCAAGTAGTCAGGCAAGGCTTCAGAGAGGTGATCTTTAATAGGATTAGCTTGCCAGACAGTGTGGGGGGTGGGGGAGAGAGGAGGACGCAGGAAAAGATGTTCTGGGTGGTGGGAACAGCATGAATTAGGGAGAAGTGGTCACGTATGGCAGGAGGCTGGGGTGGGGAGAATAAAAAGAGCCCCGAGAAGTGGGCAGGGACTGGCCCTGGTGATCACAGGTGCCATGCTATCGAACTGCACTTGACCCTGAAGTGACAGTGCAATGGCAAGGTGACTGCAACAATCCAGAAGGCGAACTAGAAAGGGAGCCCTGGGTGGTGGCAGGAAGCCCAGGGAGAAAACTGACAGCACATCGCACTGACAGTCATTCACTCATGTGTTCGTTCATTCACTCATTCAGTCGGTCAGACAGTCAATCAGCAAATATTCACAGTAGTGTTCAGAGTGGGACCTAAGGTCCCCAGGACCCTTTCAGGGATACACAAGTTGTCAGAACTATTTTCCGCATACTACTAAGACCTCATTTGTCTCCTTCACATTCATTCTCTCACAAATAACCTGTGGAGGTTTCAGAGTCTACACATGGCAGACTGAAGGCCTGAGCAGATATGGGAACCCCTCCACTTTTCATTAAGTCAGATGGGAAGAGATTTGCAAAATGGTAAAACAAGGACATCCTCCTCACTAAAGGTTAGCTTTTGGTTTGGGAAAATACAAGTCATGTTTTCATAATAGTAACTTCTCTATGTTAATATGCAATGGGTTCATTTTTTTTTAATTTTTTTTTAATTCATTTTTGAGAGAGACAGAGACAGCATTAGCAGGGCAGGGCCAGAGAGAGGGAGAGAGAATCCCAAGCAGACTCTCCACTGTCAATGCAGAGTCCGATGTGGGGCTCGAACTCACAAAGCCATGAGATCACGACCTGAGCCGAAACCAAGAGTCAGATCATGACCTGGATCATGAAACCAAGAGTCAGATGCTTAACCGACAGAGCCACCCAGGTACCCCGGGTTCATTATATTTTTTAAAGAACTAATACATTTTTTAAAGGCAGTATTAAAAATGTTGTACTTTAATTTTCAAGATGGTAAGTATTAACAAGACATAGCCCATAAAAAGCAATGTTTAAGAGTGTGGAAGAGTCCTGAGAATAAACGGGTTGAGAACCACTGGGCCAGTCTGCACCAGGCGGTGCCCAGGGCGCCAGAAACAGAGCGATGGACAAGACCCTTCCCGTGGGAGGGCAGGCGAGTTGATGGACAGTGGTTTCAGGAAGCCGCACAGAGTGTGGAGCGTGGAAGAGGGTGATGGATGGAGGGGCAGGTGGCCGCTACATTCGTGCATGGGCAGCAAACTGCCTCCCCCTGCTCTCCCTGAAGGTCGTGTCCCCAGGGCACAGCACCCTCGGAGGGCTCTCGATTCGGGCCATGTGTCCCTCCTGCACCCCTAGGAGTACAACCAGACCTGGAGTCGGGGGCAGGGCTGCAGGCTCCACTTGCCCTCTTCCAGGGCTCCTCCTCCCTCCTTCTCTGGCCTTGATACTTTGTCAGAACCTTCCCGAGGCCAGGGCAGGGTCACTTCCCCGGACACTCACACCGTTCATCTCACGGATGAACCTTCCACACACCTCCTCAAACACCTCTTTCTATCCTCACTCACGGCTTCCCCATCCACTGAGAACAGGGACCCGATCCAGAAAGCAGGGTCACATCTTGCCCTCCGCGCATGTCCCCACCACATGGGGTGCAGACCTCCTGCCCCTCCCTGCGCCCAGCCCAGTGAGCCTTCCTGTGGCTGCCCTCCACACTGCCCCTCCTGAGCGCCTCTTCTCGTCCATCAAGGCCACTCCTTCTAGCAGCTGTTCCCTCCCTCCTGCATCGTCCATTTTTAACTCTTCCCTGGAACTTTCCCACTAGCACACAGATAGAATTTCTCCCATAAAAAAACTCCCTTTACCCCACATCCTTGTCTACTGCCCCATTGCTCTACTCTGTCTTTTACAGCAAGGTAGTTCAAAGCTTCCTGATGTCTTCAACTCCCCCCTTCTCATTTATTCCTGAATGCACTCAGTCATAACCGCTGTCCCACCATCCCACAGAAACTGTCTCCAGATGACACGTAAGTCTCTAACTCAGCCCCTATTCAGCCCTCACCTGGCCTGACCCTATAGTATCTATAGTATCTCTATAGTATCTCCCCCCTACCCCCTATCATCATGCCCCCTCTTCCACACTTTCTTTACCTGACTTCCAGAACACCACACTCCCCGGCTTTCTTTCCCTCACGAGCTACTCCTTCTTTGCCTTGTTTGCTGCTTCCTCACCGTCTCCCTGAATTCTGTTTGTGTCCCAGGCTTCAGTCACCAGACCTTTTCTCTTCTCTCAACTACAGTCTCTCCCTGGATGATTTCAATCAATCTCCATGTTTTAAATACTGTCCATATGCTGCTGACTTCCAAGTTTCTATCTCCTGCCTGGACCTCTCTTCCTTTAACCACAAATTCATAAATCCATGCTGTTCGGTGGCCATGTCAAACCTCACAGATCCAGAGCTGGACTCAGACTTTCTCCCCCAAAGACCTATTCCTTCCAGAGTCTTTCTCTCATCTGCAAAAATGGCAACTCCATCCTTCCAGCGCTCAGACCAAAAGCCTTGGGTTAGCCTTGAATCCTGTCCTGGCAGGCTGAGCTCTTTGGTGCAGGCACAGAGGAGGAGGAGAGTGAGAAGTGACCAAGGCCGAGGTTTCACCAGGCAGTACCACAGAGGGAGAGGGAGGAAGGGGAACGGGCTGTCCCCACAGACTCCAAGCTGGATAGGAAAGCTTCTGAGAACACCAAGATGTTGGTGTCACTGAAAAATTGGCCGGGTCCGTGAGTTGCGTCCTCATGGAGTCAAGGGTTGTTGGGGTTACCAGAGTAAACGAAGCAGTGGTCCGAATGAGATACGTGAAACGATTTCGGCTACCGTGCAGTGGTTTTTATGGTGCCCTCCACAGCAGCGTGGCCACAGAGCATCTGTTAAGGTGGGACGGAGGGAGCATTGCTGCAGTGAAGCTGTCAGCATTCTGAGTGGCCAAGGATCGCCACCCTGGATGATGGCGATGAAAACAGCCACACTTCTCTGCGCATCCTCTATTGCCCTGTTTTTGCTCACGTATCTGTGTCCCACACTAGCAAGCACACCCGGCAAGCATGGGAACCGCGTCCTGTCTAACAACGACCACCGAACGTGGCACGGCAGAGGCGTTACAGAAATGCACTCGGCTCTTTCAAAATCAAAGGGCCAGAGAGGAGGTGGCTGGAGGAAGCCTTCACCTTAAGACAGAATTGATGGTTAACATCCGCTGAAACCAAGCTGAGCTTGAGGCGCGTGGACTGCATCTCCTGTGGCATGGGCTGCACTCTCTCAGCTCGGCACCGTCGTGGTCTCAATCCACCACCGCTTGTTTAGCCATTTAAGGACCTGGCCCTGTGAGCTCCCACAAGCTGCACCCTGGACAAGCGAGCTACTCTCTCCCTTGGGACCCTAGATTCAATCCCATCGTACCCACATTGTCACCGAGCAACTGTGTGTCAGACTCGGAAGTGCCAGGCGCACAACAGCTCACCTTTCCCCTTTATTTGGCAAAGCCCGGGAAACAGGCTCTCGCAGAACGGCAGTGCTTCTCTTCCAAGAGTAACTGCTTGGGAATAACGGCTTCTTCTGGGATCGAGAGAACGTCCCTCTAAAACTCTACGTAAGCACAGAGCTTTGCTGAATTTCAGCGAATAGGGCCAGCACTGCCTTTTCAGTTAGGATTTTGCCCGACAAAGCTGGGTTCCCGCTGGTTGTTTTTTATTGTCGCAGCAGAACTGGCTCACGTGGAACACATTCTTCCGTGTAACGTTCATCTCTTGAAAAGACCAAATCTAATGCCCACCTGCTTGTCATAGGAACACAGACAGCAAACGGGGAGCTGTGCATTCTGTTGTCACTGGTCACCATCGAATCCAGGCTGCCCAGGGCCCCCTGGGAACCAGAGACAACCCCTGTCCGTACCCTGCAACACCAGTCAAACTTGCACTAAAGGTGTCAGACCATTTTTGCCACCTTCTCTCACAAACCCAAGTGTATTACAACCCACATCTCAAAGAAAATGCTCCAAAGCCTGGGTTTATCACCACCTTTATTCAGCATCTTAACGATTTTAGCTACACCTACCCTCCAAGCCTCCGCTTAACCCCTACAGTTTGAAATAGGAAGGCTATTCACTTTATCAACTTCACTCATTCATGATTCGTTCGCTCATTCATCACTGGTGCGCCTGGCACAGTCCCCAGGGTCAAGCAGGCAGACACGCAGAGCAACGATCGCAACGCTGACAGTTGCCAAAACGGAGGCAACACGAGGTTGAGCAGAGCCTCCTTTTGATGCCAGGGTTTTTGTACACGTCTTCCTCTCCGTTTGAAATAATAAGAGCTAAGATCTGCAGAGCCCTCGGTAATATGTCCAGAACCATGCGCAATTTAATTTTCCTCAGAACTGAAGATGAGATCTACTTAACATCTTTTTGCCCTGGTTTCCCCATCAAAAAGACTGTCGAAGAGGCTTAACTCGCCAGGCGTAAACGTGACACAGTTTTGTTTCTTTAGTGACTGTGAGCAACCACGCTCTGTCACTTTGTTATTTGTTTCCTGTGGTTGGACTTGATGCTCTTTTACGGGTGCCAGTTCCTCTCCTGCCAGCCCCCCAGTGCTGACTGACTGGATCTATAGGTACTGCGGTTTGGGGCCAGGGCAGGGGTGGGTCAGGACAGCTTCCACGCCCCCCTCCCTCTGACACTCACCTTCCAGCATCGGGAGGAGGGAGGGGCAAGTCACCTCCTTCTCCAAATGCCCGTGGTGAAGCTGTTGTCCTATGTCAAGAGTTGTCACCCCAATCCAGCCACATTCTAAACTTGGCAATGGTGGGACGCCTGCCACACTAACGCCATTGCCGAGCCTTTCATCCCTCATAACACCTTAGGTACCAACTAGTCACTTTCATGATTCTTCTGACAGAACCCTCACTGCATCCTTCTTTGTCCCGTTCTGGGGCAGCCTCCATCAATCCGCAGCCCCCATCCCATTTATCCTCTGCAGGCCCAACTGTTGACCATTGTCTTCTCTCCACTTGACTGTGTCTTTTGACATCCCAATGCTCTGATGAGTTGGACAGGAACCCAAGCTGGACTGGACAGGGACCGAATCATGAAGGGCTGGCATGTTCCACAATGGAGTAGTGTTTATGCTTTAGGCAAGGTGAAGCCACAAAGAATTTTGGACAAGGACATGGCATGATTAGATTTGTATTTTATTGCCATTGTTCTCAGAGCACAGAACAGAATAGGTAGAAGAGTGTAAGACCTGTTAACAGGAGACCAATCAGGAGCTGAATGTCATGTTTCCAGTTTTCACGTCATTTGTGAACACAGCCAATTATGATCCATCTTTTTTGGCTTATGACACGGTCTACAAGGTGATTCAACAAGCCTTGGGCAGGTTGATTGTGTCGACCTACGGTAAGGCTGTAGCGGATTGAATCGCGTCACCTAAAGAGATACGTTGAAGTTCTAACTGGCAGAACTGCGAATGGGACCTTTGGTCTTTGGAAATAGGGTCTTTGCATATGTAATCTAGGTAAGGTCATCAGGATTAGGGTTGGCCATAAATTCAATGAGTGCAGTCCTTCTAAGGACAGGGAGATCTGAAGACCCATGGATACACACACAGAGAACAAAGCCACTTGAAGAGGTTGGGGTGATGCAGCTATAAGCCAAGGAACTCCAAGGACTGCCTGCAACCACCAGGTGCCAGGAAACATGAGAAAGGATTCTACCCAGAGGCTCAGAGGCAGCATGGCCTGTGGCACCTTGATTTCCAGAACCATGAGACAATAAACTTCTGTTGTCTTAAGTCAGATGAGGAGGCTGGGACGCAGACTCGTGACTTGGCTTCCCAAAGTCCGCAGAGAGCCCATGATAAGCTCCCCAGGTAAGGATGGCACAGTGCACGAACAGCCACGGTTCCCCCTGGCTATGGCTCCTGACACTTCTGGAGCCCGCTTTTGACTTCGGATCCTCTGCTCATGCCCACACATGCAGTTTGGGCTATTTAAAAATACCATAGACTAGGTGGCTTAAACAACAGAAATTTCTTTTATCAAAACTCTGGAGGCTGCAAAGGCCAAGATCAAGGTTCCAGCAGAGCTCAGTTTGTTGGCGGGATCTTTCTTCCTGATTTGCCGGTGCCTGCCTTGTGCCCTGTGTCCTCATCTGGCCTTTCCTCGGCCTGCGCAGAGAGAGCAATCCCTCTTTTCCTTCTTTTGTGAGGCAACGGTTCTTATCAAAATAGGGCCCGGCCTTCATTTCGTCTCAGTTACCTGCTTATAGGTTCTATCTCCAAAAGCAGTCACATTGCGGTCAGGGCTTCAACATATGAGCTTGGGGTGTCTTTGTCAGTCGGGGCTGCTGTAACGAAGTGCCCAGACTGGGCAGCTTATAAACAACAGACGTTTGTCTTCTCACGGCTCCTGAGGCTGGGAGTACAAGACCACGACGTCATCCGAGGGGGGAGTTCTGGGAGGGCCCTCTTCCGGGTTGTGTCCCCACCCTGCAGAGAGTGGAAAGAAGCCAGGGACTCTTACAAGGGCACTAATCTCATTCACTAGGGCTCCATCCTCACGACCCCATCTAATTCTACTCACCTCCCAAAGGCCCCGCCTCCTAATACCGTCACATTGGCAGGTGGGATTTCAACGTATGAATTTGAGGGGGAAGGACACAAACATTCAGTCCAGAACAGGGGACACAATTCCATGCATAGCAATACTGAAGGCAAGGTGATGCCATTCTTCACGTGTCCCCTTCCGACCAGACTACCAGCTCCTTGAGGAAAGAAACCATGTATTTTTTACAAATTTATCTGATACTCAAACAATGTCTGATCCACGGTTAGTGCTCAAAGGGTATTCACCAACCTTACTGACTGTGTCATTCCTTTACAAGCTGTCTGCATGTCCCAAACATATGGAGAGGCTGGAGAGGCCCTGGGGTCAGTGCACATGGGAAGTTCCCTGTACAAAAGCGTATGTGCAGATAGATCATGCAAAGTTGCCAGCAATTTTATGAGTAGTCCACGAAAAGAAAATATTTCATGTTCAAAGAAGTTTGGGGAGGGCTGCGTTATACAAAGTTAAACCTTTTCCTTTACGTCAGGACCTTGAGGGGTCCTACCCTGTGACCCCCGAAAGACGAGTGTTAGCAGGAATCTCTCTGCCTTCCAGCCCACCCGACCCCTGACTTGTCCCAAGCGTCCCTCCTTTTCTGCTAAAGAATATTTTGTGTTCCTAGTGGATTTCTGTTTTGTTTTTAAGCAAGGTATGAGCCAAAGGCATCATCTTGTGAGCTGTAAGTCTGTGCCAGCTCGGCCTGGAGATGCTGACATGGCCCTAAATGTCACCGCATGTATATTAAAATCCTGGTTTCTCCCTGCTCTGCAGTGCCTCTGGAATCTCTTACCAGAGCCCTTTACAGGAGAAAACAGGCACAGGAAAGAGATTACCGTGGGGTTGCAAGGCAGTCACCTAGGAGACCAACCGTGCCTCTAGATTCTGAGCTCAGCCCCAAATAAATGAGGCTCATACGTGTCCTAGCTAAGCAGTGGGGCTGCTCATTTAGCATGGTGGGCTGTTGAGAACTGAGACGCTTAGAACTCACCCCTCTGCCCCCACCGCCTTGGAAAAGAGGAAACGGGAGCCCAGGGGGATGACGTGGCTTCCCCAACATCACAGAGCTCATGCTTTTCTCATTAAAATGTAAGTCTCAGCTGGAGTTAAAATTGTAACTCAACCTCCAATAGTTATAAGGTGCTGTGTTTTTTCTAATTGCTTCAGAAATGAATCTATGCAGCCCTGGAGTCCTAGCCTAGGGAGGGGAGAGGAGAGGGCACGCAGGAAGCCATCATTTGCCATGAGGATAACAGGGGATCCATAGGGAGGGGCAAAGCAGGCGTTCTGTCTCTCTTTAGGTTCTCGGCCACACTCAGGCCTTCCGCTTGCTCCTGGAGATTTGTCTGAATAGCAGGGATTGGCAACCGCCAGGGACTAAGGAGAGACTCTTCCCAGGTTCCCTGGAGGCCTCTGACCCCAGTTTTCTAAGCTCCTGCAGAACGAGTGTTCACAGTCAGCAGCCACCCAGAAGAAGGAGCGTGTGGACACCTCTCGCCGCCCCCCGCCCCCTCAGAGAGCCTCTCCCTTCCCAGAATTGAACCTGCAACAATAGGCCAACCCAAGCTTCCTGTCTGAGGCCCCTCAGGTCTGCCCTGTTTGGGGATATTTGCATTAAACAGGGGACTCTACCCTGGGGGATACAAAGAGGAGAAATATATCACCCTGTCCTTTGCCTGGAATGGTTCACAGACCCTTGGGAGAGATTGAAAAAGTACAGTGAACCCTGTTTTCCTCCACCCCTCGCTCAGCACCCTGATTTACTCCTGGCTTTGGTTTAGCAAGATGGTAAATCCATGCACCTGCACCCCAGAATAGAGAAACTAGAAGCTCCTTTCCCCCAGCACCTCCCCCAGTGGTCCAGTGTCACAGGGGCCAGGCAGGACTAAGCTCATAAATAGACGCTTTCCCCCATTGCTGAGTCTCGCCTCCTGTCTGTTTCCTAAACTATTGAAACAGCGCTGTTGATTCTACGTGTGCCTGATCAACCTCCCGATAAAATTCCTCTCCCCAACTAATCAGAGTCACTTTCTGTCACCTGCAGTCACAGAACCCTACAGGATACAGAGTTGTGCACAGATTATCAGCAGCGGGTGTGGTACGTGCTAAAGGTAGGACCAAATGCCACTGGGAGGGGGGAAATGTGTACTGGGGGAGGTGGGGACAGCAGGGGTGGAGATCTGGGGAGCCTGCAATTGTTTCCAATGCTGCTTCTATATGACAAGCCCAGCCAGCTCTCCCCCCTGACCTTCCTCCCCAGAACTGAGATACAACAATGACATGAACCTCATTAGACGCAGCCACACAAAAGCTGCTGCCACCTTTTCCTTCCACCTCTGAATGGGTGCCCTCAGAAAAAGGGGTAGGGTGGTGTTTACAGAAAAGCCACGCCAAGGAGGGTGTGTTTGGTAGGTTTTGGCATCCTTGCAAACCCAAACTTTCCACTGAACATGCCTTTTGGGATCATGGCAGCTTTGGGTTCTAGTCCCTGCCACCCCTACCCCCACCCCAACTTGCTGAAAAACTCCCCTTTTCAGGTGTTCCATTTTCCATTTCCCACAGGGCCCTATGTGTCCACATCTAAGTGTTTTTTCAATGTTTTGATTTATTTTTGAGACAGAGAGAGAGACACGGCACAAGTGGGGGTGGGGCAGAGAGAGAGGGAGACACAGAATCCGAAGCAGGCTCCAGGCTCTGAGCTGTCAGCACAGAGCCCGATGCGGGGCTTGAACTCACAAGCTGCGAGACTGTGACCTGAGCTGAGGTCGGATACTTAACTGACTGAGCCACCCAGACGTGCCCCCCTTCTGCTTTTTTTCCTTTTAAGTTTTATGACTTCATGGGACTATGCTTATAATGTTCTGGATTAGTAATTTCCATAGAGATTCCAGCAAAATAACAAATCCAAGTGAATCAATTCTGACAAAACTCTAGCCAGAAAAAAGTGAAGAGGGCCAACTGCATGCTATAATCCTCAATCCCCAAATTCATGACTTATCTGGTGTGCCCCAGGGTCAAGGACGAGGGCAGGATAAACATGATTTCCTCCTCATGCCTGCTCCTTAACGAGGGCATTGGAAATTCAGCCTGGGAATGATCTGTTCAAGGTTTGAGCGGTTGGCTCCTAGACAAGGAGGGATCTTGGGGAAAACACTATACTGTAATTGTAACAAGAATCCCTGTTCAATAGGAGATTTGCAGAACATTAAACACTATCCACAGACAGTTTCAGATGGAGTCCCCAGTGGAAGAGAACTGTGGGGTTTTTGAATCTGAGTTTCCTCTCTGCTATACTTGAAACCTCTCCTTCTACTTGGGATGTTGTGCTTAAGGTTTGGCAATGAGGTGGCATTTCCTTAAAAGGGAAAGAAAACACATATTTTTGTGGCTATGGCTCAGGTAGCTCCTGTTCCCAGAGGAAACAAAAGTCTTTGAAACGAATGCTTGCCTCATTCGTTCTAAATAATGTTGATTTGTTTATGTCTTAACCTCTGGTGATTAATGAGCAAAGAGACATCTTCTGAGACTTGGAGCACACTGGATCCTTTTCAGTAGGCCACACTCGGGTAAATAAAGATGAGAAGAGAGAGCCACTGTGACGCCGATGAAATATAGTGCTCTTAACCCAATTCGTCTGAAATTTGGGTGACCTTGGCTGTTCCTAGGGAAAACGTCAGTCTTTCCTGGGTATTTTTCTTTCTTTTTCTGCTTGGTAATCATGACTCGGAAATTTCAGATTACGTCTTAGGGTTTAAAAAAGTAAGTAATTATATAATTTAGCTTGGGCATTGCATAATATGATAGAATGGGGATTAGTCAGGTTCCTTGATTTGACTGGAGAACGAGTGCCAGGAGTCACTGGCTGTTGGATCTTGGGAAAGCCACTTTTTCCCTTCTAAACCTCAGTTATCTCAAGTATGGAGTGGGGTGACCATACCCACCTCACCTCCTAGGATCAAATTAAAAATGCTTTGAAAATTGCAAAGGCTGTCACAATTGTAAGCATGAGAAGGAAAAGGAGGTCAAGGTGTATCGTGCAAACTGAATCTGGCAGGGCCGTCTACACCTGGGTGCTATCTGCACCTCCGGTCTTGCTGTCCCCACCGCGATTTATCCCCCAGTGGAGACCAAATTGACAGAGATCATACCATTCCCAGCTTCAAAACATTCCCCACTGCAGCCAGAATAATGTTCAGACTCCTCTCCGAGGCCCTTGAGGCCTCGCCTGACCTGGCTCCTCTTTCCTCTCCAGGCTCAGGGCCCACCACACTGCCCTCTCACTCTCTGCTTTAGTCACACTACTTTTCCTTCAATCCTTTGGCCATGCATAGCTCCTTTCAGTCTCAGGGCCTTTGCACATGCCAGTCCTCCTTTCTTCACCTGGAAAGTCCTTTTCATCCTTTTCAGTTTACATGTTACCGCCTCCCTCTCAGGCCCACTGCCATACTGACCAGACGGTTTGTACAATACCCCACCTCAAGGGACACCATTCACAAAGACCACAGTTGCACAACCGCGCTGTGACCCTGTCCTCAGCTTTCACCACTACTCCCATTACTCCCTTGACTCACACAGTACTTCCTTCACAGTACCGTGCACGTTTATGATCCTTTATTTGTTAAATGTCCATCTTCTCCACTAGACGGTCAGGATAGGGACTGCGACTCTCCTGTTCACCTGAGAATCTGCAGCACCTACAAAGGTGCCTGCACATAGAAGGTACTCAGTAAATGTGCATGGACTGAGTTGCTATGAAGCACAGATGAGTACACGTCATGCTGTCTCAATCCAGCGTCACTGAATAAACCTAGGCATTGAGGTTTGACAGGTATCTCCGCAGCCACCCGATGCTCCCCTCCATCCCCGGGACCTGCGTTGACCTGGAAACTAAGAAGTCCAAATATGATACAGGCCAGAGGAAGAAGGACAACGGAGCTGCTGGGAACTGAGCTCTGCCTTCTGCTGCTAAGAGACAGACACATCCCTGCCCACTAGAAGTATTTAGCTGTTCTCTCCAGAAATGGATTATCCCCAGGCAAGGTATGTGAGAGCAGAGTCGGAAGTCCTAAAGATCTGAATTTTAATCCTGTCTGATCACGGGTTGACTGGTAATTACCGACAAGGGATTGTAAAGTGTGCTATCCTTCTTCATCCTTGCTAGGATACTTTTAAATTAAACAAAGCACTTTATAAGCTCTACAGGACGGCTCCAACAACATGACGTAGCATTATTTTTACAGTCGAGCATACACCCCCCGAGAATGCAACCGCCATGGCTTCCCTCTCACTGGCTCTTACGCTGCAGCTACTTTAGTCCTAACTTGTTGGTTAACCAATCACAAAAGACTCAGAAACAGGAGATAATGTCCACTCTGTATTTTGCACGATATTAAAATAAATAACCCTAGCAAACTCAGCGCTGTTGTTTGGTGAACCATTATTCATTCATTGCTACTTTGAGCAAACATTTACCAAATGCCTTCTGTGCACCAGGACTATACCATGTGATGGAAAAGACGTGTCTCCTGTCTTCGAAGGCCTCACCAGCTTGTGCAAGGGGTAGGGGGATGGGAGGACCCAGCATGCAAGCGGAGGGGAAGTCTGTTCTAATGAAAGCATAAACAGCATTTCTTGGCAGCATGGCGTGGAGGCTGGTGAACTCTGCCTGACTAAAGAGATGATTCTCAGAGAGGCCTTCTCGTCAGGCCACTGTGGGTCAGACAGGGTGGAGGAAGGGGGCTGCGGACTGTGAGCTTGAGCTGAAAGCACAGTCCTGCTGTTGCCATCACAACGGGTTAGAGTTGGGGGCTGACTTTTTGTTGACCTCCCGATGCTCTGTGTAGCTTTGGAGAGGCTGGACGTGTCAGGAAAATATTTTAATAAGATCTCTGGAGAAAAGATGAGAGCTAAAGAAATCAACAACATGGCTAAATATTCCACATTAGAAAGGCACAGAAACTGGGGGCAAAGGAAAAAGACAGGAGGGACGACGAGAGCAGAAGAGGTGAGGACCAACCAATATGGCGGTGGCCAAAAACCTTCAGAAGCGGGATTGTATGACGCTGTGTCGTGAGTCATTTCTGAAACGTCGATGTAATTTCTTTCATTTCACAAACCTCCAGTGAAGTCCCCTACACTCAGAACTGCCTCCATGAGAGGTTTGTTTGGCAAGAGAAATGGCTGAGTTGCACATTTGGGTTGAACACATTTGTGTTGAGACAGTGTCCAAGCTGACTAATTTGGTGGCAGCAAGAGGTCACAGTCTGAGGTGACCACAAGGCTGTAAGTTGGCTTGAGAAAGTAGTCAGTCCACGATCTGTAGGTTGAGGGTTAGAACAATCTCATCTAGCCCTTAAGACTCCAGCTAACACCCAGGCTTTACGCTTTTATGATCTCCTTTGACTGTGTAATAAATAGATATAATTATCCTCATCTTCCACAGGAAAAAGCCCAAGAGGGTATGCTATTTCCCTAAGTCCCAAACCTCATATTAAGAAACAAATCCAGAATTTGAACCCAAGCCGTTAGCTGCAACTTTGTTCAACCGTTTGTTTTGAAATTATTGTGGATACACAGGAAGTTGCCAAAATAGTACAGGAGAGCCCTTCACCCAGTTTCCCCCAATTGAGCCGCAATTTGACGTTCTCCCCACCACTCACTGCAACTAGGGATAAAGAACTGAACTGCAGAGACAAGAGTTGAGTGGGGCACCTGGGTGGCTCAGTTGGTTAAGCGCCCTACTTCTGCTCAGGCTCCTGGGTTCCAGCCCCACGTCAGGCTGTGTGCTGACCGCATGGAGCTGGCTTGGGATTCTCTCTCTCCCTCTCCTTCTGCCCCTCCCCTGCTCACTCTCTCTCTCTCTCTCAAAAATAAGTAAACACTAAAAAAATAATAAAGCAGGCCTTTCAGGCTTACAGATCATCAGGCACGATGCCTCTTACTGGGAACCAGAAAGCCAGCATAAAGAATTCAGCCTAAGGAAGCCCAAGCCCTGGGGCAGTGGTTGGAAACCCTGGCCGTGCATTCCAATCACCTGGTGCCCTTGTAAAAAATACCAGGATGAGCACTGGGTGTTGTATGTAAGCGATGAATCATGGGAATCTCCTCCGGAAGCCCAGAGCACACTGCACGTTAGCTAACTTGACAATAAGTTATATTTTAAGAAATCAAAAAAATAAATACAAATAATTAAAGATATTTTAAAAATTAAAAAAAATACTTAAAAATAAAAATAAAATAAAAAATACCAGGCCTCCTTCAGCTTCAAGGTTTCTAATGTAATCAGAAAGAACCGGGACTTAGAGCCTCAGTCCGTCTCCAAGCCCCTAAAACACAGCCAGGTTTGTCATATGCAACCAGGGTCCACAACGGCTGCAAAACTAGGTCGTAGGTATCAGGCGCCGAAGCGAGCCCACCCTGTCCCCAGACCCGCGTGTCCATCTCCGCTCCCTCGCGGATCCCATCACCGAGGCCTGAAATACCTGTAAGAAGAGCCCGTGAATGGAGAGGTTCCCGGGGTCACCTGGCAGGGGAAATTTCTCTGTTGTGTGCACTGCAAAACTTTGTGGTCCTGCCGCCCAGAACTGTGCTTCCCTTTCCGAAATGGTAAATCAACTCTGGGCACATCAAAGGAGATTAGCATTCCTCTGGCACTGGCTTTGTTTTCTGATACATCTAAAGGAAGCAGGTCCGGGGCTCTCCAGAACGCTTTCCCAGAAAGCTCAGTCGCCTGCTGTGTGAGGTCACCCACCGGCCGGCAATTTGCATCCATCACACCTTGTAGGGAGGTGGGGGAGGAATTGGCAGGCTTTGTTTTCCAGCACTGGAGAAACAGATTTCTTCTTAAGCTTCACACAATAAATTGTATTAAATCCTTTCAGCAGGGTTTCCATGGCTATGTGAAAGCAAAATCATACAGTAATTGTTTTAAATAATACGGCAAGGCGGGCCGGAGAGTACGTCTTAATTTTTCTCATCTGTGCAGTGTTTCTGTTTTGTATGGAGATGTTCCCGAGGTGGGGAAAGGTTTCTGCATTCACTGGGAGTTGCTTGGTGAGTGTGGTGCAAGGTCAAATACAGACTGAAATAAACAGACCTACCAAATCCCTCAGCCCTTGGCTGTGGTCATGTGAGCCCTGGGGCTGTTTTGCTTATTTTAAGTG
Source organism: Lynx rufus (assembly GCF_022079265.1). Taxonomy (NCBI): domain Eukaryota; kingdom Metazoa; phylum Chordata; class Mammalia; order Carnivora; family Felidae; genus Lynx; species Lynx rufus. The sequence continues at coordinate 9,443,710 of NW_025814841.1, read as the reverse complement.
GGAATTTGGATGGCATTTATCTGTTTGCTGCTTGGTCACCCAAACCCAAACTCCCACTGAGTAAAGCCTGGCTTGTGCTTCCCATGCCTTGATGGGGAGAGAGTTGGGGGTATAGCCCAGATAAAAGGGACTCCTGACGGGATCCTCCAGTCCTGCATCAGTTTGTCCCATGGAAGCTGGGATGCTCTGCAGTAGGAGGGATACTGCTTTCCAGTAGTCTTAGCTCAGGTAGCAAAACAAGATGTCATGGATAAGAGTCAAAGTCCAAAATTGATCATCCTAGGTCCAAGCCCCATCAAGCAAGCTGTCGCAAGATTCCTCAAGGCTGAGATTCCATTTATTCGTCTGTAGAATGAGGGCGATGATATTTACACCAGAGGTTCTGAGTTCCAATGCCTGTAAACTGCTTGTCCTGACAAAGCATTAGGGCTCAATAAATGGTATTAGTCTCTTTTATTACCACTATCATCTTTATTCTTTAGCTGTAGAAGAATCCCCCTCATCATAAGGTGAACCTGAGGGCTGTTGTCTGCCTGGGTAATACCCAGGGTGAATTCTCCAAACACTACTGAGCCCCTTCCAGATGCCAGAGAGCTGGCTAGGTGCTGGAAAATGGGGAAAGAGGGTCTGGTTCCTGCCCTCCAGGAGCTCTCACCAACTGGTGTTGATGAACCTGACACCCAGATTGTACTTGGCCGTGGCTGATGGCCCACACTGTGTTATTACTCCAGGGAAAAGTCAGTTCCTGACTCAGGCTAGACAACCAGTTGGGTAAGGAAGGAGAGAGTTCTATACCATCACTGACAAAAATGTCATCTTGAGTCCTTCCAAATAGGGATGAAATTAAGTCCCTCAGCCAAGCCCCAAAGGGTGTCCAGGGTAGACTTCAGCCCAGGTCTTAGCCTTTGACCACAGCTGAAGTTGATGACAACCTCAATGGGTGGGAACTGGGGGAGGTGGAAGAAGGAAAAGATGGGGGTGGGGGCAGCATAGCTTCACCAAGTATGTATGAAATCACTTTGCAGACAAGCCAACATTGGAAGGAAAAGGACATTGGCTCTGATCACAGTCTGCCATTTTGAACTCTGGAAATTTATTTTAGTTCTTATTTTTTAATGTTTTAGAGCATGGACTATATATATATATATATATATATATATAATAAAATGCATGAAGAAAAAGATTTGCCCACACAGAAGTCATCTTTGGAGCCAAAACCAAGGCATAGTTGAGATGTTTTACTTTACATCCATGCCCGTGAGAGATGCTCCCTCTCTGTAGGTCCCACGGGAGGCTTGGAATAGACCCACCAGATTCCAGGAGCTGAGCTTAGAGCCAGTCGATGGCCTCCAGGAGGTCAGTGGGGGGCTTGTCCTCCAGTTCTCTGGTCTGTTTGTGGCCTCTGCCTGCAGCTCACATTTTGTCAGTCCTGAGCCTGTCCTTTTTTCCAGAACACAGCTCACACAGCTCACGCATGAACTTTGTCATGAGGTGGAGCAGATTTGATGCCAGGATTGGGGCCCTTCCTCTGCACTCCCACATCACCTCTACTGTGGGATGCACAGTAGAGGTGGGATGCATCCTCGGGTTATACTTCCTGTTTCTGGTCTGTCTCCTCCACTAGATTATAAGCCCCCAGGGAAGAGACTCTCTCTTAAGCAACATGGGTCTCCAGAGCATAGCAAAGAGTCTAGGACACAGGATTATGCAATAAATAGTTGTTGAATGAGCGAATGCCAATATGAATAGATGAATAATAAAACTCTGCTGAACACATCCATATGATGATGCTTTGAACATCAGTGTGAGGTTCCTTTAGATCTTTCTGTCTCAGAGACAGGCCGCTTTCTGCCTTGGGCTGAGAGTCCGGTGTATGAAACAATACCCCCAAATTTCTTCAAAATTCTTCTGTCCAGTTGAGTGGGTCTATGAGCCATAGTCTTAAAACTTTCTAAAGTATAACAAGTATCTTATGGCCATACCTTTGAGATGATCAATACCTTCACACCGTGTCTTACTTTTCTCAACTAGAGAGGCTGGGGATGAGAAACAGCTCGACTCCTAAACTCAGCAAGTCTGCTTCTGTGCCTTTCAACTAGGGCTCATCTCTCTATACCCATACCTTATCATACCAGCCTTAAAGAAACCAGGAGGCATTTTGAACATTCTTCTTGGATGTCTCCCTAGCCAAATTTGCTATTTCATAGGTGTATTCCTGTTTTTCACATTACCACAAGCAACAGTGTACCAAATTATCCATCATAACAAAACAAGGGATGCCTTCTTCCAGCCTCCAGTAACAACTTCCTGCTTGATCCCAAAGCCAGTGTCCCATGATTTCAGTTTTTAGCATGGCATTACCTCTTCCAGGGACCAAATTCTGCTCTAATTATCTATGGCTGCATAGAAAGTCACCCAAAATTTAGTGGCTTCAAACCACAATTTATTAATTCCCATGGCTTTATGGGTTGACTGAGCTCAGCTAAGTGGTTCTCAGTCGGGGTTTCTCATACAATTGCAGCCAGATGTCAGCTGGGATGTAATTTTCTGATGACTTGACTGTGTGGATGTTCAAGATGGCTCACCCAATAGCTGGCAGCTGATCTGTCTGTGGCCTGCAAGCTTGATTCGAGCACCTATATATAGTCTGGGTTTCTGGCAGCACGGAACCTGCTTCCAAGAGGGAACATCCTGAGAGCGAGCGTTCCAAGACCCCTAGGCAGAAGCTACAACACTTCTTATGACCTAACCTCGGAAATCTCAAAGCATCGGGGCACCTGGGTCGCTTGGTCTGTTAAGCCTCTGACTCTTGATCTTAGCTCGAGGTCTTGATCTCAGGGTTGTGAGTTCAACCCCTGCATTGGGCTCCACACTGGGCATTAAGCCTACTCAAAAAAAAAAAAAAATCTCAGAACATCACTTTCATTGGATTTTATCAGTTAAGCAAGACACTATGGCCAGCTCAGATTCAAAGAGAGAGAAACTGGATCTCATCTCTCAATGGAAAGAGAGTCAAAGGATTTGTGGCCATATTTAATTTGCCACAAAGTTTCTAATCACTGAGATCTGCATCCTCTCATTACAAGTACCAGTCTATGAAAATGATGGGTCATCTCGGCATACCTATAACTCATAACTTCTAACTGAGTTATCCCTGAGATGACTCCCAAGGCCGTCTTGTTGCCCCTTATCTTACAAAATAGATGGACCCAATTTGCCATTCTTCTGAGCTTGATATCTGCAAAACATCTGTTAACTCTGACATATCAATGCCAATATTGAAACAATGGCTCTGTCAGTCATCTATGAGGAACCCAGATCAGGAATATTGTTTCTCCAGGAATAATTGGGGTGAGCTGCTGAAGCAAAGAGGAAAATACACAGATCAAACATGTTGATAACATGCATTTAATCGCCACTCCTAAATAGCACACTGAGGTATAAGTCCGTGTCCAATTGTGCACCTTGTGGACCATCGGTTTTGATTGTTTAATAGCCATCGGCCCTGTCTCGCTCTCTTCATCCTTCAGAATGCCTATGTCATGTGGGTGAAAGTGAGCAATCATTTCCCATTTCTGCTTCCTCTGCCCCTGTGTACAAGCTCAACAGGAGGGATGAGACTGTCGAGGAAGGTAAGGGGGTAAAATGCAGCAAGGGTCTCTGCAATTCTGCAAGTATATTGGGGGACAAAAGAATATATCCTATGTTGTCACACAGCCATTTAGCAGTATTGTTTCACACTGTCGAGGGGCAGTACAGCTTGGTGACAGAGGACACAAGCCCTGCAGTCCAATGGCCTGGATTTAGTCCCTGCTCCCCTCGTATCCCCTGCTCCCCTCTCAATAATTATCTTTCTTCTCCTTGTAGTAGTATGCAACTGCTTGACCACTCCCTCCTTCTGGGAAAACCCAAAGAATAAATGAGGAGTCAACAGAGCCATCCTGAGATAGGCAATCAGGGGAGGTACATCTGAGGAGGTGGCATTTAAGCTGAGCCTTGAATGACAGGAAGAACCAGTAGATTTGTAATCATCATGGCAGGTGCCTTCGTTTCCAGTGGCTACTGTACCAAATGACCGTAAATGTGGGGGCTTGAGAAATGTATTCTTTCACAGTTCTGGAAGCCAAAAGTCCAAACTCAAGGTGGTAGGGCCATACTTTATCTAAGGGAATATCCATCCACTGCCTCTTCCAGCTTCTGGTAGCTCCAGTGCTCCTTGGCTTGTGTGTACATCACTTCCGTCTTTACCTCTGTGGTCACATTGCCTCCTCCCGTTCTCTGTGTGTCTGCCCTGTAAGAATACAAGTGATTGCATTTGGGGCCCACCTGGGTAGTGCGGGAGATGTTTCTCCTGTCAAGATTCTAAATCACGTATTTTACCATATAGAGTAATAGTCACAGGTTCCTGGGATGAGCACGTGGACATACATTTTAGGGGCCACCTTTCAACCCACTACAGTGTGTCCAGAGAATCAAAAGAAAGTTCGGCTGGATAGGGCCTTTTCCGCTTGGCCAGAAACTTAGTCTAGCAACAAGAAGCCACCGGAGATCTCAGGTAGGGTTTGCACCGAGGTATGATCTAGAATGATCACTCGCTACTCTGTGAAGAATGGATACACAGGTAGAGGGCAAGGAGAGTGGCACAAGAGGACCAGTTGAGAGGCTAGTGCCAACCCAAAAACCTGAGTTCGGAGCAAATCTGCCATTCTCAAAGTGAGGGCACGGGCACATAACCCGTCATCAAAGCCCACCCACAACACAATACTGCTGGCAAGAATGGTCTTTAGACAAAGTAGATTCTAATTCTCAGTGCTGCAAAGCAAAACTATGTCCTATCTCCACTTGATTTTACCTGAAACCCAAATAATTTACTTCCGTTATTAACTGAAATGAGCTCATGCTTTCTCTGCCACAGCATTGGGAGACTTCCTCCATTACGCTGATGACACGGCTTTGTGATCAGGGATTCAAGGTGGCCTTGAGAAGAAGCTGAAATGTTTGGGTGACTACAGTCAGAGAGAGCAATCTCACATCAGCCACGCTGAAGTGAAAACGTGTGCAGTGAAGGGCAGGCAGGCAGGTAAGCCACGGACCGATGCCTCCCCCGCCCCACCCTCCCCTGCAGGCCTCTCCTTCCCTCCTCGCAGCCACCTCAGTCGGTCGGTCCACCGACTTACAGATGTGCTCAGAAATGGACTTTCTGCAGAGATGAGACCAAGAGTTCTCGTGACTAAAAAGAACGGTGCTTTGTTAATTTTCAGGCCAGAATTGTCTCCCTCGTGCATAGGGCACAGATCTCTCAGCTCGAAACCAGGTACACATGCTTAAACTAGCCTCAGAAACAAATTTGGCTCTACTCGAAGTCACCCTTGAGACTGTCCTCTGGCCTTGCCTCACAGGGAAAGGAGAGAGAACAGACATTTACTGGAGACCCACTCTGTGAAACATACTTTCACACATGCTTGTGGCAGAGACTGCTGGCTGTTCCCAGCTGTCATTCTTCACCCCCACCTCAGTAATGAGACCTTTGATTTTTAACTGGGCTAGAGTGCCAGATGAAATATAGAACTCTGTTAAATTTGAATTCTGGATAAACAATGAACATTTTCTTATTAAAAGCATATGTCTCAGATATTGCCTAAGACACACTCATGCTAAAAAAAAGTAGTCATTATTTATCCCAAATGCAAATTCAATTGGGTGTCCTATATTTTGGAGGTTAAATCTGACACCGGCCTGCCCTAAGTTAATATGGCATTTATCAGGGCACCTGGGTGGCTCAGTCGGTTAAGCGTCCAACTCCGGCTCAGGTCATGATCTCACGGTCCGTGAGTTCGAGCCCCGTGTTGGGCTCTGTGCTGACAGCTCGGAGCCTGCAGCTGCTTCAGATTCTGTGTCTCCCTCTCTCTCTGCCCCTCCCCTGTTCATGCTCTGTCTCTCTCTGTCTCAAAAAATAAATAGACATTAAAAAAAAATTCTAAAGATGGTTTTTCTCAGTTTCCCTTGACCTTAGGTAAGGCCATGTGATAAAATTCTGGCCAGAGAGATATAAATTAAAATGTGGTTTTTTTTTAATTTTTTTTTAACGTTTATTTATTTTTGAGACGGAGAGAGACACAGCATGAACGGGGGAGGGGCAGAGAGAGAGGGAAACACAGAATCGGAAGCAGGCTCCAGGCTCTGAGCCATCAGCCCAGAGCCCGACGCATGGCTCGAACTCGCGGACCACGAGATCGTGACCTGAACCGAAGTCGGACGCTCAACCAACTGAGCCACCCAGGCGCCCCCGAAAATGTTTTTTTTAAAGGAAGTGGTGTGCCCCACTCTCTTTCTTCTTCCTGCCTGCTGGCTGGAATGCAAAAGTGATGCTGGAGCTCCAGCAGCCATTTTGGACTATGAGGTTATCTGAGGAATGGGAGGCACTTGTGGTAGAGCAGCAAGCTCTAAGGAGCCCGGTCCCTGGTCTAGAACACAAGCAAGAAATAAATATCTATCTTATTTAAGCCATTGCTATTTGTGGGTTTTTGCTACTTGCAGCTGAAACTAATAGAAACTAATGCACTATGTCATCTAATTTTCACTCAATCTTCAAAGTAAGGCATATTATCCACATTTTGGCAAATAGAATCCTGAGGCTGAGGAAAAGTTAAGTAGCTCAGCCAAGGTGGTCACATAGTGATTTTGAGCCAAGTTTTGAAACCCCAATCTATCTGCACTGTCTCCTGGGCTCTTATTTTCGATACCACGTTGCCTCTCTGGGTGAGAATTTTTATCAAATTCCTAAGATTTTTGAACATGATATTCAATTTGCTTCCACATGTCTGGTATCTAAAGGATTTAGCTCGCTCCCTCATCACAGGCACAGAATATGGACATGTCTGGTATCTGTTAGTGTCATATAATGTAGACTTCCATCCTTATATCGAAGACTTGAGAGAATGGCACGAAAGGACACTTTATTTATGGATTTTCTTTAGTGTCTCTAAACAAATTTATTTGCTCTATATTTTAATAGTTCCCTGCAAAAATATCTTAACTGAGTTCTGATTCAATGTGAAGCCTTCAGCTTTTATAGAGAATCATTATTAGAGGGTCTATTTGAAGAACGTTTCTATATCTTTTGAAACATATTGCATTGCTTGTGGTTCTTTGTAAAATACAATTTTCATGCAATAAATGTCATGTAGAATTTAATGCCAGGGAAAAAAGTTAAAAACATCTATTTGGGTGTAAGTCTATGTTTCGTTTTGCTTTTCTTTTCTTTCTTTCTTTCTTTCTTTCTTTCTTTCTTTCTCTCCTTCTTTCTTTCCTTCTTTCTTTCTTTCTACTTTTTTCCAAACATTGAGAGAATAAGATGTCTAACAATTACTCTAATGCTTTTAGTTTTCAGGACCCTTGGAGCTACACCTCAGGCTCATTTACAGTCTTTCAATTGTCTAGAGACTAAAATATTTATTTGTTTTCTCTTTCTTCTTAATCTACATTTTTTCTATTCCTCCAATATTTTTTTCTTTTTTATGTCCAATTATCCATTAGGATATATTTTTATTACCATAGACCACCTCACATCTGCCTTCATTTACTTAACAAATGTGTGTTCACTGTTTCCCTTGCACACAGCACTTGCCCAGAAGGAGATGAGTTACAGGCTATAAATTCCTAACTGAGCCTTGGCTCGTAAGTCATGAGCACGACTTTCTTTTGAAAGGGGCTCACAAATCTCTACCAAATAATCTATTCTAGAATATAGGTGATGATGATCAGTAAACCCAGGAATTCCCCAAAATTTACATTTTTTCCCCATTTTGAAAACCAAGATACTAGCCCCACCACTGGAATCTTCTGACGGAAGACACGTGGCTGCCACAAATTTCAGGCACCATTAACGGCACCAGCCCTGGGGAAAGCTATGAAGAGACCAATGTGTTCACAGCAGCCATTCTGCTCCCTTCTTGTTTTGGGGGGGGGGGCGGTGGCTGAGGTGGAGGGGCCCTGCCCTGGGTTTCCAAGCACTGAGAACTTTGGGGCCCTCTTCTCACACCCTTCCAGCCACCAAAATCCTTCTCAAAAGATGTCATATGCATTTAGATCTCTGTAAAAGTGACCCTTTTCTCCCCCCCCCCGCCCCCCGGGACAGGGGAATCTTAGCCATTAGAGCAAATTAGGGAATGAAAGATATTATCCTCATTAAAGGAATTGTGTATGCTAATGAGCAGGGCCCCTCCCCCAAAAATGTGAAGCAAGCAAGGAAGGGAAGAAGTAAGAAATCAAGGCCTTCACGGTGTCTGAAATTGGCCCACGGAGTCAGGCATCCTCCACACCTATGTGGTGCCGCCTGAGAAAGCGCCAGCCGGTTCACGTCTCCATGGTGATGCAGCCTGGTTTGTCAAATATTACTGAGCTTTCGGAGAGTGGAAAAAATCACCACCAAGCAGACGAATTGAGTCTTTTCTTTAGACCGGGATGTGGGATTGGAATTTTGACTGTTGACTCCCATCCCCAGAGATGGTTGACCCCAGCGTCCGGGAGAGCCTGCGTTTTTCTGCCAACTTAAGCTAAAAGGAGACACCCGCGACAGTCTATATCCCTGAAGAGTGGCCCTCAGGGTCATAGAGACGCGCTTGATCTCTCCCTGAGTTCAGCGCCTCACTCCGTGCGTCCCCTCAGCCCACATTCTCTTCATGGTGACACGTCTTGATTCTGTTGCCTGCCAGCCTCACTGGGTGGCTCAACTGCGGACACACGTTCTGGTTTATAAAGCGCTTTCACGCACTCTGTGGGGAAGCTTGATAAGCTCTGCTTGACTGTTAAGGCAACAACCTCAGGAAAATTTAGTGACTGGCTTAAGGTAAAACACAGCAGAGTCGGGCCTACGAGGCCATAGCTTTAACTCCCACACAAGAGTTATTTTCCATCTTCTTTGGCTGATGGTGTCCGCCAAGAGCCAGGCAGGCTGGCCTCAGGAGCCTGGCCCGGGCAGACCCTGGGCTGGCCTCGCCACACCCCCGGCGCTCTGTTCACATTCTCACGGCCTCGTGGGCCATTTCGAGGACTCCATTCCGAGGCCGCGAGTTTGTTGGTGGCAGGGACAGTGTCTGGTTCAACTCCGACTGCCCTGTGCCGAGTGTGGTCAGCGACCAATAACAGATGAGTGAACGTTCTTGGGCCAGGCCCTGAGGGCTGCCTCACCAACATGCTAACAGCACTCTGGTCCTTGTTGCAGCCTGTACAGAAAAAAAAAGAAAAGGAAAAGAAAAGAGGAAAGAAAAGAAAAAAGAAAAATGGAAAGAAAAGAAAAATGGAAAGAAAAGAAAAACGGAAAGAAAAGAAAAACGGAAAGAAAAGAAAAGAAGAGAAGAGAAAAGAAAAGAAAAAAACGAAAAAAGAAGAAAAGAAATCTCTTTCCTTGCAAAGTCACCTCCACTGCACCACTGCTTTTTCATTGTATAAACGAGCGGGCTTTGGACGCTGTAGGACGGTTTAGTGGGAGAGATTTAAGGCCCTGAAATAATGCCTGTCTCATCAAGTCCACATCAGAAAATCAAACAAACCAGAATATGATCTTCTCTTCTGTTTTTGTCTTAACAGTTTTGGGATTGCCGTCAATGGAAACGGCATACTTGCAATAAAAATATTCCTGGCTGGCCAAGTGACACATCTGGTCGGTCACAACCAGGGAGAGAACGAACCCTTTCATCCCCCAGCAGCCCAGAAGAGGCATCTGGGCGGGTCTGCCCCTGGGAATGTTTGCGAAGTGTCATTTGAGCGGCTCCGGGAGAGCCGGGATGATGGATTTCATAACCGAAATCGGGAAACTCGTCCAGAACAAAGTTTGGACGGCTTTATGAAATCACGGAGAAGAGATCCTAAGTGAGGATAATTGATCTGTCCCTCCACTGCTCTGCAGGACAACACTGAAGTTATCTACAAAATTCGCTTTTTTTGTTCTTAATCTGCAGAATAGGAAAGTCTTAAAACCTCCCTGGACGATCCCTTTAAATACCTCACAACGTTCATGAGACGAAAAGTTTTCCTTGTCTGTAACGTAAATCCCTCTTGCTGAAATTCAGATCCACTCCCTCTTGCTTAGGGATCACCTGAGCATTTCATGCCTTGACCAATATGCGTCAACACATGAAATAAACGTAACCGCTTTTCAAAGCTCTTGTGAAGTATATCTGGTAGCACTCTTTGTTGCAAGTTCCAAATGCCCAACAAAGTACGAAAACAATAAAGATCCTCTGAGAGAGGATGCAGAGTCTAGGAACGGAGTCCCACAAACAACTAAGTAGGAGAGCAGGACGTTAGAAGCATGATCAAAGCACTGGGAGAGTGAAGCGGATGGATCTTTGGCCCCACAAACAGAGAGGGCAGAGATAAGTTGAGCTTTGGCACCTTAATAATGCCAGTAAGGACTTGAGTTCTTCTCTGTTTTCTACTCTGCTTTCCAGGGGATCAGAGCCATCTGAAAGCTATCTCCCTCGTGGTGGCAAAATAGCCACTGTGGTTCCAGGCCTTGCATCCTTAGAGTATGCCATCCCTTCCAAGCCACGATCCTGAAATTCCCCTTGATGAGGCCACCTTGGGTCATGTGCCCACACTTGAACCAGGAAATGGAATGTACTGATTGGTCCCTGGACCTGGGCATGGGGTCAGCTTCCCAGAAGTACTGGGGCTTTGTGGGGAAGAAGAAAATGCTATGAAAATCTCGGCCCTGTTAGGGAGAAAGAAGGTGGACAATTGGATGCTGGGTAATTGTGGAAAAAAAACACACAAAAAAAACAAAAACAAAAAAACCCCAAGATGTTTTAACCCATATGTTGTTTTTTTTTTTTTTAATTTTTGTTTTTTCAACGTTTATTTATTTTTGGGACAGAGAGAGACAGAGCATGAACGGGGGAGGGGCAGAGAGAGAGGGAGACACAGAATCGGAAACAGGCTCCAGGCTCTGAGCCGTCAGCCCAGAGCCTGACGCGGGGCTCGAACTCACGGACCGCGAGATCGTGACCTGGCTGAAGTCGGACGCTTAACCGACTGCGCCACCCAGGCGCCCCTTAACCCATATGTTTTAATATGATATGATTTTCTGGACCTAAAACATCTCCTCAGACCTGTGGTTCGTCCACTTAGAGACGGATTTATAACCCCGACAGATCAGTGTTTTCCACACTTCCCTGATGATGGGAATCACCTGGGGGCGTTGTTAAGGATGCAGCCGCTCACATTCCTCCCCGGAGCTTCTAGTCGTGGGTCTGGGAGCGAGCCGGGGAATTTTTAACTCAGTTTGTTCACGTCATGCTTGTGAGACCACCTCACACCCACAACCCATCCCAGAGCATCCTCTTCCTGACCTTACAAGCAGGGGACTACACGGGGGCTGCAAAGATCTTCAAGGTGAGGGGGACACGCTCAAGTTCTATGCATTCTCAATGCAGAATAGACTTGAGAAAGGTGCTTCCGGACCTGGGCATTGTGAGGATTGGTCAGAAGTCTCTGGGTGGTGAAGAAAACGGTTGCTAACCTTTGTTGAGCACGAACTCTGCGGAGAATGCCAAGCTGAGCGCTTTGCACGGGTGTTCTCCTGTAAGATATGCATCTCCGTCTGTAGAACATTTTCAGGCAAAGCAGAGGACATCATCTTTCTAAAACATTCTTATTAAGATGTTAAGGAGGGGCGCCTGGGTGGCTCAGTCAGCTAAGCGCCTTGATCTCACAGTTCTGTGAGTTCGAGTCCCGTGTTGGGCTCTCTGCTGACCCTGCAGAGCCCACTTAGGATTCTTTCTCTCCCTCTCTCTCTTTCTCTGGCTCTCTCAAAATAAATAAATAAACTTTAAAAAATTATTTAAAGAAAAAGAAATTAAGGAAACTTTATAATAGGTAAAAATAAAAATAGGTAAAAATTCCCACATCGGAAGTTTTATTTAGTATCTATATATTAAGTATCCATAGATTATCTAGCAGTCACTATTTTGTCATAGTTTCTTTGGTTGAAGTCACCTTAATCAGCTTTAATGTCCTGGAAGGATTGCCAGGATAGCCACACCTCTGGGAGGAAAACAGCTGGAGCTGGAGAGTGGTCAGGACCCTACTGTGGCTGCCTGGATTCCTGCTTCTCTCTGTTCGCACCACCCACCCCCCCGCCCCATCCTGCACCCATGCCCGCTTTCCACACCTAACCCAGGAAGGCGCTGTCGTCCCACAGCAACCAGGTACACATCACCTCCGGCCAGTCACCTGCACCCAAAGGCTATCTATGAATCCCAGTTCCAAGTTCTACAAGGGGGACTCTGGTCCGGTAAGCATAGTCAAGGCACTGGCATCAGGTCCAGTTAGCCGTGATGGGGAAGAAGGGGGCTCAGGTGATATAAACACGGGCCAGGAGCCAGTTTCTACTGGGAGAAGGAACATAGTTCTCAGGAAAAAAAAAAGAGTCGTTGGAGGCTGAGAAGATGCCCCCAAACGGCTGTTGATGCAACTACTGTAAATCCCATAGCTCTTAAATGAATGTTTATTGTATTCACCCTAGAGGCATCTGGAAACATTTAAAAAACTTGTGGTGCACATGCTGGACACACTCACGGCTGTCCAAACTGATGCAGTAACCCCTCTGTCCTCCCGGGTCCCAGGCCAGGACGTGGGAGCCAGTGCTTTAGAGGAAGAGAAACAGGGGCGCCTGGGTGGCTCAGTCGGTGAAGCATCCAGCTTCAGCCCAGGTCATGATCTCACGGTTCATGGGTTCGAGCCCCGTGCCAGGCTCTGTGCTGACAGCTCAGAGCTGGAGCCTGCTTCGGATTCTGTGTCTCCCTCTTTTTCTGCCCCTCCCCTGCTGGTGCTCTGTCTCTCTCTGTCTCTCAAAAATAAATAAATGCTAAAAAAAAATTTTTTTAAAGAAATATTTACAGGAAGAGAAATAAACTAGATGATTCTTGGGAGCCCTTGACCTCTCCGGTTCACATCCTTGGAATGAAATGGGAGGGAGTGTGTTTTGCCTGCTAGAAGCGATTAGAGAAAAAGAGATGGGACACTCCCGAGGGCCACCCTGCCCCTCCCTGGCACGCCTCAGAGCCCACCTGGCCACCGTGCCTGCGTGGCTAATTGTAACATTTCAGCCTTCGCTGCTAGCAGACTGCCCACGTCCTGGCAGCTCCAAACGGCAGGAGACTAATAAAACGAGCCCTAATGAATGGATGGCCCTGCAGTAATATTGAACTCTCGGATTTATTCTTGTTGATAATTTGAGTGGAGTAGACCAAAGGGACTCTTAGTGGTATAACTAGGAGATAAAATTCTGATGAATGAAGCATTACCTCGTTGCTTAAGGAATCGTGCATAATTAAGAGGGTTGTTGACCCTAATTGAGATGATGTTGCCAAGGTGAGCCGAATGGCAGTTCTGGACCAGAGAGAGAGCTTCATGCCCAGGGCGACTCTTCTGCAAGCAGAGGAGCTCACTTTGGTTTTGGCAAAGTTTAGAAATGAGCTTCGCTAATGGGGCTTTTTAACCTTGATACGGAGCTAGGTCTGGGAGTAGCGTGCATTAGATTCTGCCTCCCACAGGCCTCCTGGCTAAGCAGAATGCACCAAGACAGAATTAGGGGGCCCATTCAGGGGTCTGTGTATTCTAGGCCTCCATTCAGGGTCTATGGTTGTTCCACTAGGTGCTTAGATGAAGAACTTCCAGAAAAAAAGCACCAAAAAATACAGCCCTGGGGTCCAGCCCTGACTCTGCCTCTCAAGTCCCCATGGGACCTTGGGCAAGTCACTTAACCTTTATGACTCTCAGAAAGGTCATCCAGAAAATGATGGTTCCTCACCTGGCAGCTATGAAGGTCAAATTAAATGTTAAAGTGCTTCATAAATTTTGAGACACTGTACAGAGGGAGGGCCCTGTTACTGGAATATTCATATATGAGTGCCCAAACTATGGACTGGTACCGGAAAGCAAAGGTTTCATAGCACAAAACTATCCACTGCTCAAGTAGAGTACATATGATATTGGGCTCCACCCTAGACCTCCTTACAATTAATTAATATGCTTTCCTGCCAAAAACGGAAGCCTGCCCCTTCCTGATGGCCTGACCTCTCCAATATCTGACCATATTTGCAAACACAATGCAAATGGATGGCACAATAAAATTGCAAATCCTGCAGAAAGTGAGGGATTTCATGAGGTCAGTGAAAGTGAAGTTGGAGAATGCTCGATTCAGTCAGCAAAGCACTGACCAAGAAGTTAAGGCAGAGGTAGCCAATTCCCAAATTAAGAGAGAAGAGCAAAGTCAGGGTTGCTTCAAAGGAAACAACTTAAATGGGAAAGATTTTACAGCGGCCCTTGGAGAAAATGATAAAACACTCAAGCATTTTGTAAAAATTACTCTTCTGGGGAGCGTGCTACAAAAGTTAGGTGTGAAGAATTTAGTATTAGCCATCAGGTTCATTTTGTTGGGAAATTTTCCCATGGAAAGAGTTTGCTTTATTTATTCTTTAAGAGTTAGCTGATAATTGGTATGATTAGAGTCTAACTTACTTTTATAAAAGCTTTTATAACAAATTTAATTTTCTGGGCAAAATCACAAACCGGGATTTTGTTGTGTGTGTGGTTTTGTTCGTATGTTTGGCCCCCTTTCACCAACCATTCTCGGCTAAGGAGGACTTTTTATAATTATTGAGTTATTATTGCTAATTTAATTATTTCCCAGTCTCCCTCAGTAGAAATGGTGTGCTCAGGCTTTCTAAGCCAAAGGGAGAGAAAGGAATGACTTTGTAAGCCCTTTGGAAATGGGAAGGCTCAGGGTGTCGCTCTTTCAGCGATAAAGCCAAAATGGCTTGGAAACAATACAGTGAGAAGTGAGCCCAATTTTCTGGGCAGAGTTGATGCTAGCATGCCAAGCTATTTTCCCTGAGAGAGGATGTGACAAGGACTGGCTGAGAGGCACGAATGCCACGGCCTCTGCACCCCGCAGACGGCCAGGCCGGATGCGGCTACTCTGGCTGGCCAGGCGGATGCAAACCGCGTCCTCTCCAGGAGCTCCACTGCTCCCTCCCCTGGCTGAAGAGGGTCAAACCTCAATCAGAAGAGTCGGGGTTTCAGGACACCCTCGATGACCCTTCACCGAGAATTTAACTTAGCTGGTGTCATCAAAATCCTTTGGAAATAACCCCCCACCTTACCAGCAAGTTGGCTGAGGCATTCAACGTGCCCGAATCCTTGGTACTCTGTCCCTGCAGGTTCTGGGTCACCGTGCGGAGAAGATACGCAGCTGGAAGGTAAGATGTCAGGGTGCTGCTGGGAAGACCTGGGTTCAAATCACAATTCTACCACCTTACTGGTTGTGTGACCTCAGGCAAATTCCTTGACCCATCTAAACATCGATTTTCCCTTCTGTAAAACGGGAAAGGGTTCACTAATAGGTCTGCCTCATGGGGTTTAGGGTGGATCTTCAGTCAGACTCCCCAGAAGCGGAAACTGAGAGGAGGCTTCATGTACAGGTGACTTATTTAGGACACGTTCCCACTTAAGAGAGTAGAAGCAGATGGGGGCAGAGGAAAGTCGAAGCCAGAGATGGTTTCCCAGCCTGATCCTCCCAGGCACTTGGGAGGATGTACATCAGTTTGTCCTGCTCACAAGGAAGCTGGGCTTTCACGTACCTGCACTGGTCGCCCAGGGGCTGAGGGTCACGAAGGAAGGTAAATTCTAGGCACTTGGGCACTCTGCACTGTGAGCGAAGTGTCCCCAGGAGCCCTTAGACAACGTCTGATGAGAGTCCCAGGTGCAAACAGCGGGCAGTATCGCTCTGGTAAGAGACCCAAAGATCTCGGCAGAGGACAAAGGGGGGTCTGACACAGTGGAGGTTACACGATATGGTTTTTGTAAAACATCTGGCACGGTGCCCGGTGCAGAGAGGGCTAGGGATGCACGCCCACTCTTACTGTTGCTGTTGCCACCATGGTTCTCATAATAAAAATACGAGTGCCACCCTCTTAGGCATTCTGCCAGGGAATCTGCTCTACGGGCCCAAGCCGAGGAGCTGGTGGTCAAAGCCTCTATGCAGGTAAATGTTACATTCAACGTACAAGAAAGAAAAAGGGCACTAACATTTATCGAAATCCTACTGTTCAAATGTCAGGCACGGTGCTGAGCACTTTACATGATCTGTCTCATCCACTTCTTATAACAGACCCATCTGGTAGGATTAGTATCTTCATTTGTACGGCTAAAGAAACAGATCCAGAAAATCAAAATGAATTACTCATTGTCACACAGCTAAAAGGCAACGGAGCCAGCATTCAAATGTGGTTATGTCTAGGTGATAAGGCAATATTCTTTTCACCTAAGCTTCAGAGGCTGCCCTTAAAAGATGACACAGCAGAGCCTAACTGTTGCCTGTCCAATATATTCTAAGCAGCAATGTGCCCAGCTAACATAATAGATAGTTCAATTCCCCTTGCAACTAAGGATGGCCAATAGAAGTAAATGAAGTCATTGTGTGGGGCTCCTTTAAATAAAATGGATCCCATCAGGAAGCATTCTTTTTTCACTTCCCCCTTCCTTCTTCTCCTACTTAGAACACAGACATGATGGCTGGTGCTCCAGAAGCCATCTTGGGCCATGGAGCTGCAGACCTATAGTTGAGCTCTGAACTTATTCTAGGTATCCGGACTTATTTCATATGAGAGAAAATAAACTTCTATGTTACTGAAGTCACTTTCATTTCTGTTGTCTGTTTCTAGCAGCTGGCCCTAATCCTACAGATACAGATTATATGATAGTTATGAGATCTTTTAAGAAAAAATTTACTATCCTGAATTAAAGTGAACTACCCACTTGCCCCAGGCGCTCTTTCCTGGAAAAATGTTGACACATTTTTGTGCCATGCATTTTGTGTCAGATTTTTTGACATGCTATGAACCTGAACCCATTAAGTCCCAACCAACATGTGGTTTTCTAAACACAACAGATAAAGTCAGATAAATTGCAAGCAGCCTGAGATTTCGGAATTTCCAGGGCAGGTATGATTTCCTACATGTTGAAACTGGGGAAACCGGGTCACGTGCTGGGAGATAAAGCCCTGATCTGACAGGGTTCTCTGAAACCCTGGAATCACACCCACTACCTCCTGGATTTCTACACCTCCCCACATATCGCCCTTTCTTGGTCTCCCATAGAAGCAGCAACTGGCTTCTTCCTAGGGAAGCAACAGTATTTGGCCCTGTATCTCCCAGCCCCTAGACTTCTCACTTTTCAATGCTTTGTTTCTCTGATCTCAGTCCCAGGAAATGGTGTGTGACTGATGACCTGACAATGGCTTCAATCTATATTCTGCCATTTGCAGGAAGAGTTTACCAGAAGCTTCAGTCAATAGTGGAAGCTCCTCGGTCTGGAGCCCAGTGGAAGGCTTACAAAATCAGGGATGGTTTGTCAAAGCAAATTTCACATGCAACTGATTCCAGCACCTTGGGACAGGCTGCTGGAATAAATAATCACCATACACATTTTGTTAGCTATGCCTCGTTAGAGATGGATTTTTGGAAATGGCATCCTGAAGGCTGCTTATCTGTCAGTGCTCCTTATTAAGCATGGTGAGTGTTCCAGATTGGCTTTTCTAAAAACTTAGACTGTTGCCATGGCCAGGTGCAATTCATCATGGTTACTGGCATTGTGGGAGCCCGAGGGAGGGGTGTGAGGGCCCGAGCTCACCTTCAGAACTTGCAGCTTCAAGTGCTGGAGGAAAGCTGGGGAGAAGTTTCTCTGCAAAGTGAAAGCTTGATCAGAACTCCTCAAAGAAGGATGTTGATGTCAGTGTGACAAAATTCCAGCTTCAAATCACTGTGACTCCCCACCCCTCTCTTCTCTGTGTCTCTTTCCTCCCCACTCTTCGAGGTATGTTTGACTAACTCTGCTGGGACCGCCTCAACGCAACAAAAATACATGGGTGGAAAATGGTTCTGCCCTCAATGGACCAAACTGAGTCAGAAGGTGGAGAGTTCCTCTTTATGGGCTCCAGGCAGGGCTCTAACAGGGGCCCTCCCTGCGGGGCCCTTGCTCCCCCATCCCCACCACGTGAGGGCAAGGACTGGCCACTGAGTTCCCCATTCCCTGAGCACAGTATAGCCCTGGTATACAGTAGGTGCTCGTTACACAAATTGAGTTTAATTGGATTGTCACATCCTCTGTTTGGGCTTCTTTTAACTTGAGTAGTTTCTCTAACATGAGAATTACTAGCCAGGCCCTCTCACACACTCTAATCCAGCCTCACTGCTTCACAATAGGAGCATTCCAGTCAGCCTCAGCGCAAGGCTGTGGGCAGAATGGAAACTGCTGGCAATATTGGGACTCGGCAACATGACCAATATCTCCCTGAGACCCTAGCAAGTTAAAAGTTGTCCTGTCAGGGGTGCTGAGGAACATCAGTATTACGTTACTGGTGAAAAAACAAAGACACAGAGAGGTTACTTGATTCAGATCTCCGACAATATTAATGCAGGGATTCTTGTGCACTGTGAAAATCTGGATGTATCATAAAGGCAAGTTAAGAAACACTAACTTAGGGGCGCCTGGGTGGCTCAGTCGGTTAAGCATCCGACTTCAGCTCAGGTCACGATCTCACAGTCCGTGAGTTCGAGCCGCGTCAGGCTCTGGGCTGATGGCTCAGAGCCTGGAGCCTGCTTCCGATTCTGTGTCTCCCTCTCTCTCTGCCCCTCCCCCGTTCATGCTCTGTCTCTGTCTCAAAAATAAAATAAACGTTAAAAAAAAATTTTTTTAAAAAAAGAAACACTAACTTAAAAAAAAAAGGAAAGAGACACTAACTTACTTTACACAGGGATCCCTTTATATTTCCTTAAACCTGCCAGCTGTCTTTGTGCTCATAAAATGTAGTTGTTAACCCCAAAATTGTTATATACAAATTTCAGCATCATGTTTGGTCCACAAAGCAAGGCGTATGTGTCTGTTGGAGCTTGGTCCTAGTCAGTCTGTATCCATGAGGACAGTATAGAGCTCATTCCCACATTTCCACATAAGAGTGTGGGGTTCATCAGGGTGTGTCATCAAAGGGTCTTCGTCCAGTTCCATTAGGTGAAAAATAAGGGACACAAATCCTAAGCCCTTTTGGGAATGGCCCTGCCTTCAAGGGACCCAGCTTTGCTACAGCTTGATGCTAAGCTGAACAACTGTTGGCAATTTTGTTCATCCTTCTGGGCCTTATTCTCCCAGGGGAAAAATAAATAAGGGGTAAGATAAGTCAATTTTATGTTCTTATCAGACCTGATATTGTAGGTTTCTAAATCAGGAGGAACAGAGGCAGAAGGGTGGGAAAGGTTAGATTGGGCAGGAATGGTCACCTCGTCCAAAAATAAAGATGATGAAGACCTTTTATTCAAATTCCCATCAATGTTCTATGAATGGCTGCCAGATTACTTGTAAGAACACACTGGCCAAATGCACTGCATCCAAGCTTCCCTTCAACCTGGGATAGGTGGTGTTTGTGAAGGATCCATTTCTCAACATCCACCAGGAAAGTGTTTCCATTATCCATTTGATTTCTAAAGCTTCAAAAGGAGAGATTCCTGTGTCAAGGAATCAGCACTAAGGCTGGGAATCAGGAGAGCTTTCAAGTTCTCTCCAAAAGTAAGGTTGCACTCATTAATTGTTTTCTCCACGGAGGCCACCCTGCTGGCATTCGGCAGGATGAACGGTGACGATGTGTGGTGCTCACAGAGCAAGGATCTACTGCAATAACCCTTGACTTATGCTGTCTCCCCTTAAAAAACAAAGGCATTAAGGTTATGGATGTGTTCGTGAATGAGAGGTCCCCTGTAAAGAAAGATTCTAGGACATAAGTAATGGCCAGTGACAGTAGGGACTTCAGGGATTCCTAACAAATTAGTGCTCCCTGCACTTCAATCTGTCTGCTTAGCCTATGGCCAGCTGCCCAGACCTGTTCAGCTTCTCTAGGAACAAAGAGAGAGAGAGAGAGAGAGAGAGAGCTATGTCATCCCCAAGGCTCTAGACCCCAGTACTGCAAGGAAGGAATTACAGGTGGTGGGTTATTTAGGGCTCAGCCTGGGGCTTTCCTCGCTCCAAAGAACATCTTTCTCTTTTTCCTTGTGATGACTACTCATCCATTATCTCTTGACTAGGAGCCCATTGAATGGAATGCAGGATGAACAATCTCTATGGTTCGAACCTGCTCTCCACGTTTCTGTGAATCCAAGGGATGTGTCAGGGCTGCCATATTGTATAACTCTAAAGGGCTCCATTCACATCACGGCCCCAGGCAGTGCTTTGGGGGTTTTATTTTTAACCCCACTTGGCACCTAGTAAATCACTGACCCACAACCTGCATTTTTAGTCTTAAAACCCAGATCTATTTGTTACCTGTGTACTCAGTATTTTTTCTGCTCAGATTCTAATAATACTGTATACAATTCTTGTTTCCTAGGCCACAGCAGCCTCAAGAAAAATCGAGCTCTTGGCCTAATTTACAAGGTCACTGGCTCCAAACCTCACTCAATTTTGTTAACAGGCTAACAACCCTTACCTCACCTTCAAGTCATGCCCCACCCCTCTCATGTGTATGAAGACCTTTGTAAGCCCTAGGCTACCCCTACATCACATGAAATATATTAAAACATACCCACAGCTTTCAAGGACAGATAGATAAAGAGAGAGGGGGAGAAAGTGAGTCACATATATTGTCTATGTATATAATATTGTTATTTATATCATTTTGCTATACATTTTTGAAAGGATGTTTAATTTTCATAAATTTGAATGTGTGAAGAATAAATTATGTTTATGATCCAAACATCCTACTTATTATAACTATATGAGAACTATACTATGCGTAACCCATTATTAGATGACCTAATGTTATATTTTACATACATTTCTTCATTTAGTAATTTTAACTTTCAGGAGGATGAAGACTTTTTACTCAAATTCCCACCAATGCCCTCTGAATGGCTGCAAGATTACTTGTAATCTACAGCTGATAAATATTTTCACAAAACCTGAAAAGCTTATAGGCCTAGATATGGGAACCCCTATACTTCTTCCCCACATCCCCACATTACCCCAGCCAGCCCCAAATCTCTTTCTAGTGAACCCAAGTAACTCCTGCTCCTACATCGTGGCTACTAGGTGGGTATTGCTGTTGGATTCATATTTCTGCGGTGCTAGGTTCCATGATTACCTGAGATGACCACACCACAGAGATTTGCAGCTTTTTCTTTTCTTTCTGGGGGCCTGAATAAATCCCAATGCACTTATTTTCCAAAGGGCCCTAGAAATCTGTCTCGGCATTCCAGAGTGACCTACGTTCACACCTTGACAGCATTTTACACTCTTCAAAGAACCATTAAGAAAGGTAAAAAATGTTTTAACATTGTGTGCCAACTATACTCAAAAATAGAATGATAATAAGATGTTTTGACTCAGAAAACTGTTCTGTCCGGAGGATATTTCGACTCCTAAGAGCACTACCACTTAAGCCACAGTTATATCATCACGGATACATTTTTGTACTGAAAGTACTTTTTTAAACAAATTCCATTAATTCCTTTAATTTCTTGATCAATCTTTTTAAACAGCCTAGTAAAATCCTTTACAATTCTTTCCACTTTTATTGGTATTGTATTTCATGGAAGTTATTTTCACTGGGATTAATTCTTTCCCATGCAAATTGTACAATACAACTTTGACTATTGACCAGTGTGCTTTGTTTATATCAAATACGAAGATTGTAACTTTTCCCCCTAACATTGACTGTATAGACATTTTTCTACAAAGTTCAATTGTTCCTAAATCAGGCTCCACAGATTAGAATTTTACATTGTACAGATTTTAAACACTATCTGCTTTATTTTTTTTTATTTTTTTTTTTAACGTTTATTCATTTTTGAGACAGAGAGAGACAGAGCACGAATGGGGGAAGGTCAGAGAGAGAGGGAGACACAGAATCTGAAACAGGCTCCAGGCTCTGAGCCGTCAGCACAGAGCCCGACGCAGGGCTCGAACTCACAGTCCACGAGATCACGGCCTGAGCCGAAGTCGGACGCCCAACCGACTGAGCCACCCAGGCGCCCCAACACTATCTGCTTTAATTTCTGTCGATCATTTCTCCCAGTGATATTCCTTAGGAACTGTACAGAGAACAGAGAGTGGTATTACTCTCCTAGCAAAGCCACAGTCTGTTGGGGGCTCATGCCCCTCCCTCTAGCAGAGGAGGCCTATGGTTTAGGGCTGGATTGTGTACAATGAATGGATAAAACATGAGCTCTGGAATCAAATCATCCGGGTTAAACTGGGCAAATTATTTCAACTCTCAGTTTTCCCAGGGGGTTAGTTTCCCATTGGTGGTTTCCCATTTGTGAAATGGGGTCGATAGTAGTACCTGAGCCAAGGGTCCCCATGAAAATCAGGGCATAATGCATGCAAATTGCTTCACGTAGTGCAAGGCGCTAGAGCCTAGTAAGAACTGATGTCTCTTGTCATTACCCCGATCACCTTAAAAATTCTATCAGTTATCTATTACTATCCCCAAACCTAAAGGCTTAAAATAACAGTAACTCTGGCTGAATTCTATTCTGTTGTATGTATACACCGTACTTTATTTATCCATTCATTTGCTGATAGACATTTGGGCTGTTTTCACCTTTGGTCTATTACCAATAGTGCTGCTGTGAACATTCACTTACAACAGTTTGAGTACAAAATGAAATGAAGAACTGATACCTGCCACAACACAGATGAATGCATTATGATAATGAAAGAAGCCAGCCACAAAAGGTCTGTCTCCATAGAGACATAAAGCAGATTGGTGGTTGCCAGGAGCTAGAGGCACGGCGGGGGTGAGGGTGGGGGGTGACAACCTGCTTAATGGTACACGGTTTGCTTTTGGGGGTGATGAAAATGTTTCAGAACTAGAAAGGGGTGGCGGTTGCACAACATTGTGAATACACTAAATGCCACGGAATTGTCCGCTTTAAAATGGTTAATTTTATGTTCAGTGCCTTTAACGTCAATTTGAAAAATGTATAATAATAGCAATTTATGATTTCTCATGATTCTGTGGGACAGCTGGGGGGCTCCGCTGGCTTCACCTGGGCTCTGCTCAGCAGGAGAGCTGCCTGGGAGGGCGGGGCCTCTCCTTCCAACCGGGCTTTCTTCCTCAAGGAGTACAGTCCAAACCTCAGCAACTCCTGGGGCCCAAGCAGTTACCCAGCCTCTTGCCCGCTTTACACCTGCTGATGTCCCATTTACCAAAACAAGCCCCAGGGCCGGGCCCAGAGCCAATGTGGGAGGGGACTATGCGAGCAAGCCAGCACCGGGAGGCATGGTTCCTTGAGGGTCACACCAAGACCATCCTCCACAGGCTTCCTTCTAATCTTGGACCCCAACTCTGGTAGACTCGGGCCTGAAATGTCTCTTAGACCCTGACTGACTCAGACTCAGACTCAGAAAAGTTGGGCCTTTTTATGCATGGCTTTAGAACGGGGGAGGAGCAAGCCTTAAATATATTCAGAGATCACCACGTGGAATGAAACTCTGCTTTCTTCATCTCTGAACCCAAACTACCACTTAATGTGGAACAGCTGAGTGCAGGAGCAGCGGACCCTCAATGAAAGGATGGGCTTCACAGCGTTCAACTTGGAGGGCTCCGGATTTCCCAGTCCTGAACTGCCCAGGGAGTCCATCCTAAAGGGCCAGGTCAATTTGACGACTTACCCTCGTGCCCATAGAGATAGCCTCTGTCAGTTTACAAAGGATCTGCACACACGTTATCGAACTTAACCCCTGTGAGGTTGGTACTCATCATCTCCATCTCGGAGAATGCGGTGGAGCAGGAGATGACTGCCCAGACCCTGCTCTGGGATGCACTTGTTGCCTCCAGGTGCCAGCCCCTTCCAGGTGTGCCTTGCTGTAGAGGGTTGCTTCACCCAAGGGCATGCTCTTTCCTTTCCGGGCAGCCCACGTGCATCTGATAGTGGCAGGGACACAAAGGTCCAGGCCCTTCAGCCCATGATAGGACAGCTCTGACCGGCTTCGTATACTGCATTTCCTCCAAACTCCCCAGGGAAGGGGTGCAGATCACCTTTTCCCCTGACCGATTCTATTCCCTCCCCTACCATGTCACACGTGTTGATCCCCAATAAACATTTTGGAGCCCAAACTCCATCTCCATGTCTGCTTCCAGAAACTCCACCTGCTGCAAAGAACCTGAGGCTTCTCGGCCCCCAACATCCAGAACCTGAAAACTCAGGACCGCCAAAGCGGGTGCCAAAGCCCAGGCTCCCTGCACCGAGTCCTACTGCCTTGTAATCTCTACCCCTCTGGGCAGGAGGCCCATGTCACTGCAGGGTGTGTGATTCACTCTCTGTATGGTAAGTGGTGTAGACGCAGCAGGAAAGTTGTCCTGGAATACCTCTGTATCCCGCAGAAGCGTGACATCTCTTTCATAGGGTTCGCAGGCTATGGTTCTGACCACTGTGGGAATGACAGGCATGGAGACCCTTTCCTGAGAGCGGGTTTTGATAGAAGCAAGGAGACAGGGAGCCTGCGGTAGTAGTAGCTACTGCGTAGGGGTGGGGGTGGGGGGTGCCAGACCAGCACCACAGTGTGCGGAGGCGGGGGAAAGAGGGCCAGAAGAGATGGCGGACAGGGGGCACTCAAGACAAACCTCACACTCTGGCCCAGGAGCCAGCGCTTCCTGGAGACGACAGGCTGTCTGCTTCCTCATAAACTTCCTCACAAACTCTGGAAGGCAGGCAAAGGGCAGAGCACAGCACAGTCAGAATGCTTCCCAGAATGCTTGGAGTCCTTGCTTCAGCATCCACTCATCAGCGCACACTGCCCCCCACCCCTCCCACCATCTTCCCGGGAAACCCATGGCCCTGTGCTGTGCCTGGAGCCGGGAAATCTACTGCCTCAGACAGGAGAGGGTTCAGCTGTGAGAAACAGGGACCCAAAGTACTGGTGGCTTAAACAGCGTCTTTTCACACATAAAAATGCTGAGGACACCAGTCCAGGACCGGTAGTATGGGGACTCTACAGGCTCTTGGGGAGCCCAGGCTCCTTCCAGCTCACAGCTCCATCATCCCTGGGACACAGGCCACATCCATGTGACAGAAGGCAGGATGGAGGAAGGGGTAAGGACAAAGGGGGTAAAGAGGAGGCACTGACTGACTTTAAGGAAGGTTTCGGGTCCCGAGGAACAACTTGCGTCACACGATCACATCTATCTGCAAGGGATGTAGGGAAGTGGTGCTTTTCTTCTGGGACCACATTCTACAGCTAATGACTGAAGGGGCAATTTTGGCAAACAAGGAAAAGAGATACTGGGGCAACACCAGCAGTCCCAACCCCTGTGGGGTTTCAGTTCTACAAGGGTCACTTCCCAGTTAGTGAATCTGGAGAAGTCACTCTGTCTTTCTGTGTAAAAGGTGTGATCAAGGCTGTCCTGCCTCCCCACAGAGTTCCTTGAGTGTCAATGAGACATAGAAATACCTGTGAAAACAGGGACACCTGGGTGGCTCAGTCAGTTGCACATCTGACTCTTGGTTTCAGCTCAGGTCATGATCTCACGGCTTCGTGGGTTCAACCCCCACATCAGGCTCTGCACTAGCAGTGTGGAGCCTGCTTGGGATTCTCTCTCTCTCCCTCTGTCTCTGTGCCTCCCCCATTTGCACTGTCCCCCTGTCCCACTCAAAATAAATAAATAAACATTAAAAAGAAGAAAAAGAAAGAAGAAGAAGGAGGAGGAGGAGAAGGAGAAGACGGAGAAGGAGATGAAGAAGGGGAAATCTCTGTGAAAACAAAGCAGGATATGTGGACCTCAACATTTGCTCTTTGTTTCACCAATGTGTGAGGATCCTTTCTTGGATTCTCAGATACGCTCACCCCCACCTTTCTCCCAGAAAGGTACAGATAAAGATAACTAAGTGCTAGTCACTGTGGTAGTAGTTTTACCTCACCTTATTTAGAACTCATGAAAATGCTATGATATAGGCAGTCTCTCAGGGTAGATTTGTTGTTTGCTACTCCACTGCTTTCAAAGACTTTGAGATCTGGCGAAATCTGTTGAACAATCTTAAAGTTTGGGTTTGTAATATGGGGAGCAGGGAGTGGGCACAGACAAATCTGCAAATAGAGGGAGAAGAATTTTGAACTCTGGGCAATCTTGGAGGACAAGAGTGGAGACGTGAAGAGAAAGAACTAGAAAGAAGACCAGAAGCTGCCTGTTCAGTGTCCCCAGATCAACTGTAAAGTATACCAGACTTGCAGAGTGCTTGCTAAGAGTGGATTTTTGTGGGAAGTGCTGAAAGCCCCTGCGTTTTAAGTGTGGGCTGATACAGGGGCAAAGAGGCTGTGGTCCTGGCCCAAAGCTGAGGCAGAGGAGTCCACAGATCATAATAAGCCGGCTTCTGGAGGAGGACTTAGATTTTCACAAACCATGGCCTATGGTCTGGGTCTAAGGCATCAATTTCAAAATCACTGTGTGTGATTTGGGGGGGGGGGGGGGGTCCTGAGACTTTGCCGTAAACATTATTATCGCTGTATTAAACATCAAGAAATTGGACCTCAGAGAAGTCAGGCTGCTGTCACACAGCCAGTAAGTCTTGGCACCAAGGTTCAAATCCACTTCTGTCTAGTTGCAAAGCCAGTGCTCCCAGGCAGTACCCCTACTGTCCCTGTCCCCGTCCTCACTCCCCACTACCACCCTGCCTCGTCCCACACACCCTCTGCCACTCTCAGCCAAGCGTGGCTTTCCCTCCAGATCCACGCACAACTGAGGGGCTGAGCCAGCCGCCAGCCTGCAGAAGACCGCGGCTGGCGTAGGAGGCGTGGGGTCCAGCAGACAGGTCCCATGGTGCGTCCTGTGGCTTCACCTTTCATTGCAACCTCCAGTGGGCCCCTAGCCCTTCCTGTCCACAGCTGTGCGCCCTCCTGATGCAGGCAGAAAGAAAATCCCCCTAAAGGAGGCAGGTGGAAAGCGGCAGCACCTTCTTTCAAAGGCAAAGGGAGGTCATGGCAGATGCCCAGGACTGATCGATCTGCAGTGAGAGCCCTCTAGCAGTGGAGCTGAGAGTGAGGGCTCCACGGAACGGAGGGGCTCACATACAGGACACAGGGACGGCCCTGCAACTGCCAGGACCACAGTCTCCAAGAGGGGCCGCTCTGGCTGTGTCCTCTCTTCAAATAAACACCGTCCCAAGACTGCCCAGGGCCAGGCTGCAGCGCTCGGAGCTGCCAACATTTCCGTTAGAAAGTCCTCATTTTTCGGGCTGAAAATGTAGCTTTCAGAGTTTATCCTGGGCTAAGACTTTTCAGTGTCATCTTGGGAGCCAGTTTTTAATTTTCATTGATTTAGATTCTGCAGGGATGAAGAAAGAATTCCTCCTTCCCACCTTCCCCCCCAATACATACCCTTCCAAAAATAACCAAAACAAAACCCCTAATTGTTGAAAATAGGTTTTACATTTTATTTTGGACTTTTTTTCTTCTGTGCTATGGAGATCAGAATACAGCTCAAGAGAACAAATAGTTCCTTTAGGCTGGGCTGAAACCTGGCGCGCCTCAAGATTTAGAACCGTGTGTATGGGCAGAGGCGGAGGGTGGGGGGTGACCTCACATTGGCCCTCAGGCTGGGCAGGAAAACAGGACACAAACCCTGCCCTAGCTGCAGGCAGGCTGAGCATCTGCCCCCCCCACCGCCACCCCTCCCCAGAGGGCTACAGGGACCTCCAGGGCTCCTCCTGTGATAGGGTTAATTGTTCTCCAATCCACACCTAGCAACCACCTCCCCAGCATAAGGAGGAAGAGATTGCTCTGCTGAAGGCCAATCCTGAGGCCCGGGCTTCCCTCGCTGGCCCCACATCCTCTCTATCACTTCATCGCCCTGTCTTCCCACGCCTGTCCTCATACAGCTGGCTCAAGTACAGAGTGAAGTTCAAGCACAGATGAAAGAAACAGGCGTTGGAAGGTCCGAGATATCCATGCAGCCTCCTGAGTCCCCTGCCTTAGGACAGGAAAGCCTCCCCTTTCTGGGTGGTCTCTGCTCCCTCTACCCGAAACCCGCATCCTCAGAACAAAGCTTGCCTGCTTCCTGCTTCTCACTCTGGCCCAAGGCTGAGCATCTCCTCCACTCTCCTCCTGATTGCTAAAGGAGGAAGTGTCTCCCTCACTTGGCTCCCAGGCCTAACTCCGCCAACTCCTGGGCAAAGTAATCTAGACACTCACCTACCACCACCTAATTAGCCTCTACCCCTTCTACGTCCTGCCTCCTTTTCTCTTAGTTTCACATTTTGAGCAATTCATCTAAAACTTGGGTGCCTGTGCCTAACACAGTCTGTTAGGCATCTGACTTCAGCTCAGGTCATGATCTTATGGTTCCTGAGTTTGAACCCCACATCTGGCTCTCCGCTATGAGTGCAGAGTCTGATTTGGATCCTCTGTTCCCCCACAACCACCCCTCCCCTGCTCGAACGCGCACGCGTGTTCTCTCTCTCAAAAATAAGTAAACGTTAAAAAATAAGTAAAATAAAATTCTCTTCATTCTCTCACCACAGCCCGGCCCAAAGGGAAGTACGCGGAATCCATTAGTGCCACTGAGTAGAGCTCATCTCTTTCTCTGACTGACGTTCTCGTAGTAAGTTTGTGCACAACATTTCTCGTGAACACTCTTTTCCATGTTGTTATAAGCTCATTCTAACTCTGTTCTGCTCTTTGTCCCAGAGTAAATCCTGCCATCTGTGTGAGCCTCAGGAGCTTTGCCTGTGTGACCAGTCTTACATGCATCCCTTAACTGGCACCGTCTGGTGTTGGAAGACACCCACCCGCCTGTGTGTCCCTCTGCCACCCACATTAACAAGGGGTCACCTGTGTGGCTCATCCCCAATGGAACAGACCACTGTGTAGAGAAGAGGGAGTTACAGAAATGTAAGCCCTGGAATAGGAGCCAAGAGGAGGAATGAAGGGCAGACCCCTAGCCTAGGAAGGAGGAGTAAAAACTCCCAAACCACCCTGAGGTATATGGAAAGTCAAGGGGTTCCCAGGAAATCCCGTAATCCCATCCCTCAATTCTCTGACATACTAGCCAGTGTCACCTGGCTTCCAACGGCCTCAGGTGAAGGCCCCCTACTTCTCCCTGAAGGAGCCCTCTTTGTATGTCAGTCGTAGCTGCTGGCCTCACTTCTTTAGACTTCCAAGCCTCACATGCCCACGGTCAGCAATCACTGTCTGGATTATCCGTAGCCAAGAGACACATCAGAAAATACAGAGGAGAATTACCAAAACCCTGAGAGAATAGTAACAAGGCTTACTGCCTTGAGAGCTTAAAGCAATGTGGGTCATATGTCACAATCAAGCTGTGACCAAATTTCTATAGTATAAAGACTATGACACTGTGAAGAAAGGCAAGGTGGGGACTGGTTGGCACTTGATCCTCATAAATAAGGTCTTTTATTTCTGCCCTTCCCACTTCCTTATTAACAAGGATGACCTGGGAATGGACTGCCATTCAGCAGGGATCTACTGGTTTTGCCTGCCCAGCATCCATCCCCCTTTCTCTGGTACTGGCACCACAATTTATTTGCATCTGGAAAAAAAAAGTCATCTGTTCCTTATTGTCAGCCCTTGTAGTTTGGGTGGGACTGACCCCATTCCAGGCTCCAGGGCTGGGCAGTAACCCAGTTCGTAGGAAGTGGTTCAAGTGTACATGATGACCTAAATGAACCAGAAGAGGCAATCTCAGGCCTTTTGTTTTGTTTTGTTTTGTTTTGTTTTTTGAGGAAAAGGAGGAGGAGGAGGAGGGGAGAACTGAAAGGGAAGAAATACCTTCTCTCTTCATTAGAGTTGCTGCTGAAAGGGTGATATTTGTGGATCTAGAGGATCAAGCAGCCAGCTTGCCACTCAGAGGGAAAAACCTGCCTGAGAATGAAGTTAGTACAGAGGGAAGAAAAGCTGAGAGGTGAAGAAAGACATTGTTTGAGTCCCTGGATCAAGCCCTACCTGAAGCCCAGACTGCCCCTGGACTTTTCAGTTGTACATGCTAAAACATTTTTAAAATTCTGTTAATTTTAATTCTGTTAATTCTGTTAACATTTTTTTAATTCTTATTTATTATGACCGCCACCTAACTCAGAACGTTTGTCTCTATTTTATAGATTAAAAAAAGAAAAGCTGGAGCTTAAAGGAGATAAACACCCTGCCAAGTTGGCACACCCTAACTACCGACTGTCAGAGTTTGGGTATGAGCCCACATACGCCTGAATCCAAGTCTTAACTACTCTACCCTCCAACCTCCCATTGCATACCTTTCTCCCAACTCTCCAGGTCCCACACCTAACTTTGGTCAACATTTACCAGTTAACCATCCTGAAACATTTGACATCGTCACCAAGAACCCAAAGCCAGTGACTCTCTCCAGCCTTGGTTGGACCATAGCCCATACCTACTCTTCTTTCTTGGTTCCACTAGAGCTCCAATTTTGGTTTTGAAGGCCATGGCTTCAAATGTAGACCTGAAGGCAGCTATGAGGTAAGCATGTTCTGCAATCTGCATCTTGTCTTTTGTTTTGTTTTGTTTTTTAGCCACGACATTTTCTGTGATTGCTCATTGGCCCAGAAGCTTCTGGAGTGCTCAGAGGCAGAGAAGTACCCATAGATGACTGTTTGGCAAAACCGTCTCTTTTTAGATTGGCGTGGATCACCATGGCTTCAGCTCAACTAGGGCAGAGGAGCATTTAAAATACCCAACTGGGTGGGGTGAGGCAGCAACACACTTATAGCCCATACTCATTAGGACAGTCCCAGAAAAGGGAGCCTGCAAAATGCCATGCTGGGCATGATCCTCCCTTCTCTCTCCCAAACCCCAACCAAGGAGAGGCTGGAAAAATCAAGGCTTGATCATATGTATATGCCTTGTATGATCTACATACAAGGTAGATCATAAAACAAAAGTCCAAAAATAAAAAAGGCAGGGGGGGTGGTGTCTCCCAAATGGTGACCTTAGCAAAGTGCCTGGGCCATGAGGAAAGTTGTCCAGCTGAGGCTCTGGAGGAATGAGAACTCATATTCTGAGTTACCATTTGGGGATATGGGGTTTCAAATGATAACAACTACTCCTAACCAATTTATTATAGAATCAGCACACAATTATCAGCAAAGTATGTGTTTGTGTTTAATCTGTTCAAAGGATTACTCTAGGAACTGAGGCCAGATTGAGAAGATTGCCTTTAATCAGAGGCCAAATTAAAGTTTTGGCTGCTGTGCCATTTTGCTAAGCATTATTCAAATGCCTCTAATGTAACAGTTGAAATGAATGTTCAAGCTTAATTTGAATACTGCTTAGCTCCACAGGGAACCCTCCCGCCCCACTGCAAAAGAAAAAAAAAATCATAAAATGTCACCCATACGTCGTAAAGCTACCAGTACTCATACATAAGTTTATGGATGGTTCGGATCTCTTGCCGAAGCACCAAATATTTTCTCTGGGTGGTCAGCAATATTGTATTTAACACCTAAAAATAATTTCCTTGGCCCAGAATATCCTCAAATCATTGAAAATTTTATGCATTTTCTTTGGAAGGAAATAACAAAAACCAGCAGAGGATACAAAAACAATTCCCTCTGGTTGAAAAGAGTTGAAAATGCTTCCATCCAATCATGAGTATAACAAAGAAACTCAAAAATTCTTTCAAGAAGAATCTGCTCAATTGCCCTTTGACCCAGAGACCATTCGATCATATGCTGGCTTTGTGAAATTTTTGTTTCATGCTTTCATTTAACTGTTCCCCTTATTTAACTCCTCCCCCATAAAGTACATGCAAGCCTATATCCTATAGTTCTTTCAACCCACTGTGGCGCCTAACAAATGCCTGAGATCAGAAAGGGTACAAAACAAGCAGTCTAAATCCATGAACAAATAGTGAATGTCTTCAGTTCTCCCAAGTACTCTGCTCTGCCTCTGGCAGTTAGACAGCCTGAGGAGCCGTGACTTTACTATCATGTGGCAAGTGCATATCCCACGGCCATGCTCCCTTCTTCCTTTCGGGTAACGTGGCCCAGACTTGGGGAACTAGTCCTGGTTAATGTGAGCAACTCATGGCAGTAATGTCTTGGCATATACATATATATGATTCATGTCTGGTCAATAAGATGTAAAGGAAATATTTTGTCCCCTGGTAAAAGAGAGTGCTGTGCAGGAGAAGCCCCTCTTTGCCCACTTTGTTACTTTCCTATGTTGGACACTGTCTCTGAGAATGTGATGCCTGGCACTGAAGCAGCCATCTTGGCACCAAGAGACAGATTTGAAGACCCAAAGTCCTTGCTAAGTGTATGCCACGGATGTTAGAAGGGCTAGAAAGATGGAAAGAGTTTGGAGACTTAAGAAAATAACCGGACAGCTAAACCAACCATGGGACCACTTGCTTCCAAATTCCTTATTATGGCAATAATAACTGCCCTTATTCTCGGTCCCCATTAGATAGGGTTTCTGTTACAGCTGAAAGCATTCTAATTAATCCATATCACTCTCATTAAAATTTGGCGTAGCTGTGTCTCCCTTCTTCTTCTAGGAGGGAAAACTATGGGAAAATGGAAAGTTTTGGAGCCAAAGGCACTCCATCAGTCAGAATTCTGGCTGAGAAACCCTGAGCAAGTTTCTTAACTTGCAGAGTAGAGTGTCAGTATTATTAACTGGAAAACATACATAACAATGGAGGCTTCATAAGCTCATTATTAAGAAAACAAACCTAAACAAAAGATGGTGAAAATTTCACATGTCACAGTCTAGCATGGAGGAGGTGCTCAACAAATGTCAACTGCTTTGCTTTCTTTCCCTCCACATGCTCCCTGTGTGGAGCAGAATGTTCAGTGAGTTTTGGGGGAATAGGGAAATGTCCCTATGGAATGTCAAGAAAGAATGATTTTTCACCATCTTTCTTATTTGGAGACAAGAGCAGAGATAGGGACAGCTGTCTGTGTGGGAGGCTGAAGCTCAAAGAACAGCTTCTGACCCACAGGCCTATCTAAGTTGCCTCTACACAAACAAATCCCCTCATTTAGTAGTTGCGATGGCCTTTTGTTGAGCCTGGTGCCTTCTGTGATTCAGCCTCTCTGTCCCACCATCTGCTCAGGGCCTCAACAGAGGCCTACTCCTTCTGAGCTGCTTCAGGCCATGGGAGTCTGTTGCCCACAAGCTACCCACAGCTGGGAGTCTTTAAAATGTGGACTCAACTGCTCAGTGGGCAGTGATCCGAGTGGGCACACATGCCCTGGCAGCCTCCAGGCACTGTGGGCCTGTGGGCAAGCAGCATGCAGTCTACAGGTCTGTAGGCTGTATTCCAAAGCTGGCTTGTTGGCCATTCTCATTCCCTCTCCGGGCACATATCAAGATGTGCCCCCACCCCCATACACACATACACATGCACACACACAAACATGCACACGTATTCCCACTTTCTGGTGAGTGAGCACAGTGATAGCTATCCTCTGAAGAGCTGGAAGCCTATCTTCAGCCACACTCCTTCCTCCCTCCCTTCTGAAGGCAGGGGACAATGTTAGTCTAACTCAACAATTCAAACTGCATACCCTAGACTGAGAGGCAGGGCAGAATAGTGATTAAGACTTTCCACTCCCAGCTCCAGGAATTACAATTTATGAAACATTGAATGAGTTACCTAAACTCTCTTGGGCTCTTTTATCTCATCTGGAAAATAAGGATAATAATAGAATTGTTACGGGGCGCCTGGGTGGCGCAGTCGGTTAAGCGTCCGACTTCAGCCAGGTCACGATCTCGCGGTCCGTGGGTTCGAGCCCCGCGTCGGGCTCTGGGCTGATGGCTCAGAGCCTGGAGCCTGTTTCCGATGCTGTGTCTCCCTCTCTCTCTGCCCCTCCCCCGTTCATGCTCTGTCTCTCTCTGTCCCAAAAATAAATAAACGTTGAAAAAAAAATAATAATAATAGAATTGTTACAATGATGTGTTTCAATGTGCTTAGCACTGTGCCCAGCATGTGGCATGTGCTCAACAAAATGGATTCTCCAAATCTCAAAGCACACTTAGGAAGAGAAAGCTTCTCCTGCCATGGGACAACTCCAAGATATGGCCCATTCAGTCTGCCATTTTAATAGGTCATGGCTCATAAGACTAACACTTCCACCAGACCAAAATATTTGTCGGTGTGCATGCACTTGGGATTTAACGGATTCAACAATGAATGAAGATACTTAAGAGCAAATAGTACAGAGGAAGAAACAAACTCAAAGACAAAACCATAGTCACAAATTGTGATAAATCCTATGAAGGAGAGGGAACTGAGAATGAATACAGAGTGAGCAGTGGGCATGGGAATGCCATTTTATCAGGGAATCAGATAAGACCTCTTGCTGAGAGAATGACGTGTAAACATGTAAGAGCTCAGTGTCCCTCACATCAATGCTAGTTGCGTGAATAAATGCTCTCCCAGCCAGAGTGGCACTGACAGAAAGATGGATCCTCCGGGCAGGAGATGAAGCGCTCTCTTGATGGCACATCAAGGTCCTACAACCTCAGTTCCTGGGGAACAGTCTGTTTCACGATCATAATGTCCAGAACGTTCCTGGGTTTCAAAGGTCTTGTCTTGTACCTTTCTCCCCCTAAGTGTTCTGAATTTTCTTATAAAGTGTCTGGTCCCACAGCACCAGGCAGAGCAGCAGTGGGCTTCGATGACCATTTTTTCCCAGCAATCCTGGAATTTAGGCTATTTCCTATTGAGGCTTAAGCTAACCTTCTGCTAGATACCTCACTGGGCTCCATTCTGCAGGCTTAACTTGTCTAGCTTGGTGATTTTTGGTGATACCACTCTTTTAGAGATTTTTCTAAATCTTGTTCTAAGCCAATTTTTTGAAGTCCTTTAAATTCAAGGGACCTCTTAGGAGAGAGCTCACACTATGTATACGTATGCATATATAAAGAGAGAAAAAAAGTCATTGGGAGAATCATATCAGCTTTTTCTTCTTTTTGATTATATATTCGCGTGGAGTATTACTACAGCACACCATGCAGGGTACCTTTCCAACATTATTCTTTTGCTTTCCAGGTCACTTCGGTTTTCCTACTTGATTTCCAATATGCTGCAAGAGTGATTTGGTACTACTAAGTTTTTTGCCTGAGGTTGTACCAATGATAGCTTCCTTCCCCCATCATCCTTTAACCCATTTGTATTCACTTCATGCTTCTCCTTCACTTGAAATTATTCCCAACCTCTGTTTCTGGGCACTTCTAGCCTCTCTGTAGTTTGTCACTGATGCCTTAAGGAATCTTTAGGGATCATTCATTTGTTCAGTTGCTCAATGAGAACCTACTATGTGTAAGCCCCTGAGCTATGAGAATAAAAAATGATTAAGACATATTGTTTGTTATTATTATTCTGTGGCCTCAAGAATCTCACGGTCTCTGGTAAACAGACAAGAACATGTCACTATGTTAGTTAGGTTCTATAAATTGAAGTGTGGACAAAATATTGTGGAAATAAAGAGAAGGGAGGGAAAAATTCAGATCAAAAAGTATGGCCCCCGTACAACAGTATCTGAGCCATATTTGAGAAGGGCTGCAAGGGCTTTCTTCCTATGCTAACAGCTCATGCAAATGTTCAGGGTGTGAAAGAGCACAGTGGGCATCCAGAGAACCCAGTGGGCATCCAGGGAAGTGAGTCACACTGGCTGCAGCACAGCACATGGGGGCAATGGGAGAAAATCAGGGTCGAGGAGGAGTCTGATAAGAAGTTAGGAGTGGGGCACCTGGGTGGCTCAGTTGGTTAAGTGTCTGACTTCAGCTCAGGTCATGATCTCACAGTTCATGAGTTCAAGCCCCACATAAGGCTCTATGCGGACAGCTTGGCGCCTGGCGCCTGCTTTGGATTCGGTGTCTCCTCTCTCTCTGCCCCTCCCCTGCTTGCACTCTGTCTCTCTCTCTCTCTCTCTCTATTAGAAAAAAAAATTTTTTTTTAAGTTAGGAGCAAAATGAAGATCAACTGAGTAGCCAAAAGAAAAACGGTTGCAATTGATCATAAAACATGAAATAAATAAAAACCCACAAGTCCACAGTGATAGTAAAGAGAAAAGAATAACACACCCTTATTTGAGGCCATTAGAAGCAATTATTTACACTTACTTCTGATTCCAAAAATAGGTAATACAAGGAACAAATTAGACATTTATACTGCCTTTCACAAGCAAGTATAGTTCACCACTAGATGATAAGGGCTGGGTGTTCCTTAGGAAAATACCAGATAGCATATGTAACGGAAATGCCAAGTTCAGAAAGTCACTGTTTTGTATCCCACAGTGAAATAACGGATTTGGCCAAATGTCATCAATGGCTGATAAAACCTTGGGATGAAACAATATCCTCACAGTAATCTCAGAGATTACCTACTAATTGTGATCACCATCTTAACTGATAGATCAAACCAACAGCACAACAGTGGGACACCTGTCACTGTGCCTTTGGAAGTGATGTATTATGAGGTACACCACTTTGTCTACGGAGTATTCTTGCCAAAGGCGCTTCATCTGCATCCCTCACTTTACAAGAAATACAGGAGACAGAGGGAAAAGTTAAATTACACCAGGAAGAAGCCATCAGACAAATCCAGAATTTGGGACATCCTAGAAGACAACTGGCCTAACATCTTCAGACAGTCAATATCATGGGGGGGAAAAGTGAGGCGATTATTTTTGTTTTAAAAAGACTGAACAGATAGCTAGATGAATGACTGAGCATTATTTAATCTTGATTTTAAAACTAATACTGTAAAATAATCTTGGGAACAATGGAAAAGTCCAAATATGGACTAAAATGGACTCAATACTAGATGGTATTTGGGAACTGTATTCTGTAGCCTGATAATGGTCTTATGTTTATGCAGCAGACAATCCTTTTTTTTTTTAATGTTTATTTACTTTTGTGAAAGAAACAGAGCACAAGTGGGGGAGGGGTAGAGAGAGAAGGAGACACAGAAGACAAAACGGGCTCCAGGCTCTGAGCTGTCAGTACAGAGCCTGACGCGGGGCTTGAACTCACGAGCTGTGAGATCATGACCTGAGCTGAAGTTGGATGCTTAACCAACTGAGCCACCCAGGCACCCCAGAAAATCCTTTTTTATGAGATGCAAGCTGAGTATTTAGGATTCAGTGGTCAAGCAACTTTTTTCCAAACTGTTCAGCAAAACATATACAGACAAAATAAATATGGCACAAAGTTAAAAATCATATATGGGTAACCATTGTGCTTTGTCAACTTTTATGTATATTAAAACTTTTCATAATAAAAGTGTTTGAAATAAAATATATGTAGGGTCAGGGGCACCCAGATGACTCAGTCAGTTGACTAACAAACTCTAATTTTCAACTCAGGTCATGATCCCAGATCATGGGATTGAGCCCCGCATCAATCCATGCTTAGCATGGAGCCTGCATAAGATTGTCTCCCTCTGCCCCTCTTCCCCACTTGTGCTCTCTCTCCCTTTCTAAAATAAAATAAAAAAAAATTTTAATGCAGTCATATAACAAAGGGCCTGTTACGAGCTTCTTAGGATTGGACCTTACTCCTGAAAGTTCTGATTGGTGATTGACTTGTTCAAAAGTTTCATTTTAGAAATATTATTGATTTATCACAGCCACCCAAGTAGCATTTACTGAACACATACATCAAATGTTGAGTGAGCCCTGAGTGAGGTGCTGTGGGAGAGAGGAAAACCGAAAAGGCACTGCCTGGCTGGAAGAGCACTAGCCATGTAACAGAGGAGATGAGACACAGAACACCAAGCACTGGTAGAGCTTTCTTGGCAAAAGAGGTGCCCAGGAGAGCTGGGAGGCGGGAAGTGCAGACGCACAGTGCTTCTGCCTAGTATGTGGTGTCTGTGTCAGCAGCACAGCCACATCACTCCAGAAACGATGAGCCCACAGGCAACTAAAATCTCCTGTCCATTCTAACCTCTTGAGCTCTCCTTATTCTTTGATGGCAGACCCCTACACCCACGAGAGATGCTGAGAAGTGCTGTTTCTCTAAAATAGAGTGTGGGAGTGTGACCCATTTCTGGCCCAAGGAACCTGACTCAGTTCTCCTGAGATCCAGAAGGGACTGCTGGCAAAGATTTCCTTCCTTGATAAAGACAGAGACATATGAGAAGACATCCTTTCCCTCCTTCCTGCCTGCCCTTACGTGCAGCTGGGGAACCATGAGAAAAAAAAGCCAAGAGAAGAGGAAGCAGTGGTGTGGACCAGAGTCCTACTATCACGGAGCCATGGAAGCAAGCCTGCAACTTCCTATCACCAGACTCTGTGTTATAGAAGAGTTACCTCCTTTTCCCCGAATCATTCAGATTCAGGTATTAAAACTTTGAGCTGATCCTGACCTTAGAACAAAGCTGTTAAAAGAAGCCTCAGCCACCGTTCTGAGCCACCCAACCCTAGCTAGTCCAGCTCCTAACTGAGCTTCGACAGCAGGCTGTAGTTTGGGATCGCCAAGAAGGTTCCCACTCATGCCAACTCTGATTGGCTGTGACTGATTAATGTGCCATGCTGAGGGGTCTGATGCACTCCGTGAAGGCATCAATCCAGGTTCTGTGGAAAGAAGTGCCTAGATTCACAGTACCAGATATCTGCTTGGGCCTTGTGTTTACCATCACAAGTATGGATGGAGTTTGGAACCGGCAGACCTGAGTTGAGTTCTGGATCTACCGCGTACCACTTGGGTAGTTTGGGTCAAGTCATTTAACCTCTTTGAGCCATCTCAGGGGACAGTTGTTATAACTGAGATAATGTAAGTGAATGTGGTTTGGGAAGCATGAAGTGTCACGTGGATGGTGACTATTTTGTCATATTTGTCAAACCTCAGCTGAGAACCAGGTTGACAGGAGGCAGGGAGAGGAGGAAGGAACTCAAGATTTGAGCCTTGGAGAGTAGGTAACCAGAGAATGCTGATTTGGGGTACCGAAGCACAAAGTCAGAGTTCCAGATAAAAACGAACCAGCAGAAGTGAGTTATGATCTGGAATGGTGAAATACAGTTGAAGAAGATGCCAAAAGCAGAAGTGAAGATGCTAAGGACAAAGACAGATAAAAACCATAGGCTGAATAGCCTGGGTTCTCTTTTGTTTTGTTTTGTTTTGTTTTGTTTTGTTTTGTTTGCTGCCCCAAGATCTGAGGGATATGTAACATCAGTAACAGTGGCTCACCAAGGCCTAGGATCTCAAGGGCTGAGAAGGCATAAGGGCTTTCCAAAATCTTGAAAGGGGCAACTGAGGGCAAAGTCTCCTCCCTCTGGGAGGCCACCCCAGAGCAGTATGCCTTTCTGCCTTGTTGCAAACCAGTGGAGCAGACCAGAGGCAGAAAGCCCCAAGTGTAAGGAGAGACAGTCAGAAGCTGATAAAACTTCCAATAAGCTATGCGTAGCAAGTCTGTTTTGTTCTCCCTCACCCATGGCATAGTCAAACCCAGCACATTTCTAAAAAAGCCCAGCCAGTAATGAGTTTAGAAATCAAAAGTCCTTTTATAATAAAATTCAAAGTTGAGAAAAGGGACAGGGACTCCCCACCTAATGAGAATTACTCCAAGAAGCCCTTACTTTTCAGGTTATTAAAAGCCTAATTGCTCTGTGAACTCTGATCTAGGAGGTCAGAGGGTGAAAAAGAGACTTTCTTTTAGTTCCCATATTGTTCTAAAACATTCAGAAGCCCTATGCAGGAAAAGGGAAAAAAGAAATAGATTGACTGACAATCCCAGGCAAAATCTGAGAAGAGGTTGAAACCTAGGAGGGGGGCAGAATTCAAAGTTCTATTTGTTCACAGCTGTATTTCTAATGTCTACACCAAGACTGGCACATTCAATAAATGAATGAGCCCATGGGAAGGTAGTGAATCCCAGATCAGATGGAACCCAAGTGGAGGGCTGTGAAAGGGAGGCCTGGTAAGTGGAGGCTTCACACCCATGAAAAAGCAAGTGTGTGAGCTGAACTGGGCAGAAAGCCTCCCCCAATTCCTAACTCCAGAGGAGTCGGCATGAATCCCAAGAAGAGGCTTGAGCCTGAAAAAGAGGCTGCTCTCCATACCGATTTGCACTCCCCGTATCACTAGTAGTGAGGCTTTAGGGGTTTAAAAAAATTTTTTTCAGTTGATAGCATTCAAAATTGGGAGATTCTACATAAAAATCCTGATTCTTCCCACTCCCCTTTGAAGACGTAGCAACACGAGGCCCGCAATGCCCCCAGGGAAACAATCTAGGCCTGCAGAACAGCCACACACAACTTCCACAACCGTCCACTACTCCCAGGCTCACACAGAGGGAAGACAGTGTGAAGACAGAAGATGACCATCTACGACCAAGGAGAGAGGTCTTCCGAGATTAACCCTACCAACACCTCAATCTGAGACTTCTAGCCTCCAAAACTGAGGAAGTAAATTTCTGGTGTTTAAGCCACCAGTCCATGGTACTCTGTTATGGAAGCCCCAACAAACTAATACATCCTTATAAACAAATTTGATCTACTTTACTAATTTAATTATCAGACTAGCCCAGAGGCATTTTTCTATAAACTGTTTTAAATTCATTCATTCATTCAATATCTTAACACCTACTATGCTCTGAACACTGCACACTTATTGATTCAAGCCCTTTCTCATGTAAACTAATTTTATTATCTTGTCATTTAACAACCCACTTCTAATTTTTTCCAACTATTTTCTGCTGGGCAGCTATGTGGCATTCTGTTGTCTGCTGATGCTTCTCTTGATTACTAGAATTAACCTTTTTATAGATGTGTTAGAACAGTATCAGTAACACTAGTTCTCAACTCTAGATAGACAAAAGAATCACCTAGAATGTTTCTAAAATACCTGTATCTGGACCAACCCCTTCCCACATTCTGATTTACCTGGCATTTGTACAAAGCTCTGGCAGCATATTTAAGTGTCCCAGATAATTCTAGTGTGCAGCCAAGGCTGAGCACTGTTACTCCCGTTTGAATGGGACTTGAACATCACCTCCTTAGGCACTCAAAGTAGTTCACAAACCACCAGCACTGAAATCACCTGGAATTTTGTTAGAAATGCAGCATCTCCAGGGTGCCTGGGTGGCTCAGTCAGTAAAGCGTCTGACTTCGGCTCAGGTCATGATCTCACAGCTTGTGAGTTCGAGCCCTGCATCAGGCTCTGTGCTGACAGCTCAGAACTTGGAGCCTGCTTCCAATTCTGTGTACCTCTCTCACTCTGCCCCTCCCCTACTCGTGCTCTGTCTCTAAGAACAAAACACTAAAAAAATTAAATAAAAAAAAAGAAATGCAGCATCTCCGTTTCCACCCTGAACTACTGAATCAGAATTCATATTTTAATAGTTTCCTCACACAATTCAGATGTACTCTAAAATTTGAGAAGCACTGGATTTACACTACAATCACCTGGAAAACTTGTTAAGAACAAGAACTCCCTGGCTTCCTCCCAGAACCACAGAATCTCATTATCTGCTAAGGGCTTGGGAATCTGAATTTTGTGTATTGTGATATAGCTAGTCACACAAGGGCCTGAGACCTAGGAATCACTCGAGGCCAATGTACACAACCCCTCAACTACCCAGCTTTGGCTTAACCTTACAACTCTTTTTTAAAAATAAAAAATATAACAGAGATACAGATTTTTATTTTTCCATAATGCATGCAGGCTTACAACTATTTATACTTAGGAACAAAGGAATAATTGCATTATTACCAGGATGTCAAATTAGCAAGTAAGACAACCAGTTACTGATTACTTTTGGGAGATTATTTTTACAGAACACAGCAACAATTACCAAATTATACTTTCAAGACCACAGTTATATCACGAGACCAGGACAAGCTGATGGTATTTCTAACAGTCACACAAGTCTCCATCTTTTACAGGCAAAAAAGACTGATATTCTGGTGAAGGGTCTCAAGTAAGCACCTTATATCAGTCTTTGAAAGATTTACAACACAACAGTCTCTCTCCTGTTGTGATGCAGGGGAAAGAGAGCACATTTTCATCTCTTTTTGAGT